>NC_084668.1:42077996-43279246 GCF_028389875.1 Rhea pennata | reverse complement strand
TCATTCACTCACCTAGTGAAGGCGATTAGTCCATCTTAGCAGTCTACATGCAAAGAACACAAGGAACAGAAGCAGATTCTCTGTGGAATTTCTAGGTACTGATTATGCTAAATGACAACTTGTTCCAATAAAACTACTTTAGAAATGCGTATTTTTGTAAGCTCCATTCCTGCATGTTCACAGGACATGTAATAAAACTGCAGCATGTGGGGAGTTCTGCACTAGCCTTGTTTGAGATAGTCTGAACTCTGTTCTTTTCCAAAACCGCTTTTCTTTTTTTTTGGGGGGGGGGGGGGAGTGTTTTTTTTTCAGTATCTATTTCCATTATAAAATCACTTCTAGGGATGACCAAGCCAATCCATATATAAAATATATAAATATTGATTGATAAGTCATAAGATGCAGATGAGTTCCATACATTAGGACAGCTAAATTTACTTCAGTCTTCACTGCTAAGGGCAGCCCTCAAGAATCCCAGAGCCTGGAGGCAAGGGAGAAAGTCTGGAGAAGGGAAGACTTTCCTTTGGTTGAGGAGGATAGGATTAGAGATCTTCTGGGCAAGCCTGACATCCACAAATCCATTGGCCCTGATGGGATGCACCCACAGGTACTGAGGGAGCTGGTGGACGTTGTTGTCAGGCCACTCTCCATCATCTTCGACAGGTCATGGAGAGCTGGAGAGGTGCCTGAGGAGTGGAAGAAAGCCAATGTCACTTCAGTCTTCAGAAAGGGCCAGAAGGAGGACCCAGGCAACTCTAGGCCGGTCAGCCTCACCTCCATCCCTGGAAAGGTGATGGAACAGCTCCTTCTGGATGTCATCTCCAGACATATGGAGGAAAAGATGGTGATCAGGAGTAGTCAGCCTGGAATCACCAAGGGGAAATCCTTCTTAACCAATCTGATAGCCTTCTATGTTGGAATGACTGGCTGGGTAGATGAGGGGAGAGCAGTGGACGTTGTGTACTTTGACTTCAGCAAGGCTTTTGACACCGTCTCCCATAACCTCCCCCTAGAAAAGCTCAGGAAGTGTGGGTTAGATGAGTGGACAGCGAGGTGGATTAAGAACTAGCTGAAAGGCCGAGCTCAGAGGGTTGTCATCAGTGGTGTGGTGTCTAGCTGGAGGCCTGTGGCTAGTGGTGTCCCCCAGGGCTCAGTACTGGGTCCCATCTTGTTCCACTTCATCAATGACCTGGATGAGGGGACAGAGTGCCTCCTCAGCAAGTTTGCTGATGACACCGAGCTGGGAGGAATAGCTGATACAGCTGAGGGCTGTGCTGCCATTCAGAGAGACCTGGACAGACTGGAGACCTGTGCGGAGAGGAACCTCCTGAGGTTCAACAAGGGCAAGTGCATAGTCCTGCACCTAGAGGAAAATAACCCTAGGCAGCAGTACAAGCTGAGGGCTGAGCTGCTGGAGAGCAGCTCTGCAGAGAAGAACCTGGGAGTGCTGGTGGATGACAAGTTGACTATGAGGCAGCAATGTGCCCTTGTGGCCAGGAAGGCCAGTGGTATCCTTGGGTGCATTAGGAAGAGTGTTGCCAGCAGGGGGAGGGAGGTGATCCTGCCCCTCTACTCAGCCCTGCTGAGGCCTCATCTCAAGTACTGTGTCCAGTTCTGGGCTCCCCTGGACAAGAGAGACATGGAGCTACTGGAGAGAGTCCAGTGTAGGGCTACAAGGATGATCAGAGGACTGGAGCATCTGGAACGATTGCAAGAGCTGGGCCTCTTTAGCCTGGGGAAGAGAAGACTGAGGGGGGATCTTATCACTGTGTACAAGTACCTGAAGGGAGGGTGTCAAGGGGACGGGACCAAACTCTTTTCAGTTGTCCCATGTGACAGGACAAGAGGCAATGGGCAGAAATTGAACCACAGGAAGTTCCACCTGAACATGAGGGGGAATTTCTTCCCTGTGAGAGTGACAGAGCACTTGAATAGGTTGCCCAGAGAGGTTGTGCAGTCTCCTTCTCTGGAGATATTCAAAGCCCGCCTGGATGCTACCCTGTCTACCACGCTCTAAGTGACCCTGCTGAGCAGGGGGGTTGGACTAGATGATCTCCAGAGGTCCCTTCCAACCTTACTGATTCTATGATTCTAAAAGTACTTTAAATGAGTTAAAGGATTATGTAAATCCTGGACAAGCTATATCAAAAGCAAGTAACCTGAATATGAAAAAAAAATGCAAGTATTTACTACTACAGAATATGGAGGTTTTTAAAAGGCAGATCACTGAACCTCTTAGAGTTACTGCAGAAGCTTGTGGATCCAGTCTGCCCTGCTACTCTAGGTGTTATCTGGAAGTCCTCTTGGCAGAAAGACCTCTCTCTTTCAACTGGTCTGGGTTATTACAGTTCTTGGAATCTACAAACTCTGATCTTGAGAGGTCAGTTCATTTCAGCAGCAGATAGTACTTTTAATCAACCTTTTCAATGCAAAACTTGTTCTGATAGACAGAAATGCTTATCCAGTATATTTGAAACACTGTTAGTTATTAAAATATAAATTGTAACGGCTCAGTTTCTGCATATAAATTCCAGTTTCTGGTCCAGTGCAGCTAGACACAAATTTAAATGATATAGTTATTTATATTGTTACATCCTAAAATGCAAACTCAGAATTGTAGCAAACTTGTCTAGGTCGCATGTATCCATGGTTAACAAAGTACCTACTGTAAAGATGCTGTTCAGTTGTAAACCATTACCTTTGTCACTATCAAAAAGCTGTTTTTCTTTTGTGAAGATATATACATGTGGGTCTATCTATTTATCTGTATCTGCTCATCTGTCACAGTGTGAGTAATATATATACATATATATTATATTATATATATTATTTTATATATATATGTATATATATATTATATATATTATATACATATGTATACATATATATATAAAATGAAATTAAGGAGAGTAGATTTGCTTGCTGATTAAAACCAGTGGCTATAAATAATTCTAATCTTAAACACTGCCTGTGCCCTGCAGTGTAGTCAGTTGATCTTTTCTGCTAGTCCATCGTTTAAACAGGAGTCTTAAAAGTGAATGTAATATTAAACCTGAGAGGAGGCTAACAGTGTTCCTAGCACAGACATGGGGTGGTATTGCATATGGTCTTTGAATCAAAGCCCAACTCTTGCAGAATAACAGAAAATATTCTCCCTTGCCACTGCCCTTCTCTTTCCTCCTCTTTCCCATTCAGAGAAGGGAGCGCCTGATGACATGTTTCTTGATGGAGCTTCCTATTCTAATTGGGCTATTACGTTGCTGTGGCAAGTAGGCTGTTGGGCCATGGCTCTGCTCAGTCTCTGTGCACTGTACATCTGTGCAGCAGTTACAGTGCAATAGAGGAAAGCTAATTCCAGTGTTCCATGTTCATGTTTCACCAAATTATGCCCTTCAGTACTTTTCATTGCAATGATTACTTCAGTAAGATGCTTAAAGAACCTCAAGGATTCTTGCAGCCATATAATTGTTCTGGAACAAATAAGATATCCACTGGAAAAGGAATGATGGGGAGGGGGAAATTGTGGGTTATTTCATAGCTTGGTATTCATGTGAAAGCAACACTTTTGCAGGCAATTACACTGTGCTAGCAGAACAAATTTCAGTGAGCAGTTGATAAAATTCATAATTAATGAACTTTGGCTACTGTAATGCTGATTCTGTTCAAAATAAGCTGGTATTCCACACTTATTTTTCTAAATGCTGATGAGTTAGCCATTAGCAGACTTAAATGCCATTTAGACATATATAGCCTAGGATGAACCACGTTCTTCAGCTGTTTAGTATGTATCTCAGTCTGTTTTCAGGCATACCTTGAATTTGACCTTCTGGGCACAAAGTAGGAAGAAGAACAACTTCATTCTATCTTCTAGCTTATCTAAAATACCATATGTAGAGAAGACAAACTTAAGTCAGGTGAATACCTAAAGCATGAAATAGATGGAGGTTTTGATGTGAGCTGTCTGTCTTATTCGTCAGTGGTTTGTCTCTCTGCCACGACTACCCTCCCTTCTGGAAGAAATGGCTACAGACCATTGCTGTGGCTTGTCTGGAGACAGAGTTCTTTTCCAGCCAGTCAGTGGAGAGAGGGGTAAGCTAAGAGGCTTTGAAGGGCTTTGAGTTCCCCATGAAACAGAGCAGTTTTCTTTGATAGGAACAGATTTCTTTGTAGTACAGAGCTGTCACACTGATTCTTAGTAGACATAGGTGGTTCATTTGTTCTCCTCAAAGCAACCTTACTCTCTCTCCACAAATGGTTCAGAGAAAGCTGTTGAGCTCAGAAATAGGATATTTGGAAAGGTACCTGTGAATGCCCTGGTGTTCAAGTGTTTCTACAGGCAGCTTGAAATAGTGGAATGAATAGTGGTAGCAGCCACTTCCCAGAAACTTGGCTGAGCTAAAGAGTACTGTATTTTTTCTGACATGAATCCCATGCTCTTGAGGGCTGCAGCAGCTTGCAAAAGGCAAGCTCAAAGCACAGGTGCAAAGCTTATGAGTCCACAAAGAGCATTGTGTTACTGTTTCATAACAGAAGAGTCTTGGTTTGTCCTTGTTTGGCTCATGCCTCATATAGTAAATCATTGAAATAAAGTCTGGGCATTGAATTGGAAACATCTAAGACTTGGACAATATGTTGGCAGCACAGATAGAACCATGTGAGATTGAAGATGCATGCAGACTTGCAGAGTGAGACTGATGATAACTGATCCATTAAGGTAATTAACATAAAATCAAGTTCTGAAAGACTTTTTCCCCTCCTGTCTTCCCTCAAAGATAGGAGCAAGACCTGTCTACAGCTGCTTACTCCTCATCAGACAAGAGATTTCTGCAAGGTGACATCATCTGTCCTACTTCTACTGTGTAGATGGAGAGTCACCAGGCCAGGGTGGAAAAAGGGAGACTGCATTCATGAGGTAAGCAGATGTTTGGGTATGAAGGAGAGGAGGAGAAGCTCTTCTAGAAAAAAAAATAAAAAGAAAGAAAGAAAGAAAGAAAGAAAGCTCTTGTGCATCCAGAGGAAGAATCTATTTTTTGCTACTTCTGCTAATACTGATGCAAGTGAAAAAATAAAGCTGAGCCAGAGGGTCTCCAGCTCACTGAAATGCCTGGACTAGCTAGGAAAGCTTGAGCTTTATAAAACTTAAGGCTGTCAAAAGGACTGATATGTCAAATGAGCCATCCTTACATGTAGTATTTTGGTATACAGTTGGTTCTTTGCTAACAGGTTCGATTGTCAAACTAAGTAAGTGTGCTTGGAGGATAAACAGTAGAGCTAGTAATTTGCTGTTCTTCTGATTGCTGCAGGGAACTTTCACCTAGCTGAATAGTCACTTGGCCTAGTACAGAGCTGTCCGCTTTTAGGCTCGCTTGATTTTTCAGACTAGCATTAATGGGTACTATGCTTGTAGAAAGCCACAGAATGTTGTAAATTAGCTCTGGCTTCTGGGTAACCAGCAGAATATTAATGAGACAGTCAAAGATAAGGAAAGGTGAGCTGGAAAACTTTAATTGGTGAAAATGAAGGAAGCTTCAGCAGCTAGCTCAAGTAGCTAGCTCACAATGTGATTAGCTACTTAGATTTGTCAAGCCAGAGCAAGGTTTTTAATCTTCAAAACAGCTTCTGATTAGCTCTGCCCTGGCAGAGTTGTTATAATTCATTATTTTTTCATCTGATTCAGTGAGATGGTTGCCTAAAGGGTGGCAAGAATATATCTGGGAGGGGAGAGTATTTTCTCTGCTTTTAGATCTTGAAGACTGTGTCTCATAGGAAATAAATCTGTGTCTAGGGAGACTTAATTTTTCTAATGAAAACTGCTTCACCTCTTCCCTGCTGTGTCTACTGCAAATGTTTATCTTTGACCTACTGATAGTCCTGTTGAAAAAAAAAGCCTCTAAAAAAGGCTATGCAATTTTGGATAGCTGCATTAGAAGCCAGATAAATTCAGGTGCCAGGTCATGTTGCGTGGGAGTCCATGTACCAACTGGTGTTGTAACATTTAGGTAATCATGTGTTTCTTTAACTTCCACATAACAGCAAGCTAGGAAGGAACTGGACCCCTCGATGGTAGGACGGGGATCCACAGGAGCTGCCTTCTTACAGACTGGACTTCCCAGGGACATTGTAGTCAATGTCTGGCTGACGTCTTTGGGGAAACCTTCAAAATAAATTCCTTTTATGGAAGTCAGACCTTCATTTGAAAGGAAGTTGATTTTTTGTAACAGAAAGTATGCTAAGAGGTGGAGCCAAAAATCTGATTGCAGTCTGTGTCAGCATTTTTTTTCTCTTTGACACCCTGCTTTGAGATAAGCAAAACTCAAGGATCTAAAAATCTCAAGAAGCAATGCTGTTGCTCCTCACCTAGCTCTATTTTTTAGCCCTGAGAGCTTTAAATAACTCCACAACCTGTGAGATTAAACATACAGTATGGGTATAAGCACCTGGCTGCCTCACACAAATTGTCACATATTGGCATAGAGTTTAGTTTGCCTTTAGTATCCCAGTCTATTTACATTCTAATGCAGTTTCAGGAGTGTGGGGAAAAAAAAAAAAAACAACACACCTGGCTTCAGAGCAGGATTGAAAGGAAAAATAATGAATCATGGGCCATTACAAAAATTATAATATTCAGATATTTAGTGATCTGTCAAGAAGTACAAGGGAATAATATAACACTGTCCAATTTGTTACAGAGCTGGAGTTTGAGCAGACTAGTATAAAATTACAACCTATGAATTAATCACAAGAAAGTGACTGTATCTAGGTCAGGTCCACACATGAGCCTTCACAAAACTTTTGCCTCATTCAGCTTTTTCAGGACTATTTTTAGTTTCTAGTGGCTCAAGGGATGAAAAAACCTTTGATTAAAAAATATTTTTTGCTGTTTTTTTCCCCCGCTTTCTTTTTAAACCTTTTTTCCTCATCACTTTTTTAAAGTAAAAAGCTCTTTTCTGGAGAGGAAAAAAAAAAGATTTGTTTTATATAATATTTTCACTGTTGCTCAAATGCAGCATGCTCTATTGTGGCTGTAAAGGAACCATGAAATTTCATTACTGGTTTTTCGCAGAAAGCAATTGAAAGATTTCTCTCTAGAATTGCTGGATGCCTTTTTTCTATCTTTCCACAACCGTCAGGTTCCTCAGAGCATCAGGTTTCCTGAAATATTTCTTTTGGGACTGATACCAATTATATTTCTGAAGAATCAGAGGCTCTGCTTTTTGATTAGTTCTAAATTTTGGCCTCAGGTTCATTAGCATGCTGCTTTGCAGATTACAGTAAGATTGGATCACTCTCTAATTTATATAGAAACTGAAGACAAGAGAGCTCTATTGTTATTTAATATTGTGTTTCTAGCTGAAGATCTGAAGGGATTTTTTTTCCCTGTGATAGGCTGCTAAAATGTCATCTTTTGATGATGCTTCCCTGGTAAGGGCTAGTCTTGGGGCTCTGTTCTAGAGGCTAAAGTACCGGGCTACAATTAGTCTTGCATCTTCCATAGGGAGGTTTTAAACTTGATTCCTGTGTCAGAAATCTTTTTTTTTTTTTTTTTTTTTGAAAAAAAATGTTGTTTTGTTTTATTTCGAGTATATATATGTGTTCCCCTTTGAACTCCTTTCCTCTTTCTCTGGTATCAGCAGATACAGCTTCTCTTCAGCCAGGCTGGTTTCTGTTCAGCCCTTGGCAATTATAACCATGTTGAGAAATGGAAGTGTACCTACACTTCTTGCTGTAATGCTTGCGTTTCTGCATGACCTCAGATCCTCCGGTCTAGTGTCTGTGGGAGTTTTGCCTTGAGATGCAGTCCTGCTAACATATGTGTGGTTATGAATGTCTCCAGCCTGCCTCTATTAGCCTGAAAGATCTTTGTGAATACAGAATGCAGTTTTGTTGTAGTTTGTGCTAGCTCTGTAAACAAAGAGTCTTTAACACAGACATTACAGTGAATCTATAAAAAGAGAATGTCAAAGAGCATATTGATACTACATGGCTATTCCTCTCAGGGCTCATGATTTTTTCTTGCTGTACCACTGTATCTTGGAGATCTGTGGACAATGGCTTAATGGGTCTTTATCTCTGTCTTAAAAAACTAAAATGTTACAGTTTATATCTCTACGTAGTAGTGCCACCTGCCTAGTGGGACTGGAGGGTATGTAGCATGGAAGCTATAATCTTATGCTGAATAATCTTATTTCAAAACTTTTTGGTCCCATTTCTATGTGCACCAATGAGTAAAGGGATGATTTTCTTGCCTATGTTTTTCTAAATCATATGGTTCCTACAGAAGTATTATTGCTTTTAAAGTCAGTGCAAGATTTTTTCCTATCCTATAGCCCAGAAATTCTTGAATTTGCATGCTGACATTCCTATTAAATCTTATTCCATTTTACTATGAGTGAGGAATGTTGAGTTATTTATAACAGGTGTTGAAGGTAGCAGGACTCAGCAACTGGTAGTAGAATTGGTCCTTGATCTTGGAGCCTTCTCCAAACTTTCCTGTTGCTTGTCAAAAAGGCTTCGGCTAACACATGTTCTTGGAGTTTCCTCCCAGATGCAGCGTCTCTTACCAATATATGTTGAGTCTATGGCAATTTAGGGAGAAGTGCTATATGTGTGCCTGTCCTGTGAACCCAGCCTGTATGCTTGCTGCTTAGAGGGTATTGCAGATCCTGCTCTTGTGGATGGGGGGTGGAGTGCATAGATACTTATAGTGTCACTCTGGCATTGGGTTTCCCAGAAGATCAGAGCTGAAAATCAGGGCGGCTGCTTTATTCTCTCATATTAGGGCTAAAATATGTATTTGATATGTTGGATTTATTATTATGATGCATATCTTCCCATTATAATACAAGACAGACCTCAAAAACCTTATAGTTTCTCCATGGCACTCTGTCCCTTGAAGGAAACTCCTGATGAGTTGTAGGATTTCTGTCTTCTTTCTGTTGCCCAAAAGGACAACTTTTTGGGTTTTTTTTATATATATATATGTGTGTGTGTGTGTGTGTGTAATATATGTAATGTTTATGTGTAATAAACATTACATAG
Organism: Rhea pennata; assembly: GCF_028389875.1. NCBI lineage: Eukaryota > Metazoa > Chordata > Aves > Rheiformes > Rheidae > Rhea > Rhea pennata. The sequence continues at coordinate 43,270,207 of NC_084668.1, read as the reverse complement.
CATTATAATAGATATATAAATTTACATATAAATTATATATATAGCACATATATATTATATAATAAATATATAAATAATATAGCATTAATGTCCTTTACTTCCAAGGACATTAATGAAACCTAGCCAGGTGTTTTGTGTGCTATCATCTCATCCAAGCTGGAGTCTTTATATTTCTATTTACCTACAACTTGCCAGAAGTATTGGGCACAGGATGTCACAAAGTAATGACAGAATTGGGGTCACTTCCTTTCCTAACTTTTCTGAAGGCAATTTCCCTCCCCCCTCCCCCAATCACCATCATGCTCCATTCTTTCTGTCTTCTTTGGCTATGTTTCAGTTCACACTATATCACCAATCTCAATCTCATTAGCTCTCCAGACGCACAGATTATAATATTGCTGCCTTTAATGAAATGTTTGCATAGTGTTCAGCATTCTACAAGCATTGTGTAATAGTATTTTACTCAAGGTAGGGGCCTTATTTCCTGTTCTACAATCTTGGACATTATATTTGGTGGTCTTACAAAAGGTTTTTTTTATGACAACTTATTCTCTCATAATTAGTAACACAAAAAACAAAGCACAACTAGACACCCAGGGAATAGGGAGTTTAAAAGTGGTGTTTTAAGAGATCACGTTGGACTGTTTGGCTTCACTCAAGAGAATTTTCCCAAATGAGTGGCTTCATGCTATGCCTGGTGTGTCAAGAATCCTTCTGGAAGCTACCACTAGTGTGTGCTGGATCTCACTTGGTTTCTTATTCTTTCTGCCTCACATTGCCTATTTTGAGGTCTGCTCCTGCATTGAAGTTACTCCCCACAAATTTCATGTCCAGAGGAGCCAGAGAGCCAGAGAGTAGCAGCAGTTGCCTCTGTAGGCCAGGACAAGGCCATTTCCTTCTCATTAGAAATACTGTGCAAGACGGCTTTACTTTTGGGGGGAGTGGATAGATGTTGCATTTTAATTTTTTTAAAAGCTTTTGCCTTCCCTTCTGCAGCTATAACACAGACACAGCAACTCACTAAGGCTGTCTGCAGTGGGGAATAGAAGGATGAACTATATAAGACATGGTAAATGGTACACAGAAATCATGTTCTACTCATATGTTAGTGATTACTCTTCATTAATAGCCCTTCCAAGAGCTTTAAAGATAAAGTGGCCGTAAAAATAAGTAATGAAACATTCAATTTTAGATCCTGTTTTTCCCTTTTATACAGAATGAAGCTCTTAATATCAAATTTCTTTAAAATGTAATATCTCTTCAGGTCTGAGGCACTAAGAATAGTTTCCCATAAATCTTTCACCTTTAGAGGACAAGATCTCTGAGCTTGAGAGTGTGTCCAGAATACTTTAAGGCATTCTCTTGGCAAATGATGTCTGGGATGTGCCAAGAAGGGTAATCATGGGTCCATGAAGGTGGGGCAAGGCCCAGCAAACACCAATATTCATTACCAATAGAAGAAAAACTTGATCTGCCAGCCAGGGAGAGCCACGCTGCAGTGCTGGCAGGGCCCCGGGAGCAGACGCTGTACACTGGCATGCAGGCTGTTGGTATTTGGGCAGCCTTGCTTAGTGTGCATCCCCATAACAGTTTCAAGGCAAAGTTGCTGTGACCAAGTCTCGCCAGAGTGTGTTCAGGCTTTCTGCAGAGCAGATAGGAATAAGCCTACAATTTGTATAATGTTTCCATTTATGGGGACTTTGTGTTGGCATGTGCTCTCGTGTGTGTATACCCTATGCCCTGAAGAAACAGACATGTATTTGTTTTTGCTGTCATGGAGGCCAGTCTTTCTAGGACCCTTGTTAGATACAGTCTTGACTTTGGCACTTGGCATTAGGGATCACAGCATATTTGATAGTAACGCATTTTCTCTGTTTTTACTAATGAAATTTTTAACTTCTAGAGCAGTTTTTGCAGCCATTAGCACAGACGTTTCACTGAGGATTAGCTGTGCTGTAGTACAGATATTCAGATCTGACAGAAGTGGCTGCAAAGTTGAAACAGGCAGTGAACTCGGTTCCAAACATCTGCCTTCTGTAATTCAAGTCAGTCTGGGGCTGGTTAGAAGTGGAATAGAGCATACTGAAGTGCTTGAAGAAATTACTTACATGGCAGTAAATGTGACTGGTTCTACTGGTTCTTCTACACATGTTGTCCATACATACTTCAGTAGTCTATCTGTTCTGCCTGCTTGCTGAGGAGTCCCTTGCCTGCTCTGAGCCCCTCAGTGCAAATATAAGGACTGTTGTTTCCTTTCCCCCCAAACCTATTAGGACTGCTGCAGATGTGTCCATATTGGCATCTCAGTACATGAACTTAGCAGCAGCAGCTCTGAAAGCACTTTATTTATTTCTTCTCTGAACCTGGGGGCAGTGTGAGATAGTTAATCATGAGAATTTAAAATTTTACAGGGACTTGCAATGAACTGTAGGACCTCATATTAAACAGCTTAGCTGCTTGTAGACCCAAGGGACTGCACAGATACTTGTCTGAACTGGGGCTGTTAGAGTGCTACAGTCCGTCTCCGCTTCCCTCCTGGTGGTTTCTAGGTTGAATAAATGAGCTTGATGCTAGTGCCAGAGAAAAGCAGAGATATGAGCAAAGCCTGCCATTCACTTAGGATTTCCCTAACTTCTGGCTCGAAGATGAACAGAGAAAACATTAAGGTAATACCACAGCAATGCTTTGTTGTGCCCTCCTGTAAACTTGTCTCAAAGGTGAGCGGTATTGTGCTGCAGAGACCGCTTAGAAGCACGTAATGGTACTGCAAGGTAGCACTGTGGGAAATTCTGTCAGGTCACTGCTGCACAGTCCTGGCTGCCCGTAAATTAATTTTACTGTTCTCCTGCTGGGATTTATCTACAACTCTCTCAGTTGCCAGCAGCTCGGATGAATCTCCTGTTCTAAACTGATTACACACTATTCAAAGTCCTAGAGAAAGTGTATTCCAAAACCACTCTGTCCATGTGCTGTGCTCCCTCCAGTCACTGAAGAAGATGGGGGAGAAACAATGTTCCCATCACTCTCCTTTTGTGCAGAGTGAAAGGAGCATGAGTGTTGCAGGCTGAGCCAAAGCACTTGAAGCTGTGCTACAATCTTGTAAGTGTAATTGTGCCCATCTGGAGACATGACCATGTTAGAGATTGACTAGAAGGTGACTATTTTACCTCACTGAGTGGTTTTGTTTAAATGAAGCTGTGTTGGGGAACTGGAGCTCTCTTATCTAGGTGTGTTTCCCCCAGTGTTTGCATATTGCTTTATATTCCTTAAAAATTGATGTAGGCCAGGAAACTTCACTGTCTTGCATATTTTTCTGAGCCTATGTATCATCCTGAGTAAGTTCAAGTAGGCCAGTTATCTGCAGTAAAACTGATATCTGACAGGTACTTCCTCTGGAATCCACTTCTCCCATATTGTGGGACAACCTCTAAACCTGGAGACTGAACAAGCAAAAAGAGCAATGCATATAAAAGACAAATGAATATGGGATAATATCCACAAGCATGTGTAGAAAAGAGCATAGAGAGAAATGAAACTCTTTGAGTTTCTAACTGCCTGTGATGGGGAGAAGAGAGGGGAACTAGTGGGCTCAGGTTATCTTGACTGCATCAAAATTATCATCCATACTACCTTTATTCAGCTAGCCACTGAGTAGCAAAGTGGCACTAACACACTGCTTGCGAGATAGTTGTAGAAGGATCAGCACTTCTAGGCTGAAGCCAGCTTGTGGCAACTTTTTTTTCTGAACATTGTACATAGCCCAGTACAGTATCTTACATTTTTGCCACATACTTATAAAATGTAATTGGCAGTTGCGTGGCCTAGCTGGCTCTCAAGACATGAATCCTTGCTTTATTTTCAAAGGTTTTCTGACTTACACAGGCAACGCACAAGGGTTTACTGTGAGTCTGATTTGGTTTAGTTAAACTCCAGCTCTGTCACTTTCTCTAGCTACTTCCAGTGTGGTCACACACCACCTTCCCAGCATGTATCTTCCAAACTCCTGCTCCAGCTGGACAGGAAGAGGGAATGAAATATAAATTGGCTGTCTGTTGGAACACTTCTCTCAATATTATAGGCACTATTTTGCCCTCAAAGTGTCTTTGAAAGTTACCAGTTTTCATGTTTACTTGTTTCTAATCTCTCAGTCCTGTGCTTACTGTAGTAGAAACAGCAACGTAGCCTCACAACTCATTTGGTTGTTCTGTGCATCTCTGCTCAATGAACACATCTTATCTAGTGTCAGTGCTTGAAATGGAGGTCACTGCTTACTAGACCTTTATAGATGTAAGGATGTAACCCTTGCACAGATTGGTCAAATTAGTTCATGATTCTTATAGGGGTTACTCATGAACATATCTGTAGCAAGTTGGACGAGTGGCACATTTCCAGCCTTCCTTCTCACCCTCCCTCACTAGTTGTGTGGATATGAACACTGATGTGAACCCAGATAGACCATACCTTATGATTGGACAACCCTTTGGAGGATATTGATGTCCCTGTGTACTTAGTTATTAAATTGTAATGTAGCAACTGGTGGTACTAACATTTCTATTAATATTGGGTGGCCTAGAGTGCTCATGAATTCTCAATCATTCTGAGATGCCCCCAACTTACCCACCTAAACTGATTCAAGCCTTTTGCTGGCCATTGAGTACTTTTCTACCATACTTGGCCAGAAGAAGAGTATGAAATGTTTTGGGTTTGCTTGACTGGACTAAAAGTAGTTGAGCATTGCCTATGTCATAGGTGCACATGTATTGCCTCCTGGACAGTGATTTTGGATTTCAGTTTTGAGATTTGTGGGTTTCAGATGCTGACTGTCATTGTCAGAGAGGAACCTTTTACCATTTGTCTGTTGCTGCTCTTCCTAAAGGCCACTCCTGTCCTGTGCTGCCTTTGTTCTCAGTGTTCCTGCTCTAGCACTTCATGGCATCTCAGGTGTGATAACCAGTGACTATACTGCAGTGAGAAATATATGTGCTGTTCATTTTTTTTCATGTTCTTTTTGTGCTGTTGCTTGGACCTCTAAACCTTTTAATTTCTTCCCTAGTGAACAAGTGGATGATGGGTCTGTGCAGTGTGCAAGGCAGGTCCGTGCTCTCAGGGGACAGAGCAATTTTGGTAACACCATACTTTTACTGGAGTGCTTGACCTCGGATTGATCGATCCTCCTGCCTTGTCCTGAGATTTGCCTTTTCACTTGAACATGCAGCTGTACTTGAAAAGATTACATCAGTTTCTCTTTTATGAGGCTGCTATTGCCTTTCCAAAAAGAAAGTCTTCTACTCCCTTGGCCTTCTCTGGCCACAGATTCATCTTCTGTATGCTGCTGCAGTGAACCAAAAAAATACAGACATGGACTGTTCTTTACCTTTGCTCCTGGTGTATTTGCATTTGCCAGGGACAATTAAGCTCCTTATGTTGTTTGTTTGTTTGCTTTTTCTTCTGTCTGTCTCTTGCAGGTCACTGTTTTCTCTCAGTTTTGATGATTCAAGGCTCTAATTTTCTTAGCAATATTTTTTGTAGAGTGAGGAGGAGAAGGAGAACTTAGGGAAAAAAGAAGGAGGATATCCTTTTGTCCTGATACTAATGATATGACTGTTATCTGTATAACTGATCATATTAAAATGGTGGCTCAAAATTTGTCTTTATTTTTATTGTTTCCAAAGACTGTGATTTGAGTTAGGTTTGAAGCCTATACATTTATCTGACTTTTCTGCTGTGTCTTAAACTTGATCTCTTTGTGCCAAGAATTATTTCAGTTATTGGCCAGTGCAACAAGGCCTGATCCTTTTCCTCTCAAAAGCTCTTCCCTTTGTGTGCAAGAGTGATTAGTCACCTTCTCCGTAACACTTCCTCAAGAACAGCAGTATAAGCTGTGACCACTTCATTTATCTACTGAAGGCCTGATTAAACTCAAGAGGGCTCCAAAGAAATTGCTGCTTGTTCTGTCATGTAATTACACAGCATTCAGCTCATCTTGAGCCCCAGATACAACCTCTGTTCATTGCCAAGGCTGCTAGGGAGCAGTGTGGTATATTCAATCACACAATCAGCTGCAGATTTTTCAGCCTGTGTATACCATCCATACTAAAAGAGAGCTGTCAAATAGCCTAGCTACATTGCCTTTGTAGGCCTGACCCATAGTAAGGAGAAATGAGTGCCTGGGCTTTTTAAAATGTCCCTGCTAGTTGCAGATAAGGCTAGTCACTTTCCCCAAGTGGCCTATGGGCACTAGTGCAGCTCTTAATTGAAATAGATCCTCCTGACAGCCATAGTCTGAATAAATCTCTCTTTCTCACCAGCTTTCCATTTTGATTTTGCTTTTCCTGATGTTTTTGCACTTTCTCTTCACCACCAAGAAAACAGATTTATTTTTGAATGTGTAGCTAAGCTGGCAGCAATGTAACACCTTTTCAGCTCTCACTTGATTTAACAGTAGGAATAACAAAACTGGTTTCTTTTCCAAGCCTCAAGAATATCTGAGCTTTCCTTGATTTTCCAGTAGAATTTGATTTATAAATAGTTGTAGCCAAACATTTGTTTGCAGCTGGCTAGGGACACACCCTGAGATTTTTATTGTTTTGGAGTGATAACCACCACCAAAAAAAAAAAAAAAAAAAAAGATGCTCCTAAAGTATAGCTCCCAGCAAATCTCTCATCTCAGAATGAAAGGCAAGGCAGAGAGGTTTACTTGGTCAGGGAAACCAAAATAATCTTCATTGAGAGAAGGGCAGGGGACTAGTGATTACAGAGAGCCCAGAGGGTGAGCTGGTGAAGTAGGAGATAATGGATGAGTGGCAGGCAGTTGAGGAGAGAGTGGCAGCATCCATCCTTACACCTACGCTCCTGTTCTTGCTGGCCTTGGCCACACTGGAGAAGTTGGGCCTCTCCTGGGGTGGAGGAGATCTCTTGGTGGCTTGTTAATGGAAGACAAACTGGAGCTTGAAGACACCATTTGGGAACTACCTGGGATGGGCTTAGTTTGGCCAGACTGTAGTTACTTAAATTTTTTAGCAAATATAAATATAATAACAATGATTAATTGGGTGAAAAGCTTGCAGTTTGGGTTGAAAGTGAGTTGCAAAGGTCTTTCTTGATTACAGAAATAGAATTTTCAATTATGAGGTCAATATTAAAGCAGTAGGACAATTCTAGCAGTCACCCCTTTGAGTGGAATCAAGCTCTTGAATGAAGGAGTTCCAGCCAGATCTTTCAAACTCTACCTCTCTTGGGGCTAGTAGAAAAATTTCCATGTGTGTTTTGATACTCAGGCAGCTAGTGAGGCTTCAGTGAAGGAAAAAAAAAATGAAGTGAAAAATAAGCTTTAAGAAAACATTATAGAAACCTAGCTACACCCTCAGCGATGGAGCTATGGTCTGTGGCTGTCCAGTCATGGAGAATCGTTCTTACATGTCAAAATTTTAGTGCATTACCTCTAAAATGGAACTGGGCAGATGTGTGTGTTGTGGCAAGGTATTTAATTCAGTTTTCTTTTATTACAGAAGAGTTTGGATCAAAGGGTGCTGCAAACATGGGGTGCAGCACAGGGCATGGATCAGAGCTCTTAGCATTTCCTCTCTGCCTATAGCCCCACTAATGAAGGAGCAGTCAGCCTCCCTCTACTCCAAATCCTTTCATTGTATCCCGTCTTTGATCTGCTCCACCAGCAAGTGTCATAGCAATGTGAAAATTAACCTACTGCTGCTTCATGTTCTTCTGATTTTCCCTTCCTCAGCTCCCCAGAGGGCTGGAGGGAAGCACTGGCAGCCTGCTGTTTCCCAGCGCTATGTGCTACATGGGATTCCTGCCACTACTATGTTCCCAAAGACCTTGAATCATGATACAGCTCTGACCCTGACCCTGAAGGTACTTAATCTTGAAACATATGCTTCAAGAACAGAACAGAAGGATGTTTGCTTGCTTGCTTTAGACACACTTGTCCTCTCTGCGTATGTGAGGTATAAGACCCACACAACACACACAATTCTTTGTGCGCGCTGTCTAAAATGCCCTTAAAGAAAAAAGGCTTCCAGTTCAGGGGGAGTGCTTAGTTTTATGCAAATACTTTTGGACACTTTTAGATTTACTTTGTAACTCTTGCTGTTTCCTTGGAGTTACTATAGAAGAATATGATCTCTGCTGAGTGGGTTCTGGCTTCCGTTTAATAGCAGTCACTGCTTTTCAGACCAGTTTTTGCCTGTCTTAGGTGACTGCCTGTACATCAGTTTGGCATGTTCCAGACCAATGGTGGAAACCTATGCTGTTGAATGTAAGTAAGTCTCAGCTGGAGATACACCAATCCCTTTCTTTCTGGGTCACACAGTACATGGGTACGCCATCAGGAAGTCACGTAGGTGTGGAGAAAAGGCTCTGTGCAGGGTCTGGCTGATGATGGCTGACCAGGATAGAGAGGAGGAAAACCATATTCCCACTTGGCCCAAAGCAATGTGCAGTAAGATAGTTTTATGTAGGATTAATGGTATAAAGCCAGAAAGCCAGCACTTCCCTTTGTTAGACCCCTCTGCCAGAGCTGTTCCATGTGGACCACCTCTGCTTAGTGAAACAGGAGACAACCTGCGCTTTTGACTACATTTGCTAGCAGAGTTTGAAATTTTTTTCTCTTCCCTCCCTGGCCTCCCACATGGAAAATAATCCTTCAGTAAACATGCAGATGGCAATTTCCTTCAGTGAAGATCAGGCATACTTCAGAAGTCTGTATTTTACTTTATTCGTAGAATATGTGTAAGTGTTATTTGCAGAGTATTATAATGAAAATAGCTACTGCATGTTAAGCTTTTAATTCTCACCTTTTTATTTGCCCTCCTGATTACGGTCATTTGTGATTTACGTTATGAAACTTCTTTGCAGCTGAGAGAGCTGGTATAGCTTTCTATGAAATGTCTACAGCCTTCTTCCAGAGTCAAATTCTGTGTTTCCAGAAGCTGGGCATTAAAAACAAAAAGAAATTTGACTTATTCTAAAACAGAATGTCTACTGCCAGAATAGACCCTGGATAACAGAGTCTTGGGCTGAATGATGGTTTCTAAAAGTACTATGTTAATCTAGAAGTTATTGGCAATGCTGCTTCTGCATAACTGAACACTCAGGTCATAAGTAGTAGAAGCAACAAAATCCCCCAGTGGACTGTTGAGCTGCTGAAAGTTGGGATTAGAAAAAAAATACAAGTTTTTCAAATCTTACAGCCTTTATTTCGTTATTTTGTGTGACACTAGTGGTCTTCTGCCCAGAGTACTGTGGCATTTGGATGTGCTGTGTATCAGGGGTGCTGACCTGTAGGGAGAAGAGATGAAATGGGAGGAAGAACAGAAAGAAAAATGAATTTTTGAAACTGTGTAACTCCTTCCTTTCTCCTGCACTTTGTACCCTGCCATCCCAAGATTGTCAGGAACCTCCTGATCCCTCTTTCTTTACAACAGAAACTTGACTTACTCTCATGAAAAAACAATGGACTCAAAAAACCAAATGCCCCAGATTCAGAGCTAATCATGCTGCTGCTGGAGCAGTGGCAGAATGTGAGCTCTTAGCCTTGTTGGTCTGCATAAATCTACAACACTCTGGGCTATGAGTGCTAGTGGAAACAGGTAAACAATGAGTTGCCTGCCAATACTACCTGCTTTCCTCTGCAGGTAGTTTGGGATCTAGCTGGGATGCTGCCAGACCCCATGGAAAGGGCATCAGCATCTTATAGGTCTTGGCACCCTGATTAACTAGCGTAATGTCTCCTCGATACAATAGCCAACAAGACATGCAGGTGCCGTCTCTGGGCGTATCATGTCAATGTATGCATAAATTGTAGCCTCATCTTTATCATGAAGTTATTAATAAAAATCTTCGCTCTCATTTAGTAGCTGCCATCACTTAGTAGATTAACCTTTATCATGTGACTTTGCCGTGCCAGCTGCACGGAAAAGTAATTACTTTAAATAGAATCTGCCCTTGATTTAAAGCCACAGGGGAAGTAATTAGATTTAATAAAAGGCAAAAGCCATGACTTCTAAATGAAGATGGATGGCTTTTGTTATCTATTTCATAAATTTTATTGTGTACAAGCAATAGAAGGCATCCCGTGTTTGTTTGGATTTTTTTTTTTTTCAATTGTGATAATGTGATACTGATATTCTAGGGCTGAGATGAATGTCATCAGTACTTGCTCTGGGACTCAGCTTAGAAAAAGACCTTTGTATCTCTTAAACTCAAGTTGCTAATGGCTTGCAGATGGTCTTTAACTTGAGCTGCCACTTGCTTCTCAAAGCTAGCACACTGGTGCTCATCATGAAATGCACACTTACAATTTTTGGATCACCTAAAGCTTTCTCTTCCCTACATTTAGCTAATTAGCTAGCATTTTCCTTTAAACCAAGAGGCAACATACTTTGTTCTATACCTCTGTAGAATTTTTCAATTAAGATAGTAAAAAAGAGTTGGCCAGTGTATAGCATATCTACTTTTGTGATGGCCCTGTAGTATGTTAGTTTGCAAAAAACAAATGTCATATGCATGTCTGTTTTAAAATTATGGCAGTGTCCAAGCTCTTAAGGAGAAAATATGTCCTACTTCTTCCTTTAAACAACTACTGGTGAGCAAGAAGGGCCCGCTATGGGTAAGAGAAGCTGTTTGGTTGTGGTGGAACTGAATGCCCTTGTTTGCAGGGGCATAGCTTCTCTTATGTGGGAAAAAGGGTCATAGTTGCAGAAGTTGGTAGGGACTTGCACAGCAAGATGGATCTGTAGTGTCAGGAGGGTTAACAGCCTTGGCCAAATGGAACTTAACATACAACTACATTGTTTTCCAGTGGGGTCTTCAAGGATTTTTTTTTTTTTTTTTGAGGTTTTTCATGAGTGAGATAAATGCACTGACATCCTCACTGGATCCTTGATATTCTCTAGTTACATTCAGGTTGCATCAATCTGAAAGCATCTGTTCTGCTTGCTTTGCACAGCCACACCTTGTGATAAAGGAAGATTTTTTTTTCCTTCCCTGTGAAATGCATACTTACATGTAGTCATCCAGATTTCAGTGACTGGACAGTGGGGATCTACTTGTGGGTAGATCTAGGTATTTCCCGGGCATAGACTGAAAATAGCAGTGGGTATCTTGCACTCTGTATGCTGCAGCAGCCTGACCTAGCTGAACTCCCGTTGCCTTTGGGTAAGGTTGAATGGCTTCATGGGACTCTCAATAATGTTCAGCTGCATAGATCAGGCTGCCAAAACCAACCCAAACCTGGGCTGTGGTAGCACGAGAAGGACAACACAGTGCTGTAATGACTACTGGGGAGATCACACAGACTTTGCAGCTAGAAGTTTTGAAAGAGAGCTTTTAGGAAACATTTACCAGGAATCATGGGAGTGGAAGAGATCCTGATGTGGAGCAGGCAGGCAGTGGGCAGCATTTTGTGATTCTTTCCAGACCATGAAGTGAGGAATGAATAAATAAAAATGGCCCCCTCCTCTTCATTTTAACCCTGCCAGATTTGGCTTTGTTTAGGTGTAGACAGAGTCACTTACCCTGCTCAAACTTCTAGCCAGATTTCACTCCTCCTTCCACCACCCTGCTGGGCAAGAGTTGCCTAGCTAGCAGCACTCTTTCTGCCTCCATTTACCCTCAGCCTAACGTAATTGGTGTTCCCTCGGTGTCCTGATTGCTGATGACTGTTTCTAGAGGAATTCAGCTCCTTCTAGCAAATGTGTGCCAAGATTCTTAGGGATACATAGAGAGCCACATGGTTGTTTATGGAGAATGTAGAGATATTTCCTAAGCTTCAGTGCTAGGTGTACAGTATCTGGTGCTGCTAATTCAGCCAAATGAGGGTCTCTTTGCTCAAACAGTCTATTTCCAGGTGATGGGCTGAGTCTTTCTTCTAATTCAGGTATAAACCACATAGTCAGCCTTCCAAAATCAGCCAAGGGCTAGTATATTCCCTGTTGATATTGTTTCCCCTGTGATTTCTTGAACCACTCTTGGGTTTTAGCCAGATCTCCCATTTGCTCCCCACTGTGCAATAGCTCTGTTTTCTGCTGCACTCTCCAGACATCTAGATGGATGCTCAGCTACCAGGAATGCTGACTCTTCAGGGCATTACTGGAAAGGCTTTGGCTGGCTGAGTCCTGGGATGTGATCAGTAAAGGGAGACAGAAGAATGGTGGACTGCAGCCCAGGCTTTCTTGTAGCTGTCATCTGTGAGGAGAAATCCTCTTTGTTCTGATTTGTGTGTTAGGAATAGAACAGCTTCTCCTGAAGTTGCAATGCATTGTAGCAAGGCTACTTGGGCTTGGTGCCCTTACTTGGCTTTCTTCCTTCAGTTCAGCTGATATCTGCTTTGCAATCAAATACCCTTTCAAAAGGTTGCCTGGGACTTTGAAGTTTTTATTTCTACTGGAAAGGAGGAAGAAGCCAGTAGCTTCTGACAGGCATAGATTAGCATAAAATATCCCTGCTCTGCCATAAATCTCTGCTATAATATGGCTGTTCTTCTACTAATAGGGAATGCTTGAAGTCATTCCTTCAGTAATTTTGTCCTGCAGCACAAATGCTATGATTAGATGGCTTATATACAGATATACACATGCACCATTGCAGCCTCTTCATAAACGGATTGCCTTCTGCTATTTGTCAGGGCAAATTTCAGGACATCAGTCCTGATAGTGGCAGAAGTTCCATCACTGAAATCTGGATTTACAAGCAGTGAGCAGTTTGATGGGAAGAAGAGTGGTCTTGGGCTCAGAAAATGTTCTGGGAGAGCCCTTCTATGCCACTGAGTTTCAAAAAAGCTTTGTAGAAGTCATTAACCTCTCCCTGTTGTTTCCATCTCTAAAAAAGTAGGGGAAGTATCTTCCACTTTGGCTTATGAAGTTTCCAGTCCTTCTGGAAAAGGGTCAATTTTGTACCCAAATGCACAATGTAATGGGGATATACTCCAGTATATTCCAGTATAGACTGGGAAAAGCGTGTTCTTGTTTTTTAATCTCCAAGCTTCTCCTCCACAAGTGCTCCAGGAGAAAACAGTGACTTTGGGCTCCTTGCTAACTTCCTTCTGGTCTGAACTGGTGAAGAACTCAGAGGGCTGAAACCTCTCTTTGCTAAGTCAAGAGACAGTAAACTAGATTGAATTTCAAAATGCTTTTGCAAGTAGGCAAGTTGGAGAACAGCTGAGGAAAGAACAAAGGAATAATGATAATTTTTCCCCATTACAGAACTTCTAATTACTTAGCTGTGGTGTCAACATCACAATGTGTGATGTTGTAATCACCTAGGAAAATATTCTAATTAGTAGGGTTATCTGATCAAGGTCTCAGACGCAGACTGACGATGTTCAGAAAGCAAGCAGTTGCTTCCTAATAGCTTTGCACAGCGTAAGCAGTGCTGGCGTAAGGGACTTTCCTTAAATGTGACAACACATTTCCTGAGTTGCCTTTTCCCTCATTGTTAGAAGATAGGGAAGAAGCTGAAAAGCAAGAAGTGGGATCTTCTTATGCTCCTGCTCAGGCAGTGAGAGAAGGACTTTTGCAAATCTGTGCAAAAGCCCTGTGGGGAGAAAGTGATGATGCTTTCTCCCATAGCTGCCTCATAGCTAGACTAGTGAGACATAGACTGGCTAAGTGGATGATAAGGTGGGAGGAAGACTGGCAGGACTGCCAGGTTCAGAAGGTTATGTTCAATGGTGCAAAGTCCGAGTAGCGGCTGGGTACTAGTAGCATCCCTCAGGGGCTAATACTAGGACAAATATTGTTTTATATCTTTATTAATGCCAATGAAAATGGGATGAAGAGCATCCTCACCACATTTGTGAATGATACCAAATGGGGGGAATACAGTGGAAGGCTGGGCTGCTAATCAGAGAGAGCTTGACTGGCTGGAGAAATTAGCTGACAGGAGCTTTATACAGTTTGACGAAAACAAATGCAAAGTCCTACCTTGAACTGGAATAACTCCATGCAGTAGGACAGGCTGGGAGTTGACTGGCTTAAAGACGTTTTTCAAGAAACGAACTTGGGGTCCTGGTGGGAAAGTTGAACAGAAGCCAAGTTTACCCTTGCACTGAAGCAGTACAAGTCTGCACAAGGTGGTCACTCCTAGCTTCATCTGAGCTGAGAGCTTCCTCAGGGGGCTGCTTCTGCTCTGGGAAGCAAACTGAATAGCTTTGAGAAAAGTTTTTGAAAAATTCAGGAACTCAGTCCTTCCTGTGAGAAAGATACTGTCCTTAGCAGCCTGTTCCATGCCTCCACATCCAGCTTCATGGAGGGGGAGACCCTGCATAAACTACAGTGCAGAACAAAGTCTTTGGTACTTAATCTTTTGTCTTTGAATTACCCCTTTCTCTGTGTTGTCATAAATCACTACTAGAGTGCAAATAGGCCCAGCTCTCTTAACCCCTTGAAACCAGGTATATGAGAGCTGTGCTTATGCAGGACAGTAGGTGGAGGCAAGGTGATGCCTGGAGGGTGCACTGCAGGTATGGCGGGCTGGCCAGCCTCCTTTGCCATGCCTGTACTCTAGAAAGACCTCACATTCCTCTAAGAGCTGATTTTAGTTAGTTTCGCTGATGTAGAAAAATTATGTGACACTTCTTGGGAACTGAGCAGCTCATTAAAAGGGAAATAAGTTTCATCCTGTTCTAGGCAGCCTTGATTATTCTCTGGGTAGCTTTGCGCCACCTATCCTATGGCACTGCTGGCACACTGAAGCAAAGGTCTTTACAAATTGCGTTTTCCTTTACTTCACCACTGAACCTCACCTGGGAAAACACTGTGTAACTGTTGCTTGGGTGAGGGGCAGAATAGATGACCATAACATAACAGGATAACTTAGGTTTCTCCTAAGACTAGGGAAGGTATGTGGTTGGTTATGATCCTCCTGAAGGAAGGGAACAGGTTAGAGCTTGCAGTATTACTCTGTTTTCAGCTTTACTGTTAAGCTACCTTCCAGAGACTGGGTTTTCTTTGCCAGTGGATTGGTGCCTGTTCTTATTTTTGATCCAGTGGTTTTATTTTCCTTCAGGGAGGTTGCTATCAAAGGGGAGGATGTTTTTTGACTTGTGGAGTTGGTTACTTCAAATGCATGAAGTATTCCAGGCTGCTTTAAATATCTTTGGTAGGAAAGATTATATAGCTATAGTCTGGCAGTGAATAGCTGGTTGTGCATGTGCATGGCCCTGTAAGATTCAGTGCTACTTCAAAGGTTTCATTTAGTCTCATTTAGTTGGAGCTAACTTTGCAGACCATTGCAAGGTTGCAGTCTGCTGCTGAACTTCTGTTCAGTGATGGGAAGAAAGGATATTTTTCTTACATTTCTACCTCTGTAGAGCTCAAAGTGAACATTACACCAAGTTCCCTGCTTGCCTGAAGGCAGGCAAGCCTGATGATTTTGGGGTGTTTATAAATGTGTGCTTCAGTTTTAAAAAAGCAAATCAAATAGCTCTCTCAAGAAGATAGGTAGCTGTTGGAGTGCCAGGTGGTTTTATATGATTTGAAAATAAACAGCAGGGAGCTATATAGAGGAAAGACCCAGTCTCTGTAAATTAGGTGGATGGGTAGTATGGAAGGAGTTAGTGTCCAATTACAGCAAATATATTGCTGTTCGGTAGATTCCCAACACTCAGGGAAGACTCAGAATCTGTTATGTAAATTCAGGAAAAGAATAGGCATTCCCATGAACATGTTAATCTTCTTTTCTCTAGCCAGAATAGTATGTGGATGTAAGAATATAGTATCTTATGTACACTTTGAAAATAAATCTGTATTAATTTGAGAAACTAAATATAATTAAATTCACTCTTTTGGAATTGGAGTAGCTTTTTATTTGATTTAATTTAATTGGCTAACAGAGTTAAGCGGCCGTTCTCAATAGGATGTTCATACCAATAATGTATCTGAAAGAAAAGTTCTTTATCTTTCCTCTCTAAAGACAAATCCTTTGGAATTGTCTGTGAGTGGAGCAGTTAATATCAGCAATATCATACCATGTAAGTAGAGACCTGTCTTCCAGGTTTATTTTCATCTGGGATGCTGGAAGTGGTAAATGCTGTTCCTTGAATCTCAGTGGATGCCTCCTTCCCCTGCAGCAGGTAATGAGAGAGCAGGAATTATTCTCAACACCTCAAAACAGAGGTTTCATCTCCTCTTCACCTTTTGTTTAATAATAGGGAAAGGGCTATAATGCTCTGAATGGCATAGAGAGGACAAAGAGAATTCATTGCTTATCTTTCTGCTAGGAGAACAGACACAAAATTCCACTGCAGGCTAGGAGATACCACATGATTAAAAGCATTTTTGCAATTTATAACTAGCCCAGGGGATTTATTGCTGTAAGAATCTCTAACAAGCCAGGGTTTCAGGATTCCTGAGGGGATTTTGTATGTGAATGACAATAATATGCCTCAGAGTAAATATTAAAGTGAACTGGGGTTTTGAAATGTATATAGGCCTTTATGTCCAGGGTTCTGCCACCTGTAACTACTCATACCTAAGCAGACTGATGGGAATTCTCCATCAACAGACACCAACCACTTCAAAGAAGAAGAGCTGGAATAGACTGTGGCTGATGACTGGGCTGGGGACAACAGAAGCTGCTTATCTGAGCCCAGATGTCAGTGTTGATGAGTTTCCACAGCCCGTGCTGGATCTGACCCAGTGTGGGTTAGACGAGTGGACAGTGAGGTGGATTGCGAACTGGCTGAAAGGCCGAGCTCAGAGGGTTGTCATCAGTGGCATGGAGTCTAGCTGGAGGCCTGTGGCTAGTGGCGTCCCCCAGGGCTCAGTTCTGGGTCCCATCTTGATCAACTTTTTCATCAATGACCTGGATGAGGGGACAGAGTGCCTCCTCAGCAAGTTTGTGGATGATACCAAGCTGGGAGGAGTGACTGACACACCAGAGGGCTGCGCTGCCATTCAGAGAGACCTGGACAGACTGGAGACCTGTGCGGAGAGGAACCTTCTGAGGTTCAACAAGGGCAAGTGCATAGTCCTGCACCTAGAGGAAAATAACCCTAGGCAGCAGTACAAGCTGAGGGCTGAGCTGCTGGAGAGCAGCTCTGCAGAGAAGAACCTGGGAGTGCTGGTGGATGACAAGTTGACTATGAGGCAGCAATGTGCCCTTGTGGCCAGGAAGGCCAGTGGTATCCTTGGGTGCCTTCGGAAGAGTGTTGCCAGCAGGTGGAGGGAGGTGATCCTGCCCCTCTACTCAGCCCTGCTGAGGCCTCATCTCGAGTACTGTGTCCAGTTCTGGGCTCCCCTGGACAAGAGAGACATGGAGCTACTGGAGAGAGTCCAGCATAGGGCTACAAGGATGATCAGAGGACTGCAGCATCTGCCCTACGAAGAATGACTGCAAGAGCTGGGCTTGTTTAGACTGGAGAAGAGAAGACTGAGGGGGGATCTTATCACTGTGTATAAGTACCTGAAGGGAGGGTGTCAAGGGGAGGGGAACAAACTCTCTTCAGTTGTCCCATGTGACAGGACAAGAGGCAATGGGCAGAAATTGAACCGCAGGAAGTTCCGCCTGAATGTGAGGAGGAATTTCTTCCCTGTGAGAGTGACAGAGCACTGAAAAAGGTTGCCCAGAGAGGCTGTGGAGTCTCTTTCTCTGGAGACATTCAAAGTCCACCTGGATGCAACCCTGTTTAACATGGTTTAGGTGACCCTGCTTGAGCAGGGGGATTGGACTAGATGATCTCCAGAGGTCCCTTCCAATCTTACTCTTTCTATGATTCTATGATTCTGAACCATTATGTTCTGCCTAGAGGGACGGAGGGGTTTGTGGTCAGAAGAAAATCAGGGGTGCCACTGGATTTGCAGTATGTAAGGCATGGGATAGTCTCTCTTCTGCATCTGAAATGGGAGGCTTATCCCTCACCAGGGTCATGTCAGAGCTAGCTTGATGCTTTTCAGCAGTGTAAGCAACACTGAATTCACAGAATTTTACTTGCAGGCTGGATGATCTGGCTGCCCGTATCCCAGAAAGGGAAAGTGAAGTCCTGAAGACCCAAGCTTGTTGCTCTTTCAGCTACACGAGGACAAAAAGGTGTTTGCTGTCTATGGAAGGGGCTGTTCAGTGTTGCACACCTCCAGTCTTTCCTTGCACATGCAGCAGTGCCCTTAACTATGCCACAGCTTTGAAAAAGTATAGAAAAAATAGCAGAGACTGAAGTTGTCTGGCTATGTTTGCTGACATTCCAGTCTGCTACCCTTTTGCTGGGAAAAAAAAAAAAAAAAAAAAAAAAAAAGTCTAGTTTCCCTAAAGACAAGGGCAGTTGGCAAGATTTATGTTTCTGCTGAGTTCAACTGCAACAGGCGTGCACTCAACCCTTGGAAATTACTGGGTTGCAGAAATCTTGGTAGGGAGTCAAGAAAGTCAGGAAAATGAATTTATTTAAGGTATAAGTCACATAGGCATTTGTATGCTAGCTATTTGCAGAACAGTTAACAAATGCAGGTTCCCTCCTGGGAAGGGATTTGGCAGGTGTTTCCCAGAACAGGAAGGAGAAACTGCTGACAGTGTAGCAACACCGTATGCAGTGGAGCACCAGAGATTTTGTTCTCAGTGCTCCCCAAGGAGTGCTGCATAGTCTGTCTTTCATATACAGGTGCAAAAGTTTGCTTTTAAAAATCACCTTGATGGAGTCTGTCTCTGCTGCTGTGAGTCTGTCTTCATTCTATTTCTCATTCTAGATTTCTTCTTCTTCTTTTTTTTTTTTTTTTTTTTAGAAGAGGTTTAAGTGACTCTATGTTTAGAACACGCTATATGCAGCCTGAAGACTTTCTGACAGCAAATAATGAGTTTAATAGGGCCCCTTGATACACCTCAGGATTCTGCAATTTCTAATACTCTGTAGTTCAAGCTTTGGTTAAGCTGTGTGTTTTTTTGTGTGTGAGAGTTTTTTGGGTTTTTTTTTTTTTGTTTTTGTTTTTTTCATTTTCTTCCCCCAAGAGAAGAGCACCACTTGGTGTAGGGTATGTTGAGTCAGACAGGGCCTTTCTGAATATGGGCTTGATGCAAAAGTATGGGCCTAAATTTGACACTGAAAGTTGTGCAGTAACAGCGAAGGATAGTTCTTCATCTTCCACAAACTTTTACCTAGCAGAACTCATGTTATTTCTCAGTTATTTAGATGAGATCTCTGCCTTGAGCACAAAGCATTTCTTAGATATCTAGCCTTACTGAGATAGAAAGCAGGTGTTATATGAACTATTTTGGAGGTGCAGATTTCTTTCTCATAGAATGAAGCTCCCTTCTCTTATCCAACAGACTACAGGATGCTGCTGTCCCATAAAGCATAGAGGAATGGCTAAAGGGCCACATCTGACTGGGACCCCTTTCATATCAGATTTAAAGCTTAATCCCTGGTACTTTGAGTTGATTATTTTTTTTTTCAGTGCCTCAGCCTAAGAAAGGTCCAGTGGGTGGCCTGAGCCTCTGCCTTTTAAGCGTTCTCAAGGACTGGCATTGCTGCCACGCTGAGGGTAGTGGTTCTCCCACCCCCTGGCTGAATGTTTGTCCTGAAGGCTCCTGCCAGCTCCCTGAGGACCCTGGAGGGCTCTGGTCTGCTTGGGTGCAAAAAGCCATGATTACCCTCTTCATTACTCTTTTCTGCCCTCACATCTAGTGTGCTTGGTCCATGTGAAAACTTGCTTCCTCTGCAGTTTTGTTCTACAGCTGCAGACAGTGAAAGTACTGTAATCTATGCCATTTCTTAATGGCTTCCAAGCGTCTCTTCCAAATGAGCTGGTTCTCTGCTGAAGCTTCTGCTCTGGCAATGTAACTTCTTTTGCTTTTGTGGCCAGCACATCATAGGCAGACAGCTGCCGGTTCTCTCCAAGGACAGCTGCTTTGAGTGATCATGCCTACTCCTTATTTCTAGCTATTGTATAGCTTGAGTTCAGCTATGGAGCATCAGGAGCTGAATCCTTAAACAGTGCTTTTCAGTGGCCTATCAGCTGTTTGCTTTGCAAAGCACTAACTTAAATAGTTGTTGAATTAGGTGGACAGCAGGTCCTTCTTCCAAATGGGGGGATGGGAGAAGTGCAAAACTCATGCTTCAGGAAGCGTTGTATGTAGAAAGCTTTCCTGTGTCATAATGTTTTATCTGCTTGGGCACTTACCATATTACAGCTGTTGTTTATTTTTCAACACATGTGAAAGTTTGCAAAATATACCTGTTCTCTGCTGTAGGTATTACTTTGCATCTGGAATACAGAGATGCCACTGTGGAATAGAATTAACAGCTTTGATTGTTGAACACTGCAGTTTTAACATTGCATGAATTATTGCATTTAAGTATGTAGGATAAATATTAATTAAAATACTTAGTTTGAAAGACTTATGGAAGGACTGCACAATCAATTGCATTCCTCTAAGGAGCTCTCTTGCCGAGATTTTTTTTGACTCTCTCTAAATTTCACTGACTCACTAAGCTTGCTAAAATTCTATTTCTTTTATGCTGCTATCTCTCAAAGCAATTGCCCCATAAAACTCCACAGTAGTGGCTTTGGAGAACGCTGAATTTCAGTGGGAGAAGTTCAGCATGCATTACATATAAAATGAAATATGGCTTAAGATGCCTTAGTAAAAAAATGAATATACAACCAAAAACCATCCTATGAGGGGAAATGATGTGGAATTTTCAGCTGCTGATACAGGCATGGATTTAACTCACAAAGTCTGTAATAAAATAGCTTGCATCATCTTCATGCCCTCTGTACTGGCGGCAAAAGGCATCAGAGTAACTGTGTCAGAATTTGTTAGAATTTGAGAAGCCAAGATGTTGGTAATGAACTGCAAGGTTTAGGGATCTGCAGGATTTGTAAAGTCTTCCCTGTACGTTCAGGATAACAAGAACACTAACTTGAATTTCATTCTCTTTGCTGGCTTTTGGGGAAGAGATCCACAAATATATGGCTGTTCCTGAACTGCCACTCTTTGTCGCAGGAAACTGCCAACCTCAAGGACAGAGTCTAGTGTCTACGCACAGTGCCTATCAGCAGATATCATAAGGGCCAGCATACCGAGTGGTGTACCAGTCAGCTCTCTAACAAAATGCCAAGCAGAGGCGTATGCCTGTAGTCCTCTGGCAGCCTTTTCTGTGTGCCACAGGACCCACTGGGGCCAGCTTGACCATATCTCTACCCTTCCTGACAGAGACTTTTCCACTCTCTACCTCTTCCCATAGTGCCACCCCACTCCCCAGCTATTTAAAGAAGGATGGACTTGTGCTGCCTGAGAGCTTTACATGGAAACGATTTGTCTGACATGGATTCTGTGCCATTATTGGCATCATAGGGGATATTCTACAATTAGCTGGAAGCTGATTGCATTACGCGGTGTATGTCACTATGATCAGCTAAATAGTGCAATTAGAGCAAGTACCTCAAACTCATCAACAGAATTCTTGACAGGCAACTTGTCCAAGGCATGTTGTATGTGCCCCATGGTTCCTAGGTTATAACCTGCCTCCAGATAAGAAGTTAGATTGCTGACTCTGCATGATGGTCATAGAAAAACCTATCCTACCTTTCCTTTACATCCGAACTTGTGTGTCCAAATAAGAACCGAGCTGTGATGAATGTAGTTATGTTCTTTCTGCTAGTGGTACTTGCTTCTTCCCTGACATTTCTTTTTGCACAATATTAAGAATAGCTTACTAGGGAATGGATCAGATCTTTCCCTGAGGAGACTGGAGGGGTTCTTTTTCCCCTCTAAGAGCATTTCCCCCACCCCCCACCCCCAAGAGCTTTATTTACAGTTGTGTACCTCAACAGTCCTCATGTTGTGTCCATCAGACCTACATTAGGAAATACTCTAAACAGAATTCCTTAACTGCCAGTCTGATGGAACAGCATCTGCAAGAGCATAAAACACAGAGAGATCACCCCACTCTTGTCATAGCTACTGTCCACATGGAGCCTTTTGTCAATGGTTTGGGTTTGTGTGCTTTCCTTCTTCTCCTCACCTTCATCCACCTTTTACTTTTCAAATGGCCTGCACATTTTGTTAGTAAGTAGAGATCATAAATTAGAGAACATGACAAATACATATTTAATCTTTGTCTCCTGGGTGCACTGCTGTTGCCTCTCATGATGTAGACCTTATTGCTGCATTGCTGACATCTTTAATCATAGTTATTATGTACTTGAAAATCTCTGTGCACTGAATAGCTTGCCTTAGGCTGTAGGGTCTGCATGCCACGAATAAACTACTAGTGACCGTGTGTTTTCACTTGAAATAGTAGAAACAGTATATCATCATCTTACTGTCTTACATTCTTCTGCTTAGGGGAGAGAGAGTGCTGTTTTCTCAAGAGACGGCACAACATCCAAGTCTTCTGCTAAATTCTTCTAGTGTAGTCTCTGACCTCAGTATGATGTGGGTCAGCCTTTAACATTTCGGAGAAGTTCAACCTGCAAGGCAAGATATTTTTGTTGTAAGGGGGAATGCGAGTGTAGAATTTGAGAGCAACAAATGCTGCAAACAATTCTTTTAAATCTAAAAGAGTAGTTGCTATCCCAACCCAAAAGTCATTACTCATCTCTGAAGCACAGTGACCAATTCTGTGACTATTCATTATATGCAGTACAAAGTGAAAGTATTTCTTTTACATCGTAAGAAATTTATGTTTACTACTCAATACACAAAGCTACATCATTGAACATTGTGTGCCAGAATTTGAAAGGCTTGAATACTGCTTCTTTGCTGGACTTCTGTGTCAGCTAGAACTTGGAAAATGAAGTTGGGATAAACATCTGTAAGATGCGCTGGTCCTCCACAAAGAGAGACTCTCAGGCTTCTGTAGGTAACAGTATTACAAACTGCCTGGAATTAGTGCATCCCTGCTTCTTTAAATGAATGAGTATGATTAAGAGGCTGAACACTGCATTACTTTGTGTAAAAGCAGTTGCTAAGCTTTCTGTGAGTAGATATCTTTAGCAATGTTACTAAAATAGAATTAAAAACAATCTGGAGTAGAAGAGAGAAGAGCACTTTAACAAGCTTATAGATGAAAGAAATGATCAAGCTGGTAGACAACTTGCACAATACAAATTGGGTAGTCAAGTGCATGTACAGTTACTTTTTTCGTGCATCTCATTAAAGTAATAGACCCCCTTCATGTCATCTCCTTGTTAGATGAAGAGACAATATGTAGTCTTTCTAGGAGATGAACAATGAAGTATTGAGCATGTAATTGTATTGAAAGTATGATGAGCGAGAACTGAAGTGAAAAAGAAGAGAAATATATCATCGCTGACTTTCTCACTCCCTTTCTCTTGACTCTGTAGCAAAGGCTTTCAGGCCAGGAGGCTATTTAAGTTGCAGCTCTTAAAGTGGTAAGAAATAGTTCTGGTCTACTATGCTTCCCTGAACAATATAAGTTGCCGAGCTCCTGTGACCAACTCATGACATGATCAGTGAGAGAGTGGTTCTTAAGTGTAGAGGCTGTGAGTGATTTAAAGTAGACTAGCATCTGTTATTCTTCTGAGCTAGGAAAATAAAAATTCCTTTGCTTTTGACAGTCTCTGTCCTAAAATGATATGGATAATTTGGCAGTCCCTGCTGGTAGTCCAAAATGTGCGACAAGATGTTTAGGATGAATAATGCTTAGTGTCATTGTCTAATGGATGGAATCTTTGGGGGTTATTTTTCTGCAACAAGCTTCTGAATGGGTGACACTTAAAAATACAAGAGATCGGAGTGACCAGCTCAATTCATTCCTAAAAAGCAGCAAGGTACAAGATATATTCTCCATTCACATGCATATGCAGGGGTGCATAGCCCATAAGAACACAGGCAAGCTTTGGTATGTGACATCTTGCAGAAACATGGTAGAGATGCCCAGATCACCTTTGGACGTCACCTTGAATAACAGGTCTGCTGCGTGTTTCATGCCAGTTGTTGCATGTTTAGCCTTTAGCCTGATAACTTTCTATGATGAGATGACTGGCTGGGCAGATGAGGGGAGAGCAGTGGATGTTGTCTACCTTGATTTCAGTAAGCCTTTCAACACTGTCTCCCATAACATCCTCCTAGGCAAGCTCAGGAAGTGTGGGTTAGGTGAATGGACAGTGAGGTGGATTGAGAACTGGCTGAATGGCAGAGCTCAGAGGGTTGTCATCAGTGGTGTGGGGTCCAGCTGAAGGCCTATAGCGAATGGTGTCCCCCAGGGGTCAATACTGAGTCCAATCCTGTTCAACAGCTTCATCAATGACATGGATGAAGGTACAGAGTGCACCCTCAGCAAGTTTGCTGATGACAAAAAATTGGGAGGAGTGGCTGATACACCTGAGGGCTGTGCTGCCATTCAGAGGGACCTTCACAGGCTGGAGAGATGGGCAGAGAGGAACCTCATGAAGTTCAACAAGGGCAAGTGCAGAGTCCTACGCCTAAGGAAGAATAACCCCATGAACCAGTACAAACTTGAGGCTGACCTACTGGAAAGCAGCTCTGGGAGTCCTGGTAGACAACAAATTGACCATGAGCCAGCAGTGTGGCCAGGAAGGCCAATGGTATCCTGAGTTACATTAGGAAGAGCATTGCCAGAAGGTCAAGGGAGGTGATCCTGCCCCTCTACTCAGACTGGAGTCCTGTGTTCAGTTCCAGGCTCCCCAGTACAAGAGAGACATGGAACTAATGGAGAGTGTCTAAGACGATAAAGCTCCTAAGATGATAAAGGGCCTGGAGCATCTTTCCTATGAGGCGAGCTGAGCTGAGAGAGCTGGACCTATTCAGTGTGGAGAAGAGAAGGCTGAAGGGGGAACCTTATCAATGTGTATAAATATCTGAAGGGATAGTGTAAACAGGATAGGGCCAGACTCTTTTCAGTGGTGCCCAGTGATCGGACAAGAGCAGTAGGCCCAAACTGAAACACAGGAAGCTCCATCTGAACATGAGAGGAAACTTCTTTACTGTGAAAGTGACAGAGCACTGAAACAGTTTGCCCAGAGAGCTTGTGGAGTCTTTATCTTTGGAGATATTCAAAAACCATATAGATAAGGTCATGAGCAATGTGTGACCCTGCTTGAGCAGAGGGTTAGACTAGTTGGTCTCCAGAGGTCTATTCCAAACTTAGTGATTCTTTGATTTTGTTTCATGCTAGCTACCATAACTGGACTCAAGACCCAGAAAGATGTGCTAAGCCCAGCATGTGGGGCTGAATACATTTTCAAGCTTTGCTTTGTTGTTTCTTGACCTTGTCTTTAATTACTTCTTTATAGCTGTGGGACCTTCATGGCCCAGCTGCCTTAGGATCTTAAGAGCTGGGCTCTGTTTTCACAGAGATTTTTATTTGCAGTTGAGTTTTTGGGGAACGTGCTGGCCTGGTATTCGAAATTCTTCTGCAAATCAGGTACTTTATGTAGCCTGAGAAATCCAGACCCAGTCACAACAGTAAAACCTTAACCCAATTTTCTCTGCTGCAGTTCACTTGCTATTTGAAAATTTCTTGGGCTTCTTCAGTTTTCTCTGAAGAGCACAGCTTTTCCTTTCCTCTTATAATGTTCTTTCTTTGGGTTGATGTATTCCCCTCCCATTCCTGCAGCTAGTTCTGCTTGTGTTCTGTTCTCTAACTCTAAATCACCTGGAAAGAGTCTTTTTATGAAGTTGGAGTCCCTCTCCAGATCAGCATTATTTAGAGACAAGAGACTTTTGGTCAGTTGACTATTAGTCTGCTGAGTGTGCTGGCTTTCTTGGTATAGCCACTATTTCTCTAACAATATTATCACTTTAAAGGAAACTTCTGACCATTCTTGGACTATTTAGCTGCAATACAACATTGTCTTCCTCAAACTGGTCTTAAACTTCAGAGAAAGCAAATTGGGTTCACAGTGAAATCTAAGTATGATAGTTAAAAGGCTAGTATTGTACATTGCAAGCTCATAAACTCAAGCTGAAATCCTATGAATGTCTTACAGGTTTCTCAGATCTGTCACTCTGGCTCCAGTGAAA
This sequence comes from Rhea pennata, assembly GCF_028389875.1. Lineage (NCBI taxonomy): Eukaryota > Metazoa > Chordata > Aves > Rheiformes > Rheidae > Rhea > Rhea pennata. The sequence continues at coordinate 43,244,251 of NC_084668.1, read as the reverse complement.
GCCTGGAAAGCAACATAATAGATAGCTGCACCAATTTAAGAACCTTGCAGTTATGCAACTTCATTGAACTTCTAGAAATGTATTACTGTATAGAGCTTGTTCCTGGAACATTACATCCAGGGTAGTTTCTGTGAGAAGTATACATGTTATTTTTGTACATAATTTTTTTTTTTTTTTTATTCTCAGAAAGGTAGCTGAAACTTGAAAATACTTTCTAGCAGGTGAAGGATACCTCCAAGCAGGGGAATCAACTGCTGCTGCATGGAGTCTAGTCCAGGGTTTATATCCAAATTCTTTTTATGGTTCACACTCAGTGTTCTGCAGATACCTGAGATTATCATTTTCCAGCTCAGACATCTCTTTTATGCAGCCCAGACAGCTCAGCCCAATTGACTGCTGTCAAAAGTGTATTTTGAGATTATCCTGGAGCACAAAATAGATGCCAAGCAGTGGAAATACAGCAGAGCTTTGAGCTGACTTGCTCTGGTGGGGTTTTTTTGTTTGTTTTTTGTTCTTGGGTTTTTTGTTTTGTTTTGCTTTTATACCTCTATTGTGACATCAGTAATACATATTTTCTTGTGACTTGTATTTTTCTCTATAGAACTTCCAGCTGATAATTTTTGTTACTATTTTGTATTTTGAGAGAATCCTCTCCACAATGTTTTTTCGTCTCATGTCAGCTCTGATGAGGAGTGTCTTTTACACCAATACTCTCTTGCACATATCCAGCCTTCTAAATAATTCAGAGTTCTCCAAACATCTCCACTCTTATACACGGCTTCTCTGAGACAGTATGCCTGGTAGAGTATGCTATGGAAAAAAAATGAAAAGATTCTCTCTTCATTGTCTATGTGTCAAATGACTGAAAATTTTTAAGCTAGTGATTTTTATGGAGAACTTGGTTTTGGCTGACAATTTACACTTACTTGGTTCTTCCATTATGATGGCTAGCACAGTCTCACTGTGAAAGTGTTCTGCTTTTCTAGTTGCTAGATATGACCTTATTTGTCTGTGTTATATTTATATGTCTCTGACAAGCATTCTGATCACTTTAAAATTGTTTTCACTATTTAACCTTCTCCAAATGTTTCCATTATCTACAAACTTGATCATAGCTTGGTTTTGATGGAAATATTGAGTTAGCATAGCAAAGTTCAATCCTACAAGATTCCCTGGACGTATACCCTTCACATGCTGATTCCCTATTGATAATTACACATTGAGACTTAGTAATTAGCCTTTTTAAATTTTTTCTTCATGTGTCACATTAGTATTAATATTCTAGCATAATAATAACTGCAGTATTGATGCCTCATTCTGTGCTATGCGTCCCAGTCCTTCAGTGTTTAGAACAGCATCAGTTCTTTCAATCAAACTCATAAATTAAAATTCACAGAGATGTTATTACCCTAATAAAATCCATATAATTAATGTCAATAAATGTTGCCATCCTTTAGATACCTACTAATGAGATTTCATCTTGAGTATTGCACTGTGTCCTGGACTGATTTGGGGAATCTGTGAAACACCTCAAATGAAGACTGGATAAAAAGCATAATTTTTTGGGGGGCTATCTTGAGACTATCTTTGTTCAAAGACTTTTCAAAAGCCAAACTAATCAGTTCAGAGAATTATTTTAAAAAGATTCCAATCTTCAATCTTATCTAATATTAGTAGTGGCCACTTCTGTTTTATTACTGCTAGGAATGGAAGCAAACATGACTTGTATGCTTCTTTTAGCCTCGTTTTCTAAGGAAATGAGGTTTATGATTAAGCTGTCTCTTTTCCTTATACCTCAGTATTTTTCAAACCCATTATCAATTTGAGTTGAAATTATCTAGAAAAGCTGGTTTCTCTAAGACATGGAAATCTTTCTAGTCTTGTGAAAAAGAGGCTTCCTTGGAGAGGAGAAAAGCCTTATCAGGACTGTCATAGGGGGGAACTGTGGTGTGGACTCACCTTGGACATACACTTTACTGCACAGAAAGTGCAGTAATAATAAAAATAATTATTTTGGGGTACACCCCAAGCATGAAAGATGTTAGTAAGAGCTTTCACCCTCTCTAAATCTCTGGAAAATTCAACCATGAGAATGAAATCCATCATCAGTAGTTTCTTAATAAGCCAGCAGATGAAGCAGAGAGAGATTTCCGTCAACAGATAAGAGAAACAGCAGCAGCAGCAGTAGCTTGCTGATTTCTGAGCCACAGTGAAAAGTAAGATAGGAAGTCATTGGGAGAATCTACCTACTGTTTTTTCTTGAAGATGGAAACAGACTGGAACATAAGTCCAGGAAAACACAGAGAGGCTCTCCTGGGAGCTGCTGTGGCCAGAGAAGACAACTTTGCAGTTGAAACCTGTAGGAGTTTCTGATGGAGATAGTAGGGAATGGCTGGGAGATGGAGTTTTCATACAAAGGATTACTAAAGCCCCGGGGTGTACTTTGGAGCTGTCAGCACTGTAAGGCTTTACTGTGGACTTTCCTGGGACGACTGCTGAGGTGCAAGGCCTGGGAGTGTTGGAATGTGGTGTACCCAGTTTGGGACTGTGAGGTTTCAGTACAGAAAGTGAATTTCATTCCTACCATCATATTTCATATTTTTTGAAACAAATGGCCCTAAGATAAGTGGAAAATTCATGACTATTCTTGGAGAGTATAAAAGAAATGCAGTAGAGTAGTTATTCCCAGTGATACCAGCCAAGAGGAGATGAGGTAGAACTCAGTGCCTGTGCATCTGTTCCCAAATGCAGAACAAGTAATTACTCTCTGCATTATTCTTAGTGATGCTATTTCTAAGAGTGCCATTGCAAAGATTCTTTCTGTTCTTGTGAACTCTGCTGGATGTTGATTTATTTGAGTTCCCTTCCTTCCCAACCAATATAAATTAGAGATAATTGATTTCCATCAAATCCTTCTCTGCTTTTCTTTTCCGTCCAGAAGATTACATCTCTCTCATCACTAATGCTGATCTTTCATCCCCAGGCTTTTTAAAACAGCAGTCTTCCTTGAGTCACGATATTTCTAGTTGTCTGGTGTACCTACTTTTCTGGCAAAAAAGATCCCCCTTTAACTTTGTTAACTTCTCTGACTCTTGACCTTCTCTTGACTCTGTTCAGTCTGAATTTTCTCTTTGAAAACATAAACTTAGTATTTCACTAGTCTGGCATTTGCTTTGTCTGTGCATTGAAAGACTAGTGTGCTTGCTTGTGCTGAAGCAAAAGATGACTTTCAATTCAGCTGTCTTTCCATATTTCTCTGCCCAGACAAAGTCTAAGTCTGTATGACTCTGCAGGGGGCTCTGCTTTTGAGATACTATGGTAAATTCTGAAAGTTTTTAGATAAAACTTATAGTTCTGGAGCAGCTTTGGAAATGTCAGGATAAATCACTCAGACTGCTCCCCTGGTAAGAATTTACTCCATGTTTTGTGTAGAAGGAGCTTAATGGCACTGTCATTAGACACCCTAGTCACTCAAGAGCAGGCAGCAGCTGTAGCTCTGCCTGCACCCTGGCAGGATAGGCGCTGGAGATAACAGCCCTCCAACCATCCATGACTTATAGAAATAATGCCATTTCAGAGCACTCCTCCTCTTCTCAAACAGGTTATGAGCACGTACTTCTTTTATATATTCTAATCATGCAAATTCCTCCCAGAAGGTTTCATTGATACCAACTAGGTCAAATTTATGCTCTGTAAATGAGCAATTCCCATTCCTCTTGTTTATTACCCAGGCTTCTAGCACTGGTGGAGGCAATTACAGAATTTTGTTCATCCCTTGGTGACTTGATTAATGTTGTTCTTGATATCTTGGTTTCTTTGTGCAAAATGAATAGTGATTTGTTGTCTCTTCTCTTGCTCCTTCTTCTGCTCCCCACCTCCTTCTTTTATGCCTTACTTCTCACTATTTAAAATCTTCCTCGTGCAGCCAGACAGTCTCCTAGAGGAGTGGCTCTCTTGCCTGACAGGAAATGCAGCCATTTTAGTGAGGTACGCTTCTTAGGGCTCACAGGCCTATCTGTCTTGCATAACCCCACACCTGCATGGCGATATGAGTATTTTAAACTGTTTTGATGAGAACTCCAACCAGTTTTGATATGTACTTGACCAATACTAGAATTGTTTCTGCTGATCTTTGCAACTTTTTCCAAATTCTCCACAGAAGATTTTATTTTGCTATTTTATAACTTAGTGGTTGACATTTTTATACTCAAGCTGGCTTCTGACCCATGTGAACTGCTGCTTTTAAAAATTCCCTCTGGAGAAATCTTCACTCTCTAAATACATCCAGGTAGGCAAAGCATCCTTGATCTTAATGCACCACTGATTCGTCATCAGAAACTGGTAAGCATAGTAATAGGAGTTCTTGCCTCAGCCACTTAACACTGAGCCTGGCTAGAGGTTGCCTTGCTTCAAATGCTGTGCAGGTCTGAGTACAGAGATGAGTAACCCATTAATTGATGCATGGAGGACACTTTTTGCCCTCCAGTGTGACTAAAGGAATCAGTGATAGAAAGGGAGATGCAGACAACTTGATCTTGCAGGTTTCCATTTCAGAATGAAATCCCTAAGTAGGGTAATTACTGTCAGAAAAGGACAGATTCGTGAGAGAAGGAGGGGAGGGCATCTTAGGATCATTCTTCCACATGAGAGGGCTAGTCTATGCTGTTTTTTTGAGTGGTGGGGATGCTTGTCCAGAGAGAGGGTTTTGTTTTGCTGTTACCTAACTTGCTCCTCTGCTTGCTTTCCTTTTTGGGCTGGCATGGCTTAGAAAACCTGTGCTGGAAGATCCTCTAGGATTGTTATCATCCATAGGAATCTTACTGAGGAGGGTATGGGGAGGTTTGTGCTGGTCCTATCCACTGAAAACCTTCCATGCTCCCTTCAATGCTTCCTTTGCTCCCCAAGGACACTGAAGACCTTACTCTGTATCCCTCTTGAGTGTTTTATTTATTTATTTATTTTTAATTCTAGTCCTTCAGTTTGGTGAGCAGATCTGCTTTTCTGCACTGCAAAACATCTAGTCTGGTGCTGCTGCTCACCTTCCTGTTCAGAACTTTAAAAAATCAGGGGTTGATATGCTTTGCACGGTGTCTGGATGTCTGCTTAGTGAGCTCACTCTTCTGAAGAAATTCCTTCCTTTCAAAGTAGCCACTCATAAGAAATAGAGCCTTTGAAGATCTGTTCAGAGAATGGATTGACTTCTTCACTGTAGGTATGAAGAATACTTGTTAATTCCAGACTGTGACTTTCTTGTGAGAAATCAGATAATTTCACTCCTGCAAATAAATTCAGCTAGAGCAGTGGCGAGGAAATCCAGCTCAAGTATTCTGGAGCTGGAAGTGGGAAAGCTGCTGTTTTCCTCTGTCTTTGACAGATGGTGCACATTAGTCCTAAGCTAATACAAGGCTTGTCAGCTGCCCTGGGGTCTCAACAGCTGGATATAGATTTCAGACACAAGTTTCCAGCAAATAAATATAAAACCATCCTGAACTGATTTCTTCTGAGCTACAAACACAAATTTCAAGATACCCTTTTACCAGTGAGTTTCTGGTTTTATGTAAGATTTCATAATTGACAGGCGACGGTTAGCTGCACTATACTTAAACATGCTAAAAAAGACCTACATTTGGAGCATAGGAGACAATGTGAAATTAAGGGTGTTTCCTTCCCATGATCACTGGAAGCAATTAAAGTGACTTGTTGTTAGTTTGGCAGTGGATAAAAGATTAGAGCTTTGTAAAGTGACTCACTATGGCCTAAACGTATAACTTACTAGTGCAAAAGTACTTATGCACATGTCCTGGCTGACACATTGCACAGGCCTTAAAGGTGGCTAAAGAGGGCCTTTGTTGTCTCACTGTGGCCTGACTAGCAGGCTGCCTCCTCCGTTCTCCTGCCTTTTGCTTGGATGCTGAAGAAGTGAAGGCTGGATTTCTTCTTTGATGTCTACCCTGGCTTGGTGCAGCCAAATGTTTTCTTTCACTGCTGGAAAGGTGTGTGAAGGTGGTGGGAGAAAGCCCTTGTTAATGGGTACATCTGCCCCTTATCTTCATACGTTGATGCCTGCAATATGTTGGGCTGCTATCCGGGTGCATTGCAGTGTGACCAGATGCTTCCCAGGGGGCAGGCTCTGTGAGTATGCAGCATGAGGCATGCCAGTGTGGCACAGGGCAGGGGACTCTCCTATGTTCCTGATCTGGAGAAGCTTGTGGTGGCCAAGGGCACCCAGAGTACTGTGGGACCTTGATGTCCCAGGCCAATGCAGAAATTTGATATGATTGTCCTAATCATTGACGCAGGTGGAGAGAGATAAGGAGCGATCTCCAGCTTATAAGTACAGGAGAAGGTGTTCCAATGACTATTTTGTCTTTTACCGCCAAGGTCAGGATAATGGCAAGCAGCACAGTGGGCAGATGGCAGCTTCTCCTTGAAAGTGCCTTGGGAAGAAAAATCAGTGGATTCTTCTGCAGTACCACTATCAGTGTATTCCAAATCATTCCCTGGGTGAAGTACCCAACAAGATGAATGTCTTGTAATAGCCCTGAGGAATAACTTCCCTTTCCTACTGTCACCAGCAAAGCTTTTCTTCTGGACTCTGAGGAAAAGACTTTCAAAGCAATTTCTTGCAAGCAAACTTTGTCTGAAAAGATTTATGGGCATCTTAAAAAACCAGGAATGTGATGGAGGAGTCTAAAAATTTTTAAAAATTGGTTTTAATTTATCCTATATTTGTCCCAATCCTGAATAGTCTCTGTGATTTTTTTACCCCCTTTTTTGGCTGTTCTGTAATCAGAAAAAAAGAATACAGAGGGGAAAGAAGAGATGGGGGATGAGCACATAAGGGCAGCAGAAAAAGGGAAGAAGAGGATTTCTGTGCACTGAAACATCTCAACTGTAGAGACAGGTCATAAGGGGAAGCTCTTTTGTAGAAAGCATTAGGGTAAATGTGCATATGTGTTTGTGGAAATGGGGAACAGCAAGCATTTCTGATGTTCCTTGGGGAGAGAATAGCACAAGACCTCTTACTTCAGAATTTTAAAATAATATATTTCTGAACTCTTAGACATTACTTGCTACACAGAAGCATAGTCCTTTTTTGACCCTTTCTTTATTTCTTTTTTCTTTTCCCCTAATTTCTTTACAGATTCAAAGACAGTTTTACACTCCTGTTTTATTGAGTAGTGAGGTTGTGGCTGGCAGTGAGTTAGCAGTGCTGCACAGAGGCAGATCTGTCTTCTAGCGAGTAAAATCGCTTGCTTACATCCCGTGGGAAAGTAGGGGGGAAAGGAGAAATGCTGTCCAGGTCCTTTCTCCAGATGGTCTACCCCAACAGCTCTCAGCTCTCACCAGCGGGAAAGAATAAATGTCTACAATTCCCATCCTCAAACTCTTCTTTATGGTGTTGTATCCATCAGGTGGCTAGAGTCAAAATCCTACTGTATTCCTGCTTCCCTAGGAATCCCCTGAGCCTTTCTAAATCTTATTGTTGATGCTGTCATAGTCTGAAGAGGATGAATGTGTGGAAGAACAACCCTTCAAACACAACTCCTTCTGCGTCTTTAAAAACAAATGCCATTTTTCCCAGCTTGTGCTCTGGCAGACGAGTGCCCAGAGCCTTTCTGGTGCAGAGATTTGGGGACATAAATTCCAGGCAGGCATGTTTACTTCCCTCAGACCATGATAATGGAGAAATGATTCACATTTATAGCTTTGGGAAGGAAAAGTGCTCAACACTGATCCTGACTTTCTTCCCTGCAGAAGAAAGGAAAACGAGACTCTTGCTGTTAGCTGCTGGAAGCTAGTGGCAGCTCCTGCTCTCTGGAAGTCCCAAAGAGACCTACAAGAATGACAGGTCTGTAGAGAATAACTAAGGCTGTGTATGAGCACAGCATGTCTCCTCTCCCTAACAAAATTCCAGTACCCAGGATGGAGAAAGTCATCTTTTCCAAGTGAAAATAACTCAGTGGATTTGTGGAAAATCCTAATCTCTGTGTTGCCTGTTTATAATTGTTTCTACTGAAACCTTGAGAGATGTTACTACAGGTGTGATCCATTGGGACAGGGCACTGAGTGTCCCACTGACCAAGAATTTCTAGGGCCAGGGCTTCAGTATGCATAAGTGAGCACAACACTGATTCACTAATCACTTGTAATCACAAATATATTTGGGAGATAAAGGAGGATATACCCTGATGTGTTATGCTCTGGCTTTGCATGGTTGAAAAACTTGGACCTTATATCTGAACGCTATAACCCTTAGCCCAGGTTACTGCGATATTGTACAGTGTTATGACAGCTGAAACCACCCAGACATAATGAGCTTGATGTAGTGTTTGCTGTTGAGTCCTCTTTCCATCTGCTGAATGAAATGCATCATTTAGCAACTGAGGCCAATGTCTTTGCTCAGGGCTGTTGTAAATCAGGGAGTGTGAGTGGAGGTCTCGTCATGGAGTGTCTTCTGTTTTTTCACATTGTTCATTGATAGCTGAATATCCTTTTCTCATACAGCTTCAAACAACAAAGAACAAAGCACACAAGAAATTCTGAGAGGTGGCCCAGGCCAGGATATTCCTTACGCTGGCTCTTGCCATGGGCTGGATGTGTAACCTTATGATGCAAGGAAAGGCAGAACCTGATTGTTTGGAAGATAGGGATGAATCATTCTTCTCAAGGGCCTGACAGTACAAGCTGGGCATGAAAATAGCTGGAAGATTAGTCTACTGTGCAGTTTGGCTCAAGCCTTCAAGTCCTGCAATCTGAGCTCAGACTTCTTATACCTCTAATCAGATTCAGAGAAGTAATAAACACTAAAACAAAGAACTAAGAAAGGAATGATCTCCAGCTGTGTTTTTTGCTTGAGCAGTAAACACCCTTTGCCAGGGCACTGCCCAAGCCTCTTACAAAGCAAGGTTCCCTCTCTTCATACTCATCAATTCTCATGAATTCACTCATCAGCTGCTGTTATTGACTCCTGGCAAACCTGTGTATGAATGAATGTTACCCAAGGAACTGAAACTGTTCTATCTTGCAGTGATTTCCACAAGACATAGTTGAACTTCCATAAAAAGAGAGAATGAGTTTAAAATTGCAGCTTTTCAAATGTAAAATACTGCTGAATGACTATTGCTTATAACAAAAATAAAGATGGCAGAATTGCAAGAGTACAGCAGGAAAAACAGACACTTTTTATCAACTTCCTTCAGCTGGTTTCAGATAAAAACAAGCAAACAGACAAGGAAATTCTGCACCCTAGCTCTGCTCTCCTGTGGCTGTGGATCTTTTGAAAGTTGGGAGGTCTCCTGCCTGAGGGCCAAGCTGCAGTAGGGTTAGTGTATTTACTGCGTAAGCCAGAAGCGTCTCTATGGATTGCAGTTGTTCTGGCACATAATTGACTAGTGTAGTCATTTAAAACAGATGAAATAGCCCCTAGGAAATAAAGGAGCCCTACTAAAGTTTTCCCCTCAGCAGAAGGCTTCAGCAGCTACGTAAAGCACTTCTAGCCTTGCTGTTAGTTCTGAACTGGGCTTACAAAGATGTTAACAGACACATCTGCAGTTCCCATAAGTCCACCACAGGTCCACCAGCTTTGAGAATATGACCACTGAGCTACTTCAGTTGCACTGGCTATTAACACAAGGAGATGTTATTGATGCTTTCTCAGATATTTTTGGGTCCTAATATTGCTCCACCATGGAAACAAACCCTGTTGTTTAAATAGGGTTTACTGGAAATCCAGCTATGTTTGGCTTGTCCTTTAGCACTTGCCAATTTTGCAACCTTGTATGTCTTTTTTCTCCCCTTCTCACAAGACCCTTTAAAGTAGGTGTGTATGTAAAGGGAAGCAGTTTGGGTAAGTGTAGGGGGAAAGGAGAATACAGAACACAAAGGGCAGCAATCAGCTACACACCTTCAAGTCATTTGAAAAATCACTGTGCAAATTACCATCCTGAAATATCCTAATTAGGAGTTCTAAATTATCTCAGTAGGATTGCAATTAAAATATTCAAGATAACTAGGAAAGGAATCATGTCTTCCTTTCCTCCTTCAGTATGTCTGACTCCTTTTTTTCTCAGTTTTAATATTTCAAATGCATTTTATTCCTGAAACACAGAGCATTTGTTTCCAAGGGGAATAGGCTTATATTTTGATGCTGTCCCAGGTTCTTTTGCCTAATTACAGAGAAGAGATTCCGCAGCATTTCTACATGGTATGCAGGCCCATATGTAATCATGCGGAGGGCTCTTTATCTATCCTGTGCACTTAATTCTAAGTGTGACTCTCAAAGACAAGTAAGCACTAGCATCTTTGAGTCTAACAGGGAAGCGACTAGTTGTGGTTTAACTCTGGCCATTGTGCAGAACAGTATAACAGTGATTATTCTACTCTGCTGCCAGGCTGCCTCCGGGTGAGCACATGTTTTTGAAGCACAGGAATATACTTCACTCCTATAACCATCCAGTAACTGAAAGCAGAATGAAGTCCTTCATACAGCCAAGGCAGTAAGCTCTCCTTGCAGAGGCTCAGCACAAGTCTGGCCTCTGAGCTCAGCTGGGGAGCATGAGTGTTACACAGAGAAGGACTGCAGAGAGGACCAAGGGAAGAAGACATGCATGCAGTGTGCATACACTCAAAAACAGAGGAAAAAAGCAGCTTTCCCACTTGTAGCTCCAGAATGCTTGAGCTGGATTGCCTTGCCACTGCTCTGTCTGATACATTGGCTCTTTGCTTCAGGCAGCATTCCCATCCACTGCAACCACTCCCACCAGCTGCTATATGCACTGTAGATAGATGTGACTCTGTCATAACAAAGATTAAAAAAAATAGAAAAGAAGGAAGACGATGCTAGAATGCTGATAAGCCAATCTGCATTGCATTTCAAAGTGATTGTGTGAGGAAGAGCATCATGGGACTCAAGGGTTATCTCATTTTTATCAAAAAAATGCTTACTTCCCACAAACTTCTAAAAAGTGCCTCCTATGCCTATCCTCCAGGGAAGTCTGAATTCAGGACTAATCTTTGTAGCGATATTACAGAAATTCTCCTCCTGTAGTACGGATCCTGCTAAGATAGGTGTTCTAGTACTTTCTCCTGGGCCGTGTTACGAAGCGCTGACCACATGAAGAAAGGGTTTCTGCCCCAAGAGGTGACAGGGATGTCCCACTAGGTTTGAAAGCAAATAGCGGCCTTTGATAAAGATGTCTTCGGACTTTTCTTCCAGAAAAGAGAGGCTTCTGAAAGGAGATAAATACATTGAGCCATTTTGCTTTTAATTTCCTTTCCATTTGTCTGTATTCTTGCTCATCCTTCTCAAATTAAGTAATGATCTCTTTCCTCTTCTATAAAGCTCAGATAGAAACGCAGGCTAATTTTTCAGAAAATCACATAATGCTGGTGAAGAGAGCAACTCAAGTAAGGCAGTATTTCTGCATGTGCATTGAGAAAGTAAATTATTTACAGAAGAGAGCAGGGGACTTATACCCCAAACATTCACTTAACTAAATGACTTGTGGTTGAATGGATTTCCTCCTTCACTGTTTTTGAGAATTAGCATTTTTTGAAGTTTATTTAAGGGCTAGACTTTCTAATTTTTTGATTTCTTGTTTCAGACCCAATATTAAAAATGGGTTAAGGTTTATGTTATATAGTCCCTCCCTATCCTTCTAGTAAAACAGAATCTCTTCTGTGCAGTCTGTTTTAGTTGTGAGTTAGTTGCTGAAGACAGACAGCTTTTTCTAGTCTTTTTTTTTTTTTTTTTTTTGGGGGGGGGGAGAGGACACGAAAGTATTGGTAAAATCCCAGTACTTGAGAGCAGATGGAAATAACCAGCTTGTTTATTCCCTCCACACCTTGGAATTCATAGATCCCAGAGTGTCCTTTCATGATCTGATAGCTTGACTGACATTTAGATTGGCATTCTGGACTCTGGCAAACTTAGCATGTCTTCCTGGGCCTGTCCACATGTGGCACTATTGAGAAGAGAATGTGCTTAGGTAGACAGAATCCATAAGGAATTATGCTGGACTGACAGAGGTGCACTAGCAGCAGGATCATTTTGATGAGACCAGTTGGCTTTGAAGCCCCATGCATTTCAATAAAGCTTTAAAGCATGAAAGATTGCCAGTCGTTTCAAGGTAGTGCTCAAGACATGGTCTTGCTTGTTCCTGAACTGGCATGGGCACTACTGCATGTGTTGGATATAACCTGTTTGTCTTTGGGAAACAGGGAAATGGGAGTATCTTTGATCACGGACAAATGACCTGACCAGCTGGTTGGGTCACTTCAGACAACAGTGAAGAACTGTGTCCATTTCCCCTGTATCTGTGCCAGTTGCACTATTTTTCCACGGGTTCATGATAGAACCTGTCTGACAGACCCTAGTGATTTGACTATGATGGGTTTGCAGGATTTCCACAGTATTGTTCCAACAATAGAGTAAGGAGGCAACCAGATCCCTCGTGGGTACAGCCAAGGGGATGGAGAGTGCATTCTTATGTGTGTAGGGTGGTGATTTTTTGCCATTTCTCTGCGTAAGACTTTCAAGGATATATATGGGCACTGATTCTTGTTTCTCTTCTTTCTGTCTTTCTCCGGGTACAGGCATATGGCTATGTAATTCCTAGGGTGCTAATTATCTGCAAAGGAAACAATGCTAAGTATAATATTTTTTTTCAGTGCAACCCCTTTGTCATCTCTTCTTCCTCAAGAATGTCCCCAACTGATAGCAAGATAATTAAGCAAAACATCTAGCGCATTTTTAAGTGCTTCATTCAAATAATGAACTTTAATGTTGGGCTGCCAGCGTTTTGCCAGATAATATTGTATTCTTGAAGCTATGGCTCACATTCTGACTGAGATTAGAGATGCTGTTGAACTACCAGCTGTTTTGGGGAAGTCCTGTATTCATGTTCTTGTTCTGCAAGCTGTGAAAATCTGCTTAAGACTGTTTGCACTATGAAGTTTCCCTTTTCCAGAAGTCTGTGCTAAGCTGTAAAACTTTTGTCCTGTCATGCAGGATTGTTCTCAAGGTATCTTTCAGAAAAACTGTGTTTGGAATCATCTTCCATGATATTCTGGAAAGACCTAGTTCCAGTCTGAGGCCTCAAATGACTCAAAGTGCTTCATTTACTATGACTTTTCATGCTTAGTTTAATGAGAACCATTCAATTTAAAAGCCAGAGAATGACATTTCTACTGGGATTATTTTACATGATCTATTGTGCCTGTCTGACTTCTGGACTGTTTAAACTCTCCCTACTGGGAAACTCCTCACCCCCTTCCACTCCTTAACATCCTAGAAACTTGGAAATGGATTCAGAACTTCCAAAGAAGCAAGATGCTTCCCAGTACTCTCCTTTTTTCCAAATTAGTGATGGTCTGTGATGTGCTGGTTACCAGAAAACTTGTGTAATAGAGAGCCTGGGGAACAAGGTGACCAAAGTGTTATTACAGAATCTCAAGGTGTCTACATGGGATTTCTAAATCTGCGAGGATTCCCCTGGGGATAGGAGAACTCCTGCTGCCCCTGCTCCCATCCACTTTTGTTATTGCTGTTAGATGCTCTCCACCATCTGATCTGCCTACAGGCTTCTGTAGAGATCTTCTTGGCTCTAGAACTGCAAGGTCTGGATGTATGAGCTGATGCTACATGGAGCCACTGTGTGTTAGCTTGAGCTTTACTGGGGAGTGTGTCAGCTGCACCTGGAGCAGAGTTGCCCATGAAATACTTGTGACATTCAAATGCCATTTGGATAGGGTCCTGGGCAACATGCTTTAGGTGACCCTGCTTGAGCAGGGAGGTTGGATGATGATGATGGTGATCTCAGGAGGTCCCTTCCAACCTCAACATTTCTGGGATTCTGCTCACATTGTACTATGTCCGGGCTACAGCACATGACACGAGTAATATTCAACCTGACTCTAGGTGACTGAGCCACTTGGAAGTGTGAAAAGCTAGTTTATAGAGAAAATACCAGCAGATGGTGCTCAAGAACGTGCACTACTAGAGTCCGGCTGTGGAGGAGCAGAAATACTGTTTGTCCTGTCCCTCCTAGGGAACTGTGAGCAGCCTCTGTGTTCCTAGAAAAAGGTTTTTCCTTCTCACATGCTGACTCTTTTTACATGGGAATATGTAGAGAGCAGTAGACTCTCTTGCAATTATTCCTTGTTAAATTGTCTGTAGGTCAGACCACACTGGTCTTGAAACGACTGGATTGGAATTGTGCTCTGTATGTTTGGGGGACAGTCATCTATGAATCCTTCTAGGTCGAGGAAACTCTTAGCAGAATCACAAGCATCATTCCCCCCTGGCTCCTGGAAACTCATTCTGAGACCTAAGAACATTTGGCTGGTGGAAAAAAATCACTTGAAGCTTGCTTGTTTTTCTGAAGGAGTGAAAAAGAAAAGCTATGCTTGCAGAGATGTGACTCAGACAGACTGGGATTGCAAATGCAACAGAGCTCGCAGGATTGTTCGCATATCAGCAACTAGAATCTGCCCCACAGTGCTAGACTGTTTCCTGTTCTTACAAGTGTATGAAATCAGATCTTTGTTTTGCCCTGCTCTAAACTTCTGGTGCACTTGTGCTGTGATAACAGAAGCAGAAAAGATCAAAGCTTGTGAGAGAGAAGAGCAGCAACTGTGAAAACTTTTCTCCAACTGTGAAAAGCTTTTATCCAAAAGAAAAGTATGTAGAATAGCCATGGCATAGCAGTATGTATAAATACAAAGTTTGAGAATGTCAGGATTTTTTTAGAATAAATAATTATGCAGTAATTTTTGGTTTACGATCACTTATTTCATAGTATAATTCTCACAAGAAGTGATTTCACCATAGACAGTCCTCTGGTCTTTTTGGGGAGAACATTAATGCTTGTAAAACCCATCCAATTTTTTTCCAAAGGCTCTTTCTCCATGACAAGCACTTAGAAGAGAAGAGTGTTATCTGGTGAACACTACTAGTGTGTTGCCATGTGCAGAGTCAGGACTCAAGCAGTGGTAGCAAAAAGTCTTTAGCGGAGCAGTTTAAAGTTTGAGCATTCCTCATTGGCTAGAACTAATTTGCAGTGTGCTCTGAACATAACTGAAGGAACTATCTGCTTCTCTGGCCAGGTTGTAAAATGATGTTAATATAAGATGATCCACGTAACCACAGTCAAGACTTTCTGAGACAAATCTGGCATCCTTGTATTGATTTCAGTGGTTTTATTCTTACAAGAAATGGGAATCCAGGATTTGAAAATTGTCCTTTTTTTTGAGCATATCGCATAGAAACCAGTGCCCATGTTTGCATGAATTCTGACTGTTAACTGTTGTCCCCAGAGCCTGTAAACTGCAGTACATTTTTCCAGGTTTAAACTGCAAGCCAGCAATGAGAAACTAGGCAAGTCTGACCTATCATTTGCTTGTAGCCTTTCTCAGTGAAGCTTTGTGCTGAAATGTAGAGGAAAAGGTTTCTGTTTTAGTTAATCTGATAGGCTGCCTCATGGGAGATGTTACAGACCAGCACCACTTTACTGCAACAGGTGATGGCTTTGCTGATGACTGTCTGTTCAATGCTATCTCTTGTACTTTACAGTGAGACCTTGTTTCTAAATTAGACCTGCTGTTACGTGTTTGTCATTTTTAAGACACTGTCAAGCAGGTAGCACAGCCAGGAAAGCACAGAGTGAGAATAGCATGGCCAAGCAGCCACACTCTCCAAGGCCAGGCCTGTGATAAGGCTTTGATGTCACATGGCAGCAGTCGCATCAAATGCTCAGTGCCCCACCAGACAGGGACCTTGGGGAGAGATTTCAGGAAAGAGTAAGTTGGGAACATGCAGTGCCTTTTCTCCAAACACCCTTCCAGCAATGATAGAACAGCCTGAGGCTAGAACGTGGCAGACTAACAAAGCAATTTCCCCCAAAACATTTTGAAAAAGAGATTTAATATAATGTTTTAGGAAAGCAAGATACATGGGAAAGGCTTCTCTGAATTTACAATCCCTCTTATCTCCTCAGAAAAATGACCTTGTGTTTTTTCCTGTTTTCCAAGAAAACAGGCAGTTCACTTACTTACTTCAAAGGCCATGATTTTCCTACCAGCATCACCACTACTAAAAGTTACACTACTGGGCAGTGATTGAGGCAGAAATTTTTTATTGTTACCTGGGTTTCTTTTTTTGTTTTGAAATGGTTCCACTTCTCTCAAACAAGCATTCCATCCCCAAATGTAGTAGGAGGAGATCTTGCCTGACCCTGAGGATTTTCCGCTGCCCTTATGGGCAAAGTAACATTTTTGTGGGCATGCTTGGGACTCCTTCTCTGCAGCCAGAAGAACAGGATCTGCCACTCACCTCTGGCAGAAGCTGTGGCTTTTTCATGAGGGCAGAGGTAGGCAGTTTGCCAGGAGCCTGGGAGGAGACACCCCTTTCAGAGCATATCATTGCATGGTAGACCATTTTTGTTGGGCTGAGTAATAGTTGTTGCCCTCACTTGAGTCTTTACTTCATTGGCAGTAACACTAGGGGTGAGCAGTTTTATCCTCCACCCCAGCTAGAGGCTATGATGAGATATTAAACCAAAATACAACTTTGGGATGGGTTCTCCTCCATGTTCAATTCGGTTTGTAGACAAAAGCACCCTTCTTTCATGTAAGCCTTGCTCCTCTTACGGTGTGACCACTTTTCCAGCTGCACAAATGAGAGCTGCATGTTTCCAAAGCATGATACTGCTCTTGGAGGGGTTGCAAAGTGAGTGTCATAGGAATTTATTCACATTTCCCCCTCTTGGAGCATTGCAGTTCTCTCTGTGGCACAGGGACAACCAGAAGTGTAAGATACAGGGGGTGAGGTGTGGGGAGGGGTTGTACACAGACAGTCTGGAAGGCTAAAAAGCGATGGATGTTTTGTAGGGTAGTGCTCGATAGTAGCTTAATTTGCATTAATTGCACACAGCTAAGGGAACTCCTGTTATTCTATCACTATTATCTGTCTGTATTTGTTACATAGGTTGTGTTGTCTGCATTTATCAGTTGGCTTTGCAGGGCCAGGCTAATGTCTCAGCTTATGTGTCCTTTCATATCTATGCTGATTTCTCCATTTCAACTTAATTGCCCCACATTCAGGGCATGATTAGTTGGGTCACTGTAATAGCTGATGGAGCATGATCAGTTGTTTTATCTTCTGGAGGAGATTTGAACACCTTTCCCTAGCAAGGGCTCTTTTCATTGGCCGTGAAGTATGTGCAGGGAATACCAAGCCTTTTAGGAGCAACCTGAAGAGGGAATTATTCTTTTCTTGGACCCAGTGGGAATGGGAGGGAATTGCATGACTCAATAAGTGACTTCCAGAGACTGAAGTTAATTCCCAGTGTGAAATCTTCTCTCTTTTTTGGAAATCTCTGGCTCTCATCTAGAAACAGCTGAGTGTACCATGTCAACTTAAATATACCTGACTTCTCAAATCAGCACCTGCTCAACAAAGAGAGTCCCAGAATGAGCCTTTACATGTGTTTTATTTTTGGGCACAGAGTAGTGAGTCTTTCAATTCAAGCTGATTTGCAAGGTTAAACTGAAGTGGGAGAAAAACACTGACTCAGCTCCAGACTGAATCAAGAGATGAGTTCAGTGCTAACCACTACTAATGCTTTAGCACAACCCCTAATCACATGGTAAATCAGATATTGGAAGAAATTTAGATGTCCTGGTTGACTTCATCCTCAGGCATGAAATGGCACTTGTGCTTTCTGAACAGTTTATCTTTTCATTGGTGGCAAGACATAATAACTGTAGTGGCTGGCAGACTTGCATAGCCACAGTAGAAAGTAAGATGGATGCATGAAGATTGATGAGGTAGTGCATGTTTCTCCCTTTAAGAATAGCTCTTTTCAAGATACAGCAGATCTGGCTGTACTTTCTCAGGGATATGACATGGTTGGGAGTCATGCTCAGTAATTTTATCCTCTACTTAACTGTAGGTACTCATCCATACAAACACAGAAGATACACCATATACCATAAGGCAGGGATGAGGAAGTAGTGTTAGAAGTATGTATTACTAGCCCTCTTGCTGAACAGCATTAAACAATCCTTTCATACCTTTTATTGTGTGTGGAGCCAGGTGTAACTTGGCATAGCCCAAGTGGTCTTTTGGCATCTCTCCTGCAATGCTGTCAAAGTTGATGTTTACCATCAGTTTCCTTGGCTATATCAACCGCAAACAACAGGACATATGCAGGAGTGCTGAGGCAGTGAGTCTAGGATTTTGGGGACAGATTGCGTAGTGCTTAGCATTCCTACTGAGGAAGACACCACCAATTTGTCAGGCCAAGATCCCATGCTAGTTTGACTTCATACCTTAATGCAGAGTGTGGGTTGGCTCCTGCCTCTTCTTTCCTCTTCCAGAGCATGGCTGGTGTCTCAGAGTCACTGCATTGCTAAATGGACAAGCTTAAAACTTCTACTAGTAAGAGAAATCCTAGTACGAGTTTGGCATGGTTTCAGTTCCTGGCAGGTATGAGTGCCTCCAGAAACCTAATACTTGTCCTGCATCCCTGGGAACTGAGGAAATGGAAGTTGTGCCACTTTATTTGATTGATTTAAATTGTATCTGATTCTCTTCTCCAGTGCATTGCAAGGAAGAGTTCTTGTGGCTTCACCTGTCTCAGAGAGGAAGGCTGTATGCTGACCTTGGCCCAGAGGATGGCATGCTGATTGTTGAGGAGAGAAGGGACAGGGAGACTGCTCCTACCCTGGCACAATAGAGGATCTCAGCTATAGTGGCTCTTTAGGAACATATGGTGAAGAAGGGAGAAAGATAGCTGGCAGGGAGTCTATGGAGTTTAGAGAAGGGCAGAAAGCTTGCATACACCAAGATGTGGATCCACAGTCAAATCTTCAAGAGCCAAAAGTCTCCTTCTGCAGGAAGTAGAGGGATTTACTTACACTCCCTTATATTCATCTTGCCTCACTGCAGTCTGATTTGCCTTTGTTAGAGAATCAGCTCATTTTGGTTTGCAATTTATCTTCTGTAAGGAGCTGGAGGGATAAGAAGTTAGTAGTTTATGAATCAGTTCTGCTTATAGTTTGTGGCTGGCTTGTCATGGTGCTAAACATTGGAAATGGACAGTGACACAAAACTAAACACCTTCTGCTCTGAGTCTCACCTGGAGAAACTAGTTTGCCTTCCCTCAGTGTAGCAGATTTAAATATTTCCACACTTTAGATCCCCAGTGGGTTGCAGCACTCTAGGTGGCTGTGTTCTGCAGTATGAGTTCTGCTAGCCACTTGCAAGTAGGGCGATGTTTTAGTTTGTAAATTTCATGGGTTTTTGATGCACTTTATTCAAAGTAAATAGTTTTGGCTGCTTTGAAGCAATTATCTCCTTTCACTCAGCAGTCTTCAAAGAAAATGTTATCACAGACAAGCCATTAGGGAAGTAGATGCAAATGTTCTGGGGCCCAGATGTTTTCAAAAGGGCCAATCTCTCAGATGTTGTATTCTTGTTGTATTTCTATATAGACCCTTCCACAGAGAAATCCACTATCCTATGAAATTACCTGAGCAGTGTCATAAACTAGTTTCAGTGCCTGGAGACTGGAAGGGGTTGGAATATTTCAGAGATTCTACTTGGAGATGCTTCATGTGCTCAGTCAGTTTTGGGAGGTAAAGCACAAAACAAAGTGACTCCACTTCAGATGCATGCTTACCAAAAAAGGTGAATTGCTGACAAGGGAAACATGCTTTGTGTTCAGAAATATAGGACTTTTGAGCAGCATAGTTTATTATTATTATATTATTATTAGCAGAGTTTATTGCCTTTGTGGCACTGCAGAAAACATTCCCTATTCTCTTAATTTTAGGGTCTGTCTTTATTCTGATGAAAACAGGGTTCCAAGGCTTGTTGATACAAATGCATCTAAGTACCGCTATGTTCAGATGAACTAGCTGGACATTTGGAGGTTGGGAATAATTTACTCATGCAGATTTGTAACGGTAGCTGGTAAAATGTGTACCCAGTCTGATTAAGGTGATGGGGTCCTAAATGCTAATGCCAAGTGACGTCTCTGAAAACAATGCTGCAGTCTAATGTGCCTGCTGTTAAGGTGTGAGGTGTGCTCTGTGGCCATATGGATGCCACAGTCCGAATACCTGCTCCTTTGGGGAAACAATGTCAAAATGAGAATTGCCTCTCTGTCTGTTCTTCATCTGCTTCTTTCCTGTGCCCTGTGCTGATGTTTCCAAAAGAGCTGTTTGATGTATAGTAAGTGTAATAGGAGCTGAATATTGGCATCTCAACCATGATTCGTGTTTCCTCTAACAGAAAGTGGACCTGCAAGGTCTTCAAATGAGGGTGCCAGCTCGGCATCCTGCTGCAAGCCTAGCATGACAGCAGGCTGGCTGAGCATGGGATAAAAGATGCCATGCACTCAGCACAGTTTTTGTCTGCAGGTGCTTTGATCCTGCCCTTGAGCACATTAGGCACTCCCAAGGAAGTGTTTCCTCTTAGTTGAACTCTGGCTTTCTTCTGTGGAAAAGAGATGCATTGCTGAGGAGGAGGTGGTTTATAGCCAATTGCTACTGTTCCTGTAGATGAGTTCTGACTTCCTCCTCTGTGCTGAGTGCTGGCCAGACAGGGAGAAAGATCAAATCTATTTGTTTTCTAAAAGGCAGAAAGACTTTTTAGGCAACTCTCTCACCTCTCTTTCAGCAGCCAGGAGAAGGCTTGAATGGATGTGGAAATCGATTTGCTCCCTGATGAGGAATGCTCCTATTCGCACGGAGAGGAACATTTGTCTGCTATTGTTTTGCGATGGAAGGAGGGAACTGAGGAGTCTCTGTCCTCCTGGCACCTACTCAAAGTCCTCAATTCTTTGTGCATTTGGCCCATGCCCCACTACAGAATTGGAGATGTATTGGCAGCTCTCCTTTCTGCCTGGAAACAGAGATGCTAATGTTAACATACCCATCCCAGGCACCTTCTTCACACACACCGGGAGATATAGCATGATGCCCTTCATGACTTGGGCTACCTCTGACATAACTCAAGCTATGATGATTTTTGGCAGGAGAAGCCTGCCTGTCAGCTGCTGCTCCTGTCTTGGTGTGTGTCTTCCCAATATTCACACTACAAAATATCTTCTGTAGAGAGGAGAGGTCCTCCCTCTCATAGTAGCCTGAAGGACTGACAGCTGTGATGGCCCCCATATTCTGGCCTGAACTTAAAGAGAACAGTGTATTGAATCATGATTGTGCATACTAGAACAAAGAGCAGCAAGTCGGTGTGACAGATGGGCTTATGCTGTGCAAACTTGTGTCCATTGCCCTCTGGGAGATGGATTTCACCACCCATGTCTCTGAGTGGAGGCTGCTTCATGTGACATTAGACATCCGACTGGGTTTGTGAAAAACTACTTAAAGCTTTGTTGTGCTCGGCCTCTCCTTGTACTGAGCTGTGTAAATCTGTTCCACTGCAGGACACAGATTAGATCCTCTGCTGATGTTTAGGATTTAGATCCTGGCTCTAGCTATGCTCATAAAACTAACTGTATTTGACCTATGCAGTCTGACATGATCTAATAGATTCAGGGTCATTGCCTTTGCAATGCCTCCAACTCGTGCGTTGGCAGAGCAGTAGCCATTCCTGCCCATTCCTCTGACAACTCAGGTGGCAGACACAGCTGTCCTGACACAGAGGTCAGAGCCACATGGAGGCCAGAGTGTTGGACACTGTGTATTAGTATGGACTTAATCCTTGTATACACAATTTTTGTGCAGATGACATCCTTTCTGAGCAGAATTACTTTTCATTTAAGTTCTGAGTGAGACACACACCTAAAAGAACTGATTTCAGCCCACAGCACACAAAATAGCTGTACCAGCTATGCCAAAACACTGCACAAGGAGCTGGAAAACCTGAGGGCCTCACCTGAACTCATAGCAGCAGTTTTTGGCACAGGATATGGTATACTTGGAGCTGTATTGCATGTTAGTAGCAGCCACCTAGGAGAGCTCAGAAGTATACTGTTAAGTCTTTCCTCCCCTTGGCTTTTGTCTGTCATGATGTCCTCTCCAGCTAATTGTACAATCCTCCTTCTGTGGCCATTTCTCCCAGTATGAATGCAGTGAGGATGAAATGATATGAAGGTCCCTTGCCCTACCTGAGCCACAGAAAGGGGTTGCCAAATGAAGAGTGGAGTCCCAGTCACTGGAGTTTTGTTCCAGGGACCTCAAGCACAAGGCTATTTTCTCTTTAGCCAGTTCAAAAAGCAGGAGCAAGCCCCATCTCACTGGCATGACAAACAGAAGCCTGTTAGATCAATATTTACTCTTTTGAACGTGAGTTGCTGGCTGGAGTGAATCTAAGTGGAAAAGGTGATAGGAGAGCCTGGTGGGTACAGGCTCTGTTGATACCTAGATAGCAGTGTAATCGCCTTTGCTGCTGGGGCAAATGCTTTTCAAAGTGACGGAACTGGCAGCACAGAAGCACTGTGTCTGGCACATCGGTGTTTGCATATGGCAGTCCTGCATGAAACAGCTTGTTCAACACTTCTCCAGGTGCTGGGAGAGCCCATAGAGTTGTTGCTTTAACATTCTTGGATGCTAGAGTGACATGTGCCATCAGACCTCATGGTCCCTGTTGCCTATAGAAATAAAAATTTATACCCTTGTCCTGGAGCAGTTAAGGGGAAATGACTAACAACTAATCAACCCTGTTGTCTTCTATTAGGATACTGACAGAAGCCTACCACTTTTACCTGCTTGTTGATGGCTTTTTAACACACCTGCAATTACTTGAAATGATGCTTTCGAGAATAACGATTTTAACAGCCGTCTATGAAGAAGTGCATCACAGGTGACACCCAGTAGGTACCTTCTTCTGCTGATCCCAAGCTCACTCAGATCTCTGCTCAGTGCTGTGCCCAGCAATGCTCCTTGCAAGAGTAGAGAGCAGCAATGAATACAACATCCACTTCAGCTACTCCAGAACAAGTTGCCCACAGCAACCTTGGAAGATATCTCCTCTGTTGACCTTGCACACTGAATCCCGCACTGGGATCTTGCACAACCATTGCCTTCTTGCATGCCCACTGTCTAGGCTACCAGTGGCCTGTCCATCTGGTCAGTACAGCTCAGGGGATATCTGCAAGGAAAGAAATACATGGTGCAGCTGAATTGTTGGGACCTTCTTGCTGCTGAAGTAGTACTGCTACAAGTATAGAATGCAGGTTGAACTCGTTCCTGATCGTAAATCTTGCATTCAACTTTCAGTTCTGTCTTGCTTTCATGTTTAAAGACCCTGCTCAACATGGAAGGAGATATTATTTCTGCTCTACAGAATTTCATTAAAAAAAAAAAAAAAAAAAAAAAAAAAAAAACACGCTGTCAAGCACTTTCCCATTGTAAACAGGATTAGTAGTAATACTTACTGAGGACACCGGTAAGTGTACAGTAAGGAAACAGATTTCTTGAAAGAGTACTCACTTTCTCATGCTTTCTATCTAACTGAAGTCTGCTGTGACTGTCCACAGCACCAATCTGTGCAGGCTGAGGATATACTCAGTGTTAAAGTAATCTCTTCCCACATTTCTCTACTCCTGAGAAATGGAGAACTGTGATCATATATACAAAGCTTAGATATGCATATGTGTACACCTGGTTTCACAGAATCACAGAATGGATAAGGTTGGAAGGGACCTCTGGAGATCATCTAGTCCAACCTCCCTGCTCAAGCAGGGTCACCTAGAGCATGTTAGACAGGGTTGCATCCAGGCGAGGTTTGGTGAGACTGGATCTGCAGAGACCCCATTCCAGCCCAAAATGGGCTGACTGTCCCAGCCTAGAGCCTGAGAATACCTGGAAGAGGGCTTAGCAGCACTGGGAGCTTAGATAGGTCTGTGGCAAGTCATTCATTAGCTGGTGGCTAGTTAGCTGCTTCACAACAGCTGAGTCTACCAGGCATGGAATAATCATTTCTCTTAAGGTGCTTGATCCTCTTGTTCGGATGGAGCTGACCAACCAAATTGGGCTGTCAAGTTTGGTATCAAGGAACTGATTTCAAAGCTCCTTGCTTCTTGGATCCTTTCTGTTTCAGAAAATGTGTAACCCTTGAGAGACACAGTTCACTTGACTGTAGAGACAGGAGGGAGGGCTGGCTCTCACTGTATGACATAGAATGTATCTGTAGGACCTCATGGGCCAGATGAACATTTTACTCTGCAACAGCCAGGCTGGCTTACATGAGTGGGAGCACAGGGATGAGCAGTACTTCTGTTGCCTTGCAGCCAAGTCTTTTTTATGTTCTTAAAATGAGTAAGAAAGTAATCTGGGGCTAAAGCCTTGACAATCAGTACTGAGAAGAGTGATGAAAATCAAATCTATATGTTGTGACTTAAGAATGACTATCATACATATTGCCATGCTAGCTTAGTTTGACCATTTTGGAATAGATTAACTGGAGGGAAATAAAAAGTGCTTTGCTACTTAAAAAGGATGAGATTTTTGGAGACAAACTGTATTGACTTCAAAGTATTTGTGTATAAATTGAAGAAACGGCTATGGTTTGTTATGATCACATTCATTCAAAATAAGTCATGTCTGTTACTTGGAGAGAAAATATGTTTCAAAAGTTCTTTTCATTAACTCACAAACTGGCAGAAGCAAGGTGCCCACTCACTCAGTAAAATGAAAATTTAGTAACAGTGCCTGCTGCAGGGGAAAGCACAGGAGCAAAATATTGTGCTCACAGCTGTTTCTTGGTGTCTTGTCAGGATCATCATGAAGATAGGGATAGGTGAACTCCTGTCTTGTAAATTACCTGTTGTAAAAAGAGGTTGTGTGGACACTGAAGTGCAGCTTTCTGAGAGATGAGGTATTTTTAGGCATAGTTTCTCTGTGCTTCAGGGCTGTTGGCAGAGGGTTGCATTGCATTTGGACAAGTCAGAGAGACTTTAAATGTTACTATGTCCCCTATGAAGGGTCATCTGAGTCCTTGAGAGACATGGCAGGGGTGGGGGGGGGGGTGCCCCTGCTAGCCATTAGATGAACACAATAATCAGCTCCGTACTATCTGTTCTTCCCCAAGAAAGCCTCCAAATAGTTGGTGTGCTATTTCCCTCCCTTCTCTTACGCTGACACTGTCTAACCAGCTAAGAAGTTTTTCTGTTAGACGTTTTTCTTTATGCATACTGGGATTGCACAAATAACCCACCCAAACTTAACCTAAATCACAGCAAGGGCTTGAAAGCAGATGAGAAGAATAAAGTTAGACAGGAGGCTGATTGAAGATGGGAAAGATTAGCAGAAAAAGAAACTTGCAGCTCTCTTTGCAGATATGGCTAGATGATAGGTTTGCACTGGCAATTACAGCCACAGAATATAATTACTAAATTTCCTGTTAGTCCCTTTCCTTTGTGTTCAGTCAATATCTCAAGCAAGCTTCAGGGAGCAGAGATTTCAACAAAAAACTATTTAGCACTGGTGCAGTGGTTCTGAGTAGCCCTGTGCTAGACTGTGCAGAAAACAGGCAGTTCCCACCCCAAGATCTCCATTTGGGGCCCCATAGGGCAGCTCATCTCTGTGTTTCTGTGTTTGAGTTGAGATAGAAAGCTCAACTTTCTATCCAGAGAAAGTGAGTTCCAGACTTCCTTTGGGGACTTCTTGAGTACTCCTGTGTGGGTCCTGTTACTCAGTGCATTTTATCCTCTGTAGTAGAGACAGGCTTCCCTGTTAGACAAATCTGTTGTATGAGGTGGCAGTACTTACATGCATTTTGCTTTGTCTTAATGTGTCTTCTGAATTTTGCCATCTTCTCCTCCTCAGTGCCTTCGCTGGAGTCTCACCTGTTTGGCCACAGTCTTTTGCTTGGTTCATGAATCACTGCAAGGAGCAGTGGAGTACAGCTCATCTGATAAATGCACCCTGACATTGCAGCTCCAGGGTCCAAGGGGATTAGGGACAGAGCTTCCTTCCTCAAATGTGTAGCAAGCTGAACCTCACTTGACTCCCTGCTAAGGCAGACCATCATTGTAGTGTACTGGGCTTGGCTCCAAAGTGGAATCACATCTTCAGCTCATGTTGCTTCCTTACCGTCTATTGTCAGGAGTCAGATGGGCTCAGCAAGCAGAGTCTTTCAAAGGTCAGGTGGTGTGTTGACAGTCAGGGAAGGGAGGAAGCTGTCCAGCCACTTTCTTATTTCCTTTCAAGCCACTTGCTTGTTACATGCACCTGACAGACTCTGAGACCTGTCCAGTTTTGATAACTGTTCTTCTCTCTTTAATTCTGAATAGCATAACATCCCTTTTCCCATAGCCTATACATGGTGTGAGTATAAACCAGAACTAGCTGTGAGAAAAGATGGCTCTAAGTAGCCAAAGCTTCCCTTTTTCACTTGAGGACATCTCGTTTGCATTGTAATCCTGAGCTTCTGCACTGAGATATGTGGAAATGGTCTAATTGGGGGTAGTCATGACTACATTAGTTAGACATCTCAAGAGCACTGCAGTGCATCTAACCTTATGCATTTGTTCTCTTTCCCTCTACAGTGTTGCACCCAGAAAGCCAAATGTATGCTGTGTAATCCTTTATAAAATCTAGTTTCAACTGATGTAAAAAACAGATGTGAGTTAAGACACTGGCTCTGGGATACAGGAGGTGGCTTTGCAACAGACTCCCTGTGACATAATCAGGATGTGAACAGAAGGCGCTGGGGTGATACCTGCCCATCAGGACCTTCTGGAGGATAAACACAGGTGCTCTACAATGGAAGTGAAGATGTGGGAGTCCAAAAGGATCGGCCAACAGTTCTCCTCCCTTATCAGGCTTGTGAAGTGTAACTTGGCTTGCCACAGCCTACTAAAGACATAGGTATGAGCATCCATTATGTTAGGTTTAATCTCCATGTTCATCAAATCCTCTCTGGGAGCAGAATATGTTAGTTATAGTTTGACAGCTATTAGTCTGGCTTCATTATTGTGACACCATATAAAGGAAACACTACATTCAGATTCTGGCTCAAGTGTGTAATGCGCATTTGGAAAATGAATTGTGATTTATGTTGAAGCCTGTACAACCCAGCATGATTACACCTTTTGGCTGACTGTGTTCATACTCATCTCCTACAGTTTCTTTATACTTCTCAATGTTTTATTTCACGCTTCACATTCCCCTGCTGAGCCTGCCAACCTGGAAATTAGACTTTGAGAGGGTTAAGCCAGCCAGAGTCAACTGATGCCATTTCCAGCTCATTTCAAACAGTCTGCTGGGTTACCACAGGCTTTCACTATAGCCGTCATAAAATAGGTCAGAACTTGCAGCAGCCTTCAAGGAAGGGATATGTCACCTGTTGCACAGAGGACCCTTTCCTTGGGCTCTGTTTGGTGAATGAGCCCATCTCTGCACGTCTGACCTGGCTGTGACAGCAAGGCCTAGAAGGCTCCACTGCCACTCACAGCTCTGCTTTATCAGCGCAGGGCAGTATAGGGCCCAGTTCATGACAGCTCCTTCAGACTCTTATAACTCTGCCTCCCTCTATGATGGGTCCTGGTTCTGGCAGGGTTGCTATCTTGTTATGCAGGTTGAAATACTCATGAGCCAACTTTTTCTCTCATAAAAGAGACCGAAATCTGGGTCAATTCTGATTGGCTGAAGTGTGGTATTAAGTAGCACTTGTTAACCTCATTAAGGTTGCTTTCCATAATGATAAAACAGCTTGGTGTGATGTAGAAAGTGCCTTTGAAGCCTCAAGAGATTTTGGAAAGGGAAAAATCTAATCCTAAACTTAATTGGCATTAAGAACTTGCCTTTTGAGTATTAAAATTCTGTGCCAGCTTAGTAGCTGCACTGATTATTGCAGAAATGAGCAAGAATTCCTGTGTGTTCTATCTGCCATCAGCCACGGATGCTTGTGTCAGTTCTCTCTAATTACACAGATCAGTAGTTTTCTATAGGGACTGATCATTTTTCAACACAAAGACACACAA
Organism: Rhea pennata; assembly: GCF_028389875.1. Classification (NCBI taxonomy): domain Eukaryota; kingdom Metazoa; phylum Chordata; class Aves; order Rheiformes; family Rheidae; genus Rhea; species Rhea pennata. The sequence continues at coordinate 43,216,295 of NC_084668.1, read as the reverse complement.
AGTGTGTTTATGACAATTTACCTATACACTGACATGGCCTCCTTTTGCAATGAATTACCCTTGATTGAACTAAATTTATGCATATCCTTGGGTCTAAGTAGCCCCTTGTAACAGACAGCCACAGCTCCCTGAGAGCATGGACACAGTTTTGTTCCAAGCAAAACCTGGCTGTCACCTTTCATGGGAAGAAAGGTGACGTCACGGCCTTCCTTTAACACCTCTGTGCAGATCAGTGTGCAGTGGCCTGTGCCAGGAGGCAGCACTGTGTACTGCACCTGCTGCTCTTTGAAGTACTGCACGGGAAATGGACTAAAAGAGCTCACTTCATCATTGGTAGCCACTCTTTCAGCCCATTTTCAGATCCAATACCCTGGACAAGTGTGCTTTTGTGTATAGCCTGGATTCTTTTGACTTGTAACACAATTTCTATATGCAGCCTCATTTCTTATAGGTAGCCTTTATTATATGTAACCTCATATTTTTAGCTGCCAGTCCATCCCTACACTAAATCTCACAGTATATTCTAGTAATGTGAGCATCTCTTTTGCAAATCTGTAATCTGTTGGCCCTTGTTTTACATCTCCCTTCAGAGCTTTGTAACAACAGCTGTCAGCTGATGGATACTTCCAGGCCTGTCACAATCTTCTTTAGACAGCAAAAGATAACACAGAGCTGCTCAGATAAGGCTCATCTATGCCACTCCATACATCTCCTCACAGCTCATGGACACATTTTAAGATTTTGTCAGTTTTGTAGATTGTCAAGAATAGTTTCAATTCCCTTTCATAATACATTCAACTGCCTTCCAGAACACAGAGTCTGTTGACTTTGTTGACTACTAGAGTCAATATCCTGAAGTCAATATCCTGACCAAGTTTTACCATCCTTTAGAAATCATTTTTGATTCTGTGCAAGTCTTTGCAGTTTCATATATGTTTAATGTACCTTTTCAAGAATTCAGGCAATGCTTTATCATGGAGTATGAGTTAGGAGTATATGAGTTTGACTTCCACTGGAGTTCATAAAATGTTTGCAATTCCCTAACGATCACTAGAGTCAATTCTAATTTAGGATCCTAAACTAATGGCCAGGTTTTAAAAACTTGTTTGTGCAAGAAATGGTATTCATTTTTGATTGTCATACCTATCCGAATTGTTTCTCCAGTGGAAGAAAAGCTATCATTTTTATAGCCAGCTATAGCAAATATGAACTCTGGCTACAGAGAGGGCAGTCTTATGGTACCACCAGTTTTATTTCTGTGTTGTAACTCAAGGTGAATTATGGAGATTAATAGGTTTTAAGACTCTGCACACTGTAGAAGGAGAATGCATGGAAACAGAATAGAATCATAGAATCACAGAATCAGTAAGGTTGGAAGGGACCTCTGGAGATCATCTAGTCCAACCTCCCTGCTCAGCAGGGTCACCTAGAGCATGTTAGACAGGGTTGCATCCAGGCGGGCCTTGAAGATCTCCAGAGAAGGAGACTCCACAACCTCTCTGAGCAACCTGTTCCAGTGCTCTATCACTCTCACAGTGAAGAAATTCCCCCTTACCTACAGCTCTCATTGATCTAGCATTCCCTAATAAAGCCATCACGTCCTTTACTCATTCATTAGGATTTTGTTGCAAGTTGCTCTGGTTTTCCTGCAAGATTTACCACTGCCACTATTTTATTGGTGCTCACTGTGATATTCCCAGCTCCTGAAAAGCTTCAGAAATAAATTCACTACGATTTGGTTTCCTTACCTTCAGAAAGGTCCATAATAACAAAACACAATATAGTGTTTTTTGAATGGTGATCTTTATGCTATGTTGCTGCAAGCCTATATATCTGTGCATGTTCACTGTAGGTTTGGATTCTACATGTGCTTTAATATTTAGTTAAAGTCAAAAAAACTTGTTGAGATAGAGTTGAGTTAGGCTTAGACCTAGTCTAGTCTTTGAATCTCAGTATCTGAAAGATGAGGCAATATGACTTGGTGGTTCTTCCTTAGAGAAACAGTAGACAGATTCTAGGGGAAGAGCTGATCTGGAAAATTGGGAGGAGGAAGTAAAATGCTGTGTGAACAACTCCTGCCACTGCTGGTGGAAGGGAGAGCTGGGCACAACATCTATTGCCCAGCGAGGACCTACATCCACATCGCTTGCTGCCACCCTGACTTGGTCAAGGAAAGACTTAAGGCTGCAGCTCTTGTGTATGTTTCAGCTAACCCCAGACATTTTGTTCAACCCTGAGCTGGCCACAAAACCGCATGGGTCAGGCTTGAAGGAGAAGTTAGTTATAGTCGGTCTGTTGGTTGTTTCTTTGCCATGTTTCCAGGAGCTTCCATTCGCTTGTGCAGCATGGTGTGTCTTTGAGGACTAAAGTGGTATTTTAAGACTGTTTTAAGACTCTTGGCTTCACAGACCACTGAGATCTGAAAACATCACTATTATTCTCCTGTGCGTGTAGGTGGTGATGATTCTAGCAAGAGGCCCTAAAACTGCTCTATCACATGGCAGGGCCTTTTCAGCTTTACTGACCTCTTCTGAACAGGGCACCCTACAAATATTTGTGTATTATATATTATGTATATATCCCCTGCAACTTAGGGTTTCAGGGAATTTTCCCATGACACATACAACAGCCATGTATCACTGTCATGAATGCACCCCTCATCTCCTGTCTTGAGCTCTGTTTTAACCCCGGTGCTGTATTTCCTGCACGTTCCTGTACGGCAGAAGTTGATATGCTTTGAAGTTGTGCAAATCTTTTTAACCAACTATTTTTGCCTTCCTTCTGCTATAGAGCTTTGAACACCCTTAGCTCACTTTCTGTGCATAAGGAGTACAGATTCAGTGACTGAGATTTCTCCAAGACCTGTTAATTTAGGTACATTTCTAGTGATGGATACCCTTTGTTGCATTGGTTTTATTGTATATTTTATCACAAAACTTTACAGGGTACATGCATTAAGCAGCAGTCTCTAAAATAAAGTATTTGGCAGTAGATAAAGACATGCACGTTTTAATGGAACATCTGACCTAGAAGGAGCTGAAAAAGCAGTTGTCTGTCAGTAGTGTTCTCATGTTGGCAAACACAGCATCAGTCTTGCTTGTTGCACTTTGGGCTAGTTATGTGACCAAGCTGCACTGCGTCCTATCATAGCAAAGGGCCATCAGCACTATCTGTGCGTTACATCCAATATAATACACCATAGTGCTTTGTGCCAACCTCAGGTCTCCTGGACCCAAGTCTAGAGCTTATTGCAATGATCTGGGGTCCCAAAGATACCCCTGCTCTGTTCTACAGTATTTCCTCCTGTCCCTCACTGTAAAGTGCCCCACTCATCTGCCTCCCTGGCCATACCTCCATCACAGCTGGCTAACTCTCCACAGAAGTAAAATAGGCTAACTGTGCCTCCTGGTTATCTCTTGGCCAAGCATAAATCCCTGTTCAGTTCTGCTGTCAAAGCACACATCAACAGCAAGGGCCTCTGTAGCATCTTGCTGCTGTCTACTCCAGTATTACTGTTTAGCATGAAACACTAGGGGATCTTTATGGCATTCCTGCTCCAGCAAGTTCAGACAGAAAGAGCTTTGTGTTTGCCTCTTATGTCTTAATTTTAATGAAAGCATGTTTTTGCCCATGCTGCAGTCAGGAGACTAATGGAGAGCAAGGATAATAAGAGAGAGTGGGCCAGGTCCTCCCTCTTGGACTGAATTTAAGTGCAATAAATAATCAGAGGTTGTTAAATGCTTAACATGCCAGAGAGTGTCTTGCCAGCTTAACTCCAGAGGAGGCCTTCCCTCCCGCAGGTCTGGAGAGCTGGCTGAGGAAACGGGAAAGTTTCACAGCACTGTTTGCAAGCCTTGAATGCTAACAGCAGTGTCACTGCTGTGCTTAAATGTGGTTCTTGCTAATGAGATGGTGCCATGTATTCTCCAGACAGGTCATTTTTTTAATGTGCCATACTATAATCCATGGTGCTGTTTCAGATTAATGGCAAGGTCTGATCCTGAGGACTTGTATTCTCATTGACAGGGAATTTGTGGTCTAATCAAGCCTGTTCTGACCATCACTCAGAGTGATGTTGGTCAGCAAATTCCCACAAGAACACCCGCAATGCTTCTAGGAAGTTGGATCAAAATCTGAACAGACTCCAGTTTTTCATGACTTCCGAGTCACTTGAAGCATGCTGAGATAGCAAAATCTCCAGTCAAAAAGTAGCAGGGTCATATTTTTCACTGAAAAACATGTTTGCTTTTGCAAGAGTCTTCTAAGGGGCTTAAAACCCATTCAACTAAGCTGATTTTAAAGACTGTTAGAGTCGCAATGCAGACTGCTTTTTGGAAGGCTTTAAAGTAGAGCAGACTTTTTGCATAGAAATGCTTTCAAAACAACTGAAAATAGACTACATTAGTAGTAGCCTTTTCCTTGTGTTCATATAACTTGGCACTGAGGATCGAGGTTTTTTCCTCCTGTTGATGCTTCAATAGGATTAGCTAGTTTACTACCAGGTATTTGCCAGTCAAGATTTCTCAGGTAAGATGAAATTTAATATGTGCCTTGCCCTGATGCTGTAGCAAACCACTTTTAGAATTCCCATCAAGGACTGAGCTGTGAAGAAGTGCTGCTTTCTGGTATGCCCATATTCATTAGCTCCTTCATGAATGAGAGGGGTTGTAAATTTGGGCCAACAGAGGGAAGAAGATCAGATGACCAATATTAGAAAATGATTGTCAGCCTCATGTAGTGCCCACAGAAAGAGGAGAAAGATTTCTGTGTCCTCCAGCAGAATCAACAATGGGTAAGTAACCTTGAAAAAAGTTCTGCATGTGAAATACTTTGCTACTCAGGGAGTTTAAAATTTTACTGGAGACATAGCCTGGCTGGAAACTTTCTGTCAACACCTGCAGAACTCAGGATTTTGACTAAACTAAACTTCTGCTGAGAGGAACAGATAAATACTTGAAGAGGAATGCCCCAAAGCACTCCTTTTCATCCAGAGGGGACGGACATGTTAGAGAAAAAAGTGGTCCAGCACAACATGGGCACCATGGAAGGGCTGGTGGCATGAAGAGAAGTCTTCAAGTTTGTTTCCAACCAAAACAGGTAACTTTGAAAAAGTATCATTGCAAGGGAACAGTAAAACTGTGCAAACACTTTTCCTTAATAAGATTGTTCTGACTATCCTGAGTGGTCACCACTTCTTCAAGCAGGAGAAATTAAACAGTAGCTAACTGCTTAGCTAGCCCGGCCATCCTGCTGAAAGGTGAAGGGTGCTTTATAATGAACATTAAAGCCCCACAGCCCTTTGATTTGGCATCTGTCAGTGTATTCTTTGTGCTGCCAATGGCTTAATTAATTTCTTTTTTCCTGTGCCATACAATGCAGCCTGTTGAGTAATTGCATAGCTGTTCTGCTCCTTTCAGATAGATGGACACCTGCCAATGACAGTGTATAATCCTCCAATATCTAGATTGTCCTAGGCCACCCCCATCAACACTAGGGAGTTGCTGTCTGAAGAGGAGGAGCATTGCTCCTCCTTAGAAAAGCGGAAATCACATTTGCATGCTGAAGGTATTACCAGAGCCTGAACAGGCTGCCTAGAGATGTGACAGGACTACCTGACCTGCTGGAAATGTGCTTTGTCTTGCAGACACAGACTGAAATCCTGCTGGCTCTGTGAAACTGCATCCGACCACATCCTTTTCCATATATTTCTGCTTAGGAATCCAGGGACACGAGACCGAGGGAACAAAAGCACTTGTTGACATGGGACCCTTTGCTCTGGTTCTTTCTAGTAATCCCCAAGGAGCCAGTCTTGCATTACAGATAGGCTATACTGCTGAAAACCAGGGAAGGAGGCAAAACTTGAAAAACTCTGCAAGGCCCTTCTCATCCTTTGCAAAATAGGGATGCCCTGAGAGCTACTTCTGCGTTGAGCTAGGTATTGGTGGATCATGTTCAGCAGTATCTGGGAACCTGCCTATAGTATTGGGTCTTGGAGCAGAATGACAGATACTTTCTGTATTTGTTTTTTTTGTAAAGCTTTCCACACAGCTCTCTTTTGCTTAGGCACCTACAGTTATAAGGTGGATGTTCCTGCACCTGTACGGTTGATTACATTAGGTATGCATTTCAGCTGGTCTAAGAAGGACTCAGACCTAGGCATTTCTTGTTTTTCTTGAAATAGCAGGTGAGCCACTAGCCTCACAGGCTGGAAAGGTAGTTTGGAAGCAACATCTCTACGACACATTAAAAGTCCCGAAATTGTATTGGATTGTATTGGACAACAGACTGGGCCATGCTCGGTTCAGGCTTTTTAAATAAAACCACTTATAAAACCACTTCAAATGTATTTTTTAAAAAAAAAAAAAGCAGATTAGCATCTCCCAGACAATTTGAAATTATGGACTTCAGGCTAGGAAGCAGACTGCTAGACCAGCATGTTCTATTTATTGCCAGTAGCAATTTCCTTGGCTTTTCAGAAGCAAGAGATGCAGCCCGAGTGTTGTAATTACTCTGGAAGTTATTGAAGCACTTTCTCCACCCCACTGCAAACTGTTATGATGCATGTGCAATAACCAAAGTTTCTTGTAAAACTCAGGCTGAATAATGCTTTTAGGAGTAACAGTATGTCCTCTATGCTTCTACTTGTAGAATGAATTTTGCCATCAAAGAGACTCAGACAACAGTTAAAATCACATGCAGCTCCATGTCGTTTTTGTGCCTGCCTTCCAGTCATTTATTCCCAGAGATTGTTAGGTAACTGCTGTTCCTGTGTGTGATGTGAGTATGGCAGACTACTCATGCCACAAACATGTAAAGTGCAATTAGAGCTATAATTTGTTCCTCATCCAACCATGCTATCTTGCATTTACTGCTCACATCAGGCCAGATAAGGGAGTATTCATCCCTCTACTTGTCATAGAATAATCTGCCTCCTTTTGTATGCAGCACTGCAGGAGTTTTTCCTTGCTTTCATTACCAATTTTCTTATGTGTTGAGGGGTATAAACTTGTTCAAAAAGCAAAGCAGGAGCAGAGAAAAGGGGCCACAAAGAATGTCTGCCAGCTCCCACATTCTCTGCAAGCGCTTGAGACAGGAGGCAGAGCATGACAAGGTGAGGTTATGTGTCCTTGTTTGCACCACTTGCCAGCCCTGCCCAAGTCGTTCATCTAAGCTGCTCAGCTGTGCAAACTTCACTTTCATACAAGCAGAATAATCCTCCTTGCCAGCTGATGGCTGTTATCACCTATGTTATGAGCCCATCATGCTGGGTAATGCGAAAGCACAGACCATCCATCCTCCGGATACAGGAGACACAGTTTGGTGACGTGATTGTGCTTTGAAGAATCCGGGTGGGTGTATGGCCTCTGACTGCATGGACGAATCTAATTTGTTTAGCTGGCACTAATCACATAAGAGGCAGTAAGAATTTCCCCTATTCATTCTCCAACAATCTTTGGTTTTCTCCTGTTCAGCTCCTCCACTGTCCCCAGACTGCTGGGTATGTAAATTCAGAAGATGTTTGCTATACTTATTGACCACTGTGCTTGATACCTTCTGAACTATACTTCTGAACTTCTGAACTGGTGGGGAGCGTTTTCCACAGTTTTCAGTGAGAGTTGGAAAGGGCCCATGATAATGCCTTCAGAGCTATAAATCTTTGGTACATGAAAAATCATGGCAATTGCCCTGTAAATAATAAGCCAGCAGGACCTGGGATTAAGCTCAGGCAGGCTAACTGGCTGGAGCTGTTAGCATGGTCAGCGGCACATACCAAATGTATCCCCAGATAACCAAGGTCAGACCATGAGCTGGAAAGGGTATCGGGTATACTATAGAGCACTTGTCTGATCTCTGCTAATAAATAGGAGATAACAACTTCATGAAACTGAATCCCTTATCAAGAGTGTGAGCATTACATTTATTCTGAAATGCAGCCGCAAACTCATCTCAGTGTTAGCAGCTGCAATCTGAACATGTTTTCTCAGTAATAAGGAGTTCCTCTACTGCTATGCAGTGAGGGCTATAGAAGTGGGTTATCCTGAGGCAGCCCAAGATACCTGTAATCTTTTTTTCACAGAGGCTCTGCTCCATTCCTTCTCCTCCCATTCCCTCATACCACACACACCTCAGCACTTCATTCTCTTGTTCATTTATTTTCCCAGCCCCTTGAAGGCAATGGGAGCATTTCCTCATATATGTGCTGGGGAAACTAAACACATTGTGCATGCCATGGCTCTGCTCAAGAGATTTGCAAACTCAACCTGCCAGCTGTTGCTGCCTTGTAGGAGTTGCTGGCTAACCTGGAGTTCCTGGACTGTAGGAGTTCCTGGCTTTGCAGGAGATGCTGTAAGGGAACAGAGTTAATCTGAACTTTGGTAACTTGTGCTGTTTTTGTTTATTTTTGTAGTATAGTGTTTTTGCTGACTTGCAGCATCTCTTCAAGGTTCCTTGTCAGCAAAAAGAACCTGCAGCCTGTACCAGGGCAAGGGAACAGGCATTGATGGAGCACAGCACTTCCTCAGGTCCACAGGGCTCCTCATCAGAAAGAGAGGTAGAGTTGAAATTAGAGAAATCTCAGGACTATCTGTGGCTCAGCAGGTGCCTGAGGGTCAAAGTACAGAGAAGAAAAAGGTGGCAACCTGCCACCTTTGCTTCAGCCCCTTTTTTGGTATTGATAACATGCATGAAACGACACCTTCATTCTCTGACGGGAAAGTCACTGTTCTGTCGGTGTGCATGTGGTGGCCAGCTGTCCACAAGCAAGTTTCAGATAGCTGATGGAGCCTCTTCCTTCTCTGCTTTTGCTGAGGTAGGAACATGTGCTTTTCCCTTCTGAAATCCCACATGGTCAAAATCACATGGGGTCTGGGCCTTGAGCTTGCAGTTGCTCTGGAGCCTGAGCCACAAGATGCTCTCTCCACTCTGTCAACAGCTCCTGCCTCTTGAATGTCTTTTGTCTCCGCTCAGGGCTGCGAAAAGCTCTGCTCCTTTTTTTAAATGGTAAGAGTATATTCCACTCCAGTTTTTGTGTCTAAACCCCAGGCAGAAGAGAAAATGTTGGGTCAGTAGAGGTCTGTGAGTCATCATGGGTTGTATCTCTCTCCAACTGAACTGCGTGCAGTAAGGGAACACAGAGGAAAGGTGACACTTGGTATAACAGTCTTTCCTACTGTCTCTGCTTTCCTCATGTTTCATCTAGTGATAGCCATCTTCTTGGGGTTGTTTTGTTGGCCCCAGATTTTCCAAGCCAGTTCAAAGACCAAAGACCAGTGCCAAAGCTCAGGGAGGCCAGCCACTAGGAGAGCTGCGACAGCATTGTGGTCAGAGTGGCACATGTTTGGGTGTCAAGGTGGTGATGGCCAGACTGGAGGATAGCACAGCTGGATTTGGCATTGGAGACCAAATCTACCGCCAGATATGTGGCAAGTGTTATAAGACAATGGTGTCCTACAACCCACTAATGTGAAAATCAGAGTGGACCAATTATGAGGAACAATTCTGTACAACCAAGTTCTGCCTCTTCTGAATTGATCCCTCAGGCATTTGGTCTAATAACTAGGCTAGGTAGCCAGCAGACACAGTAACAGGCCACATTCAAGTGATGTTATGGGTAAAATGAATATGATGCAGTTCTTCATTAGGCTTTTTTCTTAGCCTCTTCTCATGTATGAACAGTTCAGTCTGTTCAGTCTAGCATACTGCCTGATCTACAGGCTTCTGTATCTGAAATCCAGGGAGATGATTAATGCTAACTGAGAGTTCATGTGCACTTTAGACATTTTGCTAAAGTTAGCTGGATCTTCTCCCTGTAGAAAATGCCTTTTTTGAGCAAAGAGGCAACTTTGAACAATTGATTTTTCATTGGCTTCTATCCCTTCACTGAAATGGTTTATTAATGGTGGAATAAGAGGAATATCCCTTCTTGCAAAATGTCCTCTCCCCTTTCTTTCCACTGTTTCTGGCATCAGAATTGGGGAGATCAGTGACATTTTCCGTACCAAAATGGATATTTTCAAAGAAAAATCATTCTGGATTTATTTTTCTTAGAGGTTTTGAGGAATTTTAGAAATTGTTTTCTTCTTGCATTTAATGTGACTTCTTGCAAAGAACCCTCTAGGCTCCAACACCCTGTCCCACCATCCACAGCACAAGAGGAGAACAGCCTTACACAAAGTATGATGTAGCTCCTTCAACGCTCTCTACTATGGTCTGCTGTGCAGTCAGTGCTTTCCTCTCTTTCCAGTAGTTCATGGGGAGGAATAGGCTTTGGCTTAACTCAGAGGCAAGCATCAAAAGCATTTCAGCCTCCAGCAGGGGTTTAGAGCAGCAGTAGCTGGGATGCTGTGCTGGTTGACCATGATTAGGCATCCTGTTCTCCTGGGGTAATTTTGTGTGCACAGACATCTGCAGCAAGCAATGGGCTTATGAACATCCTGAATGTTCTGGCTAGTAGCTCTGAGCCTGAGAAAGGACTGAGTGGCACAGGTGGAGATTTGGGAGTGCAGCTGTGTGTGCATTGCCCCCCAAACCCAAATTTACATCCTCAGACCACTGGAGAATCTTGAAGGACCTCTCTTCAGTGACAGGGGAAGTGGAGCTGTGGCTGCTTAAATACAGGTAAACTCTGCCTGTATACAGAGGGCAGATGCCTGAAAGACTTGGAGAGTTTAAGGGGATGTGTGCTGGGTCCAGCTCTCCTCTTCTATGGTGATAAGGTGCCTTCGTCGACAACCAAAGGCAACTCACTTCCCTGCCTGCAGGCTTCCTAGTATCAATAACTTCCTGAAGTTGGTTACAGAACGTGCAAGGCACATCTGCTTTACTTCCTGGGGCGGGTACATCAAAGGGCTGACTGCATTGGGTGTGCACATGGGATGAATTAATGGTGAGAGTGTGTATGTAGTTGAACTCCTGGCAGTTCCTATAGCAAAGTGTTCAGTTTTCTCTGTGCTGCACAGGGACAGGTCTCTCTGTCTTGATATTGCTGTGCATGGAATTGTTACAGATGTGGTAAGGAAAGTTTCTCATTCTTGGAGTGTAACCCTGCCTTGGCTACCACAAAGCAGCAGCTTCTGAGACATGTTTTATGTGGAGATTCAACCCATTAGGAAAAGAACAAAACTAACCTAGAGGGGGGTGTTGTGGGGGGAAACCATATCCCATTAAAAGTCATCTGGAGTAAACTATTCAGAATTAGACACAGATTTTGCAGATCAGCTAATTGTGTCATTAGGCCTGATGTAAGCCAAAGGGCAGGCAAATATATCTCTAAGTCATGGAGAAGGTGGGAGTGATGCTATAAAATACTGAGAGCTAGGGACCAGCTGCCTATGAACACCTCCAGAAGCTAGCAGAGCTGCTTGGAGACAGTGTCAATTCTGCCTTGCCTGGCACTTGATCCTCACTAGAAAGCTATTTGTCCTGTAATGAATGTGTGGTAGTGATGGCGGAGAGGGCAGGAGCCAGCATGAAGTCTGATTTAGTAGCTTCTCTGAGAAAGTGAGAGCAAAGACACATACTCCTCACGCATGGGGAGGGTGGCAGAGTGCATTTCTATCCTGCAATATCATGTTACAGCAGAGTAATGGTGTGAGTCAGTGGGCTAAAGCCTCAGACAGCAGCTTTAGCACAAAGGCAGCAGATCAAGCGGCAAATGGTTCAAACAAAGGAGAGATATTTTTTGTTTCAAAACCTCTCTCCTGCCTCCCCTCTGGGGATGTAAGCACATAGCAGCGTGGGCAATCTAACAGGGCTCTTCAGTGACACTTACTGCCAGGAAGTCTTGAGGATTCTCTGCCTTTCCTGAGACCTCTTTAGTCGAGAGGCCTTCACCTTTCATCACAGGCCACAGCTGTGTCTGAGCGTCAGCAATATGGGTTCAGAGCAAAGGCTATACCTTGCAATGGCTTGTGCTATACTGCTTGTCACTAATGTGAGATTGGCCTCTCAGTCTCGGGTACTCTGCTGACGTGTTACCAAGCATCATTGTGTCTGTGAGAGAATTGCTATCTGTAATAAATGTGATTTCCCCTGCAACAATATGTTGTTCTTTGTTTCTTTTTAATAGTAGAGCAAGGCAGAAGGAGGAGAGAAAGATACAAACCCTAACCCACACTCTGAAGCACAGAGGGACATCACAGCTCTGAACTGAGTGTGAGTTACTTGCTCACAGTCTCACAGGAGGCTGGTGTGGGACATGGCTTTGGTGCTTACTACTTCGCTGGTTTATGCGCTGCCCACTAACCTCTAGGAGTGGTGTTTCCACATCCACGAAAACAGCAGCATTCTGATTCACTCAAGTCCTTGAGTATGGATGGTTAGAAAAGGCATCCTCTGTTACTGGGTCGGAAGCAGATGTGTTTGATGTCTAGATGAGACATCTAGCTAAGCTTTGGGCTATCAAGTCAAAATCAGCAAGCCTAAGGAGGTTAGAATTTTGGGGGTATTAAACCATTGCCCCTGAGGATAAATAATTGCCAGGGCATTTCCTTTCCCATATTTTACATATGCCGTGACCCTCTCAGAGGCTTTAGATGAAAGTTGGCTCAGCTTAAGCAGAGAATTTTTAAGAGCAGCCAGAATGTAGGTGACTGTCACGTCCTTGCATATGACTTGGGATCTGGGTCTGTCATCAGTCTTCTTGCTTTTGTTATGCTGCTGTTGTGCCTCACTTTCCTGGCTGATTTCTTTTCTAGGGCACTTTCAAGTCTTTGAGTAAAAAATTATGTTCCTTTTATTCATTTCTTGAAAATGTGAAGCCATAGGCAGGGGCTAAGCTTGTGTTTATACACAGCTTTTTCATTCAGAGACAAAGAAAGAGTCATCTGCTCTGCAGACCAGATTCAAAGGGTTCTCCTGCATTCCTTCCATTCTTGGCTGAGCCAAGTAAAGTAGCGTAGGGGACCCCTTCCCCCTCAATGTCCCTTGGCTGCCAGGCCCAGACACAGGAGAAAGGTGGGGATTTGACGGGAACTGACAATCCCTTCTCTATGTTAAAAAAACTGTCTTTTAACAATACCTGCCATTTCATCTTAAAGCTATGCAAAGAAAGGGAAACTACATTAAAAGATAAAGTCAGTAAAGAATGATATTTATAGGAAGACAGAAAAAGAAAGTGACTCACACACTGGAGCCTAAGGGCAAATCAGTACCTCCTGCATCTTAGCTGTCTCTGCTGGTTCAGTCTGAAAGATTTCTCTTAAACTCCCATTCTCTTTTTCAGTACAGTATTTCTCCTATGCTGATTGATTCTTCCCCAGGAAATCTCTGAGCAAATGCAGCCTTCCTGGTGTTGTGTATCCAGGACAACCATTGTGATGAAAATATTTTTTCCCTACATTTGGTGGGATGCTGGTCAGGTGAGATAGATTCTTCTTCATCAGCAGCTTTGATTGTGGCTAGAATGATTGGTAAATGTGCTGACCCTCAAACCTTTCTGTGTAGTTCCAAGGAGAAATAGGTCTTATTTGTGGTGCTCATTTCAGATTTTGTTTTTGCTTTGTTATTAACACTCTCTTAAAAAATATGAGGTTTGCTTCAGAAAATGGGATAGAGATGGAATTCCCCCCAGCATCTGGCCTTGTCCTTCATCCCCAGAATGAGTAGTGATGACGCCTCAAGGACAGAATGACTTTAGGTGAAGAGCTAGAATGATTTCCACAATCTTGAGAGGCTGCCAACATTTCAGTGTTTACAAGGTTAGGACCTTCTAGGTAATGTTCTTCCTAATGGAGCTGGATGGCCTAGTTTTGTCCTGGATGCAAAGAATCATATCTAGTTGAATGCAAATAATGGACTCAGAGCAAACTCATCCTCTCTTAAGATAACTTGAGCCCATATATCCATAGAGCTCTTGTTTTATTTATCCATCCAAGTCTTATATCTAGAGCTCATTTGCTTGATGACTGGGTACACAGGAAATGTGGCAGTAGCTGGTCTCTACAGATGGGTAGAAAAAACAAGGTTCTTGCACTGGAAGGTCTCAGTTGCATCTGCTTTTGGTGGTCAACTCACATTTGGAGGAAAAGAAAGACTGCTTAGGATTATTTCCACTGTGCAGAGGAGATGCTGCTTGACCTGGTGGAGACAGGAGTCCTCTGGAAACTCAAGAAAAGAGCAATCTGAAAAACAAGTATGTTTTTATTTTAAATGTTGAGAAATGCACTCCTAGGAGGAGTAATTCTGTTCAATAGTGTATGTGGAATTACATAGAGAAATGGGCAGGGCCAAATAGGGAGTTCAGGGTGATATATCACATCTATCTGCTGCCCCATGGATGGCAACTTCCTTGCAGAACACAGCCATTTCTTTTCTTCTATTTTCCTGGTTATAGACTCGTGAGAAGCAAAACAGAGTTTCATCATAGTATTTTAAGGCTCACAGCAAAAAGCATTTGGTTTCTGATGCACAGAGTAATACAATATGTTTGGATTTGGGATACAGGTGACCCCTCGTTTTGCAAACTGTTTTTAAGTGTCATGGTAACCACAAGGTGATGAAATATCTCCAGTTCAGAGATGTCCTTATCTCAGCTGATATAAATCAGCATGCATTTCTCTAAGGTTGCACTGACTATTATCAGCTTAAGACCTAGCTCACAGTTTGTGTGCTCCTTGCATGTGTACAGCAAAAAATGAGTAACATCTTGGAAAACAGGTTTGACCACAGCTGAGCAGGTGCTGAGATATCTCAGCTGTCCAGATATTGAAGAGCCATCCAAATCCTATTACCTATGACAAAACTGGGACACTGTTTTGAGCCCAACAGAGAATCCATCTGAATTGCTTGAAAAAGCATGCATGTATTAACAGAATGTGAGCATAACTAATGGAATATGGAGTCTTTCAGACTTAAGCTGCTGGTTCAAGTCTACAGCAAGAAGATGGTAGCAGTTTTCAGGAGTGAGCCCCACATTCTTTGGTCACCTTGTTTCCCATACAGCTGTGCAGAAACACCTCTGGCCTGGCTGAGTAGGCTAGTGATGGTGTATGATTGGCACCTATGTCAGGCTTGTTACAGACAGTTTTGGGATGATAGCAGAGGCAGGAGCTTAGATGCCTTTTAGCACGATACAGGAGTTTGCATCAGACAGCTGCAGGTGACAGAGATGTAGTGATCCTAGGTGCAAAGTTTACTGCATACCAGAAAGTGTATGTAAGTGTATGCATGTATTGGGTAGCAGCTCTTGAGTTGTAGTGGAGCAGCATAAGAAGCTGTTCCTGCTTTGTTACCATCTTCTAATGGGTAACAGTATGGCTTGGCTTTCAAACTAAAGGATTTCTTCTCCCCTGCCCAATATGTTCATCTCTTTAATCACTATTAAACACTTTATTATTGTCACTGTTGTTGGAGGAATCCATAACCGATGGAAATTAAATGAGCCTGAACAGTGCCTTTTCAAAGCTAGCAAGAATCAGCAGAGCAAATCTCAGCAGGTCTAGCTGGAGACCACCACAGTAACACTCTTGCATTGCTGAATAAAACCAGGTGAGGTGTGCATCTTGGGCACATCTTGGTTCGATGTAGTCCCCATGCAGATTCCTTGACTACATGTCATTTGGCTGTAGGAAAAGGCCTGGTAGGAGAAATCACAATGACTTAATATCATTAAGATAGCAGTGATCTAATGTCATTGGCTGCAAGAATGTCACTTAGAGTGGTGGAAGTAGGATGCTCATTGCTTGGAAGCATGCTGGGGCAAAAATATCCCTTTGAGGATGTGCAAAAGCCTCATGGCTTCTGGTGAGGTGGGAGCCTATGCTCCCTCTGGGTTCACTGCCCTACCTACCCCATAGGCACTAATTTGGGGAGTGCTTTTCCCACATGAGCTTTTTCCTTTGGGGAGTGAGGGGAGGATCTATGACCTACACCATTCTTCTCACATGTTCTGCTTCCACACTGTCAACATCTACCTAGTGGGCTGAGTGTCCCCCTACAGTCCAGGCTGGTGTCTGCTAGTATTATATTTTTGGTATTCACCCTCCGCTGAGCTGAAAGCTGGAGAAGTCCAGCCAAGCTGGGTAACTTTCAGAACAGTGTTGATCAAATGTGAACTGCAGGTCAGGAGGAAGTGGCACCTCTTTATATCAAAAGCCTTTATTTCAGTGTTTGATTCTAGAAAACCTAAACCTCCCAGGCTGTGCTCTGCTCCCAGGCCTTTCCTCCCTGTCTCCATCCCTGCCCTCATCTCTTCCCTCTGCTGAGGTGAAGTGACTACACAGTAAATCTATTAAAATATTAATGCAGAAGACTGCAGCCCTCCACTAAAAAGCATGGTCCAGAGAGGGGTCATTTGTCTGCAGATAGTTAAATCAATATGTTGCTGAATCACTCTGCAAATTGAGTTGGTTGCTGGGTAGAGAGAGCCCTGTGCAACATTGGCTGTTAGGCTCTCTCAAGCCTTGCTGATGCTAATGACTCGGAGCAGGCAGTGCTGATCTATGGTTGGTTGCTGCTCTGGGGGACACCAAGTGAGGAGAAGAGGCTAGGAGACCGTGGAGCCTGTGGGTCCAGATGTGTCTGTCCCAGAGCTTGCCAGTAGCTAAGTAGATGCCAGTGGGGTGCAAAACATCCTGTGGGAAAGGCATGCTTGTGATTGCTCTCAGGACTGTTCCTATCTTGGCCATATTGCTTTGCAGCTTGGATTATGTACTTTTCTTTGAGCACTGCTGCAGTATGTGGTGTTCAGTCCTCAAGGGGGCTGACTCTGGTACAGGCGCTGCCAGGTACAATGCGTATTTCATTAGCTCCAGGCCCTTAGGCATGATAGACCCCAGTTTAACCTCTGGGCACTCCCACAGTGATAGGTCATCAGATTTTTAGTCCACAGGTATTTCCAGACTCTTATCTTCTTTCATCATAACTTGGCTGAGCAAGGTTTATTGAACTCTGAATCCCTTCACATAAATCAATTCCTCCAGGCCCCTGTTGTTTGTTGTTAATCAACTCTGAGCTTGCTCTGGCTTGTCAGCCTTTCTGGGAATGGCCTGCCACAAGCTCAGTGAAATCCAGATGAAATTACCAGAGTCCTATGGAGACGAAGGATTACTTACCCACCCCATGGGCTGGGGTCTGTCCCCGCACAACTGCATTGGCCTTTGTTTTTCTGCCATATTGCCTTGCTGTGCGACAGATCCAGGCTAATCCATCAGTGAGTCATACTTCATATGGAGCAGAAATAATGTTAAGAGACAGTTCAAAGGGAAGGAACTCTCTATCTTGTACAGCTGAGCAACATAAGGCAGGCAGCAAGGTCAGCCCTGGTTAATGTTGCTGCTTGTGTGTTCCTATGTGCAACATTTGGGACTGAATTTCTGCAGGTGGCTTGTGTGTCTACTGGGTAGACTTTTAGAGAAGTGCATTGCAATTGTATGCTTTTGGGTAAACTGCAGGATCTCAGACCCCTGACTCATGTGATACACATGATCTTGTCAGCCAAGGGCTGATATGCCAAAATTGGACTGAGGCCTTAGCCTGTCTGTAGGGTCTAGCCATGAGTGAAAGACAAACACAACCTTCTTATCAAAGGATAGGTATAGGAATATACCGATATATTACATGTGTTTCTTTGTCTAAATCTCTTCACCTTCTAAAGATGCTCTATACCCAACAATGCCATGAACAGGGCTTGTTGCTGCTCCTTATGAGAAGAAGAGCCACCTTGCTGCAGGAGATGCTCTCGGTCTGCATATGGGACTGGCTACCTGCTCCAGGGGACCTCTGGACAGAGCTTTCTCGAGATTCAATCTGTGAAGTCTGTGGAAGAGAGAGAATGATCCTCTCTTTCCAGGTGAGATTAGGGAGAAATAAACCTGGAGTATGCTTCCTGCTGTTTGCTCCAAGCAAACAGATTCCCTCATCCCACAGAGTCCACAAGGGCTAGACCACGCATAATGAGTGCCTTGGGAGAAGAACTTAGGAGAGGAATGATGAAAGTCTCTCTGCCCTTGAAGGGAATATCTGGGTAAATACCTTTAAGGGAGATCACAACGAGAGAGATCAAAGTGATTGGATAAATGAGGGACCTTGCTGAGAAAAGGATGAGACATGCGTGGTGCCAGCCAAGAAGGACAGACTAATGAAAGGAGAGAGTTTAACAGAAACAAAGATTGGTTACATAGCTTCTAAGGCAGAAATGGAGAAACAGCTGTCACTTCCAGAGTCTCAGACTCCACAAGCAGTGTGATCTGTTCTTGAAAGCCAGTAGGTGCCCTAATACACCTGGATCCGTGGTAAGCTTTGGCTTTTTTCTTTCTTTTCTTTTCTTTCTTTCTTTTTTTTTTTTTTTTAAACCAAAGCAATGTCCTATGTATAGTCTACACACTATGCCCTGTGTATAGCCAAGCCTAGCAACCCCTGGCATGTGCTCTGCTGAGGGTGCCCAGCGAAAGCGTGAGTCTGCTGGAAGCACAACAGGCACTCCAGAAGCTCTACATCAGCAGAGGTTGCTGGTGACAAAATAATAAAAAAATTAGATCATGTAGCTATTGATATTATAAAGCAATAAGGTTAATGAAGAAATAAAATAGGTCAAGTCAAAAGTCCTTAGAAATAGCTGCTCAGTGGTTAGTAAAGCAGGTGGAGCGTCACAGTCTCTGTAATTTTGTGACTGCTTATCCACAGAGACAATGCTGACTGAGCTTTAGTAGCGTACTGTGCATGTTAACTATGGACAAAAGTGTTAGCATGTAGAATACAACTCTGGATGGATTTAACACGTATGCTGGGCGTGATGGAGCAGACTTGAAAAGAAGCAGATTTGACAACATGGCTAAGCAGACATAATGCGTGTCTTGAATTCAGCTAAACTGGGCTGTGGTAACAAAGGACACTGGAGTCCCCAGCTGGGGTCCCAACAGGGAGCTATACTATACTGGAGCCATCTCCAGCTTCCAACAGTAACTCGGATCATGTTCCTTGGGGGAAGGCCAAAGAAGTCATCCGATGGGTTGAAGGATCCTTGTCTCACACCCCTTCTGCAATCTCCTCCCGTATTGTTGACTCCACCCAGCTCCGTGAGTGATTGTCTCCACCAAACCTCCCCCCCCCTGCAAACTCACCCAGGACCTCCATTGCCCAAGGTGGCTTTTCAGCATAACACCTTTAAAGATTATGAAGTGCTCAGGCCATGAAGAAATTAGGTTGCTTCTTTAGAATGGCCTAAAATGTGAAGAAATTACATCTCTTCTATCCTCCTGGTTATCTAGATCAAAACAACTGTTTTCTCTCTGAACTGACATAGCTGGGAGTTGTGGGTGGGATTTCTTGAAGCAATAGCTGCTGTACTACTGAGATCTTCATCCACTTGTACTGTGTCTTCTTTAGTCTCACCACTTTGTTAGATGAGGTGTTTCCTGGGGCAAACTGTTGGCCAGTTTTTCAAGTTGACTGACTTTCACAGTTGGTGTGAAGATAAATTCCTAGCAAGGTGATGAGAAGAGGAAGGAAGTGGAGGGTGTGCTGGTGTGGGTTTTTCCGCACACTAAAGAGTAAACAGGCAAATTTGGCTTTTTTTTTTCTCCTTCAGGTGAGGAGTTAAGCTGTGCTGAGCATAGTGAACTTTTATTCCCTGTGTTACGTCTGTTTGTAATGTAAACTGGTCATGCTGCTTGACAGGCTAGGATCTGCAGAAATGCACAGGCAGATGCTTTTCCACTCGGAGGAAGGCAATCTAACTAAAGCTTCCTAGTGTACAATTATTTTTCATTGACTCCTCATGAAAAATTATAAGTAGTGCAGAGCACTGTTAACTTAATCTCTGATCCAAGACTTGTCAAAATGAATACAAGTTTCTTCATTCTCTTCAGCAGGCTTTGGATCTGACTATGAAGAACTGAGCATGTTTT
The DNA here is from genome assembly GCF_028389875.1 of Rhea pennata. NCBI lineage: Eukaryota > Metazoa > Chordata > Aves > Rheiformes > Rheidae > Rhea > Rhea pennata. The sequence continues at coordinate 43,196,451 of NC_084668.1, read as the reverse complement.
TAGCATCCAGACCCACAGATTTTCTCACTGCACAAACAGATTTTTGTAATTATTACCATTCATGTCTCCCAACCATGTCTCACCCAGCTATTTATACTCCAGCTGTCTAAACTCCATTCCTCTTTCCTGAGATGTTTTAAAAAGGGATATAGAGAGGGAGATCCCTTGTTTTGTTGCATGAGGAGTTTAATTTCTCTCACCAGTGAGTTTGCTTTCATCTGCCTCTTGTTACCAGACTCACTGCAGATCTAAAATCCCTCTCTCCTTTCCCTGCACTAAAACCTTCCCTGCAGCCAGACTGCATTTACTTGACAGCTTAGTTCAGGCAGCAAGCCCAAAACCTCAGTGAATTGTTTTTCAGAGAAAGTTCAGCAGTTTTGTTGTCCAGTTTTTCAAGTAAATCCTGTTCCTGATGAAGACGGTCCCACACAGGATAGCAGAGAATTGTCCTGCACACTCTTGCTCATGTGCACGCTCCAAAGGTTAGTGAAGGTCAGGGATGGAGGGACGATTTGCAGTGCAGAGTCGATCCTGGACGAGGAACCAGTAACAGTATGCCAGTTCCCTCTCAAGCCATGACTTGTTGACTGTTGACTATGTATCAGGATTTCTCCCCCTCACTCTACAAAATTGGACTGGAAATCATGGAGAAAAGGCTTTTTCCAGACTGTTAATCCTTCCTGACAGGCTAATAGTTTTGAATTTACTTCTGCATGTAGTTCCAGGTCTATCCAGAGCCTGGAAGAGCAAAGCCAGGTGAACTTATTTAAAGTCTAATTCATTCCTGGATTAAAGACTTAGCATTCTGTGAATTCCTGAGTTGCCCTTCTCATCTCTACTCACGGCTGCTGGGGTGGGGAGATACAGGGGATCTGAGACCCTGCTGATAACCCTTATCATCTGTGCACTTTTTTACAGAATCAGTTTAATTGGACCTAAAAACATGCATGTGTGCACATGATGTGTGTGTGTAGGGAGAAACTAGTTTTTTTTAAAAAGAATAACTTACATCATTGTGTATTTCTAATGACAAGAAAACCCTTTTCCAGCCATGCTGATCTTAGGAAGTACCCAGACTTTTTTCTGTGCTTTCAAATGAACCTGAGACCTTTCTTGACTATGCTTTTTATTTCTCTTGCTCTGCCCTATGTAGTAATTCTATTTAAATCCAGTTGTATAGGACATCACAGTTTGGACCTTCAGTGGGTTTGGAATGTCTTCATCCTAACCCAGGTTTAGGTCTTTCTCTGGAGAAAGGACTTATGTTGGTGGGGAGAGCAGGAGAGTGATGGGAGTGTGACTGATGTCAGAGCTGCAGGTGGTGTCAGAACAGCCTCAGGCAGCAGAGCTGAGCATAGACTGCTTTAAAAAGGCCAGGAAGGCTTTGGAGGCAAGAAGCCAAGGTGCAGCAGCAGACTTCTGGAGCTCAAGGAGTAGCAATACAAGGCTAGATTTTTAATAATGGGAGACAAGGCCAGGGAGGAAAACACCGATGTCAACAGGCTGGGACTAGGGCAGAACTTTTCAGGTCAGGCTGTGTGTAAGAGAAGGTCGATACTCACACATGGCATGCTGTAGTGTCTGGTTACAACTTCTGTCGTGATACAGAGTGGACTTAAGAACAAGCCTTGAGGGCTGCAGCACATCTGATGCTGTAGATAAGCTGAGTTCAGATTGTGCTGACCACCTGAGCTCACCTCTGCAATGAAATCATATGCCTGCTGCAACTTTGATCCCTCCCTGCTGCATGCAGCCACATCTGGGAAAGTGGTATGGGTCAAGCATAACTCGTCTGTCTCAGTTGTCTTTTCTCCTCTCTCCACAACTGTCTTTCTGGAGCTCAGAAATGTTCTGCTGCCCTATTGCCCTGCTTGCAACACGTGAGTGAGTGAAGGAGATGGGAACTACAGCTGAAAGTGAGGAGACACTTCTCTTCCAGGCACAGTCAAGCACTCAGGAGGACACTTGTCAGTATGAATCTCTTTGCTGTCTTCACTGATTACACTGTAAAGACAGGAGCTGGATGAGGAGAAAGAAGCCTGCCTGAGGGAGCAGCAGATGAAGTGGCATGCACAGGAGACATGATCTGGGCTTTTGTCCACAGCCTGTGCAGAGCTCAGAGTGCACAGTGCTACCTGCTTTCAGGCCTGGAGTGGCATTGATCTTCAACCACTGCAACAAAAGCCATGATGTTATTAAGAGTCCTCAAGGGTGTTTAAAATTCCTGGCTACCTGGCTAATGCATTCTGTTAGCACAATACAAGGCACTGACAAATTGATATTGTCTCCCATGGTCTGCCAGGGTAGTGAAGTGCACCATCATAACCAGTTGTCTTGTCAGGAGCTTCTGGGTGGCTAGATGTGGTATGGGGATGAAGCATTGCCTACTGGATAGACCACAGCATTGACTGACAGGACGTGGCATCTTTTCACCAGCACTGCTAGTCACACGTTACAGCCTCAGCTGATATCTCTCCTTCATCCCCAGAAAGAGCTGCTTTGCTCTCTGACTTGCACTCTGCTGCAGAGCAAGGAATGGAGCCTATGTCCTCTCACTGCCACAGGCTCTAACTCCCTGGAGATCTTCCTGATCTTTTCCAGGGTATTCATCTGGTCTGACAGCTCTGCAACGTAAACGCCTAAGTCTTACTGATGCCCCCAGCAAGGGTCCAAGTGGATAACTGAGGAACCCCTAAGGACCAGAAATGACAAGGTATGCATTCCCCTGTCTCTAGTCATCAAAAAAAAAGAAAAAAAAAAAAAAAGAAAAAAAAGGAGAGAGAGAGAGAGCTGCTGTGTTCCTAAGAGCTCAGAACCAGAGTGGAGAAGGAAATTGTAGCTCGTGCAGTGTAATAGTACTTTTCAATAGGCAAAAACCTGTAACATCCAGAGCACACAGTGAACAGCACACATCCAGCTAGAACTGAGGTATCTGCTCACATTCTCCATGATGCAGGAACAGAAACAACAGATAGATTATGGAGAAATACTGCAGGACATGCCCGTACTTTCATCAACTTCTTCAGAAGGGAGAGTCTTTTGAGTTTTCATTTTGTTTGGAGAAAGGGAGAAGGAAAGAAATGCCTGAGGTCAGCAAGCAGGTTAAAACTCCCACAGAATAGTTTTCATACACTGTCACCTACTATTTTCCAGCAAAGATACAAACTGTCAGACCCTCGTGTACCTCAGAGTAGTCAGTGGCAAAATGGAGATGCTCAGACACAACATGCAGTTAAGAATGTGATTCCACATGTCTCATCCAAGTTTCACTGTCATGGATATCTGCTTCACAGAGAAGTAGAAAAAGATCAACCTGAGAGTTGTTCAAAACCTCCTAGAGCTGTTCAAAATTGGAATTGGAAATGTAGATGCTCTGGATGCCGGCTTATCTTATCCCAACAATCCCAAACCAAAAAGCTTTTCTTCTAGGGGGTACTGGCCCTTCTCCAAGCACAGGAGGACCAGATGGAGCAGTAACACAGCTAGAAATGGAGGGAGGAGGAAGGGAATCCAATAAGAAACTGACTTGAAAATAGGATCATGTAAAGCAGCTATTGCTTCAAGAAACATTTGCATTGCTAATTCAAGAAAAAGACAATATAGGGGCTAATGTAGAAATCAGGCCTGAAGACCAGATGTGTTTAGACTGTATTTTGAAAGGTTAACAGGTCAAACCTAGAGACAGTGAGAGAAAATGGAGGGGTCTGTCTGTTAAAAGGCACAAATGCTCACTGCTTGTCTTGCTTATGGATACCTCTTTGGGCTAGTTTGTGGGAGCTCAGATGTTTGCCTCTTCAGCCTTCAGTACTGAGGATTCAGAATTTTTCCTGACACATCTTCCTCAACATGTTACCAGAGCTGACTCTTTTGTATGTCAGTTCCCTGTGATGCAGATGTGGGAAGACACATCATTAGGTAACCATTTATATAAGTGACCTGACATGGGCCATTGAGATTTTACAGCTGTGAAAGTTCTCATGCTGTCTTTGACCTGTGGCCATTGACCTAGTTATCTACTGCTTTGCTCCAGTCTAGCTGAACAGCCAGCAGTGCATGCTGACTTGTACAAACTATGTTACTACCCCACTGAAATGAGTAGGAGCTCTGCATCTGATTTCCTGGTAAGGTATTTGCTTCTGTGGATTGCTATGGAGATGGAAGCCAGTGTGACAGGCATCCTACAAACAAAGTGAGACAGTCTGTATCCTGGGGGACTCAATACAAATTCACAGAATGCATGCTTTGATAGAGGTTCCAGGCACAGATTTCACATTAACACCATCAAATGGTGCTGCTGTTTAGTGCTTTGAAAACTGATCTCATTCTTAGGAGTGGTGTTGAGAGGGAAGAGAAAAACTCTAGCAGAAGGACAGGATCAGTGTTCAGAGAAAGCCATTCCCACTCATCAAGGATAGGAACTTGAATCCTTTCTATGGCCTAGTTGTAGCAGTACTTTATGATGTTGTGACTCAGCTACTGAAAACCCTGTTGCACAAGTGCGCCAACATTTATTTTCCTTTAATAGTTTGCTGGTGTGTTTTACACAGGACTTAGTCCTTTCTATCCGGTTATGACAAACGTGCTGCAGGAAACTTAGGATTCAAGGCAAATCCTAAACACAATACTAGGAGGAACTTAGTCTTTAAGAATATTAGTTAGTGCAAACACGAAGGAGACTGTTTACCCTTTGTGCTGACATAACAGCCTGGCAGATCACACATACAGTGAGTAAAGCTATAACTCACAAGCACAACATATAGTTTATGTAATTATGCTGTGACAGCCATTGGCAGAGAGGCATGGATTTATGTTCCGGCAAATGTCTAAAAAAGTGACTGTAGGAATTCAGTCTCCTTGGTGACAAAAGCAACAAATGGAAAACGTACAAAAAAAGAAGCTAAACCTTCCATGGACCCTGCTTTTATTTTCAGAGTTTAGGACAGTAAATTAGCTTGTCTCTTGGAAGTCCTGCTTTCATATCCACAGAAATGGCTAGATAGCAGATATCTGATTGATTCTTTTATAAGAAGAAATCTAGGCAAAATATATATATATATATATATATATAGTGACAAGATAATCCTTCACCTTTTGGTCACCTGATTTGTATCTGACAGATGCTCAGAATGGCAATCATTATCGATGGGAAGCTGCTTGATGCCCTGAGTGAAATGAGTTGATTTTTTTCTTTCAGATAGATGATTGTTTTCATTGGAGATTGTGCTATTAATTGACATCAATGGGAAATCTTCAGGGGCTGTCACAATAGGGGGAAGTGAATGGCAGACTGGAAGGATTGCTTCCTGTTACATGGCAATGACCCCTCCAGTTGGAGGCTGGAAACATGGGACCATATGGAACACCTCTTTGCAATTCCCCAAAGCCTCACCACTGTCACAAGGGCAGGATGTGAGGAGGCCAGGTGCAGTTCATCCTTTCTCTTGTATTTGTATCTTCTGTGTATAAGCAACCTAGGTCATTCTGAAACACATCACAGGAGCGTCCCTGGAGAAGGGAATCAAAAGGGGATTAGATCACTAGCTGTCTATAAGTAATGGTAGACCTTCCCATGGGGTAAAAAGATGCCAACACAACCATCACGTGAACAACAAAAACAAACTGAAAAAAATGGTCTGCAGACTCAGCACCTATTCACAGCTTTGTGAAGCTCACTGAGTGACCTTGGGCACTTTCTGTACCTTACAATCTCCATCTCCAAACTGAGGATAAAGACACTGAGATTTGTTCTAAAGTATTTTTAGCCTTTTACACAGAATAAAACTGGCATTAATCTGAGAATTTATTGAGGTGAGAAGAATATAAACTGCCCATGGTGGTGCACCAGGCAGGGGAAAACAGCTACCACTTTTATAGGAGTGTTCCCCTCCAGAGCCAAGTGGGGCATTGCAGCCCATGCTGATCATCAGAGAAGAGTGAGATGCTCCCCTACAAAGGCTTGTAGGCCTTTCAGAGAAGATAATAGAAAAGTCACCACAGTTGTTTACTGCATTAGCTCTTCGTCAAACTGATCTCTGGGAGAATTTCATGCCTCTTCTATGTACCCAGTGTAGGCCTTTCTGTTTTCTATTAAAGTGTTAAGCAATGTCAGGCAGCATAAGACTGTGGAGCAGAGGAGTTCAGGGCAAGGAAAGACCTGTTACTTTCTCAACATGGTGCAGCTATCTAGGGTATACCCAGACTTGACTTCAGGCCATTGCAGCAGAAGATGGATGGCAAAAACAGGCAGATGAAAGGCAACAAAACTGCAGCCTTAGGCAAGAAAGCAAGCAACTACCCAGATGTTTCAAAGCAATTGCTCTGAGATTGGCCTGACTTGTCTTGGTTCCAGAAGGTCTGCTGTCCTGGCTTCCCTGTTACCTGGAGGAGAAGCTGAGGAGACACCTCAGCTGTCCATGTGAAAAGAGCAGGGAGAGGGCTGGAGGCTGGCTTCATTCACTCCCTCTCTGCTTCCCTGCTATGTTTGCTCTGCAGGACTAGGCACAAAAACTCCAATCAGGACAGAGCACGGAGAGCTCTATAGTTAACACATCTCTATCACTAGCGGTATCTAAGGACAGGTGAGATATTGGCCAGGGATAGTGTAAGGAGAGTTGATTTACCCTTAGCATGTGTGATGGACTGTGCAGAATTCTTGATCCCATCCAGCCTTTTTTCCCCTAGGATGCTCTGGCTCTGTACCTGATGCTGGAATGGTTCATGGCTCTTGGCTGTGACAGATGGATGACAACATTTTACTGAATGGTGATGGCTTCCATAAGCTGCGTAGACTTCCATGATTGACAGTGAGAGGGCTTTGATGTCTGCACACTGGTTGGGAACATCTTACGATGGGTGTTTATCTAATGGCACTGCTGGTTGGAAGTATAGGGTCTGACAGCAAGGGGCAGCTTTTACTATCTCCCAGGAGTAAAGCACTCTAATAATGGTCTCTTTGTTTTATGCCAGACATGGGTTTTGCTTGGACTTCTTGCTCTTGGTTTAGAGCCTGTGAGGGCAGTTCTAACCTCTTTTCAGCGCTTTCTGGAGGCAGTTGTATCTTCGGGTCACCACTGGGCTGAGAGCCACCTGTGTACCCAGAATGCAGCACAGCCTCTTCAGTGAGCTCTCCTGAGAAACGAATGCCCTGACAACCCCAAATCAAAACATTTTTGCTTCAGTTCAGCAGGCTGGAAAGAAAGATTAGGTTTCCCAGGTGGAAAATTTCCCACAGAAAATATTGGAACCTTGTTTTCTTTCTGATAATGAATGTTGTGACCCTCTCTCCCCAAGTTATTCTAGTAATGCCCCAGGATCCTAATTAAGACTGAGCCTAGCAGCTCTCAGCATTGTGCAAACACATGGGAAGACTCCAGCCTTCTCCAGAAAGCTTCTCTTCTAGTTTGGTTTAGGCAAATGCATCCATTGAAACTTTTTTTTACTTTTTCAACAATGGTACAATGGAGGCTTTCATCTCTACCTCTTGTGTGTATTCCAATGTCATGCCCTCTGCTTTCAAAGGCTTAAGTTTGCCTTTAATTGTGTTGAGAGCCTTTGTCTCTAAGCCTTTAATAATGGATTTTTCTGTGCTGCTAAAAGAAGAATTTTGTTTCTTTGCTGGCTTTTCTTCTAAAGCTAAAATGACAGTTCCTTCTTCTCAGTGAGATTTACAAAGCTTATCTTTTAATTTTCAAGAGCCAAACAGCAAAGAGAAGGGGGGGGGGAGTGAAATGTCAACCGGCCTTTTAAACACTGTCGCTAGGAGAAGGCTTAATGATCTAGAAATACATAAACTGCAAACTCTCAGGGCTGCATGAAATTAGTTACACTAAACTGCTGTTCTCTGTGGAAAAGTGCCAAAGGCTGGGGCGGGAGAGGAGGGGTAAAGTTACCACTTTATTGCAAGCCTGACCATGCTAAAGCCCCCTTTGGCATTCAAAGGGGCACATGGATGCCTGGGCAGGCCGTTCCTCCTCCCCGTCCCACTACAGGGCCTTGGCATGCCAATGCTGTCACTGGCTGCCACCCAGTGCTGACACCATCTCTCCTGTCTACACTCTGGATGGGACTGGGCATAGCACAAAGTAGTGTATGGTCATTTTTGGAGGGGGGAGGGATCTGAAAGTTCTTGGTGCAGATTCTACATCTCAGTTCAGTGCTGTCTGCAATCCCATTAGACACAGTGCAGCTTCACAGTGGAGGCTTTTATCTCAGGTGTCTGGTCCCATGCTGGGTTTTGTGTGTGGAGGCTAGACTAGAAATCTTCAAGGAGTCATGGCTTCTTTGCGGAGCTGTTTAGCATGGCAAGGTGAGCCTCTCCGTGCATTTTTTTTGGGGAGGAGGGGATAGGCAGAGGCAGGCAACTGAGGTGTGGGGTTGTCAGGTCCTTTGCTTTCACTATGGAAAATAACCGTTAGTCAGTGCCAGGGAAAACTGTGCCACACGACTTGAGGCTATCTGCAAGTATTAGAAAGTAGAAAGCAAAGCTAGACCCCCGTGTTCATTTTGCTTTAAAGTTAACATTGTTGTATTCCATCTTGTGACCCAAGGGATTTGCCTGGGGGTGTGGGCACGCCTAAGAATCTGTTGAACTGTGCACTTACCTGGCTGAGAAGCTGGTCCTGGAGTAGGTCTTCCTCTTGTACTGATTGATAGTAGAACTTACTTGATGAGTTTCTTTCAAAATGTGAAAATGCAAAATAGGTGGAGTTGCTCTGCATCTAGTTCTCAGTTATTGCAATGGGACTGCTTGAGCTGAAATGTTGGACACTAGAGAATATGAAGTATAGCAGAGAGAGCTGAAAAACAGTGTTTTTCAGGTTATAGGAAGCAATGCTGTTCTGAAATTTGGGTTTGGGCCTGTCTTGGACATAAGCAAAATTTCTGATGAACAGGAAGTTCCTCACCTGTAAACTGAAATGGATGTTCACAGCACAGAATTCCTAAAGACTTAGGTTGTCTTTTCCTGCTGCAGCAGAAGTCTGTCGGACCTGAGTCACCATGAATAAAATACTTCAAGCTTAACCATCCAGCATTTCCTGATGAAACTGTTTAATCTGAAACTGTGACTGTCTCTGGGGTGTGCTGTGGGGCTGCGTTAAGTGCAGTGCACATCTTCACATGGAGCACAGCAACTGCCATATTTAACAAGAATCCACCTGACACTGCCAATACCACATGCAGAGAAATCTCAAGGGAGGCTGTATATTCAAAATTGCAGTGTTTCTGATCCCCTTCTCTGAATCTGGTTTGAAAGAGGCACATGAGACACTTTTTTCTTATGCTTTCCTCTGCAGCAATGCTCAAAGCAGTCAGACATTTCACCACAGGAGCCACGGGTTGTGCTGCCATAGGGTGTGTGTTTCATTCCTCCAGATGGCCAGTCTTCAGCCCAGGCTGTGAAAGGACAGGAGGAACAGAGAGCCCGAACTAGCTTTCGAGAGTACTAACCTAAGAAGGGAGTCCTGGACCGAATGCAGGATCAAGAAGGTATCCTGACATGCCCTGATGAGACCATCAGAAGGGAAATGGCTGCCTTCCTAGGTGCAGCTTGCATTAACATCATGCATAGACAGCAAATGTTTGGCTCATTGCCTTCAGCAAGACCTTCCATCCATTCCAGACTCCGTCCATGCTCTAATATTGCAGCAAGCAACATGGCATAAATCTCTAGGCAAATGGCTGAGTATTGTAACTTCATTTGGTAAACAAGAAAAATAGGTTTCACAGAAGATGCCTTTAATTATTAAATAAATAGGAAAGCAGCCTTCTATCTATCTCAGCTGCCAACTTATGAAGAGATCTAAGCAAAGCCAACCTGATCAGCTAGCTGCCAAGGCTGTCAGGTTTCCAGCCTGTCTGTTCGCTCCTTCCCTGGAGCACCCACATATGTGTCTGGGTGATGTGCTCTGTGCAGGATCAGGACTCCACATAGTGGATTAGTAACTGGAGGAACAGGCCCTTCAATTCAACACTGCCACTGTGGGCCCTGCCTTGCTCTGTCCACTCTGACAGAGTGATGGAGAAGGAATTCCTCCTTTGGACAGGAAAAACATGGATCTGACTTTCCCCCCCCCCCCCCCCCCCCTTGGGGGAAGCTGCCACCAGTCAGGAGGTGAGGCTTCTTGTTCTCCAGGATACTGCTGCTGGCACAAGAAACTTCAATTCAAACAGAGATCATAAAAAATGGACAAAAAACTCACCTCTGCATCCTCAAGTAAAAGGCTTTTCATGTCAGGAGCAGACACAAGGAGAGCTATATGCCAGACAGAAGAAGCCAGGGCTGGGAAATTGTTCTAGGCACAAGCTGTTGCCTGGGCAGGAGCTACTGTATACTTGGGAGTTAGCTTTGGGTTGGAAGGGGAACCAATGATTACAAACCGGATGAGGGTGCTAGCAAGCCACAGGATACCTGATACTTCTCCCAAATCCTTAATCGCTATATTTGGATGAGTTCAACTCATTTTCCCACTTCTCCTGCAGAACTGGAAATGTGGAACAGCTAAATACCAAATCCTGTACTATCTCTGTAGCTCTATGCACTCTGTACTTGCAAGGATGTTCTTGCTAAGGTTGGTGTGCTCATTGCTACTGGGGTACTAAACTGTGCTTTCCCTCCAGGGGAGCACAGATGAGAGCCAGGGTCCCTTACCTCCCAGCCAGTGCCATGTACAATACAAAGTCTCCTTTCTTCCTTCCCTGAAGAGGCTTCAGCTTTTAATCAAAGACAGATATTTCAATAAAATTCCATTTTTGAAAACATCTGAAAGATGCTGCTTTCATTTCAGAAGGAAGAAACTCATTTTGAAATCTCAAGAGCTGCTGTGAAATGGAATAAGTCATCTGCCAAGCAGCTTTGATGCCTACGTACCTTACAGTAATCATGACAAATTCTCATCCAAGCCTAACATTTGAGTTATATAGTGCCATTTGTGAATACTGGGATGTTAGCTGAAATCCGCATTTAGAAGTGCAGGCTAGATTTGCAACTCTGAGATGTCTCCTCTGCAGTTTTAGTGCTTAGGCTTGTCACTTTAAAATCATACAGTAATGTTTAGCAAATAATGCATGCTCCCATCAATGGGTTTTTGAGACTTTGATTGTTTTTCTCATCTTGCACAAGCACTTTTTCTTCCTGTCTTCCCTTTCTTCTCTCTATACCCTGTCTCATTTTGCATTTTGCTTCTCTTCCTATGCACAAAAAGACCAATATGAGACTGGCCAAACCTCCACTCTCCTCCAACATTGCCAAGGTGATTTTAGACGCAGTCATTAAAGCTATCTGAACAAATTAGTAAGAATTGTTCTTCTCCACAAGCATCTTTTCATAGCTGTATTGGGCTCCAGTAAGCCTGAAGCAGACCCTATCCTTTTGCCTGCTCTCCAGACCCCTTTCTAGGTCAGATGAGAAGGAGAAGAGTTGTTTGAACCCAGCTCTTTCATCAGTAGATCAGGGAGGACATTTACTGCAGTGCTGGGATGTACAGGCAGTACAGTGGCTCACACTGCAGTCTTCTCAAAAGCAGCACCGTATTTCCTCATGCCAAGCAGCTAACCAGACAAAATGTTGCATCTGAACCAAGCAGCTTCTACTAGTCCAGACTCCCAGCTTTTGAAACTATAAAAATCTTGCAGAGAATGAACAGATCAGAAACCTACAGCTGCTGTAATTTATATGCTCTTTGATATACTCAGTTTCCCTGTGTCTTTACTCTCTGGACTCCCAGAGGAGCACGCAGAGACCAAAGCAGCCTGACTTGTTCTGAAAGCAGGCCAGTTCCCAGGTAGAGAACTAGATTATTTCAGGATTTTGAGGCAACTTAAGGCCATTCATCTTTTCTCCTTTTCCCTTCTCTGATTGCTTGTGGTTGGAAGCAGAGGAGAGCTTAGAGAAAAATCATAGCTGTGATGCTGTTGGTGTAACCCATAAAAAATGGGCCGACATCATTGCAGAACAGACAGTGGGTGTCCACAGCTAAATGGGTAATATTTGGCAAAGGGATTGGGGAGTGGGAGAGGCACTATGCACTCTTCAAAGAGTTTGGAGGCAGAAATCAGCTTTAAATGCTTCCAGTGTGGATACTGGCATGGTGCAGCTGGTTGGGTGCTCTACTGCCTCACAGCCAGTAGCAGAGGAAGGCAACAGCCAGGGCACAGTGTCCCACAGCTGCATGCTGCTGGGGACAGTGTGCCCCTACCAGCCCACGTCACTGGTGAGAAATATGGGTTTGTGCAACCAGGCAGAGAAACACCTCCAGCCCCCACCGGTGAATCAGCTGAAGGTCATGTGGATGTGAGCAAGAGGAAAACTTCTGGTCTTCCCTTCAGAGACTCTTTTTTTAGGGTATCTTGTTCCAGCTGATGGTACAAATCTCTGATCTCCTATCATATAGCAGTGTGGATGGATCTCTCCCCCTGGTTTTGTTAACATCCTAATAGATATTTTCTTCCTCACTACTTGAAGAGTGTTCCATGGGTTATACCTGAAGAGCTAATAAAGTTCAGTCTCCAGACATACAGTATGCTTGTTTTTGCAGGAGGGCACAGGCTGGAATCATAGCACAAGGAGTTAGATAACACTTTTGGAGGAGACATCCTGAAATGCCAGTCCTGCTGTAGGTGAAGGTGCTGCTGCTAACCTGTTCAGTATTCCCTGTTTCAGGGAGCAGCACAGACTATTTAGAGAGGGAGGCATGTGACCGCTAGAAAATGCTTGTCATGATGGGAATTGACATAATGCCACAGATTTAATGAAGCAGCATCAATTGATGAAAGGCAAAAGCAAATGGAAGGCAATTAAGGGGGATTTGCTTTTTCTTTTTTGAGAGGAAGGAGAAGAATTATTTTGGTATTTTAACGTTATTGACGGTCAATTTAGAAAAGCAACCTCTTAACAATAGGTTATAAGTTATTCTACCAAATTGTACTTTCTCTTCTGCTCTCTCCCTGCTTTCCACCTTTGCAGAGCTGCAAACTGCTCTTACTCCTAGCCCTTCTGTTTTGTCACGAGAGCTGCTGCCGATGTGGGCAAGGACACAGCAATGTAATCAGTTGGCTGAATTTTGCACAGAGCACCAGGTGGTCATTGTATAGTGACAAACTGTGTGATGGTCCCTGTTTCTTGAGTGTCAGGGTAGAGTTTCCTCTGCCAGTGTCCCTGTAGTTTTTTCAATACCAAAACACAAGGTAGGCAACCACCTGCTAAAGGGGATTCAGAAATCTGAAGCTAGGATCCACAGTCTTGTTTGAATGTCAGACTGTATCACGTCAAGACAGATCAGACAGCATCAGGCTGGCTTACAAGGCCAGCACCCCCCTTTGGCATAATCCATCCCCCTAGCTGTGCATATGAATGAGAAGAGGAAATGTTATTTCTATGGTGACACATCCTTGAGAGCGCCTAATCTGGATTTATTGAGGTCATAAAACTGACTTAGCACTGCGGTACCTAGACTGTAGGATAAATAGAAGTCTTCTATTTATAATGCTGCCAATCTAGCACTACTCACAAGAACTAAAAATAAAACTTTTTGCAAAGTAAGTTGAATTGATGGGCGCTCTTTTTGCATTGTCTACGAACTAGCTGCTGATCTTGCGGCATGCTGCACACTATCTGTGCTTGGCAGAAATTCTGCACAACATTGGTGAAGTGGCTGCTATTTTGAGAGCTGCACAGTAAAGGTCTCTGCTGCCCTAATACTCTGCTTGCCACCTGAAAGGCCTGATCTGCCATTCTGGCTTATGTGAGGAGTCCTGTCAGCTTCAGCAGTGACTTTGATGATCCCTTTTAGGGGGGACGGTCTCTTAAGTTTTGACAGTTACTGCAGTCAATGGTAGTAGTTCCTGCTTGCTGCTTCGGGTGGTCCAATCCTGTGCCCACAGCACCTCTGCAATTCTAGGGGAGCAATTACCAGCCCTGATTACTTAGGTATGCAAGGAAATCCCAGCCAAAAGGGGAGTTTGCTGCACTGGGGCAGCCTACACACATACTTCTGGTTTGCCTGTATGGGGCTAGATCAATTCAACTTAGCACAAGTCATCTCCTCTTCTCTTGCTAACCTAGCCTGAGCTTGTAGCTGGAGATTTTGCAGTGTAGTTGCTGCTGCAGGCAATATGTTAGCAGCTGAGCTGGAACTCAGGCTGCTGTTTCCCTAGTGGCTTGCTAGTACTGCTTTCTTCTCTCCTCAGCTTTAAACAGTGGTGAAATCAAGCTGCAATCTAGACTGAGATGGCTACACATTAGAGCAAAACAACCTCAGTTTTGTCAGGCTCTCACAATCCATCATATGTTAATCAAAGGCTTCTCTGCCTAGGGTTACCTAAGAGAGTTGATCTGGATTAACTTTTAAGTGATCTATTTAACCTGCAGGTAAACCCAAAATGGATCTTTCTCAGAACTGAAGTGAGTTGTATCTTCCAGTTATACTGAGCTTATACCAAGTTTAATACCAAATATAAAATTCTATATGAAACCTTAGGGCCATTCAACTAACTCTTGTAAAAATCTGTATTTCAAACAGATACAGTCTAGCTTTCCCATGCCAGCCCACCCAGCATGGCGAAAGGCTCCAAGGCCGTGTTTCCCCTTTGGGTTATACTGTTGCGCAGCATTCAGGGTTTCTTCTCTTTGATAGGAGGACAGAGAAGTTTTTGGTTTTATCATTGACACTATCATTGACAAGTCATGAAGAAAATACTATTGTTATGTTTTTAGTACCACCCAGCCTTCCCCTTCAATTTTTTCTGGTACTGTTTGTGTTTATTTCCAGAGCAGATAGGGCTGCCCTTTCCTGCAGTGTCCAGCTGCCGAAGAATCAGAGAATTACAGAATGGTTAAGGTTGAAAGGGACCTCTGGAGACCATATAGTCCAACTCCCCTGCTCAAGCAGGCTCACCTAGAGCACATGCTCCTGACCTTATCCAGAGAGCTTTTTCCAAAGATGGAAACTCCACAAACTCTCTGGGTAACCTGTTCCAGTGCCCTGTCACTCTCACAGTAAGGAAGTTTCTCCTCATGTTCAAATGGAGCTTCCTGTGTTCCAGTTTGTGCCTGCTGCTCTCATTCTGTCATTGGGCACCACCGAAAAGAGTCTGGCCCCATCCTCTTTACACCCCTTTACATCCCTTCAGAGATTTATATGCATTCATATGGTTCCCCCTTCAGCCTCCTCTTCTCCAGGCTGAAGAAGTCCAGCTCTCTCAGCCCTTCCTCATCGGAGAGATGCTCCAGGCCCTCTATCATCTTAGGCACCCTCCACTGGACTCACTCCATTAGCTCCATGTCTCTCTCGTACTAGGGAGCCTGGAACAGGACACAATTCTCCAGGTGTGGCCACAGCAGGTCGGAGTAGAGGGGCAGGATCACCGCCCTCAACCTGCTGGCAATGCTCTTTCTAATGCATCCCAGGAGACCATTTGCCTACCTGGCCACAAGGGCACATTGCTGGCTCATGGTCAATTTGTTGTCAGCCAGGACTCCCAGGTCCTTCTCTGCAGAACTGCTTTCATAGAATCATAGAATTGGTAAGGTTGGAAGGGAACTCTGGAGATCATCTAGTCCAACCCCCCTGCTCAGCAGGGTCACCTAGAGGATGTTAGACAGGGTTACATCCAGGTGGGCTTTGAATATCTCCAGAGAAGGAGACTCCACAACCTTTCTGGGCAACCTGTTCCAGTGCTCTGTCACTCTCACAGGGAAGAAATTCCCCCTCACATTCAGGCGGAACTTCCTGTGGTTCAATTTCTGCCCATTGCCTCTTGTCCTGTCACATGGAACAACTGAAAACAGTTTGTCCCTGTCCCCTTGACACCCTCCCTTCAGCTACTTATACACACTGATAAGATCCCCCCTCAGTCTTCTCTTCCCCAGGCTAAACAGGCCCAGCTCTCACAGACGTTCCTTGTAGGAGAGATGCTCCGGCCCTCTGATCATCTTCGTAGCCCTACACTGGACTCTCTCCAGTAGCTCCATGTCTCTCTTGTACTGGGGAGCCCAGAACTGGACGCAATACTCAAGATGAGGCCTCACCAGGGCTGAACAGAGGGACAGGATCACCTCCCTCCCCCTGCTGGCAACACTCTTCCTAATGCACCACAGTATACCATTGGCTTTCTTGGGCTCATTGCTGGCTCATGGTCAATTTGTCATCCACCAGCACTCCCAGGTTCTTCTCTGCAGAGCTGCTCTCCAGAAGGTCAGCCCCTAGCTTGTACTGGTGTCTAGGGTTATTTTCCCCTAGGTGCAGGACCTCGCACTTGTCCTTGCTGAACCTCAGGAGGTTCCTCTCTGCCCAGCTCTCCAGCCTGTCCAGGTCTCTCTGAATGGCAGCACAGCCCTCAGCTGTATCAGCTACTCCTCCCAGCTCAGTGTCATCAGCAAACTTGCTGAGGAGGCACTCTGTCCCCTCATCCAGGTCGCTGATGAAGTGGAACAAGATGGGACCCAGTACTGAGCCCTGGGGGATGCCACTAGCCAGAGGCCTCCAACTGGACTCCACCCCACCGATGACAACCCTTTGAGCTCTGCCTTTCAGCCAATCCACCTCACAGTCCACTCATCTAACCCACACTTCCTGAGCTTTTGTAGGAGGGTGTTAGGGGAGACAGTGTCAAAAGCCTTGCTGAAGTCAAGGTACACAATGTCCACTGCTCTCCCCTCATCTACCCAGTCAGTCATTCCATCGTAGAAAGCTATGAGATCGCTTAAGCAGGATTTCTCCTTAGTGATTCCAGGCTGACTTCTCCTGATCACCTTCTTTTCCTCCATATGTCTGGAGATGACATTCAGAAGGAGCTGTTCCATCACCTTTCCAGGGAAGGAGGTGAGGCTGACTGGCCTATAGTTGCCTGGGTCCTCCTTCTGGCCCTTCTTGAAGACTGGAGTGACATTGGCTTTCTTCCAGTGCTCAGGCACCTCTCCAGTTCTCCATGACTTTTCAGAGATGATGGAGAGCAGCCTGGCAACATCCGCCAGCTCCCATGGGTGTATCCCAACCAGGCCCATGGATTTGTGAACATCAAGCTTGCCCAGAAGGTCTCAAATCCTATCCTTCTCAACCAAAGGAAAGTTTTCCCTTCTCCAGACTTTCTCCCTTACGTCCAGGCTACAGGATTCATGAGGGCTGCCCTTAGCAGTGACGACTAAAGCAAAGAAGGCATTCAGTAACTCCGCCTTCTCTGTATCCCTTCTCACCAGGGCCCCCGTTCCATTCAGTAGCAGGCTCACATTTTCACTAGTCCTCCTCTTGCTGCTGATGTATTTGAAGAAGCCCTTCCTGTTGTCCTTAACATCCCTTGCCAGACTCAGTTCCAAATGGGCCTTAGCCTTCCTCGCCGCATCTCTACATACTCTGACTGCATTCCTATAATCCTCCTATAATCTAAAGTAGCCTTTCCTCTCTTCCACATTCTGTGTATTATTTTCTTCTCTCTGAATTTGGCCAAGAGCTCCTTGCTCACCCATGCAGGTCTCCTGCCCCCTCTGCTGCACTTCTTACTCATAGGGATGCACCACTCTTGACCTTGGAGGAAGTGATGTTTGAATACTAGCCAGCTCTCTTGGACCTCGCTTCTTTCTAGGGCCTTAACCCATGAGATTCCTCCAAGTAGGTCTCTGAAGAGCCCAAAGTCCGCTCTCCTGAAGTCCAGGGTTGCAATCTTGCTTGTTGCCTTACTTCTTTCCTGCAGGATCCTGAACTCCACCATCTCATGGTCACTGCAGCCAAGGCTGCCCCTGACCTTCACATCTCCAACCAGTCCGTCTCTGTTGGTAAGGACAAGATCCAGCAGGACACCCTTCCTCATAGGCTCCTCCACCATTTGTGACAAGAAGTTATCATCAATGCATTTCAGGAGCCTCCTGGCCTGTTTGTGCCTTGCTGTGTAGTCCCTCCAGCCAGTGTCAGGGTGGTTGAAGTCCCCCAGGAGAATCTGTGATCTTGAGGCTACTTCCAGCTGTCTATAGAAGGCCTCATCACCTTTCTCTTCCTGGTCAGGTGGCCTGTAGTAGACACCCACAACAGTGTCCTCCATGTTAGCCTGCCCTTTGATCTTTACCCATAAGCTCTCGACTGCCTCCTCCTCCTCCACTCCTAGGCAGAGCTCGATGCATTCTAGTTGCTCTCTCACATAAAGAGCAACTCCACCACCTCACCCTCCTGGCCTGTCTTTCCTAAAAAGCACATAGCCACCCATGACAGCATTCCAGTCATATGAGCTATCCCACCATGTCTCTGTGACTGCAATGAGATCATGGCCCTGCGATTGCACATGGATCTCTAGCTCCTCCTGTTTGTTCCCCCTTGCTGTGTGCATTGGTGTACAGGCATTTCAAAGAGGTAATCACGCCTGCAGGTTTCCCAGGAAGGGTGTAAAGGGGTTCCCCCCTGGCCATGTCCCAAACGCACATCCCCAGCTGCATGCACCCGTTGGAGGCCTCCCAACCCAACTTGTGTTTTGTTGTCTACCCTGTCTGTATGATGCCCTCCTCCCACCTCCTGCCTAGTTTAAAGCCCTCTTTACTAAGCTGGCCAACCTGTTGGCAAAGGCAAATGTGCCCTGCCTGGTGAGGTGCATCCCATCTCTCCGCACCAGTTGTTGGTCTTCAAACCATGTTCCATGGTCATAGAATCCAAAACCCTGTTGCCAACACCAGCGGTGTAGCCAGTTGTTGGTTTGGAAAATTTTCCTACTCCTCCTCCCATGCCTCCCCTAATTGGCAGGACCGATGAGAAGACCACCTGGGCTCCCAGACTCTTGACCACCATGCCCAAGGCCTTGAAGTCTTCTTTGATTGTTTCCAGTTTGCTCTCTGTATCATTAGCACCTACATGAAAGAGCAGCAGAGGGTAGTAGTCTGAGGAGTGGACAAGCCTTGGCAGCCTTTCAGACATATCCCGTATCCTTGCCCCCGGCAGGCAGTAAACCTCTCTAGAGAAGGGGTCAGGTTGGCAGATAGGCGCCTCTGTCCCCCTCAGCATGGAATCACCCACTACAACCACTTGTCGCCTCTTCTGAGTGGTCATGCAAGACACAGGGTCAAACAGCCCAGTTGCCTCCCTTGAGGTCAGGTCTGGGTCCTCCTCATCCTGGAGCACACTAAACCTGTTCTTCAACTGTAACTCCAAGTCTACAGGAAGATTAGGGGCCTTTCTTCTTTTTGTTTGAGAAGCAACTAGCTTCCAGTCTTCTTCAACAGTGCTGTGCTGTACTATTTCACTCTTCACAGAGTCCGACAGCAACTCCCCTGCTGCAGAGGATTGGGACTCCGGGAGCAGTACGGTCTCTGAGAACTCCCTGTATATCTCCTGCTCACTTTCCCACATGCTTTGCAGGCTACTGACTTCATCCCACAACTCTTTGACTTGATGACACAAATCATCAACAACAGCACACCTCTTGCAGGAGGGCAGACCATCAGTCCAGGCCTTCTGGAGAAGCACTGCTTGCAGCCTGAGACCTGTAGGGCCGCATCTGCTGCAAGAGGCTCTGTCTAGGTTGAAGCTTCTGACATAGCTGATGTATCAGTTTCCACAACTAATGGCCAATATGCTTTACGGCGAGTTACAAACCTGTTTACGAGAGTGGGCACTACTAATGCTGGAAAAAGAAAGATGTCCTCTCGCACCTAACTGCACTCCTCCTGTGTAAACTGCTATCTCTAGGAGCTGTGCTCCAGGCCTGGCTCTTAAATAGACCTCTCCCTACTGCTGACTCACAGAGTACTTGATCCACCCTAAACAGGAGCTGCCTGGATCAAAAGCCCCAACTCCCTCTATTCAGGGGCAACAGAGACTGCTCATTAGCAGTAGCTACACCCAGCTAGAGTGGGTGATAAGTGCTGGGGCTTCTTCCAGGAGAGCTTAAGGCTTTCTGCAGTTGCCCTTGCCCAGCTCCCCTTACCTGTTAGCAGAGTCACTCTCTAGTCCCCTCATTCCACAGGGGTCAGAGGACCACAATGTCCAACACGGGCCCCAGAAGTTCAAGGCAGAGCTGAGACAATGCTGCGCAAACTGCTGCATCTGTTTGCTGCCTCTGTTTCCAGCAGGTCAGTCCCCAACCTATACTGGTTCATAGAGTTATTCCTATTTGATGGTGCTGTCATTTCAGGTGTGACTTCCATAGGGTTATTAGGTGAGGACCCTGCACTTGCCTTTGCTGAACTTCATGAGGTTCCTCTCTGTCCATCCCTGTAGCCTGTCAAGGTCCCTCTGAATGGCAGCACAGCCCTCTGGTGTATCAGCCACTCCTCCCAGTTTTGTATCATCAGCAAACTTGCTGAGGGATCACTCTGTCTCTTCATCCAAAGGATATGAACATCACACTGTTTAATCTATCTATACTTCAGATGGCTCAACTGGGAAGGCTGAAAGGAGGAATGGCTACTGGGGCTAGTTTTCCAACAGCTCTCCATTTGACATGCGTGGTTTTACAAAGCGACCTAAAAGAACAGCAGCTTCCCACTGACCAGCTGCTAACCAGGACTGGCTGCCCATGGGCTGCCAGGAAACCTGTGGTCACTTTGATGTCATCCCAGCACAGATGAGAAAGCTGATGCAGCCCACACCAAAGCACTTTGTTGTTTATCAGTTTGGCAAGGTTGCGTGAGAATCTCTATCGCTCTGGGAAGGGAAGAGGAGCCCTCATTGGGGGTCTCTGTCTGAACCACAGCACACAGGACAAGCCCTAAGCACTAATGCCTCGCATTTAATGCTCACTTGTGTTTAAAGGGCAGGCTGAGTGTCTCAGGTTGAAAGACCAGGGGTGCATGCTCTACGAGGCTGCTGGGGCTAGGGAGCAGACAAGACTCAGCTGCAGTTCACTGTCTGCATTGCTCCCCAGAAGATCTGGCCCATGGCAATTCCTGAACAAAGAGAAGGCAGAAGGGGTGTCAGTCCCTGCACTTGTTTGGGTAAGTCTGCTACTACAGCCATGAATTGTATGTAATAAAAAAACCCACTTTCAGTGGCAATAATAAACCACAGCTCCTGAAGTCCTTTATTTCTGTGAATTTCCATTGCTTTAGGGTGAAGCAATTTGATAGAGGTCTGCATAGTTCCTGAATTAGATCTCATGTGTTTCAAATCCCATAGTCCTTTTTCATTGGGTCATGGCTGTCTGTCCGCCTTTCAGAAGTTGTCCACCTTTAGGTAGAGATAAGAGCCATTCTGGCTCTCAGAAGGGGCATTTTCTGAAGTCATGAATTCTGCCCCACAGGAAACCTTGATGCCAGAGTTGGCACAGTTTGAACTAGGGTGTGAACATTAGGCCTGATGCAACAAGGAGTGAAGGTAACAGATGTCAACAGTCTGCTGTTCCCTTAAACTCATGATCAGGTTTGTTGGCTTTTCATTTTGTCTTTTTCTATGCATGAATTCCCCCTGTTTGGAGAGAGAATTTGCCAGGTAGGCATAGGGGAAAAATCTTTCCTGACCATGCACTGATTCTGTCCTGAATGGTGCAGGCACAGATTTGCATGCAAGGCAGACTATCATCACTCAGAAGACCTCCCAGTGAAATACCTAACCTGAAATGATTGTCTCTGACTCATCCTTGCTCAGAGCTGAAAGCCGGGGGGTGGGGGGCTGCACGCAATGGGGCTCATCCAGGATTCAGGATAAGGCCCAGCAATGCAGATCCCAGGCAGTATCAGGAGAGCACAGTGGCAATGCTGGTGCCCAGGAAGAAGGTTGGTCATCTTGTGTCTTTTGGCCCTGTGATTTAGGCTCCTCAGCAGGGTCTCTTGATGTTGATGGAAAGAACCTGTTGGGGCAGGGCTCGGATATTTTCTTTCTGACATTTTTTTTCCAAGTATTGTTCCAGCTGAAGTTGAAGGGTGCTCTAGCTGAATGGGAGGGGCCACTCTCTCACTAATCTCTACTTCTTTCACTATTTGATGGTGCTGTCATTTCAGATGTGACTCCCATGAACTCACTGTGCTGGGTCTTTGAGACCCTCCATTCGTTCCCATGTACAGATACCCACATGCTTGGGCAAGTAGCTACATATCTGCTTTGTTGTTGTCTATAAATCAGCCTGTGCTTGGGAACCATGCTCTGTTAAGTGGGGGGACCTAGTAGAAGGAAAGCAGCTGGATGTGGGGGATGGGAAATGGCTGTACAGCCCCAAAGCTGAGCTGTGCATGGGTGACAGGATGTGAGGGAGCATCCCAGACTGCTAAATGTCCTAACACTACAACAGCCCCCTTAAGTATGATGGGCCTGAGAAGGACCAGAAGCAACTGGCCCCATATTCTGCTTTATCAAATAGCTTACTGGGGAAACTGGGGCCTTGGAGGGTGCCATCAGCAATGTACCAAGCTGCTTGATGACCTTGTTAAAGTCACACAAACACAGGCCATCCTGAATCCCAGGTGTAGTAGGCTTTCCTGTGATCATCACTGCCTGCCTGTGGCACCACACAGGTTCTGCCCTGGGTGTTTCCTTCACCTGAATCCCTCAGCCTGGCCCATCAGTAATAGTTAGTGAGCCCTCACTCACCCCAAGCAGCCCTTTGCCATACACAAGAGGGAAACTTCACTGGTAGAGTTGCTCTAATTGCTTTCCCCAGAGCATGGGCCTTCAGATCTTAATAAAGCAATCAGAAAATATGCTTTGTAAAACTCCTAAGCTGTGCAGTATGTGCAGCATGCCCCAACTGCATCCAGCGAGTATATATTGCAGTCCTGGGAGTGTAGGAGAAGGGGATTTTAAGAGTTTTCTCAGAAAGCCATGTCCAAATTTCTGTTTGGATTTGACTCTTAGGATCTCTCCAGGGACACCAGATGAGCTTAAGTATTGATGGGGTTCAATGCAAACACTAGTAAAATCAGCAGCAGGTTGAATTTGAAATGACTTAAAGATAGTAGTCTCAAGCCACATTTAAACAGAAATGGGGCTGCTTGCAAAGGTTTCAAGTGCAGCTAATGGAGCAACGCTTGTCAGGCAGGCAGGTGGCTGCTTTGTGGTAATTGCACAGTTGGGCAGCCTTGGAGAAGAAAGCCAGAAGGCCAAGTAATTCCAGCACTCAGTAAGCACAGTTAAGCACTGCCATATGGCTTCTTTTACGCAGGAAGAACTACACAGGGACAGAGCCATCTCCATAGCTCTTCCTTTAAACTGAACTTTCTAACTTTTCTTCTGAGAGTACTAGAAAGACTCTGGTCTTTGGTCACTGGAGTAGGCAAGAAAACTGCAGAGAGCCCTGGGAAAAGGAGCCACAAGAAGTGTGAGAATTCCTCATGGCTAATACCTCCATGATCTTTTACTCTTCTCATGGTCTTTTACTCAATTACACCTGGAAGGCACTTCCAAAATCAGCTGTAACAGTTTAGAACTTGGGTAGATAAAAGAAGAGGGAGATAAAACTTTATCAAGGATCAGTGATAAAACCCTGCAACGTCAGATGTGGAGATGACAAGAAATGGCTTTGGCTGGCCACGTAGTGTTTTGACCTATTAGAAAAATACTGACACTAAATAAAATATTTGAAAACTTTTATTTCTTGCAAGGCTTTTGTTACAAGCTGGGAGGGAAAAGGTAGTATCTTCTAAAATTCTTTTCTTTTTTTTTCCAAAATCTCAGGTTATTTCTATTGCATGTCACCCAGTCTACGATAACTTTCTTAAATTGCAAGTCTTCCACCAGCTCTCTAGAGAAGGCCTCTTCATAGATACAGAGATAACAGATTTGCTCAACTATTGACTGAATTTTGGTCCAAGGCTTGTCTACACTTCCTGAGATGAGTACCATCCGCCTCTTACGAAGCTTTTAACTGCAGATCTTGGACAATATTACAAAACTACATTTCCTCAATTTAAAGATGAGGCATAGGTAAAATGTCTGCATATAGCTACCCAGCAGGACAATAGCAGCATTAGGATGGAAAATATTAGGATCCTCTGCTTCATTTAATAGAGCCGTTACTTTCATCTCCAGTGTTCCCATTAGCTAGCCAGTCTTAGCCCTTGCACTTCCATTAACCTATCTGGCATGGTGGTCTCAGTGCAGGCAGAAATTTGACTTGCTGACAAAGTTTTGCTTGGGTCAGTCTCTCTCTGCACGTGGAGAATGAAAGGGAACCTGCTCAGGGACTGAGATACAACACAAGATATCATTCAAGAGCCTGGAGAACAAGAGGTCAGGGAAACAGTAAGGTTTGTAAGTGATCTCAGAGATAATTTCTCAATGGAGAGGAGGAGAAAATGTGCTGGAGAGGCTTTTTTTGAATGATGTGCATTCTTTGCTTCAGTGAACTCATAGGAGAGGATGGAAGATGTACCAGAGAGACAGCTGGCAGGTGGGAGGAAGAAAGGTGCAGAGATTTGCAGCAGAGCAGGACAACCAAGTGACTGGCATGTTTGCAGGCTGAGAATTTTCAAGGCTGAATGATGGAATTTGCTTATTTGGAGCAACTGGGATTTCACTAGCAGAGGAAGATTTCTTTTCTCTTGTGCCAGTCCTATACTAGAGCTGAAATGCAGCACTGCTAATAGTTCACTGCAATAGTTCATTGTTTGTTTTTTTCTTAAAGCCTCAACTCTGAAATGATGTAATCGTATGAGAATATCTGCTGTAGACTTTTTAAAACAGTCTCTTCCAAGAAAGTTTGTGACCAGGCCCTCTGGTAGACAGCAAAACTTAAAAGCCATGAGGGCCCAGAAGACGTAAGAAAACAAACAACTGTGACCAATTAAAAATGCCAGCAACTCATCATCTTTTGGGGACATTCATGATACTTGAATGTTTGTGGCTGGTGGGACTGCAAATCTAAACCTCAGCTGCTAGTGTTGTTGAAATAAATGTCACCATCTCCATCACTGCACACAAACTCTGATAGTTAAAAGTTTGTCTTGGGTATACTTCTGCCTTCTCACTCCAAAATTATTCATTTGTGGTGAAACTGTTCTCCTGCTTATAAAAAGTTTCTTGTTTTATATGAGCATTGGAAGAGGGCAACTGGTGCAGCCCGGCTTTGACAGCATGTGTGCTGGGGGACAGCTCTGTTGCCTGCGGGGTGGTGAAGGTTTGCCAGCAGCTCCTGTGCAGGCTGGACAAGCCAGATCTGAACACATGTCCAGTCTCTCAGCTCTGAGTGCAGTCTCTGCACTTCTTCCCCTAGCTAGATTCAGGTGGGATTGGAACTCCCGTTTCTCTTTCTGTAGTCTCAATTCTAATATATTAATTACCCATCTTATAAAAGCCTTGCTGATGTCCTTTTCTCCCTCTGTGCTTTCCTTGGCTAGCTGTAGGATTTCACTGCAGCACATCACTACTTGGTTGCTTCTGACTGCCCTGCTCCTTGGCTCTGCTCCCATGCTGTCTACAAGAGTATACAAATGCCCATCTATTTGGCTTCCTATCCCCAGGTTGCAATCTCATTGAGCATTTCAGCACTCTTTCAGCTTTTAGGCTCCCTAATATATA
Organism: Rhea pennata; assembly: GCF_028389875.1. NCBI lineage: Eukaryota > Metazoa > Chordata > Aves > Rheiformes > Rheidae > Rhea > Rhea pennata. Next base: position 43,171,033 of record NC_084668.1, on the reverse strand, counting down.
TTTTTTCCTCTGAAGCCATGAGGGAAGGAGACCTGCCAGCCTCTGAATCCAAATTCCTGAGTGACAGCATGATGACAGGAGCCTGAGGGAAAAGTCTGTCCTGGGACTGACAGTGGCATCATCATAAAGGCATCACACATTACTGTCAGTAACGGAGAGCAGTCTAATAGGATCTGCCAGCAAAAACCCACATTTCCTATGGACACATGCAGTAAACCCCAAAGTGAGCTTCTAAACCTATTTTTTGACCTCTCATATGATCTTTCATTAGTGCCAAGTCTCTAGTAAATACTCAGCAAATGCCCCTTGCTGCTATAGCTTCTCTTGGTCCCTCCAAAGTAGTATCTACAGTGCCAGTGCAATGCTTTTCCCATCAGTAATTTCAGCTCTCTCATATACTTTTCCTAGCCTCACCCCTCAACATTACCACCTGCCAGCATCTCTACTGTATGCACTGTGCTCCCAGTGCTGTTCTCATAAGCTTGGGTTGGCAGTACACCCCTGCCAATTGCAACTGAATTGCTGTGACTCTCAAAGCAGGGTTGGCACCTGCACAGATCTTCTTACATAACCATCTCCACATCAAGCTCTTTCAAGGCATTACTTGGTATTATGCTTGTGTGTAGTTTTAAGAACACAGAATAAGAGAATCAGTCCTCTGCCACTAAGTCTGGCCACTCCCTTGATGGCTTTGCACCTATGATGTAGACATTTCTGAATAACTTTAAGACAGGGCAGTCTCTCTTGCAGCATTGGCAGGGGAACAAGTGTGCACTTTGTGAATATGCTGAGGCACAAGGACGGGGGAAACACAGTCTCTCACCACTGGCTATGAGCAAAAAGGCAAAGACTGCAGCCAGGCCATTAATGATGGACCCAAACTGAGAATGACAAGAAGGATAATTAATGTGTGGGTAAAGGCTTCCTGATATGCCTGCTGTAGGCCAAGAAGAAAGAGTTGAAAGAAACAACTTACCAGACAGTAGTTGAGGGGAAAAAATCTAGCAGGCTTCAAAGCAGTATTTGTTCTTCTAATTGTTTTAAATTCCCACGGCATAATGAAAAGGAGCATTTCCCTCAGCACCAAGCTGAGAATCACTTAGACAAACATACACACACACTGGCTGAATACAAACAGCACCGTTGCCTGTGTAGCACTCTATGCAAAATCCTGTGTGGTGCTGACTGCAGGACTGTTTGACATGACTGCTTGGCCTGCCTCACAGTCCGCATGCGATTCCCAGCCTGTCTCTCTCAGATACTCAGCAATGCATCTTGACACTGACAGATGTTTTGTTGTCTGTTGAACACATTTACCCCAGCCTGGGAATGCATGAAAGTCCTTGGGGTTTATCTTCTACTCAGCTGTGGCTGAGTTCAGCCATGCCATTGCCTTCCTGCTCACACTATAGATATGGCGTTGCTCAGCCTCATCTGAGCATGCCTTTTATTGTAGGCCATTTCCATTAGAAATATATGCCCTGCTCCTTAAAATCTAGTGTCTGGCCTCCACATCTGCTGTTGCAGTTCAGTAATGCCTTGGGCTTTCTAGGGAAGGTTCTTAAATGCTGTTAACTACTTGAACCAATTTTTGCTTTCATGAGCAGCCCCAGCCTCTTCATACCCAGGGCTTTCTTTGGCCTGATTCCTAGCTTCTAAACATATTCTTTTAGTGAACCCACCACATTTCTTTCACACACGTGAACCCTTCCATTCAAAACACTCTGGCTCATAAATCAAGCCAAACTGGTGCAGAGGCTTTCTCTGAAATTGTATCCTGGGAACATGGACTGTTAAGGTCCTGCTAAACTACTTGGTGGCTTTCTGTGCTGCTGACCTAGCCATTAGTGGCTATAATAATTAGAGGAGAGTGCAAGGTCTACATTTGAACTTCAGGGGAGTCCTAACTGAATCTAAACTTGAGAGACTAGGCAGGTTTCTTTCCCTTTCAAATCTTCCTAATAGTGTTTAATAAAAACAGAGGGAGAGCTACAAGGAGCATTTGATAGCTAGAACATGAAAAGAGATATTGTAATGGGTATGTGTCTGTACCCCTTTCTGCTATGGACTATCTTCCTCTCAAAGGACTCTTCAAATGCAAAGGGCAGATCCCAGTAACTGAAAATTGTACTGCAGTGGGGCACTGCATATCTTCAGCTGGTGTAAATTGGACCTTACAGATTCCTGAGGCTGCAAAGACATTGCAGAGTGAGAAGGGTGGTCCCAGACTGCAATCTCTTCTCTCTACACAGTCTGTTCCCAAAGCCCTGGTGGGCACCATGGCAGGACGCAAACCTGAAGAAGAAGAGCAAACTCAGAATGAAAGTACTTTTGTAAAACACTCGATGGCCCCTCTGTAGTAATGCTTTTCTTTTCCTAGAGAAGTTATTAAAAAATACACACATCTTTACCTAAGAACAGTAGCACCATTTTATCTGCCTTTTATACTTTTATTGAGCTCCTTCATCAATAGGGTCCTGCAAATACTTGCAACTTGATTAAACTGCCTTAAGCATGTGAAATGTTATCTCCACATATTTGAGACAAGAGCTTTTAGCAGCTGAGGCACCTTGCAGATTAGGCAGATGCAAGCAACCCTTGTCTCCAAAGTCTGAATAGCCACAGGTGTCTTCCAGACACCTCTTTTCCTTCTGTGCTTCTTAGTTTGGGTGGCTTTTATGTTTACATTTACATTTGTTGCCAACTCTGTCCTCTTGTGTTAAACGTGAAAGCACCTTTACAGATTCATGATTGAATTTGCAGCTCAGCATTGCAGCAGTGTAATCTGTCTTGGAGAGATGTCTACCGTTGGACTGCCAAGTGAGATCACAAACATTCTTCATGAACAGAGGTAGGAGTTTGTCACTTCTAGTGCTCACAGATGAGGTATCACCGTCCATCTCTCGGTCTGAGAAGCAATTCAGTCAATTCAAATGCTTAAAATGAGGATCAGTTCTCCTCCTCCTCCTTTCTTCCCTAAAGTTAGACCAAGCCTTTACAGGGTTTCTTCTGCAGCTGTGAGTAGCTAGAAGGCTTCACTTCTTAACCTGAAAGCAAAGACCTTCAATGATGCTGTGCCCTCAGTAACTGGAGCTTTAGGGAGCACCATCCAGTAAGCTTCTGTCTATCCTGACTCCCATGCTGTGCTGTTTAGTGCTGGTGTGTGTGTTGCAGATGCAAATGAGTCCAAAGCAAGGTGAAGAGGAGATGAGGAGTGAAAGAATACTGTGGCAGCAGGTGCAGTTTAGCTTCTGTGATAAAGTGAGGAACTTGCTTCTGATGCACTCTAGCTACATCTCCAGGGAAGCCAGTGGCCTGGAGGCCTGCTTTGTGCTCTGACCTTCCCTCTCAAAATCCAAGGGAGAACCTGTTGGGTTTCTGCTTGGTTTTCAGCTCAAAACCAAATTATGGATAAACCTGATAGCTGAGACCTAAAAGGGAAAAGTATCCCTCCCCATACAACTGCAGAAGAGAGTGAGAACCTCCTTCTGTTGGCATATGGTGGAAAAAGGAACAGATGATAGAAGAAGCACGTGGGTATCCTGGAAACATGTCTAACTTGCGTTTGTTGGCTTGATTATTTTTACTTGGATTGCAGCACAGTGCTGTTGAGCCAAGCCAGAGAGTAGTCAGGTGACTAACGGGACCAGAGCAGGAGTGGCTTATGGGATGCGTGAGTGGCAGCACAGTCCCCCACGGCATGGGAGAGATGTTGCAACCCTGCAGGACTGACATTGGGGCACTGGGACCTGGCAGTTCCAAACCAGGACAGTAGAGTGACTACTGTCAAAGGAGGGGGGCAGCTGGCATAGCTGTTGCCTTAACAGGAGATCAGCGAGAAGGGGTAGAAATGGTTTGGATGGACTTTGAGAAGGGGGAATTCAGTCCTGTGTGTTGTCCTGTTTGCTTTTTTTTCTGCTGTTTGTAACAAACTGTTTGCAAGAAGGCAAAGTTCATTCATTGAGTATGAAGCAGCTCAGTTTAACTTTCCCAGGTTTTTATAGATGTTGAGGTTTTTATTGGTGACCTTTTAAAGCAACTCAACCTTCAATGTTGCCAGTGAAGGCAGAAAAGTTACATTTAGTTTTGGCACAGTAATCTGATGGATGCCAGGAGCTGTTTCTTTGCCACACCCCTGGCTCCATGCAGTTTTAAGGCATAGCAACCCTGTCATTTGCTGAACAAACAAAAGGGAGGAGGAAGGAGTGTCAAACCAGTCTTGTGTATAGTGAAGTAGGGCTTAGCCATACTTGTTGCCTGCATCAGGGGCAAGGACTTGTTTGCCACAGAAGTCAAGTCTTGGGGATGAAAGGAGCAGGGAGGGATGTTCTCAGCTTTGTCCTGTCCTCATTCAGACCCTTGTGAGGTCTGCATGTAAATACAGGTTCTGAGATCACAGTCCCAGGTGGTCCTCAGTGACTCTACAAGGAACTTTTGAGACAGTATTTTCCTTGCAAGGGAAGAGGTCTGTAAATACAATGTTTCGCTGAACTGCAAAGTAGGCCTCACAGCCCCAGTCCTTGGATACACAAGATAGAGGTTTCAGTACCTTTCTTAACTCACTGTCCTGAGTGTGCATTTCATAGAGCTGAGCCCTTTGATAACTTTTTTTTCTTAGCAGTTCCTGTGCTTTACTTGGGGCAAGAAGGGAGAGCTTTGCTGCTGACTCTCTCTCAATGACAATGAAGTGAATTTTGTTCATCAGGAGACAAGATCAGGTTGCAATCAGTGCACAGAAAGACCTTTGTCCCAAGCCACTGGAGGGAACTAAGGTTCTTCCAAAGCTTGCTGGGATACTGTAGTTGGAAGCTCCTTATCAGAGCTGTGAGCACAAAGCGGGGAAGGGGCTCATCCTGAGAGTGCTCCCCCCTACCTCTTGCTGTTGCCATCTGTCATTAAGAAGCTGTAATGCAATTCCTACAAGTCTTCTTCAGATGGAAACAGATGATGCAAAGCCAAAGGCTACGCAGCCAATTTCACTCCAGTCTGCAATAAGGGCATGCCGGTGCCTGTACTTTGCAGGCATGTTATTAATATTAGCAACCTGCTGCAGCTGCTCCTTGCTGGTAAGAGTAGTTTAAAATTCATATCACCTTTCTTTATAGCCTCTAGCCACATATCTTCTGTGAATTGAAACCTCCTCTACTTAAGCCAAAGAGCTAGCAAAATCTTGAAAACATGTGCTGCAAGCCCACTGCAATGGTTTTGTTTTCTGTAGTGCTGGATAAGGCATTGTAGGGCCTTGTCCTAAAATCTCCCTTCTAGACCAGTTCCAGTTAGCCAAAACAATGTTCTTCTCCTTTTACTGGGATGTTTCAAAGTGCATGTTGCATGCGTGCTGTTTTCATTTTGTAGACCAGAAGGTGGAAACTAAGGCAGTGGTAGGAACAGGGAGCAGTGACTTTTGCAGGTCACAGGCCAAGCAATAGCAGAGCCTCAGCTCGGAAAGATCCATTTCTCAGTAGAGAGCATGCTAGACTTGGGAGCACTCCCTTCTCTGAGAGTGGCCAGACATCCAAACACATGCTTGAGTGGTTTTCTTGTGAGTAACTGTGTAATAACATGTGCAATCATAAGAATAGATCTCACAGATAATCTTCCGTAGCGGAAATATACCACTTATTTTTATCCCTATTTCCTGTCTGTTAGCCAGCTAATTATCCCTTGAAGGACTTTCTCTAAGACTCTTTTGGGAAAGCAGCTTGGCGAACCTTATCTGAGTGTTCTTGTCCATTTAAATGAGAACAGAGGATTCAATTTTAGTATTTTCTGGAAGAAGTCTTTTTTGTGAGACTGTTGGGTTGTTTTTTCCCCTAACTGTGAAAAGCTGCCAGTAACAGAGCTTTCCTCTCCGGATCTTCTCTGAGCCATGCTACATGTGCAAACAGCTATCTCTGCAGAAAGACCATTGAAAAGGAGGCACTTGTATTCCAGCATGCCCATGCATAAAAAGCGTGGAAACCTGGGCTTGCTGCAAAGTTGCTCATCCCTTGCTAAAGCAATTGTCCCTGCCCTATGTAGGCAGCATGCTGTGTAGCATCTTTCTATTCTTCTGGATTGTCAGCCTTTCTAATGGATGTCCTTGAGGAAGCATTTAAAAATGCAAACCATTTTCGTTGCCATAGCAATGACTCTTCTGGAAAAGGAATAAGCCGCACAGCCTCAGGAGGTCAGAGCTACATTGTGTGTTACTGTGGATTTATAATGGGTGTCGGTAACAGGAGCGCAAGTCTCGGCCAGATTCCTTGCATTCCTTGCTGTTGCTGTAGGGCTGTGCAGAGAATCCCACTGCTAGATCTTCAGTGCCTCTCGAGGGGAGACAGCTCTGGCTTAATTCAAAGATACCTCCAAGGGGGTTATGGCTGATGCACGTGGGGAGTGTGACTGCAGTTGCTGAACTCTTGGAGCAGTAAAATAGGAAATGACGGAAAAACAATTCCAGTAGTGCTACTGCACATGGAGTCTGTGCTCGGGTGAGGCTGGGTCAGGCTACATGTCTCAGGGAACATGTCTTCACAGGGCTTGTGCTTCCCTGCATGCCTAGCTAGGATTTAGGAGGCAGGGAGCATATTACACTGTCCCTTGATTTCCTGCAAATCTGAGGTATGGTTTTAAGTAAGCTGAAGCTGCTGCCGAAGGCGATACAGTCCTGTGCTTCCCTATTGCACATCACCTCCACATTGTAGCCTTCACCCCATTGCAATGGTGTGGTGAATCAGGCCATCATGCTGGTCTGATCACGTTTTTAGTCTAAAATACTGTGTATCTGTCTGTATGGTGTTTACCGGAGGAGCAAGTTGATTTGACTCCTTCTAAAGGCTCATGCTCACAAGTGTTCGCATAAAGTAAGGAAGAGGGTTGCCTGACCCTGGGACATGAGGCTGCCCCTTTAGTCACAGTGAGATTTTGTTCATGGGCCTGTTCCCTGAGATACTCCAACACTAAAACGGGAATATTTGTATCCCATCAGCCCTTTGCCAAGTATGGGATGTGAGGACAACTGCCTGCACAGGATGGGAGAAGTGCCAAATTTAACTTCATTGTCTTTGCATCAAACTGGACTAAGCTCAGAAGGGGGCTTGTCTGCTGGCATAGGGAAATTCCTGGAGCGGCTCTAGCTGGCAGAGTTGGTACAGGTGAGTCGCATGCTCTAGGAGTAGCTACAGCATTACACAGGACTATTTCTCTGGCTGCTGCAGTTAGTCTAAAAGTATAAATCACATAGAGTGCATCCTGCTCATCTCTGCCTGGTGCTCTTTGTAGGTCCATCCTTACAGGTTTCTATATGTCCTACCTATGTGCTGCGGGCTTAGCAGATCTTATTCCCCAGCAAGAGGCTAATAATGTCAGGAATAACAGCTGAAGGGGTTAATGGAGAGAAGAGTAGTTTACCACACATGTAACCAAACTGCTTTGTGGGAAAAGCTGCCATAAAAGCTTGTAATCCAGGGCAAGATTGGAGCAGTTGGCACAGGGATTTCCCCCCACCCAAAATATTTTCAGTAGGAGTCCATAGGTCTCCAAATTTGAGGAAACAAAGGAAGCCTTCTTTCTTTTTCCTTCTCCTCCTCTTCCTCTACAACCCTCTTTCACTCCTCTGCTACTCTGAGTTCTCCAAAGGAGCAAGTAAGACTTTGGATTTTCCTGACAGGCTCACACTGAGCCCAGGGCTGCCACGTGAAAATGGTGAGCACTGTGGCTGCATTCTCACTGCAGAATTGGCTGTGCACTGCCCTCCTTGCTGGCCTCTGTCCCTTATCTTTGCTTTGCCGTAGACTTCTAGGGGCGTCTCCCACATCTCCAGTCCTTCACTTGCAGATTAACCCTGCTAAGAAAGATGAGGTGATGCATGTGCTACTTCCCACACTGTGCTTGGGAAGAGACATGTCAGATCGCTTGTTTAGCATTCAGGTGATGGTAGGGAAACCTGTCCAACCTCCTGAAGGTGAAGATTCAAGTGGGAATAGAGGAAAACACTGGCAGAAAACTCACTGCAACCCTCACCTGCTTCCAAACCCATAGCTGGCAGATGGTAGAGATTGGCTGGATTAATCTCAACAAGCTTGCAGATACTGCTTTTATGCAAATACATAAGAAAAGTTGGGTTATCCATTTAGATTCCTGGCACTTCAGTAGGAAGCTGTGCTGCTGGAGTTGAGGAAGAGGGCACTTCCAGACCATGGCCACTCACTGCTCCTTAGCAGGCATGGTTTGGAGCTGCCGAACTTACTGCTATGCTTTGCATGAGTTCATATGTGTGCTGCATTGTGAATGCATTCACTCACAGCTCCCTGAATGGGACCAGGCTTTTGGCAGCCAAAAACGCAGAGCCTGTAGATTTCCTTCTGCATTGGAATTGTGTGTGAGAAGGGGGTGGGGAGGAAGAACATGTTTTGATGGTTATGAAGGTCTGTATCAGAAAAGATGGCTGCATTTAAAAAGCACCTCTGTGGTCCCTGTTTTTTGAACTCAAATGGTCTCTTCGGGTGCGGCCTTAGGGAAAAGCTGTCAAGTCTAGCAGTGTGTTAGTGTAATTACCCTCCTATATTCTATTACTGTGTCTACAAAGCACACTGAGGAGTAAAGAAAAAATCTCCTTGTTTGGGCATTACTTAAGTGCTTGGAGGGCCACTTTTCAGCTTCAAAACTCTTAAACAAAGCAGAGGAAGTTGCTTTGTCTCTGGTGCAGCTTAAGTAGTGGATTTGAGGGTTCTGTCTTCCCTTCTGACTCTTCTGTATTGCTTCTCAAAAAGAGATGGATCTTTTTCTAGTGAGTTTGTAGTCTGTGCACCTAGCCCAGGGGGACCTCTGGACTGTAGTCTAGGGGATGTGGGCAAGCAGCAGCTCTTCATCCAGACCCCAGGCTATGATTCTGCATACACTAGGGACTTACAGTTTGTGTGTTTTCTGTGAGTGTGGTACATGAGCACTCAGTCTCCAGGTTGGTAGAACTTTGCATAAAGCTAAGAAAGGCATCAACCCTTGACTTCTCCTAATTGCTTTGGCTTCTGACACTCACGTGACTTTACCAGGCATTTAATGCACTGAGGTTTGGCTTGGGTAACTCCTTCCCTATACTCTCAACATTATTTCTGATGTTGTCTGACATCCAGGCACAGGCAGACCTTGGAAGAGAGACAGATTATTGCACCTTCACGGGTTACTGAGTGTTAGCTGAATTACAGCAGCAGGATGTGTGTATATGTTGTTAGGCTATGGGATGTGGGAGGTGGAAAGTGGTCATTTGAATCACTTTCATAAAACCCGTTTTACCCTGTATTGCAAAGTGGTATGGGCACAAGCATAGCTAGTTCTTTCAGAAGACCTGACATTTTATTGCCACTTGGTCCTTTACCTGTGATGTCAGGTCAGCCTTGGGTGGAGCACAGCAGTCATGTATGTCCCATTTATGTCTCCCATATATGTAGTATAAAGTAGTACGGGAAAGAAAAGTATATGTTACTAAAAAAAAATCATCATCCCTCTTTTACCTTTGATATGTTGAGTTAGCACCTCTCTATTTGTTAGAAGTTCTTTCGGAGAGGTATGTGTGATTAATAAAGAGCAGTAAGTGATGCCTGTAGAAAGACCTGACAGTGACCCTTTTGGGGTATGTAGGTGTTGTTGGGGTGACAGTGATGTGACAGCATCCTTCTCCTGTGGCATATTTTGGGGAACTAATCCCTTAACAAGAATGCAAAAGATCTAGCATTTGCCTGTTCTTGTGTGAAACCTCTAGTCCTGCAATATTCAGCCATACTTTTCTCTTTCACCCCTGTCCAAGGCATGTCTATAAAGTCCCCATGTTCTTATATGATCAGTGGGGAGGACTGCCTTGTTCTGTTCCACCATTTTAGAAAGCAAGCAATTCTAGCAGCAATATGCTACAGATGAGAGGCTGGCCTGGACTCTCAACCTGAACAACTTAGCAGTGTTGTCCATTATATAGTTGCTTGTGCTTCTACTCTATGTGGTTAAATACGCTTCTAATAAACATCATTATTTCAATCTTTTGGTGGTGGTAGTGTGGGGCAGAGGTGAAGATTCACATTTCCAAGTGTTCTTTTTGTAGTCTGGTTACAACAAAGCTATCAAGCCGAACTGTGCTCGGAATGCAGATGTCTGAACTGAGCCTTTCACAAGCACTGAGGACTCGGTGTTCACATAAGCAGTCCTTTGGAAACTTTTTACAGAGAAATTCTCATTTTGTCAATTTTCATGGTGCTGTTAACTTCTAGACAGTCAAGATGCTGTTTCTTTACTCCTTGACACACATGACTCTCTTGTCCTTGCAAGATAGGGCTAGCTTTCTTGAAAACAGTAATTCACATTATTGCTTGTTATTGATATCACTAACCTGAGCCAGATTCAGTTTAGTTTTCACTTCAGATTTTAAGCTGAGTTTTGAACCTGTTCTAAGTTGGACTAAGTCACATTGGCTGTGCCTCATGCAGAGATGTTCTTCACACAAGAATGAGTCACTGGGCATTTGTGCCAAAGGAATGGGACCCATTAATTTCATTTCCATTTATAGATTCAGCTGCATGATCATCTATTAAAAGCAAAGAGCTTATTAGTATAGAATTTTCTTCCCGAAATTTTAAAGTATCACCGACTGCTATACATACATGTACAAAGAGATTCTTCCACACACCTCACAATCTAAGCTATGGACAGTTACCCTGTTTTAGACCCAGTCTCTCGCTTCTAATTTCTCTGACCAGCTGACAGCACTCCTTATGTGGAAGGACCTATTCCAATCTAAGCAAGCTGAAATAATGTTTTTGGTGAGCACTCACATGAACAGCTCGGCTCAAGATCTAAGGAAGCAATACTGCTGTTGAAGAATGCTGATGGACAGGTGTGGTGGAGACAAGGATAGGTTCATAGGCCCAGCAATTTGTAAGATATGTTACTCTTCGGATACATTACTAGCCTACTCTAACCACTCGGTGAGTTCAGCACCTTTCCTATAACTTCTTTGTGAAGCCCTCTGTTATTAAGGGATTTCTGAAATCTATAGAAGGATTCCCAGATCTCCTGTGAAAATAAAGAAACTAAAGAAAGAAGTGAATGGCCTTGTGAGGAGGAGAGGATGAAGGTCTTTAAGGGAGAGGGAGGATCTACCTAGGTGAGGACTCCAAGACCAGGAAATGTTTTCCCCTTGTTTTCCACAAGGATGACTTTTGTGGCTGTAATCAGTCGACTAGGCCCTTACTTGATGTGAAGCTCCTTGAACTGGATGCAGAAAATTAACATTAATGAGCATGACATGAGAAATTACTGGATCAAAAAAGTAGCAGAGTGAGAAGCTGGCAGAAGCTACGGATAGTGCTGTGAGGGATAGCTGGATTTCACAGGTATTAAGGGGATGTGATGGGAGAAACAGCTGAATAACACTGAAAAGATGCACAAACAATTTGAAGGAGCATTGAGGATCTTTTGGAGAGTAGAACCTTGCAAAGCTAGCCAAGCTTAGGGAACTATACCAATGGAGCCATGTGGAAGCTCTTGTGGGAACTGAGTGTGACCTGGTATAGGCCGAATGGGAGCCTTATTATACCATCTCAAAATGCTGCAAGACCTAGCATTTGAAATCACATTTTCGGTAAAAACGAATGACACACTGCATTCATTTGGTCCTGTGTGAATGGAGCAATACAGCACCCATCCAGAAAAAAGGTTTCATGGAAAAGGAATTGGGACAGCTATAGCTTCTGAGTCTGATTTTCTGATAGAGCTTAAATGGATGAAACCAAATAACTTACCACCTTTTATTGATAAGTCTTTTTTTCTTGAAGGGCTTGATACTTTGTCCTATAGAAAATATATTAGCTAACCTGAGCATTACTAGAAACAGTTCAAGTGGGTAGGAAACAGGATAAAATGGGGACAACAGATTGCGTTCAAAAGCAAACAGGACTGCTCAGGGATTCATTCTGGAATGCATCTTCATTAATATCTTCCTTAATGATCTGGGAAAACAATGGAGGAATGTGTGATCACTTTTGAAGATGAGATAGTTGAGAACATTGTCAATATGGAAGATGATCTGAATATCACACAGGAAGGATGGAACAACCTTGGGGACCATTACAGAAATACTATGAGATACACTATTGTGTATTTGGGTCTACTAATAAAAACTTAAAACATTAGCTAGCAGCTCATCCATGTGAATTACCAGAGGAAAAGAAAGTGGGGTAGTAACTAACTACAGGATGACTGTAGGCACAGGCAGCTGTTTCTAATGCAATCCTAAGAGAAGTGTTAGGCTTGGTGGATTTAGCAGAAAGGGAAGTGTTGTTGCTTCTATTGAAGCTTTAGTTAGACCTGGACCAGAATGATGCTTATAACTCAGGAAGAAAAAATGCCAATGAAAGTGGTGTGGAGGAGTTGGAAATGGACAGTCTGCCTACAAGGGGATGCAAAACAGTGGGATTGTGAAACTATAAAATTCAATGTGGGATAGAGCTCTGCACCTTATCTGCCCCCCATGTGGGAGATTGGATCCCAATGGGTACACCAAGGAGAAGGAAATTTGCTTATGCTAAATGATATTGTGCCACAAGACAGACGAAGATGGGCTGGATATGGAGCAGGCATGGCCTAGTTCTGAGCTGTAAAGAAGGAAGAGAATTCCTGGACCACCATTTAGATTGCAGGAGTTACATCCTGAGGTGGAGTGTGGGAAGTTTAGGAAAAGGGATCGACATGATGTCACTCCGTGATAGCAAGCACCTAGATAACTCTGATGTCCCTTTCACCCAGATGTTGTCCAAGGACTGTTGACAAGAGCACCCTTTGGAAAATTGGTTTTAGTTCAGTTTCTGACCACAGAGCTCTACCTGGAAATGAAATGGAAGAGCAGATGTCAAGCTCCATTCACATTTCAAGGGCTGCAGTACAGCCCTCTGTAATACTGTATCTTCTTCCTCCTCAGGTACCTATCATTTCATTATTTCTGAAGATGGGAACTGTGACAGCTGATGGACATTATGTCTGCATCCAGAAAAGAGCAAAGAAAGAACCATCACAGGTTTGGCCTCTTTGGCAGTGTTCTGTTGGCAGTTTGTCTGGAGGAAGTAGGCCTACATAGAGAGTGGCAGACATTTACTTCCTCCACAACTTGTCATATTTATCGTGAGTCCTACTGGGAACACAGCAGACATAGTATTTAAGAGGTTCTTGAATCAAACAGACATTCCCCAAGGTCTTCTCCTGTAGTCATTTGGGGCTGCTCTTGCTATATATCTAATTTTTTTGCTCAGAGTGGATATAGTCTCTTTTCTTCTGGTGAGGACATTCATACTGCCATGAAAGTGCTGTACTGTGTGCAGTTATTCTCACCCAGAAAAGTTACTGTTCTAATGTAAATGCATGCACTAAGGCCTGGGGCAAACTAAAAATTGGCAGGAAAGAGAAAACTACATCCTGATGGTTTCATTTTATCAGTGTACTATCCACGCTTGCAAGTGTTTGCTTGTATGTGTGCATGTGTGTGTGTCTGTCTCCTCTAACAATCTTAACTGGCTCCACTTCCACCCTTTCTAAGTCTCTATTAAGTCTCTAAACTCTCTGTTAGCTGCCTTCCCAGCTTGCCACACAGAACTCCATTAAGGCTATCTAGGCAAGGAAATGATCCCAAGGGGCTTTTGTGGAATAATATAATATTGGATTAACTAACTTGTGTAACCCTTCATATGAATGCTCTCAGTGCCAGAAGCAAGTGCATTAGTAGTCTAATGTTCCACTGTTACCACACCAGTCAAATTGCTCTCTATAGGAGGTTTAGTCTCAGGGCTACTCAGCTATAGTACTCTTTGCCTTTGAGAGGAGGTGAAAAGAAACAGGGAGAGAGTGCACTCTCAGCTGGCTGTCTGCTTGGGAACTGTGTGCTTTCAGCTTCACAAGTCCCTCTGCCCCTCAGCCCAGAACTTGCCCTTGTGTAGGACTCTACAAAATCCAAGTTCTCAGCACAGATGACTTTCTGTACCAAAGCAAAGAGCTCTTTGGGCCTAGCAGAATAAACAAGAGAAATCTTGGGTTTCCAGTGAGTCCAGGGTACTGGAACAAGATGTCCTAACTGGCATTACTCTTTGGCACATCTTCAGAGCTCTTGTGTTTAGCTCCCATATCTCACCTGCAGCAACCAAGGTGATAATGAGAAGCAGAGACACCCTTGTTGTGTTTAGGAAACCCCTGTGTGCAGGCAAATGAAAGATAAAATCTTTTCTCAGTCAAACTAAAGAAATCCCTACTGAGGACCCACAAAGAGCACTCGTGGTTCCTGTTGCTTCTGAGTAGTTGTAAGGAGGATCTGTTTTTCGCAACATGCAGGCACCAGATATTGTATTCAGTGCAAAGGCTGTAACGTAAATCTCTTTTTCCACTGGGGCTGTTAACATAATCAAATATTCATTTACAGCACACACTGGCAAATAAAGGCTTGACATAAAGTAATTCAGCCCTGGTGTGTTCTGTTTAATGTGATTATTATTCCAAGTAATCAAGCTTCCTTTGCTCAAATTGAACTTCCGATGTGAGCCCGTGTTCACCTGTCGTGGTTATCGATTTACCAAGGAACCGCATCTCTGAGGGAACATGCAAAGTGGGGAATCTGGCTGGCTAAGCCCTGCTGTAAATCTTCATCATATGGCTCTGCCAGCAGTGCTCACTGACTTGCACCTACTGAGCATCCAGCCCAGAAGATCTACATCTCTACTGTGTTTGTCCAAGGGACAGAGCAGAACTTACAGATGCTGGAACCAGGGCAGGTTTTAGGAACAGACCAAGTAGACAGTTGACCTGAGTAGCTGATAGATGGTGGTAACATCACAGCTTCAGTTGGAAAACTAAAGTGTCTTGAAGCAGTGACCCTGGCTGACTGTGTGGCCCATGTGCCTGAGTGGTGTGGCAGGGAGCAGCTCTCCCCAGCCTTGGCTGGTCTACACCTCTCAACCCCAACCGGTTTGTGTGGGTTTGTGTGGGCAAGAAGCACATCCAAGTAAGGTGGATATTTTAATAGTGAACTCCTGGTTCACCATGTGCCGAGGTTCTCTACCCCTCTGATAAAGCAGAAAAGTGGCCTATGTACCCTCTGTTAGCAAGACACTTGGGCCTAGCATGTAGCAGAGGTGTTGGCAGGACCAGGGTCTGTCTGCGTTGTCATTAAGGATGAGACCACAAGGTCACGGGGGAATAAAGTTGCTGTTGCCAGACAGGCATCTCTCCCCCAGTCTGTAATCCAGGTTTACTTTGCCTTTTATCTTGTGCTACGTTACCACAACTTCTCCTCTCTCCGTCATTTCCTGACTGTACAGGATGTCTCTTAGTGCAAGGGTGGTAGCTGAATAAAAATAAGCTTGTGACTGTGAAACATGTCGTGTTAGTCAGCTGTAATCATCTCAGTTTTGAACTGGCCAGAGCAATCAGACCATGCCTCTAAATATTTACTGGGGAGACAGGAAATGAATGAACATCAAGCTAAATGGATAAGCTGAAGCTAACCCTGCTACCAGACAAAGGTTTGTAAGTTTGTGGGAAGATTTTAGACATGGGCCTGGGGTACAGAGGGAAGTTGAGAGACAGACCGCGCCTGTGGGAGAGTGGAGATTAGGATGTGGAGGCCCAGTTCTTTGCTGAACACTGGTTTCTGACCGCACTTCCTCTGCACAGCGGTGACTAATGCGTTATAAAGGACCCAGTTACATTCCTGGCCTTTGCTCATACTCCTCCATGGCCTTCCAGGCCTGTGGACACAAAAAAGCACAGAGGAGTGAGCAGTGCCCCCAGAGTCTCAGGGATTTTGTAGCTAGATTTGGAATCTTGGTTTCTTGGTCTCTTTAGTGAACACACTGGAGCTTATCACTACCAGAGATATGTCAGCAACTGCAGGATCAATCTGATACGCATTTCTGTGGCCTGGTGTTTTATAGCTTGTTTCTGGGTTTCTGCAGTGCAGAAATCCTCTGGCAGGCAATACTCTTCAGTGACATAATCCCAAGTCAAATGGCTATGGCAGATGCTGGAGCTGTTTAGCAAAGCTGCAGGGGGAATATCAACAGAGCAAAACAGTCACTGCAAATATGTCTGGATACCTGATTTAGCTAGCAGTATTTCTACCTTGTCTTGGAAGGACAAATCTCACTGGTGATATGAGTGTGGATGAAACACTGTATTCCAATGTTGTTTCTTACCAGGATGGTCTCTATCCCTTTGATGCTCATCCTCATAGTCAAATCTGAGCAGTTTGTGATTCAGAGGCTCTGGCCAATATTGAGATATTGTTGAAACTGTGCACACATTCAGAAGACAAGGCTGTTGACCATCACTCCGGGGTGCTGGTCCCCTGCTGTCAGAGCATGGTGCCTGGGCTCCTGTTGAATTGCACGGTCAAGAAGCCTGCCTCTCTGCACAGTCTCTGCAAGCAGTCAAGCTGCTAAATTAACTGCTTCTGAGTTCAGCAATGTGAATATCCCCCTCTGGTGAGAGAAAGCCCATTCTCCAGAGTGCTTGTGATTCCAATAGGCAAATCAAAGGATTTAAAAGAAAACTGAACCACAGGAGTTATCCAGAGCTAACCAGAAGTGGAGATGCCATAGGCTCTGGTCTCTTGATCTCTCAGTCCACTGTTCTAACCTCTGGATCACATTTCTTTCCCAAACACAGCAATCCTAACCTTCAAAAATCTCCCATAGGCAAGCATGATGCTTTGCAATCTCTAACACTTTGCTTTCCTTCTGCCATACTGATCACAGCATCTCATCCTTTCAGAATGTGCCACTGGTCTCTGTTGCATCTCTCTGCACCCTGTTCCTTCCTTTTGCTAACCCCCTTCTCTGTTTCCATTGGCTTAATGGACCGAACTGTCTTCACCAAGGCCTTTCTGTCTTTCTGTGTTGATTTTGAACTTGTTGGTCTATCAGACCAATTTAAGCTGCTCCTTCTCCAGTTCATTGTTTGGGCCTTCCCCATATCCTTTTTCATCTGCCTTCAAGTTGCAGGCAAATTGGTGAGATTGCTTCCCCATTAACTAATATTGATCCAGAACACAGATCCAGAATCTTCTTTGGGAAACTTCCAGGAAGAGATCAAATCCCAGAAATTATTTTTTCAAACCTCTTCCTAGTCATCAGTAACAGCAGTCTAGTGATTTCCCCTCTTAAGCACTAAACAGTGTCTTCACTGGTCAAATACTCACCAAAACCAGAGGAACCATGTCAGGAACTGAGAGGCCACAAAGTACCATGGAAAAAAATCTAGCTGCTCAGCTCGCTCAAGTGCACTTCCCTGGCACACAGGCTTTCTTCTCCTTCAACTGTTTGCAGAGCTCAGGGGAAGGTGATCAGTGGCACAAAGTCCAGTTAGAGGCCTGTAGCTAGCAGTATCCCCCATGGGTTAATACTTAGTCCAATCTTGTTCAAGAGCTTCATCAATGACCTAGATGAAGGGACAGAGTGCACCCTCAGCAGGTTTACAAATGACACAAAACTGGGAGAAGTGGCTGAAATACCAGAAGGCTGCACTGCCATTCAGAGGGTCCTCAACAGGCTGCAGAGATGGGCAGATAGGAACCTCAAGAAGTTCCACAGAGGCAAGTGCAAGGTCCTGTACCTAGGGAGGAATAACCCTATGAACCAGTACAGGTTGGGGACTGACCTGCTGGAAGGCAGCTCTGCAGAGAAGGACCTGGGAGTCCTGGTTGACAACAAATTGACCATGAGCTAGCAGTGTGCCCTTGTGGCCAGGAAAGCCAATGGTATCCTGGAGTGCATTAGGAAGAGCATTGCCAGCAGGTTGAGGGCGGTGATCCTGCCCCTCCACTCAGACCTGCTGTGGCCACACTGTGGAGAACTGGAGTCCTGTTCCAGGCTCCCCAGTACAAGAGAGACATGGAGCTAATGGAGTGAGTCCAGTGAATGGCGCCTAAGATAATTAAGGGCCAGGAGCATCTCTCCGATGAGGAAGGGCTGAGAAAGTTGGACCTGTTTAGCCTGGAGAAGAGAAAGCTGAAGGGGGAACCTTCATATGCATTTCCATTTATATGCATATCAATGCATATAAATCTCTGAAGGGGTGGTGTAAAGAGGATGGGGCCAGACTCTTTTCAGTGGCACCCAGTGATAGAATGAGAGCAGCAGGCACAAACTGGAACACAGGAAGCTCCATTTGAACATGAGGGAAAACTTCTGTATTGTGAGTGTGACTGAGCACTGGAACAGGATGCCCAGAGAGTTTGTGGTGTTTCCATCTTTGGAGATGTTCAAAAGCCATCTGGATAGGTTCCTGAGTAATGTACTCTAGGTGAGCCTGCTTGAGCAGGGGAGTTGGACTAGATGATCTCCAGAGGTCCCTTCCAACTGTAATCATTTTGTGATTTTGTGATTTTGTGGTTCTGTTGTTCTGTGAAATGTGTCCCAAACCCTGTCATTTTGCATGTGTGATTTGCTCTGCACTAGTGCCTTTGCAGGGTAGCAATAGTTCCAGCCCCATGTTTAGCCTGGTTGTCCATGACAGCTTATTTTCCATTCTTATTTCATAAAACATAGAGTGGGCAAGCTACATGGGGAGAAAGTATGGTCTCTTTGCTTGTATGCTGTGGATCTTATCTGCTATCCTAAACAGAGTATCTATAGCCTTACTGAAGTACAGGAATCAATTCAGGTATCCTTTCCTTTTTTTATACCTCAGAATAGCAAACAGTGAAGCCCAATTGTTCCACTGCATTTTTAAAACATGTAGCTCAGATGCATTACTTTTCCAACTTCTGTTTAAGGGCTTGGCTGTATGAGTACACTGGTTTGCATATGTACGGGGAAATAATGGGTGCAAGTCCACCTCTTTCTGAGGTCTTCTAATTCAAAACTCTCTCTTCTCCCTCTTTCTTCAAAGGCAGCCCAAGAACCAAAGGAGCAGTGTGGTGGTTCCCTGGAAAAGGCTTGACAGAGAAAGTGGGAATGAAGCTGGGAAAACCTGCATATTCTCACCTGAAACACTGAATGGAAATTGTAGAGAGGCAAACTTGTAATGACACATTCAGGAAACTGTCCCTTGTTTTGAGCAGGCTTGTTACTAGCATCCTGTGTGTGATTCACTCTGGTAAAGGTAGGTCATTTGCACCTTTCCAGAGAATGATCCACTCTGAGTTGCTGAAGAACTTCAAGAAGTGCAACTAGACTGAGTATTCATGATCTTAGCAAGAGGGTGGGGGTTGCATGAGTCATCTGTGCCTTTCATCTTGCGTCTCTCTCTTGCGTCTTTCAGCACTGACCACTCAATCTTCTCTCATAATTATTTTCTTTAAGGGGATCTCAGATGGTTGTGTCTCCTGCCCAAGAGAACGTACAGAATTCTTGTAGGAAAACGAGCCTCCGAAAAAGAGCAAGCAATGTCCTCTTGAGATTGTGCATTGTTGGATGGGAGAGATTGGTGCGTCCCTTGTAGTAATGTGAGACTACAGGACTATAATGGAGAGGCCTCAACTGAGCTCTGTGAACAAGGTTGACTCTAACCTCACGTAACAGCTGAAAACCATCTTTGACTTCTGAAGGAGGGCCACAGGCCATGTAATATACCCTAGTACATGCATTTACACAGTACAACAGCCTTGTTGGATAGGAGTATCTTTTCCTCCCTCTCATTACCTATGATGTTCTTCCTTGAGATGTATGGCAACCAGAAGCTACTTAGAAGCCTTGGAGACTGGGTGTTGCCTGGGTAGGGAAGTAAAGATGGCTTATGTCCCAGCAAGTGTGAATTTTTCAGTCCCTTACCTTCTAGCATCTTTGACCTCCAACTCCCCTGCAGCCGATGTACAGCTCCTAGGGAAAGAGTCTGTGCCAGGCACTTACAGCTCTCCTTTGTGCCAGCCCTTGGACTTGCTCTCTGCTGGGTTTTCACTTCCGGTGCAGCTTGGATTTTCTTCTGAGCAGACCTTATGTCTCTATCTTGAGTTTATCCAGCTGTTATCAACATATGTGCTTCCCTGGTGACTCATGCCCTGTTCCCTAACCACATCCCCTTCTCTCTTATACCCCCACCCACCACAACTGAGTCACTTGGCCTCCTGTTACAAGTCAGAAGCCTCCTTCTTCTGTCATGCATGTAGACACTTTTAGCTGAGTACTACATAAACTCCTGACTTCCTCTTTCGAAGCAAGGTATACAGTATGATCTTGCTGTCCTGATCTGCCTGTATTCAGTGTATACTGCCTAGAATAGATCTGCCCTATCTCTTTTGCTCGTTGTACTGGCAAGGAGAGTGCTTTAACACAGTGTTGTCCTCTCTGATTCCCCAGAGGGACCAATCCAGGTTTAACAAAAGTGGTAAGCAGGAGTCACTCAAAATCTAAGGGCAGCACTCCCTGGCTTTCACTGACTTGTTAGAAGTAAAAATTGGCTAAATGGGGGTAGAAGTTCAGGTCAGTGGGCAGCCTGACCTGTAATGTCTCTCAGCATTTTAGATCCCAAAGCTCTCACCATTTTCTGATTCTCCAGTAGCCGATGGAAAATGACTTTATGGTTGTAGCCCAGGTCCTAGTAGCTGAAGAGCAGCTCAGACTAATTGCTGCTGAACCCAATCTTTTACAAACTCGGCTTCCCAAATGTCGTGTTTATGCACAATATAAAATGCAGCCACTGCCAGCTTGCTTTGAAGGTTTGTCACACAGCCAGAAGGGTTTGGGTCTGCGGTAAACAAATCAGACCAAGCTGGTATTCAAGCTGGTTGTATATTGATAGCTATTTTCCTTAATGTTTCCTGGTTATGGTCAGTGGTTCCATCTATCATACTGGGCTTTTACGAGATTTTTTTTTTCATTAGTGGACAGTATTTTATTTACTGTCTTTCCTTGCACCACATTTGTTCATTTCTGACTTACAGTAACTTGTGGAGGACAGTGATTTTTATGAGTTGCAAGTTCAGTGGGGGAGGAGCTGAATTCTCTCAGTTCTCCCTGCAGATCTGAAATATCACCTGGCCTCTTTCCCGGTTTCAGCATCATTGATTAAAGAGCATTTTCAGCTGCTCATGGAGGACATTTTTATCACAAGGAGAACATTGAAAACCAAGGTGCCTGTTTCCTTCTGTCTGCTGATGAGAGAGCTGCTGTTGAGTACCTTCATCTAGGGATACCTCTATCCCTCTCTACTATGTTAGACAAAAATCAGATGTTCATGTAGTGTTTCATCTTCACAATATTGTTGTAAATGAATACAATGCAACTTCTCTGGGAGTAGGAGGGATACAGTGAAACCAAAAACATAAGCTTGTCATAGGAACCATGGAAAGATTGTAATGATATAAAACAGGGTGAATTTTTACATGGGTATCACTATGGGGACAGTATTCCTAGGTCACTGCTCTTGAGTTGGGGTAAGAAGTACTGGCAAAGCCCAAAGCCTATTTCCTTTCTTTTGAGAAGGAATGTGGTGTGGGTGCATTCCTGAGTTGGGGAAAGCTGTATCAAACCCTGGGCTGTGTGGTTTAGTCATCCTGAGTGAGCAACTGCCTTTTCTGAGGTCAGACGTGGTGAAGGGGAAGGTGGACATATTGATTGGCTGTGCTACTGAAGAATAAGGTGTAATAATATCCCCCCAACACCAGCCAAAATCTTTCACACAAACCTTCAAACCTGTGAATGTTTCTTGTAAAAACAGGATTGTTGTTCTGCTTGGCACCAGACAAGTTGGACTGGCTCCTTATGTTTGTCTCCTTCCTTGAGCAGTTTAGGGTTTTTCAACAAACTGTTGCTCCTGAAAGAGAGAATAAGTGGTGCAGTATGCTCTCCTTGTGCAGTCAGACCTGGAGTGGTCTCTCCCAACACACATCCCACATTGGCAGCAGCTTGGGTGCATGTGTGTACTCCAAAGCTTATAAGCCAGAAACTGTCTCACCAAAACTGTGGTAGGCTTTTGCTAGGCTAACCTGGGGCTTAGCCAAGGTCCTGCAGGACATCTATCGCAGGTGGATCAAAGTTGTCCACACACCCTCACAGGTAGCCCATCTTTGTCCCTGTGTGCTGTGAAGCCTGGCTGGGAGCACTGACCCTAGACACAGGGCCTGTATGAACATTTTACTGTGTCCCTCATTTATGCCAGAAGAAAATCCTCCTGATGTAAACACCTTTCCCCTTGGAGAGTCAAGCTAATTACTATGTCACTGCTTGATTTACTTGGCTTCTGACACGTTTCCTTTGCTGACTCCATTTTTCTCCTGCAGTATTCATGTTTTCCTAGGCTATCTGTAACTGCACCTATTCCTCTCCCCTTCCATTGCACTCCTCCTTTGATCTCTCATTTTCTTTCTTTTTCATTCCCCTACTGCATCTCATAGGTCTGTGAGTTCCTTTCCTGGCAATCATCTCTGTCAATCTGCCTGTCTGGCTTCTCCCTCAGACTGGAAGTACTTTCCAGATCTGTGCATGCGTTGGTGTAAATACCTCCTTATCACTGCCAGAAACTGCTAGACTGTCCCTCATGCAGAAAAGGAAGGAAGAAATCCTGTGTATCAATTTCCTGATGGAGGAAGATAGCACTGTATACCTCCCAAAAGCAGTTGTTTAGCTCCAGAAGCACTTCAAAATGACAAAGGAGTGGAAGCACCCCTAAATTTTTGGACACTAGCTAAAAATATGGTTTTGAGAAACCAATTATTGCTTAGAAATACCTTTTGTTTTTATTAGTGGCTTGCTTTCTTCTTTCTCCTCAGCTTCCCTTATAATTAGATGATGCAGGCTGAAAATACATGGCTTGATTACAGTGATAACTTTTCCCAGGCATGAGTGCTGAACGATTGCTAGTTCAAGCCTGTCTCTAGCCAGCCGCAGGCAACTGGAATGATTACTGGCCTTCAAGAATGAACCTTATTGCCCATCCTGGAAATTGGGCAAGTAAGGAGAGCTGCTAAATCCCTGTCATCACTAGAGGACAATATTCAGAGGTAAACCTCAAGGTCCACAAGTGAATGTATGTGCCCAACTCACCTCAGCCTCTTACATGTTTAGAGACTCACCTCCCCTAGGTTTCAAAGGGACCAAGTCACTCATGATTCATTCAAAACCTGAGGCAGAGCAGAGGAATAAACCTCAGTTTCTTGAGTCTCCAGCTGGTGCCGTAACCTCTTCTGAACTTCTCCCACCTCACTTCGTAGCATGTCATGTCTGTGGAGAGCAGAAGGGGATATGGGGAAGAATGTGTTTGACCAAGATAATTCGATACAACAAGCCTCAGACTTGGTCCCTCTTCTCTTTCTTCTCAGAAGAGGAGCAGAGCAGTGTCCGCTTTACCTACCTCCCCAGAAGAGGACCCATGCAGTGGAAAAGCTAGCCTTCATCACTTTTGGTACTGGCACAACATGGTGCAAAAAAGTATCACAGTACAGCTGCAGCCTCTAGGACAGCCACAAATCTAGCACCTTTAGCACTGATAGCCCAATGCTTCTCAGCACAGCAGGCACACTGAAAGTATGTGAAGAGGGAACTTGAATGTAGGGCATTTGGCTTGGTGATAGCTGGAAGTCCTGAGTTCCTTGCTTCTGCTGCTTGCTTCGTGGCAGGAAGAAGGGTGTGGAGAGTTTCGCTTGGCTTCCCATCAGTCAGAATTGAAACTACCCCTCTTCGTGTCATCTCTACATTTACTGTTGTCTCACTTTCACTGTGGACCCAAAGACAATCTTGAGGCTGGCTAAGATATGCTGAAAGCTGTCTTTTGGGTTCACAGGAAAGAGGAAAGAAGTCCATCTGTGTCAACTGAGAGCTGGGAGTAGCTGAGGTTATAGCTCAAGGCAGCCAGTATTTGACAACACCTGGCGTATGCAGCAGTGGTAGGGGGATTCTCAAATGGATTTAGGGGAAGTGGATCTGCTAGGAAAGTCAGAAATGCTGCAATGACTGCGACCTTGGGAGGAAGCAGAGAGAAGACAAAACTTGCTGCAGAGCAAATGTGGGGATTTCAGAGCTGGGAACTTCCTATCATGCTTCTGTTTCTACTGGGTTTAACCACAACCTGTGCAAGTTCTCTGTAAGTAAGAAAACTAGTGGGAAGAATCCTGCCTGATGTTTACAGACACAACTCAGTAAAGCCTGGGTTTGGCACTAGCTACTGGCTATCGTTAGATTCTCTTCTTACTGGCAGTGGGAGCATAAATGTTCTAGGAAGGGTGGTCACAACTATGTGGATGCCTTGTTTTGACATGAGAGAGAAGTTATTCCTTGTCTGCCAACAGGATGCTATCCCCACATCTGTTTTATCAGTTTAAACAGCAAGATCTTGAGATCAAAAAGCTCTCAAGCTTCATTTTATGCAGCATTTGAGCTTGGAGAAGGGCTGGATGGACTGTAGTCAGCTCAGCAGTCCTCACCTGAACACATATGCTGGGTTTGCTCACCCTAGCATTTCTGCCGAGCTTCTCTGTTCCTCCTCTTACCTCCGTGGGATCTCCCAGTTTGTTTGGCCCTCTGCTTGGTTCCTGTAACAGCTGAGATCTTGGGGTGGGATCATACTCTCCCACAGAAGTATGGGGCAGATCAAGTATGCTTACCTTCTAATATCGGGGCACTCAGTTCAACGCGGTTGGGGTCCTCAGCTAAATCAAGGCAATTTTCTTCCCACTGGATTTTGACATACTGTGCTTCAGCCTTTGCCTAAATATTTTGAAAGGCAAAAAAGCGACCTTTGGTAATAGCAAGTGTGCTATAAATGATAGTGTTACTTCAGGTGGGTCCAGAAAAGTAGGGAGATGGCAGGACAGTATCTCACAAGCCAGTACTCCCAGCTGGGCTGTGAGGTACAGGGAGATGTAGTATGCCCATGGCTGGTTACTTTTGCCTCTGACTTACCCGCTGCGTGGATCCTGGCCTGGAGGTCCTGCTTTTGCAGGCAGCAGCTGTCACACTCTACAGCAACAAAACACCCAGAAGTCTGAGCTGAGGGTTTGGAGGAGAGCATTTTGAGCTGTGAGGCTAGTCTGAGTGGAGCTTTGTCCTAGAGTAGAAAATACTGGCCATACCTAGTGCTGATTTTCTCATGTCTTGGGTTGAGGGGACAGTGAGTTACAAAGGCAGTCTGGCAGGGCTGAACTGTCCGCGAGTGGGAGGGAGGATAGTGCAGGTGCAGCCAAAGAGCATCACCACATCTGAGCCAAATGAGTATAGTTTCCTGCAGTAAGAAGAGTGGCAATAGGTTAAGCTGGCTTAAGCTTCGTGAACCTTTATTCTCGTTTTGTTTGCAAACCAAAAGCTGTTCTTAAAGCTGAGTTTTTCCAACCCTTTGGGCCTTCAGCATCTGATCATCCCCTTTGCCTCTTTCCTCTGAAGGCAACAAACAAGTGGAGCTGCTCCAATCCCTCTCCCAGCTGCAGGTCTGTGTGTAAGCAAAACAGTGGGCTCCCTAGTAGGGAATTCCCCAGCTGGTGGGGTGTTTAACCACAGGCAGACGGTGTTCAGGCCTGGTGAACATGCATATGGGATCCCCCAGGGAGGCATGAAGAAATGTTGCCCCCAGGCTGGGCCCCAGTTGCTCTTATCAGGCAACTTGTTAATGTGGTCAAACATACAGGCAGAGAGAAAAGTTTAGAGATCAATGAGAAAATACAAGGTCTTTGGTCTTGCTACAGCTTTCCAGCAGCCTTAAACCTGCATGAAGAGGCAGGAAATGCTCCAGCACTGAGAATTTCCTTCAGCTGAAGGTGCTACAGGAAATTACCTGCAAAGGACCTTCCTCAGAGTGAGGGTGATGATGAGCTGGAGACAGGATGGACACCACCAGCAGCAGGGCCATGGTGCCATGGTTTGAGATAGTGCTCTATTGACGACCATTCTGGGAGGCTCTTTCCTTGTCAAGGTAGCAGGATAATTCATTGCATCTATACTTTTTGCAGTTAGGAGTCCATTTCCCAGTTTGGCATATACCACTGGGTTATAGCAACATCCCCTGGCAGCATTCTCATGGGATACGTGCTGTGTAAGTACACAACAGTGGCAGCTCTCCAGGGCCAGGGCAGAACTGCTTTCTGTCCCTTCTCCCTTGAGGTTGCGAGTTCTTGCTGAGGAGCAGGACAGGATTTCCCAGCTCTGACTTTCTCCCCACATCAGGACTGTGTGCAAAAGCAACTGCCTGCCAGCTTGCTTGCTGCATCCCAGGCTTGCCCTAGGCTCCTGTACAAAGATCTCTTTCACCTTGGAGCATCCAAAAAACATAATAGGGCAGCAATTACTGGGGCGGGTGCAAGCTTGGGCCTGGGAGATATGTGGCAGGGAGCCAGTCACTGTTAATTAAGCATATTGCTGTTGACTAGCCCGGGCTCTTGCTGCTGTGCAGGAGTTTGCATGCACTAGGGGAGCCTTGTGGCTGCCTGAGCCCTGAGTGGCTGCTCAGAGCTGTGTGTGCAGGCATGCTTGGATCAAGATCAAGCCAGAAAGGCTCAGACTGAAATCTCGTGCTCTGCCAATCCCACTCAGATTTCAGGGCAGGCTTAGCTTTTCCCAAGATGGAGATGAGGTGCCAGGCTCTTCTCTTCTTCAGAGGGATGGGGCTGTGTGTGCACTCCTTCCCTTCCAGGTGATCGCATGATGTTTGCATGGGACTTCAAGCCAGCCACTTGTGCTGTCTGTTCACCTCAGTTCTCTTAGCCCTGTTGCAGACATGCATATGCCACAAACAGGACACTCATCTCCACTGTGATTCCTCAGTGTGTCAGGGAGCAAAGAGGCTGGCAGGAGGGAGTCCTGCAGCCCTGCAGAGGCAGAAAAGGTGCTCGAGGACATCATCCACCACAGCTCGGGTCAGAGCTCAACTTCCCGTTTGTGGACGTGTGCCAAGACTCCTGAAAACGGCTTTTTACTACTGTTTTGTACTGTCTGCTTCTGTCTGGGCCCAGAAGGAACCCTCTCTGCCTTGTGGTTTCCCTACCTGCAGTTTTTGACAGAACTGGGAGATATGGAGGTCTGAGGTCCATCAGAGTGACATAAAAGCTAAGGAGAGTCCTTTTGAACCACAGATCAAAGAAGCTTGTGGTTTGGTTCAATCTGAGGCAAAGCCGGGTCTCAAACTTAACTTTCATGTCAAGTGTCTGTTCAGCTGTGACAGGGACAGCCTAAGTCATCAGGTCTCTGAAGCACTCAGGAACAAAAGGAACATTTCAGTGTCAGAATGGATTTACATAGCCAACCTGTGCTGTGTGCTGGGATCAGACCGTGCCCCTGAAATACATGCAACAAGGGGATAGGTGCTCTTATCGAAGGAGCACTACTTGGTCTCTTCTGGGCTCCAGACAGGGCCTTTGCAAGGGGAGTGGAGGCCTGCCTCTCTACCCTACCCTGCCTCAACCAAAGGAAGCTGGAATGGGATGCACAGGGACTGTGTCTGTTCTCCTCCCCAGCATTTCCAAGGAGTCTTGTGGCATTTCTGGCCACCAACAGCCTCTAGCAACAACACTGTGGTCATTTGGGAGAAGGAATGGGTGTGCTTCAAAGTGATGCCCGCCCCATACTGTCTCGGCTTGACTGATAGTGAATACCCTGCAGCGTTGATGAGACTGCATACAAGGAGCAGGGGGCTCCATTTCATAGTTTGGAGGACTGTTCAATGCTCCCCAAATCTCTACACAAGCAGGAAGATTCTGAAGACCTAAGCCAAGATCCCTACTCTTGGGATGGTGCGAGAATAAAGTGTTAGGACCCCTTTGTTGATGCAGGATTGGACAGGAACACCTCACTGTGCACTTCTGCAGATTTCCATCTTAGTTAATTTTTTTCTCAGTTTCAGTTCCCCCTTCAGGAAGAAAACCTGGGGCTTAGGTTTTCACTGCTGCCTCCTGTGCAGGATAAAACCACTGCTCTTGCCCATGCTCCAGAGATTGCTGGATAGACCTTTGCTCACAAATATGAGGGTGTATGTGTTGAGGGAGACTTAGCCATTGCTAACTTGGCTAATTGTGATGTTGAGGTCAATAGTAAAACCCAAGTGGAGGAAAAATAAGACAAAGCAGGGGTGGAAAAACACCATACTGCCTTTCTGTGGCAGGCTAGGAGCAAGAGGCTCCAAGCTGCCTGCCACAGAGAGCAGCAAAGCACCCAGCACTGCAGCCTGCTCAGGAAACGGCCTTTTTGTTAGGCAGTTTTAAGCAGCTCTAATTAAATTAAATGGGATTAGAGCCATCTCATTCTTCACTCATCTAGTGCCAAGTGCTTGTTCCAAGGGAGTGCCCTCCATTAAAGGAAAAACTGCCCGCATAGCACTCTGTACCATCTCATCAAGAGAGTTCAGGCTGCCACAAAGTCACTCCTTTATTGTACTGCATTGCAGATAGGCTGTTTGGAGCAGTGTGGCCGTATTTCGCTGGCTGGCAGTCGCTTAGGCCCTGAAGTTCTCTGCTTCACTGGTTCAGGCACCCCAGTACTTCTTGCTGGATTTTCTAAGCAGAGCTCTCTTCAGTTCTTGCAGTAAGGCAGCATCCACTGAGAACAAGAGGGCTCATCAATCTCCTAAAGCAAATTTGTATGTGGCCTCCATCTTTCTCTCCACAATCAGGTCCCTGTCCATGGGCCTTTCAGAGAGCTTTTGGTGTAGATAATCATTTGCTTGCTGTTCATAGCTTTGTGCTAGTCTGCTCAAGGCCCTAGTGGCAAAATTCCTACATGCTTTACAATGTGGTCTCACTCAAGGGTCTGAGTAGGACCAGGGCCTTGCTGGGCAAGATGGTGTATAAATATAATAAAGTCAGCAACTGTTAGAAAGAGAGGAGAACAGTGCACAGGTTTGGGAAGTATCTGACCAACCAGTGGATCTGGGAGCAAGGCATTACTCTCCAGGAATTACTGTCAATCTTAAAAAAGAGATCACAGCAGCCAACAAAATAAGCTGCAAGATGCAAAACAGTTCCCTTGTATTTACTTTTGTTTTGTGTAGTTCTTGTTTGATAGGTGACATAAATTTCCTGTCCCACGCCAGAGCTCTTGCTGAGCTCTGCCTCATGATTAGAGATTTGGGTGATTTCTCGACTTACAGATTTGCTTTTCTTTTGTTACTTCATAGGGATGTTGCCAGGGAGATAACATCTCTTGCAGGAAAGACTCTTCTCCTTCCACCACACTCCTTGCAACACAGCCTCAGGAAGCACAAATTACCATCACATTCTGAGGAGCCAGTTGAACTATGGCTCGTTGAAGCAAGATCTTTCTGAAATGGCCATGCACAGAAAACTAAGAGACTCCCCTACACATTGGTGCTCCTGTGCTCTCCTAGTTATTAAGCTTATTAAGCACAAACATAGCAATAATTAAAGCTTATTCCTTTTGTCAGGAGGAGATGTATAGATGATCAAACCGTGAAAGCCTTCTGAATCCTGTGATGATAGAAATGGATTGTGAACATTGCATAAATAGGGAAAGGAGGATGAATGGCCAGAGTTTGCAGGGAGTATAAGATGGTAGATTTACTCATGTATTTTCAGTGGAAACAGTGATTTCTACAGAACTTGCTGGAAAACTGAGTTTTATGTATAGGTGTAGAATATATCAATTCAGATTTGGAGGGGAAGGGTTCATTATGGTCAGGTTAACTCCAAATGAGCTCTTTTGTGGTTTTTCTTCCCAAGTTCTCCTGCGTGTGCCAAGTTCACTGATCAAATACTGCCTCCTATAATGCCCTGTGCTATCACCTCAGCTTGAACTCGGTGCATGAGCCACATGTGCAGAGAGCAGCAGGAGAGGTGGTGCTTTTGCTAGGATGCAAAAGGGACACAGGGCACTCAAATGACAAGCCCCAGAGGCAGCACAGCAGCTCAGGTGCCAGAGATGAACACCAGATGCCATTCAAAACCCACAAAGATTGGCAAGCTGAGAAATTCCTCCCCAGTTACAATTTAGAGGCAAGTAAAAACAGGACAGGGGTTCTGTCTGGTATTCTAGGCAAGCTTCACAGTGCCCCAACATAAGAAGGGTACTGTTATCCTTGACTACACCACCAAAGGAAAGCAGGCTGCCTTTGACATGGCAGAAAGGGACCCAGATCAACCTTCTGTGCTGCAAAACATCTTCCTGGTGAGGACTAATCGGAAGAATACATCTCTTTGAAAGATTCCTGCTATGTTATTTGCTAATTCCTACTTCCCACTGGGCTGCTTGTAGCAGGCTGCAATTGGAAGGCCTGTTTCTGCTGCATTGCGCCACACAACCCAGCTGGGGGGAAGCAAGAGGCAAGGACTGCAGGCTTTTTCCAGCTTCAGTAACTAGCTTTTTGTCTATAAGGCAGACACCCAATTTCTCTTGCCTTTTGCAACGCACCATTTTCCCTAGCTCCTAACCAAACAGCAATATGAGGTTATTTTGGAATAGATGAAACTCAAGTTTCCCTTGCTTAGTGTCCAGTGTGAACACCACAAAAGGTCTTCTTTTGTGGGCCACAAAAGGGCCCATGGAGTGAGATTAATCCAGAAGACCTCATCTCTCTTATTCAGTCACTGAGCTGCATAATTACTTTTGGAGAAGTTGCTTCCCATCTTTTGCCCTCTCTTGGCTGGAGGAGTAACATGTCATAGCTTTAATATATTGTATTCTCTCCTGGATAAGCTCTCAATATCTTCTGTTTTGTAGAGTTAAATAGAACTGAGAGAATCCAGCCTGAAATGCAGCATCTTCCCACAAATTGGGTTGATCTGAATCAGTTTTGCACAGTTTTGAACTAGTCCAGCTCACCACAGGAATGAATTGTGTCTTCCCAAAGAAGAGGGCTGCTGGAAACCAGGAGAGGCTCCAGCTCTGGGCAGTCTGCCTTTCAGCCATTGCCTTCTCTCATTCCTGCATCAGAGCTGCGGGGGATGTGACAGTGGCGAAGGCCAGGCTGGGACAGGCCTCTGAAGTACCTCAAAGTTTGGTCAGCCTGGTTCCCCTCCAAACTCCTACTCACTTGTAGATTGGGAGGGAGGGTTGCACTGAAGGGGAGGGGTTGCAGACGTGCTTGGTCTTCAACATCTGAACAGGGGTAGGGCAGATGGAGCGAGACCCTTCTCAAGGGTATGGAGGGTTAGGATGAGAAGTAAAGGATTGGTTGCAACATCAAAAATTCCTGTTATATACTAGGAAAATATGTTAACATTGAGGGAGATCAAACAGTAGATCAAGGGCTCAGAGAGACTGTGGAGTGTCCATCCATGGAGATATTCAGACCTCAGCTGGATACAGGTCTGAGCCATCTGATCTAATTGGACCTGCTTTGATCAGGGATTTGGACCAGGAACCTCCAGAAGTCCTTTCAAACTCAATTTTTCTGCTTTCACACAGAACTATGGTGATCCCCTTTCCCTGGCCTTCCTCTTACGTTGGTCTATGGCCATGACCCTATTCATGGGAGAACCCACTTACCCCAGCCACTCAGTTGATAGGTGACTGCCCCTCTCCAATGCTGCCGTGATCCTGACCACAGCTGCCAGAGCTGGATTGGCACACAGAGAACAGGAGAGGAGCCTTCAACGGTTCAGAGCCAGGACCAAATATTTACCCTGTGCACAGCATGTTACAGGCAATTAAGATAGCTGAGCCAAAAGCAGAGTGGTGAGAGAAGCTGTTTGCTTTTCAAACAGGACTGGCAAGTGCATATTAAATTACCTGCATGACAGATAATATTTAGCCATAAATCTTACTAACAGTGCTCTGTTGTAATGCAGATGTGTAGAAAGGGAAATAAAAGGAAACAAAATGGGGAGAGGACAAGTTTAGAATGATAAACAAGTGAGGTGAACACTGGCTGATAGCTTAGGAAGCAGTTTACAGCTGAAGATTTTATAGGAAGGGCTTCAGCTCTGCGAGGAAATCAAGTGGAACAGCTCTTGCAGGATAGCTCTCCAAGTGAGAGCTCTTGTTACAGAATACCAATGATTTAAGTCTGAAATAAAGTGGCTAGAATTAGCTATTTCAGGAGCTTTTCCTGCACTAGGGCAGGAGTGGGGAGGTGAAGGGGCCAGAATATAAAATAACACCTTCTTTACACAGGAGCAATCTCAAAGATTTGAAACCGGATATTCATGCTAGACTGCCTTTGTGTCAGAATAGCTCAGAATTTGTTTTCATTTGTTGCTTTGTTTTCTTTTTTGCCTTTCCTCACATGTGAGGACAGATTGCTGTAGGTGTAAAGTAACCTTAGAGTCAGGAGGATGGGTATTTTGCTCCCTCACAAAGCTGTAAGAATGAATCCAGACTGACTGACCCACTTGGAAAGTGCACTCAGGAAGGCTCCAGGAGAGGCTGACAGCAATGAGAAAGAGAAAGCCTCTGTTTGCAGAGAACTGCCTGTTTTGCAAGCTGTCCATGCCTGAGCTGGGACTCTCCCAGGAATGGCCTTGTGCCGACGACGCTTTGTGCTATTACTGCTGGTAGCCAGAAGCAATTAACTAGTAAATGAAGTGAGGACAAAAGGCTAGCACGAAATACAGCTTCACAGGAGGATGCTCCCAGGCCTTCCATTCCCCAGCCTGAAGGACTTGGCTCTGAATTTATCTGGAAGCTGGGCCACACACCAGCCCCTACCACTACACTTTGGCATTTCAATCTGATACGTTCATGAGCTATGCTGCATCAGCACCCAGTTCTGTGGGCAGAGATGTCTGAGATGATACAAGAACAGCCAGCCAGCAGCCACCAGACATACCCTGGTCTGCCATAGTGACATTTGCCAGCAGGCCCCAGCCTTTGTTGCTAAACCTGGCCACAAATTCACCTGCCTTACTTGCAAGGAGCCACATTTTAAGGCTTTTCTTCGTGGAGATTGGCACCTTTCCATGCACTGAACCGTCTTGCTGCCAGGAGCAGCAGGTCCTGGCAGGGCTCAGGACAGGGCCACTTGCTGAACAAGTGCTGAACAAGTCACTTCCCAGTAGCCAAACACCATGGCGTCTTCCAACAATCTCTCCTCAAAAAGTCAGCTTCCTTATGTGCCTGCTTCCGCCCCAGGAGCAAGCTGATGATGTGAGAAATGGTGCCTCAGGCATACTGTTTTCCTAGGAGTGTGGGAGCAGATCTTGCAGAAAGCAAGGCAGCACCCTGAGACACATTTCCAGTTCTCATGAATCGCTTCCAAGCAATGCAGATCCCCTAGGCTTGAGCAGAGCCATTGCTCATGGCAGCTTCAAAGTTTCCCATCCCATGTCTCCCTCCACTCCCCAGCTTGGCTGGGGATCGTGTGTATTCACTGCAAGGAGCAGCAAATGTAACCCATGGCTTCACCTCTCCTCTCTGCTCACCTGAACAGAGAAGGGGTCACACACACCTAATGTCTCACATGACCATTTAACTGGGTTTATGTGAGACAAAGAAGCTATAACCGCCTTTTTTTCCCTTCCCACCTTCTAGCAACTATGCTTTGAAGGGCTGTTAGAAGAGTATGGGCTCTGTACTGTTTGTCCCTTTGATTCTGCTTATCAGCCGGTGACAAGCATTTTGGGCAGGAGGAAAGCCTGAATTTAAAAGCTGTGATCTAAACCCTGCTCTGCTGTTTCCATCTGGATCACGTATAAGGCTGGACAGAGCTTATTTTCAGATTCTGGCTTAGAAGTGGCTGAAATCTGATTAATTTATACCTGGTAGACCTGCAGGTCATGGCAGTCACAGCTCCCGTTCTGGAGGAATTAGGGGAGGCAGCAGAAGGGGGAAGAGAGTCCATTTTGCTCTTGACTTTTATTTCCAGATATAGTGAAATTTCACTGGAAGATCAGACTATCTTTATTCGAGAGTACTAGAAAATATTTCAAAAACCTTTCCTTATCAGTGTGTTGATCCTTTACAAATGTTGCCCCTGTGACAGAGGTGTGCATATTGCCCACAATGAAACAAATCCACAGTGAGATATTCAAGACCTCCCAAAATAAACTGGTATGGCCACAGTCAATTACTTGTCCATGTGCAGAAGCTGCCTGTATGGCTGTCGTGGAAGAAAATGAGCTAGTTGTGCTGAGCTGTATTGCTGTTCTCAACTAACAAACAGCCTTTGGGGCCATCCAACATCATTTCTGTCCTCTACCATGTAACTCCATAAGCAGGCTGCAGCAAGACACTGGCCTAGAAAACCAGTGCATCATCATGCAGAAACTGTTCTTTGCTTATGCAGAGAGTGAACATGATCCCCTTTCTCTGACTGCTCTTGGCCTTGGAGCAGCCTGTTGACTGGCTCATCCCTGCTAACATTGAGAGATAATTCCTGTGCTGCTTGTACTTGCTATGTCTTTGCCTTGTGATGTGCTTTCTGCACAAATTGCCTGTTGGTGGGGGGAGCAAATGGCTTGAGTGGACGGAGAGAGATGTTTCTTTGCAGCACTCTGTGGGAGCCTGCTATTAAATCCTGCTGTAGCAGCATGCTGGTCACAGCACATTAAATGGCAAGGTCACCTGAGCACCTCCTGCCGAGACCTTGCCAGAGCACAGCCATCACGCTGGCGTATGGTTAGCAGCTCTTTATTAGCTCAGCATCAGTGCACAGATAAATCTCCGTTGCATCTCTCTCCTCTCTGGGCTCCAGGATGCAAGCAGATGTAGATAACAGGGCTGAGGGCGTCGCTCCACGATGCCTGTTGGACAAGGACCAGGCTGCCTCACTCCTCAGTGGGAAGCCACGGGGAGCCCTTGACTGGGAACATGCCATCAGCACATGCAGGGGTGCTCTTCTCTCCCCTTCCTGCAGCATATCTCTGCTCTTGAAAAACAAGTCAGGCTACCAGCAATTTCTTTCTTGGTGAAGATTTTCTAGCCTTGAGGGCTTGGAAGTTGTACTGCACTGAAAACCAGTGGGCTCGCATAGACAGCATATTAGGAAAACATCCTTTAAAGTGTTTTGTTGACTTGTTTACCCTACTTTTGTCAAGCCTCAGGGCTGGTATGCAAATGAAAACAGTTTCAGTTGCTTTTAAGCTTGCAAGGGCTGCTCTAGGCAGGCATCTTCAGGAAAGCTGATCTGAACTGACTTCCAGATTAGAGTAATTAAACCAAATGAGGTCTTTGCAGGGAAGAGTCCTTGGATGGATGATGCTCTCAGCTCAGGGTAATTGTCCAAGATGAGATAATTTGCCACTGTCCCCCAGAACTTCTCCCTTCTTTCCACTAGCCTTGAGGTAATAACATGCCTGGGAATTCCTGTGTCATAAGTTTACGCTCTCATCTATGACTTGTTCCTGTTCCTACATGGTCTCATTTGGAATTACTGGTGTTGATTTGATCTAGCCCACCTCATTTTGAATCACAGCTGTATTAATCCTTCATAAGCCTATCTACACAGAGATTCAGAGAAGTTTAACTAGGAAGTTGCATATTTAATATAGGCTAATGTTTCTGAGGCTCCTGTGTGAGATGCCTCTCTTTTTGATAGCGAGAGCCAGCAGCCTCATTTATACAGCACATGTCTGCATGAGTTGATCTTGGTCTGGAGCTGAAGCTTGTTTAACTCTTGCTGCCATATCCTTTGTGGTCCCCCAAAGAGACCTGATCCGTGATGGGACATACTATGTTTCAGACAGTCCTCACTAAGTGATTCTGCTGTTGACTGTCTCTGGGCTCCAGGAGAGTTTGTGGGCTCACATCCCAGGGAACTGGAAAAGATAATGAAGAATTGGTTATGCTGAAATGCTATGGCCAGGTCCTTCAGAAGAGATGTATGTCTCCTGTGCAAAACTTCTTATGGGTCCATGGTCAGGAAAAATGCATGCTCCCAGAGACAAAATGTTTAACAAGTCATTTTCAGGCAGTACCTGGCTTTCCTCCAGCTCCAACCAGCTTTTTATCTCTCTCGGTGTCTGAAATACGTGAATAAACTCCTGCATCCTCAAGATCAGAGCTTGTAAAGTGTTCAGAAGATTGTTTTGCTGTCAGACATAGGATTGCAAACCATTATGGTGCTTTTAAATGGGAGTGTCTGATATCAAACCAGACAGATACTGATGTCAGTTCATTTTGGTTTGACTCCTGTATCTGAAGTTAGTGATGGTCTTTTTAACTGAATGTATGGACATGCATTCCATTGTGTTTTATGCTTGCATGGTGTTGGGGAGATACAACATTCCCCTGCATTCAAGGTGCAAAGTATGTGTGGATTGGGAGCGAGATGGGGTTTGGAGTCTTTCTGACACTGAAAATTTTTAAGCATTAGTTTCTTTACTCGTCAAAGACGAAAGCTAATTTTGCCATCTCAGAGTTTCATGCAGGAGAGATCTTCAAGTTGAGCCAAGAAAGAGCAAGGAGAAGAAAATAGTGAATGAGGTAAGAATTGCCAGTTTCACAATGATTAAGGAGAAATGCTGAATTGAAATATTCACTAGAAATAGGAAAAAGAACAAACCAGAGGAGGTGTCCCCACATTGTGATTTGAAACTCAGCAGTTCCCTCTGTCCTTGAGACTTTTTTTTATTTTTCTGACAAGTTTCTGACCTTCCTTGAAGAGCTCTTCAACCTCAGATGAGAGTGAATTTGGACCTTCCATGCTTCATCCCTTCCTCTTACCCTTGTCTCTTCCTCTCACCGTTACTTTCCTGCACAAATTACCACTGTTGTCATATGTTGCAGAGGCTTTTGCTATTGCTTTGTTGCCATATATTGGCATCTCTGCCCAGCAGGAGCTCTAATGCATTGAGCCTTATCAGTGCTTTGTACACTTCATGTTCTGGCTAAATTGGCCAGAGAAATACCTTTGGGGGAGACTGTACTGAACAGTGATCTGAAAGCTCACTCACTGCCTGCTGGGAGTTAGCCAAAAAAGTGGGCTCTTTCTCCTGGATTACTCCACTGCCTTCCTGTAAGGCTTGGAATTGATATCTTTTAACAAAAGAGCTGCTGGAGAGAGGGGCTATTGGCAACAGCAGGTCAGATTCCCAGTTAGGGGGAACTGATGCCACTGTGTTGCTTTCCAGATGCTGCAGCCTGGATTCTCTGACCTTGTGAAGGCATAGTAGCAAATGGCCAAAAAACCTGTGATTTGCAGCAGAATCACAGGTTTTTTGGCCATTTGCTGCTATGTCCTCATGAGGCCATAGAAACCAGGCTGCAGCATCTGGAAAGCATCACCAGGAGTCGGGAGCAAGGCTTGTAGGCAGCCCATCATTAATGATGGAGTTCAAGGAGCATGTTTCTCCTCAGTGTGCAGGGAACAATTCAAGCTCCAACCTCCTGGAGGCTCTTGAAGAGCCTCCAAGCAACTGAGAAGAGCAGCTGTGAGAGGGGTGGTGAAAGCAATGCCTGGTTCCTGCATGACAGCCATGTGTATCCTGGCATCTCAAGATCCCTTTAGAGCCACCATTGCTTGCCTACATCTGAAAGGAGGGCTTTCAACCTGAGCTGTCTGCAGGGGAGGATGAAGAAGTGCGGGAGAAATAGCCCAATGGTTGCATTAGCTTCAAAGCCCCTGAGTGTGCTGGAGGACTCTCAGTAGACCTCGTGGAATGACATTACAGAATGAAGAATGGATGCAAACTAGAGAGTCTTCACGAATTTTTCTTCTTTCTTTTCCAGCTCTCTGTTTTTAACCAGTCTCTGAAGCCTTTTTCTGAGTACTCAGTTTACTGTTTTCTTGGTTTTGTTGTGATACTTTAACTGCTGCTATTTTGAGGGGGAAACTTGATAAAGGAAAGAGGAAGGAAAGACTTCTTTTTCTTTTCTTTCTTACAGTCATACAAGAGAAAAAGAGAAAAAGAAAAAAAGAAAATGTCCCTATTCTTTTCAAAATTACTTCTGGGGAAGACTTACCAGTTTCCACTCTTGGCTACAGACTTTGCGCTTCAGCTAAAAGGTAAATTATATAGCTCCTTTAGAAATGCAAGAGCATTTTGCTTTGTACACTGTGGCTTGGGTACTGACCTATAGTCTTCCTAGACTTTCCCTTGACTTCAGTGGGCTTTGAAAAAGACCCATTGTCCCTTAACAGTATTCCTTTATGCTGACATTCACATTTTGTGTGCATCTGTCAACAGGGAAGGGGGAAGTTATTGAAATGGATAATAAAGGAGATGAAAACAGTCCATGCTGGTCTCTGGATAATAACCTGCTGACATTAAGTCTAAGCCCGGCTGATAACAGTTAATAATAAATGGGCATTAATTAAAGCTAAATTACAGGGGAAGGTGCAGGCTTGGCCCTCAATCCAATTAGAGCTCTGTAATTCATAATGGAGAGAATCTGTCCAGCCTGTGAATAAATGATCAAAGGCTAGCAAAGTCAACAGCAGGGCTGTGTAATAGTTTAGATGATGTTTTGATAGGAAAGAGGCCAGAGAAGGATTAACAGGCAACTGCAGCCAGATATTTCATTTGATTTACAATGCAGAGGTGCCAGCAAGATACACGACGGTGTGCTTGTGTGTGCACTCTAAACCACAGTTTGGTTGCAGCAGGCTTTGGGGCAGGCCCAAAGGGAGGATTTGGTTCTGATGGAAAGAAGATACTCACTGTGAGTCCTTCACAATGCCAGCTTGAGGGAAAAGGCTCCAGAGAGCTGGTCAGATTTGTGAGGTGAGTAGGAGGGATTTTAGGAAACCACGAATGACGTGACATTAAAAGACAACAAAGAGCAAGCAAGATGCTAATGGCTATGGTCAAAAGCCTCCACCTGCACCTCTGGAGTAGCATCATGCTCATGTGTGCCTGGGCCTGACTGACGTATACTTTGTCATCTAGATAAAGATTAGGTTGTTCTTGGAGCTGTCTTCCACCTAGACTTACTATTCACTTCCCAAACCATGAGCAGCTCTAGTTAAAGAAGCTCCACAAAGGAAATTCAGCCCAAAACTATGAGGAGTAGCCAAACCTGCAAGTTTCCAAGGCCTGGTAACTGTGATTGTAAAAATGTGGCTTTACCGAGACAGAAGGCAAAAGGTTACAGTCTTCCCTCTTCCCTGTCATGCCTGGGGCCCAACTCATTCCCAGCTGTTCTTGTAGCACAGCCCCCACAGAGAGTTTTGCACCATGGTTTTTCTGCAAGGCCACATGTTGTGCTTGAAGCAGAGGGCAACAACAGCTGCTTGCTTCACTGCCAGAATTGAAGCAATGATGAGTCCAGACTTGATTCTGATGTACCCTGTAAGGGATGTGAGGAGGGAGAGTCAGAGGGAGGCATGGATGCCTTCAGAGCTGATGAGACTGTTGATGAGGGAGCAGTTACTCACTAGGAGCTCAGAACATGATCCAAGGAGAGGCTGTGGGCAGAACAGCACATGTCAACATTTCCGGCAATGTTGGCAGCACCAGCAAACCAGGGAGAACAGGCCACATGTTGGCTGCTGGTCTTCTGGACAGTGAACACTGAAAATAACAGGGAGAAGTACATGATACGCAGAGGCACCCAGTTAGCTGTGGAGGATATACAAGTATCTACAGAGGAGAGGTAATTCAGAAGGATGCTCCAGTATAGACTTGCACCCTTGTGTAATTAACTACCGGGTGCAGGCTGATTCTTGTGGCACCCAAGTGAATGTAAGCTGAAGGATGGCTGACACTGCTGAGGTGCCAAGGCTTGGTGAACAAGCAAATGAGTGCTAGCTTGTGCCAGTGCTGGGTGTAGGGTGCTAGGAGCCAGGGAAAACTTGCTGGCAAGGATTAGTCTCCCTTGCCTGGTTGATTAGTCTCACAGCTTTGTCAGAAGCAGGCAGTTACTGACTTTGAGTAGTATTTCCTAAACTGCACGACCCATGCTGTTCAGGCCAGTGTCTGCATGTGCCTGCATGCAGAATAGGCATGCACAAATGAAGCTCCAGTCCTGCAACACCTACTATCCTAGTGGGCAAGACTGGATTCGCTATAGCATGGATATATTGTCTTTGAGACTAAGCAAGAGGGGACTTGATTCCCCAGCCAGCCAGAGACTAATGCAGTCATGAAGAATGAGCTGAATCTGGAAGTATTTTGTTTATCTTTTTTCCAAACAAATCCAGATTTGAAGTCTTAGTCTTCCCACAGTTATAGACCCCCTGATCTGGGCATATTGACAGCAAGAGCAATTCTTTTGGGTCTTCACTTGAGGCATAGTAGTACTGAGAAAAAGAAATTTCCCAGTCCTCAGTAGTGTGATGGGCTGATCTTCCCCACAATTCCTGCAGTGGACTGGCATCTTTGGCACCCAGATCTGATATGAAAGTCTGATGTGTGCACAGTCTAAAGGGTATGTCTCTGCTTCTGAATAAAGACACCAGCACTATAACAGGGTGCTATTGTATAGGAGATTGCCTTTAGTCCATCCAGCTGTATCTGACCTGATTACTTTGTCTCATACTTTAGAGATGACTTAGCTACAGTACTCACAGAGTTTTGGAGAGGTGAGAGAACAGATAAGAAAATAAGCAGAAGTTGAAAAGTAGATATGACTCAGAGAAACCCTCTATCACTTCTCTCTGGTGTAAGAGACCTGGCATTCTTGCTTCAGGCAGATATGGGGAGGGATTGGAAAATAAGTTTCTAAGTTTGCTCTGACCTGCATTCTTGTATTGCAAAGATGTGAGCTTTTCACGTGGAACAAATTCATCAAGACCCTGCTCCACAGCCCATGAGTGACCTCACACCTTTTAGAGATTTGGGTCCTACAGGCTTCATGGGTGTCATGCTCTTGGACACTGACACTGACACTGACACTGGAGGAATTGCAGTGGATGGGCACTTCCCCATGGCCTCACATGGTGATCCACTGGTGCTGTTGTCAGTTTTTTCAGTGCCAATGATTCCTGCTGGTACCCTTGCCCATCTGCTACATTGATCTGAATCCATTTCATTCCCACCCCGCACAAGCTCGCAGTCATTGCCTTCAGGTTGTACTTGGTTGCTTCAGCAAAGCCCTCCAGCACAGGCCACAGCCAGTAGTCTTAGACCCCATCCCCTCTGATATGGTGTCCTATGGCAAATTCAAAGACCTCAACTGTGCATTGAGCAATCCTGGAGCACGTAGATCTGAAATATCCCAATATTATCAAAGTCAGGTATGTGAAGACTTGAGTCAGATCCTAGCAGCAACTCCATAGCTCCAATTTAATGATGGACAGATAAACCATAGCTCAGACTAGGGATTATTTAGATTATTCTAGTTATCTAGGTTATCTAGGCATTTTTTTCCTACATGATCCTGGATAGTGAAGAATTGGCAGATAGTTTCCCACACACAGCCTTGAAACCCTAACCTTTAACTGCCCATCTCCTGTCCATCATATATAAATTTGATGACAGCACACTTACTTACCTTTCTTCACTGAAAAGTAGTGCAACAGGTTAGTTTGGCCTGCTGAATAATTTCTCCAATGCAGCATGGTCTATCTGGTGTATCGAGTCTTTCACTTAACTCACTAAAAGGCTTAGAGGCAGCCTGGCCGTGGGAGTGGGGCTTGGACTGGGAGCCCAGAGCACTGTACAGTTGTCCTTGCAGACACTGGCCAGGCTGGGACTTGAATTTTTTATCCTTACCCACAGGTCCCAGCCCTTGCCTCATTAGAATCCACCCAGAGGTGAAAAGAAGAAACATAGTGGGAGCTCCTGGAGGGAGGGAAAAGTCTACCAAGTCTCTGTGCACTTGTGATGCTGATTCCTACCTCTTCTGTTCTATGCATCTTAAAAACAGTTTGCTGTCTGTGAATAAGACAGGTCCATTTAGTTGCTACTCTTGAATCTTTCAGAAGTCAAAGCCCTTCTTAAAGCCCTATGTAAGGTTAATGCCTTCAAAGGGAAATGTTTTCTTTTTCAAAGACAAGGCCCTCAGGCTCCAAGAGTTATTTCCTAAAGGGAGAACTTGCCCATAGTGCAGTCACAGAGCAGGTGGTGAGCATCAATAAGAGATCCTGTGAGTAGAGTCATGAAGGATGTCAGAATCCTTATGGGCTTCACCTCTGTGGTTGGATTCTTTGATATCTCATAAGGAATGAATCTCACCTGGGC
Source organism: Rhea pennata (assembly GCF_028389875.1). Taxonomy (NCBI): domain Eukaryota; kingdom Metazoa; phylum Chordata; class Aves; order Rheiformes; family Rheidae; genus Rhea; species Rhea pennata. The sequence goes on along the minus strand of NC_084668.1, from coordinate 43,129,158 downwards.
CTTTCTTCGGGAGTGGGATTTTTGCAGATGTTTAAGAGCTGAGTGAGTGATGAATTCTTCCCTCACTCAGGATATTTACAGAGTCTTTCTTTCTTCTCAAACTAGTCACCTGTTTTCACAAAGCTTGTAGGTGCTTCATGTCAGTGAGAATTCAACTCCTCTGTCAAATCAGGGGGAGACTGGCCAATGGGTTCAAAAGTTTCCCAGGACTAGAATGGTGGACTTGCTGGCTGAGACCACTCTCACACAGAATTACATAAAGCCCTATCACACAAGCCTCACATCTTAAGAAACTAAACTAAAAGCTGTGAGACTACACATGCCACCCTATGTTTTTGGAGGCACCAAGAATCAAATCTCTCAACTCTTTCTCCACAGTCAGAAGGCTGACATTTTATTTCTCACTTTGCACTGGGTTCTTGTCATTTTGCTTTGGGAACTGGGATCATACTGGTATCAGCTCTGCTGAGGTGCATCAGCTCTGACCATACCAAGTGGGATGAGATACACAGCACGTGGTATGGGTTTCTTACAATTCTGCCTGCTTACATAGAGCAAATGTGAGACAACATACATTTCGTGTAACCAACTACCTGTTCCCCACTCAAGGTGAGCAAGATAGCTACCTGATTATACTGCTGTCCCAAATGAATGTGCCTGAATAGCTACTTTCATCTGCAGGGTTTAAGGACAGATAGCACATCCATCTGACCAGAAGATCTCACCCAGGATGTCCATCCCTGTCTCTGATAAGGCATTATTTTGAAGTCTTGCTTACAGAGCCTGAGCCACAGGAATGAATTATTGCACAATGGAGGTTCAAGCCTGGGGAGTGGGAGTCTGTCTAAACAGAATGAATTATGTTTTTCATAACGTTTCATATCGATTTGTAACTTTCACCAAGCATTTGGGGAAAATTGTTTTGTGTGTGGTACTTCAGCAATGAATACAGAGCACCTTCTCTTCCCATGATTGGAATAGAATAAAACAGAGAACAAAACGTTATTCTGTTATTCTGAAGGCTTTATCTTTCCTTTTTTTTTTTTTAATTTCACCAGTGGAAAAGAAGACTTCCTCATTTTGGGGGGGGGGGGGGAGGGTGCTCCCATTACCTTGGTCAGGCTCTGAGGACTCTCCAGCAAGCAGAGGCAGCAGCTCTGACTCTGTTGGCTGCAGCCCCTCTGATCCTTTGGCCTGTGCACTGTGCTCCCTCCCCAGCTTGGGGCAGGTCTGTCACTCAGATTAAAGCTCACATCCCCACCTCGTTCTGTTTGAGGGAGCTGCATTGTGCTATCCACCAGCAGCTCGGTGCACTTGTGCCCTCCTCCTCTTGCCATAGACTGATTTATTGGCTTTATCTTTCCCTTTTACAGCCGCTCTTTGCTGTGCCTGATTGCAGTGACCTCTGGTCCCTGCATAGCTCACATTCCTCTGTGGGGGCTGCAGGCCATGGGGAAAGGCCTGCCCTTTCCCTGGACCACTCCAGAGGAGATCAACAAGTCCTTTGGCTATATCCATCTATGCAGGCACCCAGTCCATCACTTCTCCTGTCCCAAGAGATTACCCTGGACAAGAACTGGGTGGCTGGGGAGTGATGTCCATCTCTGGGGAGAACAGGCTGTCTCTGAGCTAGTGCTCCACAGGGCAGAGAAAGGAAAATGCTGTCTCTCTCTGCCCTGGGAAAGTGCCAGTCAGCTTATCTAATGCCTGTCCTGCACTCAAGCTATCCAGAGCATTGCACTGTCAGTCAGTGGCTAATGTATTGCTCAGGGGTCTGAGGTGCAGGAGAATTTGCTTGAGTCTCATTGCCCACTTAGGAGCCGCACATAGGACCCCATACTGCTCTCCCATCCAGCTTTTCCCAGTACACCTCAAAAAGCTGTCTCCCTCCCTTCCTGAGCCTAGACCTCACTAGGGCAGATGTGTTGCCGGACCTCCCTGGGGCTGGTGTGTGTGGTGAGGTTAGGGAGAAGCCATTCCCCAGCAACCAGCATTGCAATCTTTATTTGTCTTGTTAGGACACTCCAGAGAAGAAGCCTTTCCCCTTGCAGCCCTGGAACAGGAACTAAACAGGGAACCAAATATGGGGAATCACACTAGGCCAGATGTTTTGTCTGGCAAAGTCCAGGCTACTCAGGCGTGGTCCATCAGAGTTATGATCTCTGGGTCTAAACAGCTCTCAGGCAGCAGATAATGGTGGACTACAGTACATCCCAAACCTCTGAGAACAGTCATGTTTATTAACTTGCATTGGCAGCTCTGGTCTGGACAGAGTCTTCCTTCCTTGCTAAAATGAGGTGCTTTAGAAATACACAGTCTTTTAAATAAGTGCTCACAGGAGTCTGAAGATCATTGCTCCCAGACAGTGATCCCTAAGAGGGAAGGAGGAAAAGGCACTTGCATATCTGATCCTGAGTTGAATTTGTATACTTGGCAACAGGACAGAAATATCCATTTTCACCTGACAACAGTATTGGCCCACTGCTCAGCCTGGAACAAGCAGACCCCTGAGGAGACTAAACTTAGAGAGGTCTTTGAGAATAGCCTGATGCTTGACAAATACACATTTCCTTCCAATGTATGTGCAGAGGAAGAGAATTGTACAAATTCTTTTGTTGCATTGTACGAATTTCCTGTTGGCCAACTCTGCCACACAGATTGTTAATGCTTTCCATAGGGCGACTGCTGTCTGAACAAGGTTCTACATGGGAGGGCTGGAAGGGCCACAAGCAGCAGACAGTGATGGTCTGTCCTTTCTTTGGGCTGGGTACATGGCTGGTGGGTATTTTTGCGAAGTTTGTGACCCTACCCAACAGGGATATGGTTCCGATAAATGAAACAGATTCCTGATATATGACCTTCAGCCACAGCTTGCCCTCATGTGTTGTTTTTCATGGCTTGCTGTATAAACACACTGCAGATATCCACAAAAATTGACTTAGAGTCTGAAGGGGAAGAGTCTTTGAGTTGATCTTGTGCACAAAATTAGCCTAGGGGACTCACTGCTGAAGGAGCTGGCAGAGGCCAGATCTGGAAGGACCCTAAAAAGGATGGGAGGCCTTTCTGAGGAGCAAGAACTGGCTGGCAGGGACGAAGTGTTATCCTGGAAATGGCCAGAACTCAGCTCCTTTAGGGCCATGGCCATATATTCCCCTGTGAAGCACTAATGTCCACAGGTCTTCCAGACAGGCATCTTCTCCATTCCTCTGGGCACACTGGGGATGCACTTACCACCTGCACGTGGGAGCCGCCAGGCAAATCCCTGTGCTGCTAATTCCTTGCAATTATACCACAGCCAAAACCAGGCTGCTGAGTCAGTGGGGATTATTCTTTGCCTGAGTCTTACTGTCCAGCTCTGTGAGCTGAAACACACTCTGTGGGCAGGGTTCAGCTCCACTCCCTGCCCTCCCTTCCCTGAAATGATCCTGGCCCCCACTGGCAACAGGAGAAGTCACATCAGAGGTCAGAGGCAGTGACTGATGGGCTGAAGGTAAACAAAGAGGTCAGATAAGCTCTTTTACATTATGTGTGGAAATCACACTTTACTGGGAGTTGAATCTTCCCAAGGAAAGAAGCAGATGGGAGATTAAAGTGGTCACTGAAAGTTTAATTAGGGTAGGCTGAGGCCCAGCAGGATAGAAGAGCACCCACTATCTCCCAACACCACACTGCAACTCTTGCAATGAGTGAGATAAATTAAACTGATAGGCTGCTCCTGGAGTCACAGAGACCCAGGGCTTTTTTATATTTTATTTTGGCTTTGTCATTTCATGGTTCTGTCAGAGCTGAAGGAGTTGAAATGCAAGCAGATTAGGACAGTTACAAGACTCCTGCACCATCATAGTCTGCCACAGAGTACCATTCTTTGCTTGACTGGCTTAGAGAGTGAGACACCACATGAATTAAAATGGGTGCTCATTCTCCATTCCACAGGGAATCAAGAGTGTCAGGAACAGTCTCTCAGCCTACACCTGTGCACATGAGGTGGCTGTGGTGATGAGTTCATCATGGCCAAGGTCCTCGGGCTATTATGTATTAACCCCAGGAGCAGGCCTGTAAGAGCAGGCTGGGCAGGCTGGGCTGCTTCATTGCTCCACATTGCTCCAAGTGGCCAATTTGTGCCCTTTTTTTTTTTTTTTTTTTTTTTTTTTTTTTTTTTTGGGGGGGGGGGGGGCGGGGCGGGGAGGCTACTGTCTGTTGCTCTGTTTTTCAGGCACTGTAAGCAAGAGTCATGACCATGTACTAAAACCCATTAACTGAGTAATACTCCAAATATTGTGGCTGACCAGAGTCTGAGCTCTGCCTGACAGAAGACAGCCTCAGCAGCACCTTAGAGATGATGAACAGGGGACTTACTCAGCCTTTAGACAGTGTCCCCAGCAACTGTGGCACTTTAAAGCTCATGTTGAATTCTCCTTTTACCCAAGAGGAAGCTTTAGCAGCAAACCTGCCTCTGAGGTCTTCAACAGAGATGTGTCTAGAGGATGGTGCCTTCTGTGCAGAAAATAGAGCAGTCCATGTTTGTGAGTTGACTGGGCGAGGTCTGAGCAAACCCTCTTCCGACATGGGCCTTGCATGTCCAGTTTTGTTTATGGGCATCTGAGACCTTGGGCTCCCTTCTTCCTATGAAAAGGAGATGTAAAGCATGTGACCTCCGACTGTGATGTTTGGCTCTGCAGTGCTAATTTGGCACATTTGGATTTTCATGGCTCTGTCCCATCCTCATGCCTGTTATTATGGTTGCCTATCATAGAGACACTCCTGTCCTATGTGTTTTCACATTTGCAAGCAGTGTGATTCAGGAGATAAAGACAAGGCCAGACCTTCAGGAAGATGCTTTCCCAGCTCTGCTGGTGGCTTGTAGTTTGCCCCTCAGTGGAAAATCCTCTGGGATTTAGTCACTCTCATTGTTCTGTCTTCCCTAGATAACTTCCCCTGCATTATGCATGTATGAAGAGGCTACCTGACATAAGGAAGGCTTTGCTTATATGTTCTGCATAGACGACTGTTAAAAGGGACAAAGCCATTTTCAGCAGGCAGGGTTAAAAATGTTAAAAATTTCCCAGAGAGAGTTAAAACTCTTCCATTTTATCCAGCCATAGACTGAATCTGTACTGACCACAGGGATAAATTGTGCCAGGGACTAGAAGCAGACTTGCCACATCTGACAAGAGCAAGCACCTTGCTGTTCAACTGGACACTTTCAGACTGCTGAGGTTCCACGTCTCTGCTCAGCATGTGGACTTAGACTGAGGGCGGTGTGGTGACTTTCAGGAAATCTAGCAAGTATACTCTTCTGAAAAATGAGGCTGTGACTGCACAGCGCAGGTAAAATATGTGGGTAGAAGAAGCTCCTTTAAATTCTCTGGGTTTGAAAAAAAACACGAAAATCCTCATGAGTCAGGCAGTTGCAAAATCCTGGAACTGGCAAAAAGCTCTTTTTTTAAAAGGTTTTTAGTGTCATGCTGAGTGCTGGGGGGTTTTCATCTGCCTTCTTACCGTTGAGACTGTAAGTTCCCCTCTTCGTCCGACATAAGGGAAGGTGGAGGTCTTCAATAAAAAGTTACCCTTGGGATGTGGAGCTTTCATTAAACAAGTAAATACCACAAGGCTCCTGGAAAAATTGTTGGTAAAGGCAATAATGTGGATGAGTTGGTATCCCTAGTAAGGCAAGGTAAAGGGTAAAAGCAGAAGCTGTTGAACAGTGCATGAAAAGCCAGTCTGGACTCCTGCAGAGGCATGTAAACTCCTCATGATCAAGGAAGTATGTGCTAGAAATATCTTGTATTGCATACTGCACAGAGAGGAAAAACAGCATCCTGAATCTGCCCATAAAACCACTGTATTTTATCAAGTGTGATTGTGGAAATTTTTGTTCTGAACCTCCTGTACAGATACCATGTTATTACAGAGGAGGCTTTTACTGAGAGTATTTAGAACAAGGCTGTGACATGAAACACTTGAAGCAGTAGAAGTTAACTCTGAGGATTTATAATTTTATCTTAAACATTTGCGTTCCATGTAATTGACATGATTGTGAGGTGCATCTGACCCATTTTATATGTAACTGATATACAGTGATGGTTGACAGCAAACTGCCTCGTCAGACCTTTCACTGCACATAATTATATATCAGTAAATACCCTGAAATGATTAATTACTGCCTTTTGAGTTGAAGTAGGCTCAAGGAACCCCTCCCCGCACCATTTTTCTTTTCTAGGAAGGAACCTTTTACTTGCTTTGCTTATAATTAGGGAAGTTTGAGTCAATATTATGAGAGCATCATAATCATCACAATCCAGAGTTGTAACTGCATATGGGTTGTGAAATGGGTGTGATACATATACACGTGCACACATACATACTCCTGCACACTCCCTCTGCCAGATTTACACCTCTCTGCCTGCACCATGTGCTGTACTGCTGCGTTAGAGCTGAGAACTGATGATAGGAGAGAGGATCTCATGAGAAGGGCTGACTACTAAAACTGTCAGGTTTCCCAGACTCCCATTTCTGCCTCCTCCCCCCCCCCCCCTTTTAACAGAGCCAATTTATTAGCATATAAGAATCATCAGACTGATTCAAACATGTCTCTATTCTGGATGCTAATATAATCTTTGTGATGGGAATTAAACAGCTCACAGGTCCTTTTGACTGTCCTACTGTCCCTCTACAACTAGGGAAGGGGAATGATGGTGGAAGATGGATGGGCTAAAGGCTTCTTGTTAACTGAAAGTGTTTTGACTTCCAGTCTTGTGACATAGTTAAACCAATAGCCTCCATTAGCAGGAAAACCAGCTGAGGTGCTATAAATATGCCTGCATTAAGATGGCACAGATAGCTCAGCAGAGCCAAAAAAGCAGCATTGGAACAAAATCCCAGAGGGACTGAACGAAGAAGCTGCCTGTGTCAAAGCCATGATGTTCTTTCTACATTTTCCTTCTTTCTCATCTTAGCAGTGGTTGCCACGTGGCTCTTCACATCTTTTGGCTCATGCAATTCTTGCTGCTGAAATCTTGGATCGTCTTGGTTACATCCATATGAATTTAAGGTAATATTTTTCTCTCGCTCCCACCCTGAATTAAGATTGTGTCTCACAACCCACAGCACCTAGAAAATATGATTGTGATTGATTTTGTTGCCTGGAGCCTCTGTCAGTTTGAGATTCTGAGAGTGTTTTGTTCATGAACTGTGGTTTTTTTTTTTTTTTTTAATTTATCCACAGTTAGAAATTGCTACTTTTCCCCAAAGATGTTAGGTCTTGCCTGAGTTTGCCTGAAATCCATGCAGAGGCCTTCAGCGCTCCCAGCACTGGGCCTGCCACTGATCTCTGAATAGCCCATTTGCAGCAGAACACCCTGGGACAGCCTGGATGATTGTTGGGCTACATCTCCCTGAACCCCTATAATAGCATGACCTCTTCCACATGTGGCCCTTTTCCATAGGGACTAGTCTGGTTTCTTTTCAAGGCAAAAAGAGAGGTGCACTCCAAGCCTAAGACTGAATTTTTCACCCCATCCCCACCTTGTTCTTTCCTTGTGGAATGCTTTGCTGCAGGATCACGTGTATGCCAAAAACACTTAGACATGTCTGCAGGGGGAAAAAAAAGAACTTCAGCAGGGACTGATTTGGCAGAGCTTTGCTGTCTCTTTCCACAGACAAAAATAATGGAGCCCAAGAGCTAGAGCCAGCCTGGCCTCTGGACTTCACTGCAGCTAGACCAGGGCTCTACAGGACTCCTGTTTTTTTTCTCTGCTCTTATCTCCCATTTTAACTGATGACTATGGGAGCTGTATCTCAGCTGAGATGAAAAAGGAGCACTGGGGCAGAGAAGGAGCCTTTCTAATAGAGAGGAACAGGAAGAGAGCCCCTCTGTGTCATTACCATCTGAGTACAGGGTTCCCTTTGCGCATGGGAAGGGACAAAGAGCTGCTTCACACCCACACTGGCAGTCCTCAGTCTGGGACTCACTGTGTGAAGGGGTGTACATGGCTGCCTGAGGAGAGTAATTAACTACTCTGCGCTGCCTTCCTACCTGCTGCTTGCTGAGCACAATAGTGAGAAAAAGCCATTGTGAGACACTCACACATGATGTCGGGGGAGAGGAAAGAGGGAGAGAGGTGAGGTGAGGGGTGCAATACAGCAGCTAATGCGTGGCCTCCTTGGAGAAGGGTTCTTGGCATATCCTTAGCTTCACACACAGTGGAGGCTTGTTGTCTGGCTTGGGTCGTGAGAGGGACTCCCACAGACCTGGCCTCAGCAGGGCTGAACAGAAGGCAAGAGTGGTGTGACTCTCCCATTCCTCTATTCTTTGAGAGCCAGAGTTTAAGATTTCAACCTAGAGCTGTCTAACTTGCTGTAAATTATTTTTCATGCCTTCTTCTCTCCCAAGGATGTGGCAGAGTCTCTGCCTTGCTCTGAACAAAAGTGGCATGGCGGACATGCAGCAGGATATGGCACGTAAGAGTGCCAGGGTACTGGTGCAGCCACATACACTAGCTTGGCAAGTCCTCCCATAGACAGGGAAGTAAGTGAGGCTTGGCGAAAACATGAGAGCATGCCAAGGCAAGAGCTGGGACCAACAGGTCAACCTTAAAATTATCCAGAAAACTAACAGAGCATTCCATCTAGAGCAGTTCACTGGGAACTGTATCTTCTGTGGCTGGTCAAAAGGTGGCTGGTCAAATGGTAGTCGAGCAGTGAGAACCTTGGAGCCAGCCTACAAGGGATACAGTTGAAATGACCTGCTGCCTCCATTACAGCTTATACATGCCCAAAGCTTGTTTATGGGCAATTAATGTGGTTGTCTTGAGTAGAGCCGTGGTGAGTACAGTTAAGTAATTAACAGTAATTAAAGGCACATTATCCATGAACATGTTGTCCATGCTTATCCTGCACAGCCCTATGTTACTGATTAACCTACCTAACTTCCCCAAGCAAGGACAAAAGTCAAAAGGAAAGAGTCTGGATGGGCTGTAAGCCATGTATTACTGCTGGGCAGGCTTGGTCTGTACTTCTCCTCTCCATTGACCCTGCTGTGTGTCTTGGATACCTTCAGAGCAGCATTACTGCTGTCACCAAGAACCCAGAATGGAGCAGTCCATGCCAGGCACTCATACAAGCTGTGGCAGGTCTCTGCTCCCATCTGTACTGTCAGGACCAGCAGGCCCAGGCAAGGAGAAGAGAGGCATTCACATGTGTGTGCATGAGACAGATCCCATTCTCTCAGAGTAGTATCTGGTTTTTTTAATCAAAACTTGACATTCCGCTATTTTTAACCCATAACAGCACCAAACAATCTGATCAATTAACTGGGAACCGTCTTTGAAAAGCTCCATCCTTACCACTGCTTGTATCTTGGAGCATCTAGAGCAAAGACGGCTTTGCTGCACTGCATCCAGGCCCAGCCTGTGACTTTGCCTAAGCTGGCATCAAAAGGACCTGTTGGCACATCAGCTCCGCCCTTCTGGATGTACATTTGAGTAGCACATGTATCTTTCAGAGTGGCAGGAGCTGACCATGAGCTCCAAGAATCTTATTAGGGCTGCTTAGTATGTGTTAAAGGCATCTGGCTTAATCTATGCTGGCCTTTTCAGTTATGGCTTTTCTTAAATTCTAACATCTTTCATCTCTTTTAAAATAGTAAAGAGATGAATATTTAGAGTGTTTGATTTTTTTGCCATTCACTCAGGGTCTGACTTAAAGGATATTTTCAAACTGCATAAACCAACCTCACTCCCATTCTATCCCCATCAGATCCAAACAAACCTCTGCTTGAAGATGGGGAGGAAAGAAAAAATCCTTGTGGGTTTATCTGTTTTTTTTTCAAGTGACCTAATCAACAGAAAAGTCAAGACAAGTGTAATGTGAGGTTGGATTGAAGAGTTCAGGTTTAGGCTTAAAGTGCCCCTCACTTTTCACTTTGAAAGGAAACAGATCAATCCCTTTTTGAAATGGAGAGGAGAAAAAGGTCTGAGCTTTTTAGAAATTTTCCTGCATTTCTTCAGCCAGTATCATCTGCTGAATTTGACTTGAAGCTGTGAATATTCCAGTCTCCAAAAAGGGCATCTTTATAAGTGGATTAACCTTTTCAGCTCTAACCACCTCTGGTCCCCCTTTCCAGCAGCTATATTTTACCAGCAGGACTAGGCATATCTCAGGCTTTTCATGAACTTCCTCTAGAGATGTCCTGGGAGCTGACATCAAGAGAAGAGATTTGCTGGATTCACTGTTTCCTATTTCTAACCACCCTCCTCTTCCCTTTCAGCATTTCCCCCTGCTGCAAAGAGTAGCTTGAGCTGTAGATCTTCAAATATTTTTGTATCTTTGCGCTGTTTAAGCATTGCAGGACATTATACAGAACTGAGAACTAAATCTATCAAAGTCACACCATACAGTGCAAGGCTCCCAGGCATTTTCCTGCAGCCAGAAGTCTCTTGCCATTTCTTGTATTAAATCTGTTTATTGACGCTGCCATGACACTTTTTCACATGCTATAGAATTGCCCTTGCAAGGGCTCCTCAAAAAGTGTGTTAGGGCTTCTGACTTACGTCAGCACAACGAGGTTTCTTGAAAGTGACTCACCAAGTTTGCAAGACTTGAGCTGGGCCTGGAAGCAGGTTTTCTGCACTATTTCCAGGGGCTTGCCTACAGAGAAGAACTACTACAGGATATAGCAGGGTGGAAGGGAATCTGGGCCAAGGGTAGATTTTGGAAGAAGAATTTTTTTTTCCCAGCTTAGCTATTTTATCCATAATGGATTGCATTAAACCAAAAGGAGAGCTCTGATTACAGAGCTGGAGAAGGGTCCCTATGTCAATTAGTCCACTCAGGATAATTGGGAATAGCTAATCTGGGTAGGTGAAAGCCTTGGGAACAGCACTGAAGGGAATGAAAGACAAATTCCTTTTAGCTTGCTTGCTCCCATTGTTATCTGCACATAAATTATTCACATTCTTTGCAAGCTCATTCCTGTCTTGACTGAAGGAGTTAAGATCATTAGAACCCAACAATTTTCTAAATATTTCATGCTAAAAGAAGCTCCAGTGGAACAGGAGGTTGGGAGCAATGGGAAAGGGAGCACATTTATTCTGGTGTGATTTCTAGACCTGAGAGTTTCCTGACATTTCGGGACTAGTGATACCAGAGTCTTCTAGATACCCAGACAGAAAAAGGCCACAACATAGAGAAGAGGGGAAAGCCCATCCACTAGGCAGCTTAGGGCAGTATGAACACAGGAGTGGGAGAAGCAAGATAGTCCTGTTCATCTCTCTCAGGAGCCTGAGATTCAGTGCATGGCCCTGTCTTCCCTCCCTGTGTGATCAGAGGAAAGACTGTGTCTCCATCTGTTCTGCCATCGGAGAGAGCTGTAAGGCTCCCAGAGCACTTCCCAGTGAAGCCATGGGACCTGTGTATGTCAGGGTGGGCTGCTCTTGGGGAGAATTGCCTGGCTGTGAGGAGGCATGAGCTGCGGTGCAGCGTGGTAGCAGTGCTGTGGAGTATCTGCTCCCCTTGTACCCTGCTCACCTTACAAGGTAGATTTCATTATATATGTTTCATTATGGAATATTCTTTAAAAAAATTAAAATAAAGAGCCATCTCAAAGTAAATATGCTCCATTCAAAAAGAGTTGTTTCAATGTTATCAAAATGTTTAGGGTCACTGCTGTTTGTGTTTCCCCTCCCCCTCCCTTAAAGGAATTTTTCTATAAGCATTTCCATGAAACAGTTTGCTTTTGGTGAATTCTCACTTTCTGATGGGGAAGGAGGAGGCATACCGGCTGATTTCCAAGCAACACCACTACTGATGTCAGTGTTTTGGGGCAGGGAATCTCTCCCCGTGGTTTGCTGATCACCATGCACATGCAGATCCCAAACACAACAAAGCTGTTCAGACCCCATTTCAGTATAAGAAGTGTCAGAGCTGTTCTCTCAAGGTTTAAAGAATTAAAAGAAATAATGATTTCTCTCTGAGGAACAATGCCAGGATTTGCAGGTCTGTTTCACCATCACCTGAGAGGATGTCCTAACCTTGACATGCACGTGTGTGCAAACACAAGTGACCTTAAATGAACCTTGACTGTACTACCCCTCTTTACTGGCTTTACTGGCCCATCACTACTGCCTGTATTGTATGACTAGCCAACGTAGAAAGCTGACACCTCTTTTTAAATGACCTCCTCAGGAAGAGGCATCTGAACTGCACAGGCATCTGCCTGAATAGCCTGTTTTTTTCCCAGCAGACCACTGAAACTGGATGGCCATCAGCCATCTCTCTTGGGGGTCTTCTGCTGCACTATTTGCCCTGGTTCTCCTCTCTGCCTGCCCCTGAGAGATGACGCTCTCCAGGCAGAGACCGGCAGGTACAGGCTTGGCACAAGTCAAGGAGAAGATGCAGCACAAATTCATGGACACATTTCAGACAATAAAGACCACCATCATTTCAGGCTACAGGATGGCGGTGCCTACCCTCAGAGGGCCTACAGCTCAGAGCAGTGCTGGAAGGTGTCTTCCTGCCTGGTGTGTTGCCAGGCCCCAAGTCTCTGCATGGATATGGCTTCAGCAGGGCTGAACCTGCCCTGGAGCAGGTGATGAGGGGATGAAGGGCTCTAGAAAGCTGTCCCAGAGCCAGATCTGCAGCACTCCCATTTCGAGGCTTTAGAAATTTGGGTCTGTCTGTACCTGCCCATACAAACAAGCCCCACAGAGCACATCACTCTGCCCAACCCCTCAAAAGCATCTCCACCTCCCTTGTTTTTTGATTTACCCTCTGTCCGAGTCTGGAGGATACTCTGGATTTCTTGTCTCATTGAATTTCCTCCTTTCACCCTTCCCTATTCTAAGGCATCCCAGTGGCACAGGCAGAAATAGGCCCCCATTCCTCATAGGGGAAATGGAGAGTTTCACCCCCATCCCTCTAGGCTCTGGACCACAAAATGGGCCAAAGAGCTGATGGCTTAACCAAGAGAGTGAGGTAGAGCTTGCCTGAAAGGCCACTTGCAATTGGGAAACCTCGGCCACAAAAACCTAGATAGGACACACGGGGAGGAGGGTGATGTTTTGGATCCAGGGAAGAGATTGCTTTGGAAGGGGAGTCAAGAAGCTACTGCATACCTTAACTAAGGGACAGTAGCTGAGAAGAGCTGTTATTACCTCTATAAATATCTCAGTGCCCAGTGGGGAGGAAAGCTATTTAAGCTAATGGATAACTATGGCACAAGGGCCAATGGGCACAAAGTGGTTGTGAATACATGAGAGACAGAAATTAAAAAGTTCCCAATCACCAGAAGAAATACTCTCCTTAAGAGGAGCAGATGGCACAAGACACGGCACTGTCAGCTAAGGGCTTGGCTAGTTGGCAACACTTTGATGAAAAGACTGGACTTGATGAGCCACATGCCAGGCCTCAGCCCTTGGGAGCTGCCAGAGAACAAGCCAGTTCAGTGCTGCAATGAGGCAGCACCGACAGTGGGGCAAACATACACTTTCTATGCCTGCTCCAATCTCATTGCAGCACCCTGTGCCGGCAGATGAGAGCTGAGCTGCACATGGTAGAAAACAGCTTTTCCAAGTTGAGATGTTTGCCCTGCAGCTTGCATGGCTGTGACTCACCACCTGTGAGCTCCCTCAAGCCCAGCTACCTCTCCTAGCTTTCCACATGTTCCCGATGCTTTTCAATCTGAGCCAAGCTAATCCACATGGAAATCATAGCAAAGACAAGGCTCTTTAACTCATGTCTGAAGGCAGCCCAGAGTTTCTCTCTCCTAACATATGTTAGCACTGCCATGTCATCCCCTGCTAAGACATTGATATGATGTTAGCTGCCAGGATTGAAATACATCCATTTTCCTGGGGAAAAAGAGGTCATGATGACACAAGAGCTTCTGAGATGTGCGGTTTGAGAGGTGTCCTGGTGCTCTCTCCTTGTGCTGTTGTCTCCAAGTAGGACTTATATATAACATCCCCAGGGCTAATTCTTTCACAAAACAATAGCATATGGATGAGGAGCGTGAATGGTGCTATGGTCTCAACAGACAGAGCCCCCCCCCCCATCTCTCTGCACCACTGCCTCTGTTATCTAGCTAAAAATAAAGGAGCATCAGGCACCCAAATTTCCCATGGGCAATCAGCTGGTAAACAACAGACCTTGGTATGAACAACTCATAAATAGGGATGGGATACTCCAGCCCCAGTCCTGCGACAAAGTTGCTGTGGGACGATATATGAGACAAGGACACTGCTCACAGTGCCAAAGTCCTCTTCTCCTGGCCTGTCCCTTGTCCAAGGCTAAGATAATCTTTAGCCCTTAAGGGAAAGGCTCTGCTCTGCTCAGCTCAGAGCATCTTCAGACGTTATAAACACTCAGACTGCAGTGATAAAACTCCAGCAGGGTTTGTGTTTCACAAGTCAGCCCCTCCAGTGACTTCCTGACAGCTTTATGGCCTCCCCATGCTCCCCTGCTTCCTTCACACACGTTGTCACATTAAGACTCCCTTGCCTGCCATCAAGCTAAGTTTTTCAACGGTTACACTCCAGCAGTTACTATGGACACAAAGCAGCCAGGCAAAAAACAAAAGCTCATGTTAAGGATTAATAAGTAATTTTCCTCCCCTCACCATTTTGCTCTAATTAAGTTTTGCAGGGAGTAAGTTGGGGGAGGGAGGAGGGTGCCCCAGACAGATGATTTGTACTAGTAGAGGTTCTGCAGCTGATGAGAGATGAATCATTGTGGAACTGTTTTATCCCTTTCCAGCCTGAACATACTCTTTCCATCACACCCTTGTGATTAAAAGATGAAGAAAACATAGATGAAGAAAAAAATAAGTACCATAGGAGAGGCTGGGCTTATCTTCAACTGCCAAATTGCTGTGACTTCGAGAGGTTTGTTGGATTCACCCCTGCAGAAGACCTAAAAGCTAAAGAGTGGCAAGACTGTTGCCTTTGGGGCCAGAAGCTGCAGCTTCAGTTAAAATGGGCAAGGGATGGGTTTAAACCTTCTTCACTCCATTCCTTTTCTGAGCTGCTGGAAGTACCAGAAGAAATCTATCTCATCTTGGGGCCAGGAACCATCCCCTCCCCTCATTCCCTTCCTAGAGCTAACATTTGAGGGGAAGGTGTCTCCAGCAACTCTATAGTCTCTGGGACCCCCAAAGTTTCCTTGACTACTCTCTTGGTCATGCATGGGAGCCAGAGACCCACATGGTTGCACAAAGAAGACTAAAAGCTGTTTGTTTCAGCGATGTGGCTCTTACGGGCTGCAGGGGGAAACCAAGCACACACTTTTTTTTTTTTTTTTTTTTTTTTTTTTTTTTCCAGATTTCCCCCCCAACCCATTGAAGTCTTGGGCACCAATCACCACTAACTGTTTCCTTCTTCTAAATAATCAGACTGTTTCTAAGGCTGGCTGGAAAAGAGCGTGGTCCATCCTGGGAGGATGCAGCAGGTGAGAAAACATTATGAAACTCCAGCATTGCCATTCCCTCTCCTGCCTTTGGACATTTTAAATAGCCAACAGAAGCCAAAAGATGGGGAAGATGCCAAAAAGTTGAAAGGTTCTCCTTGTTAAAAGGGGTGGAGAGTGCAAGCAGAAAGGGAGAGGGGCTTTCCAAGAACTATTTAAACATTAACCAGCACAATAATTGTCCTGTGTTCGTGCTTCCCATTGCCATGTCGGTCTTTCACCTCTGTGCTTGAAACTACATTTGGGTAGAGCAAGCCAAGACTCACTTGTCCCAGTGCCCTGGACATTGGTATATCCAGCCTACATCAGGGCAAAGATCCCGCCAGCCTCTCATCCTGCCCCAGACTCTGCTCCTAAATGGATGCTGAGGAAATGCTATACAGAGCATCTCCTCCTCACTATGCCCTTTTCCCAGCATTTATTTGCCAAACATGAATCCGGGACATCTCATCTCATGCAGGTTTTAGACACACAATGGGACAAGGACTAAATCCCTGTGCCGACGGGGTGCACCTTATTTCTGTACTAGATGACACTATAGAGAGATGATTGGTGCTGCCCTATGGGGCAGACAAGGGGGCTCAACCTGGCCATGGTGGCATGGCATTACTATGCAGCTGATTTGGGACATGCTCACCCTGTGCTTGTGACCAGCTCTGATTTCCCTGAGTCAGTGGCACACTGGCACTGGGTTAGTGCATCCTGAGGTGTCAGGATGGGTCAGAGGTGCTACAGTGGCTGGGAGTATATTCAGGCTAATGGACATGGTCATGGCGGGGGGATGCTTCCAGAATCCTGAGCTTCTGCTGGCCCCAGAGGCATAGCCCACACAATGCCAGCATGGCACTGCAGCAGTGACAGGCATGTGTGCCTAGACAGACATGAGTCAGACTGTCCGCTTCATCCCCCAGGACTTTATTTACAACCTAGAATTGAACCATCCGTGTAGCTGCAGGGGAACCAACAGGAATGGGGGTTGGGTTGTTTTAAAAAGCGTTATTGATTAACTTCCCTGTTGCAGTCATAACTCAGAGAATACGGCTGGAGGGTTTCAGAGTGTCACAGCCCACAAAAATAAAGTCAGTGTGGCATGTAGCTACTAGTTTTTCTGCACCTGGCATTACATACGTGGGCATCTCAGAGCTGGGCTCAGCAGGATGCTGAACCAAGGCCCTCAGCCCCTGGCGCACCTTATATGTATGTAGTGTAAGCACTGCAGCAATCCCACAGGGGCTCATGCACCACTTCTCCCCTTTCCCCGCTATATGAGGGGCAATCCTATGCATTTAGCATCTTTAGCAGTAGTGTCTGAGCATCACAGCTCTATCAATTTCATGTTTTAGTCTTGAGAGTGGGAAAATTCCTCTTTAACACTTGGGAAGCTGAAGCCTGGGGGGATAAAGTGATGTGACCAAAGTTACACAGGGAGCCAGTGGCAGAGGATGAAGACTTTCACTGAGACCCAGCTGTGTGCCCTGTCGATTTTGTGAGAGTGAAATATAGAACTGAAAGCAATGCGGGATGGTATCAGAGACTTCAGAATGCACGCATGTCACTCTGAACACTAACTTTAGGGAATTCTCCAGCCTTAGAAGTGATAGCTTATGAGAAATTTTGCCAACTCCCAGTAGTCTATTAGGTTGCAAAATTTTGGAATCAGTGCAATGGACATGTGCAAAACCGTGGTAATAATAATTATGTAATGACTGCAGCTAATAAAAAGCTGGGTGAAATGAGTGTCTACAAGAAGCCTGTGGATATTCTTTGCCCACCAGCCCTTCATGGACATTGCTGTTTTGAAACAGTTCAGCAACACTTCCCACAAACAATTTTCATTCCATAGGTTACAGCAGGCAGCTTACCAGAACATGCAATTGGTCAAAACTGGTGTGTGTATGTTTACAGGAGAGGGCTTAATGCTGATTCAGTGCCCTGGGCATGTGGGATTATTTCTGGTCCCCTGTCAGCTAGGTACAACTCCAGTGCAAACAGCTGGGGAGTTTATGGGCTCATAACTCACCTTCCACCAGTATTTTAGCATAGTTGCTGGAGCATTGCTCTTTATTGTAAGTTTTCCTCCCTTAAACCTCACTTCAATAGCAAATATGAACTAAGATGAAATAAACAGAATGTTTTATTAGAGCAAATATTCCCAGGTTAGGTTCTTGATATTCCCTGGTGAGCACACAGTTCCTTCAAACACGAAATACTTGGGCTGAAATGTCTCAATTTTGCTCTAATGAGCAAGCATATGCGCGTAGAGTGCCTAGTGTCATGCAGGCCTGACTCACAGTGGCAGTCTTTTGCTGTTCAGACAAAAAATGCATGTGATTTTGGGGTAATTCACAGTGAAGATCTAGACTGGAGCTGACTGAATGAAAACAAAGCCAACAGAACTGAAGTCTGAATCAGCATGTGGGTTGTGTGTGTGTGTTTTTTTTTTTTTTTTCTTTCTTTTTTTTTTTTTCTGGTAATAAATTACAGCCCTTTTTAAGGAGATTCTTCCTCACCCACCCAAATGTTGAGCAAAAGGACCCTGTGCTATGCAAAGAAACACCTCTTCTTGCAAAGCACCTTGCTACAAGGGTTCAGCTCTTTAGGAATCAAATTAAGATGATCCATTTAAAGAAGGTACTTTCTTGGGAGCAAATCCCATTTGAAATAAAGCAGAGGGATTTAGCTTAACAAGGCAAGGTGGGGGAAGGCTCTGTTTCCTGGGGACTCTAAGAAATGTCAAGTTCACTAGGCAAGGCAGAGGGAGAAACTAGGAAAAGGGCTGTGGGACTCTTGGGATGAAGAAAATAGTGCCTCTGTCATGACACTATGCACATGGTAATGTGGACCTGTCTTAATTGCCCTGACCAGCCTCATCTCGGACCCTCACTCACACACCCGTGGGCCCAGGGGTCCTATTTAAGCTTGGCCATAGGCACCTAGTCCTCTGCCGAGCTGCAGTGAAGATGGGCCTGTCTCTAGCCCTGTCCCCTGCTGCTCCTGCCTGGATCCTGATCCTGGTCCATCCCTTTGCTGTGTCTGAGGCTGGTAGTGGACCCTGTCCTCTGCACCCAGCTCTGCCCTCCAGGTTCAGACCCAATGCAGGCCCTGCCCGCACCGCAGTCCCTCTCAGCTCCTGGTTCATCCTCTGGCATGGGGCAGCCCCACTCTTGCTGCTTGATGGCGCTGCCGGGCTGTCTTACGCCTGGGTGCTCCCCCTCCAGGCAGCTCCTGTATTGGCCACTATCTTTGCTAATCATTTGCCATGCAATAAATACCATGCAACCTGTATGACTGCAGGGCAGGTAGGTGTGCTCTACCTTATTTCCCTCATCTCACAACCTGGATATACTATCAGAGGAAAACACTGATGCTGTCTGGCACCATTAGCTTCAGCAAAGCCCAGAGAGATTGGATACTCCTTACAGTTTCTTGCCAGTCCTTCCCTTTGGAGCTGATAGCTGATGCCTGTGGAGATGTGATGCAGTGGGCAGCACAACTGCTTTATTGCTACTTTTTCTCTCAAGCTGGTGCCATGTGGGGCAGCCTCCCTGGAGTAGCACCTGCCTGCACAGTGCAAGGTGCCCTGGGCTCCACACACGATGGGGGTCCCTGAGTGTCCTATATCACTGAACTCTCCACTCTGGGAAATGGCTCAGCAGCATAAATCACAGTGCCAGCTTCAGGGTGCCTCAAGGTCAGTGAGCTCCTTGTGTAATGTTTTCATGACAACTGGGCCTAACCACACAAACCCCCATGCTGACAAAGCAATCTCCAGCAGGGAGGAAAGGCTCAAAGGAGGATTTCCATCCTCATGGCTTGCAGCATGAGGAGCTTTGTTCACAAGAAGACCCAGCTCCGCCCCCTCTCCCTTCTGCTCCTAAGCAAGTAGCTTTGGCAGCTGGGTAAATTGGAGATATCGCTGCTCAACCCGCCCTGCTCACAAGCATGCAATGGCAGCTCTCATTACATGGGGATCACACACGCAAAGTCACAGCCTGTGAAAATCTACAGCCCAAACCTTTCCATCTGTCTGTCTGTATATCTGCCTGCCTCCCTGCCATGGTGCTGTTGCCTTAGGGCCCAGAGCTGTGTTCTGTCCCATTAACCACGAGGTGGCAAAGCCCCCTCTGCACTGTGGATTCAGTGGATCCCCTCATTGAGTGGCTGGCCAGCCAGGACAGCTGGGATGCAAGTCAGGGCTCTTTCTGTCACAGATAAGCCTGTGCACAGGCATAATGCTCTCATGTGTGACTTCATGCCATCCAGGAAAGAAAAAAAAAAAAAAAAAGGAAAAAGAAAGGGCTCCTGTGAGGTGAGATTTGTGGGTTTGAGGCCTTTCAGGCCAAGGAGCCCCCAACTGCAGCTGCAGCTGCTGCTGTGGTTGTGCCACAAAAACCTAACTCTTCTGCAATTTGGGTTTTGACCAAGCCTGAGCCCTGCTCAACTCTTTGCAAGAGCAGATGGAGTCACTTGCCCCAGGGAGGAAGTTCTGGGCATGCAGGTGACCCCCAGCTCACTGGTGGGGCAGAGAGTCAGAGCAACCTCATGTTTTGTGACTCCCCGCAGGCAATGTGCAGGGTATTCACAACTGTCCGCATGTATTAGGCATGGCCTGCCCCACAGCTACTTTGGCAGTTAACGCAAATGCCTACCCTCAGGCTGGGTGAAAGGGGCTATACCAGTAGACCAGGGCAAAAGGCACTCTTTGGTACACAGGCATCATGGATTGGCTTACATCAACAGGGAAAACCCATGATTATTTGGGAGAGCTCCCAACCGTGGATGTGAGCATTCATACATACAGCAAGAACTACACAGTTCTCACTGGCACAGCCCTCTGCTCAGTAGCCCCAGAGCAGTCCAGGCTGCAAGGTTGGATACCTGCTTGCTGTCCTCCACTATATAGGCAAAGAGGTAAAAATAGTCCAAGATAATTGAGGATGCAATGTTAGTCACCAGGAACTTTCAGATCAGTAAAACATAGCCTGGGCAAAATGCATGACATTCCTCCTGCCGCACAGAAAATGGAGTGGAAGACACCAAGGGAGGTGATGGTCAGAAACTGCTTCATTGGAGTCAGAGCCTGCTGTTCACAGAGCAACACGTGTTGCAAAGAAACAGCAACCTAGCAGTAATGGGTCTATGTGAGGAAGAAGACTGTGGGGAACTGCACCTCTGCAGGCTCTCTAGATCCTGTTATGAAGCCCTGCCACGGCCAAACATGAGCCAGCACTCAGCACTGTCCAACACACACCTTGAATGCTGCAGATCTCTGCCAAACTCAGCTCCAGGTGATTTTTGAACATACAGAACAACGTTATAGGACATGGGGGCTCAGGAACATGTCCAGAGCCATGGATAAACCTTTAAGGTTCAATTTGAGGTCCTGCTACCCAGCATAGAGCCGCAAGGCCCTGCTCCTGCAAAGACTGAGAGCATGACCTCAGGTTCGGGCACTGCGCAGACAAGCCACTTGAAACCACTTAGCCCACATAGGAAGCAGAAAGGCGAGCCCAGTGCACAGCTTTAGCAGAGTAAATCCTCAAAGCCCCTGTCAAATCACACTTTCAGAAATTTGTCTCATCATTTCCTCTCCAATTACAATGTCATCATTTAAAAGAAAACCACCCACTCCCGCTCTCATCTTCAAAATGTCACAAGTGTTTCCTGTGTAAGAAGTCACCCAAGAGGGAGGGCAGCCTTACACACTCAGCAGCATCCTGCTCTGCCCAGCCTGGTGATTTAACCCCTGAGGATCTGGTTTTCTACCACCGGCAACATCTTGCATTGGGCGACACATATAAATAAGCCACAGCCAGATCCATTGAACAAAACCACGATCTCCTCCATCACTCCACTGAGTGCTGTACATATGGCAATATCTTCCCCCAGGAAGGTTTAAAATACAAATAGGTGAAAGGGGAGTGGGTGGGGATCCACAAACCAGAGCAGTATTGCCCCCTTTCTTATCTATATTCCAGATGCCATGGTCCTAAAGGGATACAGAGCGAAGGGCTGCCACATGACAGACTTGTCCTGGTCTTGCTGCTGGGGTGCTAAACGATCCTGAACAAGCCATTTCTCTGCCTCTGTGCCCAAGTTTACCCTCCTGCAGGGAGGCAGACATAACCTCCTACATAAAATGCAGTGAAAACCAACAGTAAAATGCAGGCTTGATAAAGAGAAATAATCAAAAGAACACATTTTTTATTAGGCCCTTTCACTGTATAAATAATTTATTTCAGTTCACAGCATTATGTCTGCATCTTTTAAAAAAAAGAGGAAAGACGGGAGGAACAGAGAATGACGGACAATGGAAGGAGTAAGACAAGGGCAGCAGGATTTCCAACACTGACAAAGGTACCGTGGGAAATGAGACTGGTACCTCATGATATCTGCTAAAAAAAGACCATTCAAACATATTTAGAGAAGACACACAACCTGGCAAAAACCCCAGTTTGTTTTCAGATCAACAACCTAGGCAGTTTCTTTTAACTGTTGTTTTGCTGAGGCACCTTTTTTTGTAGCCCACTGCAGGCAATGCACATCTTTGTACAAGAAAAGAAGCATTCAGTTCTGAAACATTGCAGAAATACCACGGAAGCCATTAGCTACTAATTGGAAAAGTATTTTTAATTATTGCAGAAAGCAGAGTTAGTGGGAATGGCACTGTTAAAGCAATCCAGCTTGCTCAGCAGAATATTTAAGCATGCTCTCTGAGTTAAGCATATGCTTAAATGCCTTGCTGAAAAATACCTGTTTGTCAAATGAGATACTCAGCTGAGATCAATGTAATTAACCTCCCAGAAAGGACCAATCTCTGCAAAAGCATGCCACCAAAACTTGCAGAAATTACTTGCAGATGCCAGTGTCTGCAGAAGACCTAAGTCTTGACAGTGAGGGAAAAAAAAAAAAAAGAAAGAAATACCTGCATTTGTTATTTTTAAAACCTGATTGCTTTTGATCTGGTGGGAAAATGTAGATTTATATTTTGCCTCTAAAATTCTGTCACTATCCAAAAAAAGGTTAAAGCATTTGGCTCCTGTGGTGTCAAAAATAAATATTTTCTCTCTATCTCTCAATAGCAAGTACCAAAGTGTTCCATGTGAAGAAAAATCAAAGAAAATCCAAAGAAGAGTGAACAGAGCCACCTACACTGATGGGACCAGCCCACTCAATCAGCGTACAAGTCAGGACTCGCGTATAACCTCGAATTCTGCTGGAGAAATACTACTCGGTTGCAATATTTCTTTTCTAACAAAACACAGTTTGGAAGGTACTGAGCGCACTGCTGCAAGGGGAGAATCAGCTCCCCGAAACCCCAGCATATTTTTCTTTGTATGCCCAGTGGCTTCTGGAGCTGTTTTACGAAGGGTATTCAAGCAGTAAGGCTGTTTTTTTAGCTCATCAGGAACTCCTGCACGATGATGGGAAACCCCCTCCAGCTCAAAACTAAGGATACTTGGCCCCTGGTTCTCCCACCACTTTTGGGCAAGGAGGAAAGCTGGTACCCTAGTTTTCTCTTCCAGAGAGCTGAGTCCCAGGCCAAAACATGCAGACCAAATGGCTTACAGTCACCAGGGCCCCAATCTTGCCCTGCTCCCAGCACAGTACCAAAGTGCTCACCTGCAAAAGAGCCTTGTTAAGCTGCTCCAGGCCTGACCTTATTCCCAGTCACTCCACCAGCATGAGAGCTCATGAGAAAGCCAACTCCAGCCTTGTTGGCAGCAAGGGGCTCTACTTTGAATGGGGTTTAAATCTTGATAAAAAGGTAACCTCCCCCTCCCCATGGTTCCCTCCTCGTCTCCTTACTCTCATTTTCCTGGCGCTGACAAGTCCCTTTCCGGCAGAGATTTTGCAAGCTTTTGCCATTTTGTCGGGCAGTGATGGCTGCTGTTCGTCTTGGCCAGCGATGCACCGCCTCACTTCATGGCCCCTCTAAAACCTACATGTAACAAACACTGCCCTAACCTTTCACACTGATTTCAGAGAGCAGCAAGTCGACTGGTTGATGCATTTCTGTATGAAGTCTTTTTTCTTTTTCTTTTTCTTTTTTTTTTCTTTTTTCTTTCTTTTTTTTTTTTTTTTTTTTTGTTTTTTAGTAATACATATTTTGGATCACCCTGATGTGAGCAAATTAGCACCTCGGAGCATGCCTCTGCCTGGCCCCAAGAGAGACCTGATCATGGTTTTGCTTCAGAAGACATTAGAAACAAGCCTTTGAGAACAAAAAGACTCCTGGAAAGCCCCATACCAGAAAAGTTCACCCAGAAGCCTTTCCTTCTTCCTTTTTTTAAGCAAAGGGCTTAAAACGCAGCACCAGCCAGCAGCTGGTGAGCTCTCCCTAGGTGGCTGCAGCATTACGACCTCCCTGAACCTATGGATGTTCACCCTTGCTCAGCACACTTCTGCTTCCTAAATCATCATCTGCACCTTGTCTGGCAGAAGGCCAGGGTCTCCTTTCCTCAGCAATTTCCTCCCACCACCACCCATATTGTTTTGGCGTGATCACCCAGCTTTCGCATTCTCACTGGGGCCCGTGACCTACAAATGAAGGCGAGCAATGGAGGCGCCTGCCACGCAGCTGAGAGCCATCCCACCGCAGGTTGACCTTGTGCAGCCACCATTCAACAATCTGCATCTGGGCATCAGCTTCTTCCCCTGCTCACTGCAGGTTCCCACCCCAAGGCATCCAGCACCCCTTCAAGCACCACTCCTTCAGTCCAATGTCCCCTTCCCATCCCTCCACCCCAGCCCTCCCCATGCACGCACATATTAAAGATCCAGAAGCACATTTAACCTCTCTCAAATGCACTTTTAACAGGGTCCTGCCCTGTTTATCCCTTGGCCCGCTGTGGCACGGAAAAGCAATCTGTGCCTTTGAAGGATGAAGGGGCAGCAGTGGGAGCTACCCCCCCAAGTCTGCAGGCTCTCAGCCGCTGGGCACTCACTGGCATCACGGCTTCTTGCTGGCATCCCCACCACCTGCAATGTCTAGTCCCGCTAGAACATCTCCATCCATGGCTTCCAGGCCCTGACTCAGCCCAGGAGCTCACAGGGTCTGGGGCTGGCCCCTGGGCACGCAGTGGTCCACGCTCCCCTCCTCCAGCCGGGAACGGATCATAGGCAAGGAAAAGTGGGAAAGGGAAATCCCAGCTCTTGCCTGCAGTCAGGATCTGGGTTTGGCTAGAAGGAGTTATATTGTTATCACCACTATTGTGGTCTTTTCATTTGGAAAGGAAAAAAAAGGAGGAAAAAAAAAAAAAAAAGGATCGCTTTGGTTCTCTCTCCCCCTCGGTTCCTTTGTCTGTTTTCCCATCTGTTCGTACACCCATGGGCTTTACCGCTTCTTTTTCTGCTTGAGGGACTTCCTCCGCTTCAGGATCATCTCGTAGAGCTTGTCCATGCCCTCTGTGAGCCCCTCACCAATGATGGCACAGGCAGGCTGGACATGGTAGGTGGTGGAGGGGGTCAACTCGTGCAAGGCTAGCTGCTTCTCAATCTCGGCCACGGGCAGAGACTTGGGCAGGTCCTGCTTGTTGGCAATGACCAGCAATGGGGTGCCCTGGTTCTCCGCGAACTTGGTCACCTTATGCAGCTCTGTCTTGGCCTCCTCCAGCCGGTCTACATCCACTGAGTCCACCACGTAGATGATGCCATCGGTGCAGCGGCTGTAGGACTTCCACAGCGGGCGCAGCTTCTCCTGCCCGCCCACGTCCCAGAAGTGGCAACTGATGCCCTTAGCCGTGCCGTTGCTCAGCCGAATCTTCTCTGTGTTGAAGCCAATGGTGGGCACTGTGTTGACGAACTCGTTGAACTTGAGCCGGTAGAGCACCGTGGTCTTTCCCGCCGAGTCCAGGCCCAGCATGACGATGTGCAGGGACTGGAAGGCGGAGATGTTGGAGGAGATGTTCCCCATGGCCCTGCCACTGCGGCCGCCGGGGCCCCGCGCCTCCGTCGCCCTCACAGCCCCGCACCCATCCCCGCGCCGCCGCCCCCCGGCCCGCTCCGCTCCACCTGGCGCGGTTCGGTTCCGTTCGGTTCGGTTCGGTTCGGTTCGGTTCAGCTGGGCTCGGCGGGCGCGGAGCGGAGCGGCCGGCGCGGGCAGCGCGGCTCCACGCCGCCGCGGCGCTCGGGGACTGCCGGCCGCCGCCTGCCGCCGCCCGCTCCGCCCCACTCCGCCCCGGGAGGAGGGACCGGGCTGCGCCGGCCCCGCCGCCGCTCCGCGGCTCGCCGGCCGCGGCGGGGACGGGTCGGCCCCGCAGCCTGGCATCCTTGGGCCGGAGCGCCCTCTCCTGCCTTCGTGGCGAGGCGAGCCGGCTCCTAAATCCCGGGGGGGGGGGAGGGAGCGCGGGTGTGTAAGGAGAGGAAGGTATTTACAACATTCCTTACACTTTTCAGAGGCGTCATCCACAGCAGTATATATAAAAAAGAAAAAGATAGAAACTGAAAATACAATAAGCCGAGGTACTATTCACTGCGCATGAGATACAAAGCGAGACCTGCTACACAGTATATAATCACTGGCTGAGAAAATCAAGGGGTTAAAAAAGTGATTCAGGCATTAAAAAAAGCCTGCTACTACCATTGCTCTATAGGGCTGATTTATGCCAGCCAGGTGTCCAGCCTGGAAAGCGGGTTAATGGTGCTCATTTGAGTCTGCAGGGCTGAGTGGTTTCACAGCCCTGCTGCCTGCATGGTCTGCCTTGGTGGATGATGGTTTTGATTAGTTCACTAGGTTGAAGCGGCTGTAAAATTAATTTTGGTTGAAATATTCTGCCTTAAAACTCCGACTGACAAAAAGCAACTTATAGAATACAGGGTTTACAAATTTTTGACTGTGTGATTGAAGCTGGCTCTCTAAAATTCAGATTTTTGACTTTTATTTCTTTTGCTGGGAAACTGAAAAAGAACAAACATTGTCATCCATGTTTTCCTGTTGAAAACCTTTTCTTCCTTTTTCTTTTTACTTTGTCTTTCTTTCTCTCCTTCTGTCCCTCTTTCTCCGTCTCTCTTCTTTTCTCTTTCTTTCTTTTTCTTTCTTTTCTTTCTTTTCTTCC
Organism: Rhea pennata; assembly: GCF_028389875.1. Lineage (NCBI taxonomy): Eukaryota > Metazoa > Chordata > Aves > Rheiformes > Rheidae > Rhea > Rhea pennata. The sequence goes on along the minus strand of NC_084668.1, from coordinate 43,102,642 downwards.
TTCTCTTTCTTCACTGAGCTAGCTCAGTGAAGGGCTTGTGCTGCCCCCAATGACCCAGATGCTGGCCCAGATGTTTCTCCTTGAGTCCTCTTCCAGGCCGGCATGGAGAAAGCCATCTCCTCTGCGTGCACTTGTTCTGCTCTTTGTTGTTGTATTTCTTTCTGGTGTTATTCCTCAGCGGAAAAGAAACAGAAGGGTTGTTCCTACGATACTATCCATCCTCTCTTTTAGAGCATTTGTAAAATAAATATCGACTCTATCTGACAGCTTAACTAGAAAGCCCTGGAGAAATAAGTGTACTGTAGAAGACAGATACTGCTTTTAAATTAAGATACTTTCACAATATAGCGTTCAGTGAATGGAGTGGGATCATTTCTCATATTCCTGTTTCACACTGAGGATGTGTGTTGCTGCTTTGCACGGAGATGAGACTACCTGCTAACACATGCCATCATTAAAAATACATGCAGCTCACTGATGGTCTCTAGAGGTGACACTGGGTGCAGTTTTGATGGAAATCACCACCTGGTGATGGGGTGAAAAGTGCAGGGAGTTCTGTTCTCCCTGCATGTGCAGAGCTGGAGTTGGGAGAAATGCTTGCCGGCACATGAGATGCATTATTGCCTCTGCACTCAGCACAGCCATTCAAAAAGCAAAGCCTAGGCATCATACGAGCACAGAGCTGGCTGAAAAATTAAGAGATTTTGTACACTGGTGTGGTTTTTTTCATCTAGTCTTTGCACCGTCCTGAATTCAAGTTATTCTGTGATGATACAGAGGTGAAGTTTTTCCAAGTGGAGAAAGCTCTATGTGATTGCTTGACTTCAAGAGCTGGAGCATTAAAGACAAATGCCAGAAATCAGAAGAGCACACTAACTTGTGAGGGATGTCATCAGCAGACCAACCACCTGGGTACAATCTCCTCTGCCCAAATTTCTCCAGCAGATGCTTTCTTAAATGCTGGTTAAGGATAATCCCAAGGGAAGTACAATCCACACTACCACAAGAATTAGTGGCTAATCTGTGTAAAATAGGTTTATGAGTCAACTGCAGGAATTTACCTTGGGGCTGGGAGCTGGCACACCTGTGCTCAGACCTGGGTTTCCTGGGTTCAGCCCAGGCAATGTGATTCCAGCCCATCGCCTTATACCTGCAACACCCGTCAGGGCTCGGCTGCTCATGCCTCCATCCTTATGCCGTCAGCCCAGCAGCTGCCAGCCAGAGCTACCTGCATCATTCCCAGTCATCATGGGGATAAATTCAACCCTTGGGGCTTTTCTTTGCAGAGAGCAAGAGAGGAGTAGGGTCAGGGGCTCAGTGCAGGCTCTCGCATGCCTTAATAGTAACAGCTGCTTGTAAAGAGGGTTTTCAGCAAGCTCTAACCCTTCCAGAAGCAGGGCAGCACTGTTGTCCCAGGGGCCACCAAGGGGAAGCCCTCTCCTCTCTGTCACCTCTAACACAGGCATTGTGGCCTCCTGTCCCTCGCTTCCTCTCTCTTTCATCCCCACTGCTGGAGACAACTTTGTTCTTCTCTGACACTCAGGTTGAAAGACTTCCTCTCCTAAATAGGCCACGAAAATGTTCCTTCTCCCAGCAGCCAAGATCCAAGGGAGAGAATCCCCTGCTGCCTCCACTCCTGTTTTTCCCCTAACACTGACTGAGTTATAAATAAAGCCAAGATTAGGCAGACAGACTGATCAAACCCAGGGGATGTGCTAGAAAAATGGCCTTACATCAGATGATCCCAAGGGGATGGAGACAAACAGGAGCATCACAGTGGTGAACTACCCTGCAGCTAATGCCAGCTATCCGTAAATAAGCTGTTAAGACCCCCATTGAATATGAAGTGCAAAAATAACGGTGTAATCTCAGCTGAGAGGAGTGTGCCAAGTCCATTCAGGGGCAAATGTAGCTTTTGCTAAGCTCCCCGCTCCTCGGCTTTTTTCCCCTTCTCCAGTGCCCCCCTCCCTATTTCAAGGTTACACAGCCAAGGTTAAAGCCAAAATTAGCATCTAAATGTGTGTCTGTGAGTATCTGACAAAGACAACGCTGGTCCCCAACATTTCACTCCAGCAGCAAGAAGGCTGTTGCTGCCATAGTAACTGTTTTCAGACATGGCAATTATTTCTTCCCAGCCTCCCCCCGCCTCCATGCCACCTCCCTTCCCCCCAGCTCATCTTGCGCTTCAAAGTATTTTCTTTCTTTTCTTGTTTTTTTTTTCTTGTGTGAAACACAAAGGGCCGGAGACCGCACGCAGCCATCATCGCCGTGCCAAGAGGCAATGGCGAGCTGCTTCCCGCGCTTCTGCTGGGCAGTCATGGGTGATCCATGATGGTGACTCTTAAACCACAGCCAATTAGCCTTTTATTGCCAAGGCAAAGCGCAACCTCGGAGAGGCAGCTTTTACCAGTGCTCAGTGGCAAATCCAGTGATTTTGCAGGGAAGGTGGTGGGGGGGACAGCTTTGCAGCAAGCGTTGCAGTTCCTAGAGCATGCGAGGGCTTCTCCCTGTCCCCTTCACGCAGATTCTTAATAGCATCATCTGACTTAGTCAGCTCCCTTTTGTTTCTGCATTAAGAGCAGCAACAGCAGCCCAAACAAAGCTAACAGGCAAGGGCTGTAATTAGGGCTGCCCCTGTTCTTTTGGATCATGGATCACTGCTCTGAGGCTAATGAATAGCATCCTGTGTGACTAATGCCTCAGTTGCCGGCTGGGAAACCCTAAGCAAGCAGCGCGGGAAGCAATAACTGTGTCAGCCACCATCTCAAATAGGTCATAGTGGAAAAAGACAGAGGCTGGGTGCTTCCAGCCAGCTTCGAGGGGCCAGGTGCCCACATAAGCATCATCTGGCCAGTCCTCCCTCTCCCGCAAGTGGCTTTTGGGTGAGCTCTGCTGGAGCAGCTCAGCACCAGCCAGCTGCTCTCCTGCAGGCACACGAGGAGAGGCCACGGTAGCTGAGGCATCCTTTCTTGTGTGCCTCTCGTGCTCGCTTTCATCCACTCTCTCTTCCTTTCCAAGCACCTTTGCAGGTTCAGCAGCAGCCCACTCACTGAATAACAAAGCTGGGTAGTGCAGCATCATTGAGGACTGAATGGTCTATGAGTCCTCTAGGAGTCTTCTGGATATTGATGCTGATATTAAAGCGTATTACAGATTTAAAGGGACTCCTTCCTCTTTGGAAGGGCAATGTTTTATCCCGTGGGGCCGCTGAAATGATGGGATGCACCTACAGCTCCTGTTACCCCCACCACTCATTAGAAACCCAGTTTTCTCCACTGAGAGGATTAATGGGAGAGAATGAAGGGGCACAGGAGAATATGATACATGTATATTTATATATATATATACACATATATAAACTCACACACACATCCCAAAAAGGGCAGCTGAAGATTTCACACGTGAATTTGTCTCTCTGAGTACTCAATTTGCACAGCTTTCTTATGGTTTCAGCGGAACACAGCTTCCCTAGCATGCTTCTCTCATGCTTTATCTCAACCCTCATGTGCTCGATCCTGCACTGGAAGGCTCCATGTCCCTCAGGAGCTGGGCTGTTCATGCCTGCTGGTCTTAGGGAAAAGACTGTCACATCTTGCCCATTCGCTGGTAAAGCATGGTCTCCTTTTGCTCAGTGTGAGCCTGCTCAGAAATTTCCTCTGCAAGCTCACACATACCAAACAGAGGCTTGCAGACTAAAGAAAAAGCAGGAGAGCACAAGGCCTTTCTGACGGGTTAAGTTGGGATTTTCACAAAAGATTAATTTTTTTTGTGCTATATTTGTATCATGGCCCTAACTGTGTTTGTCACTTTTTTCCCCACTCCTGAAAGTCTACAGGAGGAGCAAAATGTTTCCCTGACTTGAGCAGGCAAAGACAAAAGAAGAGAGCTATGCCTTTGTTCCTGCAATTTACTGAGGTGACAGCCATCATTTTCTTGCAGAGACTGCTGCATCCCACCACCACGGCTGAGTGCACAGGGAAGGGAAACTGGGTTCATGCACTCCCAAGGCTTTGCAAGGTACCACTCACATTGGATCAAGCAAAATGGCACTTTTTCATCACATCTGAGATGTGTTTTTCTGTGCTGCATCAGGCACTCCATGAAATACATTGCCCACTGCTCTCAGAAGGTGGGCAGGAACATTTCCAGCAGGATTACTTAGCTGATCCTTCATATCTGGACACTTCTACCACAGCTAGATGGACCCAAAGGCCTAAAACAGCTGCAGATTGGCTGGAAGGCAATGAAAGCATCAGCTGCCATCATCCTGTGCCATGGGAAGAAGGCCAGCAGCTACTGCTGCAATGCCCAGAGCTGCTACTCCTCTTTACACCAACCCTCAGTCCAGTGCTGACCTGCCCCGAAGGTGGCAAACACTGTGGTCACCAAGATCAAGGCCTCCTCTGTGACGAAGGGAAGTCATTTCCTTCCTATCTAGGAAGAAAGGAGGAACTATTCAGAAACAGTTCTCCATCCCCTCATCTCTGCTTCATTAAGGACACATCCAAGACAGGGTGAGACATCTCCCAGGCAGAGTGCAAGAGCCAGGAGCAACCCTTGGCTCCTGCTGCGAGGATCTGTGTCTGTGCCTTGGTCACCATGCAGCTGCCAGGCCACTGAAATCTGGCTGCATTTTAGAGGGCAAGTCCCTTCCCTGCCTGCAAATAGGGGCCAAGGAAACCTCCTCTCTTCTGCAGAGTGCTGGGAGCCCCTGCAACGCCCTTTGCACAAGCACTGCCTGGAAGGAAAATCCCTCTCGCCCTTCACTGGCTTCCAGCTGGGTAAATAACTGGTCTGACAACCTCTCTGGTGTGGACAAACATCCTGAGGCCAGAGAATGAAAGAAAGAAACTGAAACCCTGCTGGGTTTCACTTAACCCTCCCCCCTGCCCACCAAGACACAGGGACGATTTTGAGCACAAAGCTTAGCTCTCTTCAGTGCAACCAAGAGAAAACTGCAGAAAAAAAGCACCTCTGTCTCCAGCTGCATCCTAATGCCCTTAGAAAGCAGCGACAGCTCAACGTTTATCATTGCCTCCTATCACTTGAGCTTTCCCCTTGATACCCTCAGGTCCCTGGAGTGTCCTGATCCTCTTCGGCCATGGAAATGCAGGAAACTGTGAATAAGCCCTGCCTATTTGCAGTGATTTATTAGGTGCTGTGATTTATGTGAGGCCTCTGGGAGATACTTGGTGATGGGGATTAGGGATAGGTGAGCAGAGTCTGGTTGCACCAGGCTGGCCCCAGGTACAGCAAGGTTGTCCAGTGGAAGTGTGAGTGGGGGCAGACTCATCTGATGTGTCAATTGCAGTACACATCCAACACCCTAGGGACAGAGTGGGCTGGAAATTTGTCCTTAAAATCCTTTAGGAGCTCTGTAACCAGATATGGTAGCCATAAAACCTAAAGGAAGGCTAAGCATTTCTGCATAGGGAAAAGGATATTGAATCTGGGACAGTCAACCATGTGCAAGTATGATGAATAGCATGGTTTGGGCTCATCTGCAGACACAAGTCATACCTACACATGGTAAATACATCCCTCATTCCTGCAACAAAGAATGCTGGCTCTCAGCTTGTCTGTATCCTGGTGTAATTCCTGTTGAAGGCTGCACACATTTTTGGCTGAGAAAGGAGTTGAAGTTGCAGATTTTGTCCTGCATTTTTTCTGCAACTCTTTCTCTTTCTCAAAAAAAAAAAAAAAAAAAAAAAAAAAAAAGTGAATTAGCCTTGCTGCTGGTGATAAGCAGGCAGCCTAGAAATACTATCAATTTCCCAGCACCCATTCCCAGGGCAGTAAATCTTGGAGCCTGCCTACATGCAAGGGAGGCAAGGAGAGTGAAAACATGGCAGTGGCAGAGAGATTTAGGGCTCATGAATTATCAAGAGCTTTCCAACTGTATGCCAGCATTTCAAATCACCTCCTCGGGTGTTCTTCATCAATGTTCACCACAGATTTCTGCTTAGCCCCCCAAAATGTCAGCGTGCTTTATTTGCTGCCTGTCCTTGCTTTCCTTAAAGGGGCTGCTCACTGGCTAGAAAGGAAAATATTGCTATGAACTGTTTTCCCTATATTTCATTGGTTTACAGCTGGTTTAGTCAGCTGTAGCCTAGTTCAGAGAAATGCGTACCATCTCCCCATATAAGCAAGCCCTGAAAATTGCCTTATAGCAACAGCTTAAATAAACCAGTCAAGCATGGAAGGCTGAGCATAGTCCATGACCAGATGGCAGAAGGCAAAGAGCAGGGACTATGGCCTCCTGGGCACTGTGGGGTAGTGCTAGGGGAACAGGCCACACCGGTTTCAAGGTTGCACCCTGTGCAAGTGTCTTAGTTCCCTTGGCAAACACACCCCCTCCCCACTGCTGACTTTCTTCCTTGGAGAGACAGAGATGTAATTGCAGAATCTGTTAGCACTTCTGTCACGGCTAGATGTGCTGAACCCTCTGGGACCTGGGGAATTACTGCTTAGCTTAGTGTCTTCCCAGCACAGTGGTAAATGGACACTGACACCCCCACCAATGCAATTTCACATCATGCTGAACATTGCCTGCTCGCCAATACGCAAGGCAACAAGATGGATTGAAGCTGTAATTCAATCAAGTGGGGTCTGGGCCTGTAATGAAGTGCAGAAATGGGGCTAGAGCTACACGTTCGCGTTACCAGGGTGGAATTACAGCACAAGTGATGCTTATCAGCCACCAGGCGATTTCTCAATTTCTCATAGAGGTTTATTACCCCCAGGGAAGAAAGATAGACCACCCTGATGCCCTATGTTGGGAGATGGGCCCAAGGCATCTAGCCTTTGGAAAGGCACCATGAAGGAAGCTGTGATCTGGGGAGGACTGACTTCAGACTTGGACAAGCTGTGGCCCATACTGGGCTGGGGGACAGGTAAGAAATTCTATGGCTCAGAGCTCTGGGGTCCCCTGGGCTGGTGATGCTGGTGGCAATTCCTGCAGGCTGCCAAGGAGGTGCCAGAGTAGAAGGAGGGTCTTTGTATGGAAGAGGTGTTTTCTGATGCCCTAGGTTCATGGCTGTGGAAATCTGGGAAGAGAAAGGATGGGAAACACCTGTGGTCCAGCATGTTTGGTGGGCAGGCTCGGGGCTTCTGGTCCTCACAGCACATTCATGCCCCTTTCAGCCAGGCCAGTACCTCTGTTTACAGGGCTGTGCAGTTAGCTGGGCTGGGGAAGAAATCCAAGCTCCTAACTGCTCCCTTTTGGCCTTTTTCGTTAACTCAGCTAAGTTTCTTTGTGTAGTATGGAGATAAGGACAAGCAGCCAGGGCAGGGATTTCTTAAGGTAGCATTTTGTTATTCTGCTACCAAGGCCTTGCAAACTCTGCCAGGGCCCATTCACACCCCTCTCCTGCTTCCAGAAAAACCCTCCAGTTCTTTAGGGAGAAAGCAAAAATTGTAGCGCATGGACCCCCCCATTCTCAACACAGTTTTCAGGAGGAACTGTAACTGCAGGGAAGCTGCTCCTGCACCAAGAGGCAACAGCTAAGGGGGAGAGTCAAGGGACCTGCCATATGCATATACGAGGCAGAATAAGGAAGCGTCCTCACTCCCAGCTCCCCTCTCCCCACGAAGCTTCACTGATGGAGCCTCATGAATAAAAGATTTAGTGAGTTGCTGAGGCTCCCACAGTGCAGTTTTTGTGGCATAGCTGAATCCAAATCACCTCTAGACCTGGGCAGTACCTTCGTTGCAAAACCATGCTATCGGTTGGTTCAGGTTTGAACTGCACAAGGTTCAGTGCACAGGCTGATTGCAAAACTGTGAATATGTGGCATTAGTTACTGGCTTTTCACTTTGTAAAGGTTCATCTAAATCATATGGTCTTCTCCCTGCTCCCACTACTGGATGATCTATCCCCCGGCAAACTCTTTCAATTGTGCAGGAATTAAGCATCCAGTTTAGGATTGCTTTTCCTATTATGCTATTTTATTTCCTAGGAAGGATGACCACTGATAGGGCACAAACCTGGACCAAGGCCCTGTGTGATTACTGGCAGGTGAAAGGCTTGCAAATTCAAAATACTCCCCTTGCATGAATTCTCTTTGCAGATGCTCATGGCTCTCTGGTTGTCATGCAGATACTAACAGTTGGCACCTATGTGACTCTTAGTATTGGCACCTTGCTCCTCTTTTAATAGATGTAGCAGCTAAGCCAAAGAGTGCCTCCACTAAGTGCCACAGAGTTGGAAAGGAACCCATAACCTGGATGCCAGCCTGGTAGCCTTTAATTAATACATAATAAATACCCTATGGCAGAAAAACATCCTTGTTTTCCTTGACAGTGGAGTTCCTAAAGAATCAGCGCATTAAGTCTTAACTGGCTCACCAGGTGCTGTCACAGTGTGAATAGCCGTTATATCCAGCAGGCACACTTCCAGAAGGAGTAGTAGAGCAGGCAATCTAACGACAGCTAACTGCCACCAAAATCTGGCCAGGAGCTGCTGCCGGAGAGGCATGGGCTTTTGCTTTTCTGCAAAGAGTAGATTAACCTTTCCTCTGGGAGCTCACTTGTGGCCCTGAGGCGGGGACAGAACGCCAAACAGGATGGAGGACTCTAGTAAAAGGGAAATTCTCCCCTGGAGCCCTCCTTGTTTTTGGGGGGTCCTGCCAAGCTGATCTGCAAAGAGGTCTGGGAAATGCCCCACAGCTCATGCCTGGGGCAATGCCCCCAGGAGAGCACTGAGGCCTTGCCCTCAGGCACCATCCTGCAGGAGGATCATTGCTAGGGTGCTGATGCTCAAGCCCTATTCTTCATTCTTGAGGCCCTGCCAAGCCTATACCTCGACACTGTGGGAATATTTAGGAGGGCTGAAGCACACTCTCCTCCCTGTGCTTGCCTGAGTGGTTACTCTTAACCCATAATGCTTGTCCCAGTAAACCCGGGGCTGTTTCTTAGCAAGCCAAAGCAAAAGCTCACCTTGAGAAAAGAAATAACCCAGTTTAGTCAGTGAGGGAGGAGTCATCAAAGCTCTGGGCCTGGCAAAGTTGGTTTTCTAGGGCCACCTGGTGACGGCTTGGAGATAGGCCTTGGACTTGGGTGTGGGGGCTTTAGGATGCCCAGAGGACCCTCTAACACCACTTTGGGAACAGACCATCCCCTGCCTCACTCTGCCATGGCCTGGCAAAATGTTGCCCTTAAGGGATGTCCTCTTCCATTTTTATTTCCATCGCTCTTCTTTCATTCATTCGTTTGTTCCTTCCTCTCTCCCCCTCTTTTTCTCTCTTTCTTTCTCCTTATGGCAGTCCTTATGTCTGTTATTATACCTGCTTTTCCTTTTTTCCTTCTTTCTTTCTTTCTTTCCTTCTTTTCCAGTGTTGGGCTTCAAGAGGAGGCTACCTGTGTGCCCAGAAGGAGAGGCTACCGGAGCCCTCTGCAGAGGACTGCTCACTACTAGGAAGGCAAGACAGACTCTTTGCACACAGCAGGGACAGATGAGAACCACGTCCTCTTCCACATCTCTTCCGATGCAAATGCATTCCAAGCCAGGAGGACAGCTGCTGGACAGAGGTGGTGTCCAGCTCAATCGTGCTGTTGGGGAGCTTCATTCCTCCTGCCTCTCCCACACGTGGAGAAGGAAGAAGCTGCAAAGTTAGACTGATTTTGTTTCTCAGACCTTCTCTCTCCTGATATGATGCTAGTTTCTTTTAATACTTGAATTGGCAGCTGCTGTGATCATGGTTGGATTTTGAGTCTAATCTGTGAGCTTACACAGTTGCTACGAGAATTATGCATTTCCATGCTCCATCAATTTAATGTGCAATTTGGCTCATTGACACTTTTATTCAGGCATTCAGCCCATAAAAACAGAAGCTGAAAAAGTAGATTAAAAAAGTAAAACAACGAAATTGGAGGCCAGTTGCCCATCTAAACTACCTGCAGCTGAGAAAGACAGCAGCTTTTTCACCAAAAGAGCAATTGGCCTGCAGAGTTCTTGGTGCAGAAGAGCACTGGGCACCACTATAAAGTAGGATTTAGTAAGGACTTGAAGAGCAGAGGAGGACACATGCACTCTATGAAAGGGAAGGGATGTAAACTTTCCAGTCTCCAGGCTGCAAGCAACTGTTTTGGCAGCACCCAGAATACCAAAAAATATTGTGTTAAGCTTTCTCAGGTCTTCCTTTAATCCAGGTGATAGCTTTTCCCCACCAACAATTAATTCCACCTTTCACCCTAGTCCAAATAGCATTTTCCCTGGGCCAGGGAGTGCTTGATCATAGCTGTCATGTCCCTGTCAGTCCTCACCTCCCCCTTTCCCACTCTCTGCTGCTGCTGTGTATTAACAGCCTTTAGCACCTGGTGGGGTTTCTGCCATGTGCTTGCACATCGTGTTACTCTTTGCTCTCAGTCACCTATTCTTGTTGGTTTGCAGTGCCTCTGGGGAAGTGAATGACCTTTCAGCTTCCTGGCTTTTTGCACAGCTCATGCACAGAGCCTCAATTCTCTCCTTTTGCAGTGGAGCTGTTAGTCTTCTACTTAACTCCCTCTACTCTGCTTGTAGATCCAGCAGGGTTTAGGTGAAAACCAGGACAAGGACCCTATGTCTCTATTAATCCTTTTTTGCAGGAGAGTCTGCAGGGCTGTCAACCCAAGGAGACAAACTGTCACCTGCTGAATGGAGTAATGCATTGAAGGCCACCACAGGTGGAGGAATCATGGTCTCCTGCCAGCTGGGCGCTGGAGATCTGTAGGCCCAGGGTATGGGATCTGCAATGGCATCCGAGCACACAGCCAGTTGGGCCTGTCCCTGCCATCAGGGACTCTGAGGGACAGGGCCTCACTGGACAGCTTTGGCAGCGTGGCATGTCAGCCGTGTGGCTGATGCTCCAGCCATGAATTTTGCAAGCTGTGTCCCTGCCACCAAGTGGACAAGCATGCTGAAAGGAAAGCCAGTAGAAGCCTGTCCATGGGATGTGGATCTGCTTCACCAGATCTCTTTCACTGCCTTCATGTGTCACTCACAGTCTCTTTGCCGTTCTGCATGCCAGGCTCCAGCAACAAACACTGTTTTTCCTGCAGTTTGTGCAGGCAGAGAATTGTTCTTCTCATCTCTGCTGGAGAGAGCATGCACCTGGCTCTTTGTTGTCACCTCCTCTCAGCCCACCCTGCAACAACTGGGATCTCAGGATGCCAAGGATGGTGCAGCTGTGCTTTAATCTGAATCATACCTGTTTCCATGGGTGCCCTACAAAGTTTTACTTTTTTTTTTTCTTTCTTGTACACTCGCCTTAGTTGTCTAGCATCTGCACTGGTTTGGCAATCCATGAACAGCGAACATGTCTGGGAAAGGACCTACCCTGCTCCTTTTGTAGGAATGAGCTTTCATTTTTCATCTTCCTTGTTTTTCAATACACACATCAAGAGGCTGTTACTTGTGTCCAACTGCCTTTCAGCCAGCATAATTCAGCCAGCCCAGGCTTTTGAAAAGGGTAACAAATGACCCACCTAAGCATATCCTCCTTGGTAATGGACTCTTTTGTAATGCTCCCAAAAGTGTCCATAGGTACTCGAAGCAGCTGCACTATATCACACAGCTGGAGGAGAGTTATTTGAATGCATATAGGTCTCTCGTGCCTAACTTATAAAGATTCAGGCCTGGATTCATGCACACAGAAACATTATGCCCTAAACGGCAGTGTAAAATATGCATACAATTACTGCAATTACACTTTAGGGGGACCTTTGCTCTTGTCTTTTTATGTCGCTAGAGGGAAGCATTTGACTACTGCATAGAAATAGTCCTTGAATTGTGTCCTTAGCCATTAAAACAACAAAAATAGGACCTTCTTCTTGCAGACTTGAGCTGCTCCTAGTGCTGGACTTGCCCTGCTAGGCAGGGTGCATATTAGTGGGGCTGCAAGCAGTAGCTGGAGGCAGAAAGCCAAAGGTCACAGGCCTTCCTAGCCCCAAAAGTCCTAGTTACTGCTCATTTCCCTAGATCAGACTGCAGTTTCATGCCTGGGTTTCTGTTGCCCCAAAGCATTCACCTGAAGTCCAGCAAAGACACTATCATCCATCTGCCCGGGGGCTGTGTTTCTGCTGCTTTTGTTTTTTATCTTAATGCTTTAGATCAGTTTCCAGGACTTTATCCTGATCCTCAACTGGATATGTAAAAATAGTTAACCTTGAAGCTCAAAACTTTCCTGCCTCCCTGGAGACCGCACCCAATCTGGGAGTGCCACCAACTCCTTTTTCCTGCCTTCTGGTGTCACAGCCTGGGCCTCGTCACCTTGCCATAGACAAGCATGGTCAGACCAAGGTCTGCTGGGCCTAGAGATCTGCCTGGAGAGCAAGGAGCAAAAGGGTTGGCACATCTCTCAGAAGCTGGCTCTGCTGTTGCTAGAAGGGCTCTGAGCCAGGTTGTTGGGAGAGCAGTGAACATCTTCGTGCTGTCGAAGGCTGCCCAAGCACATTTAATGGCAGTCTGTAATCCATTGTAGGCTGTTTGGTTTAAAACCTGTATGTACCCTGGATGACAAGCCACAAGAAATACACTTCTAGAACCAATTTAACTAAAGCTTTGCTGTTGTTTGCCACAGGGCACTACCTGGGAATAATCTGGAGAAACTTGTGGCCACCTTGTGTTTGTATATCATTTAGTTAATTCATTCCTGTGTTTTCACAGCCAAAACAAATATCCAGCAAGCCCCAAGCCCAGCCATGCCAGAGACTGGTAGTTTCACCAATCTCCAACATCTTAACAAATTAAAAAAAAAAAGAAGGTAAGCAGGTGATTCAAGATAAAATATACCAGGCAAATTTTACAACTTCCAGACTAGAGCCAAAAAGTACACACTCTTAGGTTTGTAAAATCAAGACAGACGATTGCTGTTACAAAATGATACTTTAAATAAACTCAGCTTCTCCTCTTATGCATTCAGGTCTTGTGTAAGTTTTCCTGTAGATTGGAGATGCAAAAGAAGCAATTTAGATTGAAAAGAATATTTAATTAGTGTCAGGCACATGGAGCCCATTTGTCCAAGTGAAATGCTTTAGAGAATTTAGACTTGTTTCATTTTTTTTTCTTTTCAAGGATGAATATTTCTAAGAGGTTTTGTTGTCAAGCAGCAAAAAGATAAGTCTTCTGAAAAATTGATAGTGCTACCAGTTCTTTCAATGCTATAGTGTCTCTTTATATTCCTGGGAGAAGAGATTATTTGTGGAATTTGGCCTTCTTCAAGGGGGAAAAAATCCTTTTTTTCCAAGTTTTATACTTGTACAGATACTTACAGACTGGAGATGTAACAAGTGTGACTATTGAATGAAATCCTCTTGATTTTTAAGAGGCTGACCATTTGAAGTGTTTGATGTTGTCAGTATTTTTATTTCTGTAGGAGGGTGTAGAAAAGCATTTGCAAGGTGGTTTGGTCAGGGGTTTTCACCAAACATGAATATAAATCAGCCCACACAGCTTTATTTTCTTAGGCTGGAACCAAACCATCACTGAATCTTGCAAACCACCTCTCTCCTGTTAAATAAGGCAAACAGCTAGAGGCAAGTCCCTGCTGCTACCAGCTGAGGGGCTAAGAACCAGGCACAGTCCCCAGGAACTCACTTTGCATCATTCTCATCAGCAAGAGATTTATTAATTGCCAGAGGAAAAGTTTCAGTAACACGGAGCAGAGGCTGCAGAGCTTGAATGAGGCAGCTTAGCAGCATGCAGCCAAGATGCTGTTATTTTCCTGGCTGTCCTCTTCCCCTCACCTGATACACGTAACAGGATGCAGTGACAGTAAATAGAAGTGACTGCCATTCAATAATCCAGCTGTACCTGGGTGCTGAAAGCCATTTTACATGACCTGTCTTACATTTGCTCTCCCTGGTGGTGGGAAAAGTCCCTGCCTGTGTTGCTGCAGCAAGCACATCCAGAGAGAGGCACTGAGACACAAAAAAGGCTTAATTAATAGTCCGTTGTCCTGATATGCCTTTCCTGAAAATGTTACTTGACATGTTTTCGCAACCGTGCTGCATGACGTGCTGTATATTTTTAGTCTTTCCTCTGTAAACACCTACCTGGGGATATCTAATGCAGCATGCACCAGAGTGGCTCCACTTGTACTTTTGTCTCTAGCCGGGTGCCCTGTGATTCAGCACACCACTGAGTTTGCCAGTCTATTTTTTAGTATGGCGATTTTGAAGTACTTGAATTCTTTTGGCAGCTATCTCAGTATCAAGGAAGACCATGGCAAGGATATATGATACGTCCCCAGAGGGCTCTCCCGTTCTCCAGCCATTCTCAGCCCACTAGGCTTTTTCACCTTCCTCTTGATCCCAGGGAACATTTCATCATCCAACATGTCCTTCCATGAGAACCGATGTGGTAGAGGAGCCATCTCCTCTTTCTTTTCCTCTTCAGTCTGAGCTCTGCTCCTCCAGGCTTTGTTTTCATTCCCCCTCAGAAATCAGTGCAGAGCAGGTAGAATCTTTCCTCTTGAAAAAGCAGACCCAAAAGCCCTGTCCTTCAAAAGGATATATCTAAATTGCCCATAGAAGAGGAGCTATAAGCCCAGGTTTTTACTGTGAAAATGAGAGCCCCTGAACCACTTCTATCTGCCGTAAAAGGAAGAAAAGCCAGCAATCTTCCAAGAAAGCTGTTTCCCCAGGGACTGTCTTTCAAACTTTGGAGATTCAGCTATACAGGGAAATGTATTTCAAGGTTTATCTAGCATGTGAAGATGTCTCCAGCCATCCACCCAGGTGGGGGGATGAGGCTCATGGCTCCCCAGATGCTCTGTCTTATGCTTCTGTAGGGCAAATGCGGCTCAGAGGAGCATTGGGCATGCAGCAGGATGGTTCAGAGGATGCTATCTTGATAGCATCCATAGGGCTTAGAGAGGGAGAGAGTTTGCCATGAGCCCTCTGTTCAGAGAGGTCAGAGAAGGATCTGACCTTTTACATTATGATGCCTCCAGGTATTGAGAACATTGTACTTTCCCTCTATGCCTTGAACCATTCAGAGCCTATATGTCAGGAAAGAGGAGATCTGGATCTCCAACTGATCTTGCTATGCTCTTCTGGAAATGGGACCAATTCCTACTTGGAGGGGGAGGTTGGGATTTGAGATGCACAGGACCAGGGCTGCAAAGATACTCCAGTCTTGCCAGATGTTGCTGCAGTTTGTCCTCTCTGATGTGCCATTTGCCAAGACATTAGCCTCTGCACCGAAGTTCCACCAGCATCCCCTCTTTGCCCTGTTGCACCTCTAGTCCTGCCTATGGGCAGCCAGCTCATTTCTTAGCATGAGCCAAATGTTTGGCAGAGCTGGGCTGCTGCAGTACAGGATGTCCCCAACATACCATAATACAACCTTGAAGGCAGCACAGCTTCAGCATCTGGGACACAGCTGCCAACAGCAGCATTGTTCAAGCTGCCCACTGCCAGCAGCAAGGGCAGTGAGGGAAAAGGTGCTTAGCACATCCACTGGAGTATAACAGCCCATCATCTTTAAGAAAGAGGAAATGCTGCGGACAACTACTGCTGTCCTGTTGACACATGCAGCAATATGAAGTCAGCTGGAACATCATCAACTGGTGAAAACTTGCCGAGTTCCACTGGTCCTGCTAGGGCTCCAGCCGCTCTTGCCAGCCACAAACCTGCTTGCAGTACTCATTTCCAAGGCAAGACACAGAGTCTGGACTGAGGAAAAGCTCCTTGGAGCTTGAGGAGGACATTTCTTCTTTGGCTAACTTCAATGTTAGTTTAGTACCCTCAGCTTCAGAGGCTAAAGCTTCTAGGGACTGCAGGAGAGGGAAAACAAGAGTAAAACATCACTGGTTATGTTGAACCTGCTAGGCAGCTGGCGATGAATAGAAAGAGAATTCTGGGTCATCCTCCTACAAATATTGTTGCTCAGCATTAGGAACTGGGCTCCCAAATCTGTAGAGGTGCCAGCTCTTGTGATTTTGTTGTGAACTTCACAGTATTTGTACTTAAAGCTCCAGCTCCTGGAGTCTTGCAGTTTGTAGACTTTTGTCCAGTCTACTTTTGTCCTAGGGTACTTTTGCCCTCGTCTACATCTTGCCATTTCCTAGGACACTAGAACCCATGGCAGTGCCAGTCCCAGGTTTTGGAAATATTTTCTTGCCCAGAAAGGTACCAGGTTGGCTGTACAACCTTAAAAATGAAAGTCTGTTTTAGAAGTTCTTGTGTCAAAAGAAATAAATGACCCAGCTTGTGTAGCAGAACAAATGGAAGCCAGTAGACTTCTCTTATTACAATCATTTATACTAGGAGAAATAAGCTTTTAAAGGTGGGCTGGTAATTTAAAAATGTCTCTGTCATCATGCTCCATTGTTTATACCAACAGCACTATTGGCATTGAGCCTAGTCTGTGAGGAAAAATAATAAGAACTCCCCTCCTCCTTCTGCTGGATTCCCTGCTTTCCCTCTAAAGGAGAAGTTGGTCTGTGGCCATACATCTCCCTCCAGCACCATACTGTTCCTAAGCAGCATCCATCAACCCCAGCTCTTCCAAGACCCTAGGCTGGTGCTCAGAAGATCATGATGTTTTGTAGTTGTTTACCGTGGTTGTTTTGTGGTTTACTTTTCTGGATTTGCCTTTTCCTAATTCTCCTTTACTGAATCTTCAGGTAATGGTGTCAGTTATTTCTGTTCAACTTGAAGGGTTGTAAACTGAACTTCATAGTTATTATAGGCTTAACTCCATTACCTGGAGCTTCAAGCAAATACTACATAATATGGGATTTGCAGCAACAAAAACAAAGCTGTGAGTTGGTAAAATTACATTTAAGGAGCACCATGATCCTTTTCCCCTAAATCGAAAGGGTCTTCCTTTGTGTATAAGTACTGGTACAGTGTGTTAACCCCAGCAGAGTTCAAAAGAGACCTAAGCCTATGCAGATGCTTAACAAAGTCATCTCTTTTTGCCTGCTCCTGGCCATATTTCCTCATTGTTCCTTATGCTGGTTGCAATGTTTTGGTTTAGTGAGCCAGATGAGGGTACTGATCCAGCTGAAAACTCAGCAAAAGACATCAACATCTTCCTAAAATCTATCCTTGGTGACCATGACAGGAGAGGAAACACTATATAGCTTTGGAACCTTGTTCTGCCTCTTACCATGCTGGAGGAAGCTCCTGTCCATCTCCAACTATGAGGATAACTAGACCAGAAAGAAAAGTTATCAATGATGCTGGACAAAGAAATTTTTTTTTTTTCTCTGTCTCAACTTCTAGGAGAAAAAAAAATGTTTCTTGTAAGGTTCCTTAGTCTCCATCAAAAAACAAAGAATCTAACACCCAACTCATTCCTTACGCAAAATGTCACCCACCACCCTCTCACAAAAGTCCAGCTCTGATTTTCAATAATGATTACTGGAGACACCAAAAAAAGACTTATCTGTTGTGAACTTTCTAAGCCCTCTGAAGCTAGCTATGACTTAGCTAATGAAATCATAGAAACACTACAGAAATAAAGGAGAATGACAGGAAAACCTGCAGGGAAATACCCAAAGAACCATACTCCATTTTAAAAATGTTTTTACTGTGACCTGTTAGTTAGCTTTGCACAAGGTCTATCACCCAGCCAAGGCCTGCACTGCACTCTCTCATTTTAAAAGCATCAAAAAATATCACCTTGCCATCAGTTCGACCTGTGTTTTGGGAGTCACAGCATTTCCAAAAGCTCCAGTTTCACTTGCTTCTTTAAATGGCCTTGGGGCATGCACCTGGGAGAGTTCATACCTCTAGTGTGATGGCAAAGGGGATGTTCAGAAGAGTCAGGATCTGCCTATCCTGCAGAGCAGGGAGCTGGATCATAACTGAACAAAAAGATGGCAGAAAATGCGGTGGGTTTAACTCCATCATGGCACAAAAGCTCCCTAACACGATTTTGATCCTAGCAGAAACACCCCTGAGCACCTCCCTATTCCTGTAAACTCCTTGTTTGCAGAAAGGGTGCAATCAGAGATCTGGTGCAAATGCTGGATCTGACCATGCTAGCCCGGCACAGCTGACAAAAGACCATGTCACTACCTAGCTCCCTTTGCACCTTAGGCTGTCATGGGGACACTACTGCCCGTCTCTGCTGTTCCCAATTTGCCTGAACATGGACAAAAGGGATACACCTTTTCAGAGAGGTGCCATGAGTTCTACACAAAAAATGCTTTAATTTGCCAATCCCTGGCTCAGAAAATCTCCTGCTCCATTTAGCCCATGCCTGAGCTCCAATTAGGCAATCTATCATGATGATCTCTGGCAAGCTTTAGTGACCTGTAAAATATGCGGATACAAGAACACATTTTCTAGAAGGAGTGCATTCAGCCGGCCGTTTCAGACACTGCATTCCTAGCTGGCTGGTTGGACATGTATCACTGCATACTGCATACTACCGGCCTTGAGCAGCAATTCACAATGCCAGACTGACTTATTGTGCTGGAGGATGAGCCATCCCAGAGTGATATGACGCTCAGGTGAAGTGATCAGTGGCAGAGACGAGTTGTTTTCAATTGTGTTTTGGAGTGCAAACAGCATTGCTCACATCCTTAGGGCCGATACTGGCCCTGATTGCCTCAAATGGCTTAATGGGTTATATATTTTGTCAGGACAAGCAGCATAAGGTAAGCTGGCTACCATATCTGCAAACCTACCAGATGCACACACAAAATGGCCATATCCTGGCTATTTGAGAGCAGTAGATTATAGGGAGATTTTTGTCTAGGTGTCTCCAATAGCCGCCCACCAATATCCAGTGCAAGCTGCAGAGGAACATTGCATTAGACATGTAAATCCAGTATTTGATTGGAGTAGGAGGTGATGTCTGGCAGGAGGTAATCCTCTCGTTATTTAAATCAGTAAAGTACAGTAAAGGTATAAATCTTCCTGTCTGTGGCAATTTCCAGTGTGGAAGACTGGGGAGATGGATCACAGCTAGCACTGGAAAAGCATCCAGGCTTTCTTCTCTGAGCTCCCTCACTGCTCCCACCTCTCCTAGGACCTGCAAAGGGAAATGTCTCTTTCTCTTGGGAGCAGACACAATGACAAAGGCCCGAGAAAGCAGTAGAAGGAGCAGCCATCTCATCAGCTGCTGCAGACAAGGTATTAACAATGCCTGTGTGCAGGTTCGGGGCTTCAGGATGGCACAAACAAGAGGTCATCTCCCTGACAAGCTTTGCATGGCACCAGAAGTAGCTCCAGCATCTCATGGCCTTGTTCTGAGCATATACTTGCATGGAAAGCATTAAGAGCTCTCATTAGAGTGCAGGGAAAATGGACCCCAGGAAATCCTGGGCAGGAGGCAGTGGATGTTGCTGAATTCTCTCAAGGCCAGAATTTCACTTTTAACTGTGCCTTCACTAACTGCAAGATCTGATATTCTCTGATTTCACATAAATAGCTTCTTGCAAGTGGCTGCTGTTTTCTCACTAAAATTCACAACAAGCAAAAAAGTGTCAAAAGATGACTAATACCTGGATCTGAAAAGGTGTCTCCCATCCTGTGCTCTCAGCCTCCAGGTCTGCCTGCCTGCCTTCACACTGAAGTGCACCTGGTCACTCTTGCTTTCTCCTACTCTTCCCTTTGAATCTCGCTCCCTCAAAAGAAGAGCCAGGGGGTCGGTCTGTCTCTGAGGATATCCCAAAGCCCTGTCAGAAAAAAACACATTAGCATCTCAGGACACTTCAGATTCATTGCTTTGCCTCCCAACTATTCCTCTGAGATTCTCTTGGAAATGTGTGAGATGCTGCCTGCCCTTCCTCAGTGCTCGCTCCTCCCCAGGGAAATGGGAGTAACACAATCCAGCTCATATCTCAGGGCCCCACTTGGGAGGGACAAGGTCAGGACGGTTCTTCCAGGGAGGGAAAGCAAATGTGGGTTTGTACACTAGCCACGGGAGTTCCTGTCCTGCCTCTAGCAGGTCTTCTGGCTGCTGCCAGGCAGGGACATCTCAACTGTGCACTTGGCAGGAGTCTTGGACTACCAGTGTCTGCAAAGCTCGTGAGGGAAAAGGCTCCATGAAGCCATGGGGGATGAAAAGGCACTTGAAAAACTATTTTCCATGCTAACAGAAAAAGAAAAATAAACATCTGAAAGCCCTCATTCCCAGAAGAGGTGACTACCCATACTGAAACACTTATTCAATTCACTAAGCATGCAAGAAAAGGAGTCTAGCCTTCATTTTAAGCTCAAATCCCAGGATAAGCTGAATATTGAGATTGTAATTATTTGTGTAAGGGCATAAGCTGACTCATTTCTCCTCTCCTTGGCTTTTTTGCCTTGTAAAACTCAGCCTACTGAAGGCCAAAAAAGCCAAGTGAAAACAGTATGCTAAATGCCAGCTTACTGCCCATCAGGGTCCTACCTCATGACCAGACAAGGACCTCACTCTGTCCATGAACATCTTGGCTTGATTGAAATACCTATGCTGCTAGAGGAACAGGGATGTGTTGGTCCCCCCATGGTAGACCACCAGAAAGTAATATCCTCTTTAGTTTGATTATTTGCACAATTAATGGTAAGCAAAGCAAGGCCTGCACCCTGCAGAGCTACACTGCTTCTTCAGTCACATTCTTCATAGGGATGCTAGCAAGTTTGGAATAAGGTGGACCTCATCTGCACAGCAGCAAGAGTTTTATTAAGCTAAGTTGGTCCCTTCAGCCTGATCCACCGAGCTCCAAGTATTAAACTAGCAGGATGAGATGGCAAGATTTCCCCACTTCCTGCTCACAAACACATGGGACATAGGCTTCACTCTTCCTCTGGCTCCTACTTTCCTCCCCCTTTTCTTTCTCTTTTGTTTCACCTTTCTCTCATCTGTCCTTTTCTCCTGAGTTGAGATCCATTTCTGCAAAATAATTTCTCCAATGAGATCGCAGCCAGTGTCCAAACTGTTTTAGTGAGAATAATATGGGTGGGATTCCTGAGCAGGGTTATGAGAGAAACTGGCTGGAGTAAGGAGACCTCACACTGTAAGCTGAGACCTCACAGTGGGGTTCTCAGGAACCTAACAGGCACTGACATTATCTGGTGACACACAGTTCCTTCACAATATGGCTCTACTTTGTATTTTCCACTTGTAAACTTCCTTGTGTGACCATCAGTGCATGGGTGTCCACCCAGACATATGAGCCTGCAACTTTCCTTCCATCAGCAAGGAAAAGAAAACATAAAATGAATGTGCTTTTAGGAAAGAAAGGGATTTTGGGGATAGTAGACAGAAAAGTATTAAAACAGATCATCATATAAAGAAAATACATGAAATCAGACCAAAGTTTGCAATAACTATTTTGCATAGACACAGAAGCTGAAATTGCAAGGCCGCAATGAATGCCTGAATTGCAAGGCAGAATGGAGAAAGTGCAATAGACTTTTTGGCATTTAAGACATATATTACTCTGTGACAGTAGTGAAAGTCCACTAGGAAGATGTATTGTATCTTGCATGCTTTGTTTTCAGGGTTGATTGTTTAAATCACAATTTTCCACCCAATGATTTACATCACAATTTAAACTAACGATTTAAATTTAAATCTGATTTGTTTTTACTATTGATGATTTTATTCTTGTTTAAAATTCTTGTTTGTTATTTTTTTCCAAATATATAAGCGAATCGTTGGTTACCATTCTAAAATTTTGTGGTTCTTACTCCTAGTGAGGAGGAAAGGTCTTTTTTATGCCCATTTAATTATCCTGATCTGTAGCTTATTGTGCATTTATTCTAAACTGTATTTCTTGCTATATTAAGCAAAGGCTTAATACAGGGCTGGAATGCAGCTTTTAATGTAGGGCTGGAAGTACCATGCATAAAGCCTGGAGTTCAAAGTCTGTAATTCTGTCTCTCCTGTATTGTTTAAGGAGGCTTAGCAGGGCCTCAGTAAGTGTGATCCTAACTCTTATCACCAGAATCGGGCCACCTACTGATAGTTTATAGATATGGATATAGACATAGACATAGATATAAATATAGATATAGATATATGAATGTATATGTGTATATGTGTGTATTTATATATGCGTGCGTGTGTGTGTGTGTGTGTGTGTGTGTGTGTGTGTGTATGCATATGTGCATTCATTTCTGACTTGTTTCTCATGGTATTTGGAAAGGAACTGAAATGCAGCACCACTCATCTGCTGCACTGGAACATTTGAAGTTGTTGGCATAGTTGCGTTTCCCAGGCGACTGCAACTTTCCATCTGTTTCTCTTCCTGCTAATTACTTTTAACCTGCTGGGCAGTTTCTGACATGTTTGGCTGATGGAGAATTGGAGGTCTCTGAGGTCATCAGTTCCTTCATGCTTTCTGAAAGCTGGTGACTTTTATGAGTGACTCTGTAGAGACTCTGGGATAGCCTTTCAGCGTTACTGCCACAGATTAGATGTAGGCAACTTTGCAATGGAGAAGTACTGCATGATTAAATAGCCATATTCCTCTTGGTACCACATTCAGATAGTAAGAGAAGCTGTATGTCTGCATCTGAACTTTTCCGAAGGAAGTAAGTACAGCCTACTTACAGCCATCACGTTTCTCCCTTGAGAGTGAGAAGTGACACCTTCATTTGCTGCTGTCTATGTTAATTTAAAATCTTCCAAGTCTAAATTTGCTTCTATAATTAAAGAAAAATGATCCCTGTTTTATTGATGGAATGAGTTCCCTGTCAATATAAATCACTCCAGAAATAAAGATGCACAACTGGATGATCTTGTATGAAATTAATTTCCAGAAGCTTGTTTTTGTAGCTCTTTTTTCCATGCTCTGCAGGATGAAAATTTGAAAATCAGTGGATATACTCAGCTCACATTTTGATGAGCCTGCTGTCTGTGGTTTCTGATCAAAACAAAGTGACCTGGTTATATCGTGAGATAGAGGAGGATGAAGAAATGAAGTTTAAGAGTAGCTGGTGCTTGCTTTGGGTAAAGTTCCTTAGAAGGCAGTAAGAGCAGAACTAAATACATCCACAGGAATCATAAAGAAATCCATGGTGAGGAGAAATTTTCCAGAGTTCATTGTCTAATTCCCCAAATCTTGCCTGGCCCGAGCATAGACTTTCTCAGCTCTCTGTCTCTGACAGCTGTGGGATGTGCCTGGTGTGGAAATGGGAGCAGCAGATCTTGTCTTGTGCTCACACAAGCCCATGTCAGGAGGCCAGAAAGATCTTTGGCCAGCGCTGATGGGGCTCCCAAGGGTTTTATTCAAGGTCAGCTGAGGCTCACACCAACTGGATGTTATATACAACCTTATGGACTGGAGGGCTGGAAAGATATTTTCTTATCTAAATGTACTGTGAGTTTAGAACTTTTCTATCTCATTACAGACAATTTTATCACCGCCATTGAGTAAAGGGCCTATATTCCTTCTAGGATTTTTTGTTTATTCACAATATGCTCTTAGAAACCCAGCAGTGATTGCTATGTCTGCCTTCTTCCCTTTTGTTATGTACTTGAGTTTTATTTCTAACTTCCGCTTTTGTTCCACCACAAGTCCAAAAAATCTGTTGGTGACTGTGGCTGTTTTTCCAGACTGTTGAGTTGTAGCACTCCAATCTTGTAAAATGCTTCTTTGAGAGTGCCCACCTTAGTCATGTTTTTCAGTTCACTTTTTCTCCTGAAACAGAAACCACTTATGAGACTTCCTAGCTTTGCATATAGAGCCTTTCCACGTAATCACGCACTGCCTTTATGCCCTGCTTTGTTCAATCCATGAAATGTTAAGGTTTATGTTCAATGGATGCTCTGACCTCCAGGGCGTTGGCATAACATGTTGCAGACACTGCAAAGTGAGCAGGACTAGGGCCATGGTGTTTTGGGAAGGAGCGGGGTTAATGCTGCCTTGGAAGAGATAGATGCTACATTTAGTGCTGCCCTTGTATTCCTGGCTGTGCCCCAGAGCTCCAGTACTGTGTGCTGAGGAGCCACTTAAAGGCTTCCAGAGGAAGAATATTTGAAGCAAGCTTTATCTCAGTACAATTTAAAATCTAAACACTTGATGGTGCAATTTTATAATGTTCTTTTTACATTTTTTTTCCATTATTGAGATTACGTATAAGCCTGATGGGTAACTGTACTTGCTAGAGGAAATTGGGCTGTAAAATAAATTGTTAT
This sequence comes from Rhea pennata, assembly GCF_028389875.1. Classification (NCBI taxonomy): domain Eukaryota; kingdom Metazoa; phylum Chordata; class Aves; order Rheiformes; family Rheidae; genus Rhea; species Rhea pennata. Next base: position 43,078,575 of record NC_084668.1, on the reverse strand, counting down.
ATAATGACAGGGGAACAGTGATTTAGCTACCTTTTTTCTTATTTATAATCATGGCAATATGTAGTGTTTTGTAGTGATGCAAGCTATCCATTAGAGAACAAACACATCCCACCAGCTCCCTTTGTTTGCTGGAAATATGGGTGACATATTACAGTTGAGTACAATGTTCTTTGGGGAAATTACCAACTGTGCCCCATCACAGCTCATCAGCAACCTCTCAGAGGGCTTGTACTGCATGTGCCGTATGTCCTCACTTGGCATACCAGCTCAGAGTCCAGTCCTCATCTCTGGGACATCACTCTCTCTCACTGTGAGCTGCTGTCAACAGCAAGTAACATCTGGAAGACCAGCCAGGCAGGGTCAGATCAAAGGTTGGCATAGGCCAGGGGCCATTTCCCACCTCAGTGTGAAAGTGGTCCTTTTCCTTCCCTATGACCAGCCTGTTAAAGGCTTTGAGATGTAAAAAGGATCCAGAGCATTGTACTTATTTGCTGCTGTGGACCTGTTCTTCATTAATTCAGCTAGTTTGCCACTGAGCCATGTAAACTCTTTGACATCTGTAATTTCCTGCAGATTCCTGTGAGATTTTATTCCCCGGTCTGGATCACTCTTCTCTTTGCCTTCCTGGGGATGTGAACGTAAGTCTGATCCTCCATTGTCTTCTCCTTGCTACCTTCCTTCCTCTAATCCTTTCTCTTTGGCCTTTTCCTGGGTCTTGCAGAAAATATCCTTCCCACTTGTGCTACCTATGAGCCTTGCAGTGCTTGTCAGGATACAGGTATCACTGCCTTCCACACTTTTATTGCACTGTTCTTAAACATTAAGCATAGATGTGGGCAGCAGTTCTCTGAAAGCCATTTTTCAGAGTATTTCTTGTTCTTCATGTGTAGGACTATGAAGGAAAGCTGTCATCAGAAAGCAGGAATGCTGATGAGGAATAGGGTGTGGTGGAAAAAATCTTCATGCAGGTGAGAGACTGCACAGCAACAGCCACACTGGGCACATTTTCATGCCTGCAGATCAAACCCTGTGTTTTGTCCTCAAGAAACGGTGCTTTTCACTGAACACGGCTATGGAAAATCCTGGTTTAGCCATTCAAAAGTAACCTTGCTCCAAATGCAGGAAAGGCTTAGCACTGCTTTACTTTGCCAGAGCTCCAAGGGGAGCAAAAGCTCATTGCTCAGTTCAACACTACAGCTTTCCTTGGCTGCAGAAGTCTTTCTTGCATGCTGCTTGAGGCACATTTCTCTGGTGACTTCACATCAAAGTACATCTCCTTGCTGTTCTTTCAGCCTTCCTCTGACATCGTTTCTGCTTCAACTCCTGGCAGGCTGGGACATCCAAAACATGGTCTACCTCCAGCCTGGGGTCTGGTCTTTTCTCTCCCTGTCCCACCATCTTGCATGCAGTGTAGTACCCATATTTTGGGAGTTTTCTGAGCAAGGCGCAAAGAGAGGTCCTGAACTCCCTTGCCTTGTACGAAGCCATTCTATGAATTAAGAGGACTGTCTGTCCACAGGCTGTTGCAGTCAACCTGGGGGGTTGCTGCCAGAGGTCTCTGCAAAAGCCTGGGCTTGAGTATGGATTATACCTAATCCTTACTATTAGAATGGATATTGCTCTTCCTTGCTTTTTCCTGAAGCAAAAGCTGGTGTATTTACCTTGACTTGTTCCTAGGCAGTCATGCTTTAATGCATACTGATGAATAAAATAAGTATTTTCCCCTAGAAGTATCATATGTTTTCCCAGACTTTCCTGCATCTCAGCCATTGAGATAACATTAAAGTGGGACAATTTAATGAATCTGCACTGTTACAGTGTACAGCATGATTTATTGGCTGCTACTCAGAAAAAACATTGCTATCAAGTGTTTTCAGTATATTCATATGATTTTATTAAGTTAAAACTTATTGGAAACCTTTTGATTCATGGAAAGAATGTGAGAGATGGAAAGATAAAACAGTGATTCATTCCACACTAGGAGGTTTATTAAAAAAATCCAACAACAAAACCTGAGTTTTGAGCTACATCTGGAAAATGGAAAGAGGAATAAAAAACATTTTGTATTAAAAGATTCCTTATGTGCTAGAAAGCAAGCCTGTATGGGCCTGAGCACAGCTCATTACAAAGAAGCAGAGATACCTATGTGTGACTGTGGATCATTCCATCTGGTTACATACTATATCCCAGCCCTCTCTTCCCCTGATGTCACTGACTATATGTAAATCTCTGCATCACCTTATAAAGCACAGATCCGAAAATCAGGCAGGAAAGCCAGCCATCTCTCACCCGTGGCTATTTCCCAAACAGTGTAGGTGATTAACTTCCACAGCAACTAATCAAAAACCCTGACATAGCCCTGCCAAAACTGTACACTGGGACATCCAGACTCTGGCTTGGCTGAACAGCAAAAGCAAGGACATGCAGCCAGGAAGGTGGCTTGTTGACCATTTCCTAGATGAAGTGGGAAAATGGAGCATGCCCCTGGTTTCCTGGCTCCCCTGTGACAGTGCCCTCCAGAAGCCCTTGGCAGCTGCTCTCCTAGCACCAAAGGATGCTATATCTCCCAAAGCCATCCCACAGATACTGGGGAGGTGGGATTTGCATCTCTTTTTTCCATCTGGGGACTATGCTTTCTGCTGTGGTCTGTTGTGTAACAGCACCACCGTGTCTCTTTGGGGCACTTTCAGTGTTAAGGGTGTTTCATTGTTTTGCAGGCAATCAAAACATTTCACTGCACACCTTTGCAACAGGCCAAGAAATCTCTGCTAGGTTTGAGCAGTGCTGCCTCAATGCTGTAAGTGCTGACAGCACACAATTTGTTAGCGTCAGCATGGATGTGGTGTGGGGTTATATGGCCTTGCTCTGCCTATCATGATTAGGCTCTTAAATATTCATTGAACTCCAAACAGGCAGAGTTTTCTTTCAGTTTGGCACTATGTCCTGGGAGGTCATGAGCAGTTGTCTTTGTTGTTGCTCTGTAGGAGGCACAGACCAAAGGAGGGCTCAGGACAGCCATGGCTGCTAATTAGAAGTGAATGAAAAGTGCTGTTTGAAGACAGTAGAAGACTATAAATGCCACCTCTTTGCTGAGACATGGGCATACTGCTGAGACAGCCAGATTTCAAAAGGAAATTGTGATGGCTTGCTTTGTAACAATAATAATGGAAAAGCCCCAAAAGATGCAGCCTATCTCCTACACAACTGGAGCATTTGAGAGCAGAGAGCGAGGCTTTAATTACGCTGTAGTTTCCATGACAACCTCATATATCAAATACCCAGACACAAGGACTCTCTTCTCTTCTGCTTGGTCTTGTTTGCCTCTGGGATGATTAGGCTGGGATAAGGGTCCAGCTTCATTTTCTGTGTTATTTCAACAGGGCTCACAGTTTGCATAAGTCTGTGCAGGGGAGGGGACAGCCTGACACCATCGCACCAAGCTGAGCCCCAGAGCACAAAGAAGCCTGCTTTTTATTTCCCTTGAAATTTTTACTTACTTGCCTTTCTAATAAATCCTTCCAGCTGCTATTGTTACATCCAGGAGAAGCTCTTTTCTCTGCAAGCGTCTGCCTAGAGCTCAACCTTAGCAAATGCCATCGTTACAGTGACACCTGCAGAAGTCTCCTCCCAATGCATGGCTTCAGTCCTCACTGGAGGCTGAAGCTCACCCTTTCTGAAAGTCACTGTAAGTTCTCATGAGGCTCTGGCTCCCCTGGCCAGACCTTGGTCCTGCCTACACACTGCTTAACATCCCAGGAGGGAAAGGCTCACTACCAGCCCCCTTCTGGTGGTGAAGAATATCTGTTCCAAAGCTGTCTCCCAACAAAGCCCTTCCCCTTTTTCAGCACTGGAGTGGGCATGTTGGCAGAAGCTGAGGAAGCTCCTGAGGATGCCTGGGTTTTGTGGCAGAAGTGGTTCCACTTGTGGCTCCACTGTTGAATATTGGTGTGCTGAAGGGAAGGGAACTGAAGAGCAGGAGATCTGTTAAAGTCAGGCTGGATTAGTGATACGCTGGTGAAGAAGAAGAAAAGTGAAGAACAGGCCAAGATCTCATCTTTGCGTCTCGCTGAAGATGTTCCCAGCTTGTCAAGTCTCTCGGTGTTTTGCTCACACTTTTCCCCAGGTTTAAGAGGAGTGGGTGCCTGTGAGTCTTTTTCCAAACTCTACTTTCATCCCAGCTGATAGGAGTTTATTGCCATAGTCAAGATCAAGGGGATCCTCATTTGCTTCCAATTTTTCTTCATGGGGAAGAACACAACTTGGGTGGGTGGAGTGAATATATAACTACTTTCTCCTTTCCTCTGGCATGAGAAAGCAGGCACCAGGGCTCAGGTGGCAGTGGGAAGCCCTAGGTAATTACTTGCTTCATCCAAAGAAATCATGGGTCCTAAGATGACATTTTAGAGTAACAAGGGATAGGGAGGCAAGACTTCAGTACGTTCTCTTGCTGAATGCACTGTTCTACTTTCTCCAGTGCTTTTTATATGACAGAACATTAATATTTGTTCTTCCATTTCCATTTGAGCCTCATTGTTTGAGGGTTCAGTCCAGAAACAGCTTTCCAGCTCACCTCTGTTTACTGTTGGCATTTCAAGCCATTTACTGAGACTTTCCCTTCCTTATATTGGCTCAGAGGGAAGCAAAGGCTGCTAATTCTGCCCAACATTAGAAGACTTATTGTCTCTCGTGATTGCCTTTCAAGAACAGCTGGTTTTGTTGTATTGTGAATCTGTGTATTTTCTTTTTAATGGCTCAGCACTACTTGAAAGGCAGGTCTGGCCTAGCACATTTGCCAAATCAAATGGTTGGCCTGCTGAGAAACAGCCTAAGACTTTAAATGGGAAGTGGTCCAACAACAAAGCAGGTCAAAATCCTACTTGGCTCAGGCATTTGTTTCTCAGTTCAAGATTTCTGACAGTAAAAACATCATTTTTAGTGGTGACTGTGTGAACTCTTAGTTCATGGCCTATTCGGAGAGTGTCAAATATTCTGCTTGCATTGAAATGAGCTTATCTCAACTTGAAACATTTTTTTTTCCTAAAAGAAGGGTCGTGGGGGCCTTTTTTGATGTATTAAGAATGTCAGCAAGAGAGATTTTTTCCTCCTTATTCCTAGAAACTCTGCCAACCCTGGTCTTTGCAGGTAGTGCTTGAAGAGGTGATGGAAAATTCACAAGAAAGACATACAGTGCTGTCTCTCCCTTTAAGTGTTAGGTAGATTTTTACCTCTGATAACCCAATAAGCTGATGACTTTCACAGGCTTATTATGAATCATTTCTGATCTGACTTAAATTTTTCTCTGTGTGTTGCTAATTCTTAAGAGGGGGCTTTTGGCGAGGGCATGACGAGAGGTGCTAAAATGCAGACAGAGAAGACCTGTATCCTGCTGAGACTCCTGTGCGTCACTACTGCCCTATGCCCTGAAAAGCAAGAAATTTCCTTCCATTGGAGGCATAGGAAGCAGGAAAGTATGTATTTAGAGGTGCTGAGTGTTTTGGAGGAGCAGCTGGAAATCTGAACTCTGCCAGCAGGCAGAGGAGGCCTGCGTCATTTCTGTAACGGACCTGCCTGCTTGCTTTCTGGCTTGGTGTTGAAATGGGCAGGCAGGACTGTTCCTCAGTCAGCACCACAGCTCACAACGTGCCAAAGTACTCATTGCTTAATAAGCACCATGTCTGCTAGCAGATTAACTGCTGCATAAATATGAGGCTTGTCTGAGGAAGACGTGAATCTCAGGGCTCTGTAGTGGGGAGCTTATTTCTGCTTGGGAAGGACAGGGTAACCATCCCAGATAGGGCTGCAGTGGGTCTTGTTCCTGCCCTGGTGGCTCACATCCTCTCCTTACCTTTTCTCATCTCTGCAGACCAGGAGTGTCAGCCCCTGGATGCTTATAGGCTCTGGGGCTTGGGTTTCAGCTATGGCTTGATAGCCCTGCTGTGGCATAGACTGAACAGAGAGTGCTGTTTTGAATAAAACCCTCCATCTCAGGGCTCCTATCTTTCCTTTTGCATGCACATCCCACCAGCCCACAGTTCTGGAGAGACGAGTTTTCTTCAGCTTGCCCCGTTGCTGCCTGACTCACCAGGGCAATGTTGGGAAGGCATCAGTACGAATATATTTGTTCCTGGCGTTACACAAGCGGCTGAAAGTGTTACCTGCCATGAAACACAGGGGAAATCTCCCAGCCCTGAAACATGCAGCCAAACCTTCAATGCACACAGACTGTCATCTTTGCATCTGTTGACTTCACTCATTCACCGTAGTGCAGATGTCGTAGCATGTGTTTCCCATTAGATTGAAGCAGGACTGGGAAATCAAAGAGGCATCTCCTGCCTAAGTTAAACACCACATGCTTGATTGTTAGCTGCATGAATTATGGACCATGATTACATGTGCTCTCACAGTCAAGTTGGCCTGACCTTGCTTTCAGGAGAGGCCCTCACTGGCATTTCTCATCGGCTGGAGTGGATAAAAGTCTCCCTCCTTCCCTTCACCAGGCCTTTGCATCTGTCAGGTTTTTTTGAAGCAATAAAATGCCTCTTTGCTCCTTCAGGTTTTCTTTATTGCTATATATTTCTTTCTGACTGCATGCCGTTCATGGTTTCTTGAGAGCCCCAAGAGACCCATTTTTTTTTCCATCAGTGACAGATCCAAACCCACCTAGGAGGTGTTAAAGCTGCGAATGGTAGACTGAGGTTTGTAAGTGATGTTCTGGCTGTCAGGTCCTTAAGGGCACTGACAGGTCTTAATTACCCTGAACAGTCCTACCTGGGACCCCCATGGATACTGGCACCCCGTTTAAGCTCATCTCAGGTCACTCAATAGTGCCCTGAGGACAGGCCAGGTGAATTTGGGCCTGTCCCCAGCTCTGTCTCCTGGATGGATCCCCTTGGACCCATATTTTAGCCTTTTTTCCAGCCCCCACTTCATTCCTTGTCTTAGAAAGCTGGGCATGATGCTATGACTGCAAAATTGGCAGGAATTGCTTGGTGCTGTGTTAAGTGACAGTATGTGAGTGCTTTGCATTGAGCGGGGTGCTGGTGCTCAACCCTCAGATTGCACAACATTGTGTGTTACTGCCTTTAGCCTCTGTTTCTCCTCAGGACAGGTTTTGTGCCTGACACTTGCACCTTCCATGCGGGAAGGCGACCTTCCTTAAGCCAGCTGTATGGAGTCACCCAGCTGCAGAGAGGACTTGAGCAGGGTTTTGTCCTGCAAACTGTCTTTGGGAGGAAGGGGGGAAGAAAGCATTGGGGAGTGAGTGCAAGACTGTGATATCATTCACTTCACTAGCACCATATGTGGTCTATGTTCAGCTTGGCTTGAGGATCCAGAAATAACACAGCCCTGGTGGCAAGAGCTGTAACTCAGCAGCTTTCCATCCTGAGGCAGAAAGTGCTGGAGGATGAGTTCAGAAGCATGAACCAGAAGGCAGTTGGTGTCTGTGGTATCCTTATCTACTACTACAGCTGTAGGTACTGAAACTGCAATTGTGTTTTGTAAGAAAGATGTGAACACAGCAGAAAGTCTTAATAGATAGGGGCAGGGGAAGACTGCTCTCTTCATCTCATCCCGATTTTTTTTCTGCCCCAAGAGCAGATGCACCTTAGGCTCTGTGCTTGTGGTGGGTTCTTTTAGATGTAATCCTATTATCAAGGGTAAGACAGGATGTAACCTGCTCATAGTGCTTTTGTTAATTAAGACTAGCTTTAAGCCCCCTTGAATAGGATGACTAATAATCAGGCAAAGGAACCAGGGCAATGGTTTCTTTTTGAAGTTATAATATATCCAGAGTTTACAGCAAAGCAGTGTCATCAGCAATTCAGGGCAGATGTTCCTTCATTGTAGAGCCAAGCGTACTGTGTGCTAGTACTGTACAGAAGGCAGCTGGCAAGACTGGAGGTATCTGCTTAAAACTCTTGGGAAAATCAAGTGGGTGACAATTTTTGTGTGTGACCTGGATACAAATAGCTTGTCTTCACTCAGGCTAACCTCATAGACTAGGAAGGCAGGTGACTGACAGGCTGGTGTATAAACACACTGGACTGAAATGAAAAGTTACTAATTTGAAGAAGAATCAAAAGCAGCTATACTGAAGCTAGTGAGGAATACATAGTATATCTCACAACTCTCATTGTCAGGAATCATATGAATATTGTTTTTTTGTTAAAAACTATCTCCTAGGGCTAACTGAATAGCTGAGAATCTCAGCTTTTGTTAAAGGAGACGTGATTCTCACAAGGTAGGGGGAAAAAGCTTAGAAGTTTTAGACCTGAAACAGAAAGCAAATAAAACCCTAATATGTTGACTTTTTAATCAGTATAATCATATTTAAGCTTCTTGCATAATTCTGCAGCTGTCTGAGTGCTGAAAGTTCAAAGTTTGAGCTATCTAGTCGTACTGACAAGCTGCATGTAGAAATTGGCCTTTTGACTGTATGAGGGTATTGAAGATGCTCTGGTAAATATTTATGGTTTTTTATTTCCAGTGCTAATCAGAGCTGAGATTATTTAACTTGCAAGAGTTTACTAAAATAAACTCTCCACTGATTGCTCACTTTCTACAATTGCTATTTATTCCCCAGTGTCCAGACATTGGGGAAGCTGGGTTTCTATTAGCATTAGTTTTGCTGCAGGGCTGGAATTCCTGCTATCATCATAGGAGTTTTAAAGGATTGGTCCTCAGGAGCTGCTGTTATTCCAGAATGAGATGTTACCCTGATCTTTCTTCAAGCTGGAATTAGTTAACAATGTGAATCTTGAAGAAAAATTATTCGAGAAGAGTTGTTGTTTGAAGGAATTATAACTCTTTTTGTTGATTTTAGCCTAGCAAATTTATGTCAGCCCACTTGGAACCCAGCTCGCCTCTGCTGTTCCCTCTGACTTTCATCCTGGCAGGAATTCAAGCAATGTGATGGGCCACCTCAGTTATTAGAAGTTCTCTCAGTACCACAGGTTGACTTGGTAATTGAGCTCCAACAGGATCCTGGTCTATGTCCTAGCTGAAGCGAAGAGCTCAATGTTCTTTCTGCTTCCTAGGTTTGACAGCTGAAAATTAAACCCCAGTTTTGAGTTTGAGTACCAGCTAGAGTGTCTCTAAGAACATATGCATGTGTTTTGTGGGGTGTGCTGGCTGACAAGGAGCTTATAAGGATCAAGGAAGATGCTACATTTTGAAAACAATCCAAGCTCTGCAAATACTTCCTAAAGGTTTGGACTGCTGAGCAATACTGGCAACTGTTGCATTGTCCCTGGTGTTACAGCTCTTCTCATCCCTTGCATGCCAAGATCTGTGAAAGAATAAAATGAAGGCTGCATTCTTTGAGCTTGGGAAACTGAGGACAAATTACACAGAAAGACTCGTGGTGAGGACAGAATAAATGAGTTATTTGAAAATCTAAGTGGGATGAAACCACTGCAGCTCAGACCATGCTGCCTGCATCCCTGCACCAGGGAGCTGCGGGCTCTGTGGTGCCCTGGGGTACGTTAGTGTTTACTTTTCAATACTTACCTTGAAGAGTTAGTGGTTTGTCTTTGCACGTTCTTTCAGCACCACTGTGTTTGGCCTCTACACAGAGGTGAGAAGCCCTTAATTTATTCTTAAAGGAAAGCATCACTCTGCTGTTTAACATGACTAAGAGTGATCCCATAAGGAACAAGGACAATGCAGCTGAATAAAGTTGTCTCTAGTTATCGCTTCTTAACTCTCCATTTTTCTGAGCAAACAAGCTGAAAGAGGGGAAAATATCACCAATGTTATCTTCAATTAGGAATACCTAGGAAAAAGCCATGGTTTGGTCCCCTATGTGAAAAAAATCAAATTGCTGCTGTCATCTGTCCCCACCAGCTTTGGGCTGTCTTACAGCAAATGTTTGCCCATCATTTCATGTCTGTCCGCCAGTTTCAACCTTGCTATGAACCATACTGAGTCTTGGTTTGTCACTAGACAAGGAGAAAAATGAATGTAGAAGAGGGTGAAGGAAAGCCAGCCAGTTAAGTGTATTGGGAAAGAAGGCAGTGTGAAAAATGGAGAGAGAAAAACATATAGCGCTGAGGAGAAAGCAGATAGAGGGCTACGTCTTGCAGTGGAATGGTCTTGTGAGACTCCTGGGCCCTGCCACATTAATGATGTTATTAAACAGTAAGGAAAGGTAGATCTTGATACAGTATTCCCTCTGCTGCTGAGGTGGATATTTGAATGATGTTGAACAGATAAAAGAGTTGGGTACCTTCTTAAGGAGCTTTCCACAGCTGGTAGATGGAAGGAGAGAGATCTAAGCAGATCACCTCTTGCCTGTACATGTGTGCAAGGAAGAAGAGGGTGCAACATGTTTTGGAAACCAGCTCCCCTTTGCCTTTCAAAGGCTGAGCAAGCTGGAGGGAAAAGATAACAAGCTTTGCCTATGCCATACTGATCTGGAAAGTGGTATGTTCTGCACGATGAATGAATTATACCTAACTATTTAGGGCAAACTGGAGATACCTGAGGAAAATGCTGTCCCAGGCTTCCTAGTAATGCCTGGAGACAGGCTGGACTGTCAGCTGATAACTTACTAGCTACATTCAGTAGTAACTTGAACTGATTAAAGCTATGCTTAAACTTGCATTAATGGAGGATTTTTTTCTTCACAGTAGTAACTGTCTGACAATATGCCTGGCTCCTTTAACATCTGTGACTGTCTAACACTGAGCTTGCCAATTCATTCTAGGAAAAGCAGCTTGGGGAACAGTTTACAGTTATGAATTGAGTTCTGGGGAAGTGGAGCCCTTCCTACCAGCAAACTGTGGTCTGGATGAGGGAACTGCAGGGAATTCTTTCTCGGATTCAGGACAAACCTCCTCCCTGGTTGACGTGGCTATTAGCCTGCCCTGCACTGTGTAAAACAGCACTGTGAGATGAAAACATAATGGCCTCAGCAGGGGCTGGCCCCAAGACCTCAGGAATGTGATGCTCTCTCAAGTTTTCTCAGCTGTAGAAGACTTTAGAGCAGGTTTTGAGCAATGTGCACAGGCTTGCTGGGACTGGTTAGCAGAGAGGAGGACTGTGTTTTCTAGCAGAAGGGATATCCCTGCAGCCGGGCATCTCAGGTGTGTGCTCCTCAGTGGTAGCCCATGTGAACGTTGAGGATGGAGCAGAACCACCAGCCAGGCTGAGCTCCACTGCACTGGCCCTGAAGAGAAACGGGCACTGTTAGGGCACAGTCTGTCTCCTCCTAATGGGGCATCAAGGCAAGTCAGATGAACAGTGTTTTTTTACATGACTGTTTCTCATCCTGTTACTAACAAGTGTTAAGGGTAATCAGCTCATATGAGAGCAGGTATCTTTAATGAGTTCCTATAGCTTCGTGGTAAGGTTTTATTTGCCAGCCTCAGTTCACCACCAGTGATGTGCCCTTGCATTGCCTCAGGGCTCCTCTATTCAGAGTACTGCAGAGGATATGCATGAGAGCCAGGCTAAAACAAGATTGATAATATCACTGTTCCCTTTCTCCTTCCTCCTTTATCAGACTTAAAGATTTCCTTAATGAACCCAAACAGTTCTTACACTTGCCTGATACCATACAGATTGCTTGCCTTTCCTGCAGTCTAGCTGTTCTTGTCTGCTGAAGTCAGCTTTCTGCTCCTGACATCAGACTTGGGTGAGGTGCTTACTCACTGCCTAATTGATCTCTGTTGTAGCCTTCAGAGTCCTCCTGAGACACACAGGTAAGGCTGTGTGGCTCAAAGATTCATGTCAGGCCACTAAGCTCTGCAAATGAGGTAGTAACTCTCTGGATTATGTCATTTTTTTTTCCACAGAATGTCTCCGTATATGGACATGTGAAAATGATTTAAAGGAAATGTCAGTTCCCAGAAACCAGTCAAAAAGGAAAAGGTAGAAATAGAAGAATAGATGAATTCTTCCATCATGTCAGTTCAATGAACAGGAACTTCCAGATCTAATTTAAAGCCTTGTTAACTTCATTATTTATAGGGCTGTCAGCCAGTGATGGAGAAATAGGGCTGGTAGCAATAAAATGGAGCCTTGTGCATCATGAGTGGGTCTCTAAGAGTCAGATCCTCTCGGCTGATGGTCCAAGTGCTTCTGGTGCATCTGGGCTTACACTCGGCAAGAAAGCAGAGTCACTGAAAATGAGATGAGTGGGTTAAAGACCCAGGCAAAGGCTGTTGAGAGCAGGATGGGGATGCTGACATACAATCTTTGGCACTGTGAGAGATGCCTTTCTGTGTGGTCATGGGCAGTGGCTGGGTACTTGAGCACTGGCAGCCAAAGTCCTGGTGAGTTATTTAGGAGGTCAGACCCATCTGTCTTCCTTTTCCCAGATTCATGGGATTTTTGAGAGTCCTGAACTATTCAGTGAAACATTGATTTCCTGTCGCCTCTTGTATTTATCGAGCGGTTCCAGCCTGAAGAGAAGAGAGACAGAACAATACCAAAACTGCCAACACACTTTTGTGTCTTGATCATTTTTTAAAGGGAAAAGTCTGATATTTCCAAAATGTAAGGTGGTAAGTTGGCTTGTTTTCTGCAAAAATGGCACAAAAAATTTACCTCTATGGTAATGCTAAATCAGATGAGTAGATAATCTGAAAGCAAAAACCTTACATTTTTGCTGTGCTAATAGTTCATGTCCTTTCTTTTCTTCCATTTTCCAGAAGTAACTCCTCACTGCTACAACAACCCAAATCACATTTGCTTCTTCACTTTGCACCTGGGTTAGCCACTGAACAGGAGGAAAAACAAACAAATAAACAAAAAAAAAGTACTGGGAACATCACACCAATTGACTTTCTTGGGAGAAAGAAAAGCCACATCCTCTTTTCTGTAGTTTCCTCTTTAATTGCTGCCTTTGGCATGTCCCAAGAGACCTACTAAAGGTCTGAGCTCCCCCACTTCTTCATATATTTTTAAAATTTGACACAGCCATAAAATAAAGCATTTATCTATGTAGGAAGAAATCTTAGCATTTATGAAAATGGTGTTAATGCAGTGGAGTGTGAACTGTATTTGCATCGGTGGTTCCAGAAAGGTGCATTGAGAAGCTCAGTGATCTTTCTGGGTTTATCTTCCATCTTGGTAGCTTTAAAGCAAAACACAGTCAAGAGATACCTTGACTTCACACCCACAGAACAGAGGTTTTTTCTTTTTCCTGCTCCTGTTGCATGGTTGGTAGAGCAGGCTGTTCCTTTTGATGTAACCACAGAGGCCTTAACACAATGCGCTTCTGATTTGGAGCGGAAACTGGAGGTAACAGTATCCCTCTGGGATCATGGCACTCACAGGTGGGTTTGCAAGCCTGACAGAAATTCAGCTCTTCACACTTGTGCTTTTGGCTGTATACACACTACACACAAAAGCATGACCCTTTTGAAATGCCTGTTGTGTGTGCACTGGAGAGGAGAGAAAAATTCCTGTTGGCTCTAATTATGGTACTTTTTAATTATATGATTCCATTGGATTTTTTTCTCCTCCTGAGAGGTTTGTGCCTTGCTTCTGTATTATATGTCATTTTATTCTTATTCAAACTTCTATGCCCTGTCCCCATGGTATCCGAAGTCAAACCTCCATGTGCTCTGAGAGACCATCGTTCCCAGCTGTGCCTGACCAGAGATGATGCTGGTTGGGCCAAGGGTTTTCCTCACTGGGCTCTCAAAGGATTGGTTTTGGAGACTTGCCTAAGACAGAAGGTCTCAGTGGCACCAAGGGAGAATGTGGGTCAGCCCACAGTGGAAGCTGAGGTGCTGCTTCTGTTAAGCAAGAGCCTGCACTTCAGCTCCTGGCAGCCTTAACAGCTGGCAGCCAGTTTTCAGTGTGCATCTTTCAACTCTGGTAACAAGAGAGGAGTCTTTTTCCAGTCAGCCTGGAGCTAATAAGGCCTATATAATTGAAAAGGGGGGGGATTTGGCATACCACACCACTGGGGCTGTATGAACAGCAGAGAGAGTTACTGAAAAAGAAGTGACTGATTTGCACTGTGTTACTATATCTGGTTACATACACCTGCACTGAGAATGCAAAGAGACAAGGTGGTTTATCTGCAAGAGTAAAGCAGGTGCATTTCAGGCTATTGTCTAACAATTACCTCCAACACACTGCTAGCTGAGTTACGTTCCTAATGTCATCTCAAAACACAGCTAGGCCAGTATCCAGTGTCTTCCCCTGCACCTGCAAAGAGTTCAGTGCTCTTGAAGCATTTGGGGGGAGGGGGGGGAGGGAGTGTCCTGGGGAAGTAGAAGCCAGAATTAAGAAGGAATGAGTAGAGCTTTATTGTAATGACAATTAAAAGCTGCTGGCCAGAACACTCCCCTGATTGCTGTGCTGGTAAGGAAAGGCAGGCCTGCTAAAGCAGCACTTAAGCATGATCTTTGAAGGGAAACATATAGCTACACTTAGACCTTTATCTCCTTCTGGCAGGTGGAACTTATTTCTGTCTGGGGCTGATCCTTGCTGCTCCACAGTGCATGAAAAGGGACCGTGGAGGTGAACAAGGCTTTCTTGGGTATGTTCTGGTGACCTATACTGAAAACAGTTTTTAGGGGATGGTGAACTACAGTAGTTCAGATTTTGGCTGAATATTTGCAGATTTCTGTAGGACCAGCAAGAGGCATGTCATGATTCATGGACTGTCGAATTTTTAAGATCTTGCCTCAAACTGCAGGAGAGCTGGATTTCTTAATAGCAAAATAGCCAGCATGAACTTTATAATGGATATATCGGGTTGTTTTAGTGATGAGGCATGCCAGGGCTAAAATACTGAGAGCAAATCAAATGCAAGACTCCTAGCTTCAGCCATTTCAGAGGAAGGATGGTACAGCAGTTATCCTGCTGATCTGGGTCTTCAGAGACCCAGATCCTGCTTCTGTTGACTGTAGTGGGTCACTTGGTCAGCGTCTGTCCTGCATCTCCTTTAGGAGACCTTGGTCAGAGTTCCTGTTATGGACTCCTACCATCCCCTCCTGTGAATCTGCTTCCACATTATACCTGTGAGGACAGTGGCAGCACAGCTGCCACTGTTGGGCAGGGTAGGTAAGAAGCTTGTCAGGCATTAGCCATCAGAAGCTTATGAAAGGCCCTGTGGGATACATAGTGGAAGACTCACATGCAGCCATGAACCTGGACAAAGGAGTGTATTAGAGTTTTCTGCCTTCTTGCATGCTCACCTAAAGTCTTCAGGCTGCACCCACACAGACTTGAGATGAATATAGAGTTAGGCTTGTAACCCAGTGGCATTGTGGACCTAGCTTTGGTCTCTGAGGGGACATGGTCTGTGTAGAATGGAGACTTCGTACTATGACCTGGAACAATATATGTGAAACAACTCCACATTTACAAAGCTATCAAGGGAAGTTCTTTCAGAAATGCTGTGAACAAAGCTTGCGGGTTACCCTTGGATATAGACATCATTCCTCACTTCATCTCCTAACTTCTCCATCTGAAATCTTCCCTTTCCCTCCTAGTTTCTGGCAGGTAGCCATCTAGACATCACTCTATCCCACCTTGCTGCACTGAACTCAGTGTCACAAAATGCGACACTGAAAGCACACTGTTTGATTGGCAAGGTCCACTTATGCTCTCCACCTCTGGCCAACATTGAGTAAACGAATGTGGATGTATATGCAAACTTCTGGGCAATGGGAAGAGGATGTGGAGCTGTTTGTCTTTTGTGTTGCTCATTAAATCAGGGAGGCTATGCATTACATTCAGTGAAAGTAGTGTCTTTTAATCTTCTGATCTCTGTCCCTGCCTTTAGCAGCTATGCCATCTGTTCAGATGCAATGTTATGTGACAATGCATACTTCAGCTAAGGCCTGCATTTCTGCAAGCCTGTTGTCCTCTCTCTAGAGCTACTGAGTAACTCAGTAGCACTTGCTGTGAAATGAAGTTATTTGCCAATTGCAAAAGTATTTGCTGGACTCTGAGATGACTTTCTTAGGTAATCGCATGTGAAAAATAACTTTTTGTCTTGACTGACAAAAAACTTGGCGCTCAGTTGGTTTTATCCTTTACTGTTGGTGACTTAGTGTCAGATTTTGCTGTCAGCTTGCAGTGGAAGCTCTCAAGTTTTACTTGGATAGCTCCTGGTGTGTTTTGCTTACTTGGAAGCATTGCTGACCTGACAGACGGAAAACTGAAGGTGCATTTCCACTGGTAAACTGAAGTTGCGAGGACCGTAGATAGTTAAAGGAACAGGTTCTTAACTTCACAGGACAAGCTGCTCTAAACTACACTAACTGCAGAAGGTTTCTTGAATTTGGATCATCGCAACAGCACCTGCCTCTTATGTTGCTTCTGCTATCAGCAGATCTCAAAGCATGTTGCAAAGGAAATCAATGAGTTCTCCGTTTATTGATACAGGAGAGAACGTCTACTCAAAAAGTGAAGAGGTATGACATAATCCTGTGTCTGCTGTGTCCCTAGGTCAAGGCCTACATCTAGGCAACAGTATGGTCTCCCTTTCAGCTTTGTGGCTTCCTTGGTTTGTATGTGTGGTTGTATTTGTGCATGTGCAGCTGCCTGCTTGAGCCCACAAAGGCAGGACATCTGTGTTTTGTCAATGGAAATATTTGTGGAAATACACCCATCAGCAGTGCAGGCGGAGGTGCAGTTAGGCTGAAATCTAGCTGAAATATGGCCATATTTGTCTCCGGAATGAATCTTCTGTAGTTCAATAGTTCACACTGACATGCTATTAGTTTCAGACTCTCCTTACTGAGAAGCAATTGCTGATAATTGTGCAACACCAAGTGATGTTTGAAACAGGATCTGTGCTGTCACTGTAACTGAATCCTGGCTGCTTAGGGATCCTGGCTAGCTGCAAAGTTCCTGTTGAATGGGTCTTGCAATACTAATATTTGCCTGTGGATAGATGCCTTATTATTAATTTAAAGTCTGACATAAAGCATGAACTAAGAAATGGAGTCTTAGGCTTTATGAACAGAAATAGATGCGGCCTCTTGTGTAGGGAGACATTCTGATTATACTTCCATAATTGGATCACGCTGAAATGGATACCTTAAATTTAGTTACAAAAGGCTAACAAGAAAAAAATGTAAACAATTTATCACAGCCACAGTGCTATATTTAAAGCTGTCAACTTTTCCAGGATATAAAGTGGTTATAAATCCTAGAGATTTGTGACCAGCCATAGGAATCTGTCTTCATGCTGACAATTAACATTGAAGTTCTCCACAGTGAGGCACTTGATTCAGCAATGTAGTTAAGCCTTCACCTCCTTTGAAGTTTAGGAACAGCCCTGATTAAGTTCCAGATTTAAATGTAGGTATATATTTAAATGTACTGTTGAATCAAGATTTGAACACCTATTTTTTTTTTCTAAGTAGCCAAGGCCTTAATGTTGACTTGAAGTTAGAGATACCAAAATACTGCTCTCTAGTTTCTTTTGTCTGAGATAAGCTATGCCTACATAATTATATTCTGAGTTTGAGCTTATGGTAGCTCATTAGCTAACAGAGAAGCTAAATGAGAAGAGCAGCAGTCAAGCAAACAACTGCATTAGATGCAGTGCTATGTGAACCTTTCCTTAGAAGAGTTTGCACAGAAGCCATTAGAAAAAGAAATAAAATAATCCATAGTTTAACATCTCCTTAAAACCACCAAGCTTACTAGATCAAGATGTTGGCATTTCCAGCTCAATACAATGCCTCTGAAGAAGGTATAAGAAACATGGAAGTCTACAGGCATGGAATAACCTTCCCAAGAGTGTTTCTTCCAGGTGTTCATTAGCTCATGGCCTGAAGCAAGAGAATTTGTCTTATTTTAAAAACATTTACAGCTTAATGTTGCAACCTCTAGTAACATGGTGGCTGCCTTTTCACCAGTTTAGCTAAGGAATTTTCCATGAATAAAAATGGTAGTATATCTCTTATTCATGGCATAAGTTCAGAGATGGGTGAGAATTAGAATATTTAATTTGAATACACCTACCTTGAAGGTGCTGGCTGTTAAGATTTCAAAGTAGATCCAGCCTTAATATCCACTGGCATCCCCTGTTCTTAGGTTAAACTCAAGTCTGTACACCATATCTGCACATCAGAGAACCTCTGAGCTGCTGGAACCGAGAGCTGATGCCAGCCCACTGTCCCTCCTTACCAAAGACTGAAATGGAGTATTTATGTCTCCTAAGAGATTCCATTTTTTTTGTTATCAAATAATATTTTTACCTTCACTTCTTTTGATCTTGGGTGAATGAGATATTTTAGCAACTCAAGAACAGCACAAAGAAAAGCTTTTGCTTGAATTATGACACAAATAATTCAGAAAGAGCCTGGCATTTGGAAAAATGTCCAAGAAAAAAGTCAATGAGTGATGCTTCTGCCTGTGGTTCTGCTTTCTTTTCCATTTTCATATCCTGCCTTCATTTTTTCTTTCTCCCATAAGTGATGTCAAGCCTGTGGAATGTATTTATTTATTAGTAGAGTAAAGAGCAATAAGCAAAAAATGCAATAAAAAAGAAATTGCTTCTAAACCTCTCTTGCCAAGCATGTGAATCTTTCAGGAAACTAATACATGGCTCAACTCAGCAAATCACTGAAGAATGAGAATTGTTCTATTGGAGCAAATGGCACTCAAGCCTGCAGAACTGTGCTTTAGGGAAGCAGGGCCCCAAATCCAGCATCTGTACAGAAGGCATTCCTGTGGTCATTCAGGTTTCCTAAGCCGCCCTGCATGAGACATAACCTGTGCTTGGAGGCCTGCCTTTTTTCAGTCTGTAATACACTGCACAGCCCCCAGGCCAAGTCTGCATTCACATTGCAGGCTTGATTGTTGAGCTGATGGAAACGTACTTTTGTGGCTTAGGTTCAGGAGGTCACTCCCCAGCTTTTAGCAGCTTCTGGATTGCACATAACTGTGGTGTTGCAGATAGCTTATATTAGTTGTACCAGTCACATCACACACCTAGTCCTGTGGTGTCTAGCTTTCTATAACCTATAACAAAAGATATATCTAAAAAGCAGCCCAAGACCCTTCATTTGCTGGAAACACACATTTTCACAGATGAAACAACCAGGATGCTAGGGAAAACTAAATCTCTCTCTGGAGGTCCCACCATGCTGCAAAATATATGTAATAATTGCTAGTATGAAGAAAGGGCTTGCTGAAATGGACTGGGTATCTCAGTGCTATTGCCCTGTACTGGCTCATGTAGAAAAACAAGTTGTCCATAGCATCCTTAGTCAAAGTGCAGATGAGATTAACTTGATCACAGAGTGGATGGAAAGATTCCCCTGTTGTTGGGGGACCAGTTCTGTCTGCCTTAGGACTTCAGGAAATGCTGCATCTTCCAGAATCTAGGCACCCTGGTTCTTATATTCCTTCTCCAGTGGGACTGTAGCAAGACTGTTTTAATCTAGCAACTGCAATTGCACACAGTGCTTGAGTGAGGTTTTGGGCAGGGCAGGAGGAATAACTGAAAACCCAGGAGAGAAAATGCAGTCATCTTAAATGACTCCCATCTGTCTCCTTCTCTCACCCACTGCGGGGCTCAGATTTATGAAATGTTAGCAGAGGCTCATTATCATGCCAGGTACGAGCCCTGGCACCAACAAGTCCTTTGGGACTGAACTGGGTGAATGCCACTGCCTCGCCTTCCCAATCCTATTGTCAATGACATTTTGGGTGTATGCCAAGGATGCTCTCAGTTACTTACAGTCTTTCTCAACTCACTGCCAGACGTTCTACGCAATAAAATTTACGTCTCCCAAGAGACGTTTTCTAGGAAATGCATACATGTCTGCATTCATGCCAAGGCAAAAATTTACTTGCAGTGATTATTGAGCAGCTGGAAAGAAAGTAGTCAAAAATAACTCAAGCTTAGCTCTGCTCTTACTGATGCTGAATAGAATATCACCTTTCCTATCCTGTTGCCTGAGTTAGTTCAACTGTGTTGCCATCAGGCATCTTAGAGACTTCTTGGAAGAAGGCCTTGTATTTGAATAAAAGGGGAGGAATCTGAGCTCACAGGGTTTATGGATACACAGAAACAGAGACAGGCTGACTCCCTCAGTCAATAATTCAGATAATTCACTCTCTCCAGATAATTAGCTCTTGTGAACTCTAGTCCCACTTCAAGAGCCATTACATGCTGCATTTGTCCAGCTGACAACTGTACTCCCTTTTTTCCCCTTGCCCAGCTAACCAGCACTGGCTATGATGGTATCCTCTCTGCAGCTTGCCACTGGAGCAATGTTCAAGCAAGCCCCCCAGAAACACAGGCTTTTGCATGTGGCCCAGTTCTGCCCAGCATTGCCAGCCTAGGTGTGGGTGGTAGGCATTCTGCCCATCTCTGGGTGTGCTTGGAGAGAGGGCACAGAGGGGTTGGCAGCCCCCCAGGAAGAGCTGCAAAGGGCAGTCTGTGGCCTTTCACTTGACTTTATTGGCAGCCCATCTTCTTGAAGCTAATCTCTTGCTCAGAGCAACTTTGAGGGAATTAATTTCTGAAGGAATTAATTTTCAAGGGAGAGGTCCAGCAACTAGTATTTCTCTGGGCTTAATAGGGTAACAGCTATAGGGAAAGAAAGCACAGCTGCAAATGTGTGACTTCTACACTGGGAGGATATAATGTCAAAGAGATGGGGATTGCTTAGGAGGAAGTAGGAGGCACATCTGTGTGTGAGGCATGAGAATCAGGCTGTGGAAGTGCAGAAGTAATGGAACAGGGGAAGGCATCCTTGGTGCGAAGGCCTGCTCACCTATGGAAAAAATCCCCAGAAGAAACAATGCTGTACATGCAGTGTATTGCTTTTAATTGCTGCTGGTTTCTGTACACCAAAAACACAAACAAATTCTCACAACACATTAAAATTCTCTTTTGGAACCTTTATTTTTGATGGAAAATTGGGATCACAATGAAACTAAGCTGAAATCAAAAGCGTCTGTGAGGTTTTTGTTTGTCTAGTAACCATTACAAATATTCATGGAGGGGAAAGGGAGCCAAATCAACAAACACCAAGTGCCCTTAAGTAAAAAATGTTCTCATTCCTCAGCCCTGAGATAAAATATATCAGCAGAAAAATAACTATAACATTTTATGGGAGCTGTAGCTTTATTCTTCTATTTTCCTTACAAATCTAAAGCCCCAGCAGACCACAATTCCTGTATCATGTTCCAGGCATAAGGTCCACCTTCTCTTTCCAGGCAGTAGGGTCATCTCCTGCTGTTGTATGTTATATAAGTAAAAGTGATATTGTTGCCCCAGAAAGACACCTACTCTCTTGAGGAGAATGGGACCATGACACATTGCAGTGAGATGTACAAACTAAACTATTTCCCTTCTCAGGCTTTGGAGGCCACAGCTGCAATTACTGCAGTGAGTGAAGGGAACTTGTTGCTGTAGCATCAGTCCTGCTTTCCTCAGCAGCTCCAAACTGAAATACTCCATGTATCTGTTCTTAGATCCTGCCATCACCATGGAGGGCTACCCTACGGACAACCTAAAAGTCATAAGGATGGCAGTGAGCAAACCCAGGAAGCATCAAAGCAGACTTTACAAAATTGGTGCCAGAATAAGACTGAAAATAAGATACAAAGCCCTCCACATTGCTTTTAGTAACGTCCTACTCCAATTAGCTCCCTTGCAACTTTTTGCGGAGTAGCCCTTGCAAACTGAGTGCTTGTTTATTAGTAGCTACTACATGTCTGCCCCCAATATTAACAATTTATAATTGATAGAAACTCCACACTGAAATTAATTTTCTTTGACATCTGTCTTGCAAAAAAGCAAGAGCAACAGAGTCCCATTCCCCTACACTCCCAGCTCATTGGCTTCTTTTGAAACCTTGTATCACCAGCATGATTCGTGGAAGGTGCCAACTGCAAATGGAGAAAGGAATTAATTTTAAAATTTCAGTCAAATTTATGTTCCTAATTACTATTGCTTTGACAGGGTAGGGAAGATTTAGTCAGGTAGACAGCCAAACTGCAGGGTTAATAGCAATATTAACAGTTGCAAAGAATATTTTCCTCACTCTCAGTTAAAGCATTGTTCTTTGTTAATAATAAACAACAATAATATCATTATGTAGAGATAGCACAGTACCACTCATGGTTTTGAATCAACCAGATGGGTTGTTATTTCTTCTGAGAAACGTTTGAATGACTATAATATTCAGTCATGTCATTTCTGGCTGGGAACACATGTTGCAGCACTGTACATATGTATGCACAAACAAAACTCAGTGATGTGCTTAACCCTGGGTTTAGCCTAGCCAGGGAACTGCATGCTTGCCTGAGTCATGTTCAACCTGTATAGTACTCATTCCTGGTCTGCAAGGCCAGCACAGGCACCTCCACAGAATCACTGATTCTGTAAGGTTGGAAGGGACCTCTGGAGATCATCTAGTCCAACCTTCCTGCTCAAGCAAGGTCACCTACAGCATGTTAGACAGAGTTGCATCCAGGCGGGCTTTGAATATCTCCAGAGAAGGAGACTCCACAGCCTCTCTGGGCAACCGGTTCCAGTGCTCTGTCACTCTCACAGGGAAGAAATTTCCCCTCACGTTCAGGCGGAACTTCTTGTGCTTCAATTTCTGCCCATTGCCTCCAGTCCTGTCACATGGGACAACTGAAAAGAGTTTGGCCCCATCCCCTTGACACCCTCCCTTCAGGTACTTATACACATTGATAAGATCCCCCCTCAGTCTCCTCTTCCCCAGGCTAAAGAGGCCCAGCTCTCACAGCCTTTCCTCACAGGGCAGATGCTCCAGACCTCTGATCATCCTCGTAGCCCTACGCTGGACTCCCTTCAGTAGCTCCATGTCTCTCTTGTACTGGGGAGCCCAGAACTGGACACAGTACTCGAGACGAGGCCTGCCCAGGGCTGAGTAGAGCAGCAAGATCACCTTCATCAACCTGCTGGCAGCACTCTTCTGAAGGCACCCAAGGATACCACTGGCCTTCCTGGCCACAAGAGCACATTGCTGCCTCATAGTCAACTTGTCATCCACCATCCCAAGTCCTTCTCTGCAGAGCTGCTTTGCAGCAGGTCAGCCCCCAGCCTGTACTGCTGCCTAGGGTTATTCCTCCCTAAGTGCAGGACTCTGCACTTGCCCCTTGTTGAACCTCAGGAGGTTCCTCTCTGCTCAGCTCTCCAGCCTGTCCAGATCTCTCTGAATGGCTGCACAGTCCTCTGGGGTATCAGCCACTCCTCCCAGCTTGGTGTCATCAGTAAACTTGCTGAGGAAGTACTCTGTCTCTTCGAGCAGGTCATTGATAAAGAAGTTGAACATGATGGGACCCAGTACTGAGCCCTGGGGGACTCCACTAGCCACAGGTCTCCAACTAGACTCCGTGCCACTGATAACCACCGTCACACAAGCTATAGGGCTCTCAGAAACACTTTGTTCACACCTTGTGCTAAGGGAACTGTAAAATGGAAACATGCACTGCTCTCTGGTTTTTATGCCTTGAACCACCTGAAGAATGCATAATAGCTCTGCGGCTGCCTGGGATGAGGACACCCAAGATGAGCTTATACTGAAGAAGCAGCAAGCCAAGTGGCTGATCCCCAATAGGGAGCTCATGAAACCTTCTTTTTTTCCAGAAGGATCTTTCCAGCATAAAAGCAACATTTCAGAACCCCATTTCAAAGTGAGGTTGGTTGGTCCTGCTTTGGCTATGTCCACATAGCTCCATGGACTCCTGCCCAAAAAGACTTCAGAGCTGAGCTTTGAAGCTGCCCACCCTCCTCCCACACGCCTTCTCTTATTTTGAACTTCCTTAACCAAAAATAACTCCTTTCAGGCACAGAAATTTTCAAAGGTGTCAGACAATAGCTAGGTCTCTGTTCCTACTGTAGTCAGTGGGAACTTTGCCATGGTCTCAAGGGGAACATGATTAGACCAGCAAGGCTCTATGACAGACCTCTGCCCTAAGAGCATTAGAAGCACTAACAATAAGCTGCTGCAGCTCAGAAGATTAGTAATAGGATTGGGAGGCCTTTCCTCTCAGGACACGTGGACAAATCCAGCCACCATTTGGAGGCATGTGGGAAGGACATAGGCCAGTTCCTAGAGCATGGAGGCCACAGTGGGACACAGCATCTCCAAAACAGCTGTTAACAAGCTGGCTCTACAGAAAAGCCAGAGCTGCAGCAATAAGGTTGTCCCAAACCAAAGGATCCTACACTAATCAATGCCCAGGTCCTACACTGTCCAACCTACATGTCCTACACCATATGAACCATAGGTCATACATGCTCCCAACCTACAGCTCCCGCATCATCTAGCTCACAGGTCCTGCACGCTCCCAACTTACAGATCGTGCACCATTCAATTCATAGGTCCTATACTCCCCCAAGCTATAGGTTCTACATCATTAAACCCACAGGTTCTACACCATCCAACCTACAGGTCCTACGCAGTTTATTTAAAGCCTCAGATCTCAGAACTGTGTAAATAGGAAACACTCTTCACTCTCATTTTTAATGTCTTAAAGTATTCACATACCGGGAACACTTAACCTTCTCATAATGAGACAGATAACGTGAAGGCTCTGCATGTCTAAAATCTTGACTGGGCTTTTTAGGCTTTTTTTTTAATTTATTTTATGGATTAAGAAAAAGATATCAGTTCTTACCTTACCTATATCCTTGAATTATCATATCTACAACAACTCTGCCACTAGAAAAATATCATTTTGCAAGGTTCTGGCTGGAAATGCTGCTCCCATTATAACTGCCAATTTCTCTGCTGGAGCTCAGGCTCCATCAAAAGCAACTTGTCTTGGTGTTTCATTTCACAGACCCTCTCTACAGGCGGAACAGGTCAACATTAGAGACAGAAAGATGAAAATAAATGGAGGAAGACAGACATGGCAACAAAATCAAAGGCATTGAGCCTTTTAAGATAGTGTTTATCCTAATATTTACAGAGTCCTTCCAAAGCCAAGAGATTTCTTCTGGACTTCAGAGATTCAGGACTGTTGTGTTCTGGTTTATGGCCTCAGTGCCAAAGTAAATTGAAAGGCTGATAAACACCACGCACCCTGCCATGCTTTGTCAATGGATGTCTTCCTTGGAATTAAGTGCCTAAACAATATGAAAGTATTTTCATTCTGTTTTATGTTCTCGCCTGCCTCCTAAACAAATGTTTTGAAATTTATACAGGAACATGAATTCAGTGGGGCTTAGGTTTTTTTCCCGCTTTTCTATCAAGCTGATAAGTTACCCTGCCAGCCCGTGTGCAGAGAGTGTCTTGCCCTGGCTTGGCATTATTCTAAAGTATTTGGCTTGTGATTGTCCCCCACTTCGAAATTAACACTTGCTCATTTGAATTCAGAGCAAGCTTCAGCTGAGCAAGGAGGCGCTCTGCTCAGAAAAGTGGAGTTATTTCAAAGAAGCTTTCACTGTAGTTGTTTGATGTTCAGCCTCATTGGGTGTCTGGACCCTAATTAGAGAAGGGAATTGTGGACCAGGAGCAGAAAGCTGGCAAGACTGGAAAATGCAGGTTCATCCTAGGGTTGCAATCTTCTAAGTTGCTGCTGCACCAGCATAGTGCTTAGTGGCTCTTTTCCCATTGATACACTCTAATGGAATAGAAGCCCTCTAATTGTCTATTAATTAGAGCTAATTGCTTACCAGGAAGGATTTCAGACCTTCCTAGCTATCAGATAGATTTAAAACTGTTAGGAATAGCTGAAGCCCTCTTGCCTGAAGTGTGGTAGCCCCGAGGGAGGGCTTGTGCTAAACGTGGTGCTTTCTGCAGAACACAGGGACAGGACTGCTGGTTCTGGATCACTCTCCTCCTCTAGGACCTACATCATGTCTAACCTTGAACTGACCCTGGGTCACACAGGTCTATGCTTTACTCTCAGGCTGCACTTTGGCTTGGCCAGACACCAGCGAATGTCAGGGCAGTTTCTTGCCAATGATGTCCCAGTGGCCTATAAGCCTACCCTGAATTGTTTTCTCAGCTCTGCTCCAGCATGCAGAATAGCTCCTTGCACAAGGGCAAAGCCCTTGCAGCCCTCTAGGCAATATCAGTGCCAACAGTCCAAAAGCATTGAAAACGAGCATTTTGCCTCTTATGGTAGCGTGGAGAGTGTAGACAGATGCTGATGACACTGCTGCAAGTGTTTTCCAAGGGCTGTATCAGAGAATCAGAGAATCATAGAATCTGTAAGGTTGGACGGGACCTCTGGAGATCATCTAGTCCAACCTTCCTGCTCAAGCAAGGTCACCTACAGCATGTTAGACAGAGTTGCATCCAGGCGGGCTTTGAATATCTTCAGAGAAGGAGACTCCACAACCTCTCTGGGCAACCGGTTCCAGTGCTCTGTCACTCTCACAGGGAAGAAATTTCCCCTCACGTTCAGGCGGAACTTCCTGTGCTTCAATTTCTGCCCATTGCCTCCAGTCCTGTCACATGGGACAACTGAAAAGAGTTTGGCCCCATCCCCTTGACACCCTCCCTTCAGGTACTTATACACATTAATAAGATCCCCCCTCAGTCTTCTCTTCCCCAGGCTGAAGAGGCCCAGCTCTCGCAGCCATTCCTCATAGGGCAGATGCTCCAGAAAGAGCGCTGCAGGACATCTCTGCTCAGGCCTGGCAGCTTCCAAGACTCTCACTTTAGGAGAAGCTGAGCAAAGAGCTTGGGCCCCAGCACCACTAACTTCCTATGGATGCAAGAGCTGGGCATGTGCCAATCCTCTCCTCCCTGCCCCCAACAGGAAAACTGAGAAGATGGCAGGAAGGGAGGCACAGTGGGCACCACTCTGGTCACCATCAAGGTAGTCAAGAGCCAGGGTTGGGCAGCTATGGACTGCAGCCTCCCTGGCAGGTGGCAGGCACAGACTGTCTCCTGCTAGTGCCTCTGCTCTTAAACCACTGACAGTCACAACTGGTGCTGCTCCATATCTGCAGGAGCTGTGTTGCTTAACCCAATCATCGTGAGAGATACAAAACAGCAGGGCCCAGACCTCCTTCAGTTTTGGATCTGCACACTGCAGAGACCAGTGATTGCCAAGAAATGCTCCCAAATCCTTTTTCCGTGCAAGAATTACAAGGCAACATAAGCTTGAAGCTTTTCAAACAATGCAGAGGGACAGAGAGGCTGGGGGGAGGAGCAGAAGCTGGGGAGGATGCGGTGGGAAGAGAGGACTAAAATGCACCCAGCAGCTGCCTGGTATTGAGATGCACAAAGCAATTGCAAGCAGGGATTGAGCTGGGCTACTCTGCCATGACTTTCTCTGGGAATGAAAGGTAACATGTCAGGCAGAATCAATGACATGAAAGTGAGTGCCAAGCCACCCCTAGCTCAGGCAAAGGCACAGGGTCACAGGGTTTGGCTTTTGTGGGTTTGTTGTTCCATGGTGGAATGCAAGCAATTTCTTGGCACCATTTTTCCACGGGATATTAGCATTATAAAGACAGTCACTGAGAAGCAATAGTTAAGATGTGCTGATGTTGGCTCCACTCACCGTCCTGGGGGTCTTGAGTCTTCACTGTCCTTTCTCAGTCAGTAAAGTTTAAGAATCATGTGATTCTTCCAGCATTTTTTTACATACAAAATACCAAAATAACATCTGAGGGAGAGTGCCAGTGGGAGCAGGCATGATATGATACCATCTTAGTTCAGCAGTGCAAAAACTCCTTTTTGCCCTTCTTCCCACCCTCCTGACTGTGATTTCTCTGAATCTTAGGCTGTATGAGGCAACTTTTTCTTTGGCATTTCTCTCTGCAGGAGGCTTGCAACCTGAAACCTGCTAAAAAGGATATATTAGGAAAGACAAAACAACAGATTGATGGCTTCTTTTTTTTCTTGACATGTATGAAAGGATCCCAAATAGGGCTTTGTGTCTGTTCTGGCTCTAATTCACATTAGGTATTTAAGGTCTCAACAGCTTCATGAGTTTATGATATCTAGGGAAATCATGAATGGACAGAGAATCTATGAAGGGATGTTATGGAAACTGAGTCAGATTTTAAATGTGTCTGTCCTTTCAATATGCTATTAAAAGCAAAGAATCTGACTCTCCCTGGAGTTTGCTGCTTGAGGGATTTCTGTCTGTCCTACTGTGAGGAGAGCTCAGCTTTCTCCTGCTTTGTCCTTAGTCCCTCCCTTCAGATTCTAGTGGCCAGGTTTGAATGAGTCCATGACAGCACTGTGGTCCTTGGGCTATGATGATGAGCTGGTTCCCATCATGGTGCTGGGAGCTCAGAAACAAAGCTGTGAGGCCTCATCAGCTATTTTCATTTCTTCATTCATACTAGTTTTTCCAAACCCTGACTGAGACAAGAGAAAAGGAGGAAGAGAGAAAGACAGTCCACACTAAAACGTGTGGGCAGAAATACCTTGGAAGGTGGGTAGTCAGGTCAGGCTGAACCTGCTGATGGGAAATGCCATTGTTTTCCCCTCTTCTGGGGGAGCAGAACCAGCAGAGGCAAATCTGGTTAGGATATTTTGTATTCTGATACCAGGCTTAGTCAACATCATCTTTTAAAGCCTGAGATGCACTGGGGAAAACAAAAGAAGTACATAAAACTATCTCCATCTTTCTGATTGCTAAGGAGAATATTTTCTTTGGTCTGCATGACACCAGAAATTGATACATCCTGTCCCCTTCTGAAGTCCAGCATCTTGGCTTTCTTGAGTAGTGTTTCCATTTCCTACTGTCCATGTCACCTGCTGCAAGGAGTAGGGAACAGCCCAGCTGAAACTCCAGTCCAAGCATGTCTGAGACTGCCAGTCTGGTTCTCCCATGCCACCAAATTCCTGTAGATCTATAACTATTCACAGTTCTCCTAGGGAATGTGTTTTGGTGGCACAGAAGAGCTCCTGGGAAGGCCAGGAATACTAACAGGGCTGAATCTCTCTCTTTTATTTTATTTTTTTTTTTTTTTGTGAACTGAACAGAACTTTTTCAGACAAATATTTTATTTGCTGTAAAATGCCATTCCAGCTCTCAAATCCAAATTAGCAAATTCTCCTAGCCACAGAAACCTCCTCCTTAGAAGCTATTTTCCTCACTAGCTTCATAGCTCACCTTACATAGTTTTTCTCCAGCCTTCTCTGTGGCTTTATATGGAACCTCCTTGTCTTCCATATCATCTCAGCCTATGCCTCTTGTGATTTTGGGGGAAAAATGTCTCTTTTCTTGTAGCTCATCTTTTTGGATATTTCAGTTAATATTAATGCTATAAAGACCTTCTGGAACAGAGAGCCCTGGTTCCCATCTCAATTCCCGTTACTTTGGTAAGGCTCTGCTACACAATTTGCAATAAAGGTGGTCATTGAAAAAGCTAAGCAAACTGACATGACAGCAGATTCCCAGTGTTTGAACTCTTCTTCTACCACTCAAGCTTGTGTTTCTCTTTACAGCAAGGAAACTTTTGACAAACTTTGCTGTTGTTAAGCAACCGTAGATTATTTCCTTCCTGTGTAAGAGCTTTATAGTAAAATAGATTCCTCCAAGCACTTCAGAGCTTTAGTAATGCTGGGCAGAAATTCATGCCCACAATTTTCTAGCAGCACCTTGGAAAACACTTCTCATCTCTCCCATCACAGCTGTACAAATGATGGCTGGTCTGGGAAATCACATTGTAATCAAAACAGCACTGGAAAAATGGTTGTTCACGGGCATCTCCTCCATTGGGACATCAATTCCAATCCAGATTAGATTAAATCATACTAAAAAACATCCAGACTGCATAGTTGTAAAGTGGCCAAGAATTAATGAGTTTTCTTAATCCCAGGTCTCCACTGCAATTTCTTTTGCATTCCCCTGGACACCCACATGCTGTGAACAATGAATGTGCCCAGCATTAGAGACCATCAGGAGAGGAGTTAATGTTTATAAACTAAAAATTGTCCTTCAGACAATTGGAAAAGATTTGGATACCCACCAGGAAAGACAGCATCACAGCAGAAATGGGAGCCAACAGCTCCTGTCCCACTGCTTGGGCTGCAACAGGGACAGAGATGGAGCTGCTACATCTCTCTCCAAATGTTAGCAGTGGGGGGAAGTATTTTGAAGCATTAAACTATTTGCTTAAAAGTCAAACTGAGACTGATTTATTGGGTGTTTTGTTTACTGCTAACTGAGGAGCATGGAAAGCCTAGATCATAAGGAGCCACTCAGGAGGTTGTGTTTTAACAATCATGCAACTAGGGTTTTAAAGCTGAGAGTTCAAAAGCAAGGCAGGCACAGAGGTTTTTCAAGGGTCGTGGGGCTCCTATGTGACTCACTCAGGAATAGGGAAAGACCAGGATGATGGACAAATGGGCAGATGTTACCTGCTTGACTGTAGTACTAACCTGCACAGCCTCACTGGCTGTGCAGAGGCTGAAATGGAGAAATGCAAACTGCCGATGGCATCACCGCATTAGCTTTGAAAGGCCTCTGATTTTAGCTTCACAGACAGTACTGCAGATAGGGAAAGAGTCTTTCATTTGCCACACCTGTCTAAGCAATTTCAGTCTGCAGCATGCTCAGGTCCTGGGAATAGAACAAGTTCCCCATATGTAAAATTCTTTGGGGTTTTCTGGAAGATTTCTGTCTCAAACATGAGCATGATGGGTTTTGCTAGAGATAGATGGCAAAACTTATATTTCATAGATGTGTAAGCTTTTGAAAAATGAACATCACTGCAATTTATTGCATTTTAAGGGCAAGCTGAAATTAGCTGGGAGCAATGACTGTCTTAGCCACAAAGCCACCAAACCTGCACCCAGGAAAACAAAGGTGGACCTTGTTTTAGGCAAATCTCCCACTCCTTGTGGCAGCCACTCCAGCTAATGATCTCAAACCTTACTATCAGAAGCTGCATTTGCTTAGGCCTCAGTAAACAACATCTGCACATGATCTGAAGGGCTGCCAGCATCTCTGTGCCATGTCATCCACCCTACACAGCTCTCAGCCCAGTGAGGCATGTGCAATGCCATGGTGCACACTCTGTGGCATAGCTGCCTGGGCAACCACAGCTTCTCCTTTTTCAGACATGAGGTTATGAACGTAGCCCTAGTGGGCAGGGGAGAGCCCTTGATTTCTCATTAGCTTCCTTCTTGCTTGAGGTGGTGTTTTACCTGCCTTGCAGTTAAAGCAGCAGAAGAGGAGTGCCTAGCTGTGTCCTTTCTGCCCAAAAGCTTTTACTCCCAGGGAGCTGCTGTTCCTGTTCCTCCTTTGTTTCAGAAACTTGGCTAGAGCCCCACTTCCCTTCTGCACACGCTCTGGGTCTGTTTCCAGCCCTGTCTCCAGTGCACATGGGAAAAGATCTAGACAGCTGTTATACAGGTCATCCAGGCCCACGTGAAGTAGATCTGAAAGTACCTTTGCAACAGGTAGATAAGAGATTGTACTTGAATCTGAGAGAGCTGGGAGGTAGGGAGGAACCTGCAGGGTGGAGAGTTCTTGATGAAGAAAGATGCAGCTCTGAGCTTCTTGCCACAGCCTTTATAAGTGAGGGGAATAGGAAAGACAGAAAATGCCTGCCCTTCTCTTTCCCATAAGCGGCCAGACTTGTACCCATAGAGATATGCTCCTTTACTATGTTTGAACTGCTGAAGAGCAAACTCTGACTACCAGATAGAAGAGTAGGAGGGATGTCCTTTGAGCCCCTGAGAAGTGCAAAGCCACCTACAAAAATCTGACTGCCTTTGTCATGTTCTTTTTCTCAGAATCCTGCTACCCAGCTCACCTCACAACCAAGCTGCTAACAATTTCCCTGGGGGAAGCCCAGCAAATCTAGAGGCAGCTGGGCCACAACTTCAAAATGTTGGCACAGTCTGCATGACAGATGCCTCTATAGCTCTTTATGTTCAATCCTTACCTGTTTTCTGCCAATCTGCAGCTTCGTACCCACTTCCCATGGATGAAAAGCAAAGCTAAAATGACCAAGAGTAAGATGAAGTGGTCAGTGAGAAGACAGGCCCAAGCCACCAGCATAGTTAAGCTTTGCGCCATCTTCCTGCATCAGCAGAAGAAACAATAATCCTAACTGGATTCAAAAGGGAACTCACTGGTATTCAGCACAGGGTCATACTGTGTGATATCTCCCATGGGAGGAAGCTGGGAAGCCCTTTGAATGACGGGCGAACCTACAGGTATGAGTACAGGATGCAGCCTTCAGTAAATAGGGTTTGATGAAGAGGTACAAGATGTCAGGACTTTTCCTGCAGCATCATACAGTAAAAAGCTTTATCTTCCTCTCAGAACCCACCCTATCTTCTAGGGGTGAGGGAAAGCAGTGGCAGCAGGATAGCTGATGCTGAGAGGTCACCTGTCCCTCATCTGTGCGTTGGGGTGTTTCAGTCCTCTGTTAAAAGACAAGAAAAGGAGCAGAGCAGCACCCAAGGGTGTTACAAGACACCTGAAAGACTGTTGGCAGAATCAGGCCAGGACCAGATCAGAGCAGCGGGGTGCCTGAGGGGACACACTCAGATTGGGCTCCCGTGGGTGCTGTGACCCTACATTCAACCAAGGAAGGAAGGGAGCTGCACAAGACCACGAAGCAGAGCAGAGGCAGCAGTGAGATCTATTCTCCTTTCCTCCACCACAGGAAGCTCAAGAGCCATCAGGAAGCCGCTCTGTGCCTGATGGATGAGATACACATTTCAAGCTACAACTCACTCCAGATCAACTCCAAAAATGGGGCCAGCACTTGAGCAAGCATTTGCCCAGAACTGAGACAGCTTAGCTATGGAATCCAGGGTTTGGTGGACTTTCAATTCATCCAGGGAAGGTTGGACCACATTCCCATGACCCAGCTAATGTGAAAGGAGCAGCAGAGCCCAGCCCTCAGTCTATCTGACACCAGAAATTAACATTTCTCTGACTGCACTGGATGTCAGGTATGTGCCATGGCCTTGCTCCTCTCTGGTGGCTGTGATTACTAGTCTTTTGCTGTCAATGTACAGTGATTTAGGGTTGTTCCATCACTTCCCCCCACTGTATTGACCTGTAGGGAAGCAAGAGAGACCAGAAGACTGGTGAGCTTAGACAGCTCCCTGCCCTTGTGTGGGGGATGCTGCTGACAGAGAGATGAAGAAAAAGAACTCCCCAAGGGGGAAATTAATGAAATCCTGCTCCCACTGCTGACTTTAAAAACAAATAGATATTTACAATAAACATCCAGAGTAATGGACTCTCACTAGAGACCACATGAGATTATTTTCTTCCACTTCCAATTGGTCTTAATGGAGTTAATTTCATGAAAATCATTTATCTTTGTGATGACTGGAAACATTGCATGGCAGAGGGACTTTTTAGTTGGGGAAAGGCAAGCACAAACAAAAAGCCCCATTCATTTATTCCCATTCAGCTGTCCTTGTTAATGGATTTCTTCACCCCTTCTTTCAGTGGCACTTAAAATACACAATCTGTTTGTGAATAGACAGGAAAATAAAAATCCAAAAGGAAATCAGAAATGCAGAAAAAAGCCAAGATGCACACAGCTCTCCAGAGAGCAGTGGCTGGGTTAATCTTGCGCATCAAAGACTCTGCAGCCACCTCTAGCCTGTTCTTTTGAGGATGAGTTCCCAAAAATGCCCATATGACAGCGAAAAGTAGTGATAGCCAGCAAGACTAAAAGAGAGGGAAAAAAGACACATACCAAACTATGCAATGGCTGGGCCGTATTCTTCAAGTGAGTGTTGGAATTCAAAGGATGCAGCTGTCATCTGTATGTAGCTGTGAAAGGGCACATGGCTTGGAGGTGACACTTGAAAAGAATTGGATTTGAGGGTAAAACATATCACAGAGCTGTTGATTATTTCAGGCTCTTTGTGATCTCTGGGCCCTGTGAGAGTGGAGAAAGGAAAACAGCACTTGGCTGAGTTGTTGTAAGGCCATATTTAAGTCCCTGCTCCTTCACAGAATTGCCATGAGACTGTGGACACTCGCTTACCTACACTGCAAATCCTTATCTGTATGGTGACACTACACTATGTTGGAAGAATAAGGCTTATTTCGGAGCAAGAAGTGCTTAGCTGCCATGTGGTGTGGTCCAGGCTGGATCAAAAGGGTCCTTCCACAGATAAATACTGTGCATGGGAAAAAGAGGGTCTGAATGGATTTGTGCTCCTAAGAAGCTTAGAGTGGCTTTGCAAAAGCCGGTCCTGTGCGTGAGCACTTACTCCTTCATACTGGGACGGCCAGGCTGCTCTGTAACACAGGGAAGAACTATGCTTGGATTCACTAGGCACCTCAGAAAGAGACTTTGTCTGTCCTTGGGACAGACGCATGGACGCAGGACGTTGTGCATGCTGGGCCCTTTCTCCCAGCTCAGCTGCTGCTGAAGGCAAACGATTTTTGGTGGCTGGCACAATGTCCTAGTGGGACAGGGCATGGCCATGCCACCTCATCAGCTGGAGTACCTGCTGGTCCCAGTGGCCATTCAGAGAAGCCTCTAATGATAGAGATAGTCTTGACAGGCACTGGCATAGGTTAGCTGTCTGTGTCTGCACCCTGCAGGCTCCTACTGCCTGTCCCGTTACTTCTGGCATTTGGGCAGTTAGAAAGAGGTTTCTTCATAAAGGAGAACCCCCAGGAAGTCCAGAGTTTCATCTGCATGAAGCTCTGTCCCATTTATACCATCCCAGAGGCCCAAGAGCCTCCAGATGTTCTCTTAACTGTCAGCTTTCTAGAAAGTGAAGGAAGAACTGGGAAAATCATGCAAACAGATGAGAAGAACCTGTTGTTTATCTGGGTCATCAATAGACATCTTCCTCCTCTTTCTAATACATCCCGCTATGTCCCATGGGCTGAGGGACAGAGCTAGGACATGGAGCCATGAGCCAGTCTGGCTGACAGAGTTGTGCACGGTTGTTATCCTTCACCATGCTGGCCAGACATTCAGATTAGGTGCCTTTTTAAGGGGCTAATATGAAGTCACTTACAATTGTTCATTTTTAAAAGAGGAAATTAGACAAACGGGTTTTCTGCATGGTAGTACTGGAATACCTCTAACATTGCTTGTGTCTATAGGCAAATACCAGTTATCTAATGCTATATCAAATTAGGACCACCTCATGACATCTTTCCCCATAGTTTTGCAAAGAAGGCTGTTACTTTCACTTTCCTGGCTCAATGATTTTCAAAGTTTTCTGATACAGCACAGAGCATAGGGCTGAAGTGTTTGCTCTTCCTGGCTTCTTTAATTGGAGAAACACTTCAGACAAATTGGAGATTATTTGCATTTCTTGCATCTGATTCCTTTTGAAAGACTAAAGACAGTGCAGGTGAGGTGCTGGCACTTTACAGTACCCTTAGAAGCAAGACAAGATGAGGGCAATCTCAGTGAAAATGTGCAGTGGCATGGTTTCTCCAGCTTGATGGAGACTTACACCATAAGATCATTGTCCTCAACAAGCCGAAAACATGCCCTTACAAAAAAAGCCTGACTACAGCTTGGCTTGCAGACTGAGGCATTGCTGATGTTTCAAAGTAGATGAAAACGGGGCAAGCCAGATTCACTGGGCAACACGTCTAATCTGATCATGGAAAACATGGCTTTTAGAAGAAGTGCATGGATAAAAATCTGTAGAGTTTGATGTGTTAAGATAGTAAATGAAATAACAGATTTGTCTAACACAAAGCAGGTGATTTTATGTCTATGAGTGTTAATGGCAATTAGTTAAAAAGTCTGGTGAAGCATGACACTAATCAGAAAAGGTAATCCTATCTGCATCTTAAAATGTGTGATTGCACCTGAAGCCAAGGCTCAGCAACCGTTGGTATAGCAAGCAGCCACTGCAGGAGGAAGAAGGTTGTTCATTGCTGAGGGCATGTTTTGAGTTTGACAACTCTGACAATTGTCTCTTGAGAGTTTTACAAAACCCTGGAGTTAATGAAAATACCACTCAAGGAAAATGCTGTATTTTAGGGAGTAAAATATGAAGCAGAACTGCTGATAGGCCTGGAAGGGACATCTCATTCTGTCCTAACCAAGGAGAGTCACAGCTCCTTTTTCATGCAAATTCACCAGGAAAACATGAGCAGGAGCTGGTGGAAAGCCTAAACTTCCCAGAGGGCAAAAAATCACCCAAAAATGTGAATTGAGGGAGGTGAACTTATCTACACCCATACTACAAAGGCAAGATTCAAAGAAAGCATCCAGGGGCTGAACAGAAGCATTGTGCCAGAGCTGCCATTGCACCAATTCCTGGAGCGTAACAAGTAGTTTTCAAATGCCTTTGGGCTCACCACAAGCACTATATATTCTCACTATGTCCATGCAGATGGGTTGTCCCAGAGGTACAGCCTGTCCCGGATGCATTGGACTCATTGTTTCAGATCCAGAAGAGTGACCAGTGACCCCAAGGAGCAACAGGCAGCCACCAAAAGCAAGGGAGTTGGCAAGTGAAAGGGAGCAAACCTCTCAGCTTCAGAGTTAAATCAGCTTCTAACTATCACAGTGTAGGGAGATTTTTCACACATCTGCCTGCAGGAGGATTTTTGTTCCATCCTCTGAAATATATGATCCTGACTGCTGCTGGAGGTGCGACAGTGGAGCTAGGTGGTCCTGGAGATAATCCAACGTGACTTTCCTGCATGTAAAAAAAGACACAATCTGAGAGACAGAATGTGTGACCAAAGTAGGTACAGCACCTATCACATTTGAGATGTGATCTTGGACTTGTAGGCCTTTCAGAAACCTAAGTAAAAATGCTTAGATTGGTCCCAAATCCTATTTTCTGCAATTGAGTTTGATGGAAGAGAGGAAAGGGGTAAATACCATTTTAAGATGCATTATAATAAATGCATATACATGTACATATGTAGTATTTATATAATAAATAATAGTTTCTGTGTATTTAATGAAAGTTTTCTAAAAGTTCATCAGCTCTTATGTACTAATTACAAAATGACTTAATCCTAAACTTTCCTTTGCTATCATCCATTTTCCTCTTGTTGATTTTGAATGTCAGACCTGACCTTTCATTCAATTTAAGCAAATAAATAAAATAGTGAAATGAAACATGCCATTTATCTGTTTGTAAACTGGCAAGCTTTTGACTTCACAAATGATTTACCAGAATCTTTAACCAAGCCTGTATGGGTAAATCGTGGGCAACAAAACAGAGAACAACATTTCACCTTGAAAACGAGAAACTTTTTAAACAGTTTTCCTATCAGATTTAGGCTTTCTTTAGGTTTTATTACTCTAGGACATAACTCCTGAAATATTTTTAAAATGGTATCTTCATGTTAAATTTAGATAATATTGGAAAACTTGCTGTGACAGCCTCTCTTGTCACAGCTGCAACAAAAGCCACAGTAGTTTTTCCAATACCATAGCACAAAGTTATTCGTTGATGGAGGGGGTGGGAGAGAATGCATGTTTTTCACATCACTGGTTCAGTCCTACTTCAAGTCTTTCCTTTCTCTGAAAAGCTGATAGGAACAGAAAGAGCCACCTGCCTCTGCTCAGACAGGCAATAGAAGAGGGAGAATTAGCTTACATTTTTAAATCTTTTAAGTATCTTCTGCTAAATAATGAATGCATTTTACAAACATGATGCTTCCTTCCTGCTCAGCTGTGGCTTTCACTGGGCATAAGGATGAAGCCACCAAGCAAAACTGAGCAGTTTGTTCTATAAATGTTTATTTACCACCTTTCTCCCTTCCAAGTTCCAAAAGCTGAATGAAAAAGATTTGGGCCCAAATCAAAAGGGGTGGTGGAGTTTTGATATGGGTCCAAACCAGTCTGACACATCAGCCAGGCTGTGGTCAGATGAAGTGGGCCCCTGGAGAACATCCTTGAGGTTAAGTTGAGATTTTGTGCAGTGTAATGGCACACAGTTAGTTGTGTCTGGAGACATCCCTAGAAAGGGAACTGGACCAAAGGATGCAGGCCAGGCTCCTGTCCCTGCTGACAGCGTAGTCATAGCTGATAGCGGCACCAGCTGAATAGCTGATCAAAAAATTGATCTGCCTGTGCAGTCTTTTAAAGAAAACTGAGGTTTTGGATGAAACAGTTGCCTGATTTTTGTGGAAATTCACTGCTTTCTATGGAAAAAAATGTTTTTTTCCTCCTCCACCAAAACTCTGTGCCCTATCTCTGAAATAAATAAATTTGTAAGTGGCATCAGATTCAGCAAGCTGAATTTCAGTGTGGTGACTGATATCCCCAAGCACTTTGGCTAAGGTCTCTTGTGATGCAGTGAAGCCAGATGTTGTTGTGATGCATGAAGAAGAGCCACACACACACATGCACATCTGCCAAGACAGTGCCCGGTGCTGGTCGCAATCCATGTAGTTGGTGCTGCAGCATGGGGAGCAGAAGTCCTTGCCATGTGTTGAGCCTTGGATCAGTGTGAATCTCAGCAATTGTGCCAGCAGCCCCAGGAATAGGAAAGGTTCTCCACAATTAACATTCCCTGCAGCTGGATAAATCAGGGGTGCTTGGAATTCACATCTCAATAAAACAGAGGGAATTAGCATAGCAAATTATTTACTTGTCTCCTCAGAAAAAATGTGAATGGGACAGCTGCCTGAGCAGTTCCCTTGGGTTTCTGTAGTGTACAGGCTCCTTCACACTTCATTTTTGGTCTTCATCACTGACTTCCCATAACTTCATTTTAATCTGTACTTTTGCATCATTTGCCCAGTCCAGGAGCCACAAGAGCACAAGAAACACGAAGTCTCCTCTAGGCTTGTGGGTTGGGAGAAGGGGATTCTGCTCTAGCAAAACCACCTTAAAAAGAGGCTAATTCTACCCAGTTTCAATTTAAAAGTGCTTCACCCAGTTTTTCTCAGAATTGACCCGTTTGTAGACAAAGTTTTGGGCTCAATCAAAGCAAACATCCCAAACTGATGTCCCAGCTCTAAGGAAGGAGTGGCCCTGAGAAGCAGTATTTTGAAGGGGGTGGCTGAAAGACTGGCAACATGTGACATGGTGCCCAGTGGGAGAGTGAAGCCTGAGGTCAGAAAAGTGGGGAGAGGGCTACAAGCTCCATTTGACTCTGTTTTGAAGAGGTTTCATTATCCTGATATGGCACTTGGCAGCACAGTATGACTCTCTCTCCACACTGGATGTAGGCAGCAGCATTGCCATACCTTTGCTCCAACGGTTTGTCCTTGCTGCAGAGAGCTTCTGCACTTTGCTAACAACCCAACAGACTTGGCCTGTGAGACCTCCTTTCCTTTCATCAATTAAGAAATCACAAAAACCAGCTTCAAGGCCTCCAGTGATCCAGCAACAAAATCAGAGAAACCTGCTGTGACTTTCCTGATACACAAGAGACAGAAATGATCAAAAGGCCAGGGAGGAGCCCTTCTCCAATGTCTGCACACAGTGCAAACAAACACAGAAACAAACAGAAGGACATGTTCCACCCAAATCCTTCAGCTCATTCAAAGTGATATACCCAGCTGATGTGAAAGAGTGGAAGAACGTGTGTCCTGGCTGAGCCTGCAGGAAAGGCTGCCTCACCCAGCTGCTAAGTGTTTTCCCCCAGGTCCTTTAATGCAGCAGTCGTTCGCCTCTCACCCTTATGATGCAGGCTTTACTGGGCGCCTAAGCTTAAGGCACAGCCCTGAACTGTTAAAGATGACAATTAAAGTGATTCAGCAAGTTAACGCTTTCGTATTTGTTACGTATATTCGTAACATATTTCGTCTTCTAAGGAAGAGAGACACTTTGACTAGATAGAAGTGGGAATGTGCTTTCAGAGAAGTGGAAATCTTTTGAATTGAGCACTGAAGCATATCTTTGTTTCCCTGGTCCTCCTGCTCCCTGTAAATTCTTCAAGGGAGAAAACCTCAGTCTATCTAAAGGTTTTGCTCTAAGAAAAGAGTTGAGGAATAACAATTGGATACTCAGAGCTCCATATTAGCACAATATTGGTCATTCTACAAACCTGTGAAAAAATGAATCCTGTAAAAACATCAGTGCTCATTCTGTTAGTCTAGGCTGCTTTACACAAGAGCATTTGGGGTATGACTGTCTTGGGTTAGCTTATGATTTTTAAGTCTGTGTTTCTGTGTCAGCCAAAGTCCTAGAAGATCTATGCCAGTAAAATCTGCTTTTGCAAATATAGCCTGATTCAGTTACCGTCAGTCTCTCTGTCCTTCTGTCTTTCCTTGAATTGCCCTCTAAGCTTATCTTCCTGAGCATGTTATGGACAAAACCATCCCCTTCTGCCTGGGAGAACACAGCTTGAATCCAAGCCATTCTGGTCCCAGACCTTTCATTACTGGTTCGCATTTGCCCAGCCAACCAGAGCCAAATTCAGCCTTAGGGCAGCTATGCTGACCCCAATGAGCTTTAATCGGAGACGAGTTTGGCCCAAGATTTTTCTATCGCAAAGCTATCAAAACCAATTTGCTCTGATCTGACTGACTTGAAATCCCAGTGGAGGCAATTCATCTACTTGTTGATGCTAGATATAAAGGCAAATAAACATCAGAGGCAAGAAAGCCTTGCTGGGTATGACAAATCTTGTCCTATGATGAGAGGTTATGAACCTTTCTTAGCTTATCTGTTTCAGTCTTCTAATAAGAAATCCTGATCTGGCACTGACAGTTCACTCTAAGCAGCCTGACCCTCAGGACTCTGCTTTGGGAACAAATATTGAGGGATTCTGGGGTCAGAAGAAGGAGCGATCCACTGGGGCAGCTTTCTTCTGTGGCACAGGATTACTGAAGGATGAAAGTCAAGAGGTTCTGCAGTTTGCAGCACTGGGGTGAGGTCAGGGCAGCCTCACCACAGAGTGGCCACATGATGCCGTGTGATAGGACTTGTGTCTCTTCCAGGATCAAAGATGTAAACTCAGTACCTGTCCCTGGGGCTGGCTGCCAGCAGCTCTTTTGACATGGCAAATTGTTTTTGCATGCCTTGGATGAAGGCAGGTAAAGGATGAGGGGGGAGCGAGAGATGACCAAGCATTAAAGCCATCATAGATTAAACAGCAGGTATTTCATCTGCTGCTGACATACTAGGAAGCACCTATGTGACCATGCCAGACACTATCAGGGTCTTTCCTACAGATGTCTAACCTGCATGTTCACATTGACTGCAGTATGGGGCTTAGGGTGCAGCCATGGGAAACCTTGGTGCATGAGCTGGTGGTGGGAAGTCCTCATTCCCTTCATCTTCTGGTTATATTCTCTGTAACCGCTATAATTCAACTTGTAAGAGCACCAGGGTCCCTTTGAAATGCTTGTGTGATCATTGCACTGGACATAAGACTTTACCTCCATGCCTTGTGAGATTCCAATCATCCTAGGCCTGTAAACTAGGTGGGTTTTTTTTTTTTTCATTTGCCTATAGTAGCTGCTTATCTGCTACATGTCTGCTGAGTGAAATGATTTTTCTTCTGAATCCTAAAGAACTAGCTCTTGAAAATTCAGCATTTCACTGCTGGAGCCAAATCCAAGTGTGCAAATATGGAAGTAGCAACTCAGGAGCAGGGATCTCATGGGCTGAGCCCTACTGGCCTTCAGGTGGCAAGATGCAATTCACAGAATGGAAACACAGAATCAGTAAGGTTGGAAGAGACCTCTGGAGGTCATCTAGTCCAACCTCCCCAAAGATTTTCTGGTGTTGGTTCCACTGGGACCTGAACCCGGGACC
Source organism: Rhea pennata (assembly GCF_028389875.1). Taxonomy (NCBI): domain Eukaryota; kingdom Metazoa; phylum Chordata; class Aves; order Rheiformes; family Rheidae; genus Rhea; species Rhea pennata. Next base: position 43,037,042 of record NC_084668.1, on the reverse strand, counting down.
TTCTGCATGTAAAGCAGATGTGATAACTACTACACTATGGAAAGACAAACAATTCATTTAATTATTTCACACCAGAAAGCCCTTCTCTCAGACCAGCTCAGCCAAAACTTCTCTATCCAAGAGGGAACACCTTTGCTCCCCATCATGCAGTGACAAACCAGTTGTGGTAAGTGCTGTACAAAACAGAGCACTGAGTTCCCTCTCCCTCAGCCCAGACAGCCAAGGCTGCCATAGAAAATCACCCATGGAGATGAACTGATGTGTCAAGTTCATATGGGACATCTGTGGCAGAATTAGGACTTAGCTGCTGGCTCCCTGACTTCCATCCCCACACCGCGCCGCCCTGCTGATGGTTGTCATTATGGCAGGAGGAGAAAGTGGTTTCTCTTGGGAGCACAGCAGTGAAAGTGAAATCTGCTTATATTGGCTAATTGATAATAAATGATCCATTAAGTAGAAATGGTACAAAAGCACCCTAACTTAGGAAGAGGAACAGGAGAAATGTGCAGATGAGCCAAGGGGTGTTTTTTATGGCTGTTGTTGATTTTCCTTTGGAGGTGCTCTTGCCAATTAACTTTTCATGACATAAATTTGTTTCCTTTAATATATCCAGTTAGGTGTGTTTTCAGATGCATTATTTAAGGCCTGAAAATAAATATTGGATGGTCAGACTGTGCTTTGTGAAGGCTCAGAGCAGTTTGCCTTCTCACTCAATTATTGATTGTGCTTTCCACTGCATTTGAGATGCTCCCTCATGCACAGGGGAAAATCCTTGGTTGTTTACTTGCTCGTTCATTACTCATAGTCTATAAAAATTCATCCAGCAATGGAATTGGGGCTTTTATCACAGCTCTGTATATCACCCTTGCAACAGTAGAGAATTTATTTCAGATGGCAAGGCCCCATCAATGAGCTGCCAGCCCCAGGAATACCTAGTGGAAAAGGCAATAAAGACAGGATGAGGTAGTGATATTTAGTTAATACATCTTTTTAATAAAAAGGGGAATGCCAGTGATGGCAGAATACATTTCTAGCATGAACAGAAAAGGTGAGCATAGCACACTGGCTAGCTAGATGAGCATGAGAAAGCTACCGAAGCCAGGTTTCTTATGCATTCAAGATTAACTGCATGGTCTGATTGATGCTTTTCTCATGCTAGGGACTTTTATATCACTCTCGGGATGAGTTTTCTGATGTTTAATAAAGTATGAGGTTTTCATGCAGTTTCTCCCTCACTGAGATACTTACAGGATCTTGTCCACGCAAATGTCATTTTCCATAAAATGTTGTCAGGACATACTTGTCAAAGGAATCACCATGCTTGCGGCAGATTTGCTTGAAATTACACATGTGGCTCCACAGGGAGGAGAGCCACCCCCCAGCTAGTGTGGCTTCTTGAACTTTAGTGTCTGCACACATCAAGCTAACAGGATGGAGGGGTAGTGAAAGCTAGTAGTAGTCAAATAATCAGACTTTCTGAGAGCCAGATAAGTGTGATTTGTAGTGGGAGAGACATTTTCAAGAGCTTCAGTTTTGGAAGAATGGAAATAGATTTACAAGGGTTATTTTGGGGATGTGAACATAGGGCTGGCAGGCTTTCAGCTTCTCTGAGATGCCAGTGCACAAGAAATCCCCACTCCCAGGCTCCTTGTCATGGGACCGGCCAAAAATCTGCTGCAAAACCGGTGAAAATTCAGTTGGCCTGGCTGTCTTGCTTGCAGCTGGAGTTTCAACAGAAATGGCACATCCACAGGGAAGGTTTTGGTTCTCTATGAAATGCTTCTTCACACAGAAATCGGCTTTGGTAGACACTTCTGGAGCAAAAGGAGCCACAGCATCATTGAAGACAGGCCAGAGTAAGGGATGAGTATTGTCAGAGGCAAAAATAACATGCAACTCTCCTCTCGAAAGGCAGCTGGCGTCTGCATCATTTTGCCATTGACTTCAAAGGGACCAACGTTTTTCCCTAAGGCTTAATTCTCCAGTCTGCTTTTCCCATATGACGCCAGCTGGACTCTGTGGGAGTCACGGGAAGAACCCCAGTATAAAATGTATCATGCACTAGTTCAGCTATAAGTAGCTTTCTTCTTCTGTCATCTCCTGTTACATCTTTGGGAAAATGGCAGCCATAATCAGTGCTGGTTTTGTGCACTTCTGCTGTATTTGTCTACTTTAACAACCTGCACGGTCAGTCTTTCCTCTTCTAAACTGAAAATAATCCTTTCCTTCCAAGGGCAATTCTTCTGATATCTGCTAAAAAGCAAGCTCTGCTTTTGGTCTGGTGCTGGCTGATCACTACTAGTATTGCAGAAAGGGTACAGTTTCCAAAATCTATGCAAATAATCCCATTCCACTGGAAACTAAATGAGAGCCTATCATTTGCCAGCTAGAAAAGGAAAGAATCGGGCATTTCATCATTAAAGAAAAGGAGTCCAAATAGCAAAAAGACAGGGGAAAAAATGTAAACTCAAGTGTTTTCCATTCTCCTTTACATGTTTGTAAGAAAGTAATTCAGGCTTGGCATATACATTTATTAAACAAAAAATTCTTGCAACTTAATTTCATTTCAGAGCAGTCAACCAAACTGCTTGATATGCCATGACCTTGAAACATAATGAAGCATTGAAAAGCAAATGTAGAGGGACAGAAAGGAAGTGTGTTTTAACATGCAATAGGAGGTATTGAGGCCCAAGTAAGAAACAACCAAGCGGTTATCTCTAACAGCTCAAATCTCATCCAGGCAGAGGTTTTATAACGCACCCTTTGTTAAGAGTGCTATAAACAGTACAATTTGTGGAGCGCTACATAGAAGAGTGTCTGGAATTGTGGCAGTGGAGCTGGATGCACGTCTGACATTTAACATCATTTTATAATGATATAACTTAATCATGTTGCTCTTTACCCTTGTTAGTGTATAATAATCCCTAGGACAGGCTCTTGTGTGCGGTACGTGGTAGCAGTAACCACTGCAAAATGCTGTCTGTCCCAGCCATAGCAATAACCTCCTTGGGATGCTGTTATGTGGATGGGGACAGAGGATGTATTGCCTAGGGAATAGAGGGTTTGCTCATATTTCAGGATTTAAAATGCAGCCAGGGCCATGAGGGGTACTGGAAAATCTTTGAGCCTGCCCTGCTGGGGCAATCCCACACTGCCTATGCCTCTGTGAGCCAAGCCCTGTTCACATGAGAGACCCAAAGGGGTTGTCGCTCACAACAGTACGAGGTTCAACAGGGCAAGGAGGGTTTGGATTCAGAAGCAGGTAGTCATGGGAGGTGTCCCAGAGCTGCAGCTCCTCTGCTCAATTTTCAACCTCTTTAGCCTTCAGCATTGCAGAGGGAAACTTAAGCAACCTCAACATTAGCAATGAAGCCAAGTTTTCCTCAGTCTGCAGGCAGACCACAGAGATCACACTTGTTGCAGGCAACCTGGCCACCCTCAGCTTTTAGCCAGAGGTCACACTGGTTGCAGGCAACCTGGCCGCCCTCAGCTTTTAGCTTACAAAACTTAGAGAAAGGATTCTGGTGAAGGAGGAAGGACAGCCCTGCAACTTTTCAGAGGACATGCTGGTCTGAAAGTCTGTGCTCAGGTTTCCCCCATTCCACCTCCCAGCTGGATGCTCTCCCTTTTTGTTACTGTCAGTTCTGTTCCAGGTGAAAGTTGTCCAACCCTTTCAGTAGGCCTCATGTTAAAAAAAAAAAAAAAAAAAAAGAAAAAAAGAAAAAAAGAAAAAAAGTAGATATTTCCCAAGAAGAGTCATGCACAGGCTAAAGAGGGGAAAGCAGTACAGGCTGAGGGAGGAAAAATGTCAGGCTACCTGAATATGGCAGAACAGATGTCACCACTTTTATCTTGGAGGCAATTTTACCTGGTTGGGGCTAGAGACTTATAAAGGTAGCAGAAAGGCTAGGGAGTATGGGGGAAAAAGAGCTACATGATGGGGCTGTACAGGAGCCTGCAGAGAGAAATGGCTTGGGTGAAGGTTTTAGCAAGGATATTTCTATATTTCTTCCCAATGTAGAGCAGCCAGAGTTTAAAAAAAAAAAAAAAAAAAAAAAAAAAAAAAAAGAAGAAGAAGAAAAAGGAGAAAGGATTGCAATTCTGCAGCATCCAGTATGGCAAAGTCCTGAACACTCTCCAGGTCCTGGGCAGACTGTGCTTGGCATCTTCCCAAATGGGACCTCACAGAGCCACTTCTGGGTTAAACAGAAGGCTTTCAGATGTCAGAGGAGTAAAATCAAGGTCTTGCCCCTTCCTGGACATTAAATATCCTGCAACGTTCTTCTGAACAAGAAAATCACATGCCCTCTCCTAACTTTTTTAACTTTTGCAAGGGAAAGCATTGCAGTTCTTTGGTCCTGACACGAATGCTTGGATCATCCTGACCAGAGAGCTGCTTTGGAGACAGTTCCAAGCACTGCTTTGCTTAGGAACCTTATGAGCCTCATTGCCTCGACTGGAAAACTACAGCCAACATGTCCAGTAGATAGAATGTCGTTATATCAGGCACAGAAATGCAGATCTTCAAATGATGTAGACTTTAAGCTCTATATCTGACTCAAATTATAAAATGCTTAGGATGAATGTGAGTTTTCAGAGTAATCTGCTGGGAAGTTTTCCTCCAAGAGAGATTTTCAGCTGGAAGTCTTTGGGATCAGAGCTTTCACTCTTCTTCTGCAGAAAGCCTCTAGCCTCTCCTGAAAATCAGCTGGAGAAATGTAGCCCATCTGGCATGATGCTTTGGCAGAAAGCCAAGGGAATGGCACTTTCTCCCCAGCTAAGAAGTGTTTTCTGTTCAGTAGACAGTGTGACCTGAACTGAGTCGTGCAGGGACTGGAGTACATCATTGGAGAGGAATTTTGTATTGCTGGCTCAAAAAGGATGCTAAGAGCGGTTTGTGGGAAATAACATCTCTTCTTGATGGGGCAGCTGCCTTCACGTTAATAGAGCTACTATCTTCCCAATCTTTAGCATTCATGAGATGCTATACAATGTGAAATCAGATGACCAGCGTCTCAAGTTGGGTGAGAAACTGCTGAAGAATACCCTGGGTTATGGATAGGCTGGCAAATTTTAGCATTGTGGCCTGGCTTATGTGTCAGATGGGGATAATGCCTTCCCATCTGATACAGTTGCTTTGGAAATGTGGTCACTCAGATTTCAGCCCCAGCAAAAATGCCCAGCAGAAAATGATAATTGCCAGGGTTTGGATAGTATTCAGTAAAAAAGACCCAATGACTGCAGGTGGAAAAGGGAGGATGAGACGAACAGATGCCTCTTTCTGTGAGGACAGACCCTCCTGCATACAGAGTGGGGGCAGCATAAAAGTATAGCATACAGGAGTGGATTTGAAAAATGCTAATAGGCCATATATGCAGAGGCAGGGGAATTAAGTTTGCCATGGTGTTCCTGGCCATTCCTAGCTTTGTGTGCTCAGCTTCACTCTCTAATCAGGGCACTTTTCATTTGGTTTCAAAGGCACCATCTCTCACGAGCTGCACAGCAGGAGAGTAGGAACACCCAGAGCATTGCAGGAGATGTTCAGCAGCACTGGGCTCTACTAAGTGCTGCGTTGTTTTCACCATTCAGTCCTCAGTGCTCTGTGTTTGCTTTAGAAAGACACTATTGCCGTAAATCATCATCATATGTCTTCCGACTGCTGTCATGATACTGCTGATCCAACATGTGCTCAGGCAGGTCTTGTGCCAGCCCTTGTTACCACATGTTTTATGCCTCTGATTTCTTCAGAATTACTGGACTAATTCTCCACTCTCATTTTTATGTACCTATAAAGGCCTGGGAATTCTTATTTTTCCCTTATCTTTTGACATTCAAACACTTTGTGACAGGAATAGTCAATAGCCAAAGGTGTTAATACTTTTATCCTTTCCTCTTGGAGACTTGCATTCAGCTTTTTGGCACAAATTTGGAGAAAACACTGTACATATATCAGATGCATTTAGCCCTTGGGTTTGAATCTGGTAGTTCAAACTGCTAGTATGCACTAGAAATGAGACTGATGATTGTAACATAGCGTCTTCTGAATGTATGCCCCTGCCTAAAAAACCACTGTGTGATTTCTGCTGCCATGTAGGGTGAGGAAACCCAAAGGGTCTGGTAGAGAGAGCTGAGGAGCAGCCCAGCAGGACCCAGATGCAGACGGATGCTCAGGATGAGCCACAGTGCCAAGTCACAAGGGAGTGAGTTATCCTCAGCTGCTCGTTTTGGACATTCAGAGGTTATTTCTGCTCCCTCTTGGCCTTTGGTGACAGCCCAGCAGCTGCAGCTGTCATGCTTTGAGAACACTCCAGAAGCCTATTTGTGGAAAGGGATCTGCTTCATCATTTGGGACAGGATGCTGACCGCAGCCAGGGTTCATTGGAAAGGACTTTTCAGCAGGAGATGCCCCAGCCCAGCAGTTTTGCTCTTGCAACACCATGCAGAAAACAACCCTCAGTGAGGTTGCAAAGGACATGCAGCCTCTCTCACCATAATGACAACCTGAAATGTCACAGTGACCTCCTTCAACAAAAGTCATCTCTTTTTTTCTGCTTCTGCTCCACAGAGTTGAAGTAGACGTCCAAAGCAAGTGAGATAGAAGTTATCTCGACAGTTAACTTTGGGGCCAGAAAGAAACCAGCCTCTTTATTCTGAAGCCTGGAGGGAGGTAGGTATAAGAAGCCCTAGAAAGTAAACTATGCCTTTGCCATTAGATAGTAGCACAAGATGTTTAAAACAGTGCATGCCACCAGACAAAGTGCCAAAGGGATATGCTAGCTGTCTCGCCATTCATATCCCTCTCAGTAGATCAGGTAGCACTGCTTTTCACCTGGAGACAACTTCAAAGCCCTGTAGCTCTTCTGGGAAGGCCCCTTGGCTGCAATAGTAGTCCTCCTGCCATGGGTAGCTGGCCACAGTCTCCATCCCAGTGAGTGTCCCACTCCCAACATGGGACAGAGGTGACAGCCAACGGATAGAGACAGGCTTGCCCTGGAGCCAGACGGGGGAGATGCAATTTAGCAACATTCACTACCCAGTACGCAATCTGCTGCCAGCCATAGCAAAGTGGTCCTATCCCCTGGGATTTCACGCTATTTGCATCAGGGTGGAAATAACTGTGGGCAGCCCTTTTGACAGATCATCATATTAAGTGGCACTAATGATGTGAAACAGCTGTTCCTAACACAAGCAAGTACAATCATCAGCTCAGTAAACTACATTGATTAATACAAGAGCTCAGCAGACTTCATAAATGAGGCTACCTGTCACGTAACATGTGGAATTACCATGCCCTACACTGGTAAGACAAGACTGAAACAGGTACCTGTTTTATCTTGCTGCTGTGTGAAAGGTAGAGGGAATCCGACAGTGATTCGATGGAAGGAAATAAATTATTGGCATGTCACTCCACAGCAAATCAAAATGACTCTTGCTCCCCATTGCTTTTCCCCAGAGAAGATCAGCACTTTTCAGATGAGTCAGGGGAAATTTAAAGGTCAGCAGTCAAAATTGGTGGAGAAAGGGTGCTTTGAACTGCTGAAGGACACCTTGAAGGACAGTGCAGGAGTACATTGTGCTAAAGACCAAAGTCCTCTTTAGCAGCAAAACAGGACTTCTTGCCCCTCTAACTCTCTCCTGCAAGCACTGGCCCTGATCCAGACCCACAGAAATCCTCTAGAGGCTTTTCACTCACTGCAGCAAATCCCCTAATCCTGCTGAACTTGTAATTTAGCAGGGGGTACACAGGATGTAGGTTTAAGCGCATTTCTAGTCTCACAAGCTCATTTTGAGGTTCACGATACATTGACTTGATACATTTTTAATTGTGGCCTTTTGTATGCCTTGTATGCTATGCAAGAATATTATTCCATTCAGAGAGCCATCATATATAGTAGCGATTTCCCCCTTCACATTAGCTTGGCCCTTTCTTCCCTAACTACAATAAAATGGACTAATCTTGGTGGTTAGTTTTAGATAGAGCTGTCATTGAGCCTTGATGTTTTTTGCTGCTTCCGTCATTCTGTTGCCAGGAGAATATCCATCATGAACAAAAGCTATTTTATTTTGTGCAATTGGACTCAGGGAGGAAAATAAACTCTGTATGAGAAACCACAGCATTAACTCGTAGACAGCAGTTGCTCATTGCAAAGAGCACTTCTGTTTAGCCAGCCCATGGGATTTATGAACTGAAATTTTGATGGGATTGGTTCCCTTAGCAGAAAGAAGACAAAGAAAACTCAAAAGTGCTATTTACTGGAAATGATTGATTTCAAAAGTAGTTTGCCACATCTAATATTCTTCCACAGGGAGGGAGGATGTGAATGTATGTGTGATTAAATGAATTATAACGGCTAAAAGTTTCCAAAAAGAAAACTTCACTGTGTGTCCTTCTCCACTGGAAAGAGTGAGCCAGCAGAGACCTGACAGATCAAAGTCACACCATTTAATGTACGTCAGGGAGGCTGGTGGGTGTGACTGTGGCAAGAACAGTGCAAGGCCACTGTAAAAACTGAGGGCAGCAGGTGGAAGGGAGAGATGTTGTGGAGTTTGCCCTCAGTGCCAGAGAAGCTGTAGGGACCCCCTCAGGTCCAGCAAACAGTTTGTTTACATACCAGGGGGGATTGATTAATTCCTGGGCTTGGTAATCACACAGAATGGTAGAGGTTAGAAGGGATCTCTGGAGACCGTCTAGTCCAACTCCCCTGCTGAAGTAGGATCACCTAGAGCATGTTGCCCAGGATCACATCCAGATGACTTTTGAATATCTCCAAGGAAGGAGACTTCATGAAAACTTGTTCGAGTGCTCTGTCACCCTCACAGTACAGAAATTTTTCCTCATATTCAGATGAAACCTCACATGTTTCAGTTTGTGCCCATTGCTCTCATCTTATCGCTGGGCACCACTGAAAAGAGTCTGACCTCATCCTCTTAACACCCTTCCTTCAGATACTTACACGCATTGATATGATCCCCCTGAACCTTCTCTTCAGCAGGCTGAACAGGCCCAGCTCTCACAGCCGTTCCTCATAGGGCAGATGCTCCAGTCCCTTAATCATCTTAGGAGCCCTTTGCTAGACTTGCTCCAGTAGCTCCATATCTCCCTTATACTGGGGAGCCCAGAATTGGACACAGTACTCCTGATATGGCCTCAGTCAGATCTTGTTGCCCACAGTGTCACGTGACAGGGAAAAAATTCTCTCCAAGCAATAGCTTCAACACACCCCACAATACTGCTGACTGAGGTGCTAGCCTGGAAACTGCACAGCTGGGACTGCTACAGGATGCAGATTCCAGCCATGAGCCTTGCAGCAGCAAGGTAAGACCAGCTTCCTCTGCAGGGTACCACCAGCATCGAGGCAGCCCCGATGGGGGTAAGCTTCGGCGAGAACCAGCAGCTGGGCAGAGAAAGCCACTCAGTGCAAGAGAAAGTGCAAAGGAGGGGGAAGACGCTCAGGTGCTCGTAGGCAGAGGAAGGTGAACCCATGCGCAGCATGAGGTTGCGGCCTGGGCCCCACTTATCTCTCATCTCCAGATTCTTGTTTTCTTTTCTTTGTTCATTTGTGTAGTTGATGTCATGCAGCCAAAGAAATTAAAGCCATTCAGGAAGCCCTGTCATTTGCTTTGTATACTTCCTCTTGAGGCTTAAAAAAATTACCCATGTTAGTTGTAGGAAATGATCGTTCCCGTCTGAGTGTTTAACTTCACCTTACAGACCCCGTAGATGGGGCATGTGGAGTTTGTGCAAGTGCTGATCGAGGAAAAGAGCTTCATGTGAAGGGAGGGACTGGGTGCTTGGTGAGTCAATAGGCTGACCCTAAAGCCTATTGCTCAGAGCCACGAAAACAGGCTTCTGTAGCTCACAGTCTGCCTGCAACATTCTTCCCCTTTTGGCAGCTCAAACAACATCATCCTGATTTTATTGAGAGAGGGGGGTATGCATTTGCTCACCTGCTCCAGGACAATGATTACCCAGCAAACATTTCCCCAGGCTTTGGGGATATTGTGCCCAGAGAATTAAGAAAAAGAAAAATAAGAAAACAGGTTCACCAATGCAGCATAGACAATTACTGCTTTCCCTTTTGGCCATCATAATAGATTGAGATCTTGCATAATGTTACAATGCATGGCCGAGGAAAGAATGAAAAAAATCCTCCAAACTCCAGCTACAAAAGCAACCAGCATAAATGCACGTCTGCAGTAGAGAATCAGAGGAGTAAATTTGTCCTGCTTTCATTACAGCTCAATGTAATCTAATTCAGAAAATGAAGCAAAACATCCATTTGGGGAGTTTGGCAGGAGGAAGATGATGCTTTGTTTGCCCATTTGAAATACACTGAGAATTATTTATTAGAAACTTTTGTGGGTAATTGGTTTTTAAATGAGATCAAGTCTGCAGGAAAGTTATACATACAAAATAAATCTTGTTTGAATCATTCATTTAGTTTGTACCAGTCATAAAAACAAGCACCCTAAACAAAGAGCATTCAGACAAATCCCTGCAAGTGCAGATAGTATCAGCAATGCTCCAGAGCTCCTCTCCTTACCTGCCTTCCTTCTTGCCATGAAGATGCTGAAGAGTCCCTGTTCCCACAAGAGTCATCAAGAGCTTGGCCACACATTTCCATAGAACAGTATCCGTCTTGATATGGCAAGAACCAAGAGGGATACCTGAAACAGTCAGCTGCCAAGGGACTCATCTCGCTTACCCTGGCAAATCGTTAATCATCTGTGGCAGTAATTCATTCATGTAAAGGGAAAGATCGGCCTGGAAGACCTCACACCGGGGAGTTTGCTGGGTTAGCAGTACTAACGAAGTGCTATTAAGTGTACCTTGGCAGCAATGCACTCCCTTCCCCAGCACCGGAAGGCAATCTATATCATGATACAGGCAAAGGGATTTGTTGGATTCCTCCCAAAATCCAAGAATAATGGGAAACATATTCCCTCAGGACACTGCAAGTGCATAGCAACAGGCTGCAACAAATCCAGGTCTTAGTGAGAATTCTGACACTCCCACTGAAGGCCAGGATTTTATGGAAGGCTTAGTTTTGTGAATACTTGGCATACGCTCCTGTCTGTAAGGTTTTAAGAGCTGAATGTCAGCAATACTCACTCAACAAGCCACAGCTCCAGCTGGTAGAGCCTCCTTCTGCCCTTTCGGCCCAAATCTCTGAATTCGGCTCTTGTTGAAGCCAAGGGGAGTCCTGCTCTTGCTAAGTTCATCTTGCTCATCTCATCCATTTGCCTTCTGGACTTCGTTGCAGCGTAACATGTTTCAGACAAGTAGATACCGCATTTCTAGCTGCAATTTCAAAGGCAGCATCACAACGTAAAGCAAAGCAGAGCCCTTCTTTTTTCTGAAAAAGCCAAATCCGCTCTTGTAGCTGAGTCACAGGTATGTCTTGGACCACCCCTCTTCCTAAGTAATGATTAGGCAAACTAAGACAATTCAGTTCACAAGGTGCCTTTGCAAAGTGCCTGAGAAATACCATAGGGAAACAGATAGAGAAAGTTTTACATGAACTTTAACATGGAGCTCCTCCAAGATTATTTCCAGTGTCGTATAAAAGCCTGAGCTCATTAGGCCATCCTGTTCAGATCTAATTGCTCACCACTATCACTTCCTGAGCAGTTCCTGAGAGGGGAAGCATGAGTGACACATTTTGAAAGGTGAAAGAGCCTCTTTGCCATGGGAAGCAGCGCCGATCGCAGAGCAGGGGATGGAGGTAGGAGCCTAGCATAATTCACACTGGTGCGTGGTCAAAGGATGCTGGTGGGAGCCTCTTCTTCCATACCCACGAACTTTGAAGCCTGAGACAGCCCAGCTCTTGGTTTCTTTCTTTCATGGCCATTTTCCCAGTAACTCTGCTTTCACTACAAGCTTGAGGAGCAGCTCCATTAGTTCTCAGTATTGCCTTTCAAACAAACCCTGCCTATGGCCCATGCAAAGGTGTTTAAATGAGTTCAGCAGTCCAGGATGCAGCCACGTCTCAATGCACCAGCAATTCCCCTTGGGCAATGAGACCAGAAGGAAATGCTCTCCTGGCGGTCTGCATCTTAACTGCTTACAGTGTTGACACTGGAGTGAAGGACCAAGCCTTATGGCCTCCTATTGCTCTGAGCTTCACGTGGGGTGTTGAGAAACATTTTCCGGGGGCTTTCCAGAGGCTGTGATGAGCACATCTAGTCTAGTGTTTTTAATAAGGAGTCTTTTTGTAATAACGCAGCTGGTGGGTGGCATAGCCTGGGGTTGAACTCACCCTCCTGATTCCCAAGCTCTGCCAGGACCTTCCCAATGAGCAACGTATTTAAGGTATAACTTGGGCTATTTCCAATTTTGCTACATTTTTATTAGAAAGGGCAGGGCAAAAAGGTTAGAGGAAGGAGGAGAAGGAGGGCAAAGCAGGAATTATAGCTAACATAAAAAAAGTCTTCATGACAATCCTTCCCTGTCGTCACTGAGGAGTAGGTAGAAAGGGATCAGCTCAATTCTCCACAAAGGTATTTGAGGTCAGACGCTACGGAAAACACCCTGGCTGTCGTGTGATATTGGGAGAGCAACCAGGGGCAGCAAGAAAATCTCTGACCAGAGGCAGCAGGAGAGACAAACCTTACCACATGTCACAAACCTGTACAGATGAGAAAGCAAGCCAATTCTCCATTTTTCTGATCCATGCAGAAAGAAAGCAGATCCCTTAAAACCAGCCAGCTCAGCTGGGCTGGGCAGCAATCTTTGTGCATGAACTGCTGATTTTAAATGAAGAAGACAGCTTCAAGTTAATTTAAGTTTTACATTTTATCACCTGGAGATTTGGGTTTACCACAGAAAGATCACATAGCTGTTGAGCTGAACTCTATACGTACGTACGCCTCCTCATTCCCAGAACATTCCCAGAAGCCAGCTTGTCTGGAAAAGTGCTTTTGCCCCCAGACCCACTCAATGTGTGGGCGAGTCTAGAGATCTCTACGATCTCCTCCAAGTTTCTTCTCAGGGGGGTCGTCAGCCTTCAGCTTTTTTAGTAAATTATTAAAATGAGTGAGAATGGAACTGGGTTTTGGAAGGCTGAGAAAATTAGTAAGTTAAAGCTTTGCTGAGAAATAAAGAGGAAGGAGTGATTTACCCTGGGCATGGTCTAACTGATGCAAAGCAGGGCAATCACCTTTGTGATCACAACCCAGATGGTTGGGATTAGGGATTGTTCTGGTACGCAGATTTGATACTTCTGCAATTCTAATGGGAAAATAAAACAAAACAAAACAAAATTTTGAGACAAGTGGTTTTAGACTTTAAAGTATCAGCTAGTTATTTTAACTAAGATAATATAATGCATTGAGCTCACCAGTGTGCAAATGCAAATAATGTCAGGTTACTCAACAGAACATGATCCGGTGCGTTATGGTGTCAGATATATCATACTTAGCTAATTCAGACATATGTAAACCAGCTAAAAAGGTAGCTAAATAACGATGTTTTGGAGCAGTTCCCCAAGACGGTGAACCTCTGTCATTTGTGCAATACCCTGGTAAAAGCAGCCTCATGCAGCTTCCTCCTCCGCAAGCCTCAGCAAAGCTCAGTCCTGCTGTTTGTGGCAATCCCGCAACTGCGAGCACCACCGAAAACATCTCCACCAAAAAGTCAGATCAAAATGCCCCATTGCAATTAAAGAACCAGGCTAGCCAGCTCCAGGAATCTTTCCTTTGATAAACCCAAACCTACCAAAGCAATGCAACATAAATTAGCTGTTCAGGTAACTTTGAAGTGGTTATATAGTGTATTTAACGTGCAGGCAGTAAATGACGCATAAGAAACGACTAGTCAAAGCAGAGAAGTAGGGCTGCAAAACTGTTCTGGGTGGCTTCTGGTAGGCACTTTGGGACTGGGTTTGACCATGCTGGGTGTGCACCATGGGTCTGCCCAGTGGCCTTGCTTTCATCTCACCCCAGCAAAAACGCAGTGCATGGTTGCAGCAGCTGTTAAGTTTGGGCACAGGAGGAGCCAGCCCCAGGAAGAGGAAATTTAATCATTGCTATGAGCAGGAACCCAATTAAATCCAGGAAAAAACAAGGAGGGAGGCAGGAGTACCTCCCGTGGGGGGTCCGCCTGCCTTTCTCCGAGCAACGCTGGCCACCACCTTGTTGCAAATCCCTAATTACCGCCGTCCTGTTGGGTTTCTCCTGGACCTATTTGCAGTTCCCATGACCTGCTTATATCCATGTAGAGAGTTCCTGCCCCCTTGACTGGCCCTGCTCAGCTCCTTCACCCACTAACAGGGATCACAGGAGACAGGGAATTGCAGCATAGGGAGCGCTCTTTGCTTTCTAGACTCATTCAAGCATGGGGATATTTTCATGCTACGCTAGTGTGCCCGTAATTTTTAATGTGCTTAAACTGCTCTTTGGCATTAGCCAAAGCTGACTCTTCAGAAAGAAAGTAAAAACTGCCTCCTCGGCCCTCAATTTGAAATGGTCGGTGTTGGATATTTCATTTGTCTGTGCGGTTTTAGTGAGCCCAAAGGCTTTTTTTTTTCCCGTCACTCCATAGCTGCCAGTCCCATGCAGAAAGAGGAAGAAGACAGTGGCTGAAAAGTCAGAAAATTTAAATTCGGTACGTCAGGGATTCATTTTCTTTATTTCCAGTGCTGGAATAACTTGTGTTATCAAGCCTTAAAGTGAAATTATGGCAGTGAAATAAGCCATTTGGAGACAATCCCATGACTGAAGGTGCTGGGACTTGAAGAAGAGCATCTAATAGCTGGTAATCTACTGGAACCCCAGAAAAGAGGGATTTATTATATGTACATGTATTGCACATTTCTTTCAGCAGGTGTAAAATAAAAGGATATGACTCTAAATGAAAATCTACCTTTTTTTTTTTTTTTTAATGGCTTCAGAAAGCAACTGGGGACTCCCCAGCCACCAAGGTCCCTTTGGGGAAGAGCAGCTGGAATGTTGGCTGCAGGGGGACGTGCTGCACCTTGCCACTTCACTTGCTTAACAAAGACACGTGAAAAAAGAAAAAAAAATCATAAAAGCTAAGTTCACCAATCTAGGAGGAAAATGCTTGAATGCAACCACCCCACACTGAATTCTGATTTGTATTTACGGCCCCAGACAGCAGCAATATGGGATAGCGCTGCAGGAATGTCCACACCTCCACAGCACAGCAGATACCTTGCCTTGCCGCTGTCCCATCCCACGTGGAAAGGTTTCGCACAAGGGCTCTCCCATGTGAGACGGCTCTCCTGCAAAGCCCTGTGAACACTTCTCCGTGAAGACATCCCTTGGCAAAAAGACATTCCTAGAGGCTTATTTTACATGAGGACTCTGCTTTGCACAATGATGCTACTATAACCCCTATGCACTTTTGTTATGCACAGACTCTCCTGTGCACAAGGACACTCCTGTACCTCTAGGGGAGTGTTTTGCACAACAAAACTTGGCACAGAGACATGGCTCCCTCTACACACTCTTCTTTTGCACAAAGATGCCCCTTGCACTGGGACGTGGCTCTCACGGTCCTACTCCTTTTGCACCAAGCGGGCCCCCTTGCACGGGGAGGCGCCACCCCAGTCCCGCTATATTTGCACTGAGAGGGCCTACTTGCACGGGGACCTGGCACTCCCAGTCCCACCCCGTTTGCAGTGGGGGGGGGCCCTTGCAAGAGTATGCATTACCCCCGGTCCCACTCCGTTTGCACCGGAAGGACCCCCTTGCACGGGGATGCGTTACCGCCCCCCCCCACACACACACTCAGTTTGCATGGGGACGCATTGCTCCTGGGAACGCTCCGTTTGCACCGGGAGGGCGCCCCTTGCACGGGAACGCGTTACCTCCCACACACCCCGGTCCTGTCCCGTTTGCACCGGGATGGCACCCCTTGCACAGGGATGCGTTACCCCCTGCCCCAGTCCTGCTCCGTTTGTACCGGGAGGGCGCCCCTTGCACGGGGATGCGTTACCCCCCGCCCCAGTCCCGCTCCGTTTGCACCGGGAGGGCGCCCCTTGCACGGGGATGCGTTACCCCCTGCCCCAGTTCTGCTCCGTTTGCACCGGGAGGGCGCCCCTTGCACGGGGACGCGTTACCCCCCCCCCACACACACACCCTAGTCCCGCTCTGTTTGCACCGGGAGGGCGCCCCTTGCACGGGGATGCGTTACCCCCCGCCCCAGTCCTGCCCCGTTTGCACCGAGAGGGCGCCCCTTGCACGGGGACGCGTTACCCCCCCCCCCCCCACACACACACACCCTAGTCCCGCCCCGTTTGCACCGGGAGGGCGCCCCTTGCACGGGGATGCGTTACCCCCTGCCCCAGTCCCGCTCCGTTTGCACCGGGAGGGCGCCCCTTGCACAGGGACGCGTTACCCCCCCCCCCAGTCCCGCTCCGTTTGCACCGGGAGGGCGCCCCTTGCACGGGGACGCGTTACCCCCCCCACACACACACACACCCCAGTCCCGCTCCGTTTGCACCGAGAGGGCGCCCCTTGCACGGGGACGCGTTACCCCCCGCCCCAGTCCCGCTCCGTTTGCACCGGGAGGGCGCCCCTTGCACGGGGACGCGTTACCCCCCCCCCACACACACACCCCGATCCCGCTCCGTTTGCACCGGGAGGGCGCCCCTTGCACGGGGACGCGTTACCCCCCCCCCACACACACCCCAGTCCCGCTCCGTTTGCACCGAGAGGGCGCCCCTTGCACGGGGACGCGTTACCCCCCGCCCCAGTCCCGCTCCGTTTGCACCGGGAGGGCGCCCCTTGCACGGGGATGCATTACCCCCCCACACACACACACCCCAGTCCCGCTCCGTTTGCACCGAGAGGGCGCCCCTTGCACGGGAACGCGTTACCCCCCCCCCCCCCCACACACACACACACACCCCAGTCCCGCTCCGTTTGCACCGGGAGGGCGCCCCTTGCACGGGGACGCGTTACCCTCTGCCCCAGTCCTGTCCCGTTTGCACCGGGAGGGCACCCCTTGCACGGGGACACGTTACCCCCCACACACCCCGGTCCCGCTCCGTTTGCACCGGGAGGGCGCCCCTTGCACGGGGACGCGTTACCCCCTGGCCCAGTCCTGCCCCGTTTGCACCGGGAGGGCGCCCCTTGCACGGGGACGCGTTACCCCCCACACACCCCGGTCCCGCTCCGTTTGCACCGGGAGGGCGCCCCTTGCACGGGGACGCGTTACCCCCCACACACCCCGGTCCCGCTCCGTTTGCACCGGGAGGGCGCCCCTTGCACGGGGACGCGTTACCCCCCACACACCCCGGTCCCGCTCCGTTTGCACCGGGAGGGCACCCCTTGCACAGGGACACGTTACCCCCCACACACCCCGGTCCCGCTCCGTTTGCACCGGGAGGGCACCCCTTGCACGGGGACACGTTACCCCCCACACACCCCGGTCCCGCTCCGTTTGCACCGGGAGGGCACCCCTTGCACGGGGACGCGTTACCCCCCCCCCCCCCACACACCCCGGTCCTGCCCCGTTTGCACCGGGAGGGCGCCCCTTGCACGGGGACGCGTTACCCCCCCACACACACACCCCGATCCCGCTCCGTCTGCACCAGGGCGGCGCCCCTTGCGCGAGACCCCCGCCCTCGCCTCCCGGCCCGGCTCCCCGCCGGGCGGGCCCGCCGCCCCGCCCCCGTGACGTCAGCGGGCGGCGCGGGGCGGGCGGCGCGCGGCTCCGTGCCCGGGCGGGGAGGCGCGAGCCGCCAGCCGCGAGCGGCTCCGGGGCTGCCGCCGCCGCCGCCGCCACCGCGCAGGTAAGCGGCGCCGGCGCCCCCGGGCTGCTAGAGCGGCGGCGGGGAGGGTGACCGAGCGGGGGCTCCGCCGCGGTCGGGATGCTCAGCCGGGCGGGAAAAGTTTGCGGCGGAGCAGCGGCGGCTCCCGGCCGTGCCCGCTCTGGGGCGGTTCGGGGTGCGTGCGGACACCGCGCAGGGTTGCCGGGGTGGGGGGACCGTCGCCTAGCGGGGTGGATGCCCCGGGGCTTCCTTCTGCTGAAACACGGGTCCTCATGTGCCTCGCCCTGCAACTTGGTATCGCCTGGTGCGGCTGAGCCTGGAGGAGAGAGGGCCGCTTTTTCTTCCTCATCTCGTTGTCCCTGGGCGAAACGCCTTCCCCGCGAGTTCGGGACTTTTGGGAAGCGCACCGCACCGGCCGCGGCTCCGGCGAGCTTTGCCCGCTTCGGGCTCGGCCTGCTCCTCGCGTTGGGAGCCGCAGCCGACCCCCTCGGGCCCGCGGGACTGTGCCGCTGCGTTCGCAGAGGTTGCGCGTCCTTGCTTTTCCAAGCTGGTTTGGTCTCCTGTGATCCTGACTGCTTAAAGGTAGCGTTTCCTTCAAACGAAGCCACACATTTGAAGAAAAGCAGATGAGTGATGAAGAGAACCTCGTCATTTGCCTTTCCCTGTTCCTCTCTTGCTCCCCACTGATCTTTTTGCTCCTTGCTTGGGACCCTAGGGAGATACTGCAAGCAGGAGATACTGTTTACCCAAAGGCTTGGTGCAAGCAGCACCAGCTGCTGACAGAGGTGTGGCAGTATGTTCTGTCCGTGAGCCCGGGAGTTATGGACCTTAAGGGGTGCAGTGAAGAGTCCTTTGCTCTTGCTGGACTTGGGATGGCAGCAAAGAGGAGATGTGCAATGGTTTGGTGTGCATTTTGTGGTGTCCTGCAGCCAATTTTATTGATGAGCCAGGCAAATCAGCGGCGTGAAGGATTTTCCCTGGAGAGAAAGAGAGAGGGAGAGCGCAATCCCACAGGCAGGGCCTTGTTTGTGGTGGTTGTTACTATTGGTGGCTCTTGTTGGATTAAGAGCTTTTTGGTGAGGAACCCCCAATCTGCACGTTCCTATCTGGAGCCTCTTCCGTATCCCCCTGCCAAACCAAACTTCCCTGGTGAGAGGCTAAAGTGCTTGCTGCTGGCTTAGTTGTTGCTACAGCCATTGAAAGGATGGTAGGTGTGGCTCTGAAAATCAAGTGTGGCATGAGCACAAGGTGAAAAATAACGGGCTGAGCTGGCAGTGGAGCAGCACTTTTCTGCTGAAGGACCACGCTGGCCTCAGGCACTCTTGGTGAGCTGGGGAGGCAGCAGGCTGAGTGGATAGCTGGCCCCAAAGCTCTGTGGGCAGGTCCGTGCCGGCACTTGCAGCAGGGAGCCTTTATCCATAGTGTTGGAGAGGATATGCTCTGTGTGGGGACCACTTCTTGAAAGCCCTGGACTGTAAAGGTGGGAGTTTGTGGTGTTTATCCGCAGCTTCCAGCTGCGTGCGCTTTAACTGTGGTGGACATGTGAGATGTTTTACCTCCTTTGCATCCCAACTTTAATGTTTATGTTGTGATGGTGAATGGGGGTGAGCGGGACTTGAAGTGCACACAGTGGGAAAGCAGGCATGTGTGACCACACAGGAGCCGCACTGCTCCTGCAGACAGTTAACCCTCTCTGCAATGCCTCCAGGATGCAGCATGTCATGGTTGCTTTGCGAGCCGCTGCCTTTGCAACAGAACTTGTAGGCTGGTGATCAGGCAGGAGAGGACAACTTGTGCGGAAAGTGCATTATGCAGAAAGGTGTGTTGGTGATGTGGTCGATGTGTCGCAACCTTAGCCGTTGAGACTGAGGTACCCCTTCTGGGCAGCAGATGCTATCTGCTGGGGGGGTTACTTTGGGCTTCCTGGGGACTCGCTCTTGGGAGCTGTACCATTGTGTAACACTGCTACCAGTCTGAGGTCTGCTGGCTCCATCAGTCTTGCTCTGAGCCCTGTTCTGCTGAAAAAATAGAATACAGCTGATGAAGAGCTGTTGCCTTGGCCCCAAGCTGTTTGGAAGTAGCACGACTGCCTTGGTTTTGTTGAGCTTGCCTGAAACAGGTCAAGATCTGGCCACAACTTGCCTGTGGATGCTCTTCCTCTCTTGCAGTCAGTGTATCCATGATGCCAGATGTAGTGTCTTTTTAGTCTTCCAGGGAGTGCAGGCAGCTAGGCATTATTTACAGATGGAGCAAGGGCTCCTGTGATGTGAACAGGACAGTGAAGACCATGACTTTAGCGTGTTATTTTGTGTATTCGGTTAACCTCTGGGTCTGCAATGGGAGAGTTGCTATAATATGTATTTTTTAATTTTGGTTGTGGAGCCTGTCTTACCTGTAGAGTAGCAGGATATAACAGGGCACAAATGGCTAGTGCAGCAGCCATGCCCTAGCAGTAGCCAGAAAGGGATGCTTAGGAGGAGTGTAGGGACAGAAGAAGCATATATGATGCCTCTGGCATCCTCTTCCCTTGCCGTCTTCCCCTTCCCGGCCTCTAAAGACATGTAGCTCAGGGAAAACATATTGTCCTGCAACAAGGACTTGCCCAGCTCAATGCAATGTTATGTCAGGACCCTCATCCTTTTGGTGAGATACCCTTGCCTCCTTCACAGCGATGGTGAGGCTTGGTGGTTATCTTGTTAAAGGGTTAGCTCCCTTCAGCTATGGTTGAGATGATGGCTTTACGCTGATGGGGGTGGCCCAGATTTTACGCTATGGGAGTGCGAATAGTTGCTTTTTGCATCTGCCTTTCCTATTTCCAAGCTATTTCTGGCTAATACTACCTGAGATTTGCAATAATGGAATTATGGCAAACAATAATTAGAGCAGTACTGGTTTGTATTTTTGATAGAAGTTGAAGGGAGGTGTGTGTCCTGTCGACAGCTTCTGTGTCTAGATGAAAAAATATCTGCTCTAGAAGAAGGACTTGTCCTATGTTTCCTAGTGCTTAACTGCTAATGCAGCAACATGATGATGATCTACTGGAAAAAAAAAAAAGATACTGAGAATACCAGACTTATGCAGTGTCCTGTAAAATAAGAGTCTGTCCGTGATCTGTTTTTCTCCTTGCCTCTCAAAGTCCGTTGAAGGACGCAAAGTAAAGGGCAGGATCGCAGACAGGGCTGATTCAGCATCCTGGATTTGCCTGGAGCCTGGGAGCTGTTGGGGGTGGGAGGGAGGTGATGGTCAGCATGAGGAAGGAACAGATACAGTTTCTTTGCTTTGCAGATGAATCCCCTGGTAATCAGTGAAGCTGCAAGCCCCTAACCCTAAAACGAAGGGGAGATGCCACTCTTAAAAGGAGTGCAGATAAATAGTACACTGAGTGCGGCTGTATGGATCGGTAGCACAGAGGTTGCTTCAGGAGCTGTAAATAAAAGTTTTGATGACTCTCTGCTCAGAAGTGGTGGGTTTAACCCCTTCCTGGGCTGGGCTCTTGCTGTTGGTACCAGACTCTTGTCTATATGCACTTTTGCAAAGTCTTAGAGAGTGATACTCTGCTTTCTTTTGGCCTTTCCATCAGTTTGATCTCCGGCATTTTATAAAGGCTTGCTGTGGAGGTCTGTGTCGCTGTGGAGTTTCTACTGACCGTCAGCTCCCTGTCTCCCCGGCGGCACTTGCCTAGTGCTGCCTGTGCAGTACGCTGGTGGTGGCACTGGCAGTGTTTTAACTGCCCTGCTCCCCTGGGCATAGGGGAAAAGTGGATTTGGTCGCTTGCAGTCTTGGCTTGCTGCTTGCAGCTGGTGACATGGGCTGGATTACAAAGGGGTTGCTCAATGGCTTTTGAGAAATGAAGCAGCTCTGCTGAATGCAGGACACTGCCTGGAGGAGCTGGCGACAGGGTACCGGGTGGGAATTTTGCCACTAGGGCCGTTGGCTTTCCAGAAAAAACTCTGAGTGAGCCAGAGAAGGGACTGTATTCTTTTAAAAAGTAAAAGCATTGTTACTTTTAATCAAATAACCATCAGTGCAGTGCCTCACGGAGTAATTGCAGCCGTTCCTTAACTCTGTACTTAACATTGTAATTGTATTTTCATTTTAATGAGAAGAAAACTATTTGTGTAACAAAATATTTATTTTAGCCTGCTGTGGTTGTTTAGGAGAGTTTGTATCTATGTTGAGGAGGTGGTTTGGAAACTGTTGTTGTTTTTTTTGGTTTTTTTTTTTAATAAGAAAAACATTTCAATACAGCAAGAAGCTTTTCATCACAGAAGCCTGTCTGTGCAAAGGAAGCCAGCAGCTGGGAAAGTCAGGATATAAAATGAAATTTGCATGCTACTTATTATTTTGAAGAGGTCTGAAAGTTACGTTGCATTCTGGTTTAGTAGGTGGATTTCTGAAGGCAACTGTCCTTGAAATAGAGAAATAAATGCAGGCGTAATCTCATCTCTGAGTCTCTCACTTTCTGGTTGGCACCTCTATTTTCTAACCTCTTGCAAATTCGTTCTGAGATACTGGAGCTTTGCAAACTGTTCCGGCTGCTCCCTGAGAGATACCTGGGGTATTGGGTGGCTTTCCAGAAGGTCAGCATCGTGCCGTCTCTGCAAAGAGCGCGCTTAGGGTTATGTGTTGGGGGAAGCTTGCAACGATTGCTGAAAGATTACTCACTAAAGGGTTGCCCTTGCTCTGTGTTGCTATCCTGCATTGGCCTCCTGGGAGGGCATTTGATCCTCTGGCAGCGTGACCAGGTAGAGCAGTGTGGTAGGCTCCCTTGCTGAGCAGGAGCCTGCTGGAAAATGTACTTATGTTCATTAATGGCAAGAAATATTCATTGCTGCCATTGCTCTTGCAGGCTTTTTGGTCTGGATTTGTCAGGTGTTTTAGCTCGTTCAGGATACCAGGACCCCTAGGCCAGACTGGAGTAGGCAAAGAGGTCGGTAGTGGGGACAGGAGCATCCCACTTTGTATCAGCCACCCAGGAAAGGCTGCCTAGTGCCATGAGGTTGGTCACTCCTTTGAGTGGGAATTTTGGAGGCAGTGAGACAGCTTTATTGGTAGCTTTAGTAAGTCGTTGCACATGTTTCCCTGCATCCCAAATGCAGTATCCTTGTGTCACTGTTACACCTGACACCCTTTGCCCGGCCAGTGAGTTCACTGCAGCAGGCCCTTATCTATACTAGAAGGGAGAGCCTGGTCTGGAGGATGGATGAGTTCTTGCAACTCGGTTTCTGCAGGCTTTTATCCAGCACCCAGTGAGGCTGAAGAGCTGTGAGTACAGCCATGGGTTCTTCCCTGCCTGCTGGGTGATGCTGCTTCCTCTTGTTGATCCCCAAGAGGTCTCGGCCACCAGCATGAGTGCCGAGTGAACAATCGTCGCATTAACCCTCCTAGCGGGCCAGCGTTTGTGCACAGGACTCTTGTTGTTAGAGAACATTAAAAGCCCTGTGCCAGCCTTGGCTAGGACAAAGAGCACATGGACAGCATTCTCAGTGCTTCGTGAGAACGCCTGCAGTCAGCTATGGATGTGAGTTGGAAGAAAACTGTGCAGAGATATAGGGATATCGGAAAGCATGAGGCACATCAGGGAGCAGTGGGAGGGTTGTTCCTTGTGAAGGGGATACATCCCGGAAAGACCTGAGGGGTTGGTACAGGGATACAAGTACAACTTTGCTTCTAATTAATAAGCTACGGGATTTATTAATTTCAGAAGTGTGAATTGCATCCCGAGTTCACTCGGTAGCTGTAAATAATGCATTAAAGAAAAGGCACTTGCAGGACCTGTAACTTTCTTTGACTAATTCTAGCAGGTACTTCAGTGGGCTTATACGTGTCCTGACGAGCCCGTTTCCCTCCAGCACAGAGACTTGGCTTTCTAAACAAGGCAAAGAGAATTGCTTCCAGCAGATCAGATGGTAGGATCTGCTTTTTATTTAATGCTCAGGTGACATCCCTGTTCCAGTAACACTGCAGCCATCCACAAAGCCATGCTCACTGCAGAATGGCATCTGAGGAGGCAAGGGCTGCTCTTGGTGTTTCTCCTCTCCCATGGTTCCCAATCTGTTCTGGAATTCTTTATTTCTTTTGATAGCATGGGGAATCAGTTAAGCGTTTAACAATTTTGTCTCCAGTATAGGACTCTTAAACTCTTTTTTTTTTTCCTTGCTTACTGAATATGCAAGGCTATTTGCTCATATTGGAGGCAGAGAATTTATTAATTGCTTGCTCTATTCTTTCAGAAGAGTTGCTTGTTTTTTATATGGTTGGAGGTTAAACTAATCTCTTCAGAAAACATTGTTGCCTGCTGATTCACTTAGCAATTCTTGATGAAAAGCACCAAACACTGCAAGTCCCAACTCTGGGAGTCAAGTTATTTCAAAATACTTCTGCTCCTACGGGCTTGTAAAGAAAAGCTTGAGAGCAAGATAAAGGACCCCCCCCCCCTCTTTTTTTTTTTCCTTCCTCCTTCCAATAATATGCCTTTGCTTTTCTGCCTGACTTGCAATCCACACTCCCTTGTCCCTATACACAGTGAAAGTGTTTCCAGGGTGGTATTGGTTTCTAAAGTATGAAATAACTTACTGTAAAACTTGCAAGTCTCTTCTGGTCTCTGGCTTCGTGCTTTTACTGTACTAGGAAGGTTCAAGTTTTGGGCTGGGTTGTTTATTGTTTGAAGAAGTTGCCTTCCTTTCTCAGCAAGGCCCCCTATATGAAGTCAGTTTGCAAATGCTTTTCTCAGTATCACGGGCAGATGGTCAGTAAAGCAGTGCTGCCTTTATTCTAGCCTAGAAAAGCTGCTGCGATTCTTCTAGTGCAGACCTGTATGGAGTCGTGGGGACAGTGACAGCAGGCAGCAAGGGAGCGAAGAGGGGTGATGTAGCAGCCAAGAGATGCTCCGTTTACAGACAGGTAAATTCTCCTCTACCCCAAGGATTTTAGGAGAGCATCAACTGATGGGAAGAGACATTAGATGGTGCCCTGCAAGCAGCATTCCCAGCCTTCACTGTGTTTTTCCCATTTTTCTGCGGGAACTAGTTCTCTGCCACCACACTGTCAGTAGGCTAGCCAGGCTGTTGCTCTTCTTTTATGACCCTCCTTGGCCAGTTTTCCCCCTCATGCGAGATGTTTCTATTTTTGACCAGCTGAGTTAGTTTGGATTTGTGCAAAGGTTTATTTTTGGTGCTGAGTAGTGATCACTTCCAGCTGGCACATCAGTGAACTTTAGGGGAGTGCAACACTCATTACTGATAGAAGAAAATGAATTGAAAGTCCTAAGGCTGTTTCTGTATTCTCCTACGTGAATAGGTGCTCCAGCTTTACCCAGCTCCTGGCAGAGATGTTGCTTTTAGGCCCATTAGCAAAAAGACCTTGTGAGTTGTGGGTTATCTTCTGCTGCTTTTTGTGGTGATGGGTTGGTCTGACGCATTCCTCTCTGTATGCGCAGACACTGATGAGGAATGTGAAAGTCACTTTGTAGCCTCAAACCTGTGTATATTAAAATGCTAGTATGTGAGGTGGCAGAGTTATTTTTTCATCTTTTGTGCTTCTTCACCATCCAGGCACTTTGGTGTAGATTAGAGGGATGGTAAACTACAAAGGGCAACATGCAACAGTAATAAAAAGCCTTTCATTTTGATGGTTCTCTGCAGACTTGGGAAGTTACTTCCTTTCTGTCCTCTTTCTGGTTGCAGACCACCCTTGCCCTCTGGAAGGTCACTCTGGGGAGCTGCTTGGCAGCATTTTGGTGTGTTCTGGAGTGGAGATCTCTGCCACAAAGTAAAACCAGATGTTTTCTAGCTGACTCCAGAAAACGTCCTCTCAACACAGCAGAGGAACACTGCTACGGTATGTAGTCATTATGGTGGGTTGTTCTCATGCCATCCACCACATGCTCTAGATTAACCCCTTAGGTAGCTATTGCCTCCCTCTCCCCACGTCACACAGCCTACAAAGTAGGTGAATAATTCTCCAGAGGTAAATCTAGCAGCTGCCTCTTTCCCTTTTCGACTCCTCAGCCTGCCTTTGTTGCAAATAAAAGGTGTAAGAGATCATGGATTAGGGTAAACCCACTTGAATGGTGTGTGTGGGGGTGTGTGTGTGTGTGTTTTTGGGGGGGGTGCTTACAGAGCTGAGGAGGGAGAGCCGTGGGGGGAGAGGTGTGAGGTCTTTTTCAGTCTGAAGAGTTGGGCTCTTGGGAATCTTTTCTGAAATTATGTAGGTGGTGGATTTAAAAGCAGGAAAAAACCTGCCTTTGCAAATGCAGCCTGGTTTAGAGCTGCCACTCTAGAACTGTAAATCCTGGCAGAGACTGCGCTCCCATCAGTCTGAATGAGTTGCTGTGTTAAGCAGAGCTGTTTGACACAGAGTAGCTGCCTATACGCGAGAGTCGGGTGCTAGTAGGGTAACTGCTTTGCTGAAGGCAAGCTTGGTGCAGGCTTCAGTTAGGATATGTCTGCACAGGGGTGCTTGATATAGTTACCCGAAGGCATGCCTTCTAGGTGCTTTAGCAAGCCTCTTGTGGTCACACTTACTTGGATTTCAGGTGGATTGGTTCTCTTCGTGTTGCATAGTTCCCAAAGCAAGTTTGCACTAAATTGGATTAGGGGACGTTTGAATTGGAAAAAATCCATGGGGTTTGTTTGGACTATTTAGATGCAGATCAGCCCTCCCAGGCATGTTAGTATAGACATGGCTTTGGCAAACGCACTGGCCCATGGGGGCATTGGGGTTTGTTTGATTGACATGACCATACTAAGTCTGCACGTTGCAGACAGAGAGAGGGTGCTTGCGTTTCCAGTCTAGAAAGCTCTCGGACTAGAAGAAGGTGGAGGAAGAGAACAAAACAAGCAGTAAGTAGAGAACCAAAGCAGTAGGATCTTCAGTCACACTGGGAACTGAAGCCAGTGTTTCCCAGGTCACACACGTCTCCATATACCCGTGCTCTGCACTTCACTCTTGCTCAGTCTGACTGTTAAATTGTGAAGTAAAACAGCCTTCAACCAGTTAAGTTTCATATTCCTGGCTTTAGGTTGGTCTTAATCTTCTGTTTGAGACAGTCATAGTAATTCAGAGTGAACAGTGAAAAATCGTAGTATGAAGTCCGAAAGGCTCTGCTGACATCTTGGGTTTTGGCCATTGGGACGGAGCAAGATTTGCCAAGTTGGCTCGGGCGATAAAAATAGTCTGTTTCAGTGATGAGGTCAAGTCGTGTTTGTGGGAGATGTTAAAGTTTAACTCTCACACTATTCCCTATTGCTCTGCCATTTTCTTTGTTCGCCTCCATTCCCACAGCAGCCGGAGAGAATGCTGCCTCTATGAACTACGTTCCTCAGATGCAGGGTTACAAGAGCTATAATTAAACAAAAAGAAAGTTTTTATTTTTGCAACTGATCCAACTTCCGGAAAATGGCAACTAACTTAAGGGAGGAAAACAAAACAAAACTTTGCCTCACCAGAAAAGCGTCCTCACATCTATGGCATTTCCTTTCTTTCTTTCCCTCTCACCAGCCTCTTTCCCCAGTCTATTGCATCCTGACTACAGCATTGAAAAACTGAGATCAGATTAGCTGTACCAGGGTGGGGTTGCTTTCAGGCTGAATGCACAACATTTCCCAGCTGGAAGTTCGCATGCACTCTGAGCTGTAGAAATCAGTGTTCTCTCTCCCCTAAAAACAGGCACCACGCCTCCGGCCCCAAAACCCTTCTGGCTTTTTTTTTTCCTTCAAGAACTGTTCTTGAGATTTTCTTTCCTGTATGTGTGGCTATGCCTTTGCAGATTTAGCTATTAAAGACCATAATAAAATACAGCAGATAATTCCAAATAAACCTGGTCTGTGAACAATTGATTCCTTACAATCTATCATTTGTGAAGTTACCAAAAAAGAGGAAGATATATAGATGTCATAACCCCCAACAGCTTGTCGTCTTGAATGGGGACTTTTCCTGACCTGTGGAGATTACAATTTGTAAATTTACTGGTGTGGCTGTCGGAAAAAGCAGCACCTCCTATAGAATTCCCCATCCTATTAATCTGATGTTTGCTCAGACTAAGGAGAGGAAGTAATGATTCTGGAACAGCTGCTAACATTTGGACTTGCTGCTTTTTGCACATTCTCTGTGCTGCGGTTATATTATGCACGCTTTTTTATCCCATTGCTAAGGCTTTTTGAAGGCAGGCAGAAATTCACAGCAATCGCTATAGGAAAGGAGTAGCAACAGCTTTGGGAAGGAGGAAGAAAACATGAGGTCCACACCAACAAAATGGGTCATAGCAAGCTGCTGTGTGCTCTGAAGTTCTGGGAGCTCCCCCAGCTCCTGCTGGCCTGCAACTTGTCTCTTGGCCTGCTCAAATGGCCCAGCCTGTTTTTTCCTAAAGCCTTTCCTTTAATTCCTCTGGGCTTGAACTAAACTTAAATACATTTGCGTGTTATCTTCCCATTCAGCTCTAATGGCTTTTCTTGGGCACTTCACAGTGCTGCCTGAAGTGCGTCTGTAGAGCAATTTTACTGAAGTTCCCACGGGCTTGGAAGAGATTTGATGCCAAAGCTGAGATCGCAGGTGGATGGCTTCCTCAATCGACTAGTTTTATACCAGAATTTTCTCTTACCTGAGATCTACAGCAGGCACATCCTGGGTAGCTGGAAAAAGGGAGAGTTAGAAGCCAGGCTAGAAGAACTGGCTGCCAAAGGTAGCTCTGCTCTGTTACAGGACAAAGCTGGGTTCATGGTTGCACCCTGTGTTTAACAGGTAGCATGGGGCTTGGCAGCTCCCTCGGGTTCATTTCCTCCCAAGGCTGGTGGTTCAGGTTACCCTGAAGTCCCTGCTGCCCGACCTCTCCAGCAGGTCCAAGCGTGTGTGAATTGCTCCAGTGTCACAAAGGGTCCAAGCCCTACTACCTGGCCTAGACTGCACTTGAAACATTGTGCTCATGGCATCAGATTCACAAGCACTGGGGATGTCCTGCCAAGTGCAGTAGGAGCTGCTGGCCTCAGAGACAGAAAATCCTGTCTTGGAAAATACATCTACAAGGGACTCCAGAAGTGTTCCCTATCTGTGAGTGTATTATAGCTTCAGTCAGTTTTTCTGAGGATATATTTAACTTTCCTGATGGGAGCTTAGGTTGTTGTAGCTTAGGTTGCCCTCCTTTTTAATAAAGGTGAGCTGGTGTCTCCATTCTGTCCTAGGTTTGTCTTTGGAGAAAAAACATCTTGTGGCTCTGCACACCCGGCAAAGTATTCGTCCTGCCTGTTCCTGAGGTCTGGCCCCTGTTTTAGCCTAACCCTGTCCTAACGCCTTTCCTTCCTGCTCTGTAGGACTTTGCTTGGGCTTGTGAGTATGCTATGGCCCAGGTAACTGCAGTACCAGTGAAGTGTAAGGACCAGTGAATTTTTGCTTCAGTTTGCATTGTCCCATTCAAGTTGTTCATACTTAATTTGATTTCAACAAATCGAATTCGCATTTGGCATTTGTTGGCCTAGACTGAGTTTCAAATAACATGTTTCTCTGAGTTAGTGCAATGGTCTTGTGAGGACTATGCTGAACTGAATGAAGTCTGTTACTAAACTTTTCAGTGCTTCTTATCACTGCAATTGTCACTTGTTTTTAATAGTGTTTCACCTACTCTGCTGCTTTGTGGTCGCTTCCTACGGTGACCTGGTCTATTCCCAGCTTCCCTGGAATGATAGTAGGTTATTTTTCAATACAAACTTTCCAGAATGTGGCTTCTTTTCAATGTTTTGTGGCAGCTATTCACCTAGTCTAGGAGAAAAACATAGCAGCCACAAAGGATGCCTTTCTTTTGGCTGTTGTAGATGTTGCTTGGTTATCTCCAGGCAATTGCTGCAGACAGACAAAGTATTTACTGTCCCAGGGAGTTAGTGATTACCTCGTCAGCAAAATGTCTCTTTGTAAGATAGCCTGCTTGTGTGCTACTGGCTCTGGCCTTGGCCAGCTTATCGTCTTTGAGTTGCAGACGGCGTTGCTTGTTTCCCGGAGCTTATCACGTCTGCTGGATGCTAGGATGAGGGAGAGATGCTCTGGGATTGGGATATGGGTGATGGGTTTCTTCCCACGTCCGCTACAGGCTTCCTGCATATCTTTTAGATCTTTTTTCAGCCCAGAGAAAGACTTGCCAGACAGACCCTGTGGAGCCTACATGTTCACAGGCAGGCACTGCCTGCAGAATCTTTCCCTTCTCTGTGTCCTGTTTGGTCAGTTGATGAAATGCCCCAACCTCCTCCTCCTTTTTTTATTTTTTAAAAAGGATATATGTATTTTTTTTAAGCTGCTTGGAGTCAGAAAACACTGCTGAGAAACATTTCGGTGGAATCAGTAAGCGTTTCCAAGTAATTGTTCTTGTATTTCATGCTGCTCCTGAGGTGTGGCCCATGCTCCCAAGAGAGTGCCTTAGCTGCTCATAAGGAGCCTTTCCAAAAGGCATAATACAGAGCACTGTTCCTGAAAGTTAATCACTGCAAAAAACATTTTAATTAACTCAATTAGTCAGACAGTCCATCTGGGCTCTTGCAGTGCTTCATTAAATCCCATGAAACAAGGTCATAGCCCTATCCTGTGAAAGGGGGACGAACTTGTTCAAGTCCTCTCCCTCGGGGATGCGCTGTGGTCTCTGACTCAGTGCTGATGGGCTGAGTACCAGGTTTTTGGTGTTACTGTTTTCCCGGAGCATCCTGTTCTTGTACCTGCAGGAAAGAGGAAATGTTTTCCCGGAAACGCACACCGCGTTGCTCGGAGGAGGTAGAGGCCTTACTTGGGCAGAGTGCCCCTAGATTTGGAGTAGGATCGTCTTTCTGTCTCCCACCTGCCCTAGCAGCGTGCATGGACATAGAGGCTCCGTTTCTTTAACACTGTAGAAGAACATACTGAGTGACAGCGGCAACGATGAGCATGTGCTCCTTTTCTCCCTGCTCTCCAGGAACAAATCTGTGTTGTGCACAAGGCACGCACCTTGCATCTCTCAGTGTGAAATACCTGATGGAGAACAGCAGGCAAGCTGATGCACAGGCAGTGTCCAAAGTGAAGTCTGTTCCCATGCAAAACGGGGAACCGTCGTATAAAAATTTAAGTGCAAACTCACAAAATTTAAGCATAAGCCACAGAGCCAAGCTGCTCTTCAGGAGATACCCATCTGATTCCTTGCTGACTGTCTGAATGCTGGCTGTGCTTGGCAGCCCCAGGTTGCAGAAGGATTGGGACTGCACAGGACACATTCACTGTGTGTAGTTAATATGTTTGATTTCTTCCCTCCCTATGATGCCAACTATTTTCAGAGCTGTATGAGAGCATCCTCTCACCAATACCTACAACTCTTTGGTTGTGAGTTTGGCAAGCCTGTGGTTAAAATTCCTTGAAATCAAGGGGTTTGAAGGTCACAGTGTTAGTTCCTGCTTCAGCTGATGGGTGAACAGAGCCTTTTTTGCTCCTGTACCTGGTGATTTTAACACTTCACCCTCCAAAGAGATGAGGGAGAAATGGAATTTTTGCACCCCATCTTTCTCCTGCCCAGCACAGCAGGACAGGCCCTGCAGCCCCTCAAAGGTGCAACTGGCTGCAGCAGCTGTCGCCTCTTCAGCTTGTTCTCCAGCTATTAATAGGAGCTTTTAAAACACTCATCAAGTCCAGGATTTGGGACATGACCAGGCATGGAAATAGCAAGCAAAAAGCTTTAGCCCAGCATGTTTTTTGAGCAGAGGAATGCAGGGCTGTGCACCAGGGATTTAGGAGGGCGAGCGTTTCACTCCATCTGTGCATTTTCCCTGCAGTGGGAATGACCTTTCCATCTCTGTTTTACCTCTGTATGTTGACCTCTATTTTCTGTGCAAATGGGTTAGTGACCAGGCTGAATTGTCTTATATTACAAGTGTCTTTGGAGAGACCTGCTTTGCATCCTATTACTGTTTTTCTTGCTACCTCACCATGGTAGAAAGTCTCAAAGGAAAAAAGCAATTAGGCATCCTTTAGGAAATATGGGCTGTGGAAGTGGCAGTTTCCCTGCAAGGATTAGGTGTTTCTGCATAGCTGCATATCTCAAAGGGTTTAGATACCAGGTGGATACCATGGAGCTTATTGTACTGAGGAGGAAATGGAGGCGTGGAGCACCAGGATTGCCAGAGTTCATGCAGCAGGTCAGTGTGATCCAAGGACAGAATCTGGATCTCTGGTATTATGGTCCCTATGTCTTTTAGAAATTGGGTTCTAAAATGGTCCTAGGCACTTGAGGGGGAAAACAAAACAAAACAAACAAATAAAAATACCCCAAACCTGTGTCCAAATTGCCTTGTAGATGGGCAGGCAAGATAAAGGCAATAGAGAAGTATTTGGAGTTTGGCCTAATTTTTAGTGGATTGTAGATGGAAAGCTCTGATGGCAGTGCTGCATCACATGGTCTATGTACTTGGAGGGAGAAGGGGAGATATTTTGCTTTTGAAAAGTGCAGGTGGTCCCTGAATTAATGCTGCTTTAGGCAACTTGGCTTGTGAAAGCAGGGCAGAAGGTAGTTCTCTCTGTGAAAGCTGCCCGGGAGCCCCAAATGGGCTTCTGCGTCAGGTACAAATGCTTACAGCTCCTCAGCATATAGGTCGGGGTGGGGGATTGGGGTTTTGAATCTTCCTGTTCCTTCGTTTTCCCTCTATCTGCTGTAGGAGAGACTGAAACATTCAGGAAGAAATACTGGTGGAGCTGGCTGGTCATTGCTCTGCTGCCCTCTCTTACCAAGGTATTTGTGTGTAAACACAAGTTTTGTGGTGTGTAATTACAGGCGTGCTCCTGCTGGTTCCCTGCGTGGGCGTAAGGCAGAGGATCCTTCTTCTTTCACCTTATCCTCCCTGTTCCTGCAGGAGAAATTCTCTACAGCTTCAGCTAGTGCTGTGGTGGGAAGTGGGAGCTGGCAGCGTACCGTGTGAGTGTTGGAGAGGGAACGAGAGTCCTTGGAGAAAACGAGGGATGTGGGATGTTTCTTGGCTGCAGAGGTGGAAGCTGCCAGGGAGGCAGTGCGAGTTTTGAGGGTGAGCTGTGTGTGAATGTCTTGCTTTTTCATAGATTATGTTGCTTGTGCAACTCTCTCCTGGGAGAACTTGTAGGTCCAGGGTGTGCTTCTTCCAGCCAGAAGCAGATCCTCTGTCAGATGGGGTCTGTAAACTCCTCTTCCTGTGCTTCCCAGCCTCATTATCTGTGGGTGCTGCCTTTTGATTCCCACAGCAGAGGTGAGTGAGAAAGCCAGGGACAGAGTGAGGCTGTTAACATCTCTACTGCTGTTTCCACCTGACTTAACCAGTGAGTTGGAAGCTACTCTGAGCTGGAACTAGAATGCTATGGAGCAAAGTGTTGTGATGCTTGAGCCATGACTGGAACCCTTTCCCATTGCTGGGCTACCCTGCAGGTAAGATATGCCTTAAAGTGCCGTTTGGGTGTCACCATGCGGTTTTGGATGCTTCTTGACTGGTGACAGATATGGAGATCAGCAGTGGCTGAGAAATGCCAAACAAGCTGCTGAGGAAACCTGGGGCGGGGGGGAGGTTTGCAATCCCCACCTCCTCTGTTTTCTTACATTTTGGGGAAGAAAGAAGGGAGGTTTAAAAAGCCTCCATTTTCTTCTGCACCTTGAGGAGCTACCAGTAGGGAAGCATGGAGATTTCTTTCCTCCACGGCATGGCAGAAGGTGAAGAGAAGTGCTCTGCGGGTGGTCCTGGGGCGTGCACTACACACAGGAGCTGCATTTCCAGGTAGATGGTCTGAGGTAGCAGCTTTCCAGCTGCTGGTTGAAAAGCTTGTGGCAACACCACCTTTAATTACCTTGTATTACAGGCTTTTCTGCTGCTGTGGTCATCATTGCTTAGCAGTTCCCCTCCTTGCACTGGCTTTGCTTTCCAGGCTTACATTGCTTTCCAAATGAGTTCTGCCTCCTCTCTTCTTATCCCTTGCTTGTCTTCAAAGCACTCTCTGTGCGAGCCTGCAGGGAGACTGGCTGGGACAGAGAGGAGGGAGGTTTTGTCCCATTCTAGAAACCCCTGGGATAGCTGCTTTCAAAGAAGCATGCTCCAGCCCCAGGTTTTGGGTTGGTGGGGAGTCTGGGACTTTTTGCTGGATGCGGAGTTTATCCCTCCTGGATCCTCTTGCAGGATCAGGGTGTGATATCTTTCAAGCTACCGAACAGCAGCACATTTGGATAGGCAGGAGGGTCTAGCAGGTCCTATATGACACTCAAGTAGTGATTCTGGCCCTGTTGGACATCCCCTTAGCTCTCTGCCTATCTCCTCCCTCCTATCTTTCCCTCTTCTCTGGGCTGTTTCCCAGGTCTGCTCTTTAAGTAGCTTTTGTTTGTCTAGGTTGTGTCCCAGTGGGGATGCTGTCCTCACAAGGACTTACAAGCACAAGAAAAATAAACAGCACTGTTTGAGCTCTTTTAACATGGCTTTGATTCAATTTGAAGGGAAGGGAGATAAATGTGGAGCTCCTTGTGGCCTAGAGTTGGGAGGGCTGTGCTTGGGCACGTGCACGTGTGGCTGCAGAACGCGGATGCTGTTCTCCAGCAGATAAAAAGCCCACAGCTGGGCTTTGTAGTTGGCAAGAGAGGGGGAAAAAAAATTTTGCAAAGCCACTTAACGCCAAACCTAAGCGGAAACCATGAAAAGGCCCTGTTTGCGCCTGGGCGCCAGGAGCAGCCCTGTGGCTGTGAGCACGGGACTGTCCTTGCGGACGTGGGCGCCGTGATGAGATTTGAGCAAGCTCAACCCAGCCCTCGTCAGAGCAGCCTCTGCTCCATGTTTGCCTTGTATCTGGCTGACGATGGGCTCAGCAGTACAAAGGAAACGTACTTTCTGGCAGCAACCCAGGCTATTCTTTTAAGTTCTTGTTCCTTGCCAGTTGGGAGCTATTCTTAGTTGTACCGTTAGATAATGCTGTTCCCTAGGCCGTGCTGCTCCGCTGGGAGGTAGAAGGAAAGATTGCATATATACACAGCCATCCTGGAGAAAGACAAACTTCTGTCCAGGATGTTAAACACAGACGTTTTTGGTTTTAGTGAGCTTGCTAATTTTGAGAGTAGCCTGGAGAACTACTGGGAGCAAGGAGCAGACACAAAGAAGGCTGTACCAGGTTCGAGCAAAGATCTGTCTAGCCCAGTGCCTGACAACCCCTGGCAGTTGATACTCAGGGAGGGCGTATAGAAAAAACCTTCCCAACTTCTATAGCTGGTGCATTAGGGACATGGAGCTGTAGATGGTATCCCCAGTTCTGGGTGTTTATGGTAAGTGAGGACATTGAGAAAGGAGGGCTTGCATAGCAGCCTTCCAGAAGTTAGCTGCATATATCCTTCTCCAAAACCCTCCTTGCTTCTGAAAGTGCAACCCAAGGTGGGTGATGTGAGCAGAGCAGGCAGGAGCATCTAACGTGTTGTCTGTACAAATGAGCTGCAGCCATCTAAAAATATGTCCAGTAATATGCATTTCCTCCCCTAGAAGGCTGTCCTGAGCCTCACAGTTCTGTGAAATCCTCTGTGGATTTCTTTTCTGTGGATTCATGTGGTCTGCTCCTTGACCCATCTGAAATTCTTGTGCCTACCCCCTCTGTTTTTTAAGTTGTGTTTGAAATTTGGTGTAGGAGATATCCAACTCTTCATAAATTTTATGCTGAGATGTTGAAATTCAGATCCTTTGAGGCTGAAGTTTCCAAGTAAATGTAAATAATGTATTTTTAAAACATTATTTTAAGGAATGACCAAGCCCTGCAGCTCACCTTGCCTTGTATGGGAGAGATGGAACTGTTTGGAACTTGCCTAGCACAGCAGAGTCTAGAGGGCATCCCTTGTATAGATGCATCCAGAAGAGCCCAGCAGTGTCTGTCTAACCCTTGGCAAAGTTTTTCTTTGCCCATTGGAATAAGAATTCCTCATCACGTGCTCTGGTCTATAAACCTGGAAGTGTGTCTTCACCTCTTGTTTAGCTCTAACTCCAGAAATGTCATCAGGAGTAGCCACACATTCCTCATGGAGTGGGCTCCACGGTGAGCTGGGCTACCACAGAGCATGCATTCCTTCCATGCTGCTGCTGTTGCAGCTGGTTGCCTTGCTGGGTGGAAGTGGTGCTGGCTTGATGGGATGCTTGTATCCAAATCATCTCCCTTCTGGCCTGGCAGGTCTCCCTGCTACCTTCTCTCTGGATCCTTTTGCCCTGGAACAAATCTTCATGATGTGGGGAGCAGGTCCAGCTCATACCATGGTCCCAAGCAGAGCAAGTTCAACACCTTTATTGGAGCCTACTCCAGTGCCTCGCTGTGGTGAAAACTGAAGATGGAACAATAAAGCTTTGTCTATTCCAGTACCAGATATCTGACTTGGTCGCTTTGGACTGTCATGCCTCAGTGCAGAAATAATCAGCATGCTGCTGGCTGATGGTTTCTATGAGTGGTGAAGGATGATTTTTGTTATTGTTTTGTTTTGTTTTTTTTTTTTTTTATCCCATCCTCATGTTTTTCAGAGCCCTAACCTTGGAGCTTGCTTCTGGTTAGGTCCAAGAAGTAAGTTAAGCAGGAAAATTGCTCTCATTTCCTAGGTTGTGTAGAATTTGCAATGCTTTTGAAATACAGTATGTGTAAAGCATTGCAGAAGCTCTTGTGAGGCCGTTTTTTTCTCCTCTAGTGCCTTGGGTAGTGTATGGGAAGAGTGAAGTTTGTGCTAGATAGTGCCTGTGTTTGGGGAAGGGCTAGAGCTTGCTGCCAGTGTTTTTTGTTTTTGTTTTTCTATCAATACATTTGTGAATGGGATGTGTGGGAATCACATGGACCCCAAGGTCTAAGCCTGACCAGCAGCATTCCTACATACTACTGTGAATGCTTCTTCTTCCCTTTTGCTTTTAAGTATCATAAAAGAGAATTTTTTTACCTCTCTTCTTGCACAAAAATTATAGTAATATTAGAGAAATCTGGAATAAGGCACAGATAACGATGAGTTACTTTACTGAAAAAGTCTTTGACTTCTGCACTTACAGTTCTTAAATGAATAACACACCAGAAGTTGAAGATTTCTGAAGGAGTGCATTTTACATTTGTATGCTGTATCTCTTTTGACACAGTAAAACTCCAGTCAGTTAAAACTTACAAATGGCTTTTTTTTAATCCCTTCAATATATTTATTTTATACTGAAGTACTAAAACATTGTTAGTTGTCCTATTGAAAGTGAATCTGACAGTAAAATCTCAGGTCTCTTGTAACTATATCCAATGTGTTTTAGGTGATATTCTTCTTGTAGATTCTGTGAGCAATGAATATTGTTCTCTGAAATTGCACATGCAGAGTGTCTCCTGAATTTAGTGTAAAAGCAGGAAGGGTTGAAATGTAGATGTTACCTAGTGGTAACTGGGTGGTGGTAGCTGTGTTTCTTTCTTCGGTTTTCTTTTTTCCTCCATGACAGTGTGGTTTTTTTGTTTGGTTTTTTTTTTGTTGGTTTGTTTTAATCCATTTCTTTTCTCTAGATTAAGTACTCATTTCATTTTTCTAAATTTAAAACTAAAGTTAAAACTGCATCAATTATTCTTTGGGTTTCACTTCCTTTATTTCTCATCAAAGCATGTTTTTATTAAAAAAAATTATCTGCATCAGTTTGATATTTAGGCTATGTTTTCCTACTGAAATAATGTCTAATTCTGCCCACCCATGCAAGGGCTCAAGGTTGTCTGAGTGGTCCAGTACATTGTTTTGCGTTGCACATGCTTCAGTGCAACTGCCTCATTGGTGTAGCTCTGAAGGGCCTGCACAGCTTGTTGCCCTACAGGAAGGGGAATAATTAGTAGCTGTATTAACCTTCTGGACCCTGCTGGGGCTTCATCAACCCATAGCATTGTCCCAGCACATCCGCTGGGACTTGTAGTGCTCAGTGTCATTTTTGTTACAGACTGTGTGTGACCTGCAGAGGAGAGCCTCTTACCTTTGCTATGTAAGTGCAAGATGCACGAAGTTGCATGTAACTTCTGCAAGATGCACAAAGGCATCAGCTAGTGTTGCTGGAGTGCCTCCTTTAGCTCCTGAAAAGTGCGTGTTGCCCTTCTGATTGTTATTGCGCAGCTGCAAAGGTGAGCTTCCCCAGAAGGTGCTTAAATCTGTGCTTTGAGACCCTCTTTGCATGCTTCTGGAATGAAACGATGTTGGGATATGGAAGAAAATGATCCACCAGTGCAGAAAATGTCTTACTGAAAGATGCTGAGAAAAGTAGGTGTTATCTAGGCCAATTCGTGAAGATGTTCGTGGATGGGCTTCCATGGATTTTGGTTGTCCCTGCAAATTGTTCTTCAGTCAGAAGATCTGTTGACAGAATTCAGGCTGCATACTGTAAACAGTGAACTGCAGTTAAAACACATATATCAACACAGATATCAAAGAAGCTTGAAGCACTCCAAGACTGGTGTGCTGATCAGATTGAAGTTGCCTTTTATTAGAAAAAGTACAAAATAAATAATTGGTGAGGTTCTTTGCTGCTACATAATGCTTTTCAGCTGATGCTAAAGATCTGTCCCAGAGTGGATGGCTTCTTTTTTTGGTGTTTAAACACCCATTTTTAGGTTAATTTCTAAGATGAAACATTCCTCTAGATACAGTTGAAAAACTTTGGACAGTCTGCATGACTGTCAGTAGCAACATTTTCTCTCCAATGTGGAAGTTTTGTGTTGGTATAGGACAAGAGTCTTGTACCTCATACTGGAGCTCTGGAGCTCCTTTTTTTTTATTTATTTATTTTTATTTATTTTGTAACTCCACATCCCTAAGACAAGTTGCAGTAATTCAACAGTGGACTGTGTAGTTTGTTGCCATAGAAATCTCAATGGTGATAAATTTAGCACTCTGCTTTCAACCTCTGACAGGTGAACTGTGAGCAGCTTGACCAGGTTGCTCAGGGCCTCTGCCTTGGACAGCTTTTACCTGCGCTGATGGGGAAGCGTTAAATGAGAAGTGAGGGCTGGACACATCTCCTTATAGCCTCACCTGGACTTGACTTTTCTGAGAAAGCAAAGTGTGGCAAATAGCACGTTCAAGCATTAGCACATAGCTGAATGTCCCAAGGCAAAGATTAAAATAAAAACAGAACAAAAAATTAAAAACAAGACAAAGTAGATCAGGTGTGTGTACAGTTTATCTGAACCTCTGCAACCACCTTGTCAGTGCTGATGGACAGGCATGAGCCAAACATCATGTGTGTACGCCTATTTCCTTCGCTGAATTAAGACTTGAACGCAAGAGACAACATAAACCTTGGGGCTATTTTGGTGCATAAAAGTTGGGCTGAGGAAGAACTTGTCTTTCGGAAATGTTCCTTCTGCTTTCAGCAGTAACTTAGAAAGAAGTGTTTTTAAGGGCTCCTCTTGTGAAGAGAAGGAGATGACAGGACTTAGTCACCTTGATTTAATGAACAAGCGGGAATGTATTTAGTTAGCTCAGGATAACAGCTTTGAAGCGCAAATTGAATGCAGAGGATTGCGGAAACCAACTGCACTGAAACAAAGTTCAGTTTTACGTGGGGAAAGTCTTTCATTGCAAACATCGTTTTAATTTCACCCATTGACTGACACTGTCTGACTGTGTCTAAGAGTCAGCCTGGCTTTGGAAGAGAATGAGTGTGATTTTAAGGTGAATCGGGATTTTGTCAGTTATGGAACTGGCTATTTCTGTTCCAAGGCGTCTTGCTAAAGTGAAACTCCTTCCCCACAAATAAGTTGTCCTGAAGAAGAGGGCTGCTAAAGAGCCAGGTTATGTCCCAGTTAAGAGAAGCAGTGTGTCTGACATTGCATGCAGGGGGAAATTGCCTTGCGGTGCTGTTTCATAGCACGTTAATTTTGAGCTCTTTGAAATCATCCAGATGAGGACTCAATGCATTTTAACTAATATAAAATTGAACAATTCAAAGTGCATAGCTTTCTTTTCAGAGAAACCCTTTGAATTACACTCGCACCTTAAAATAATGAAATTGGTTTCTCCTCAGCCCTCTTACCTATGATGATATTGAACAGCTTTTACCTGGCAGGACTGAAATAGTGAACATCAAAGGACAGACAGATGGAGAGTTTTGTGGTTTTTTATTTTTCTCTCACGGCAGTACTGATATTATAGGAAGTGTTTTGATCTGTTGATTAGATGGGGCTTTACTCACTGGATATAGCTGGTACCCTGACCCACAGATTGTGTTTTCCTTTAGTTAATTTGTAGCTTACCTGAAGCCTTCAAGCAGTTTTGTGGGTTATAATTTAAGGGGTGACTTTAAACTGGTGGAGAAGGCATGATATTTACTCTTGTACTGTGTAAAGAGCAGCCTGCTTTGGTTTAGCTTAAACCTCTTTCTGGAGAACAGAGGCTATGCCTGTTCTTGAAAAGCTGATTCTCTTAAATTCCCCTGCATGGACGAGTTCTAAGATAAACTAAAGTAAGGCTACTGAAAAGCATCCAAAATTAGCCACATGGTCTTTTGTACCAATTTAATGAGGCTGATTTTGAGAATGTCCTCCAAACTGCACCAGTAGCATTTTCTGGTATGGGTTTGCAACTCACTGGGTTTGCAGATGGGATTGGATGAAAAGAATGGGACAAAGGATGAAAGCAGGGCTGAGAGGGGCAGTTTACAACCAGCAGTGGGGAGAAGAGAGCCTCCATGATGCCAGTCTACAGTACAGTTTCTTGGAGGAGAAAGCAGTTTCCGTAAGGTAAGTCAGGTTAGGGAGTCCAGCCAAATCAGCAGAAGCAGTGGTTGCTTGTGGCTTCTTACAGCAAATCCTAGTGTGCACCATGGATCAAAAGAGATGTCCACCTTCATGTCTACTTCTTTAAACTTTGGCTGCACCCCTACACTCTGAGGAATGGGAGTAAATCAGGATTTTGTTCTCTAGATGTCATTCCCTGCTGCTCCGAATGAGCTGCTGCAGTTTTGACATGAGTTCTTGGAGCAGCGTTCAATCAAATCAGGAGCATCCCGTGGAGCAAGCAACCCACAATCCAACTTTGCACAGCGTGTCCCTTCCTCACTTTCTTGTGAGAAGGCTGCCAGCTCTGGCAAATGGTTTAAATGCTTAGAATGAGGTATCATGGGGAATCTGCCTTGGAAAAAAATCACTGAGGCAGAGAGCTTAAAAACACTGTTTTGAGGAAATTCTGTGCAATGTGCTGATTGCATTTGTTTATGCATAACCCAGGCTTACGATAGATTTCTGGCTCTTGTCAGCATTTTCAGCATAGCTGAAAGTCTCATGTAATTCACCAGCAGGTTAGTATCTGGACTAATCAAGGTGTGTAAGAACATTAAATCAAAGTTAAGCTTTTGCAGAAGCTCATCACTGGAATGAACTCATCTGTTTGAGAATCCAAAAAAAATTTTATTCATTAGTGAGAATCCAGCTGCTAGATACTGGCTGTTTAATGTCTGTGGAGTACATTTAGGCAATGAGCTGAGGCCAAAACCCCCAGTTTTCCACTGAAAGACTGGGGCAGAACAGAAAACAGAATATGGTGGAACTCATTTCACCCTTTAAGCTCCTGCTTGCATTTCTGGGGAGCAATTCAGTGCTGAGGAGGAAATATTCCCGACTGGCATGCATGTACTAAGGGCTTAAGCAGAAGTATTTCTCAACTTTTGCAGCACTTACCATCTCCTGTGGGCAGATGGCTTGATAAAGGAGAAACATGCTTCCTGCAGCCCATCATGCCTCCCTGCATTCAGCAGACCTGTGCTGTGCTACTTGTCTGGCTGCAGAGATCTGATCTTGGTTATATGGGTGGGAGTGCCAGGAGAGAAAGCTCATTGAACACTAACCTGGGGCATAAGATGCTCTGGGCTGTGGTAGTCTTGCACAAAATACTCTTTTTTTTGGGGGGGGGGGAGGGAGGGGGGGTGTTCATGGCTATGTTCATTGCTCTCTCTCAAGTCCCCCTCGAATCTGGAGCAGGGATAGGATCCTGAGCACCCTGTAGAAAGGCCTCACTGAGTGTGACTTAGTTTTGAGATGCTTTATGTATAGCACTGAGTCCCCTATCCAGAGGAAATACCAACTAGCAGCAAGTTTCAAGAGCCAAGTTTTTGGTGTATGATGAGGTCTTTGCTACCAGGCAATGCTCATGTATTGGCCTTTGATGTTCTTTGAATGCAAATGGTCAGCATCAGGAAGATACGATAAGCATTGTTTGAGGGTGTGGGTAAGGAGAACTGCGTGGAGTTGGCTCTGTGTCAACCTGTGAACAAGCTGGAGTGCAACTGGAGAGTTAACTTATCTTTGAACCTTGTTGTCCTCTACATGTGTCACAGCATCAGTTGTGGTGCCAGCCTTTCCAGCTGGTAGTGTGAGTGAGTCTCCTGTGCCTGCCCTTCTCTGATCGCAGTAGCAAGACTGGTTTCCCAGCATTGCAGCTAGGAACCCTGTGCTTTAAGTTTCCAGGGTTTCATTTACCAGCTTGCTGCCCTGGTTAATTTGGTGTCTGAGGTGAGGGGAGTGAACCAAACCCCTTCCTCCTTAAGTGCAGTGTGCATTAATGAAGCTATTCTTGCAGCATCCATGGAGGTAGGAGATTGCTCCCATTTGCCTTTTATCTCAGGTCCAGAATTAGCTCACCTGAAAGGCTCTGCTCCTGCCCCACCATCACAACTGGGAGCCTTTAAGGTTAGGTGATGCTCAGCCTGATGTATATGACTGAGAGGTCAGACTCCTTGGCTTAGCCACAGCACCAGAATAATTTGACTTTGTGGCTGTACTTGCCCATCTTGGCATGTCTTAGCTACCACATGGACACTGAAAGCCACATTTCAGGCTGTCCTTAGCCTGCTCTGTGTGGATGTTGTCCTGAGATTTTGTAAGGGACAGTGAAGAAGCGTCTCTTCTGCCACAGCATTGCTTTGGCAGTAGCACATATGATATTTTTCTAAGGCAGAACCATGAACTATCTGTACCTGCTGCCTGGCATGCCTCTGTTTAACCAAGGACTTGTCCCCACTGTGCATCAGACAGAGTGGCTGCATCTATGCAGGCAGAAGCAGAAGAGCCATGCCCAGCATCCCTGCTCCTTAGCAGCTTGTGCCGGTGTCTGTGGCATGATGCAGATGTGCCCTCAGATTAGTGCCCTGATTAGTCTGTCATGCTGAAAAAAGAAAATGAGAGATGTTCTTCCTCTTTCAAGGCAAAGGATAATGTGTATGAGCCATAGATGGGATTTCTGTTGACAGATAAGGCTGTTTCTTCTTTAAAAATATCTCCTTGTGATCTGGGGCTGGTTTCTGGCTCTGGAAATCTGGGCTTCATTTCTGCTTTGTCACAGATTCTCTGCGTGAACTTGTGCTTTTGTCTGATCTGGCCTGTGTGTATAAGCCTGACCCTGTTTTAAAAGGTAGCTGCACCTTGCTTTCAGCTCCAGACATGACCCAGGAATGGCCTCACTTTGTCCGTTAGCAGAGCGCTTGGACTTGAGAAGGAGTTTAAGAGGGGCTGGAAGGACTAAAAAGAAAGGTTAGCACTTTTACTGACCTCTACCAAAGCTAATGTGCAGTGACAGCATTAAGCAAAACCCTGTTTCTTTTCTCAAAAGCAAGACAATGCTCTGTTGCACAGTTGTGCTTTTGAGGTGGTCACAAGTTGGTGAAGCTCACCCAGTGAGCAGGGAAAGTTGCCCTGGTTGAACTCCTGAGGTCAGGGTGCTTATGAAGGCAAGGTGATGAACAACAGTGCTGGGTGTGCTCCCAAAGCACTGTCTCATCTCTTCCACGCTAGCAAACAACCTCCGGGTGCAAATTGATGTCAGGAGCCTGGGTGGGAAGATGACTCCTGCAGAAGCTGCTAATTTGTGCCTTGCAGCAGCAGTTCCCGGAGCTTCCTCTACTTCTTGCTACCGTGTTGTTGAGCTAATCTTTGCACATTTGCCAGCACTAATCCCAGGCCGTGCCCAAGGAGAGCTAGCTCACTGCAGAGTCTTTGCACACTGCAGCAGGGCAAGAAACTACTCTCCTGGGCTCTGTTTTCCTTCAAGGAAGTACTCACAGTACTTGCAGTATGTGACTCTTACCCCTCAGACCAATCTGCTGGATGTGATTCTAGATTTTCCTGCTTTTTGTTGACCGCCATGGGCATTTGGCTGGAACAAGCTCCCTGCTCTGCTGGATGGAGGGTCCTTTTGCAGCTGCCTGTAAAAAGCTTTGCAACTGGCCCACCTAAATTAGGTGTATTTGTCTTGAAAGAAAACTGAGTGAACAGTAGGGAGAGGATGAATAGGGGCTGAACACTGTCTCTTCTGATATGAGCACTAGTGAGCATCAGATGAAGCTGGTGAGAGCCCATTTCTGAAGGAGATGGTTCTTCCACCATGCAGGCAGCAGACGTGTGGAGCTCGTTGCATAAGGACATCACGAGGCAGAAAGTTTAGCTGGGGTCAAGGAAAGACTGAACTAGTCCTCTTTTGGAAGAGAAATCCACTGAGGACTGCAAAATGGGCAAACCACATCAGGCGGA
Source organism: Rhea pennata (assembly GCF_028389875.1). Classification (NCBI taxonomy): domain Eukaryota; kingdom Metazoa; phylum Chordata; class Aves; order Rheiformes; family Rheidae; genus Rhea; species Rhea pennata. Next base: position 42,992,835 of record NC_084668.1, on the reverse strand, counting down.
ACATCTCCATTAAAATACTCTGTTTTGGTTCTGTTCTTTCAGCAGGAGATGTTTTTTATTTTTATTTTTACAGAATGGAGAATTACATCTGTAGGGTGTATGAGGAGGCACTCAGCTCTCTATACCGGAGTTTGATCAGCATTGGCGGCACAAAGTATTGTGTCCTCTGAAGACATCTGTTGGACTTGGGTTGTTAGGTGGGACAAAGAGGATGACAATGATCTTGCAGCCTGTGGTAGCTTTGAAAGAAAGGAAACGTGTATAACTTTATTTGCTTCTCTGCATTTATTTGCATCTGCTGCTGCTTGTGACAGGGCTCACATGCATGTAATGATTTTACTGCTGACTACATTGCAGTCAAATAATAGGATATGCGCTGTTAGCCCCAGAGGGTCATCTTTTTTTTTTTATGGCACTATAAACTTCAAGAGCATTCTTGCTGTATATGCAAGAATGTACCTTTGTATATCTTCAGGTGTTTTAAACCATTTTAAACCACTGGCACCACTTTTATCAAAATTTTTTGGGCTTTGAAACCACTGGGGATGCCTGAGGATAGTAACTGCGTCTTGAGGAATCTATTCTGCCCTTGCAGAGTCAGCCCATCAAGGCTGCTCTTTGCTTGATGTCAAGGCGAGGCAGTTTTCCCTACAGCGACAGCCACACCTCACTTTTTTAACTCCATCAGTGCCAGGCAAGCCACCCCCATGCCCTTCAAGCTGAATGCCAGCTGGGCAGCACATGTTGCTCACAGCACCCCCTCATCTGCTTCAGTCAAAATGGGCAGGACAGCTTGAAGCCACGAGAGCACCATTTCTCTTGCTTGTATGGGCAGGCAGCCAGCTCTGGTGAGGAGCAATGTTGCGGCTCTGGGAGAGGACGCATGGTCCCAGTCTAAGAGGAACGTAAAAGTCTTGAAAGAAGGAGTATGCATGTGATTTCTTCAAGTTGAATCTGTGGTGGGAGAGCACATCAGAGACTAGTCTATGATGGCTTTGCTGTTGGCTCTGCAGCCATAAATGTATTGTTCACATTTTGGTGTTACTCCATGAGCTGGGGACAGAATGTGTACATTTAAGTCAAAAAGCTGGGAGAAGGCTGAGTGGGGGACAGAGCCCAGGAGGAGGAGCTAGTAAATGAGGCCAAAATAGGCATCTCCTGTGGCTTTGTACAGGTTATTTAGGCCTAAGTTTTTGAGGCATGTGGGAGACATGCCTCAGACAGGGAGAGAGCTCAGTTCCTAGGTATCTTCTGGGAATTAATCAATTGGGTCTGGAGAGCCAGAGTTCCTGCCTGAGGATCTCTGTCAGGCGTTTTCCTGGATGAGCTGCTCCTTGACATTTTAATCTCTTCTCCCATGGGGAAAATGGATTTCCATGTAGCAAAGGTAGTCTTACGCCAGCTTGTGAGTGAGCTTGTAAAAGCCAGAGATTTTTCAGTGTTTGAGGAATTGGATTTTGCCCATTGGAGCCTAATTTGGCCATCTGCATCCGGTGCACCTCTGCTCGCAGGAAGGTGCCTGGGGACTTTCCTTATTGCGATTCATTTCATGCCAATAAGTCCCCATAGAAACATTAGCTTCCACCCATTCTTCTTGAGTGTTGGGTGTCCTCTGCATTTGTATGGCTGTAAGTCACACAGTTGTGGCTCTGTGGGGCGGCTGACCAGCGCTAGCATGAGGGTCTATTCTATGCGTGCAGTTGTACTGGTTTGCATGTAGGAACTACATTACCTCTTTCTTCACTGGGGTTTCTGCAAACCACTTACCACCAGTTTCTGCTCTCCACGAGCCCCAAACTGAGGTCTCTGATTTGGAAGTGAGAAAAGCTTTTGTAGGATACCCCTTTTCTGAAACATTTCCACTCATGCTTGTGCAGTTGAGTTGGTTTGGACATTCGTGAAGTGGCTGCTGAATTGCCTCTGCTGTTGGTGAAGTAAATGGATTGATATGCCTGCGTGCAACTCTTGCAGTTGAGTACCTGGCAGTGGGAAGTCTTGAAAGGGTGAAGTGAGTGGCAGTGGGGAGAGAGCTGTAACAGTCATCCCAAGGTAAACTCCGCTCATGTGAGTGGCAGTCTGGGAGATCTGATCCGGCCAAGTACATACTGAATTGAACTTTGTGCTTCATGTTTGCTCATGGGTTTTGCTGGATCAGGGCTTAAATCAAGGAACATTTGATGACATGATGTGTTTTGCAAGCTCTTTCGATGGGTTTTGATATGATAGGTCTCAGACCATACATGACCCTGCCTCAGTGTTGTTACAGGCCGAGTGTCAGGGGGTTCTTGCTGACTTGAAATGGCAATGAGCAAAGCTGGGGCAGTAGTTTTTCCTGTGTGGCTGCTCATTTGTGATCTGGTTTACTAAAATCAGTTGGAAGCTGCAGGATTGCAATCTGTACTTGCGGTAGGAGGAGATTCTTCAGGGAAAGCTCTGTTCGCCCTCAGAGATACCTAATCTCTATTTAGTCACCTGAATATCCATCTCCAGCATTGATTTTCAATGTGACTTGTGCTCCAAAGTTGTTGCTATAAAAGGAAACCTTCCCATCCTTTCTGCTTTGCTCGCAAAGGATAATATACCCTCTAGGGAGGTTGTAATGGATCTCCTTTCTGTAGGTGCCAGGAGACACCAGTAACACATGCTCTGCAATGATAACATTTTTTTCACAGCAATTCCTCCCACTTACCCCAGGAGCCATTAGCTGAATCATTTACATATGCCAAATTCCCAACCTTCTGTTGCCTGGCTGCATGCTGAAGCTGGCAAAGAGCACCATGCTCGTAAGAGCCCTAAATGGAAGCAGCTTTCGGTTCTCCATTTGCCAGTGCTCTTAGGAGAGGAAAAACATAAGAACATGCAATGTTGTTTCCCCATTCATCTGGCCCTTTACAGCTACCCAAGTATAGGAACGGGCGCTTGGTTAGGAGCCTCGCTGGAAGAGCCAGGGTCAAAAACCCTAGTCTCTGGCTATGCCACGGGGCACATGGCCCTTGTCCCACTGTCAGCCCATGGAACAGCACCCAGCACAGCATGAATCCAGATCCAGCGGTATGTCAGCAGTGCTTCATTGCTAGGAAAGGGCCTTGAGCTGGTTTATTCTTATGCTGCTGCAGCAGAGCTGAGCTATTTTAAATTTACTCTGCCTTCCCATGCCTGTATCTGCTCTGTGGGCTTACTGTCCCTGTCCTTGGCAGCTGTGACTAATTGCAATTAGTAAGAGTTAGGTGGACTTCAGTCCTCTTCAACAGTGGAGGTACAAAATTGGATGTGTCCCTGTAAACCTCATAGCCTCCTCGGTGCTACAGTTCCCTCTTGTTTTGACTCTTTCACCTTTTTACCTCTACCCCCATCAAACCTGCTGTGTTTAGCTTGGCCTTGCTTGGCAGTAGGCTCAGCTGGTGAGAGCAGAGCCAAGTTCAAGCTTGCAGGCTGGATTTCTCTAAAACATTTGGCACAAGCTGAGGTGGGTGGATATAGCACAAGGCTGTGCTCCATGGGCAACCTTGCTGCCTGTTTAAAGGCGTGCTGGGTGTGAATAATTGGCTTCTGACACTTACCTCGCAAGAGAAGGAGGAGGGATTTAAGCATATTTGCCCAAATGGGGATAGATACTTGCTCCCCTGTTCACACACTGTATGCTTGCAGAGATGCAGCACTTGTTAAGTTAGCTGCTATGGTGATCCACTGTAACTTCCCCTATATTTTAAAAGTCAGAATTTCTCCAGACATCTCCACATCCATCTCTCCTTAATCAGTGCAACTTTCATAATGTTTCTGAAAGTTAATTTGCTGCTCTGCAGCTCTTGGGGAGATACATGCATATATGTGTGTGTGTGTGCGTGTGCATGCATGTGTGTCTGTTTTTTCTTCTTTTCCTTCCGAATGTTTCAACTCCTTATCTCTGAACTTCAGCTTTTCAGAGGCAGTTTCAAAGCTCCTTGCTAGCAAGGAGGATTTGGCAGGGTTTGTGCTGCATGGCATGTAGACCATCATGGTGGGCAGGGAAGCATCCAAGATTTAAACCCGTGGGAAAGGAGGGTGCTATGGGAGGGACTAAGGGTTCCAGTATTCCCACAATCCCTTCTTGTTTGCTAGAAATGAGAGTAAAATATCACGTCTTTTATTTTCTCAAATCAGCAGCTCCAAAGAATTGTTCCGGGGCGTACGCAAGTTCACACTAGAATGTTCTTTCTGGTACAAAGAGCTTGTGTTTTGTGTTATCTTAAGGAGTGGTTGACTTTTTTTTGGAAGATGAAAGCATTGGCTTTTACAAACACAAACGGAAAGAAGTAGGAGGAGACTGCAGATAGGTGGCACGTCCAGGAATCACTAGGGTCTGCGACATTTCCAGCATCGAACATGCAAAATGTTTGGGCCAGGCTCCTACAGAATCAGCAGTAATAGGTAGCTCTTCCTGACCCTATCTTTGCTTTGATAAGGCTCAAAGAGCTCTATGAAAGACATCAGGATCATGTGAAGCAAGTTACTTTGGCTCCAGAACTTTACTTTCCCAAGGCCACTAGCAAAGGAGAGAAGCTGGAATTAAACCTCTAGCCCCTGTAGTCCCAGGTCAGTGTTTTGGCCACTAGATCCAGTCTTTTAGAGCAAACAAAATTTTGAGGGGTTAGCGATTTTTCTTGGAGGCTGTCCTGTCTTTAAACCTTTATGATGTGCTTTGGATAAAATTGAGGGTTTGTTTCTCAACAACTACAGCAGCTCTTCACACCTAATGTTGGTAAAGAAATTGAGTGTCCCTCCCATGAAACACTTGCTCTGCCCAGGTGCTCAGGTACTGTTGCCCAAAGCTGCAGTCTGACAAGCACTGTGGTAGGGAAGTGGAACCAACTCCAAGGGCTGCTGTTTTTCTTGCCTTCAGCTGTACCACCAAAAAAAGCTCCTTTTTAACCTGGACACAACACCAGAATCAATCATTCTGTGCAGCCAGGCAGTCACACCTTCATGGCTTGAAATCCTGGAGGCAGTGTCAAGGGAATGGGAAATGAGGGAGGAAAGATGGTTTTGCATTCTCCCTCCTAACCAAAACCTTATTCGTCCTCCTGGCACAAAGCTGCAACCAGATGTTTGGAGACCCTCATAGATGCTTGGAGACCCTCATAGGCCAAATAAGCATTTCCCTTTTGCTGGAGTAATTATCTGTGGTGTCTTGCAATGGCGGATGAGGCTGATACCAAGCTTGAAGCCCCTTTGTGGGGATAAGCATGGGGTTCCATGTGCCGAATAGGTCTTTCCCAGAACATACACTTTGGCAAGGCCCTGGACCGTGCCGCCTTCATGATTCCTTGCAGAAGTTGATGGATAGATACACAGGTTTTACTCTGCCAGTTGTGGAAGCTGAAAGTCAACTGCAATGCAGTCCATCAGTGGGTGACCTCAGAGATGAGCCTCAGGAGCTTTTACTTATTTTTTTTGCATTCTGCCATGCTAGGGTGGGTGCGAAGAGGCCACTGGCAGTTTGAAAAACTGTTCTGTTTTGTCAGAGGCTACAGTGGGGCATCCAGTGGGCCTGGCTGGGTCCACGCTGACTTAACCTGTGTAGAGGATGTTGTGTTATTCACCTCCTGCTATATGTTGGAAGATATGTTAATGTGAGCATGGAAAAAGCAGGTAAATTTCTAGATGGTTTGATCACTTTCTGCTGGGCATAAGCACATCAAGTGCTGGAGTATAAGACCAATGACAGGTGTCAAAGGTTGTGTTGTAGCGTGCAGTCATGAGGATGATATTGAAGGTGAAGATCTGGAATATGCAGGCTGAAGCTGAGTCCCTAAATTAGATAGTAACATAGTCTAGTCTGTTTGCCAGAAGTGTTCTTTTGGAGAATGTTGCAACTAAGAATCTTGTTTCTGTTGGTACTCCCCAGATATATCCTTTCCTGTGCAGATACATCAGCAAAACCAACTTCAATAAAACTCATTCTTGCTTGCACGACCACAGTAAGCCATTGTGAAGGAGTCTTGTTCAGGCAGTGCATAATCATTCATTTAATGGTTTTACTCTTCTTTGAAGAGTCAGGTGGGCTCAGCAGAATGGGAGATCTAGATCTGCCGAGCAGCCTGGCCTCAGACAGCTCCTGAGCCTAATACTGACCTACTTTCCCAGACACGTCTACTGGCACTCTCTGAGCAGATGGTGGTCATCTCTTTTGAGAATGGGGTGTCCCTTCTGTGTGCAATACCCTGAATTTCTGAAAGAAAACTCTTGTGACAGCTTGTGCAGCCTTGATTTAATAAAGATTTTGTAACTGAAATAAAAGCATGGAAAAAAAAAATATTAAAAAAATTATAAAAAATAAAAATAAAATATTTTCCGTAAATTTGTTGTGTAGAATGAATGCGGTCTGTGGATAACATTGGTGCTTCAAAATGAATTTCTAACTATGAACAGTTAAATTCACTTGAGCTGAGCATAAGTGTGTTTTCTAAAAACCTCCAAAAACACTTCCTCATTTGTATCAGAGTTGGGGAAATTTGACTTTGGAAAAGAAAGGGGTGAATTAAAGCTAATTACTAACAAGTGCCTAGAGTTGATCTTGGCTTTACCATGGAAAGTTGTAAGAGGATGGTGAGTGACTGATTAGAAGTTCGTTCTTTTCTTTCCATCTTTCAGCTTCTAGCAGGATCCGATATAGATTTGACTAATAGCTCAAGGTTGTTAAGCAAGGGATGTACCTGGTTTGAAGGCTGCTGCCTGGCTTTAAAGTGGAAGTCAAAGATGGAAGATTTCTGTTGAACTCTCTTGGAAACATCTAGGTGTGATCAAGAGGTAATGCTTTTGTTATGTCATGTTATGAGCGGGGGTCATGAAGCACCCACATGCTTTTTCCACTTTGCAGGATCTACTTGTCTGGTAGGGCTAAAAGCATATAGGGCTTTGTTGAATGAGTTCTGGCAAATTTTGTAGCAGTAAAAAGATATCTGCACCCTCTTGTTTCTCTGCCAGAGATGCCTATCTTGCAGCAGAGTTACAGGGACAAGTCCTGCTCCCACACTAGCACCCCTTGCTGTTTGCAGCCTGGCCCCTACTTGAGTCTCAGTATGAGGTGAGGCTGAGGAGCATCCTAACATCCTAAATCGTGGCAGTTTTGTGGGGCTATATGACTCGAAGCCTTCACAGTAGCTCCTTAATTTTGACTACTGCATTTCCACAGCTCTTGTCTGATTGGCCTCAAAACACTCTGAGACTTGAAAGAAGTCAAAATCCAGGAGCAGATGTTGCAGTAGAGAGCTCTAGCATAACCTTGCCCATGCAGCCACCTGGTCTGCGTTTGTTTTATAGCTCAAGCTTTGACTTGTTTTTTTGTAGAATAGCCATGGAGCGTGCAAATATGGTATTTAAAACAGGGTTAGCTCATCTTGTGTCATTCTGGCTACTTTCTCTGATGTTGCCTCTGGGCACAAGCATGTACCTTGATGGGACAGAGGGCCTTATGAGTAAGGTCCTGGGCTTAGTTGATCTTTTGACCCAGCTCGGTGATGTAGGGGGTGAGGAATGGAAGTGAGTCAGTCCCTCTCCCTCCACACCTTCATTCCCCGTCAATGAATATGCACATACTGGCTTTTTTCCCCTCACTCTTTACCCTGCCTGTTTGGCCATGTTGTGGAGGGATCTGGCTCCATCTCCAACTTGCACGGTACTTAGTACCAGGCAGCTGTCTTGGCCCTCCCAGATCTTATCGGCACAAATTCTCTGCAGTCTGGCATTTTTCAATCATTTAGGCTTTTGGATGAGCATGGACTCTCCCTGCTGCCATGTGATCCTTTCCCTTTGAACCTTGTGAAGTAGGGCCAAAAGGGAAAGAGCAGATCCCACATACCTTTGATTTGCAGTCAGTGCTTTAAGGAGAGGAGGTCAGACCCTGCCTGGCACCTGTCCCAGCAATGTGTTCTCCCCGTTCTCAATCAAGCCAAATTCTCTTCTCCCTGGAAATGCTGACAGCTATGATCTATCACCTGGGATGCATAAAGCATCCCCAGCAGGCTGGCTTATCAGCCAAGCATGTGAGAGCAGCCGTTCTCACTGGGGCAGGCAGAACTTGCTTGCTAGTGGAATTTGCAGCCTTAGAGACTAAGGCTGTTGGAAAGGGGGAGGCAGGAAAATGGGCAGGATGGTGAAGGAGGATATTTTCATGCAGCTGATTTGGGAAATGCAGGAGGGGCTTCTTATAGGTCGTTTGGTCTCTTGTGACACAGCAAAGAGTTGACTGGGACAGAAGTTGGCTTTTGGCCTCTTTGATTTGCTGTGCGTGATTGAATTGAGTACGTAGGTGTCACACTGTGTAGCAAGTCTTGGATAAAGTCTTGTTACAGGGTTCTGAGGTGTGCCCCTCTCCCTAGTGAGGCTTGGGTTCTCCCTTTGTATAACTGAGAATACTTGCAGTGATTGCCGACTCTGATGGGTCACTTCTTTGGGCTTGCCTGTCTTGTCCTGTGCTTGGGGATGTTCCCACAAAGCACCTGCTGCAACAGTTCAGCGGCTTGTGCTGAAGTTCTTGTAGTGTTGGTATCCTCAGCTGAGGAAGACTAGTTCAGACAGTGGCTAGAAAACAGGTATTTAATTGAAAAATGGTATTTGAACCCCCTTGGGGTAGAGCAAATATTGTTTACTGCCTTCAGGCTGTGAATTTGACTGTGCAGTGCAAGCATAAAAATAAATGCACAGCACTGTGATTCACTTAAGAAATGCAGGTTGGAATTGCACAAGCAGGGAACCATTTTTGCTAGTGCTCACACACCGAAATGGGGAGACTGTCTCTCCCCAAGTTGCATCCATCTATTTGTCCTCTACTTTTTATTGTCAGTCTGGAAAGCAAGTTATAAATGAAACTTTTCCCAAACAAAGCACTGGAGATGCACAGAGTTAAATTGGTAGCTCAATCAGGCAAAGGCACAGTGCAGTATTGGTAGGAACATAGCTGGGAAGTAAGGTGTTAGGCAGGAGTGGGTTGTCTAGGCTTGAGGAGCTACCTCAGCCACAGGCTGTTATTTGAAGTTTTCACCATCATGAACTTCTAGCAACAAGGCAGCAGCACACAAGCATCCAGCCATTGTACCATCCTGCAGTGGGACTAAGACATGCACCTCCACCTCCAGTGTGAAAGATTTAGACTGAGCAAGGCAGCCAGCAAGCGATGGCCTTGCAAATTCAGTTGAGTTGCTCAAGAAGTGTCAGCAAACTTTGCATTAAATTATAGATCTGTAATCACAGATCCTGTGCTCTTGTTGATGCCATCTGGAACTGGATCACCACTGCATCCTTGCACACCCACTGAAATCAAAGAGGACGTGGGTTGATCCTTTTTGAAGTAATGGGAGTTGAATAAGGAGATTACGTCTTGCGTGGGGCTTGAAGGGTGACTTATTGGATATGTCAGGGAGGAAGTAGGGCAGGACTGGGACAAGGGCATCTGTCCATGAGGCACAAGAGTGTGCGAGGAGTGAAGTCGCTGGCTCTAATCAGGAAATCACTTTGGATCATAGACTCGGTAAGTTTGAAAGGGACTCCTAGAGATCATTTAGTCCAACCCCCTTGCTCAAGCAGGGTTACCTACAGCATGGTAGACAGGGTTGCAGCTGGGCAGGCCTTGAAGATCGCCAGAGAAGGAGACTCCACAACCTCTCTGGGCAGCCAGTTCGAGTGCTCTGTCACTCTCACAGTGAAGTTGTTCTTCCTCACATTCGAGCAACACTTCCGGTACTTCAATTTCTGTCCATTGTGTCTTGTCCTGTCACATGGGACAACAGAAAAGAGTTTGGCCCCGTCCCCTTGACACCCTCCCTTCAGGTACTTATCCACAGTGATAAGATCCCTCCTCAGTCTTCTCTTCCCCAGGCTAAAGAGGCCCAGCTCTCGGAGCCGTTCCTCATAGGAGAGATGCTCCAGCCCTCTGATCATCCTCGTAGCCCTACGCTGGACTCTCTCCAGTAGCTCCATGTCTCTCTTGTACTGGGGAGCCCAGAACTGGATGTAATACTCGAGATGACACCTCACCAGGGCTGAGCAGAAGGGCAGGATCACCTCTCTCGACTTGCTGGCAACACTCTTCCTAATGCAGCCCAGGATACCATTGGCCTTCCTGGCCACAGGGGCATGATTGCTGGCTCATGGTCAACTTGTCATCCACCAGCACTCCCAGGTCCTTCTCTGCAGAGCTGCTCTCTAGCATGTCAACCCCCAGCCTGTACTGGTGCATGGAGTTATTTCTCCCTGGGTGCAGGACTCTGCACTTGTCCGTGTTGAACCTCAGGAGGTTCCTCTCCGCCCAGCTCTCCAGCCTGTCCAGATCTCTCTCAAAGGCAGCACAGCCTTCAGGTTTGTCAGCCACTTCTCCCAGCTTGATATCATCAGCAAACTTGCTGAAGAGGTAATATGTCTTTCATCCTGATCATTGATGAATGAGATTGGACCCAGTACTGAGCCCTGGGGGACTCCACTAGCCACAGGCCTCCAACTAGACGCTGCGCCACTGATGACAACCCTCTGAGCTTTGCCTTTCATCCAGTTCTCAATCCACCTCGCTGTCCACTCATCTAACCCACACTTCCTGAGCTTATGTAGGAGGATGTTCTGGGAGCCAGCGTCCAAAGCCTTGCTGAAGTCAAGGTACACAACGTCCACTGCTCTCCCCTCATCTACCCAGCCAGTCATACCATCGTAGAAGGCTATGAGATCGCTTAAGCAGGATTTCGCCCTGGTGAATACATGCTGACTATTCCTGAACACCTGCATGAAATGGGTGTAGAGGGGAGCAGTGTGTTGGGCTCTTGCCTTTATTTTTTTTCTTCTAAACTCAACCAGCAGTGCACTGGGAGGAAAAATACCAGTACAAAACTTTGCACACATGAAGATTTCTTTCACCATAGTTTAACTTCAGGCTTGATTCTGTTTTTCCTGTGGATTTGGGATGTAGCAGAAGAGCTCTGACAAAGTAGATGCGAATATCTGCATTTCAAGTGAGAAGGGAGAATTGCATATCCATTTCCTTGGCAGCAGAGCATTTAGCCATTACCATTTATTAGCGTACAAGTTTCAGTTGGTCACAACTTTCTCTGGGGAACTGGATTTGAATTAATGTTTGTGGGGTTTTCTTCAATCATAATATTTGAAGAGTTGCCTGCAAATGTTACTACTTAAATGCAGAGATTTATGAACATCATGACAGTTGCAACAAGTCTCCACACTTTGCTGGCATCCCTTCTCTTCTGTGCTGCAAGTTTTCTTGGTTAGGACTGTGTTTGCTGCTGTTTAGGGACTTGTCCTGTATATGGCTAGTGAAGCTCTAGCCAAAGTACTTGGTAGTTTCGTGGCAGCAAGAGATGCTTTGCAGCAGTTCTGCTCTCCATCTTGCCAGCTCTTGGGCAATCTGAACTTTTCCCTTTCCAGTCTTCGTGGTAGCATGCACATACATGAAGCAGCTTGCAAGGAAGTGTACTGCATTATGATTTTTCTCCTTCTTCAGAGAGCGCATTTGATGGGGAACTGTAAATCTGCTCTGCTTGGAAGAAGAGCACAGGGAAAATAGACCTGGAGTGATCATTGTGAGCCATCCTTGCCATTCCTCCCAGATGTCAGCAGGACCTCAGACCTTCCCTGCACAAAGGCTGCTCTTGAGCTATCCAAACTAGAGGATAGTGCAAATTCATGTTTGACATTTCAGTTAAGCTCTGGCCCTCATGGAAATTTAAGGCTGCTTGTTCTCCCATTTTATATTCCTGATACTTTTTGCTTTTAGGTACTTCCATATTTTCACTGTGTTTCTTTGTTCGTGGAAATGGAGCTTATAGTGCCTATGAGTAGTTTGCCAGCAATTGCATTTCTGTACTAATCTGGTTTAGTGTGGCTGGAATGCCTATGCTACATCTTTCATTTTTAATTTAGTGGTGACTAAATTCCCTAGATAAGATATGGACGGTTTTATAGGGAGACAAGGCTGATGTTGGAAATAAGCATTGTACAGGGAGAGACTGATGTATACTTTAATCCAGTTCAGCATTAGTATGTCCTGGCATGCTTGATATCCCCCTGGCTGTAGATGGGAGCATTCAGAAGGACGGAGTTTGCTGTTGGCCTAGACATGTCCTAAGCCCATGTTGAGGAGGACAGTGGGCATTCATGAGGAGCTTTGCTGGGTCTGTGGAGTTGAATAGATAGGAGAAATAAGGCGGATGCTGAGAACTGCCAGCAGCTGCAGCTTGGGGAAAGAGCAGCCCAGAGCACAGCTCCGTTTCCGGGCTGAATGAGCCCAGAGGTATTTTTGAAATTATTTTTAACTCTTTCTCTGCCCTTTTTCTCAAGAAAAGAAGCAGTCCGCCACCACCATGACATCTTACCAAGATGCGGACAGACCTGGCAGGAGTCCCGTGGGCAGTAAAGGAGAGGACATACCCAAAGTATGGGGAGGGAGAGCCTGTGTCACATACTGGGCGGTGGTGGGACCTGGTTACTGGGAACTGTCATTTTGGCATGTGATTTTAATACTGCTGGCCAAGGAGTCCTTCTCCCATGCCTGAGCAAGCTGCACTTCCCCTGAGCACCTTGAGAGGCTACCCTGCTCCTCCTGCCAAGAAACAGCAACAGCCAGAGGCAGACCAGGGAGGAAGTAGTTAATCTATCAGCCCCAACAGGCTGTCTTCATCATGCAGAGCTGCCGTCCCATGTGAGTGCTTGCTGGGACTCAGAGTCCTGCTCCACCCGGGCCACTGAGCATTGCAAAACTGTCTTAGACCTACTGCTACGCTCAATGCCGCACTGCAGGCCTCTCTGGGTATATCAGCAGGGCTTGCCTTGGCAGGGCTGTAAACGATGCTTGCTAAGAACGCTCCTCCTGTACAAGTGATCCAAAAGCAAGTATGGTTTTTTATTCACAAAACAATGCTGATTCAAGACCCTGGAAATTTTGCCAGCCTTTCCCCAAATCACTGGGGCTTGTGACAGCAATTTCATGTGGAGATAATTAGCCTTGAGAGGCTGAGGGGAGTGCTGCTACGGTTTCGGGTATTGTCTGGGTTGACATTTGTCCTGTGTGTCCCATCTGCCAGCGTCTCATACTCCCCCCTCCCCCAAATTCTTAGTAGCGTCAGCTAATGCAAAGTTGAATCTCTTCTGAAGGTCCCTGTTGAAAATAGTGTATTGGCCTCCTGACAAGTGAATCACAGGATATGAATCCTGTGACTAGGGTTGTCAAGCCAGGAACTGAAGTCTAGCAAACAGGGTGGGAGGAGAGAGCAACTTCTGCGTCACCCCATATGATGCCAGCCTCGAGGGTCCTGGCTTGCTCCAGCCGTGTTTTACGCTAGTGGTTGGAAGACTGGGGGGATATTTGCTGGCTGCAGAAACCAATCAGGTTGATGTTACTGTGAAACAAGCACAGTGTCAAGCAGCACTGAGCTGATTAAGTGCTAATGTAGCTTCCTATATGTAGAGCTAATACCCACACAGCTCCTGTGCGGTGGGGAGAGAGAGTCTCCCCTTGGGTCCTGGATGGGGTGACATCGTGGGCAACTCCCAGGAAGGAAAAGAGGATAAGTCTGCTGGGAAACAACGTTCCCAGCAAAAGGAGAACAGCTCCTTAGCTGATTTTCCCTCTGCAGCTTTGCCTTTCCCTCATGGGAGGAAAAAGCTAGCATTAAAAGAAGATGCAAGTGTTTCTGAGCTACTTACATGGAGCTGATTACATGTTGAGACACACTGTCTCCTTCCTTGCTCGCCCAGGGTGAGCTCTGGTTGCTCTGGGCTCCTCATTTTATCTTTAGGCACGCCGCCGGAGGAGGACGTGCTTCCTTGAGGATGATGTCTTCGTTAAGGTGTTGTCTGTTTGCTTTGCCCCACCCGTTTAGGATGTGGTGCATCAGTTTGGGCAAACAGATGTCACTGTTTTTTTTTTTTCCTATTCTATACTTAAAGTGCTTTCAGAGGAGTTTGCAAACCATTGTCTCAGCCTCAGTTATACGAAACATTTCTAAACAAATCCTACCCCATCCACCCTGTCCTGTTCCTCTCTACACTACTCCTGACTCTCCCCTTTTCTTCTTTCATAGTCTGAACTGGAAGCAGCAGACTTACTCTTGCTAGTTACCTGTCCCGCCTCTGCATTTAGAAAGGGCTTCAGTCCATCCCCTGGGGCTGTCGGCTCCAAAATGCTGCTCTCCTCCAACTCCCCACTGTCCAGACTGAAAATTGCAGTGGGGTGCATGCACCTGCATCCTTGTATATGTGTGATACTGTTGCTGCCTCCAGAATGGGCTGAGATACAGCTGAGATGCTGTTGCAGGGAGAGGAAATATCTTTCCATAATCAGTCATTTTAACATACATTCTTACTGTCTTTTACAACTTCAGGATGCATATGGGACATAACTTTTCCAGATGTTTCTCCATACAGTCACATCTGTCACAGACTTTTAACATAAAGCTTCCCATGTAGTTACACAAATACTGGAAGAGGGACTGTAACTGCAAACCATAAGCACTGAGGCTTGCGGATATGTCTGTGACAGTTGTCAGCACGCAGCTATAATTATCGATAGCAAATATATTAGACACTGAACTACGAAGCAGGTATTTAAAAATAGGCTTACACTCTGATTCACAGGAAAATCACCAATCTGTTACTCTTTTTCTTCTTGCTCAGTAAAACTTCATGCAATACTCACCAAAAAAGGGTGAACTTCAGGCTGTTTTTCTTTTTTCTTTTTTTTTTTCTTTTTTTTTTTTTTTTTGCCAAAATTGGAACAACTTTACCACTTGAGCTTTTTATGTGATGACTCACACCTGATGCCTGAATATCTGAGCTTTAACCCTCCTGTGACCTAGCTGCCGGGCTGTGACTTTGGGGAGGCGCAAATGTTTCTTCTCGGCAAGCAAGAAAAACCCTGCAGGATCCTACCAAGTTTCTGAAAGGTCAATTCAGGGAGTAGCGGGAGACAGCAAGAATTAGGGTCTTTGCACACTGCCTGAACAATGTATAATCTGTGTAATGTCTGTGCTTTGCAAAGGGGCAAGCTGGAAGTGAAAACTTTAAACCACCCTGAAAGGATCCAGCATGATTCCTCAGCTGGGGCCATGGGTTGGCAGATGTCTTTGATAGCTTTTTAATGCCTTCTTGGAGAGTGGTTTATGAATACTGCAGTGAGCTTTGCATTCGTTACCTACAAAGGTTTTATTCTGGTTAGGAGAGGTGTACGCAGAGGATTGCTTATAGGAGCCTCTTTGCTGAACAGCCTCCTGATGGACTAAAGGATGGCAGTTATGCCTTTGCTTGCCTAGCTTCCAGCAACTTAGTGTTGATGGTGCAGCATTTTTTGGACAAGCAGATGCCTCTTTCCTCCATTCTTCACTTCCCACTGAATGGTTGTTGCTTTTTTTTTTGTTGTTGCTGTTGCTAATGGCTGCTGCTTTTCTCCAAGTCTCCTATCTTACCTGGCCCGTATTCTTCGATAAGTACAGTTTTGACTCAAAGCCTCGTTCTTTGTGATTGCCAAGTCCTCTCCCTCTGGAATGCTCTCGGCAGGACCTGAAACAACCTTTTCACAAAGGGAAAAGTGTTTGCACAGAAGCTCTCTGTCCGTCTTCTGTCAAAAACCTCATGCATCCTTACAATTAGCTGCATTCCAGACATTCCGGCTGAGGATGGCTTGGGAAAGTGTCTCAAATAGGCTCAAGTATCTCATGCTCAAACTATCCTTCCTGTAATGCAAACTTTTTTTTACTGCATTCCTGAAAAGGGCACTCCACTCCTTCACGAGTTGATACTCCTTGTGTTGCCCGCAGAGAAACCCATTGGTTTAATAACAGCAGCCAGGGTAACTGGCAGCCGAGCACTGTGTTTGTCTTCACATTTTCATTATCTTAATACTTCTAGCACAGCTCTGCCATCTAAGGAATTTGGTTTGGGGGGTTATTTTCTGCTTGTTGTTTATTTTCAATTAGGAAAGAAAATTGTGCTGAATGGTGCGAGGAAGGGGAAAACAATGTTAGGAGCAGATAAAAAACTCTTCAGGTTGCTGAATTCAAGCAGTTTGGCAAGGAATTTGTATTTCGCTATAACTTTCCGTTGCATGGGGCTTTATTTTTAAGGTCTCTTAGTGGTTTGTGGGCAGGCCAGAGTTTGGCACATCTGTAGGGAGTCTGACCCCCGGTGGGTATGATTTGCCAGCTTAGAGCTGGGGTGGTGCCAGGTGCATTACCTGTAGTGGAGTTAGACTTCATACCTGCTCACTGGTGCAAAACCTGAATTAGCAAAGTGTGGCTCTGGCTCCAGCAGCTCTGTGCTGCAGCCTTGCCTTGCGCTAGCAGAGAGGCACTGGGCCTGCTTCTCATCCACGTGTCCCCAGCCTTTCTGGTCACCCTCAAAGCTCCAGTGGACACATGGATGACACAAGAGGAGGTCTTAGCCATGCTTTTATCAGACCCAAGGCACTAGGTTGCGGGTCAAACTCCTGGCATGTTCCCCAAGCAGGTGGGGAACGGGTTAATTTTTCTCCTGACATGGGTGCAGCTGTTCTTCCACAGTGTTTAACCCTTTAGAGCATTTTTTGCAAGTGTTTCTGAAAAAAAAAAAACACCTCCCCCCCAAAAAAAATCCCAAACCTATTTTGTTGTATTTTTCTCCTTCCAAAACAATCCGATTAGAAACTTACCTTCCCCCTGTTACCATCCCTCCTCCTCATATCAGTACTGGTTTCATGTAGCAGCTCAAGTGAGGCAAGATAGTCATTAAGAGAGGGGAAGTTTCAGCGCTTTCCACCTGATCTTGATTTTTAATGGTATTCTTGTGCCTTTTAGAAAGGGCATCTCCAATGTACCGGAGTGACTGATGGATCTGCCCACCGTCATCCCCAGCAGTGTCGTGGGAAGGGAGGGTATCAATGTAGAGGGTAGAGACGATGGGCTCCTACCTGCCAAAGGGACTTTGTCAAAGGGGAAAGAAGCATAAGGAGCAAACTGAAAATATGCCGGGATGAGGGGCATCTCTCCCTTTGAATGGTTTGTGTTAATCCCAGACTGGTCAAAATAGACATTGGGGACAGGCAGCAAACTATTATGAGCCTGGAAACTTTGTAGGAAGACACTGGAGAGGCAAGTTTAGCCTTACTGGGTTTTGCCAGGAGCTGAGGAGGGAGTGGACCAGTCCACTTGGCATGTAGCAAGCAGAGGAGCTATTTGGAGCTGGCAAGCTGCCTTAAGATCCTGTTAGCAGCTACACAGTATCAGAGCTAGCATGTGGAGTAGTAATTCGGAGGGGATTTGGAGGAGCATCCCAGGGAAATATTTGTGCATGTGGTGGGGGCCATGGGTCAAATACAGGCAGGGGACAGCTGGCTTTTCTTGTGAGCTGCTGCCTCTGGGTGCCTCAAACCTCGAGTCTACCACGTGATGCGACGGGTGCAGTTAAAAATACCACTGCAGTGCTTTCTCCTAATGGCCAGCTGAGATGATGATGGCATTGTGGTTTTGGAGGGGCCATGGTTTGTGTTTGGAGTGTGGTCTGAGAGCTGTGCTTAGCATGTGATCGTTCTGTGGCTGGTATTTCCTGCTCTGTGCTGTCTGGTGTCCCACTGAAGCAAGCAGTTTGCAAAGGAACTTCCTGAGCCCAGACCCACAGCCACAAAGTGCTGGTTTGTATTTGCTGTCATTGTCCTGTTACTGGATCTCGTGACCACTTCACAGGGGAGGAAGATCACGTCCCCTTCAGTAGCATTGTGCGTATTTCTGGGTTATTAGAAGAGCAGGTGTGTGCCCAGGTATTTTCTGGATTCATTTCAAGCACCTCGAAATCCATGTATGTTTTGGGTTTAATGGATGTAATCAAAATGGGAAAAGGGCAAGAGACTGGGGAAGACCGAGGCAGTATGAAGTTGCAAGACAGGAAAATCCACTTTACTTTTAGAGGTTCGCATCAGTGGATGACATCCAAGGCTGGTCACATCTCTGGCTGGTCTTGTTGGGGAGGCCAGTGGCAGACGTGTCTGTGCTCTGCACTAGCAGCTTCTACTCCTCACCCTGCTGGATCCGTTGACATCTCTTATTGATTGTAAAAGTTATTTATGGGTCACTGGGGAAGGAGCTTCTTTGATGCCCACCATTTTGCTGGCTTGCAAAGTGGTACACATAGACTGTGGTTGCTTCTGAGATCAGTCATTCCGCAGACATCTTGCAAACAGTTTCTGTGAGATGTAGGGCTCAGCAGGCTTTTTTTTTTTTTGCCTGTGAGGCACAGGAGATTAAATAGAGGCAGAGGAGGCAGGTGTCAGAGTGCTTGTGAATTTTTTTGCCTGGCTTAGGATCACTGGAAGGAGCAAGCAGGAAGAAGCACTTCTCTTTCCAGAAGATCCTGATACTGTGGTAGGAGGCAACAATGACCAGGTTTACCATGCAAAAATTGGTCACGTGAACCCTCTGTAAGCTAACTTGGTAATCGCTGTCCTGGGATCCCACAGCCTCAGGTGCCATCTGGGAGCAGTTTATCATTTTATAAATATGTATTGCAGGAGTGTAAAAAAATACCCTAAAGTTCAGAATTTTTACTAAATAGGAAAAAGGACCAGTTTGTGAGCCAGGGAACAACATACCCTGAGGTAACTCTTAGGGGAAAGAGGGCTGGTTTTGTACAAGGGAGATAGTGAGCAGCAAAGTAATGCAAGAGGAGGCTGTGTATGATACTCAAAGCCTTTGGTGATTTATATGCGATGCCTTGCTTGGTAGGAGTAGCACAGTGCTTTTGATGTGCTTTCTCGATAAGCAAATAAAGAGAGAAAGGAAGCATACAGCTGGGGAAGTGAACAAAAGGATAAGTAAGTTGCCCCCAGACTGACATGAGGTTGAAGCCGTGGAACACGGTTAGTTCTCATCTTTGAAGATGTGTTGCAGTGCTGCACTTGCTGCTTGCGTTCTCCTCTCCAGCTCGAGCAGACCATCGTTTGCTCGTGCAAGCTGTGGGTATTGTGCTGACAACTGGGGCCTTCCCTAATGTTTTGCCTTTCGTTTTCATTTGCAGGCTGGTTCCCCAAGCTGCAAGGGTGCTGTCGTGACAGCGGGATCCCCATACCAGCTTTGCCTGCGCTTGCCTGACAAGCAGCTCGCTGCAACCACCATGGAGAGGTCGTGATCACCTAGTGCTCCGTAGCTGTAAGGCGGCTTCGAGATGGCGGCTCAGAGGATCCGGGCAGCCAACTCCAGCGGCCTGCCACGATGCAAGTCGGAGGGGACACTCATCGACCTCAGCGAGGGGTTCTCAGAAAACAGCTTGAGCGACGTCAAAGGTGAAGGAGGCCAGGGCTGCTGCTGGCATGTGTCTTACGTGTTCTTTCTGGATGTTGGTGGAGCACCAGATAATATTTAAGCTGTTTGATTTAAGGTCAAACTTCTTATAGCTCATGGGGTTGGATGGTCCTTTATTTGTTTGCTCTAAAGTAACAGGAAGACTATCAGCTCCATCATCAAACTTTGTACTGTGGTGGAGGAAAGAAACTGCATCCCAAAATTGCTCTGCAGAGTTTGCTTGATATTTCAGGGAAATGACAAACCTTGGAGATGCCTTGATTGAAACTATCCCTGCCCCAAAGCCTGTGAGAATTTGCTGGGGGTGGCAAATGTGCAGCTGCACAGCAGCTTTCTGGTTGTGTGCTCACCTCATCCAGCACAGCCCCATGGGTCTCCCGGCTTGGTGCAAGCTTGGCCCCTAAGCATGCCTCTGTGCTGCCCCGCTTCAGCACCATCCTGCTCAGCACCAGCATGGGCTGGGCTTTCCCCTGGTGTGGCATAGTCCCAAGTGGCGTGTGGGATGAAGGAGAACATGGACATACATGTGGGCAGCACATGCACACGTATGGAGAAGTCTGCTTGGAAGCTGGATGCAACGCTGCTGGTTCAGCTCAAGTCGCTTTTAATAGCTGCATGCTGCATCAGCCCGGATATGTTCAGAGGCACATGTAGGTCTGGATGGAGAAAGAGAGAGGGGAAGCATGAGGATTATTTTACAAGGGAGACAAATAAAAAACAACCTGATTGAGAGAGACGGAGCGATGAATAATACACCTTCCTGTTTACTGTCTCTTCTTTTTTTTTTCCCAAGATCAGAACAACAGGATATTCAGTGAAATTGAAAGGCAGCTGATTTTACAGTTTATCCATCTCTTCAGGTAGCACATGGCTGTTATTGCTGTGAGATAAAGCTAAACGAAGAAAAATGCTTTAATTCATAAGGCTGAGTGGGGGTCTCTGTTTATCACAAACAGAAAATAAGCTCTAAGTGCAGAGTGCTTTCACCACCCCCTCTGTAGGAAATGGCTTTCAGCTGTTAAGGAAGGAAAAAACAGAAGTGAAATTGTGTCTCCTTGGTTCTGCAGACCTTCAGCAGCCAAATCTTTGTCCCATCCAGGGCTGCAGTTGAAACCACGTGCTTTTCCTGGTTGGAGGCCTGTCAGCTCTTCACTGTAGATAACTAAAAGTTGGATTATAAATTATATCTGAGGGGTTGAGGGGAGCTCTGTCTCTGTCCAGGTGGAAGAAAAAGTTCACATCAGATAAAGCTAATATTAGGGGCGGGGGGAAAGAAAATTATTAGAAGGAGAAAGATTGTGGAATTCTGCCTTTCCCACTCACTCCCAGTTTTAATATTGCCATTTTTCCCCCTTAATTAAAAAAAAAAAGTGGGGGGAATAAAACTTATTCAGAATTTCAGACCAGTTCTCACTTCAGGGGGGCAAGCAAAGCTGTGAGAGAAGGCTGGAGTTGTGCAGGCACAGCATTGTGCCCCAGCTTTTGAGAAGTGGGACCTGGTTGCCATTGGTATTGCCCTGAAGGGATGCGTCTCATCCTTCCTCCCACAGGAAGATTGTGGTAGCAGCTCCCGTGCAAGAGCCAGCCCTGTGCATGCCCATCCAGCCCTTCCTGCTGTGCTGGGGTGGTTACCCTGCATCCCTGAAGGACACATAACATCCTCAGGCTTTACCTTGACTTTACATCAACATTACAAATTGTGGGACCTGGACAAGGCTAAAAGACCTCAGCTAAGGAGCCTCTTCGAAACACAGAGGAGAGGTGCTGCTTTCTCGTGGTGCATTGCTTTCTTGAGCAGTGGCATCACATGGAATGGTCACAGCAGCACGGAGCATCCCTGGGAGAGCAAATATCAGAGAAGGGTTCACTTGTAACCCCGAGCTGTGGTTCTCACCAGCTGAAGATGTATAGCTAGTTCCATAGTGACTTCCTACCAAGGTGGCAGGAAGGTTTCAATAAGGATATTTTTAATGTGATTTTGACATTGAGTAAATGTCCTCACGACTTTCACTACCTGCTGTGAGAGGGAGGGATCAGGAAGCGGATGAATGATCAGTCATTTAGTGTGAATACAGACTCTTTTTTGCAAAATTGGAGGCCTTAAAATCCTTGCTCTTGTTTCTTAAGTTACTTTTTAATTCCGTAGTAGCATCGCAAGTTGCTCTATGGCTCCTAAAGGTCTACTGTTTTGTAATATTTTCCTAGGGTTTGTAAGGCTGGGAGGCATCCTAACATTCCAAGCATCCTCCTTTTTCATGTAACTTTAGTGTTCGAAAAATACAGACTATCTGTAATTAATGGCTGTATGAATGACTCTGTTCTGTCATCGGTTTGTCTCCAGATTTTAAAGACTTCCACATGAATTTTTATATTCCTCTTTTCCCTCCAGAGAGCTAGCAAGCATATTGAAACAGGTGTTGTCCTACTTCTCTTACTGCCCTGTGTTTGCGAAAACGCAACTCTTCTTCCTCTCCCCTGTCAGTGTTTTTTCTTAGGTTTGTCTAGTAAGATAATGAACGTTTGAATGCTGACGTAACATTATCTGCAGCTTGCTTAAAATCAGTAAGTCCTTAACGGGAGACCAAAAGCAATAAATACAGTGACGTCTTGAACATCTGTAGTCTTTCCTGAGCTTGCCTTTTTTTTTTTTTTTTTTTTTTTGTAATTGGGATCTGTTAGTACAAGCAAAAGCACTTTCAGCCAGATTTGCTGTTAAAAACACCATGCTGAAAGGGAAATTGGAGATGCTGCTTAGTCCTTGACAGCACTGTGGTAAGGGGATACTGTGCTTATTTCTGGTGACTCAGACTACATGGCTTTCTTTGCAATTGGTGTTGATATTTTTTGAGGAGCTTAGCTATAAAAGTGGGAACATGAAGTATCCTTAGTGGGTGTCCTTAGTTGTTTCTGATGATGAAATTTAGGATATTTCAAACATTCAGAAGAGGGATTATGGCAAGATGAAAACATTTTTAGCCTGCAGCCATTGTCTTGGGTTATTGTGTAATCTGCTTGAAAATCAGATGTCCCCCTTCAGCAGCAGAATTAAATATTCACAAAAATCAAAACAGCAGTGATTAAAAGAAAAAGTTGGTGGTCAAAGACATTGAGATACCACTGACCAAATTTGTAGGATAAAGGCTATGAAGGATCACCTGGGCCACATAGCCTCTTCCCCAGGTGGCATACCCTAAATTAATTTCTGTCATTTCGAATGTGAGCATTTATGTTTTTGTTTTTGTTTTTTTTTAGCCCTAGCTTTTAGGAGCTCAAATCCCCACATGCCGGGTGGAAAGAGGTTGTAGTAAAAATTGACTCCAATTCCCTCAAAACTCTCACCAACCCACCTTTTTGTGCAAAACCTATCAGTGAATTTAGAGGCTGTCCTACTCTGGCTTCTCCTGCAGAAGCAGCTGTGAGAGGCCCTAAATCAAAGGGTAGGCTATATGATCTTATTGCTAAAACACTTGACTGCATCAGGAGGAGAGCTGTTTTTCCTGCACCTGTGTTGCTATGATGGGGCTGTAACAAATTGCTTCCTCTCCTATCTGGCTCTTGCTCCTCTGCCCAGTTGCTTTGATGTTTGACCTATTAGATTACGATCTCTTTGGAGAAGACATTCTCTCTTGCACCATTACAGATACATCAAAAGCAGTGGAGAGAGACTTTTTGTTTGAAGATTTTAGAGGGAAGAATAGTCTCTCAAGCCTAAAGATATATATAAAACTAACTTGGCCTTACTGGCTAAAGTAGCATGGGTTGCTTACCTGAAATAAATGCTTGTAAATAACTTGTGACTCTTGTTGATTGCTTACACTGCTGTTTTTCTTCTTTACTTTGCAGTGCCTTCGCCTAGTGCCTTGTTGATTGACAATCCCACATCCTTTGGAAATGCAAAGGAAGTAATAGCAATCAAAGATTACTGTCCAACTAATTTCACCACTTTGAAGTTCTCCAAGGGGGACCACCTCTATGTCTTAGACACATCAGGAGGCGAGTGGTGGTATGCTCACAACACTACAGAAATGGGTTACATCCCTTCCTCCTATGTCCAGCCTGTAAACTACCGCAACTCTTCCTTAACAGACAGTGGGATGATAGACAATCTACTGGAGAGCCCTGACGAGGGAGTCAAGGAGTTGGACCTGCTTGGAGAATGGACTGATGTGAAAAGAAACTCTGCCAAAACCTACAATAACAATCCTTTCTTGAATGGAGTCCAGACGAACCCATTTCTTAACGGGAATTTGCAAACAATGCCCAGTTCTGACTATGAGTCCAACTCCAAAGCTGCTGTTGACTTGCTGCTCTTTGACACAGGAGCTCCTAATTCAGCAGTTTCCAGCTCAGCTGCTAATAGCAGCATGGGTAACATTTTCGATGAGTTTCCATCTACAAACAGGCTGGAGCTGGAACAGACTGCGAAACGAGACAATCCCTTCTTCAGAAGCAAACGCTCCTACAGTTTGTCTGAGCTGTCTGTTCTTCAAGCAAAGTCAGACACTCCGACGTCATCAGGTTTCTTCAGCGGCTTGAAGTCTCCCACTCCAGAGCAGTTCCAGAGCCGGGAGGATTTTAGGACCGCGTGGCTGAATCATAGGAAGTTGGCCCGGTCTTGCCACGACTTGGATTTGCTTGGTCAAAATCCTGGCTGGGGTCAGACACAACCTGTGGAGACCAACATTGTCTGCAAACTGGATAGCTCTGGTGGAGCTGTTCAGCTTCCAGACACCAATATCAGCATCCATGTGCCAGAGGGTCATGTGTGCCCTGGGGAAACACAGCAGATCTCCATGAAAGCGATGCTGGATCCGCCACTGGAGCTGAATAGTGACAAGTGCAGCACCATCAGTCCGGTCTTGCAGATCAAACTCAGCAATATGGAGGTGAAAACCTTCATCATTCTGGAGATGAAGGTGTCAGCAGAGGTCAAGAATGACATCATGAGCAAGAGTTTGGTGGGATTGCAGTGCCTGCGGAGCGACATGAAAGAGGGGCCATACACACCAATGCAGCTGAGCTATTCATATGGGGACACAATACAAGTCCAGCTGGAGAATCTGGAGCCTTGCATGTACATCGCAGCCGTAGCCCAAGGGCAGAACATCCTCTACCCTTACACTGTATGGGATTACATCAGCAAGAAGATCACGATTGGTGTTTATGGCCCGAAACACATCCACCCTTCCTTTAAAACTGTCGTGGCTGTGTTTGGGCATGAATGTGCACCCAAGACTCTCCTGGTGAATGAGGTCACACGACAGGCTCACAATCCTGCTCCCGTTGCTCTGCAGCTTTGGGGTAGACATCAGTTCACTTTGTCTCGGCCTCAGGACCTCAAAATCTGCATGTTCTCCAACATGACCAACTATGAGGTAAAAGCTAGTGAGCAAGCCAAAATTGTGCGAGGCTTCCAGATGAAGCTGGGCAAGGTCAGCCGCCTTATTTTTCCCATCGCGTCTCATGATCCCAATGAGCTCTCGGACTTTACACTGAGGATACAGGTCAAGGATGACAAGGATGCCATTTTGACCCAGTTCTGTGTCCAGACGCCTCAGCCGCCTCCTAAAAGTGCCATCAAACCCACAGGGCAGAGGCGGTTCCTCAAGAAGAATGAGGTTGGTAAGATCATCCTTTCACCTCTGGCTGCCACTGCCAAGTACCCAGTTTTTCAGGACCGGCCAGTGTTGAGCTTGAGGTATGGCAAACTGCTGAAAACTGTGGTGCGGCAAAATAAAAACCACTATTTGCTGGAATACAAGAAAGGAGACGTCATAGCCCTCCTCAGTGAGGAGAAGATCAGGTTGAAAGGGCAGCTGTGGACAAAGGAGTGGTACATTGGCTACTACCAGGGGAAAATAGGCCTTGTGCACACCAAAAATGTCCTTGTGGTTGGGAAGGTCAAACCCAGCTATTTCACCGGGCCTGATCTCACTACTAGCTTGTTGCTTGAGCAAATTCTGAGACCCTGCAAATTTCTAACCTATATTTATGCCTCAGTGAGGACTCTGCTCATGGAGAACCTCAGCAGCTGGCGGTCGTTTGCCGATGCGCTGGGGTATTTGAACCTGCCACTCACGTTTTTCTGCAGAGCAGAGCTGGACAGTGAGCCAGAGCGAGTGGCCTCCGTGTTGGAGAAGCTGAAGGAAGATTGCAACAACACTGAGAACAAGGATAGGAAATCTTTCCAGAAGGAGCTGATGACGGTGAGTCCAATGTCTACTGGGGCATATTCTCTGTGATGTATTCAGAGCGATCAGTATGAACAGGAGCTGGAAGTTTCCTTACTCAATGTGCAAAAATGAAATGTATTTTAAGGTCTTCTGCAGCCCATTCAGCACAGTCAGGTGGAAAATTCTGCCCTGTGATTATGTGTTGGCAAGTTTAAAGATACGATGTCTGTAAATGAGAGCCCTGCTGCACAAAATACATCCACATTGTTTTGGGGGAGCAGACAGACCTGCTAAGGTAGCTAATCTGAAACCATTCAACATCAGTGGTCATTTCGGTCCAGTATTTTCAGAGCACTCAAGTGAGCACGGACATATTAGTCCTTAGGGGTATGTAAATGAGGCATGCTTAAAGGAATCACTTGAAAGTTGCTAGTCCCTTCATCCCAGATGTGATAACAATATCTGTGATGAAGCTTTTGGCTGTCATGGCAATACCGGTGACAGGACAGAAAACTAGAAAAGGGCAAGAAACATAAAAGCTATTCCTATATTGCAGTAGGTAAGCCACCTCTTGATTCACATGATTTTGCATCACTAAGTAGAGCAAAGCGTGCTGGAGAGGAATTTATGGCTACTGTGAAGAATGGGTGCTGCATCTTTATGAGGCAACCTAAAATTATTGGGTTTTTTTTTAATAATCATAATAGTGATGATGTCTGATCCTTCTGGATCTACCTGGTCCTTGAGTGACATCTAAACCAAGGACACCTTTGAATTAGGATACTTTGTATTCAGCTGTGGATCATGTTTGCAAATTGTCTAAAATACCTGCCTGCCTTATGTCCTAAAAGGCTTTCTACTGGCCTCTGGGGTGAAGTGCTGTCTGTGAGTATCCTTGAGATGCCGTTAGGAAGTCTCTTACGAGAAATCATCCTCATGAGGACAATTCCTAACATATCATAGGAAATAAGCCAAAGAAAAGACAGGACTTACTGACTCAAAGAGATTTGCAGCTCTTGACTTTTAACAGTCTCTCCTGCAGAAGCAGATAACTGGGTTATAGCAAATCATGTGTTTTAAAAGGCCAATTTAATTATAGAATAGCAAAAACTTCTCTTGGCAGTGATGTGCATGGGCAGTGCAAGAACATGCAGCGTGCAAAATGAAGTTATGAAAATATCAATGAGTAACCTGGGTAAAAAGGACTGGAGCTAAATGAAATGAGTCATATCACTGCTTCCGTTTAATAAGAATGGTGAATTTTGAGGATTGAATATTAGGTGCAAGACATTATGAAGAGTGTGAAGCCATTCATTACTCATGGAAATCCTATCTAGCATGTTCAAGGGGTTACTTGTGGATTTATTTCCTCAGCCTAATAGTGCAGTAGAATTAATAACTTTATAAGAAGCCCTGTTTGACTTTTGGTGTCAGTGTGGAAAATGAGAAGGTAGTTTCTGGAAGGTGTGACTCACACCTGTTACATTGCAATTAAAGTGATCACTGGAGCTGTTGTTGTGCGTGTTCATTTAGGGTAAGTACGTTAAAGTACAGGATTGAACTGCTCAAGGGAGCCTAGGGAACTTCAAAAGCTTAGGCTGTAATTACTGGAGGATATTGCTGGTTCCCCTGTGCTCCTGTGGCAGGCCAGACCAGTTTTCTTCCAAGTTCGGCTGGATTCTTACCCCTTTTTGAAGGGAACTTCATGCTAGTCTGATGGAGTTGGGAAAGGAAGGAGGATGGTGTTGCGGCGAGCTTTAAAACCTGAGGGTTCCACCTCTTCAGAGAGGCTCCCGTTCTTTGCAGATGTCAGTTGGCGTGATTAGCCATTTTAGTGGCCCAAAAACCATGATTGCTCTAAACTATAGGTCAGTCACTGTGTCAAGGATCTGCTGGGTTGCAATCACTGATTTGGCCAAATCGAGATTAGAGGAGAGTGCAGGTAACCTTGCTTTGTGAGTAGCAATTTGTGGCTGATAGGGCTGTTTTGGCTGCAGACTCCAGGCAATATCACCAGTACTGCTGCTTTTTAGGGGTTCTTGCCGTCATATGCAGTTGTTTCTTAGTCTTCAAGGCCATCCAGGAAGGAAAAATACCGCTGTGCAATGTGTTTTCTTTTCTCCCATTGTTGAAGGCAGCTGCAGGCTAGCTGGACACTGGGCTTGGCATTGTGGATGGAGCAGCGTGTTCCCATCCATTTGTTCTGAAGAATGTCTATAAAGACTGAATAAAAAAGGCAGTAACAAAATGCCAAAGTGTCTCATGGAGACATTTAAAATCCTCAGTGGCCAGATGCTATGTTTGAGAGGTAGAGGTAGAAGTAGCTTGTAAGTGAAAACCTTCATGAGGTGAGATCTGCTTAAAAGGGATCAACTATAGCCATATTGTCCTGCCAGCCCCAAATGGTGCTGTAGCAGAGCATGGACACTAGTTACACCTGAGTAACAGGCAGATAGGAAGAGAGCTTAGGAGGAGCATAAGGGAAGAGCTGAGTCTGTAGCCCATGTCTCCCCTCGCAGCCTGCTAGGAAGGACTTTGTGCTGCTGCCACGTGCGCTTGCCTGCTGCACCTCCAAGTGAAGCTTGAGGTGATGGTTTGCATCTCCAATCCATATGCAGAATGAAATCAATGCATTTTGGGCACAACTATGTCCAATCCCGTGTTTTGCCAAAGCTCATCTCTTCTGGCTGGAGCGAAGGCTGCAGTCGAGGCTGGTTTCTGGCCTTGGAAGCAGCCCTGTGGTTCCTTCAAAGCAGGTTTTGGTCCTTGAAGCAATAGCCTCAGTGAACGACAGGGTGAAATACATATTTCCGTTGCTAAATACTTCAAGGGCTTTTTGCTGTTTGCCTTACTGCTTTGAAAACCTGTCGTAAGCATTACGGTGTCTTGTCTCCGAGGATCAAAGGCAATCTGTGGGTCATGGAAAAGCTGCGCCAGATCTAAATGGGTAGAGGAACAGAAAGTTTAGGCTTTCTAGATGCTCACAAACCAGCTAACTCAAGAGGAGAGCCATTACTTGCCTGAAAAACATATTGCTCCCAAAGGGATGCACCTAGTGCAGAATCCCAGAGCACGTTTTATTTTCCTTATTCAACTGGAGATTAACGCTGAACACTGACTCTGTTTCCTATTCTGTGTGAGATCTTTGTGAGTCTGAGCTCACTGCTGTCTAATCCTCCTTAACTTCCAGAGAAATTAGATTAAGCACAATCTTAAAAAAATAAATAAATAGGTGTTTCAGAGGACGACAACTGAGTGGTAATATTCTTTTATTATGTTTAAATCTGATTTTATTTAACAAGTGGACTTGCTGTTCGGCATTTGCTGGTGAGAAGAACTGGTTGGATTAAACTCTGATCTGGCCATTTCATGTTAAATTTGGGTGCCTCATTTCAAAGGAGGGGGGGAATAGTAAGCAGGCTTATCTAGATTTCGATGTTGATTGCACAAAATCATGCTTACAGAAGTATCCACCAGTAGCCAAGCGTAGAAAAGCCTCCCAAGTGAATGACATGCCCTGTCGTGAGGGCTAGTTAATAAGTAAGCTGTGTTTAACTTTTTTCTTCTCCCTTTTTTTTCATCCTAGCATTAGCAGCAGTGTGTGAAGGTAACTGAGGAGAACCTTCTTCAGAAATTAGTCACCACATCAGAAAGAGAGCTATACCCCTCCTCTCCTCTCTGCCTTTCAAAAGCAGACAACACACAGATTGCCTTACTAAAAAACCCTGTAATAATTAAAATCCCAAATTTGCAAGATGCTTTGAGTTGCATTTATGCCTCTCACTACTCAGGAAGACTGCACTTTGCCGAGTGGTGCCTCAACAGGGCCTGCATGTGCTATGTCCTTTAACAGTATTATGGACAGTATTACCTGCTCAGGTTGGCAGAGATGCTTGCACTGTGCTCAGTTCTTAACTGTCCACTGTGCTCACAAATAAGCCTTGTTTCTAAGCTCTGCTCCCATCGGGGAAGAGGTACTTTCTCCAAAAACATCTCAGGCAAACCTCATTCCAGCCAGGCCATAGTAATTGGCTGTGGGAAAAGTGTGTTTGCTTACATCTCCATGGAAGAGCTTTAAGGTAATTTGTTTCTCCCACATGTACAGAAAGCACCCCTGTGGCCAGTTACTGCAGCCCAGATGACAGGGGGAAACTCCATTAGAGTTTGCAAGCTTTCAGCATGCAAAAACCCCATAGGTTTCAGACTTACGAGAAAAAAAAACACCTGGGTGCTTTTGTAAATGTTACTCACCTACCGCCGCATAATCAAATACACTCAAGTTGCTACATGGAAACATGCCAAGTTTCATTTGAGAAACAAGACCCAACTTGCCATACGGTGACTACATTACCTGGTCCTTTGGAGCTGGAGTTAAACGTGTGATGGGATGCAGCATTTCTCTCCCTCTGGATTTTCAATAGTGTTTTTATACAGCCTTGCATTTTTCATCCTTTCCAAGAAATGCTGCTGAAGGGGAAAATATTGGTGCCACTAGGTATGTTAGCAGAGATTGCAGAACTTATTTAGCTTTTTCTCCTCCAGACTACTTCTAAAGTTCATACAGAAAAAGCTAATTTTTCCCCCAGTCTGTTTTCCATCCATTTGCTGTGACTGCAGGTATCTGTGTGTTGCCTTTTCCTACCAAAAGACACTGCTCAGAAGCATTGGAGGGATAAAGATATTTTCTTGTTCATAGTTTGTCCAGACCCCTAAACAGCTGCTGATGGACCTGAATAGCTCTGGGTCCCCTTAATCTCCCTCAGTGTAGGATGTATATTGCCTGGACTTAGCATGGGTGAAGCAGGCCAGCCAAAAGTTGCTTATACTAGTCCCCCATTGCTCCTGCATCCAGAAGCAATCTACTGGCTGGTCGTAGTGCCTGTGCAGTGCTGACTTGGTGTCCAAGGTGGAAGCCATCTTCTGCCTTTTCTCTGCATTTAGGGGAGCACATCCCCACCTGCATATGTAGATATTCTCATAAGGAACTTACCTAAGTGCCGCACTGAAGTTGGTGGGAATTTTTCTGTAGGATGTAGGATTATGACCTGGATGAGGGGACAGAGTGCCGCTGCAGGAAGTTTGCTGATGATACCAAGCTGGGAGGAGTGACTGATACACCTCAGGGCTGTGCTGCCATTCACAGAGGCCTGGACAGTCTGGAGAGCTGGGTGGAGAGGAACCTCCTGAGGTTCAACAAGGGCAAGTGCAGAGTCCTGCACCTAGGGAAAAATAACCCTAGGCACCAGTACAAGCTGGGGGCTGACCCACTGCAAAGCAGCTCTGCAGAGAAGGACCTGGGAGTGCTGGTGGATGACAACTTGACCATGAGCCAGCAATGTGCCCTTGTGGCCAAGAAAGCCAATGGTATCCTGGGGTGCCTTAGGAAGAGTGTTGCCAGCAGGCTGAGGGAGGTGATCCTGCCCCTCTGCTCAGCCCTGGTGAGGCATCATCTCGAGTACTATGTCCAGTTCTGAGCTCCCCAGTACAAGAGAGACATGGAGCTACTGGAGAGAGTCCAGCATAGGGCTATGAAGATGCTCAGAGGGCTAGAGCATCCACTACCTTTCCAAGCCCACTGAGAGTGCAGCACTTAATGTCTTTTCAAATGAAATGATGCCTTCAGCACCCCTGGACCTTCGCTGGGCACTGTGTTCAAGGAAACTGCTCTACTACAGAGCCTGCACCTTAATGTGTTAGGCAGAAATAATTTCATTGACAATGGTGAATGTGTAGCACAGTGGTTTGAGGGGTGTATGACTGCTGCAATGGCATGTATGAGCCAGATGGGAGCTGCTGAATGGGACCACAGTCTCTTCCAGCAATATTCTGCTGCGGGGATGCTTCCTCTGCCACGCACTTCCCTGAAGACCTCTCCTCCTTCAGCTTTTAACTCAAATCCCAATCCCTGCCCTCTCATGCATTCCTGTGGTAGTTAATAGGATACTAAATATTGCTGCTTCCTATAACCGCCATCTCCTCCTCCATTCCCCACCACCACCCAAACGCTGCCTTAGAAAAGTTTCAGACGTTGATTAATGTGTAATAACACTTGGGCTCTCCAGGGTGCTTTCCAAGTTAAATGCTGTTTAAGAAATCATTAGCTAATTAAAGTCCATTTCCATAATGACTTCCTTCTTGTGCTTCACTTGGTGGGTGTGAATGATTTTTGCATCATTTTACCCTGCTGGGGCAAAGAAGAAAAAGTTTTACACCTCAGTTTCACTGAAGGCCAGGAAGAAGGAGGTACCAAAAGTTCAAAGGGCTTCACCAAACTGCCAAGAGAAACGAGTGTCAAGGCTAGCTTTAGGCCATGGGAGACTGCATGCATGCATGTGCAAGAGAGGTTAGGGCCTGATGGCCATTGAGTTGGACCAAGACAACTGCACTTGTAAAAGGGAGCCGTAAGCGTGCCGTGGCTGGCCTTCTGCAACTGTGCATGTGTAGAATGGGCTGCCTGAGGTAGCCACACACATGTAAGCAGTCTCTGTATCTGCCTGCTCCCTTTGGTTTTTGCTTTCTTCTTGCATAAGCTAAGACAAATAAGCAAAACCGGGGGGCAAAAGGGGTGTGCATGTAGAATTGTCAACCCCTAAACTGCACAGAACAACTGGCATTTGTTAGTCTTTTTCCTCAGCTTTGCACTGAAACCCCCTCAGGGTTCCCAGCGCCATGTTTACTTCGATGATGTTTTCCATGATTAGAGAATGGAAAATGAGATTCTGCATTTCAGAGCTGAAATGCAAATTCTACCTCCCTAGATGCATTTTAAGTATAGGTTTTTCTGTGCCACTTTGAAATGGAATTTGAATATCAAACCATCTTTGCTATGTTGCGTGCTCAGCTGGTGGAGCAGGCTTGGAGGCTCTCTGGGACTGATGAATACTTCAGAGAGCATTGACAATGCATAGCTTTATAGCAGTGGCAATATGGGAAGGGAGTGATTGTGCAAACTCTGTGTGTGTGTGTGTGTGTGTGTGTGTCTACGCGCACGCGCGTGCAGCTATCCTGAGAGGCTTGCGTAGGGTGAGTGAGGAAGATGGAACAAAAATTATAGCATAATCCCGAAAGCGCCTGCTGGAGGATTAAACTCTGTTGTGAACCCTGCTAATCCCAGCTGGGCTAGTCACGGCTTTCAAAAGAGCCCTGAGCCTGCTCATAATTTGTGTATTTCTGTGGCAAAAAGGATGAATTGTGAACCAGCCAGGAATTGTCTGGCACGTCTGCATTTGACGACTGAAGTTGCTCCTTACTGTCCCTAGAAGACCCTACTGCACTATGGGCTTTTGTGGAGGTTCCTTTGTGTATAGATGAAAAATATTTCATCGTTACCGCTAGTTCCCTGCTTTGGCTTTGACATTTGAGCCAGAGGCTCCATCCCTCCGTGGCCTTGTGCCCAGTCTCTCCTGAAGGGCCTCCAGGCCCATTCAGCTCTTTCTTCACCCTGTTCCTGCACAGCTTTGCCACCATCTGCTCTCCCTCATTTTCCCTGGCTCTTCTAGTGCTCACGATACTCCCAGCTCCCTGGTTTCTGCTGTTCAGAAAAGCTTCCTGCAGTGGGGCAGACAAAGCAAGGATGTTCCTGGCCTCTCTGCAGCAGAGTGAGCATGGGCCTGATTGTGTGCGGCTCGTCCTTGAGCTCTGTGCTGGACTGGGTTGGGGGGAAGTAGCCAAATACCAGGAGTATCGGGGTCTTGCATTGCTGTGGGCCATCACAGAGATGAGAACAGAGCCCAGAAAGGCAGCAGGGAGGCCCATGTGCCGGACTGGCGAGCCCTGCCCTCTCTGCCACCTCGCTCTCTGCGAATGCCATAGCTCTTCCTTCTCTTTGTATCCCCTCCCCACACCATTCTGGCAGTGTTTTACCCCCAGCATATACCTGCAGAGCCTTCCCAGGTAAGATAACCAGAGGTAAAGTGAACACAGCAGGCTTTTCCATTGTTGTCTGTAGGTTTCAGAGTTAACCTGCTGAGCTGAAGGGAGCAATTTGTCTCTCTCAAATCTGTTGCTTTGAGTCATTCTACATTGCTCAGTTACATGGCTCACAGTTGCTTTACTCAGTGACATTTTCTTGTTTACTGTGAGCAGCAGAAAGACCCAGAGTATCTGTCTTCTGCAGCACTAACCCCACCAGCGCCAGCCCTTTTAACTCATTAGTTACAGTTTGTTCATAGTGGCCAGCAAGAAAAGCTATCATTTAAAAAGGCTCTTCAAACCTATCATCCCCCCTGTTATCCAAGGAGGAATATCCACAACGGCTTAGTCAAATGTGTTTATTAACGCGTTGGTTACCGTTTTGGAACATGTGCGTCTCTACTTCCCTGAATTTCAATTTATTTTGGCTGTCCGCAGCCAAGTGACGTACTGAGGAGCCTTTTCCAGGCAGTGGCAAGTGGGGCTTTACCAAGAGCACTGCAAGAACTGGTTGTTGGATCCTTTTCCCCAATGTCCTGGTGCACGCCCCTGCTTCGCATCTGCCTGTTCTTTGGCACTGTCTGCAATTAGCAGGCTGCTCCGCGGGGAGCAGTTGCTGCCTCCTACCTCCTTTGACTCCAGGAAGAGATAAAGAGTGTCTCTCTTGTAGTGTTTGCTTGCTCTACTGTTTGCTAAATACCAGATCATTTTTGGCGTTTGTCCGTCGGCGATTAACCTGTCTGCGAAACAGCACCAGATGCTTGCCCCATTTACTGTAAGCTGGCTGAGTCTCGCAGCGCTGGGGGTCACGTCCTATCAGTTCTTCAGTGCTTTTTCTCCCATCATGTCCACCAAATGGGTAACAAGCTCCTGCCCCTCAATTGTCTCACTGAGACCTCTAAAAAAGGGTGATTTTGTCCTGGTTGTATGCAACGGGAGATGTCTCGTCCCCCATGTCAGCCTGTGCCTGAACGTGCAGCGGGCTGAGCAAGCCTCTCTCCACAACACCAGGGCCAAAGTTGCCTGGGTGTGGTGGTTTAGCCTAGGTTTCCCAAGAAGATGGGTTTTTCTGTCCTCCCTGCTCTTTCTCCACAACATTACTTCTTTTTGCCTCTTTTCCTGGCAAGCTGAGGTGTGTTTTCATTTTTAGCCTTGAGAAGCAAATTGTGTCCAACTCAGACCAGGGACAGCTGATTGTACCCAAAACTGCAGCTGAGCAGCTGGAAATGAGCTCCATCACGTGTGACTAGAAGAGTGTGCAGAGGGGGCATGGTACTGTTGCATCATTTATATGATTTGTAGTGGTTTGTGCTTGCTGCCTGGTGGTTTCAGAGAGGACTCCAGAGTGCAATCCTTTGCCTCTGTAGGATCATCTGAGCCCTCCTGCTCCAGATGAGAGAGCAGTGAATCTATGGGTTGTTCATTAAGGTTCTGTTGCCAGAGAGCCAGACTGAAGAGTCCTCTACAGAGGCAGTTATGAGTACAACACAGAAGTAAATGCTTTTTTAATGCACATTAAAAAAAAAATAACGCTCTTCAAATGTTTTTTCCTTTGCTTGCTTAACACGAGGGTTTATTACTTCTCTCACTAATACAGGAAGCCCATGTAAGCACCGTGCTTGAAAAGCTAATGCTGGTCCACAGCCATAATTAGATTCGAGCCCTGCTTTGCTTTGCAGTAAGCTGGAAACAGATAAGGGAATCGACATATATTTGCTTTGCAAATTGCTGGAATCGTTTCAGATGTTACCCTCTTCTCCCAGCTGTTTGCTACTGTCCCTGAGAATTGGCATTAACCCTGTCTTGGATGCTCACTGATTGTGCATCCTAATGCCTAAATGCCAATGCCTGACACAGGCTTGCTAAAGCAGGTTTGAAATGAAAAAGAGAGGTATTAGCAGGAGAAAGGAGGAGGATTCTTGACATGTTCGGAGAATTTCTCCCCAGTTCTGCAGCTGTGATAGCTATAATAGTACCGCTGTGTCAGTAGTGGTATGATGGGTGTCATACTGCTACTCCTCATACCTGATGAGAGTCAGTGATTCGGGGTTTTGCCCTCTTTATCCTGGAGCTGTAGTTTGCATTTGGTAAAATGAGATCCCCTGTTAAAATGCTGGGTGGCATCCTTTGTGTTCTGGCATCCTGGACCCACAGTCCTAATTCTGCTCTTTCCTTGGCTCCAGCGCTTAGCAATATAAAAACAAGAGGGTACTTGACAAAGCAGAACGGCAGCAAAATAGAAGATGTAGTGAGGAAGTCCTTTTTATAGCCCAGGATTAACCTGTGGAAATGACTGCCTTCCCAGGGCAGGCATTATAGAGGGAGGTGAGGAATGATTAAATGTTTCTGGGTGGTAAACTATCCCCCAAGGGATAGTCTTTGGTTTGCCTGCTTTGTTTTGGTGTTTTTAAAAAGGGATGCTTGTTTCTTGATTTCAAATACATTTCAATAGCCACTTGACCTTCAAGAGGTGACTTTTTCCGTGGATAGGGTTTGGTCCTAATGTTGTTGCATTACAAGCGCTTGACTCTGGCAAACATTGGAGAGCCTTCAGTCAGCTAGATGTCAATTCTGTTGGTCAGGTCTTGTGGCCTGATAGTTGCCTTTAAACCCTTCATTTCCAAAGCCGTATCATAGGTTTCTGCTATTGTAACCTGTTTTTCATTTTGAGCAGACATGAATGTGATTTTATTACCAAAGATAGCAATCCTCAGCAGATTTTCAAACCCACTCTGTCCTTTATTCCTGACTAAAGTCACTGCTCTATGGAAACCTGTTCCTGCTGTGGGTCTCCCTAGGTGAAGCATTTTCTTCTCTCCGGCTCTTCAGAGCCATTTGCACTTTAATCAATAAATGACTTAAGGAGATAGTTTCTGAACTGACTAAGGAAGGGGCAGTGGCAGTGAAAGGAGTAAGAGCATCTCAAGCAAAGCAACCACTGTGGTCAGGTCTTAAAATGCTCCAAACTGGCCATTCACCTGGGTCTCACCCCGGCTTATCTTCTCCCAGGACTGCTGTCCAGACCTTGTCCCAGAATGTTCGGTTTAACCCATGGCTGCTCAGGGAAAATCCTTGGGCCCTCTTGCTGCCTGTAGCGAAGGGACAGTTCTCCAGGTTTGGGGATGCAAGCTGCATTGATCACATTGGATTAATTACCTTGATTAAAGGCATCTGTTTTTCTCAGCTCTGAGATGCTTTAAATTGCTTATGTGGGGACTGAGCATCTTGAGTGATTGCCTGGAAAATAAAGTTATGCTGGCCAGCCCAGGCTACAGACCACATTGAACCAGGGTAGGGTACCTTATTCAGTTAATGAGATTACAGCTCTGTTGAGTCTGTTGGCCTAATTTCACCAGCTGTTGCCATAAAGGAGGTGGGAGGATTTGGGAGTAACATCTTGAGAGATTTCCTTGAGTAATCCCTGGGTAACATGCCTTTTGCCATCCTCCCTGACCCTCTCTGTTTGATTTTTCATGATGGTCCTGCAGGCCTTGCTGAAAATGGACTGTCAGGGGCTGGTCGTGAGGCTCATTCAGGACTTCGTGTTGCTGACCACAGCTGTGGAGGTGGCCCAGCGCTGGAGGGAGCTTGCTGAGAAGCTAGTCAAGGTCTCCAAGCAGCAGATGGATGCCTACGAGGCCCCACACCGGGATAAAACGGGGGTGGTGGATAGTGAGGTGAGAGTGGATGGTTTTCAGTGTTGAAGGGTTTCATTTTCTGAGGTTGTTTTTGCTTGTTGCCATTGCTCCAGATGTCTTCAGCATGCTCTTATGATGTGCCTTTAGGGAATAAATGGGATTTTAATATGCTGAGGACATTCTGGGGTGTTTTTACCTGGAATATGTTTGTTCGGAGATCACTGCATGTTGGGGATAGTATTACTCGCTTGCTGGCTTTTCTGTTCCAAACACAGTGAAAAGCAGCTGCCAGAGCAAACTGTTGAGAACCTGAGCTTTGCATTCAGCTCTGCTTTTCTCCTTCCCTCTCTCCTGTGTGATGCAGGCCATGTGGAAACCAGCATATGACTTCCTGCTCACCTGGAGTGGCCAGATCGGGGATAGCTACCGTGACGTGATTCAGGAGCTGCACATAGGGCTGGACAAAATGAAGAACCCCATCACCAAGCGCTGGAAGCATCTCACTGGCACGCTGATCCTCGTCAACTCCTTGGACATGCTTCGGGCAGCTGCCTTCAGCCCACAAGACCATGAAGATTTTGCCATTTAAGTGGGGTTTCCTGGAACGATTCATTCTTCCACATCTCGTTTGTTGGTGGTGTCTTTATTTTCTGCGTTTTCCCCCTTTTTTAGCAGTTGGTTTTAAAAATAAGTGGAGATTACTCTCCCCAGGTTTTAAGAGGCCAAAGTTTGCAAGTTCTCACCAGGACTGGAAATCAGCAGGAGCTCTCCTAGTGAGAAGGCACCCAGAGTAGATATTTTTTCTATGCTGTAGAGAATTGATACCGGTTAGACTATTTCTATTAAAAAATTTAAAGCTGGCAAGGGGTGGAGAGGGAAGTGGGAGGGAAGGATCACAAAAAGAGGACACATTTTTTAGGCAATTAAAAATCTTAATTTTTTAATGAGCAGTAAAGGTTGTAACCTCTTTAGGGAGAAGTTGTTGCTGTTTTTAATGTTGTAGAAACTGCTTTTAAATTATCGCTTTTGAGATGAACATGAATCATATAAATATATACTTAAGACAAAGCACAGTGAATGCCCTCTCCCCACCTCTGCTGTCAAGACTTTGGCTAACCATCAGGCATGACTCTGTAAAACACCAAATCATCTTGGATGTCTTCAACCCAGCAAGCCTCTTACACTGAAAAGAAGCTTTTTCTTTTTCTTGTCCATAGGCCCCATGACCCTTTTGGTTGTTTTTGTTTTTTGTTTTTTTTTTAATGTACTTGCAAACATGCATTTTATCTTTTGTGGATGGAGAGATGCTCATTGCCTATTTTCAAATGCACAGGTACCATTTTTAACTGGGAGAATTGGTGTGGCCCCTCACAGCTGGCTGAGGTGATAGTTCATCCCAGCTGGTTGCTGCAGGGGATGTCTGGAAGAAGCTGGAGAGAGTTTTGGTTCAACAGAGACCTGCTCCTTGCTGCCTTGTGATAGAGGCTGGAAAGATGCTGGGAATGGTTAACCCTGCTATTGCGGTAAACTGTGCTTGGACACCTCTCACCTGGACTTCATGTTCTGGGGCAGTGGCCAGAAGAGCAGAAGGAGTTGTTGTAATCTACGTAGCCCTTACAAAAAAAAAAAAAAAAAAAAAAAAAAAAGAGGAAAAAGAGAAAATGTCTCACCGTCTCACCTAACTTGAAATCCAATCCAAAACTCACTGGGGACTTGTTATTCACTGGAGATCTGTTGTGCAACTTAATGCTCATTGCCATTAATTTCAGCGGGCTTTGAATTGGGCTGTTCAAGGCTACTGAATTCCAATTTAACATGTAAAGATTCTTTGGTATAAAGCCGGTGCCACTGAGTACTATGTGGCACTAAGTGCCCATACCTTTCCCCTTCTTTCCCCTTCTTTTTATAGCTAACGCTTTTGAATGACCTCCTCCTTCCTCCTGCTTCCCAGCTTTGGAATATTTTAGATGGGAGGAAAATATTTTTGCACAGAAAGATCACTTTATTTTAAGTGCAAAGTTCCTTTATAGCAAAATGCTGCTACCACAGAAAGGTTAGTTGTTAAGGATGCTTTTTTTTTTCATGTCGATCCAAAAAAAGAAAACCTCAAAATTGGGAAAGATATGTCTTTTAAATCCCAGAGTTTTATACTAGTAGGAGCACACAAGAAACGGGTTACTGTGGCCTTGCTGCCAAGCAGGATGGGCATTTATCAGCCAGGTGCAGGAGATGGTAACCTTAGTCTTTTGTTTCTCCACTGCAAAGCTTAGGAAGTTGCAGGTGACATTAGCTCCCCTGCTAGAGCTGTGCTTGGGACAATTTGGCTGGCTCGTATCGTGTGTCTTCTCCCTGTGACCTAAGATACAGGCAGCTTGATGCAATAAGCCTGGTCCGGGCAGTACATGGGTATTTAATGGGCTCTTGGTACATCAGTGGGTCATGCTAGCAGGACAGTCTCTGAAGGGAATGGTCCTCTTGCAAAAAGCAGCCTGTCTGCTCTCATATCCTCTTCCCCAAAACAGGTCCCTGGAAACAGTTGCACTCACTGGACCTGACAAAAAGTAAATAGCACCTTACTTTCTCCTCAGGGGCTTTAAGGAGTTTCCTATGCAACTTACTGTAGCACAGAAATAGGGTCTGTCAGGCACCTGAGCCCACGATGTATCTGCTTTTTATCTACAAGAATAGGCCACCATAAGAGCATGTTTTCCATGCATCAAGCAAAAATCTCCTTTGCAATGAGGAAAACTTCCTGTAAGAGAAAGGTTGAGCACATGCTGACAGGCGGATCTGCTAACAGACCAGCTCATGGACATGCCATGCAGTTTTTCTCATATGCTTTACCCAAATATTGGCTTTTGCTTTTTGAAAGGCTTGTACTATATGAGGTTTGGTCCTGCGAACAGAGCTGTGCTGGTCCAGAGCTCTGCAGAACAACCTCACTGACGCTTGGCTGAGGCTCTTTGAGGGCTTGAGCCAGGCCAGGTTGCTTGAGGCAAACAAGGAAAGAGGTAGGAGCAAAGGCCTTGCTTGTCTCCTCAGCAGCCATTAGCTCCCCAGGGCAGAAGTTTTAGTCTCCTGCAGTTCTGACAAGTTAGGGACATCCCTGAATAATTTCAGCATTTTGTTTTCCCCCTTGTTTTTTCTAACTACCTCAAGTACCCTGTACACCCAGCTTAACATTTCAATGGCAGCCTAAAAGATACCATGCTCAGCTCTTCTGCTGTATGCATCTGCCCTCACCCTTCCTGAGAACCACATGAGCTCAGCATCACATTTGGGGATCCATGAACTAATCGCTGTGTTAATTTGTCCCCATTCTCAATCAGAAATCCAGTCTCTGCTCATGTAGTGGGACTGAGTGTACATCCTTCAAACGCCTTTTGCCCACTAAGCGTCATGCCCTTCTCCAAAACTTTGGTCTGGGCTTTGCATTACTACAGTTTGTGCAGTAACTGGTTATTGTACTTAAATTTTAACTTTTTTTTTTTTTTTTTTTTTTAAGAAAAACGTTTTGGAAAAAAAAATAATTGTGATTAAAGCTGTTGTTATTCCAGTGCTACTGAGTAGACCTCATCTACTGTTGTTTCATGGTCACAGGGTGGCTTTGATGTGTGGGATTAATTTAATAGGTTTTCACCATATGAACAACTGTACCTCAAAGCAGCTTTCTGCATCTAGAGCCAGCGCTTCTTTGGGTCTTAAGCCTGGTTTTTAATCTCGATCAAATCTCAATTCAGGTTGTATTTCCATCGTAACCTTTTCAGAGGGAATTCACTGAAAACAATTCCACTGCAGCTTGGTGGTTTTAGGAGAGAAAAGCAAAGTGTAAACTTACTTTTTCTAGCAGTGTATCTATTCCAGCCTCCCAAGCTACTGTTTGTGTCCAAGCACTAGATAAGACGTAAGAAATTTTTTTAAATGGGAGAAGATTTGGTTGCCCCTTTGCAAGATTTGTTGTAGTGCAATATCTTCCAAAGACTATTTCTGACTGTTTTCTGAATGGAGAAAACATATTTTATCCTTAGTCCAAGGCTATTTAGACAGTTGAACAAAGTGAGTGGATTCATAAAAACAGACTTTGCCATGTCTCATATTAGAGCATTGTATTGAAGACATCAAGGCATAGAACTGCCAATTGCATAATGCGCATATTCCCAAATCTTTGCTGCCAGGTTGCTTTTAACCCAGCAGGCTGATGCTCTAGCCACATGGACTTGGACTCCCACCTTAGGCTGGCGGTCACAGTGCCATCAGTGTGATCTGAATTCAGATTTCAGGACAGGAAACTGAGGTATTTATCCTTCAAGGATGAAGGATAGACATGATGGTTTGATTTAATTTTTGGCAAATGCATCTTTCAGTCTGGCACAGGGATGTACATTCAGCTTGCTGAACCAGGACTGCTGCTCGTTTCAGACGACAAGGAACATATATCGTACAGAGGGATGTGGTTAGGCCTTGCTTAGTACCCATCCATCTGTCCACACCTCTGTGGGTGTTGCACTGTGTTTTCCTGAAAGCTCATGGTTGTGAGGAAGTGAGAGAGCTCCAGCTGCCTTAACACTCCCTGGAATATTTTTCACTGAAAGCATCTCTGCTTGTGGTTGAAGTTTGAAAATGCTCATTCCTGGAGGTCCAGAAAATCCAGGACTTGTCTGCAGTCCTGTCTCCCAGTTGTCTGTGTGCTAGGTTTAAGAGTACATGGGATTTGCAGGTACTGGTGAGGCTTACCTAACACACCACCTAAGAAGAGTCTGGTGCAGACTGTTGCTTGCAGGAGGATGCACATAAGCAGCCAATGAGAGCATGAGTCCACATTTCCCGGAGTGCTCGTCAGTGAGATGTATTTGAGTTCATAGTAGTGCTGCCTTGCCCTGACAGTCTGGTGCACAAGTGGCTGAGGGCAGATGCAAGACATGCTTCACCTAGACCACTAGGAGAAGAGGTCAGTGCCGAAATCTGGTTGCCTCTACCTCTGTTGTGCTGGTTGAACTGCTTGTGCTATGCTCCCGGATCTTATCGTACAAGGGACTAAATGGGCAAAGGAAGGTCTGCTATTTAACCCACACATTATGGTGCTGCATCTGCCCAATCCATGTCCGTGCTGATAAAAGCTGACATGGCTCATGGAAGAGGCTGGAAATTTCAGCAACAATGTTACCGAATTTCCAAACCAAAACCAAGGTCCAGCCTAGGGAAACATAAAGAGAGCAGGAGAAAAAAATCAAATAACCTTTTTTGTGGAGCTCATGAGCTAAGCAAGGTATGAGGCATCCCTTTGCGTTGTGAAAAGGCATAAACAAAAGAGTGTTTTTCTTCCCAGACTCTTCCTGGGAAACAAGGAACAAGCTTTTGGCTCTCTCTTCCCCCTGTATTTTCACCTCCTCAGCTATCCTTTTTTTCCCAACTGGATTTTTTCTATCTGCCTAAGCAGTTTTTCTGCAGCCCTACCTTCAGGCAGATGTTGGCCTCTAAAGCAGAACGACAGAGGTATTACCAGTGCACTGCTCCAGCTTAGCCTTGCCCAGCCTGTGCCACATCTCCTGCTCAGTTCAATCTCCAAACTTGTGGCACTCTCATAAATTGAGCTAGCTGCAGTCCAGACACTGTGTAGGTGCTGTTGGATCTTTAATCAATTCAACCATCACAGTTAAGACCCCCTGTGGAGATGTTTGAATCTGGAGCCACTGTCCTTTAATGTCCAGTCTTTCCATTGGGTTATTCAGGTGCCAACATCATCATCTTTGATCCATGAATGGCTTTTCTTGCATTCAGATGGCACTTGACCCAGTAACAGATGCCTGGGTGCTGGGGTGGGGAATTCCTTTGGAGCAGATATAAAAGGAGGTGGTTTTCAGTAGTCAGCCCAGCAATGGCCATCGCTTGCTGATGGATATCTCTTGGGGCAGCTTTTTTCTTCGCTGGGGGCTCTGTTGTCCAGCTGACATAGGCTGGACTTTGTGCCATTGCTATCCACTCTGCTGCTTCTGAGAATGCTGCTTTCTGTGGTTTGAAGGGTTTTTTCCTGAGGCACTGCCCGCCAGTCAGCGGTTTGTGCTCCTCTGTCCCTGTACAAAGGGCCTCATTGCTTTCCTTTTGTGAAGGCATTATACTGAAGAGCCATGCCCTGATTTTCTCAGCTGATGCATTAATGCTGGCTCCTGGTCCTCATGCAGTCCCAGATTCATGGCTGCATCTGTGGTCTCCTGGTGCTGTACGGAGGAACTGCTCACTGTGGGTGCTGTTAAGAATATGTCAAGGTAAACTGAGATGCTTGATAAAGAGGCAATCCTTAGGAGAGAGAATCATTGGCAACTCTAAAATGTGAGTACTGCTGTAGCCCTAGGGCTCTGCCTCAGGTATTTGAGAGACGCTTTG
Source organism: Rhea pennata (assembly GCF_028389875.1). Taxonomy (NCBI): domain Eukaryota; kingdom Metazoa; phylum Chordata; class Aves; order Rheiformes; family Rheidae; genus Rhea; species Rhea pennata. Next base: position 42,949,434 of record NC_084668.1, on the reverse strand, counting down.
TCTTGGCCAGTGTCTGGGCTTTAAAACTGTGCATTCTGGACAATTGGACATTTGTTTTATTCAGGGGACTTTGTAGTTATCTACCATTTTACTGTCTGCTTTTTATTCTCAACCGTCTGATGTTTTTTCCAGCTGCTTTCCCAGAACTGCTTTTTACTTGCTTTGTGCAGATAAACATGCTTTGAGATGTGCATAGACCAAGATGAAGAACAGCAGAATAATGATCCAGTATTAGATTACACCAAGGGATCTGCCATTTCAGTAATGATACACTGGCCTGCTTCCTTAGAAGATGTTGATAACTGTGTATTATATTGCTTTCCTTTCTTTTCCCTCACTTTTAATTGCTAGCAAATCTATGCTGATAGCAAGGTCTCTGAATTTGACTGCCCTTCCTTACCCATTTCCTTTCCTCTGTGAAATGAATCAGTATCAGTAATCTGTGGCTGGAGTAATGATTGATATTGGGGCCCTCACAGTGTAGAGAGACTCTCCAGCCCAGCTAGCCCTGGGATCCTTCCAGATCCTGTGATGCAGATGTTTCCCCACCACAAGTGCCCTGTAAATATTTTCCACCTGGAGACAAATAACCACCAGGTTTTCCTAACGTCTTCCCTGTTTCCAGGCCCTAGGCTCACTTCTCCCAAGCTCTTCATGCTGAGCATGCACAAAATGGGTTGGTCTCTGCTGGAGTTATTGTTCCCCTTCCAACTGCACCAGCCAGAGTGTATGAGTATGGGGAGCTGCCTGTGCTATGCTGACTCCCTCCTCCTGTCCCCAGAGGAAGGTGAGACCACTGTGGAAATTAAAGTAGCCCTGATTTGTGCTCAGCTGCAGAAGTGAAGCAGATTCACCCTGAGGATAAATGTGTATGGCTGGGGAGGTAGGTTGCTTTAAGGCGGTGCCAGTTCATCAGTTTTGTGCTTTCCTCTGTTCAGTTTCTCACTGTGAATGACTACTTTTCTGTAGCCTATACTTTTCTATGTCTCTTGAAATTGATGTCTGGTTATGTATTTCAGCCCTTATCCCTGGATTGCTCTTATGTAATGTAGGCAGAAAGGGTACTAGCCATCTGATTTGAGCAGTTCTCCATTAGCTGTTTCTCTGATGACTGACTCCTGCTACAACTTCAAGGAAACAATCTGGTTCTTTTTTTGGGGGCCAATCAAAGGATAGGCCTGCTCCAGCATGGGTCACCTTGGAAATGTATTCACACCCTCTTCTCCTCTGCATAAGCCATTAAAACCAAATGATCATCTTGCATCAGCTCAGCTCATGTCAGTAAGTGACTGAAAAAGACACATCAAAAGGGAAAGAAAATGATCCCCTTTGGGTTATCAGTGCCTACAGAAAAGCTGCTGTTATCTATGATTTTTGCTTTTATCTTCCTCAGCTCTCAATGTCTGGATGCCCAGTGCAGTTTACTAAAGACTCTGGCAGTCTCTGGGCATCTGTTTCCATCCCTGGACATCCCTGCTGAAAATGAATTGCTTTACTTCCTTGCTAGCTCTTGGTTCAGTGCTTGTTGTGAATTATCTGCAGACAGGACACCCCTATCTTGCAATATGATGAGCTGGTCATGAGTGCATAGCAGACAGAGATTGGTTAGAGGACACCTCTTACATATTCCTGTCAGTGATTGTTTTCTTTTGCCACCAGAAAATGGTTGTTCTCAGTGCTGTCCCACACACCTGTTCTCCTTCTCTGACAGGACCACCTTCCCTCTCATGGAGTTAAAAATGTTCACTTTGTGCAAAACTGTGCTGGAAAAGCTAGTAAAACCTCCAACGGGGGCCATGTTGTGCAGCACTTGGATTTCTGCCCCCAGTGCTTGGGGTGAGAGTAACTGGGGGAAAGCTCGGACTGGCTTAAGGTAACTGGGAAGCACTGGAGAAGGCACCTGACTCTCAGTAGCAAGGTGGCTGTAGCCGTTGGGGAATGGGTGAGATGGGGGTCCTTCTTTATCCCACCACCTTGTGGGTGCTGGGCAGAGTGTCAGTGTGTCTCAGAGAGGATGGCAAAAGCTAAAGTGGCTATTGTTTGTGCAGACGGCTTTACTGAGTACCCAATTGGTTAGGAACACAGCCACCACCTTGATTTTCTGTACTGAAGCCACTTACGTGCTAAAGCAATCCTCTTCTCTATAGTATTTCCATTAAGGTTGTGTAATTGTCTGCAGAGAGACCATTGGGCATTTGACTTTGCCAACATCCCAGACATATCTGGCTCTGGAGTCCTATTTCAGGTTTGATTTTGTTTCCCTGTCTTCTAGACCCTCATAACCTTTTCACCCTAATAATGAAAATTGATTTAATCAGTCCTGATCCTTCATAAGACATGGGCTCAGGTGACGGCAAATTAACCAAGACAGTCATTTTCCCTTGAAACATAATTCCCACTGCACATCAGCAGCATGACCCATTCATATCTTCCATCATGAAAGCCCTTTATTTGATAACAGACTTAAAATAAAGATTTCCTTGGGGCTTGTCTCTTTGCAACTCAGCCAGACTTAATCCATCTGTGAAATTCAACCATAGAATTGGAGAGTTCCAAGCAGTAAGTTACACATTGGGGCTCTTTTGGATAATTTGAAAAAAGCAAAATATAAATGGATGTTTTCCCAAAGGCTGTTTGCAAGTGAGATTGGCCAAAATAGTGGCAAGCTTCATTCGTAGGGTTGTCTGTTCTGAGATAAGTGATTGATGGATTGCCTTGGGATTGTGGGACTCTCATGTTCTACATGAAAGGGAAGAAGCCTCTGGCTGGGGAGAGGAACATGTTATTTTGGTTAGCATTTGGTAGACTTGTTTGATCTCAGTAGCACTGCTAGTTGTGTTTCCCCCTTCCCTCCCCTGCCCCTCGCCTAATCCATCCTGTCCCAGGTCACCTGTAGCATCCCTCTTACAACGAGATTGTCTCAGACTGATCCCTCTAAGGAGTTATGACCAACCACTGATGGCCAAAACTCAAATAACAGCCCCACCATCTCTTCAGCAGCCTCCCGAGGTTAATTATCCTTGGGTTTGTGCCCTGCTTTGATTACCCCCCACTGAACATTAATTAAAGCTTCCAGCAATTGCTTTGTGAAGTCTCATCTGGTGCAAACTAAGTCACTGGGACGCAATCTGGTCCCTTGGTGGGAAAAATAAATGAGCAGGAGAAGGTTGCTTAGTAACAGATGCAGCTTTCTTTAATCTGTGCCCGCCAGCGGGCCTTTGTTTATCGCTGTGTTGGCTCTCAGTGTCTGCATCAGATAATTCAAGTGGCTTTGCTGAGGGATTGCTAGGAGGCCCTTTCTAGCCTTGTCCTTCTCAGAAGGAATAAGATGCTCACACTACAGGGCTGGGGAGATGCCCTTTCTGCTCACTGGCTGCTGGTGCCATCCAGCCCCACTGCCTCACCTCTGCCAGGATGAAATCCCAGCTGCTGTCGGAGCTCTGACACCCCTTGATTTTGAGAGAAGTGTGCTGACAGACTGGAGAAGGCAGGTGGGGAGACCCTAGACTTGAGGAGACCGTGCTCCCGAATTACCTAGGTTTGCAGCCTTTCAGGGACAAAATCTGCCAGCTCCATTCGTTTCAGATGGCTTTTGAAGCAGGATTAAGCAATAGATAAGCCAGTATCTAGCTGGGGGAGTTTAGGTGCCTGAATGGGCCAGGCTAATGATTTGCTTTTATCAGCCTGAACAATCAGATCCTAGGTATGAGACTTTTCTCCTTTCCTTAATAGAAAGGGAATTGATACTGGGAGCACCTGCTAATACCTATCAAAGCAGAATAATGCAACAGTAACTTTTTTCATCTGATTAATGTAAGCCATGTTTGATCTTTGCACAGCTGCCTTAGGCCTGGCAGCAGGAATCCAACCTGTAAAAGATGAGCTTTGAGTCGGCATCTCCTCTATCAGAAATGCCAGTATCCTAAGCTGGCTCTGACAATAAGGAAAAAAATCTCTGGATGGAGATTTGATCTTCCCTTCCCTCTGTAAGCCTGGTTCAATCCGTGCAGCCCATGCAAGTAGAGCAGAATGGTGCCAGATGGACAGTGGTAGCTCCCAATTTATGCATGACTCTTTCTAATTTATTCATTTCCAAGCACATCTTTACTGCCCTTGCAATTCTCAGATGGGAAAAGTGAGGCATAAAGATCAGGCTCAAGCTTTCTTGAACTTGGTTCAATCTAGCCCAGCTCTTGCAAGGTTTGGGGCAGGTGCTCATTCCTCAGCCCCTTCCTTGTCAAAGCCCGAAGCTTTACCTTGGTCCTGAGCTGTGTGATAGCATGTACAATAAAATGTTTCCTTGTCCATACAGGTCCCTGCTGCCTCAGAGGCTGCTGTGTGTTGGGGCAATCATTTCTAAGGAGGCCCCAGTGGGCTAATCCATGCTTGTGAATACTCTGTCCTTCCTCACATTGCCAGCCATGGGGCTGCAAGCTACAGACTAAGTCTGACTGCTTTTGCTGTTGGGTTATAAAAACCTACCTTGTAGGAAAGGAGCTTATAATGCAGTAGCAAAGGGCTCCTGAGTCTTTCCTCCACTGTTTCTTAAAGCAGACATTTTTCATAGTTGGCATGGTCAGAGATCTCCCTGACCCGAGTGCTGCCAGGACTATTCCTGACTAAGCTTAAATACAAGGCCTGTGGCAGTTAGCTACCTCTCTGGATTTGGTCAGGAAAATTCTTCCCCTGAGAGGAAGAGGATGTCCTTGATTTTTTGCAGCTGGTTCACTTTGGGCAAACGCTTTCTCCAGACTTCATTGCTCTCGCCAGTAAATAACTCCTAAAAATATCTCTGTGGGTGATAATTGATTAGAGATTTGTACAGCTGCTTCAGCTGGAAGTACCTGACTTGTGAGTGCTGGCTCCAAATCTTCCAACAAGCACAGAGTCACGCCTGAGACCAGGGCCACCACGTGGCCCATCACGGCCACGGGAAACCTCTGATCCCCTGGCCTGGCTGGCAGGTTTTTGCATCCTAAGCCATATCCTGAGGTGCCATATTCTGGAGAAAGGCAGCAAGTGCAGCCCTGACTGGAGCCTGGACATGATAGATGAGGAGTCCAAGTTTGAGGCTGTGCTGCTTTATTTATCAGCATCTCCCCCCCCTCCCCTGCTGTTCTGAGCTCACAAGATTTTAGCAAGCAGGAGCATTGGGCTGTGGGCCATCACATTGCCCTCACCCAAAGGGAAGCACATGCCAGCTACCCAAATCAGCTTCAGGGATGCGCATGCGCATGCTACGCTGGATAATTTTGAGCTTTTAGGGCTTTTCTGCAATGTAAAACAAGATTGACGGAGCATCCAGGAGCTCACACAAAGCTGCTGGACCTGGAGTTGCAGGCTCGCAGCCCTGGCTGCTGGCAGCAGGGAATTTCATTTATTTAATTATTTATTTATTAAAAAGCCATCCAAGCCCCTAGATTAAAAAAAAAATAATGATCGCAAGGCTTAGAGAGAGCATCTGAGAGCGAGACCACAGGATGAAACAGTTTGTGTCCTGCAGTCCTATCAATGAGTGCTTCACCATAGAAACTACAGCCAGAGGCTTCTCCCTCCTTGAGTGCCTAAAGAAAGGTTCCCAAATCCATGTTTTGGCAGTAAATGAAGCATTTTTTTTTTTTTGGCCATAAGCATGGCCACAACTTGGTGAAGTTGTGGGGTGGCTTTGGTTCCAGTGGGTGACAGGCACTGGCCCAGAGGCTGCCCCCAAGCCGGGGCTTCAATCCAGCTGTGAGAACTGCAGATGTGCAAGGGGCTGAATTCCCTGCTGAGCTCTGCTTGGCGTGGGCCATCAGGACATGGTCACGGCCAGAGATGGGAAGGAGCGAAAGAGCCTGAGAGCCATCCTTGGCAGCAGTGGGAGATGCCTTGCTGCTTCCCTTGGGGACCGGAACCCGGAGGCGAGTGGGAACAAGAACCAGCCCCGTCACCAACACTGTTGATGCAGAAAAATGTCAGCAATTCCTGCCATTTCCTGCAGTCTGTCTGAGGTCTGTGTGTTAAAAAACAGGCAAAAGAAATGCGAAATAAAGAAGTCCTGGTGAGAGAGCGGGAAGCAATGGCTCTGATCTCCTTTAAGAGCTTTGGAAGGTTGCTAAATGAGCACTTTGAGACAGCGAGAGCTTTGTGAGGCTTGTGACTGAGGTGGAAGCATTGATACCTGTCCTCTCTTTAAGAGCAGCAAAGGAATTTTTGGCTGCTGAGGATGCATCTAAAGAGTTTGCATGGCTAAATGCCACTGGGTTTAAAAGCAGAAGCTCAGCCTGCAGCTCTGGGCTGTACCAGCGTTTTTCGTCTATTTTTCTTCTTTTTTTTCCTGGCTGTTACTCAAACTGGGACATTGGTATGAAGGGTTTGTTAGCATCAATATTTGCTAGGTGGACAAATAAAAAGTTGCCTTTGACTTCCAGAAACACTGGGTTTCAACATGGGGAACAGCAGTGTGACCAAAACAAAACTGCTGGGAAAGCATCTTTCTCACCCTGCAAAGCTTCTTGCTGTTGCAGCAGAAGTGGAGGGTTGCTTTTGATCAGAGGGAAAGATGGAGGCAGGAAAGAGAGCAATAATTCAAACAAAGTGGGGAAATCCACCTGCCTGCACTCACTTAACAGGGAAGGACTGCTTTTTCCTTCCTCTTTCCTTGCTGGATGACGTGTATTAGCAATATCATAGTGTCCTCTGCTGGGCACAACAGAAATGGGACACAGCCAAGATATTTCTCTAGGCACAAACCCTCGCCCACTCCAGCCTCAGCAGTGCCACCCAGTCGCATATGAAGCCCCACATAGAGGTTTGCTCTCATGTTTTTATTTCTGCTTTTCTTTGGCCTCCTGAAAGCTGAGATGAGCTGGGTTATTTCCATGCCTAACTCCAGCAGCAGAGCTGTACTCCTTCACCTTGGGCTTGTGAGGTGTTTTTAGCAGGTTGTCAAGTGGATAAAAAATAGTGAACATTATCGATAATTGATTAAGGGTTTCAGTTTTGTTGTTCTTAAATTTCAGTTTTTCTCCCCTTTTTCTCTCTCCCTTAAAGGCAGTGAAAAGTAAAAGGAGAGGAGAAGGATACCTCCATCTGATGCTGAAGAGCTTTCCAAAGTGTAATGCAATCCATAGGCATTTTGCATCATCCTTGCTTCCCCTCAGCTCTTTTCCTCCATCTACACAGAAAGTTTTGAGTTTTATGTTTATTTTTATTTTTTTTAAGACCATGAACAGCTACGGTCTGGATTTTTTTTTTTTTTTTTTAATTCTGTTCATCTGATCTGAAATTAAGGTAATTTTCACTTGTGCACCCAGAGAAAGTCACTAGACTGAACTGGAGCAAGTCATAGACTGATCTGGAGCCTGTTTATAGTAGGGTACATAAAAAGCTTCACCATAATGATGTTTTAAAGTGATTTTGTACATTTTCAAAGGCTGAAACCCTGTGCTCAGAATTAACTGAAGATTTGGTTCATTTTGGTCCCCCTCTACCTTGTTAGATGGCAGCAATGAGCCCTGTGTGGAACAGGTCAGCAAAGGTGTCTGTAAAAACGCTCTGAGCCACCTGGCTTCTCCCCACAGCATTCCTGTCTCTCACTGTCCTGTGTGCCCCTTTCTCGGTCTTTCCGTTTGTATTTAATGATGTGTTAGGCAATGCAAGGCCTTGCTGGGGCTCGTTTCCAGAGACACCAAAGAGCATTGTGCAGAAATGCTGCTGTGACCCTCCCAAGCTGTGTTCTCGCCCCCTCATCCAGTTGGAGACAGTATCTTGGAGGCCACCAGAGCTGTCGCTTCAGGACCATGCAGAGCTGAGAAAGCTGTGTTTGAAAAAGTCAGCTCTCATATACTGCGGGCACCCTTTCCCCCTGCGGAAGGCAAGAGATTTCCTTACATTACGGGTAGAAGGACGGGAGGGGAAGCCAGAGGATGAAAAGTCAGTGTTGGTCCTTTGCAGATTGCTCATGGCATGAATGTCCGAGAAGACTTGGCACTGCTGCAGGAAAGGGCTGAGGTGGGCTCTACCTACCTCCTTTGCCTTCTCCTTGATTCTGCAAAGACATTAAATTTGCCTGGGACTCTATAACAGAGTGAGCATGGTTAGTGCATGTGAGAGGAGGAGAGGGATCATGTTTTTCAGCTTAATGGCTTCACTAAGGTACCCACATTTTCAAATGCAAATAGAAAATAAAAGCAGGAGGTACGTAACAGGACTCCTGTTTGAAAGGAGGGCTGCCATGACATACCACAATGCTCCAGCCCGTTTTGAGTCCTGAATATTAATTTACACTTAAGGTCTTTTCTGAAGTATGGCTCAGACCTGGATGTACTTTTCCGTAGGTAACACATATAGGGAGAGTGGGATGGCCTGAGGATCTAACCTCTTAGCACTTAGTCAATCAGCACTTGCTAAAATGATGATATGTGGGAAAGATGGAGGGATTGGTGTTCTCCAGCAGGGGTGTGTGTTTTTGGGGGGAAGGATAGTGTAGTGGTTATCACATCTGCTTTACACACTGAAGGTCCTGCATTCAAGCCCCAGTGGAACCAGCACCACGAAATCTTTGGGAGGTTGGACTAGATGATCTCCAGAGGTCCCTTCCAACCTTACTGATTCTGTGATTTCTCTGAGACCTGGGAAGTGAGAAGCTGAATTGATAGGGTTGTACTCCAGAGAAAGGAGACTGGTGCCCATGGCCAACAGATGTGCATCCTTATCTTTCAATCCATTTAATGTCAATCATTTACAACTAAGGGATTTATATGGTTGGTATTCTCAGGAGACACATAGCATCTCTGGTTCTTTTGCTCAAGTATAGGCTAAGATGGTTGAAGAAGCAAGCTGGCAATTTTGTGATCCTTACAATACCCAAACATGTATTTGCATTCAGAGAACCCTGCGTTTTCCTACTTTCTTGCTTTGGGGGTGCATGCAACACTGCATTCCTTAGTGTTGAGAAATGGCTTTTATGCATTAAGATGGCTTTCTCTGAGGATGTCACACACTACTGCATTGAATCTTCCCCTTCCCCAGCTCCGTCTTCATCACAGTCCAGCCCCATACCTCTCAAGTTATAAAACACAAAAGCCATTATTGTTAGTATTGGGGATTTATTTATAGGGCTGGGGCTTGGGTCTTTAACAGAATATCGTTTACAAAGAGTAAATCAGGTGGATTTTTAAAACATTGCTCACAAAGATTGTCATCATCTAGTAGGCCAGTTCCACATACAGAGCTCTGCCTGGTGGGGAGCCTGAGTGAAAAAGCAGGGGCTTTACAATCACTTCTGCGCTGAAAAGAACTGAGTTCAGAGTATTGTAAACACACACACAATCCATTTAAGATGCGTGTCTAGCTTGACTTATGTGATACATACTGTCAATTTATAACATTTGCCTCTTCTATAACAGCTGGTATACAAAGTTTTCAAAGTGCTTGGTAAACCTGACACTCTTACACTAGAGCAGATGTTTCTACTAAAGCCATTGGAGCAAAGTCTTATAAAATTCCTGTATATCTCTCATGCATGTAGGAGGTTTAAAAGAAAAGAAAAAAAAGAAAGAAAGAAAAAAAATGACATCATGAGTCCTTAGCACACTGAAAAGTGGAAGCCAGGAGACCTGCTCTTCCCACTGATACCTTCCCAAGTGACTGAAGCACTACTATATGAATTATTTTTAACAACTGATTCTTAATTAAAGGCAAAGATTATAAAAAGTGAAACAACCTCCCTTGTGACACTAGTGGAAATGCTATAATTTCTTGACAGAAAGTCAGTAATTACTTTATTGAGATTTGGGATGTTCTGTAATCCTTGCATATGGGAGTAGAAGCCTTATCTCCCACCACCAGTTTCATCTGCTAGTGGGACTTGGATTTGGCTGGTTTGTTGGTCCTTCCCTTCTTAAGGAAGCACCTCCGGTAGCAGAAGAGGCAGCACTTCAGAGAAATGAACATGGAGAGAAGCACCACAGCCAGGAGGAAGGCAATGACATCCAGGGAATGGTACTGTATCCAGTTGAGTTCATGAGCAGCAGGTCGCAAGTGAGGGGCCCCTTTGTGTCTCATCACAAACTCCACCCAGTGCACGGCCAGGTCCAGGGGGTGGATGGGTCTGTCGAGATGAAGGTCTGAGAGACGTTTGATGTTCTCTTTGTACCTGCCAAGAAAAGAAGTTGAGTGTTTCCAATGACTTTGTGTTTAGAAAGTTTGAGAAGGCTGTGTATCTCTAGGAAAAAGGAATGATATAGTGTCTGTTGTCTGATGGACCACAGGGAGATTCCTTGTGTGTTCCCCACTGTCAGAGGGAAGGGCAATGGCAAGGTTAGGGACCTGCAAAAGTGCTGTTTTCAATAGCAGATAATGGAGAAAAGGTATCAGAAAAAGAAGTAGAAAAGCTTAATTTGAGCTGTCAGCAAAATATCTGAGATGATGGATGAAGGCAGCTAGCTGAAATGTGAGACGGGTTGTAGAAAAGCCGTACATCTGAAGAGCAGAACATATAAATTATCAAAAGATGAACAGTGTTTAGGAAACAATGGTAGTAAGGTAGCATTACTCAAAAACATGATGGAGAAGAGGATGCCAATGACTGAGAGGCCCTAATGACAACAGAGAATGGGAGGGGGGAGAGAAACATATGTTTTAAAGCTCCTCTTTGCTGTGATGCCTTAAAACCCCCTGGGAATACGGATTGCAATACTATGCTGTCTAGTGCAGTTCCTTGCACCTCCTCAGCTATCCTTGCATATTGCTTCTACTTCGTGCCAGATTTTGCAGCATTACTGAGCCAGGCAGCAAAATATCTATGAATACTGCTCTTTATGAATCCTAGAGAAAAAGAAGTGACTGAGAAAACTGGTCTGTAGAATAATTTCTTGATATTAGCTGTGGTTAGTAAATCTTGCCAGCTGACAATGCCTGCAGACACAATACCTGCCTCTGGACTATTCTGGGGCTCTACCACTTGTCTCCTTCCTCCTGCTGCTGTGCAGACAGCTTCTCTGGTTATGCCTACCCGTACATTATCCAGCCAGGAGGACTGATATAGCAGGGGAGGCAATTCTGATCTGGAGGCTGTCCCACAAGGTAGAACCTCAGGACAGCCAGAAGAGAGGCAGCTGGGATGAGCAAAAGGTTAAAGGGAGCACCAGAAAGGAGAATGCTCTAGCTGAGGAGCTGGAGTTAGTTGCTTCATGCAAAGAAAATCGGTGAGGCAACTGACCCTTTCAGCCTTTTCAGGCTTACCACTGATTTGTTTCACCACTGATTTGGGGAACAAAAGCACAGTTTGCCACACCTTCCTCCACTGTTTGCCTTTCCTACCGCATTGTGTCAAAGCCCTCTACATCACTGCCTGGAGTACTGGCTTTAATCATATGACATAGCTTTTATCAACCTGATTTTCTCCCACTGCATTTATATCCCATCTTCTCAGATACCTGCATCCTTTCAGATCAGCCAGGTCTCATCACCTAATGCTCATAATACCAAGCAGTGAGGACGATGCAGCTAGTGACAGGATGAGGCTAACCCAGGGCAGGCACTGGCTTCTCAGTGATGTAACATCTTTTATATAAGAAGGGGAATAATTAGTGTTCTGTAAAACTGGAAGCTAGAGTGCAGCCACCAGCCAGAAGAAGGCTGTGCTCCTACTACTGACTTTTTATCATTAATAACTGCATGCAGGGCATCGGATATGTCCTTCGAAGTCATTTCAAGTATATTCAGTGTCAATCCTGCTCCCCGTGTCTCGATTCGCTTGGCGTTGTCCATCTGGTCTCCAAATAAAGGCATCAGTACCATTGGCACTGCATTGCATATGGCCTCGTAAATACCATGTGAGCCTCCATGGGTAATAAAGGCACGAGCCTTAGGGTGAGCTGTGGAGGAAAGAAAGACTTGTTTAGCCATTTGATTTGTTAAGTCACAGTAGGATATCCTGGGGGAGAAAGTTGCAAAAAGTAGCATTTATTTATAGGTATAAATCAATAACTTTATACTTGTTTGTTGGTCATCACTTATGGACAGACTTAGGGCTGCAGGGAACAGGGCATTATGGGGGACTGAATGAACATAGATTGTAGAGTTCCATTGTGATTTTGGTAGCCTCTGAAAAGCCCTAGATATTCCTCTAAAGCTTCTCATATTTGAGGCTGAAATCACAGTCCAAGGGAAGTCAAAGAGGTTGTTACTACTGATTTTTTTTTTATCATGTCTTTCCATTTGCTTGTTTTGCAGTTCTCCTATAGCCAAGCCCTGCCACTTTCTCCCTGTTCTCTAACTAACATACGCACTTCTGACATGTATAACACCACTGCTTTAAAAACACAAGGATATGCCTGGAAACACTCACTCAGAGAACTTAAATTCCCTCTTCAATCCGGTAGAGAACAGCATGGCAATAATCCCTGGTTGGGTGTTGAGGCTAGATAGAAATAAAACCCCACTTTGACAGTGAGCATAATCAAGTGTTGGAACACTTTTCCAGTGTTCTTCTATAATTCAGCAATTTTGAAATCACAAGCAGATGAGTTTCTAAAAGACAAGCTCTGGTTCAAGCAGTAATGGCTTTATGGAAATCCTGTGACCTACTGTGACGCAAGGAGTCAGTGCAGGTAATGGTAATGGTGTCCTACAACTACCTTATCAGATTAAAAGAAACATGCTGAGTTATTTGCAGGTCACCTAAGGTGTCTCAGACCTACCTAGAAGATCATTCTGTGGCAGCCATTTGACGAGCTTTACGTTCTTTGGCAGGTTGGGGGGCACCTCTCCTGTATAACGCCAGAGAACCTTTCAGGAGGTAGAAACACAAGGTTAATTCTCAGTAAGCAACCTCTTGCTGCTCCTCTGTGGGTTTCATAAAACAAAGCTGAAATGTCAGTGAAGCACAAAGCCTGTTTCATTAACAATTGTAGCCGGGATGACATTTTGTTCTGCCGAAGGGATCAGGAAAAAGACAGGAAGACTGGGCACTCTAGAAGCCAAAGATACTATATTTGAATACAGTGTTGAATTGCTGGGTCGGAAGGGGGAGAGGCAAACTGTACCGTCTGAGAGACTGATCCCAAGGCTTCTACGATTTCTATGGCTTTCTTCATTGGGATTTCAGAGACCATGGAGCCCAGAGAGAAGACCACAATGCCATGTTCTCCAGAAGCATTCACGATGGCTTCAAATTCCTGCAAACACAACGAACACCCTCAGTCAAAATCCTTCCTGTGTCATAATCTATAATTTCTCTTGCACATCCACCCAATTATCTGCAAAGGCAATAAGATGAACAGGCAGCATAACTAAAATTTTGATCAGGAATTATTTATCTATATGTAAATGAGTCCCCAAAAAACAATTAGGACAAGTGGATGAGTGAAGTTAAACAGGTGAATGTCTGCAGAATTGGGGCCCTGGGCAAGATTCAGTATGGACATGAGAAAAAGTTTACTGAACAGTCTTGCAGCAAATTCTGCCTATTCGAAGTCTTCAGTTTCTGTGCAAATGAAAAACAGGAATTAAAAAGGATGAACTGAAAAAGACTAATTAAACAGATCTATTCATCATCATATTTTGCCAAGCAACCAGCCCCTAGGTAAATATCTTGTGTTTTATTTTGACATTTATTGTATGTCAGATGATCTGGGTTTAATAGCTGACACTCTTCCTTTCAGACCATCAAGTTGCAAGAGAGAATTAAAAAAAAAAAAAGAAAAAAAAAAAGAAAAAAGTGTCCTGAGAGTAAAGAGCTTTACCTATTAGTATCTGCATTTATTGGGTCTGTCTTGGGTATGATAATATCAAACTGCTGCCAATTTTATTATCTGTTTTGTTTATTTGATTTAAATAAAAGATAGACTAGAAGAGCTGTCACTAGAATGCAAAAACACAAGAATTCTGATGAAGCATAAAACCAGCTGAAGGCTGGAACAAAAATCCTGTGCTACAGAGAAAAAAATTGGGGAAGCCAGGGAAGGGAAGACAAAACTGGAGGGAACTGCTGTGAGCATCAGGCATAAAATGAATATTTTCATCTTAATAAAATGAAATAAATGTTCTTGCAAGTCTGTCAATTGAAATGTAATGTCTAGGGTCTGAGGGATAACCAGAACTGACTCTCTCAATTTATGCTCCGTAATATGTTTTCATGGCTGACCAGACTACTGCAGCCCTTTGTTTGAGAACGGATCCCAGATGGAAGGAGCCTTGGAAGGTTTACTGATAGAGGCACCCTGAACAGCAGAATGGATGCTCTCATACTGGCAAACCAGGTAAGCTCTAACTCTAATTTCAGGGCGTGACTCTGCCATACAAAATTTATCCAAATACATGTTCTCTGTAAGTCTTTGGATACCTGGTTAGGAACTCAGGGCTCAATTCTGTACAAATTCACTGACATTTGAAACTGCCTTGGACTCCTAGATGAACTACAAACGTGCTTCTGGTACAAAATTCTTTGGTCAGTGGCTGACTTGCTTTTTTAAGTTCCTCATCCAGTGGATCCGATGCACCATAGATGCTGTTTCAAGGTGTATTTAGCCCTATTTATTTTCTGTGGGGCCATTAGTTTTGTTCTATTCTTTAAATGGTTTTGTGTACCAAGGTCTGCCCTCCGGCTCAGAAATGCCCTTCACTGCCATTATGAAACTTTTTGCAGCCATGCTTTGAAAATATGCAGATTATTTTGCTTAAGTCTTTCATACAGACATATTTTAATCAGTATCTGCTCAGCAAGAAGCAATGCTCAACATTTAGACCTACCCAACCAGGTGGGTGCACCACACCACCTTCACAGATAGAATCTGCAGTAGACACTCACTGAAAAATGAGAGAAAGCATCAGGAAACAGGCAGACCGCATGCTGGAAAGTGGCAGACATCCCATCTCTGGGATGTTTGGTATAATTTAGGCAAAATACACTTGTAGTCCAGATCTGAAACAGACTTTTTAACATAAAAGAAGCAGATAACTTGCTACTTCACTGCAGGGCAAGGATTTCATTCATATCTGCCACAGTCTCTGAAATTCTTCATAAATTGTCCTCTGTTCAAGGGCAGAGGACCAGCATTATTTGGTCTGTTGCACTACCCTGGCTAGCAGCAAGTCACAGAATCACTGAATAGTTAAGGAGATCACCTAGAGCTGGTTACCCAGGATGCTGTCCAGATGGCTTTTAAATACCTCCAAAGTTGGAGGCTCCACAGACCCGCAGGGCAACCTGTGCCAGTGTTTTGTTATCCTCACAGTCAAGTAGTTTTTCCTTAGGTTCAGACAGAGCTTCCTGTGTTTCAGTATGTACCCATTGCTTTTCATAGAATTATTTGGCTTTGTCATAATTCCTCATAGAATCAGTAAGGTTGGAAGGGACCTCTGGAGATCATCTAGTCCGACCTCCCTGCTCAAGCAGGGTCATCTAGAGCATGTTAGACCGGGTTGCATTCAGGCAGGCCTTGAAGATCTCCAGAGAAGGAGACTCCACAACCTCTCTGGGCAACTAGTTCGAGTGCTCCGTCACTCTCGCAGTGGAGAAATTCCCCCTTACGTTCAGGTGGAACTTCCTGTGGTTCAATTTCTGCCTGTTACCTCTTGTCCTGTCACTGGGCACCACTGAAAAGAGTGGCCCCATCCTCTTTACACCCTTCCTTCAGGTATTTATACACATTGATAGGATCCCCCTCTGCCTTCTCTTTTCCAGGCTAAACAATCCCAGTCAGTCTTGTAAACAGATACACAAAATGAAATTCCTGAAAACAGAAAACAGATAGATTTTCATGAGTGCTTGTCTGGAAATCTGAAAAATCTCTTACAAAGTAACTTTCTCCTCATTGCACAAAGGATGAAGGGATGCAAAACATTTCCATAGCCATTTCCACTTTATTCTTTCACCTATTACTTGTTACTGCTCAGAGCTCCATGTGGAAGCAAACAGTTCAGTCATATCTGAACAAAGAAAAAAAAAGTAACTAACCTGTGACAATGATTGTTCCTGAGTGCAGCTTATGCCTCCAACTAAAACCATGTTGGGCATTACAGGCCTGGGGTACTCAAACACAAAATCATATTTCATGAGCCAAATGGATGCATGGCTTAAAAGTTCGAGCAATGTTGCCTCTTGTTGGAGGAATTCTTTGATCAAATGATCGTATGGTGAGTAAAGAAAAAGACAAACCAGAGAATTACTCAAGCTAACTATAAGATTATGCACACGCTGAGAAAATGTCATGTGATCTGTATAGCGTGTGAAGAACCGTGGAATGTAAGAAGGAGGATTTGGACAGAGGGTAGCATGGAAGTCTAGACTGCATGGAAGTCCCTTTAGGAGGTAAACAGAAGGTACGGCGAGATGTTCAGCCACTATCTGGCCACATGGAAAGAAAGGATCCATAAGGACAGCATCAAATGCACTTTCTTCAAAGTATTTGATCAGCTGTTGGTCAGCTAGTAGCCGTTTGCAAGAATCAAAAAACATTGTTGTAATATTTGCCATTTTTGCCATTTTTTCCAAGAAGGGTTGAGGTGTGAAAATCTTATAGCCCAGCTTTTTAAATTCTGCCTCCACATACTCCTTGCTGTAGGACACAGAGTATGTTTTCATGGTGTAATGGGCTGATGAATGTATTCGCAAATTTATCTCTGGCGCAAGAACCACTATTTCATGTCCTCTCTCTCTGAGCCGCTCCACAACCGGGCGCATGCTGAGCCAGTGACTGCCATCGATAGGTACAATCAAAAGCTTTCCTCCTTCAGAAAAGGTCCACAAAAGAAGGAAAAATATAGCCCAGGCAACAGAGGAATTAAATCCTGGAAATAAAGAAACCATTTTCCTCATGCGGCAGAATATGCCAGCAAAGTTTTAAATGACAGCAAAACTATTGCAGGAACAAAGAATTGGTTGTGTGTTACTTTACACTCAATCTTAACTAAGGGAAAATGTTTAATTTTTAATGGATGTTTGCAAGAGGAAATGAGGATAATATTTAACTTCTACTTGGGTAAAAGTTGAACTACTCATCTGCACACACAGTGATGACTCTAAGCCACTGGGCACTGCAGAGTAAAGATGAATGCCTGAATTAACTCTAGGACATTCAAATGCTGAACAGAGCCATGAATGGGAGGTAGCATCGTACTAAGAGATCACAAGCTTACTAATAACCAGTTAATTATGAACTTCTAGCCTTGAATCAGTTCAGCTGATTGGACAGAAAGCATGTAACAGAAGTGTGACCTTTGGATTATTTTGTGCTGTTAGTTTAAACAAGAGGTAACAATTGACAGAGATTCGATAAGCTATGGGTTGCTACAGTTTACCTTCAGCTTTGTTTCTGCATTATAGCAGATATCAGAGTGAAAGCCCTAAGTTCACCAATTAATGCAGTGCAATCCTAACAATACCTTCTGCTGTTGCAGCACCTCTGTGGTCTGAAAAGCAGTGTCAGTGACTGATATCTGCTCTGTTTAAACAGCCCACTAGGGAGATCTAAACAAATCAAACAGTGGGAGCAGACAAAATCCTGCTCCTGAAGGCTTCTTTTTCTAGTCATGTATGCTATCTTCCACTGCAACCTACACAACTCCAGAGGCAAAACAACTCCCTTCACTATGTTTAATTACACACCTTGCTAAGTTTTAGGGTATTCATCTTCATCATCAATCTCTATAGAGTCATTTCTAAATTCCCCTTTGTTTTGTCCAATTAAGTCTCTGGAATTTATCCAATATTCCACAACTATTTGGGATATTAAATCTAATGACTTTCAATTTATTTGTCATTTATGTAGATATAGCACATATACCATGAGTATCAAATATGTTCATGCCTAGCTAGGCTCTACCTAGGAAAGGGCAACAACATGACTAACAACCTAAGCTCGCCTTGGCAGAAACCTTTCAGCTGCTTGCAATGTAACAAATCTATATTTTTTGTGATCAGTTGTTAGAGCCTGAGACTTCCAAGTCACAGCATCTTGGCATTCAATCACATATTGTCTCAAGCACAAATACTATATAGGAAAGACTTTAAAAAAGCAAAGCTCTTAAATAATCTCTAATAAATGCAGCAATACTCTCAACCTAAAAAGTGACTAACCTTTGGTAATGGTTTCTTCTGCTTACAGTTGATGCCTCCAACATAGACCATATTAGGCATTATTGGGCGTGGATACTCGAAAACAAAGTCATATCTCATCAGCCAAATGGATGCTGTGCTAAACAGTTCCAGTACTGTTACATCTCTGTGAAGAAACTCAGATGCTAAGTTCTCATATTTTGAGTATAACAGATAACAAAGTAAATGCTCTGAAAAACCTAACAGGAGGTTTTTCACACGCTCTGTAAATGTCATGTGGTCTGAACTGGATGTGAAAAATCTTGGCACAAAAGAAGAAGGACTAGGACACTGGGCAGCTTTGTAGTCTAAGCCACAAGGAAGACCACGCATGAAGTACACTGAAGGGAGGGAGAGAAATTCAGCAACAATTGGTCCACAAGGCAACACAGGATCCATCATAACAGCATCAAAGTTGCTATCCTGGAGGTGTTTCATTAGCTCTTCATCATATAGAAGATGCCGACAGGTAGAAGAGAACATGGTGGTTATTTCCGATATATTTTTGAGTAAACTTGCAATTTTTTCTAGAAGGGGAAGGTTAAGAAAACAATCTTTACCAATGGAATGGTAATATCTATCCAAAGATTCCTGTGTGTAAGGCACAGAATATGTTTTGACGGTGAAATTTTCTGAGCTCTTCATGAGCAAAGAGGCTTCCGGAATTACTGCAACAATATCGTGTCCCCTTTCCCAGAGTTTTTCCACAACCACACGCATGCTAAGCCAATGACTTCCATCTTGAGGCACAACCAAGAGCTTCCCAGCTTCTGCCAAACTCCAGAAAGACAGAAGAAGAACAAGACCATCATTTACCCGGTACCTCCACATGACTGTCATGAAGCTGTTAACAAGAAATGAAGGAAGGAAAAAAAGAACTGCTCCTTTGTACCTTTTTCAAGAAGTATATGAAAGCAAAAACTAGGAGGACCTCATTTATAACTTCATGATCTTTAACCTTTACCTCTACAAAATATTTGCTAAGATGGATTGCTGGAGATCAAAGATCGCATTTTAAACTATGCTAAAAACATTGATAAGAGTACTACCACCGGAGTTCCAGCAATAAGTATTTAAGTTATCTTTAGTACAATTAGAAGGATCTTAGATTATGAGAGCAGCCATGTATGGAGGGATTTTTCTGGGTCAGGGTTGTTTGAAGTGAGTCATTGTTCACATGACTCTACTGTGCCACATTCAAGTCAGGAGTGCCACTTCCTAACTTTCACTGCCACTAAGCTTCTCCAGAGAGTTTGTTTAAAAGAAGCATAACATTCATTAAGAACTGCCATTGTGCTGTTAACATGCAAGACCCAAATCCCCAACTTCCTCTCTGAAATCTTTGCTGAGAAAGGTTTCTGGAGGTCACATAGCATGTTCTAAAATGTGAGAAGTCAGCATTCCAAACAGTGGGGGTCATTGGAGTTTGGATAACCTATTAACCAAACACCTTTCTATGTAGTTGATGATGCAGCAGAATTTGCAGTCCTCGCTCAAAAGGGGCTATAAGAGTTCATAACTGACTGCCTTTGGGCCAAACAACTTTTTTGAATTTCTTGAAAATCCGTTCTAAAGGGAGCTACTAATGCTTGCCTGTGGTATCAGCCAATAGGAACTCCACACTTCTTCTGTCCTGTGGTTACCAGAAGCAGGGGGAGACTGAGCATCCTTGCTCTACACAGCAAGAAGGACTGTGACACCTAAGGAATCTGTAGTAAAGGGGAAAGAATTTCAAACTTCACGCTCACACAGATTCTCTAATTCATCAGAAAAAGACAGAAAAGATAATGTCATCCCACTCTAAGACCTGTTTAAGCAAAATTTTATCTCTAGTTGATACAGTAAGGTAATAATAAAGACCAAAACCTGAAAGAAGTGTATGGAAGGCATTCTCATGTGCCTTACAGTGAGTTAGCTGCAGCAGCTACATGCGCACATTTTTTTTCCTTGATAAATGGGAAAACATCTCACTGTAACAGGGAATCACAGAATCACAGAACAGCTGAGGTCAGAAAGGAGCTTTAGATAGATAGTTAAATAGATACAGAGATACTCAGATACCTTCTTTGAAAGGAGAACTGGAATTTCTTGGTAAAGAAAAAGAAAATCAATTTGAAACCCTTTCCTATCACTTAGTTAAAAATACTTCTCTAAGAAAATCTGTGATACAAGGTGGTCTAGAGAACATAGAAGCTTACAAGAACATGGAAAAAACAGAATATGACAGTGTTAAAGTTCAACAGACTATACAGACTAATGAGAGTTCTCGATACACCAGATAACTCCCACCTGTTTCTACTAGATGAACAGTAAAGAGTGGTCTACTAAAGAGGCAAGTGTGGTTCTGGATGGGACTGCATTTCTGAAAGCCTTGCATGGGCTGAAGCTTTTGTATGGGCTAGAGACGTGTCAAATCCACATCACTACTCAACATAACAGAGGCCACTCCTTTCTCCATGAGCAAGATCTTCCACCTCTCTCTAGCACTGCAAAGCCACGCTGAGATGAGGATGTCAGATTCCCAGCATTAGCAAAGCCTCCTCACCTTCATAAAGACTTTGGTGACGGAGCGTGTCTGTGGAGAAGAGAGAAGGTGGAGAAAGAAGCTGCTTCCAAACAAGGCAGCCTCAAGACCAAGGCAGAGGAAATGCATGCTTAGTGGAAGGGAGGGAGAGCACCACAGTACTCCTGAATGTTAATTTTTACGAGACTCTTGACCAATACCAGATATGAAAGAGGTGTTTAAAATAGTTCCTAGAACGACAAGATTCGGGCAGGATAAAAATAATACATTCAGCATCCCATCAGAGGAGTAGTAGCAGTTCCTGTAAAAGCACAGTGATAATTTTGATGCAAATGCCCTAATGAGACTTGTGACAGTCTGAAGATCTGGACCTAGAACACACAGCAGTCAATGCTACAGGATGTTCTTTTGTTATACAATGATTGTGCCCCAGGGTATGAAAGCTGGGGGAGTTGGAGGGCAGCATTGTTCCCTCTTCCACCTCTTTAAGATTTATTCTTAAAGAACTTTTCTCTGAGGCCTCCTCAGTGAGAAAGGTCCATCTACACTCTCCTCTGGGAACAGCAGATGATCTGTCTCTATGCTTTATCTCTTTGATCTTTAGTAGGAGAACTGTTCTGCTGCTGCAGAGCCAACTCTTTCACACCTCTTCTGACTGCAGTCATCTGCAAGCACAAAGAGCTGCTGACTGCCATACAGCAGCACCATAAGCAGCTGCTTGTTTGTGACAAAGGGCTCCTGAGAGGGTCAGATCTCTAGCGATTTGAAAGTGAGCATGGAAGTGGTAGCCTTGCAGTCAAAAATGTGCTGAGCAATACACGGATAAACTCTTGCCGCTTGCAAGGGCCCAAATGTTAAAAGCACTTACATTGCAGCAGTACAGTAATAAACTTTATCAGCCCTATCCACTGTTCTCTTGAAGAGCTTCTGATATGCTGCCTAGCCAGTTCTCATTTATGGGGCCTATGTGGACTGTGTGAACTGTCTTTAACCCAGGACACAGGAGAATGTGCCACTGCAGTCTTCTGTCTCTACCTTTTCACTGTCAGCACAGGATCTCCAAACAATTCATGCACTGCCGTAAGCCAAATATTGTCTGCAGGACACACAACCCTGACATAGCTACTTCCACTGCACTGACTCCTAGTACAAGTCTGTGATGGGACATCTCACTCTGTACCTTCTTCCAGGTCATTAATAAATAAGTTGAACAGTATTGGACCCAGTATTGACCCCAGGAGACACTGCTAGCTACAGGCTTCCAATGATTCTTTGCACCACTGATCACAATCCTCTGAGCTCTGCTGTTCAGCTAGTTTTCAGTCCACTTCACTGTCTGCTCATTCAGTCCATAGTTCATCAGCTTTTCTACAAGGATGAGGATTTCTCTTGAACTTCAACAACATCAGTAAGAAAATCAAGGTGAAAATCATGCCAAGTAGCTTTAGCAGCTCTCTTGTTTAGGACCAGGATCTACTAAGCCACCATAGTAGCCTTTTCAGGCTCTATAAAATTGATTTGATCTCTAATCTCACATAGTCATCATAGAGGCAAAAAGTTCTAATAAATGCATGTAAACAGAGACAGCAATTCTTAGCCTGAAAGTCCACAACATGTTATATTCTTGTTGATTCCTGCCTTGATAATGTCCTGGTGAAGAAGCAAATTCATTGCAAAGAAAGAAATAGTTATGCAGCAAGGGTGCCCTAGGAAAGAAGTCTGAAGTGCATTTCTCTGTACATACCAGACCCTGCTACATAGATATGCAAAATGTTGTGGTTCATACCCAGCTGCATGTTTCTGACAACCACTCAGACTTGCCTGTTGCTCCTTCATCATTCTCTGAGAGAACTAAGAAAGTACAATGTTATGTAACATACCACAAAATGTATTTCAATATATGTCCTAAAAAAGTCAACCGTAATAAATCCAACATTCATTTTTATAGATAAAGTTACTTAAGCTATGCTTGGTTTCTAATTCTAGCTAAAGATTCCAGTGAGGAGCATCACTGGCCTAGGATACACAAAAATGAAGTCACATCTTCAGAAGTCAAATAGAAGAATGATTTCCTACTGTAGGAAAAGATAATACTATCACTCAATCAAGCATACTTTTCAAATGAAGAGATGTATCTATCCATGCAAAAAAAAATAGAAACTATGGAAGAAAGTGAAGGAAGCATAGTTTCCTTCACAAGTTTTTTGATAAATCACCCTAATTGAAAAGGCTTAATTCCTATCTCCAACACAAAATTCCACTCTTGTGAAAGTAGAGAATTCAGAAGTCAGAACAAGGAAAAACAGAACATGACCCACCTGAGGTAACTTCTCATGAACACAGTTTACTCCTCCAATTACAATCATGTTGGGCATCAATGGTCTTGGATATTCAAACACAAAATCTAACCTCATGAGCCAAATAGATGCATGACTTAAGAGATCTGGCACAGTCACGTCCCGCTGAAGGAACTCAGAAGCCAGATTTGTATATGGATGATAAACAAAATCACAGAGAAAAAAACGTGGGAAGTCAAAAATGAGATTTTTCACGCGCTGAAAAAAAGTCATACGGTCAGTAGTGCCTAAAAACGTCCTGGGGACATAAGAAGGAGGATTAGGACACTGAGTGGCTTCAAATTCTAAACCACATGGTACTCCCCGCAAGAAAAACACAGAAGGGACTGAAAGATACTCTGCCACTATCTGCCCACAGGGTAGAAAGGGATCTGTAAAGACAGCATCAAACTTGCTCTCCTCAAGGTATCCGACAAGCTCTTTGTTGAATAGTAAGTGTGTACAGGTAGACAGGAATAGGGCAGAGGTTCTTTTCATTTTTTGGTACATTTTAACAAATCTTTCCAGAAAAGATCCTTCTTCAAATATTTGTTGTGAAAAAGAATGGAAATGTTCATGCAGCTCTTCCTTTGTGAAAGGTACGGGGTACGTTTTCATAACAAAATTCTCTGATGGCTTGATATGTAAGCTTATTTCAGGTGCAATGACAACTATTTCGTGTCCTCTCTGCCCAAGACCATCCACCACTTCGCGCATGCTGAGCCAATGACTCCCATCTATCGGCACCACCAGCAGTTTCCCACCAGCAGCCAAATTGCACACGGACAGAAGCAGAACCAGCACCACTGTGATTCGTAGGTGAGAACTAAGCTTCAGAGCCATTTCTGCAGATATCTGGTGAGGGCTGCACAGAAAGAATGCCAGAGCTTCACACTTTGAAGCTCTCTGTGCTACACTTTTAACTATTGATCTTTGGACTAATTTGCTGTGTGGTAAATGTATAATCAGTGACATGGCAAAAAAATGGAATAAGAGGTACTAAAGTTCAGCAAACTTGGCATGGCTGTAATGAGAGCAATAGCTAGACTGACGACTTCCAGGTGTTTCTTCTGGATGAACACTAGGATTTAAGGAAAGAAGGGGATCCTTCATCCAGTGGCTCCCCTAAAAAATGCTGACTAACAAATCACTATTTTTCCAACCAAAGATTTTTAGCAAACAAAACAGTTCCTTCCCTCCTGCCATTGTAATTCATTCTGTGTGTAAAACAATAGAAAAATATTAATTCTTGGTATGGGAAATTAGTTTTTTTTGTTTGTTTGTTTGTTTTTTGTTTTTTTTACATTTTGACCCTGCAATGAAAATGGAAAATTGACCAAAGTTTATTTTGCTCAAAGGCCTTTTGGGGGGAGGAGGTAGAGGCTGGAAGTCAGAAGGATAAGAGCATGTTTTTTGCCAAATCTATTCAAAATAGGTTTTATAACTCATAAATAATAACTCATAAATGTTTTCTGGAACAGCTTGGGAAGAAAATGCCCCCGAGGCATGAAAGTAAGCAACACTAATGCATAGGCCAGGATTTGCAGACAATCTGCAAATATTATAAAAATATAGAAATTGATTATAAAAATGATTGCCCATAAGTATTGTTCACAATACAAGAATTTACCATGGAGATTGCTAGTATACATCAGATGTTTTTTAATGGACCTTTACTGGTCCATTACTACTCCAGCTCTAGATACAATCAGTTTTGGGAATCAATGTTGTGAAAGCATTGAGCCTGAATTGACAGAGCAATGAGAACATTGCCCATCAGTTTGACACATTATGACACTTTATGTCTAAATTTTGCAAAGATACTTCTGTTAGCTGGAAAAAAACAGTTGTTTCTAAAAATCAGCTGTGACAACAAAATATAAAGAGTTTGAGGTACAAATAGCTGCAGCCCCCTGCTAGTAGCACATGGACCACCTTCACTCATAGCTTTGTGGCTTGTTAGTCAGAGTGTTGTGATAAACAACAATTATTCCTACCCAACCAAAAGAAAAGACTGTCTAAGCAAAAATGCTAACTTCCTGTTAGAAGAGTCCCTGCAATAATGGGAGAGGAGAGAATTGAAATCAAGTCAGTGTTTCATCTTTTTTCCTCCTCTTTAAAGTGCATCTTACAGCACATGTAAATCCCACTAACCAATGTTACATACACACAGAGCATACAGCAAGGTGCTTGCAAATAGCATTTTCCCTTCAAACTTTAATGTATTTTAATAAGGAAATCACTGACCTGAAGTAATGGCTTTCTCTGTCCACAGTTTATACCTCCAATAAAAACTATGTTGGGCATCACTGGCATGGGATACTCGAAAACAAAATCCATTCTTTTAAGCCAAATGGATCCATGACTTAAAAGCTCTTTCATTGTTATTTGTCTATGGAGAAAATCTGAGGCCAGATGTTCAAATGGCAAATAAGCAAAGTTGCAAAGAAAGGATTCTGATGACTTCAGAAAAAAGTTTTCCACTCGCTGGATAAATGTCATGTGGTCTGAGTAGTCTGTAAATGTTCTTGGGACATAAGAAGGAGGGTCTGGACACTGAGCAGCCTGCAAATCAAAACTGCAAGGGAGTCCTCGTAAAAAGAAAATAGACGGGACAGAGAGATGGAGAGCCATTATTTGTCCACATGGTACAACAGGATCTGTGAGAACCGCATCAAACTTATTCCCTTCAAGATACTGCATCAGATCCTTATTGTGCAGTAAATTCATACAGGAGGAGAAGTAGAGATCAGAGATGACTTGAACTTTTTCATACAGTGTAGCGATTCTCTGGAGAAAAGGTCTTCTCTCAAAAAGATCATTAGCAAATGAATGCATGCTTGCTCCCAGTTCTTCCCTAGTTAAAGGCACTGGATATGTCTTGAGAGTGTAATGTTCAGATGGCTTCACGTTCAAATTTACTTCTGGTGCAACAACAACAATTTTGTGCTCTTTCTGGCCGAGGGCCTCCAGCACTGACCGCATGCTGAGCCAGTGACTCCCATCCATTGGCACCACCAACAGCTTTCCGCTATTCGTCAAGCAAAACAGAGACAGGAAAGCAAAGACCCCTACAGAGACTAGGGAACTGTGTTTACTCACAAGAGCCATGTTCCTAGACATCCCAAGTCTGGTCCTCTGCCCTGAGCTGACAGATTTTATGTAACCACACACAGTCCCCTGCCACATTCTCACATTCCCACTTAACGATCCAGCTTTTCCTGTAAAACCAGTTGCTAGCAACCATTCAATTCACTGATGAAAACTTAAGGAACCTGATGAATGAAACTGGGTGGAGCAGAACCACATGTAGTGTCTGGTGCTCCCTTGGGATTGCTCCTTTCTGATTGTTTCACTTTGCTGACTTTAAAAGTATGCCAGATGTCAGTTGCAAAATAAAATTAGATTTTATTAAAAAAAAATTCCAAGCCTTTGAATAGTGCTGGCACTTGGAAAGAAATGGGCTTGCTGAAAGCATGTATTAAAATGTTTATTATTCATGCTGTTTCTAACAGTGTTTTAACACGAGCAATAGCTAAAGCATCAGGTTAAATTCTCCAGCCAGTGAAGAGGTTATTATGATTTTCTGGAACAAAATTTTGCCATTATTTTCACAGGTGTTATAACTGAGGGGAGCAAGGGTTCCTCTTCTTGAAAATACTAGTACTATTAATATTTTAGCACGTTAGTCATAGAGCCAAAATTAAATGATGTTGTTATGTTTGGAGTCATCAGAAAGTGATAGGAGATGTAGTCCAAGGAGTTACTCTCCTGGAGAGTGAGCAGGAACTTGCCTTTAAGAAACAGTCGGTAGCTAATTTTGCTGAGAAGGTGTGGCAGATGCCAAGATAGTTTGCCTTTATATCCCCAAATAGATGAAGGCTTTGATCAGACTGAGAGCCTGGTGTTTTCTGCAAATTCCTCACTTTTAAACTTTATGTATATGGCTTTCTCAGATTTGGAACTGCCATACATAAAACTACACATGGACAAGGTATATTAAAAGTATGTCTGGCTGCAACACTGCCAGTTTCTTAGCCAGCAGTAAAGAAACGTATTTGGGGGGGGGAGGATTGGTGTTATGAAATACAGCATTTCCTGACTTATTAATAAAGGTTCAGAAGTTGTTCTCTCCCTTTCTTTCCTTTTTCCCCTCTTTCCTTCTCTCTCTCTCTTTCTTTTTCTTTCTCTCTCTCTTTTCTTTTCTTTCTCTCTCTCTCTCCTTCCTTCCTTTATTAAAACCACTATTGGTAGAAATGATCTGAGATAGGAGTTCTACAGTTGCTCTGAAACACTCATCAGGTTTATGCCGAAATCAAATGATAAAATAATGCCACTGTACACCACAATGTGCAAATCTTAAGGAGGAGGCTCTGTGATTTACATACAGTTCAGCACAGAGGCCAGGTGCAACTCCAGCTACCAATGAGTACAGGAAACATCACTGCTGCAGCAGCTTGCATGAGCAAAGGAAAATCTCTGAGTCTGTGGTATCGTACATGACATTGCTTCATTCTCACCCTATCCTATCTCTCTATGCTTCCCTGGAGCATTGTATTCTTCTAGGAGCAATAGGAAGGAAAAGCCCCTCCATTCCCCATGTACTTCACTAGGTACAAGAAACCAACACCATTTTTTTATTTCTGGGTAGGAATTGATTTTAAATAGTAAGTCATGGTGGTTTTGGTTTGGATGAAAAACTAAAAGAAAGATGCCATGTCTCAGCACTTAACAAGTATTTATGATGGACACAGGGCAAACTGCAGAACTATATTTGGCCATTAGACGTAATTTTGTGATGCACAGGCATAGTAGGAAGAGAACAGATAAAGAAGTCAGGACTGGAAGTGCTGCTGAAGATTGTATAAAGAATTGTTATTCCTGTAATAAGTATTGCTGCTGGACTATGGCCTCTAGCCCCTGAGCAAGATTAAAATGAGAGTGAGCTTGGTCTTCGGAGAAGAGTCTAATTTTAACTTGCAACTACCAAATGGGCTCGCCTGCAGGCAGAATTAGTCTCACTGCTTTCCTGGAGGATCTGCCTGGGTTTGTCCCTGAAGTCCATTAAGCAGCTCTGATGGACAGAACAGATAGGAAAAGGCACTACTCTAGTAAAAGTGGGGAGATTGAAAGCAATTTGAAAGAGACATTTGTGAACAAAACAAGATTTGAACACTAGCAGCCCCACAGAAATGATCAGGACTTTCAATGGGTATCATCAGATGAAGTACTGGGGAGGAGCAGTAAGGCAATGCCCTGAGAGCAGTTAAGGATAACTGTGGGGAAGCTGTGACATCACTGGAAAATGCCAGTCTGTTTTGTTGTGAGGCCTCATTCATTCCTGTTCGAAAACACCTAAGAATGTGGGGGAAGCGTAGAGGTGCTTGCAGACTGGAGGGCACAGGAGGAAGCCATTCTCTAAGACTAAGAGAAAGCTGTCAAGTGAAAAAAGAATAGAGAAGAGCCTGTTTCTTTTTAAGTAGCATTCACAAAGGGTAGCACTTTATCCTTGTAATGTGATTTACTGCTGCATGCTGAAACTGCTGTATCACGCTAGCTATAGATTCAGCAGCTGATGATGACAGCTATATCCTCCCTTCTAGCCTTTTCCTGCTATCCTTCAGCTTTGCAGTAAAAGGCTGTTCTTACATCCCATGCGGCAACAAGATAACGTGTATCATGAGGAGCAACAAGATAGAGGTATTGAAGAGCCCATAGCATTCAGTGGAAAGTGTCGCTGAACCATGTAAGAGCACGGGCACGAGCAAATGTCTCTTCAGACTACATACCCAAGCAGCCACCCATCAACATTTCCTTTTCTGAACCATATGTCTCCAAAAAGACTTCAGTTTGGAATTCATCCGTCTAGTTCTTGTGGTGGAAGCTGCTGTTAGCCCAAAACTGTTTCCCCACAAAGTTACAGCTTTTGACTCATACACAACACGGCTGATATAGAAGACAGAAAATAACGCTATTGCACATAACCCAATGAGTTACTTTTCTGAATGGATGAGCAGCTTATGTTCTTTAAACAATTGTCTCTTTCGTGGGATTTTTTTTAAGAGTTGTTATAATCCATCTTTTTGCATTAACTGAGCAAGTGATGTCTGACTGACCTGACTTCAGCTGGAACTAAATACAGGGTACCATGTGACTCTCTCCCAGAACAAAATCATTGTGTCAGGCAGACCCAAGAAGAGGAGGTGGAATCGCATCTTGTTCTGTTAGTCAATTATACCACTCTGTTCTTCATGCAGATATGAGCCTACTTTTTGCTAGCAGGGCTTGTAAATTTAATTTATAAGGCATGGGATGAATGTAATGTGAATGTAATGTGAAGCAGCTACTCTCATCCTACTTTCTGTATGGTGATTCATAAATATCCTATGAGTGCCTTAAACCAAATTAGTTTAATCTGCTGCCAAGCTGAGTATTTTTTTTATTAATTAATTGATATTTGAATAAGACCATCCACAGCAGCAATTAACAAAAAGAGATTCCCTAGGTAAATAATGCCCACATCAAATAGGCTATTACATGTCACTCGGATCATGCAGGCATTTGACTGCCTGAATTTTTCCCTTTTTACACCTATCCCATACAGTCACTGACCTGAGATAATGGTTTCTTCTGTCCGCAGTTTATGCCTCCAATGATAATTATATTGGGCATCAAAGGCATGGGATAGTCAAAGACAAAATCCGTCCTCTTCAACCAAACGGATCCATGACTTAAAAGCTGTGTCATTGTCATTGGCTTTTGGAGAAAGTCTGAAGCCAGACTTTCAAACGTTGAAAACATAATATTGCAAACAAAAAGCTCTGAAATGCTGATCAGAAAGTTCTTCACTCTCTGAGGGAATGTCATATGGTCTGTATTGAGTGAGAACAGTCGCGGGACATAGGATGGTGGGTCTGGACTCTGAGCAGCATGACTGTCTATAGCACAAGGGACACTCCGCAAGAAGAAAGCAGAAGGGATAGAAAAGTACAAAGCAATTATCTGTCCACAGGGTGTCAGGGGATCTGTAAAGATGACATCAAACTTACTTTCTTCAATATATTTCATAAGCTCTTTGTTGTACAGTAACGATTCACAGATGGCTTTAAACAGGTCAGAGCTCTTTTTAAAATTCTCCCAGATGTCCAAAAATCTGAACAAAAAAGGCTTTTCACTGAAAGTGTCCACACCAAATGCGCGCACAAGTTCTTGAAACTCATCCTTTTTGAGAGGTACAGGATATGTTTTCAGCGTGTATATCGCGGAAGAATCTACGAGCATTCTGCTTTCTGGCGCAATGACAACTATTTCATGTCCTCTCTTGCTCAGCTCAGCCAGCACCTTCTTCATACTAAGCCAGTGACTGCCTTCCATTGGTATCACCAGCAGTTTCCCTGCAGCAGCAGAGCTTAGACAGCACAAGAAGGGGAGCAGCACTGCAACCAACATGTTGTGAGCCTGCACACTAGAGAGGCCAAGGATAGTTAGCAAGCTTTTGTAGCTACGCTCCACCTGTGCAAACACACCTCTTGCCAAACTTTTGATACCTCCACCCCTTTGAATTGCTCACATTTTAGGCGTTTACAAGTTTGCACGCGATGGGAATCATGGTAGAAGATTAATGATTATAAAAGATTGAAATGGGTGTTGTACTTTGAAAGCGGGTTTGCATGAGAAAGAGGTGTATCTCCTATCATAAACTTCACTCTCCCAAGCTGTGATTACAGCTCCTGCCTCTCAACCTCCTTTTCTCCTTGCCATACTTGGACCTCAGCCTCACAATCCTTCTTACCTTTGGTAGCCCAGCAGTTTGGACCCCAATTCATCTCCTGTTCTTTGCCCAAAGCACAGCAACCTTTATCTTGCCTCTTCACGCTTCTTGTCTCTGAGCACAGCAGATGGGCATACAGAGGGCTGCTAGCTGCCAGATGAATCAGCTCTGTTCTCTGGTAGCTGACTGCAGTAACTATACAGAGTGCAAACAACTACTATCCTGAGGTGACCTGAGCATAGGGTAGATGTTCATTGAAGATAGTGCATGCCCAGCCTTACATTTTGTTTTAGTTACCTTGTATGCTGCCAGGTAGTACTAATAAATAACTGTGTGAATGTGAACAGAAGTCATGCAAATGACTGGGAATAGCTGCTGCCTGTCCCCTATTCCTCCCCCCCCCTCCCCCCCGAAAAAGGGTTTGGCTTACAGTTGAACCACACCTCCCAGAGCTGTGATTTTTTCCTCTGATATCCATATATCTGAGATAATTTCTAAGGACCCAAGTCCTCTCCGATCTCCCACTGTACTCTTACAGCAACATTAACCCAATGCAGCATGACAGCAGGAATGATGTGGAAGGGAGATGCAAATTAATCTCCCCTTTCCTTCTGCCCAGATCAGACTGAAATAGCTGGGCACCCAATCTACTTGCTCTCTGCTCGTTTCCCAGGGATTGTCCCATGACACAGAACTGTGGGTGGCAGTTATGTGGGTTGATGAATATGCCACATCTCTCAGTTTCAGATGGGGAATGTTTGTTGCTGATGCCAAGGTAAACCCAGGCTTCCAACTTTACATCCTTTTGACAGAATACTTCCCAGGTGCACAGATGGCATTGCTCTGGGTCACCATTAGCTGACCATACAAATGTGAGTCTGCAACTTCTTACCATCATATTGGCAAACCAGTTATCTGCCACCATGTTTAGATTTTGTTCATCTATGTAATTGTACTGAACTTGCCACCTACCTAAATCATTACATCGTTCTTATCACCCTGGAGTCTAAGAGTTTCAGACCTTCATTTGCTCCCTATCCCACTACTCTTATAAAGTAGGGCAGAACTATTCTAACCATCTTACAACACTACCGATGCAAGTGAAAACAGGAGATTTGTCCAAAGAAAATCTGTCGCAGCATGGGAAATTGTCTCACAAACCCATGTGATATTCTTATCATTATGTAAGCCTTCCTCTCACATCAAACACAAAAATGCCTCCTTGAAACTCATGTACCTTAGATAGGCTTCTCCCCTTCTTGCAGCTGATGCCTCCAGTGAAGAGACTATGGGGTGAAATGTGAACGGTATCTCATTATCCAGAGACCTTCAACAAAGTGTTGGTGGATGCACGCCTCTGGACTTTGAATCAATGTTTTAGAATCTATCATGAAAGTCCTTAGATAGCAGGCTCTCTAGCATCCTGAGAAGTAGGTTCAGCATCCATAGGGAGATTGCCAGGGGTCTGTGTAGCTGGTAAAACACCTTGGGACATAAGAAACAGTATTTGGACATTTACTGACATGCTCTAAATAACATGTGAATCCATGCACAGAATGAACAGACAGAAGCTTTACGAGGATCACCACATTGGTATTACTGGGTCTATGAAAAGTGTACCAAAGCTACTCTTTTCCAGATAGTGTAGGGGTTGTCTGTCAGACAGAAGGCTGTCATCGTTGTCACAGATTGTAGGTTTTTTTTTTTTTTACAATTATTTTCTTTTCTAGTGAAACTGAGGCCAACTATACAGTGAAACATAACTTATAGTAAAGATATATATGTAAAAATAATGTTGACATACCTGTTTTTTGACCTTTTTAATAACCAAAATTAGTTGGTACAATTGAGAAAAATGACTTTGTTCTTCCATTTATTCAAACTTGCATTTTTTAAGGTAAGCAGCCAACTGAAAATTTTTTCCCACTTCTACATGCAACTTCCATCTACCCCCTGATCCTTTTAGGCATGAACTCTGTGGAGTTAAATCCTTCTCAGTCACAAATTGCTAGGCTTTTAAACACTGCTGTTTAATGGCAAGAACTGCTCACAGTGAAAGTTTATAAGTAGGTGGCTGGATAGGACTAATCCCCAACCAAGAAAGATGTGTTTGGGATATGATATTCTTCTCCAGGCCATTCAAGGCTCTGGTGAGGCTTCATTCCACATGAAGTTTCTGCATACTTATTTCCAAGTCTTGTGGGGAAAGCTTCTACCATATTGCAAGCCTACATTCGAAAAGAGCTGCGAGCTCCATTGCCAGCACTGTGCTACCATCAGCAGCTTATGACTCAGGAGTAAATTACCAGGAATTTTAAAATAGCTCAGAAGAAGGTGATGCACAGAACAGACCCTTTGCTCATAATCACTGAAAAGGCTGTCAGATGAACACTGGAAGAAGATGCTTTCAAGCTGGGCTCTGGCAGATGAAGACAGACATTTAAGCATTTATTGTGTGGTGCATTTATAGACATCTGTTTGACTTGACTTCATGGGAAAGATGGAAATGAACCAGTCTGGCAGATGGATGTGACAGAAAAAGAATTGACTAATAACTGAAAAGTTAAACCTAGAACCTTCAGTGTACATAAAAGGAGAATGGATACCTGGAAATATCCCCAGATATATCTTTGCCCTTGCCAACAACCCCGATGCCAAGAGTGCATTTTACGTTAGGTTTGAGTGCCTTCCATCCTGCCAGCTTCTCATGAGACCATCACCAGAACTGAACAGCAACACCTACAGCACACAGCTCCCACAGCCCGCAAAGCCCTGATTGCTCCTGACATGCCAGTATGTGCCTGAGCTGTCCGGATGGACTGTCCATGAGACAACTGAGAAGGGAGGACAACATGGGGCAGACAAAGAGCAGGCTTTGCTTATAGACATTTCTCAGGCTATTCTTTCAGAGCAATACAGCCAACTGTGGGAACAGGTCTCATGGAGATGGACATGGAGTAATAAACTTGAATGAAATAGAAGCTATCAAGTCTACGTCATGTTTAGGATTAAAGTTTGCCAAAATTCATACAAGCTTCACTTCGGCAAAACACCTTGTTATTTGTACAAAATTTGCATGACACTTAAATTTTCATACCTGAAAGGGCTTTAGGTTGCCAGGGTATAATTTAATCTTAATGCTCTACACTAGGGATACTTAATGCTGGATACTGCATTTCTGTATCATGTAGCATTTGTCACTGGCTTTCAATCTTTAAATACCCAGCTGTGGTTAGTTTTCAGTGTAAAATTTTTACACATTTACGTTATTGCTCTTTCAATAAAAATAAAGTAAATTTTCATACCTGAGACAGTTTTTTCTTCTGACCACAGTTTATCCCTCCAATAAAAACCATGTTTGGCATCACTGGCCTTGGGAACTCAAGTGCAAAATCATACCGTATTAGCCAAACAGATGCACGGCTTAGAAGGTCTGTTGCAGTCACTTTCTGCTGAAGAATCTCACGTGCAAGTTCTTCAAAAGGTCTAAATAGAGGCTGACAGTAAATAAGCTCCAGTATCCTGACCAGCAAGTTCTTCAAACGTTGAACAAATGTCATGCGATCTGAATTATTCAGGAATAATCTAGGGACATAGGAAGGAGGATTTGGACACTGGGTCGCTTCAAAATCCATCCCACAGGGAAAACCCCTCAGGAAGTAGACAGAAGGAACTGAAAGATACTCAGCAATTATCGGTCCACATATCAGAACTGGATCTGTAAGAACCACATCAAATTTGCTCTCTCTCAACTCCTGCATCAAGTCTTTGTTGTGTAAAAGGCTCTTACAATTGGTAAAAAAGAACATGAAAATTTTTAACATGCTTTGATACATTGTAATAATAATATTCAAAACAGATTGTTCGATAAAATGGTCATTAATAAATGACTTGAGTGTAAGAGTTAAGTGTTCATGAGCATAAGGTATTGGATACACTTTCACTGTATAATTCTGATGCTCTTGCTTCATATACAAACTTGTTGATGGTACTAACACAACAGCTTCATGTCCATTTTGCTGAAGTTTTTCGACTAACGGGCGCATGCTGAGCCAGTGACTTCCATCCTGAGGTATCACTAGGATCTTTCCGCCATCAGCAAAGATTAAAGATGATGTCAGAAGAAGAAATATCACAGCACATTGGTAAAATCGTAGAAATGGAAGAGGCATTTTGGTGGTAGCAAAACAGAATGTTCTGCTCTAGAGACAGCCAGCGCAGACTTTTATATGAAGATCTATGCAAGCCTTAACTTTCTGCAGGAAATTTACTGACTGCACAAATAAATAAATAACTTTCACAATATTCTTCTAGTTATCCTTCAATATTTAACTGCAATTGCCCACATAACAGAGAAGAAATGCCTCTCTTTGTACTTTTAGTTAAATTTTAAAATTAGAAGTATGTCACCATTTTCCTTCCTTCATGTTACTAAAAAGAGTTGTCATTGCAGCCATTGAGTTGATAATTACCAAGTCAGAAAACTGACCTGTCTACTTTCAAAAGACAACCTTTAAACTAAGCCCAGCAGAGTAAATGGAAATTGCAAAACTTTCTTTCACAGGCTTGTCTAACAATTGGAATGCTTAACCTGCATGTAAAAGGCTGATGTTAAATTCCCACCTACTGGAAGCAGTCAAACACGCATTTCTTACGCATTTATCACAGCTACCAGGCTGTGGTTAATCGCAGATATGAGGAGGAGGGAGGAAGAGAACAACCTGCTCTGGCTTTTCACTCTGTGGTACTAGACAATAAATCAACTAAATGATGAGATCTAGACAGATGAAGGCAAAGGAGGTCAGAGAAGACTTCCTAGGGTTAGGGCTGCTTAGCGCGGAAAGAAAGAGTCTTGGTCTTTGGCTACTGCCCTGAGAACCCTGTTTATATATTGTAAGCAAGATAAAGTCTGGGAGGTGATACGATAGCTTTTACTAAAATCATTGATACCACACGTGCACACACACATGAAAGACCCAACAAGAAAGCAAAGCCTCTGAGCTATCCTCCTTTCACAGATACTGGGGGTAAAGTGGACACCCATATCAAGCTATGGGTGTCTGCACCTCTTCCTCACTCTGGGCCAAAACTGAGCTGCAAACTCATCTCTCCTCTCCTACATTCCCTTTTGCAGAGTGGCCCAGCTTTAATGGTAGGAGAGATCCTTTCTTGATTAAATTAGCCTGGAACCTGATGCCTGGAGCTGTGGATTTGAAACCACTCAAGGGAGGCATGAGTTGTCCTTAGAGCTCATGTTGCCTGAGGGGGATCTGATCATATTATGGCCATTATAGCAGAATCTGGTGGTAACATCCCTGTCTGGGTTTCCAGACAAAGCTCTCACTGGGGTGGTGCAGACCCCTAGTTTGCTGGCATTCAGCAATTGCTCTGGGAATATGCAGTAAACTGAAGCCCTCAGGGCTTTGCTGCAGGAATGTTTTGTCTTTATGCAAGTAAGATAAATAGCAAACCAGAGCCTTTTGGATGGTGCTAAGGAAGAAATCTTCATGAACAAAAGACCTGATTGTAAACTATCAGCAGCACGAAGAAGTTCTTTTCCACACTTTTCCCATTATAAGCAGTGGTAGAATTCCCAGCATTTTTAGTATGGAGCATAAGACCCTTACAGCCATAGGCAATTCGACTTGTCTCTGCTTACACAAGAAGGGTGCTAGCACTTTCCAGAAAAATCAAATCTAGATAGAAGAAACAGCCTTAGTGTGACAGTGTGGAGCTATTAGAGCCTATTTCTAGAGAGGGCTTAACATGGGGGAGTGAGAGGCAGGAATCAACTTTGTGAGGCACAGGCTCAAAGTATGCAACTTCACATGTTTATGAATAATTCTGATTAAATGTCTAAGATTTGGAGATCAAGAGTTTATTGTAAGAGTTCTGGTAGGAACTAAACAAATTCTTGTGGAACTTGCTACTTGGTGGTATTTTTCCCTGCACTTGGACAGGATTTTCAACAGTAAAATTAGTTGGCTGTAAACAGCCAATATAAAGTCCATCTTCAGTCTCCAGACAAGCACAGGTCACTTGCTTGTCCCCTGTCAGACTCTCTACTTTTTGTACCTGGCCATCAGAGAAAAACCTGCGGAAAAGGTCAGGCAGCAACAGGAAGGACAACAAAAAGGGGAGAGAGAGAAAAATTAGGGATGAACCATTTCAACAGGACACAGAGAACAGCAGACAAACGGACCGATAAGCTCTTCGATTAGCACAGAATAAGTTAAAGTCAGATCTAAGCTGGATAATTATTACTCAGAAAATTAACCGGTTCATTTTTCAAAAAAAAAAGGAAAAAGAAAAGAAAAGGAAAAGGAAAAGGAAAAGAAAGTACATTTGCACGTGTTTGTTGTTCTTTGTTTTGCAGTAGCCCAGGGCACCTGGTCCCTTGGAGGTACGAAGGTGTGAAGTGGGTGGTGCTCGTTACTGACTAATGACTGCTCACTACTGACAACAGCAATTACTCATTGTTGTATTTGGAGAGCAGCATCTCTGAGGAGTTTGAGTCACCACCGGCACAGAGCCCTCCGAGAAGGAGAGCAGTGTGCCAGCTCTCGGCAGCTGTGAGGAAAGCATGGTGCTGTGAGGAAAGGATGGCGTGGGCCTTCCTTCGCATTTCCATTGTGTGATAGGGATAGGCAGCCCTGCTGAAATGCCATCTCAGTCTGAAACAAAGTTAAAGCTACCTTTCCTGTTGGCTGTTGAAGGATAGAAAATACACACTAAGCAAGACTTAAGGTTGGGTCACCCCAACTACAACTTCAGATTTGTTCACATTCTCCCACCTCCAGCCCCAGAAATATCTCTTGTGTTATGGCTTGTGTGCACCACAGACATAAAACTGGACTGGTTTTCAGGGTGTCTCTTTGAAAAGGCACAGAGCACTACAGCAATGGAAACAGTGCTGCATTGGCATGGTAGCAGCTTTGAGTAGTTGAGCCTACTTGAACTGATGCTGCCACCATCTGTAATCATGTTGAGGAATCCGGGTGCAGGTGCAGTTGATTCCTGCCTCTCACTCCCCCATGTTAAGTCCTCTCTAGAAATAGGCTCTAATAGCTCCACACTGTCACACTAAGGCTGTTTCTTCTATCTAGATTTGATTTTTCTGGAAAGCAGTTGCGCTTTAGCTGCTCTCAAACTGCTTGTCTCAGAGATGGGCTGGCTGTGAAATGTGGATTCCTTCCAACTTGAGCAGCAAACTGAGTGCTGCCAAGGGAAAAGGACAGCAAACGGATACCTCAACAGCTGCTTGTTATGTGAGCAGCATTGGACTTGGGGCTATTTCTTAAGGCTAACCTGGAAGTGCTGGTTTCACCCATTGGTTTTGTTTTCCCATAGTTAGATGATATTGCTCACCTCCTCATGCTCTGGGACTGAGAGAATGCAAGCAGGAAAATGCTGTTCACATGCATGCGTGTGTAGACTACATAATGTAATTTCTCAGATTTCTCTGTGATGGATCAGATTAATACCTTTTGTCAGCAGAAATCCTTGTGTAACTGAACTTGGTCCATTTTGATGCTAAACAGTGCCAGGCAAAAGGATTAGAATAAAATGCACAGTGGCAGCAGCTAACAGGAACTTGCCTGATTCCAGTTTTATGTTTTGCATGGCTATCATTCCCATGGAGCTATACCGGCATGTGGCTGCACAGAATGAGGTAGTATGTAGTTTGACTAGCATGATTTCAGAGGAAAAATCAACCCATAAAATGGATATGTTTACTGTAAGTTAGAAAGTGACCTTACTATAAGTATCTGCATTAGCAAGAAGCAGTCACTAAGCAAATCACAAGGCACAGATGATTTTTAGGACAGCCCTGTCCTGAGCAACAAATAGAAATCAAGTGAAAATGGTAGTATGTGATCATAAAATTAATGATTATATCCAAATATAAAGACATATGACATTTAAGACTGCCTGAGTAACTGTAATCAGAATATTTCCTGACTTTTGTAAACCAGTGTGCTTGATATTTGCAAATTTAATACTCATAACCTCTCCAGTTTTTTGTGCACAGACCTTTGGCAAATACTGTACTTTCAGCTTCATGTAAGAATTGCTGTTTTAATTTAACCAGAAAAGAAGCTTTCTTTGGAAAGGGAAACTAAGGCAGTTGTTTCATTACCATGACATGAGGGAAATTTTGGAGAAATAACTGTGCTTTATAGTCTCCTTTAATATCTGTTCTTTAAAGTATGGGAGGGACAGTGATGTGGACAAGGACAGACTAAAGAGGACACTGGGATGAACTGTTTGTTTAGAATAGCCATTTCAGGTTGATGAACACATTGATAGCATTCAATGCACAACTACCAAACTTGCTTTTTTTGAAGACTAGTGCATCTTTTACTTTCCGGATGTTGTATATCTTTCCATTGCTATATAAGGCAGACAAACAGTATTTCTGGTTTTAAAGGTGTTCAGCATTCTTTTAAAAAGTGTAATAAACAGATACTAATATGTTATCAGGTTTCTCTGAACTATCAATAGGTTCACAAACACTTTGAGTATTGCACCAAAAACTGACTCTAGTATTTGGTTAATGAATAAATCAATGACTATCACTTTAGTGCTGAAAATGAAGAGTTCCCCTATAGACATACTCCTATTAGCAACCCTGTTAACAAATTAATAGTACCTGTAGACACAACAGATTCCCTTGTTAGGTGACATGAAGTGACATTTAGATTGTGCAGGCTTTCGAAAGGTGTTTCTCAGTGTAGACATGACAGAATCCTTTCTTAAATGACACAAAGTGATACTTGGTTCGTGCAGGCTTTTGAAGGGTGTTTCTCAGTGTACCAGGTACGTGTGTGTCTTTTAGTATGCTTAATATATTCTTTGACTTCTAGCCAAAATTTTTGAATGCCACTTCAATTACATTTTTAAAAAGACCATTTAGAAATGTCTCCTTATCAGAGCTTTCCAGATGCTGCTGTTTCTGGCAATAGGGTTTCAGAACAAAGCCTGAGCCTGTTTTCTTAATAATTAGTAGTTATCATAAGAGGTTTGGACACAGTGCCAAGCTTATTGCTTAATCAGGTAAATGAATTCCAATGCATATATCGGATTTCAGATTGGTACTCAGATTGAATTTCTCACTTCTGAATTCAGTTCAGTAAGTGATGAATTAGGAAGGTAGCATTTGCTACAGTCATCTCTATGAGAGAACAAGACACTAAAGGAGATATACGTGTTTACATCAGCCCGATATGTTTGCCTTGGATTCCAGTGCCACAGTCACTCCCCTTCCATGCAAGCCCTGGGTCAGCTGAGGACTCTTGCCTCCTCACCCATTTTAATAAGAATAACCGTACTGAATCAGACTGAACACCCATCTAATAACCCTGACATTGGATGTTAGAGGAACGCTGAGGAAGGGTATAAGAAAGCAATGGTAATTATATGCATCTGGAATACTCTTCCAGCCTCCAGCAAAAAGTGGCTCCAAACCATGTGCCTTTGTATTATATCCTTTGATGCATTCTTCATGAATTCGTCCACTCAATTTCTGAATTCCTGTAATTTCTTTGCATCTATAATAGCCACTTGCGAGGCATTCCAGCATTCACCTACACAGTGGAGGAAGAATCGCCTTCCTCTCCTTTCTTTGAAATCATTAAACCATTACCTGGTAGTTTTTTCCCAGTGTCCCTTAGTTTTTTGCCCTAGAAGAGACATTGAACTGATCCTTTCTTCATCTTCCCCATGTCATACACAGTTTCAGGCACTTTTGTTCTATACATCTACTTTGTTGTTCCCAATACAGATGTTTTCCATACCTTTCATCAATCTTGTCACCTTCCTCTATACTATTTACCATATTATTTCTGAGATAAGGGATTAGACAACAGTCAGCATGAAGGTATACCATGGACTCATTTAGTGCTTAAAGATCTTTTCTATTTTGTTCTCTTCTCTTTTCCTAGCCATCCCAGGTTTTTGTTTTCTTTTCTCTTGAGCAATGGGCTACTGAGTTTCGAGGAAATATCTATTCTTATCACAAGATCATATTCCTGAATGGTAACGATCAATTCCAAGCTTACAGCTGTCTGTGGATAGGTAGATATTTTCCCCATGTGACTCAGATTGCATTTGTTTACACTGAAATATATGTACTAAATTATTGCTTTGTTGCTGTTCAGAGTGAAATAGGAGAAAATCTTTCTGCTGAAAATATAGTCCCGAGGAAGAACTAAATAGGAAAAGCCAGACTGAAGATGGGAGACACCAGTGTTTCGAAATTTAGAATGTGTGATTTCCACCAAATGACAGTGTGAAGACAAGTGAAATCAGGTATAAAATGAATGCAGGATGCTTCTATCACTTTGGTAAATAGCAAGGCAGAAAATGTATGCCATTTTGACACTTTCAGGATATAAAAGCAACAACCACGCAACCAGTAAGAATGTGTTATGGTAACTCTTAAATCTCAAACTACAAGTGCCATTCTCTCTAAACCACCATGAAGGAATGTCTGCAATCAACTTACTCTTTATTTGTCTGAGAGTTCAGTGGACTCTGTATAAGCCCCTCAAAGAGCATAAAAGAAACAGGAAAGAAGGAAGAAAAAAACTGCAGCTCCAAAGACATTGTAGTGCAAGGTGATAGGTATGATCACAATTCAAAAGTAACGGAATAATTTCACGGAAAAGAAAACGTGTCCTGCTTTGTGCATGGAAATAATTGTTCAGTGCTATTAATCGTTTTACACACTTTATGATAACTATCAAAATAGATTTAAATTCCTAGATTAGCTTTAAAAATCTGTGAGAACAACTGTGTTAGGAGTAACTGTCAAGAAAGAGAAATGAAATCATATCTGAATTTTGCATATAAGCATCTTTCTCAAAATATACTATTTCAAATTAATTCCAATTCACTTTGAAATTTAGGCTACACTATAGCCTATAAACAGAAATAAATTCACACAGATAGCCAGTTAGGAAACAATATTTCATGAAAATAAAGCCAAAGCAAACTGACTGACTTTGTTGAGCCAAGAGTTAAAAACAAGAAAAAATTCTCAGAGCATGGTCTTTTGGTTTTTAGTCAAGAAAAGGATAAGAAATGTATGCCAGAATCCATGAAAATGAAATCAAGACTGCATTTGGTCAGTGAATAATATAAATCCATTGAGGAGAGTAATTTGTAGTTAGCAGATAAAATAGCATTTTTGTTGGACTTGTCAGCAAATCCTCATTAATTTGAGTAACAGTCATCTGCTTCTATAAAGATAATTTGGTGTCAGCCTGTGGAAATCATATGCCAAAAAACAGTTGCATTAAATCAGG
The DNA here is from genome assembly GCF_028389875.1 of Rhea pennata. Taxonomy (NCBI): domain Eukaryota; kingdom Metazoa; phylum Chordata; class Aves; order Rheiformes; family Rheidae; genus Rhea; species Rhea pennata. The sequence goes on along the minus strand of NC_084668.1, from coordinate 42,907,412 downwards.
TAAAAAAAAATTTTCAACAGCACTAAAGCTCCACAAAACACATAATCACATTTCATTGGAAAATGTATAATCTGGAGAAAAAGAGCATACCTTTGACAGTGGTTTCTTCTGAACACAGTTTACACCTCCAACAAAGATCATATTGGGCATCACTGGTCTGGCATATTCAAACACATAGTCAAATCTCAGCAGCCAAATGGAAGCAGAGTTTAGAAGGTCTAAGAGGGATACATCCCTTTGAAGAACTTCAGAGGAAAACTTTGTCGCCTCTGCATATAAACCATTACAGTACCCAAGCTCCAGGATTGCAATCAGTGCATTTTCCACTCTCTGGAAGAAAGTCATGTGGTCTGAGTTAAATGTAAATAGTCTTGGGACATATGACAGAGGGTTTGGGCACTGAGTTGCCGTATAGTGTAAACCACAAGGAAATCCTCTCATGAAGAAGATGGAGGGGAGTGAAAAATAATTAGCAACTGTTGCTCCACACATAAAAATAGGATCTGTTAGGAGAGCATCAAAGTCACTTTGATTCAAGTACTGCATCATTTCTTTGTTGCTGAACAGGCCCTTACACTGAGAAAAAAATACCTTGAAAATGGCTATAGAGCTGTTATACAGTGCCAGAGCTTTCTGTAGGAAAGGCAGACCCTTCAAGTGAGAAAGAATATATTCATGAAAGGCACTATCCAGTTCTTCTAATGTGTAAGACACTGGATATGTTTTCACAGTGTGTGCCTCTGTCATTCCCATCTGCCAGCTTACTTCTGGTATAATCACCACCACTTCATGTCCTCTTTCTGTGAGCTTTTTCACTACTTGGCGCATGCTAAGCCAGTGACTTCCATCCATGGGCACCACTAGTAGTTTCCCTCCATCTGAAAGGCCAGGAATGAGGAGGAGAAAAATCCAGGCAGCAAGCTGAGAGCAAAGCCAAAAAGTCATTTTCCTGTGGTCAGATTACTGAACGTGAAAAAATCTTCTCTTTCAGGCTGAAACTAGAAGACGCTTTTGAAGGAAGCCTACCAATTTATCTGCTGAGTTGTCCTGCTTTGTCATTACCTTGTAGTTAAAGATTTACTGTCTTGATCTGTGTTCAGGGATGGCTGAGAACCAGCAGGGATTGTTTTTTGTAGTTATCTGGAAGGCCAAATGTAATGACCTTTTCCTTTGCTAAGTCACTGCAGTTCTTCAGTGCTCAGTTGAGAGCTGTTTCCCCAACACATTAATCAGATTTGTTAAGACTTTTCATTTGATCCTTGATGTGTCTCATCTTTCCTTTTGGCCAGGGCTAAGGAAAGCAAGTCTAGGGAGAGCTAGCCGAGAAACACAGTAAAAAATGAAAAGAGCCATGACAAATTGCATAGAGACACAGATGTTTAGATGAATTCTCTGAAGACAGAACAGGAGAAGCTCCAATCAAGGGGAAAGAGCAGGTGGGCTAGCAGACTTCTGAGATGGCAGGAATCAGAGTAACCCTACAGAGTACAACAGCACCGAGACTTTTAAAGAGATTGACCTAGCAACTGAGGCAGAGATCTATAAAATGGAGCCTAAGTCCTTGCTTAAGAGCAGTAGGTTGATTTTTGAACAGTCTAGGGGAGGGCTCTGACTCCCAGGCTTTTCTGAGGCAATTGAAACCCTTACTGATTACCTATACATTGGGTAGATGCCAGGAGTAAGACATGTACCAAGTATGTTTTCAGGACTAATTCCACTATGATTTAGGCCCAGATATGGAACATGACTGTTAGCTAAAGAGCAGCTTCAGCATGACTGTAGATTTGCACAAAACTGGGAATCTACTGAAAAGGTGTTGTGGAGAACTATCAGCTTCACAACATTGCTTTGAGGTTATCAGTGATGCCTAAAAGCACTCTGACATGGAAAAATAATGAAGCATAGGATATTTAGAGCCTTGTGGCCTCTGTCCCATAGATGCACACCTGAGATACAGTCTTGCATTTCTGTTCCATACAACTATCAATGCATCAATAAATTTTTCTAAATTTATTTTTCCGCTTTGCCAATGTCTAACTTTTTCCATACGTAGAGAAACTACTGAGTAAGTGGCAGAAGGCTGAAGCTTCTTTTTTCTTTTAGGCACATGATAATATCAGCAAACAAAACCTTTGACATTCAGAGTGGAGAAGGGAAGCTCTGAGGTAGAAGAGTAAAAAAATAATTTCAGAATTCTTTTGTTATTTTCAACTACTTGAAAAAAGATGAGCAGCAACTAAAATATGTTAATACTTCCAGAATGAAAAAAGACAGTAAAAAAAGTCATTAGAAAAAAAGATCAATTTAACAAACATTTTCTCATGAAAATGGTGTTTTATTTTTTTTTTCTAATGGTCCTCTCCATTTTCTGAAAAGAGTAAGGAGACAGCTTTTAACACCCTGTGCCAGTTAAATTTTTGGCCCAATCCACAACAAATGTTCTCTTGCATACTCAAATGATTGTTTTCTATATCAAGATGAGTCCAAGTCTTGAAGCATGCTTAATGTGGAAAGCAGACAGTGCAAAGGAAGCTTGGGGCACATCAAGTATAACAGTGCCTTGGAGGAGTTCATGAACACTTGCCAGTGTCTCAGGGGGCTTGGTTATCTGGCAGCTTTAGGAAAGAAGTTGTGTAACAGTGTGAAGAACTACACATCCCTAGCTTCTTTCAAAGAGAAAACTGATTTTCTCTGATTAGTTGTGAGGTTTATCTGGTATTTGAAATTGCAATGCTAGTACAAGCCCTAACCGATGTCTGATGGGACCATAAAACCCCAGAGAAGGAGCTGGAAGGCTCTTAAGGGGCTGTGGAACAAACCTCCGTTGCAGGATAGTGCTGTGCCTAGAGGGGATGACCAGGAGGGGCCAGTGAATAAACAGCTCCAGCCTCAGGGGAGTCTCCCTGAAGTAGAGGCAAGCACTTGGTCTACAAGGGTTGTAGCTTTATAGGGCTATTCCCAGTGCTGTCCTTAGTGATTTGGGCCACCATGGAACTGGGACACTCTCCTCTGGCGGTGCCCGTCATTCAGCAGTAGTTGAGGGCATGTGCTTTAATTTGGCCTCTTTGGGAACAGCCTTGTGGCCTCTAAACGGAGGCCGTATCTGTGGCTGATGCCATCCTGCATCACCCCCTCCAAAATGCTCGCAGGCATGCCTGAATTTACTCAGGTAGCAGGGCTGAGGTAAGTGGCAGTGGCTGCGGTGGATGTGCCACGCTGAGGATGTCCTCCAGGCACCTCTCTGGTCATGGGGGTAGCGGGTATTGCCTGGTGCAGGATAGCCAGTGCCGAGTTGCTATGGACCGCCCCACGGGCAGAGACACTCAGGCTGCCATGGGGCTGTAACTGGTGATGGGGGTGCGGTGCCAGACGGGTCTCCACGTTAACACCGGGCCTGCCCGAGCGCCAGGGAGGCCTCACGCCCACTGACACGGCACACGGTGGCCGGCAGGAAACTACAGCCCCCAGAAAGCCTTGCCGGGAGGCTTCCGCTCCCGGCGGGCAGTGCGCGGCCCTGTCGTTGCCCTGGTGACGCTACCCCGCGCCGCACTACAGCTCCCAGCAGGTTGTGCCGACCAGGGGCAGTTTCGTCGGCTGTTGTTTCTGTTCCTGTCGTGTCGCGCATGGGGTGGTTCTTTCCTAGCTCTGCTAAAAAAAACGCCCTGCGAGTTATAGGCCAAAGAAGTGGGGGAGTGGGTTGAGAGGACGCCATGATCCTCTCCGCGGGCTTGGCCCGGTGCACTGTGGGAGGTGTAGTCCCGGAGATAGCAAACGGCCTCCGCGTCCCAGCGTGCTTTGCGCGGCGCCAAAACAAACATGGCGGAGGGGGTGGCAGGTCCGTGGGGTTGGGGCGGCGGGCGGCGGCTTGATTCCGTGTCCCAGCAGTGAGCGGTGAGCCGGGGCGGGCGGCGGTGGCGGCGCCTTCTTCCCCGGGGCTGGCGGCAGGCAGTGTCTCGTCTCTGCTGGGTCCTGTGCTGCGGCGGCAAGGGCCAGCCGCAGGTAGGGCTGTGCTTGCCTGGGAGCTGCCAGCAGGCCCAGGGCAGTGACTGTTGTCTTCTCTTTGGTACTGGTGAGATCACATCTTGGCACTGGGCCCAGTGTGGGGCTCACCAGTGCAGGAGAGATCTGGGCATACTGGGGAGAGCCCAGTGGAGGCCACTGAGATGGTCCAGGCCTTGGAGTATATGGTAGCTGAGAAGAGACTGAGAGAACCGAGTTTGTTCGGCCTACGGAAGGGAAGGGAAGGGGAGACCCTGCTGCTGTCTGCAGCTAACTAGTGGGAGGATATAGATGGAGCCTGACTCTTCTTGCTGGTGCACAGGGATAGGATGAGAGATGCAGATGCAAGTTGCAACATGGAAGTTCCCATTAGAGATAAGGAGTACATTTTCACTTGGAGTGTTGTCAAGCATTGGGACAGAGGCTTAGAAGGGTTTGGTGATGTCCTTTGCTGGAGCTATTTCTGCTTTTCCTGATCAAGACCCTAAGCAATGTGATCTAAGCTGGCCTTGGTTTGAGGGGGTGTTGAACTGGAAAACTCTAGAGATCCTTTCTAACATATACATACATATATATGTGTATATATATATATAATATATATATTTATATATATATATATATAAATGGAAGGCAACTGCTAGCAGCAGTGCTTTGAGGATCCTGAAATGAGCAGTGAGGGAGGGTTTGGGGCTACCATGCTGAAGTGCTTCTCTGGAGAGGTGGGTGGTACTGTGGACTGTCAGTAAGGCAGTCATTGCCTTCTAGATATACAGCTTTTCATGGTGACAAAGCCTATTATGAGCAAGAGGAGGCATCCTGATGTGCATTCAGATGAGGAACATAGAATGTGTCATAATCTTTGCATAGTTAAATGCTGAAGTACAACAGGCCTAAATGAAAAAGAAATGAAGTTTGAGACACAGATTGGAAAGGATGCTAAAACTAGCAATTATACCTTGAAAAGCTTAATGCAAAAAGATCAAAATTATCTTTTTTTTTTTTTTTTTTAATCTATGTTCATTAAGAAGGAATTCCAATCAAATAATTTTATTTTGTGGGATTATATATGGGGATATTCCTCCTAGGAAGTAGTGAAGAGGAGTTATAGAACAATTTGAACGTTGATACATTGCTCAGAGTAGCTAACTGTATAGCAATTAGAACTAAAATGTGTTTTTGCTCTTTTAAAAATAGCAAGTTTGATAACGCTATTTTAAAAAAGAGCTTTAGGAGATACCTGGAGAAATATAAATGGGTTGAATGGGAGCTCTCAGCTATATTTGGATTTCAACAGGTCTTCAAGAAGATTTACCACTGTAGATTTAAAGAAATCTAGCTGACACAAGAGGAGAAGGCATTTTTTTGCTTGATTAAATAAATAGATAAAAGATAGAAAACAGAAGGTTGACTCTCACGGTGGGAGTATCTTTGTATTTTTCCTAGGGCCTGTATTTTCAGCATACCATAAGCTTTCAGGAAAAGCAGTCAATGTCAAAATGATTAATTTCATAGTGATGATATTCAGTGTAGGTGTGTAGAAAGAGACAAAACATAGGTCAGGGATAATCACAACTTTACATAAGTGCATGCACACACACAAGCACACACACACACACACACTTTATAGCTTATATTTGGATGAAATCAGGAAAATAATATATGTTTCATTTAGAAAAGGCAATTTTGTGCTCAGTAGTTTTGCAATAAGAATTAAATATAACGTTATTTAGTGATGGTGGTCTTTGGTTTGTGCACATCTTTAACATTTTATGCAGATGTGATCCTCATCTCGGAAAAGGTTATAAGAAAAATTCAAGGGATTTGGAGAAGGTAAAGTTATTTAAGGATAATGGAAGGGTGCAGTTTTGGTTGTAGGAATGGATACATCAATGTTGAGCCTGTTGTCTGGGGAAAAGATGAATAGAATATCATTAAGATCTGTAAAATTACGTTTGGAAAGAAGGTGATTACTCAGTGTTTCAGTATAACTTATTGATTAATCATTTCTAATACACAAACTGGAATAGAAAATGCAATTATCAGGTGGCAAATGCTTAAAAAAAAAAACAAAACAAAAAGGAAGTAAATGCTAAAAGATCGTATGGCTTCCAAAAAGGACTGGGGAAAAAAAACATGGAGGAAGAATCATTTTGTTGCCGTTGAGTTTCTGCCTCTCAAATGTCCGAAGCAAAAAGAATAGTTTGGTAAAATAGCACTGTATTTTTGCCTGTTTCTTAAGCTCTACCTATCTGAATTGGCCAACAGTAGAGACAGGTTATTGGGGCACACGAATTTTTTCAGACACAGTGCAGGCAATTCTGGTCAGTTTTTGAGGCCTTCTTACCTTTCCTTCAGGGAAGCAGGCAACCTGAGCATTAGTTAATTACAAGTTTTTAGAAGTGTTTAGTACAATTTTACCCTTTATTTTTGTATATATGTTTTTGCTGAGGCACACAAAACTGAAATGTGATGTACATGATTCTAGTTAAAGGTCTTTATTCTAACCAGTGCTAAGACAACATTGCTTTTAACTCACCTTTTTTTACTATGTTAATGCATGATTCTGTGTATTTATTATTTGAATGAGCTGAATAGAATTAGACAATATATAAGAAAATTCTTTTTTCAAGGCTAAGAGGCTATCTTTGAGGCTTTTCTTGAGGACAGAGCCAATCGCATTTTTTTATAGTAACAGATTATTTTATTTATTTATTTATTTATTTATTTTTAAAGGGCTGTTTTGTCTTCACAATGTTCGGAGACTTATTTGAAGAAGATCCCTCCTTTATTTCAAATAATCAATGTGGAAAAGGGAAGAAGTCAAAGTACAGAGGTGCTGAGCCTCCAGCTCCCAGGGAGTTCACCAACCTAAGTGGCATCAAAAATCAGGGTGGGACTTGCTACCTCAATTCCCTTTTACAGACTCTGCTTTTTACACCCGAATTTAGAGGTACTGTATTCAAAAACTTCTTCAAGTAATCTTTTATTTGATTTTGATATTGTCTAGTGACTTGCATTACTAGTTATTTATTAAAAAACACCACAAGTGCACATCCTTTTCCAGAGAGGTTTATTTTGATTCACTTGAAATAAGTATAGAATACACAACTATCAGTCTATAAAATTAGTTTTGTCACTACTGCACAAAGCATAAGTATTGTAAACATGTAACTTTCTCATTGGTAGACAGGCTAATCCTTGCATAAATAAGAGAGATTATTGCTGTCCATAATGTGACATTCATTTTTAAATGCAATCATTGTTTGTTTTATTGCTTTGTTGCTTATTTATACTTCATTGTTTAGCTTGAACTAGTTGTATGGCATAAATGATGTTCAGAAACATTTAATATCTTTGTTGAAAAGCGTGTGAGACTGCTACAGTAAAATAAATCCTTAAAGAGAAGACTCTTGAAGACTTTTTTTTTTTTTTTTTTTTAAAAGGGGGGGGGGAAATCTTTTTAAGTCATTTTTCTTTTTAATTACAGAGGCACTGTTCTCTCTAGGACCTGAAGAACTTGGGACTCTGGATGATATCAGTAAACCAGATGCAAAGGTGTTTAAAACTGTTTAATTAGTCACTGCTGTATGTTGATTCAGAAGAGTGTTGTTTTACTTCACATGAAACTTCTCATGAGAATAAAAATCTCACATTAATATTGAAAAAAGTTTGGTTGGCAGATGCTTCATTTTGCACACAGATGTAAGCTTTCAGTGCCGCAGATTTTACTGTAAAAGTAAGATGCTGAACCTATTCCTGCTGAATTTGATAGACAAGGTCCTTTTTCCTTCACACTCAAAGTCTGCACAGTGCTTTTCTTTTTTATTTTATTTTTTTCCTCCTCCCTACTGTAATTAAAGCTGTAGTACGATAGCTTATTTGTTATCAGTAAAAACACTAAATTTGTGTCAGCCTAGTTGCCTGCCGTGAGGCTCTTTGAAGGTTTAGCAGCACATACATGCACCAGATATCACAAGACTGGAATTTAATCTTTGTTTAAAAACTGCTTATTCACGTTCACTACAGAATTTTATTCTTTAGCTCTTCTGCTTAAATGACAAAATTGACTGCTTGGGAAAGTGTTTATCTTTGTACATCAAAGATGAAAAATAGGCAGCTGATTGAGCTTGTTGGCATTAATCCTTCTCCTTCCCATCTCCTCTCGCCCCACTACCCAATCCTTTACTGAACGAGAAATAGATCCTGATAAGTCTGTATGCCTTGATGTCTTGTGGGTGAGTTCTTAGGGTTTAACATTATGAAAAATATAAAAAAGTTGTATTTTTTTGCTGTGGTGGTGGTTTAATTTTGGTCTATACAATTTTGCTTTATAACAAAACTTACATTCCTTAACTATATTTAGCTGACTAGGTGAAACATTGTAGATTTGGGGAGCTAGGATTGGCTGATCTTCTATATGACTGGGAGCTGAGCAAACTATATTATAAAAGCCATAAACAGTGGTAATTAATTTAGTACTGAAATTATAATAGATTTCTGTATAAAATTATATTTCATTTTATTTAAATGATTGGTTTAATGTGTCTTTCTAATCTGACTTTTTTTTTCACACTTAGGTTCGAATAATTCCATTACAGCTTCAACGGTTATTTGCTCAGCTCCTGCTCTTAGACCAGCAGGCAGCATCTACAACAGATCTTACTGAGAGCTTTGGGTGGAATAGCAATGAGGTACAAATTCCCATATCTGACACTATCATTGATAAACTTTTTCCTAAAGAGGAAGTATTTTTAGAATCTATCACTTGGGGGGAGAGAGAGAAAAAAAAAAACTTACTGTATTTTGAATTGTGGAGGTAGCTTTTAATTGGGTCAACTCTTACTGTTTTGTTTGCATCTCCACATGAAATACATGCCAGTTTGCAGTGAGCAACAGAAAAAGTTACTCCTTCAGAGAAGATTTCAGTAGCTTTTCCTTTATTTTTTTGCAGGAACATTTTTCCAGCAGTTATTAAGGTTAAATAAATAGATTATTACCTGAAGTGACCTGTGTAACTCGTGTTAAAGTTTAATGGGAGTATACTCAGATGAATGTCTCGTGGATTGTGTTTTGTGTGCTTGTTACAGAAGAAGCATAACTTTAGTCAAGAATGACAAATAATAGTAAATGGTGTCTCATAGCAGTAAATACTTGGGAACAAATAATAGTAGATGTCTTTAACAGTAGTAATTGCTTGAGTAACCATTGAGGCAGCTCTCTGCTGCACTTAATGTGTGTTGTTTCTTAAGAGGTTAGGCAGAACAATAAGTAAAGCAGATGGCACTTCTTCAAGTTTGCTTTTTATCATGCAGGAAATGAGGCAGCATGATGTGCAAGAATTAAATCGAATTCTGTTCAGTGCTTTGGAAACTTCTCTTGTTGGGACTTCAGGTCATGACTTGATTAATAGGTTGTACCATGGTATTGTTGTCAACCAGATTGTTTGTAAAGAATGCAAGAATGTCAGTGAGAGACAGGTAAAGTCACTTTTTTTTTTTTTTCCCCAGAACCTATTCAGCTTGTTGAAGATATTTTTTGTTGGTTTAAATGTGGTGGGATTTTTTTTTTTGCTTATTTAACTCCTATAGGAAACTACATCTTTTTGCATGTCACTGGTGATCTGTTGAAGCTAGGTAGTATGTATGGCTAGGGCATTGCAGACTTATAAAAATACGGAGTTTATGCATGACTTTGGCAAATCTTGGCTGGTATTTTCTAAACTACCTACATCATGGTGTGTGATGTGACTCATCGGCAAGGGGGGAAAGCATTATTGCATCTTCTGAGTTGCCAAGTATTGCCTTTAGTAGATGCATTTAGCAGAGAGATGAGCAGTGAAGTAATAACAGTAAAAAAAAATCTTTTCATCTTTTTTCTCCCTGCTCTTTCTAAAAAAAAAAAAAAAAAACCAAAAAAAAAAAAAACCACTCTTGAATAAAAAAAGGAAGTTGAAATGATGTAATTCTTATTCTGTCCATATATGTTTTGACCTGTCAACAGTGAATGCAAAATAAGTGCTGCAGTTGATGGGATCAGTGTCTTCCTAGTGTACCATAAAGTTGCATCACTTGTTACTTACTGTTATTGTTGTACTTCTGTATAGGAAGATTTCTTAGACTTAACTGTGGCTGTAAAAGGTGTCACTGGCTTGGAGGAGGCCCTGTGGAACATGTATGTGGAAGAAGAGTACTTTGAAAATGATAACTTGTATCGATGTGGAGCCTGTGATAAACTTGTTGAAGCCTCAAAGGTAATATGTTTGGCGATTCCCAGTATTCAGTTTGGTAACAATTAGGAACTGAGCTTATATTGGTGTGTTCACCACCTACTCGCAAATTGAGAAAATCTGCATCTTTAATCAGATAGCATATAATAAGAAGATATCAAAAACTCTTCTTATATCTTTGACACAGAATGTGTTTTTGTGGCGTATGCTTGTGTCATACCCATCTGCCAGCTTATTTCTTGTATAACCACCACCACTGCTTCCTGTCCTCTCTGGGTGAGCGTCTCCACTACTTGCTGCACACTAAGCCAGTAACCAGCAGGAGTTTCCCTCTCTCTGAAAGGCCAGGAATGAGAAGGAGAAAAATCCGTGCAGAAGAATCATTTTCCTTCAGTCAGAATACTGAATGTGAAAAAAGTCTTCTCTTTCAGGTGGGCTTTTGAAGGAAGCCCACCGATTTATCTGCTGAGTTGTCCTGCTTTGTCATTATCTTGTAGTTAAAGATTTACTGTCTTGATCTGTGCTCAGCGTTGGCTGAGAACCAGCAGGGATTGTTTTTCTTAGTTATCTGGAAGGCCAAATGTAATGACCTTTTCCTTTGCTAAGTCACTGCAGTTCTTCAGTGTTCAACTGAGAACTGTAGATGTTAAGCCTGTGATATCTGTTGGGAATGGTCCTCAGAAGTGCAGGAACATGCAGACTGGAACACTCTTTCATCTGGCCCAGTTCCCTGACTTGACCCTTGAGTACCTTGGAGAAGCTGTAAGAGTGAGGGAAGTGTACAGTCATACCTCCCTGATATTTCTTTTTCATTCCAAGTGATGTCATCCAGCTTTACTACTAAAGCCACCAGGCTTGATTCATACTTAAGACACTTTTTGACATGGGTATCTTCCATGACCTTTAGCTGCTGTTTTTTTTTTTTTGTTTGTTTTGTTTTTTGTTTTTTGTTTTTTTGTAATATCAGCTTGAATATAGTACAAGTCTTGCAATGTGGAAGGGAAATGATGTGTCCTGAGCTTGCCTTTGCACTAAGTGTATCAATGCCTTGGAGTTCATGAACACTTGCCAGTGCCTCAGTTGGCTTGGTTATCTGGCAAAAGTTTATTTACAATTTAAACTTTGCTGGGTTCAAGGGAGTGCAGAATACAATTGCTTATCTATCAAACTTAGTCATCTGCACAGTACAGCAGTCAGAACTTTGAATGTGGGTAAGAAGTCGCATAGCTGGGGAAGGCCAGGGAGAGGAGAGGACAACATCAGGTGAGAGGGACTGTGCTTTAAGGCTGTAGCAGTAAGGAGGGAACTGATAACAGCATGACTGCTGCTTTTGGCTCTGTAATTCCATAGACATGGTGTGCGTGATCACAACGTGATTGCTCTGAGAGTCAGTCCTGACAGCAAGTGTGGTGCAATTTGGTTCGCTCCAAGGTTGTTTGTAGCTTTGTGTAACAGTGCGAACATCTATTTGCACCTAGCTTCCTTCAGAGGGAAAGGTGGTCTGTGATCAGTCTGGCCCATATTTATACATGCCGTTCCCTCCTTCTAGTATTTTGTGGAGCTCTGGATATGATTTTTTTCTACCTTCTTTTGTCTTGGCTGTTGAAGAAACTGGTAATTGAAGGTATCAACAGCTTTATCAAATTTAAGTCACACTACTAGGATTTTCACTCCTAAGTTGGAAGAGTACGCAAAATACTTTGTGCTATTAAGCTCTGCAAAGTAGCCTTCACAATGGATACAAATGAAATACCAAATTCTAGGATTTTTTCTAAACTATAGGTGTGTTTTTGCTAGGCTTGGTTCTGGCTCTGCAAATGGAGAGTTGGATGGGGACATTGGAAAGGCCCAAGAGCACAGTCGCTGAATTTGCTCTTATATTCAGAGGATAGCTGGTTTCACTTTGCAGTAATGTTCCTCCTGTGTGCACATGCACCAAGATGTTATGCCTCAATGTGTGTTCTACCTTAATGAATTAGATTATGTTGGCTTTCCTTCCTTGAAGGTCATCTCTTCCATAAATGGGGGAGACTTCAGTCCTTGCTTGGGTGTTCTCTGGCTGTCTGCAGCTCTTCTAGAATACGCCAACTCTTCCCAGTCAGCCATGACATCTTGCTCATTTATTGTCATCCACAGACCTTAGTCAAGACCCTTTCCTTCAAGCAGTCATGAAGATGTTAAGCAAGAAGCGACTGTGATGTATTTTGGTGATATTCTTAGAGCATTTCTGTTATATGATGAAGCAGCCCAACAGCCTATCACTTAACAGCAGGCTGCAAAATAAATGTAAGAATGATCCCTTTTCTAGGCAATACACATTTGTCAAATGTAGTTATATCACAGATAACATCATGTCAGACTTCTACATTTGAAACCACAGTGGCTGTATGAGTCCTGACCTACACTTGGTGGAACCCTTTGGAACTGTAAGGTTCCTAAAGGGCATTGGAACAAATCTCAGGTGGAGTACAGTGCTGTGCCTGGAAGGGTGGGGGAAGTAGAGGAAATGGCCTCAGTGAGGTCTCCTCCTTGCAGTAGGAGCAAGCACTTTGGCTTCAGGGTTGGTAGATTGAGCTTCATTCATAGCTATTCTTCTCTGGTTACTTCAGGGGGGCCTATCACAGGTGCTGATTTGAGTGCCCCACTGTTTATCTGGGAATGACAGGCCACCATGAAGCTGGGTTGCTGTATTCCTGTAGCATGTGCTATTTAGCAGAAGTTGAGTAAAGGTACTTCATACTGGGGTGCCAGGTTCTGTGCAGGACTGATGCTGTACAAGGGGCCAAGAGCAAAGTTGATGTAAAAATGCTGTATACCCTGACTTTGTGGGTAAATGTAATCCCAGTGGTATGAAGGCAGTTTCTTCATAATAAAAAAATTCAAAAAAATCCTCTTGCAAAGAATATGTGGGGCAAGGAAACATAATTGCTGGCTGTAATTTTGGCAATGGCCTTCTTCCTTTCCTGTAGAAGGATAAAGTATGGGACTAGTGATCAGCATTCAGGGAAGGTGTAGGGCATAACTAGAGTGGAAGGAGCTTGATTTGCTTTTAGGAAGGTTGGTTGGAAGGAGAATTGAGAAGGGCATTTTTAGTTGTGCCTCCTTCGTTGTAACAAAGTTTTCCTAGAACATACCATATCAGATTTGCTCATAGAGTGATGGAAACATTCTTTATAACTGTGTACTTCTTTTTATCATTTTACAGTCAGCTAAGCTACGTAAGTTGCCTCCTTTTCTCACCGTTTCTCTCCTGAGATTTAACTTTGACTTTGAAAAGTGTGAACGATACAAGGAAACCAGTTGCTATACATTTCCTGTTCAGATAAATCTGAGGCCTTTTTGTGAGCAGGTTTGTATTGTTATGTTTGTTCAAATTACTATATACTTGGCAAAGAATTGATACCTCAAGGACAAGCTATCTTTCATTTTGCATTTTGCCCAAGCAAGATATTGAACAAACGTGTGGGGTTCTTTTCTGTCTCTAACTCCCTCTTTTGGAAATATTTTGGAAAAACAAAGTTGGAAATACCTTGTAGCAATAGAAGGGAGGAGAGGGTATTAACGATCTAAAACTTAATCTAATATTTGCTTGAAAGAAAGATTTATCCTCTGAAAATTGAAATTAAACTTACTTTTTGTTGACCTTGTCTGATAATACCATATATGAATTTAGCTACCTATATTGTATACGCCTGTAGCTGTTTCATTTTTTTAGAAATCTGTCTTTAGTATTCTTATTTTTGTATTTAATTATTAACTGAACTATGCCATTGCCTGATGCCAACTTTGATCCTTAAAATAAATAAAGAATATTCTTAATAGATACACCATTACTGAAAAGGGATTTATTTTCTTATTGTAATGCTTCAATGCAGGTTGTAAATCTCTCAGTGTTTGCATTTGTGGAAGCCTTTATTCAGATGGTTTGTGTAAATAAATACCTTGCTTGTTTTCTGTATTCTTTTAAACAAAAAACAATGCTTATGAATCCGCTGGTTGAACTCTTCTATTAGTTGTGTAAATATTATGTCATTATGGAATGTATGAATTTCCAATCTTGATTAAAATCATGCTTAATAAGTCCATGCCTTTGTCCACACTTTGCTTTCAGTTCATGCTAGTGTTCCCACTTCAATCTCCATGAATGCGAAGAGACAGAGAAATACCACAAGCTGTGCTGTTGATGTAAAACTGTCATTGTGTGAAAGACTGGCTGTTTTTTTCCACTAATCTCTTGTTGTTCTTGTTTCTTAAAGACTGAATTGGATGATTCAGAGTATATGTATGAGCTCTTCTCTGTTATTATACACAAAGGTGGCTGCTATGGAGGACACTACCATGTTTATATCAGAGATGTGGATGAATTAGGGAACTGGCAATTACAAGTAAGTTGTTTTGAAAAAAAAAAAACACTTTTTTTCATAGTCATTTTTGTGGTTAGCTGTTACAGTTAGACACAGGTTAGCTGTTTGTAAATAAATGTGTCTTCCACTAGAGGAAATTGATACTAGATTTTTTTTTTTTTTTTGGTGACACTCTGCATCCTATAGTAAGCTATAGAGGCAGCTTATCAGAAGAACTTGTCTGTTTGGTAGCTAGCTTTCTGCCACACACATCCACACAGTGGTCAGTAACTATTCTGTTATGTAACTGTACTATAGGAGTCTTATCCACTAACGTGTGACAAAAGCACAGAGTCAGATGTTAGGAGTGCAGGCACACCATTCATCTGACTGCAAGCTGTTTGAATCCTTTCATACAAAACCATGAGTGGATCTTGGTCATGTGTTGTGTGCCATATGATGAACTGAGTGCTTCCATCTGGCCTCCACATAGCCATATAAAGAGGCTGGAGGAAACATCTGCGTGAAATGTTATGCACAGGCTGCTGTACAACTTTTGCTTTGAGGATTTTCTTTACATTTCTGAATTGCACATGCTAATGTTAGTGCAGACTATAACAGAGAACTGCCAGTTGTATTTGAAACAACAGTATTTGAGAATCCTAATATTCTTCATATACAGGAGGAAGAGCATAATACAGTTGAAGATAAAGTTTTAAGAGATTCAGAAAATACCAAAGAAGTAGAAAATCCACTGGCAGTGTTGAAAGGGATTTTAGCAGAGGTATGGTATGTAAAGAGTTTATTGCTTCTAGGGTCGCTAATATCAAAATCAAAGAAGAGGTTAAAATATGCAGGAGTGGGTAGGTTAAGAATACAGATTTTTTCTGGACTTGTTTGAAGCATATGAAACTCATAAAACTCATAACTTAAGTAGACTTTAATACTTAAAATGTCTTGTTCATACTGAAAGAGGTCATTTTTTGAGTATTTCTTAAATTGCTTAGCTAAGCTGTTGCAAAAGGTGATGTTACCTTGGCATATTAAAAAACAGGAATGATTTATGAACTTCAGAATTGGGTTCTTTGCAGCTGATCTCTTGACGTTCATAGCCCTCCTCTTCATTATCTTAGTTTTTAATTTCTGTGTTTCTGTAGGAAGAATCTAAACAAATGCCTGTCAATCAATTGGGACAGAAATTATTGGAGAAAAATGGGATGTCTTGGAACAAGAAATACCGAAAACAATACGGGGCGTTAAGAAAGGTAATCTACCTGTATGTTAGTTTTCCTTAAATCTGTTAAAAGAGTATTAGCTTATTACCAAGGTAACTTTATATTTGTATTCCTGTGGAATAATCAATAGGATGGTAGCTGAAAGCACTGGCAATTTGACTAACAAAATACTCATATATGGGAGAGACGAGATTTGTAACATAAATTAGCGTTCATAATTAGACTGGAAGATACAGATTGGGGAACATGGACAAGATCCTGAAGGGATTTCTGCCTGAAAGAAAGCCTTTTTTTTCCTTCTTTTTTTTTTTTTTTCCTTCTCCCTCCAGCCACAGTCTGGCCTAAGAAAGAATTAACTTCATTGACCTAAACCTTTTTGTATTTTATATATTTTTTTGTGTCTATGGATGAAACTGCACAGGCATTGCTAGTGCTTGAACACAGAAACCCTGATGAGAATTAAAGAAATAATGCAGTGTCTCTTCACAGTCATGACAGAAATGAGTATTTGAATCCATACACAATTTTGTTTTGTATAACGTGGGCACCAATCCTGTTTGACCTGTCTACATGCTGCTAAAATGAAGGTAGAGATTAGAGTGGATAAGCTGAGAGAAACTGAAAGAGTAGATTGTTCAAGTGCCACAATGGGTAGTGTTAATTTAGCTGACTTAGATCAGTTTGAGGTACGATTCCGCAGACCAGAAGTTAGCCTAAGGTCCGTGTTGGTAAATGTGGAGATTGGGGAGCGGATGGATAGAGCAGTATGCTAGTTGGAATTGGTACTCTCCTGTGTGTCTAATAAAGTAGAAGCTTTTTAGTCACCTTAGAGCATCTCTTTCCTGTTTCCTTTCAGATAGCAGAAAGTGTGCACTTCTGAGAAGGGTTTTAAAAGGAATCCAGTATCTCAAGTGAGCCAATATCCTTGAAATTCAGAACATAGTCTGATTTAATTCTTAGTGATGCATGTAGGTCAAAGCAATACTTTCACTGTTTCTTGCATGTTAGTTTGCAGTTACGCAGTTTCAGATTTTGCTTCCTGTATGTGAAAAATACCAGGCAGAGAAGTTAGTGAGGCGGAAGGAATTAAATTTTCCTGTGTAAAATTGAGAAAATACATGAGGAAGCATCATAAAAACAAATTTTCCAAAGACATGGAAGTTGGAAGGGCTGGGGGTTTTGTATAAATTTGAGGACAAATCCAGTGAGGTAGCTAATGCAGTCTGCTATGTTTAATGCCAGATATTTTCCAGTTCTAGAAAGCTGTTTGTTCATCTTGTCCTTGCTTTCCTTTTAGTATTTGCAGAATCATCCCCAGATATTTCAGTTCAATCCTAATGAAAATAAGGTTGGTCTTAAGGAGAAGTATCATAAACTCCCATTGAAGTCAGATTCTCAAGGAGAAAATCTGCAAAGCCCTCATCAGAAGAATGATGTCCAATGGAATTTAGGAAAAACATCTACAACACTGAGGGACAGCTCTGCTGGTGGCCGTTGGTTTGATCTGAATGATTCAAAAGTCCAGCCAATTAAGGAGAAGGAAATTGAGAAACAATTTCAGGGTAAAGAGAGTGCCTACATGCTGTTTTATCGAAAATCTCAATTAAAAAGACCACCAGAAGGTACAAAAAATTTATCTTGATATGCTTTGACACTTGTTTTGGAGGATGAAGGCAGTTGGGCATTTCTGTGCTTTCCAAATATTGATGATACAGTTGCCTGTCTTGTGCTCAGTGAAAAAGAGGCTAGCTAGAGATAAGAGATTACCTCTGCAAAGGGAGTGTACAGTTAACCTGACTATAGGTGAAGCAGACTTTTTTTTCCAATACTCTTCTTAAATACTAGCAAAAAAACTAGTGGAACAAATAAAAATCGTTGCTGATAGCATTCATGTCTCCTTTTCCCTTAAGGAAAAGTTGGTGGGAACATGAGAGGAAGTTAAAGAACTCGTTTATTTTGTATCATCTTGCAATTTATCCTCCGTATTGCAAAAAGCTGTATTGTTATTGGTCAGAATTTTCAAGATTATCATACTAAATGTCTCATCTTGATCACTTCTCTTCTTGGCCAAAACATGCTTTATGCTGCTGAGACCAAACTAACCTGTATTACTTGTTCTAGCTCGAGGGAATCCAAGGTACCAAATTCCTGAACACCTTTTGAATGAAATGAATGCTGCTAATACTGAGCTGCAAAAAAAGAGGTATATTAATTAAAAGTGTGCTAATCTCTTAAACAACATTCTTAATCTACAGATCTCTAAAGCAATTTCAAATGGAAGGAAGTAATTTAGTAGATATAGAGTTCAGATACTAAAATAACTCAGCATCGTAATTGTAGGGATACAACCTGTATGTGCAGATAGTGTCTTGCTGGCCCCCTACTCCACAGCTAATAGCCTACTTAAGTATTTTCCAGAACTTCAGAGCAAACCTCCTGACAGCTTCATATTGTACCAGATTTGTATGAAAATCAGTGCAGTTCTGGAAGGAGAATGTTATCTTAATCCTTATAGAGGGAGCTGGCACTGGGAGAAGAGGGAATAATTTGACCTACTGTGAAACAACAGGTAAACGGTTTTGTTTGCCTGAGACATGGAGGAAAGAGCTAGCAGTGTTCAGATTGTGTGAAAATTTTCCTTGTGGTGAGGCCCATGCAGACCTGATGATTTGTGAGAATCACAGTTAAGGTGTCAAAATGTAGACATGTGGAATATAGTGATGTCTTCTGTGCTGCCTGTGTACTGTGCAAATTTCACTCCTTTATTTTTAATGGCATGTTTGCTACTACATTCATCATCTTGCTGATAAGACTGGATGGAAGTATAAAGGAGGAAGGCATGACTACTCATTTTCCATGCAGTTTCTCCTGTGTGAGAGTGTTTGTATACACCTGTACACGTTCTACAGAATATTGATCTGGAACACAGCCTGAAAAAAAATCCCACAAACTCCTTATTTCTAAAGATTAAGTTTATTGTCCTGTTTGGAAAGGTATTGTAGAAGCAAGCACTGTAACGATATGTTCTCTGTGTTTGTGGAGGATGTCTTAGCTAGTGTTGTAATCTATACAATCTATAGATCACTGACACCTTTGAGTGCTTCTTTGCATACCCACTGAGGGAAGGAAGGATGTGGCAGTGAATTTTTCCATGAAATCAGTAACACAGGATATCAGTTCTAGGATGGCTGCACAAAAACTTCTCTGAAATAGAAGCTTTGTCACTTTTTTGTCACTTTGTGTCATCTGCTTGTCACTATTAAGTACACCAACTTATTATTGTGTTGTTCTTTCAAAGGGCTGAATGTGACTCAGCAAACAATGGCATTGATTTACACCTCCATTTGAGCTCATATTACAAATTTCACAATGGGGCTTTGCACCCTTCACTTACTTGGAAAGAGAGTGTTGTGGATCTGACTATTGACAGAAGAAAAACTCTAGGAGACCTTCGACAATCAATATTCCAGGTATTTACTATATTTAGTGAACCTCCCACGCTTTTTTACTTGAGCCACAGAAGCATTTGTAAACATGCTTATGTCACAGTTTTTATCTCAATGAAAAATTTTGAACAGTAAATGAAATTTTAGGAGGCTGATAACTTACATGGATTTACAGAAAGGGAAACTTTGGCTTGAGGTTGGTTCTTGAAAGACAAAAAAGTCACAAGACTGATGAAGTTTTAATTTTGTAGACTTTAAAGCTGATATAAGCAAATTGTTTTATATCTGGGCAGCCTGTACTTGGGCAAGGGTTGTCACTCTGGACTCTAGACTTATTATTAACATTTGAGTTATGACAGGTTTGTCTTTGTATTTCTAACAAGCTAGCTGTCCTCTACAGGAAATGTAGTTTAAAAATAGTAGTTTAAAAATTAAACCTAAGTAAACCTAATCCTGTAGTTTAACTGTTGAATGCGATATCTTTGCCTTTATTCTTTATTAAGCTATAGGAAAGTCACAAAGAGGGCATGATAGCATTTGGTTTGAGTAGAGATACAGAATTTGTGAAATGCTTTTACATACACATCTAAACTAAAGCTAACTTTTTTTTTTGGGGGGGGGGGGGGGAGGGGAAGTGTTAATTGTGTTTCCTATACCTTACAGCCTTTGGCTAATGTCCACTGGAAATGTTACTCTACCCAGTAGCTAACTGAGTCCTAGGTACTTAAATGCTCCCTATGTTGCTCGCCTTGTTGAAGTAAATAGCAGTGACATGTTAACATTTTAGCCAGGCTGTAACATCTTTCAGCAAAGTTGTAATTTTGAGTGGGATGAGTTATTGCTTGCTGGTATTGTATATATTTTTTTTTCCCTCTACTCATGCCAATTAGATGTTGGAATCCTGGGAAGGAGACATGATTCTCAGTATTGCTAAGCCTTTACCAGCAGGACTACACCTTTACCACTCTCTTGATGGTAAGACTATGCTATTTATATGCTGTATACATTACAGACATAGAGGATGTTTGCTTGTAAACGTCTCTGAGGATGTTACTGAGCACTCTTCAGTCCTTAATAAGCTTAGTTGCAAATCTACTGCCATTATATACAACACTCTTATTAGTGTTAGGAAACTTTAAACTTTTAAATGTAATCTTTGTTCTCAAGGACAGTAAGACAACAGGAAACTAAACACATCTGCTGACAATAAATGTCTGTTTCTTTGTATTTTGAACTTGATATGCTTATAGAAGTTTTGCTGTCACAATATTTACTTAATCAGTAGAGAAGAAGATAGATGAAAGCAGCCAGAGTGATCTTAAAGCAAAGTGTACCTTAAGCCTGAACAGAAGTAGGAATTTGTAAAGGAAAACACTTGCATAAAGACCACATTAATTTCAACATGAAAATTAATATTTTAAAACCATGAGTTCTGACTTTTAAGTTTTGCATTATTTTCTAGGTGCTGACAGCCTTGAAAATTCTCTTCAGCCAGTTTTAAGTTTTATAGTCCATGTAGTCTATTTCAGCAAACAGATTCTGCCAGAATGTAACCCAGCTTTCTGTAATAGGACATCAGAAAACAGATGCAGTCATAGCTTCTGTAAATATTCCTCCAGATCCTAGTGCATTTCTTTAAATGACACTGACTTTTGGGGCTGAGAGGAGGGAAAGAAATTGACTTACAGTAGGAAGGTGAAGGAAATTTCAGTGTAGGCATCAATATTTCAAAAAAATAGGCTTGGCAGGTATGGTATGTTACTCATTTGTTAAAGCCAACCTTTTTCTTAAATCTATTGATATGTTGTTATACCTCACCTAGATAATCATGACTAAACAGATTCTTCAAGTGGTATCTTTGCCTCAGTTTGCTAGTGAAATCGAATAGGTGGACCTGTGTGCTGGGCCTCTTCACACAGTGGGACAGCTAAAAGGATGTTTGTCTTTTTCTTTTTCTTTCTCTCTCCTCTTTTTTTTTTTTTTTTTTTTTTTTTTTGATCTTACTATGTGAGTGAACCCTGACTTTAACCCCTATAAATGATGATGGCACAACAATATTTGTAATGATATACTTGGAGTCAAAGTGGACTGTGCCAGTGTATTTTAGTTCCTCAGCTGACCCTGCTTATCTATTTTGGAGAGGGGAGAACTTAATTATTTACTCTTTTTAGGAGATGAACTGACACTGGATGCCATTGGGCTGGCTGATGGAGCAGACATCTTTGTGTGGAATGGGAAAGAGGTAACAGAACCAAATACCCTCTCTCCTTGTCAATTCTGAGGAGAAAGGATGCAATCACCAGACACATTTTTTGGAAAATTTAATCTGTTCTGGAGATGTGCTGCTGACATATTAACATTGGCCACTTCAGCCTTCTCTAGGGTACTTTTTGCATGTTGTCACTGTATCTTGTGTATGCTGTGCAGTGTGCTTCTTGATAGAATTATAAATAGAATTATACCACGTGGAATGTGATATGGTCAGATCAGTAGATACACTGTGCCAGTTACATTGGGATATATTCTGAAAACATCTGGTGCCTCTTGGAAGGAGATCAAATGATAGCAATGCAATAACAAAAACTTATGCTCTATGGCAAATTGTTCCACACATAAAATTAAACCTGTCGGTGACTTCTTCTATATATGGTCTCCCGGAAATATCACGCTCCCTTTACAGACTGTTGCATCTTTCTTCTAATATCAAGGTTTCTGCATAACCTTCAGATGCCTGTCTGTGGTTATATCACAACAGCAGAAGATTGTCCTGTCTCTGCATGAGTTAAATGAAATATTACTTTAGAAAGATTCTTGTTATGAAAGTATACTTTTTTTTTGATAATATATCAAAAATAAAGATATATCCAGTAACAGAGTTGTTTCTTGTTTATTTTCCTTTGGTACGGTCTTGACTACTTCAGCTGCCTTCATGGTCAAATTGCCTTAGGCAAGGAACTATATTCTTGACCCAGGTATATATTTTAGAGAGACAAGGCTCAGTCTTTTTGTCTCAGTAATCTTAATCTTGTCATATACTTTTATGCGGCTTTGTCTTAGTAAAAAGGTGTGTTTTACTGATCAGCATTGCATAAATGTTACATTCTTTGTTACAGGTTGGTGGTACAAAGCTGTTGACTGGCCTGGATCATGAACCTGTTATTGTAAACGTTCTTTGTTTAGCAAAGTATAATGAAGGAGGGAAAGGTCAGCACTTCACAGAATCCCAGCACATCATTCCGTGCAGCACAGAACTAGACACTCTGCGCAGAGCCTTAGCACCATCAGGAGGAATCATCTTAAAGAACAGCTCAGGCCTTGGTAAAGATGCCAAGAACTGGGAAGTTCTTCCTGAAGAAGATATGAAGCAGACAGTCAAAAGTGTCGGTCTGACAGATGGATGCTCAATACTAATTTTAGACAGCCATGACCAGAGGTAACCATTTTGATTGTGAGTATAGTTAAGCAAAAAAGCAATTATGGCAAAATCTGTTCAATTAAAATTATGCTAGTTATGTATTCTTCTAAGTAATTGTCATGTTATAAACATTTTATTCCTTAAGTTTTTGAAATCAGATATTTATCAACTATTAGATGTTTGTTTGCTGTTAAAGTGCAGATGAAGTCATATCTTTTGACTTACACTGTAATGGGAAGAGTCTAGTGAGAGCAACTGTGTACCAAGTGTGCTTGAATGTTTTTGGAGTAACTTAAATATCTGAGTTGTGAGGTTCTCCAGGAGACTAGGCGAAAAGAGGGAATTGAGTAGCATCATAACACCATGCAGCTCGGCCAAATCTCCCAGTTGAATCTCAAGTTGCCATGTATACTAAGCAAGCGTTTAGTCTCATTTCACATCTCAATGTACAGCATTGAAGTTAGGTTCCCGTTCATAGAGACATGGAGATATGTGCTTGTTATAAAAATGCAGACTTCCTAGTCGAAACAGTTCTGGAAGAAAGTTAAATGAAGCAGTGAGTTCCTCACCAAAGACTGTTCCTGTGCTTATAATGAGTGGTAGACAAACAAAGTCTTAAATTTTAGTCATGATTCAGTATGCTTTTAAAATATCTTTTCCGGAAGTGCCTTCAGAAGCTCAAATCCCCTTGAAACCTAGTTACCAAAACATAGTTGTTACTGGCATCCTCAGTTGCTAGCCTTGAAGTGCCTGGATTCTGTCTAAGCCTCTGTCTGTGTGTGCTCTCGCAGCACTCGGTGACATGCATGACTATTAACCACCTACACATTATTGATTTATATGACAGCTTTGGTATTTAGCAGTCTAGCCCTGGTAATGTAATTTTCTTGTCTTTATTAAATTTATTAATGCTCATTTTTGCACTGCTCTTTATAGCTTGGTGAATGTAGCAAATGGCAATTTGACTGCTTTTGCATATGACATCAGCTGGCTCCAAGTTAAAAACTTCTGCAGAACGGATGCTGAAGAGGAACAAGTTAAAATTACTGCCACTGTTGAAACGGTAAGAAATCTGATTGGTTGTTCAGAGTTATAACACACACTTTCTGTTTCTCTGAACGCTTTTGGCCAGTACAGTTGGCCAATTAATAAAAGTATAATTTTGTCTGTACATGGGCAAAATAGCAATTTTGCTTATGACTTTTAGAAGGACTGGATTTATCCTCAAGATATAATTTTTCCTTTGAGAAAATAGTGTGCAACTCAGAGTTACAATTTCTACAGGCAGTGACCAGAATAAATTGTAAGCTTTAGATGAATGAAATTAAAACAGGGGATACTTTGACTACTCAGTAAAAAGAATGTAATGCCAGTAACTTAAAACACTTCAGCATACATCAGTGTGTTTTACTCTGAAACACTTTTCTCTCTGGGCCATCCTGTAAAAGTACTTTGGGAGAGACCGTGTCAGTAAACACCACCTGAAATGGGGAAAAAGGTATTATTTCTTGCTTTTAATGTAAGATAGGGAAAAATACTATGCTGTAGTTTAAAATATTCCGCAAAGTCATAGCATATAGCAGAATCCAAGTAGTTCATCTTTGTCCATATTTTCCCAGCTAAATCTGTTATAGATGTTTTAACAGATTACCTACTTTGTATAGAAACTGAAAATTCCCTTTTCCTGAGAATTAATTCTCATCTTCCTTAATTTTCTGAATAAGATCTTCCTAAGGGATCATTTTCTCTGGCACCTCTTCTGACTTTTTAAATAATTTCATGTTATATGAACTACTACTAAGTGCTTTGATCTCTACATTACATTACATGATCAGTTGGGTAGTTGCGAAATACTAGTCTTCTACTAAATCCCCAAATTAAATATCACTTTCTTTTCCTTAGAATACTGTTTAATATAATCATATTTAATATGATATTCATACAATTATATTTGTGGATTTTTTAAAGAAATGCTTAGATCTGTATAGTCTTAACAGGAATAAGAATGTAATTAGTAAGCATTTCAAATGAAATTTTGTTGATTGGTATTTGAACACCATAGAATCAGTAAGGTTGGAAGCGACCTCTGGAGATCTAGTCCAACCTCCCTGCTCAAGCAGATCACCTAGAGCATGTTAGACCAGGTTGCAGCCAGGCAGGCCTTGAAGATCTCCAGAGAAGGAGACCCCACAACCTCTCTGGGCAACCGGTTCCAGTGCTCTGTCACTCTCATGGTGGAGAAATTCCTCCTCACGTTCAGGCCAAACTTCCTGTGCTGCAATTTCTGCCCATTGCCTCTTGTCCTGTCACATGGGACAACTGAAAAGAGTTTGGCCCCATCCCCTTGACACCCTCCCTTCAGGTACCTATACACATTGATAAGATTCCCCCCTCAGTCTTCTCTTCCCCAGGCTAAAGAGGCCCAGCTCTCGCAGCCTTTCCTCACAGGGCAGATGCTCCAGACCTCTGATCATCTTTGTAGCCCTGCGCTGGACTCTCTCCAGGAGCTCCATGTCTCTCTTGTACTGGGCAGCCCAGAACTGGACGTGTTACTCGAGGTGTGGCCTCAGCAGGGCTGAGCAGAGGGGCAGGATCACCTCCCTCAGCCTGCTGGCAACACTCTTCCTAATGCAGCCTAGGATAGCATTGGCCTTCTTGGCCCCAAGGGCACATTGCTGGCTTGTAGTCTATTTGTCATCCACCAGCACTCCCAGGTCTTTCTCTGCAGAGCTGCTCTTCACAAGGTCAGCCCCCAGCTTGTACTGGTGCATGGAGTTATTCCTCACAAAGTGCAGGACTCTGCACTTGCCCTTGTTGAACCTCATGATGTTCCTCTCTGCCCAACTCTTCAGCCTGTCCCAGGTGTCTCTGAATGGCAGCACAGCCCTCAGGTTTATCAGCCACTCCTCCCAGCTCGGTGTCATTAGCAAACTTGCTGAGGCGGCACTCTGTCCCTTCATCCAGGTCACTGATAAAGAAGTTGAACAGGATGGGACCCAGTACTGAGCCCTGGGGAACTCCACTAGCCACAGGCCTCCAACTAGACTCCGCAGGACTGATGATAACCCTCTGAGCTCTGCCTTTCAGCCAGTTCTCAATCCACCTCACTGTCCACTCTTCTAACCCACATTTCCTGAGCTTGTGTAGGAGGGTGTTACAGGAGACAGTGTCAAAAGCCTACCAGATGTGTTCTTGGCATTTTGCATTAGAGACTTTAATACTGCTTGCTTTTAGGTGATGTCAGATATCAAAATGAAAGCAATACAGGAACTTCAACTAGAAGAGGAGCTAGGTAAGTGTTCAACTGCTTTATTTTTAGATGTGATAATGTTAAAATTTGCTGGCTAACTTCCTGGTTGATGTGAGAGAGTATTCAAAACAGCAGAATTCAGTGCTATGAAGTTCTTGAATGAGGAAGAGTGGCAGTGACTTACTGAAAATTCATTCGATTCTGAATAAAATGTTTTTTTCTTAGCTGGAAAAGTTTATGATAGTCTTAAGAAGTATATTTTTATGAAGTTTTTTCGTTCATCTACTAGTTTTTCAGAATCTGTTTTAGTTGCTGGAATAATTCTCATCTTACTAAAATACTACACTGAAAACAGAAGCAAACTTCTTGCCTTACTCTCTTTAAGGTACCCCCATTTTCTTTCTTTAAGGCTTTTACTGCTCCCTTTACATATGGGACATTTGGCCAGTTTTATAGTGTTTTACTGATTGTTGCTAACAGCTGACTTCAGAGAGAGAGTATCCTTTCAGGGAAAGGATTAAAAATAACTAAGACCGTTCATGAGGTCTCTAGAAAACTCTTCCCACACTTGACAACTTGTTGTTCTCATAAATTTTAAATATGTTACCTGTCTAAACTTCTAAGCCAAATTTCCTGTCATTTGATATAGTTAACACATCTAACTCTGTTCTCCATCCCTCTTGTTACAGCAAATGACAGCTGTCTCAGACCTATTAGTGGAAATGGGAAACTTCTCTCTCCAGGTAAGATTTTATTTTTTTGTATCACTCCCTGAGAAGTTAAATTTGGAGTCTTTGACCTTCTCTTCATCCTTTCATGGGAGCTGTACACATATGTACTCTAATTTCTAACTGAAGTAGTTGTGTTTTTTCCAGTTCTGCTGCTGTTTAGTAACAATATCAATGCAAAGCTAGTAATTAAACTTAGCATTCAGCTCACTTTTTTTAACTTGCATCTTCAATGACCAATAGTGAATAGCACACTTGAATGTATTTGTTGACCATCCACCATGTGCATTAAGACTGGGAATTAGTAGAAAGTTCTATTCACCACACTTGTTTTATAGACTTTTCAAAATAGACCACTTCTAAACTGAATCATATTTGTATCATTAGCAGAGTAGCTTTCCAGATGCTCCAGGAAACAGAGTCCTTGGTTTCCTGTCTTTCTAACTTTTATTTCTTAAAACGAAAAGGGCTAAAGGTATTTGTTAAAGCGTATTGATGCACAAGGTTGGACTGTAATACTGCTTGAGTAAATAATCAATAGTAGACTTGAATAATGTGGTGACAGATGAAACACTAAAGCTCTGAACTATTACATTCCCGTTTACTGTGAGGAGGAAGCTTGTCTCTGATGCAGGAAACATACAGTTACATGCTAATTTTCACTTCAAAAGTGCAGATTTCTGCTTTCGTGAGAGTGAAGGAGCATGCTAATGCCATAGCCTGGTCTTCAGTTTAAATGAACGTATGATACCATCCATCGCTATATAACAGTGCTCCTGCTGGCTACTTTTCAGCAGAAAAGAATCCCCAATTTTGCTTTTGGCACTGCTGTGCCTGTGGTGAGAAATTAAGCGTTATCAACTTTGTGCTTACTGGAAAACATTTTCTCTGTTTTCACTAGTTTGCTAATACGCTGCGTTAGTAAGAACACAGTCAGGAGGCCAAAGATAGATATTAATTCCCTTCTGTTCAGCACTTGTCAGGCTGCATCTAGGGTACAGTGTCTATTCTGGGATTCCCCATTATAAGGGGGGAAAAAAACTCTTCTAAACTAGAGCCAGTCCAAAGGAGAGCATCTAGATGGTTTGAGATCTGGAGCATGCAATGTAGGAAGGAAGCTGAGTTTTTTTCAATGAGAGGAGAGAAGGCTCAGGGATATCTAATTACCATCTTCAGCTTCCTAATGGGGAGCTGTAGAGAAGAGAACCAGGTTCTTCTCAGAGGTGCATACTGAAAGGAGCAGAGGCAAAAGATAGAAGTTGCAGCAAGGGAAATTCCAAGTACGTATGAGGGGAATTCACAGAAAACGTCGTCAAACACTAGATCGTGGGACATGGAGGGGCCCACATAGGAATTCCTTCCTTGAAGGTGTTCAGAGCTTGACTGGGAAGAACTTGGAATGACCTCAGCTGACTTGAGCTGGTCCTGCTTTGAAAAGGGGTTTGAACATGCAACCTACAGGTGTCTCATCCAACCTAAATTATTTTGTGACTCCATAGGCAAGAGATGGGGAGTGGAATTTTAAACAAACGTTGCTTTGCTCTGTTTAAGGCTTGCTGATTTAATGAATACACTGTGAAAATGCAGTTCTCTGAATGCTATTGAATGCTTTTATACCCTAAAAAGCAATCTAATAGAAAGAATATTTTCAGGAAGCAGCTTTTTAATGGTGTTTTTCTTGTTTTCATCTCCCTTAAGTGCCAGAGGATTATACTGTCAAGGAAGCAGAATTGAAAATGGGAAGCTTGTTAGGACTGTGCCGTGGAAAATCTCCAACTTCCACTCAGGTAAAATAGTGCTGTGACTGAAAAGACCCTATTGGTGCTTTTAAGCTCTGCTCACATTTCCTAATATTTCATGTAGTCCTTTATTTCCTTTTGTAATGATTGCAGTAATAAACTGGAATGAGGAGGGAAAAAGAATATTGTTCACTTGCATTGAGAGTTATATGTAAAAACATTAAGGCTCACACTGTTTATTTCCATTGCAAAAGGTCAGGAATATATCTGTGACTAGCTGATATAGCTCACTTGGCTAATGGTAAATCATTAAGTTCCAGTAATTTGTCTGTTTGCAGCTGTCCATCTTCTGTGCTCTGATGTGCATATACTTTAGCAAAAATCCTAAAGTAAGAAAAGGAAGGTATTATGTTTGATATCTACAAGTTGTAAATCTGTGGGGGGGGGGGGTGCTGACTTGTAGATTTCTGAAGATCATAGTGTTTTCTTGTTTTCTCTGCTGCTAAGATGATGTAGGACAAAATATGGCTTAAGCTAGTAGGTTTTGGTTCTCATTTGTGCAGGCCGAGGGCATTATGCTTGGTTAATGATGCTCAACTGATGGCAATAATTCAAATACATGAGCTCCTCTGTCCCTACTGCCTAGATCATTTGATCTAGCTAAAAGCAATTTTAGTGGTTTTCTACTGATGGCAGGCATGCAGTAGCTGGTATATGCATGCACCCAGGGAATATTATTTCACAGCATTTCTATCCTTAAATATATGTTCTGATAACTTATACTTGCATTTTTAGCTCTTCCTGTATTTTATTGTTGGGAGTGACCAACAGACAAGCCCTGAGATGGAGATAGTTGTGGAAGAGACTGCCTCTGTCAGAGAGGTAAGTCTAGATGCTCTTAAAACATTTTGTGATGCTTGGGCTAGTTCTACTACTAGAGAACTTTTTCCTCGAACCATGTGTTGCTCAGATCATCAGGTAACGCTGAAACAAAGGAAATATTTCCGCTCTAAAAGCCATCAGGGAGGAACTCCTTGGTTTTTCAACAAGTAGCAAGTAGATATCCTTACTTGTTCTTGATGAACATAGTCTGACTGTTCCTAGGAAACATGTTGTTCTATGCTTATCTCAAGAGAGACATGGAGCTCCTGGAGAGAGTCCAGCGCAGGGCTACAAAGATGATCAGAGGTCTGGAGCATCTGCCCTGTGAGGAAAGGCTGTGAGAGCTGGGCCTCTTTAGCCTGGGGAAGAGAAGACTGAGGGGGGAATCTTATCAATGTGTATAGGTACCTGAAGGGAGGGTGTCAAGGGGATGGGGCCAAACTCTTTTCAGTTGTCCCATGTGACAGGACAAGAGGCAATGGGCAGAAATTGCAGCACAGGAAGTTTGGCCTGAACGTGAGGAGGAATTTCTCCACCATGAGAGTGACAGAGCACTGGAACCGGTTGCCCAGAGAGGTTGTGGGGTCTCCTTCTCTGGAGATCTTCAAGGCCTGCCTGGCTGCAACCCTGTCTAATATGCTCTAGGTGACCCTGCTTGAGGAGGGGGGTTGGACTAGATGATCTCCAGAGGTCCCTTCCAACCTTACTGATTCTGTGATTCTGTGATCCATGTATGGTTGGTTAGCTACTGCTTTTAAAAATAACAATCCTTGAAATGATGTGCAATGACAGCAGAGCCCATCACAGTTGAATTTTGTTATATGGGAGTGAATATGCTTTTCAGTTGTTGTTCAGTTACTCTCTATAAATCTACAGATCTGCAAGTTGAGGTTGGTCTGACAGCATTGCTTAAAGAAGACTATGCAGCTTTCAGCAACAGCCATGGCAAAGTTAAGATAGCAGTATTTTAAAATAGTGAGGAGTCTTTAGGGATGTATATTCAAAAAGCTATTCTAACATGCTTGAAGTCACCAGCTTGTTTTTTTTTTTTTTTTTTTTCTTAGTAGGTCACTAGCATTTTTCAAATTTTTTCAATAGAATTTGCTTCAGAAAAACAACATTGACAGCACTTTTAAACAGTTTGTGAAAGCTGACTCTCCTGTTGTAGTAAATTTCCTACCTGAAAACTTGTTTTGTACTTCAAGAATGTAGTATGTAACTCAAGTATACCATGTATACATAATTATTTTGTTCCTAGGTATTTACCACTCAGCTGCTCAGTTTATATCCACTATAAAACCTAATGCAGATTTACTGAAAATTTTCTTTCTCAACCTATGCATTGAGTTAAGCCTCACCATATATTTCTCTTTTTCTAGTGTCTAAATTTAATGCTGGAAAAATCTGGATTATCAGGTTAGTTGAATTATCTTACTATTTAAGAGTTATCTTTAAGGGATTTCCAGTTTCTAAAGAGCTCTCTTGCTAACCCAAAATATAAAAATGTCCTTACTTTATTACAATGGTTTATGTGTCATTGTAATATGAGAAGGACAGAAGAAAGGAATTTAAACTTGGAGTTTTGCTTTGATAAAGGCTGGCTGTGCAGTAGCTTTTGAAACATCAGTTTCAGGCTTTATATTTAATCTTAAAATGACAAAATCCACACTTTCTAGACTGTTTGCTTGAGTGCCTTTGCAGATGAAGGTGTTTGGCTGTTTGGGCATTTGTGTATTGCAGCGGAAAAACATTGTGTGAAGTTAATTGTAAAAAATCAAAGTGTTTTTAGGCTGCTTTGTGAAAGCCAGTTAATCAATGTGAGGTCCCAGTTTCGCTGTTATCTGGGAGTCTGAGTGGTAGCAGTTCTAGTTTTAAACTGTAAAATGAGGATTAAGGGAGAGATATAAATAGCACTGACATCACATGTGTATTTCTTGGCTCAACATGATGCTGATGAGGAGGAAGAGAGAAAAGCCTGGTGTGTCATTGTGTTTTCGATCTTTAGGTCTAACCTAACCTTTATTAAATATCGAGTTCTCTCTTACTGGGGGATAAAAACTGCAAACTTGGCCACGCTTTTGGAAACATAAAAGTTCACCTGAAAAATATTACTATGAAAATACACACTGAGTAGCCCAAGTGAAAATTAAATACTGTGCACTTGTATACATATGCATATGGGCGGAATAGTCAGTAATGTCTTGAAAATAGAAACTTAACTTTTTAATTTCCTTGTGGTATAAGTTCACTGCCGAGAAACAATGTTTCTGTTTTTATTTCTTGCTTTATATTACCATTCTTTTGAAAATTTTAAATTTGGCCTTCCATAGAGATTCATGTTCTGACTGCTCTCTTTAGAAGAGCTGTCAGAGTTCAGTGGATTTTGAAGCTGTAGTTTGAAAAGGCTGCCAGGTACTGTTTTCCCATCAGAAATCACTGCTGAGATTCCATTTGGGCTTTTAGTTATGAACGTCCAATTTTGGACCCTAGAGAGAATTTTTAAGTGCATTTTGATCTCTCACTTTTGATCAAATAAAAATATGATTAAATTTGTTCCTCTTGTACATAATGCTTCATGTAGGTGCTAATTCTAAAGTATTTTAGTTTCTGACTATATCTTTTCTTCCTCTAATGTGAAGTTTACTGGAAATGTACAAAGCAGACAGAATGGGAGAGAGATGAGTTTCTTCCTTACAATATATTTTTTAATTTTTACATTATCCTTATTAGTATTATATTATTATTATTACAGTATCATTTTAAGGTGCTTTTCATCAGTTTAAATGGTATAGTGACAACAGAAGTTCATTGTCAAATTCACACTCAGCATTTCTGCAGCTGAAACTTTTTCCCTCCTAACTTGTTAATTTTTTCTTCTGCAGTTTTTTTAGCTACATGTTGCCATTTCATTTCGTTTGGTTTCTTCCTGAACCAGGGAAATTAGGTAGCTGAGGAAGTGTTCATAGAAACAGACAGACATTTATAAAAATAAGAGAAAGTCATTTTCAGGAGGCAAAAGTGTTTTTTCTAGGGCCCGGGGAAGGAAGCTGAAGCTACTTTTTCATTCTTCAAAAATCTGTTTCTTTTCAGAATCTAAGTTTGTCAGAGTTGCAAGAATGGGAAGGCTCTTACACTCACCAAGGATTAAGGAGGAACACTTACTAAGAGTTTTTTTTTTTTTTTTTTTTTTTTTTTTTTTTTTTTTTTGTAACAACAGTGTTGGCTAATAATTTTACCTCTATTTAGTTTTGTGTGTTTATTTACTTATTTATTTTTGTAGGTGGCAACTGGCATTTGAGAAGGTTTGACTGGTGCTATGAAGCAGGGGAAGCATTAAGTCAGGAAGTAAGAGGACCTTCTTTTTGATTTGAGTCACACAATACGTAGTTTGTTCCATTTTTCTTTAGAGACTTTTCCTGAAGAAAACTGCATTAAAGCAAATCTATGGAGTTTTTTGTGGGTGATGCATTGCTAGGCACACTGTTCTGTTTTCTCATGGTCTCGTGAAGACAGTGTTGGCTGTGGTTTAAAAGGTAAATCTTAAGCACTTGACTCTTCTTTTCAGGGATTATTAAGCCACATCCACATAAGCCACTTTTCCTGAAGTCTAAACTTAGCATGAATTAAAGATGTTCAGATCTACCAATGATAAGCACAGGGTATTAACTTGTAAAACACAGAGGTGCAAAGAAAATAGATGGTTCAGTGGGATATTTCGGAAGGATTCTTGAGGTGCAGATGGAATACTTAATGTGCTCTTGCAAAGTTGTTTCGAAGTGCTGGATGTTATGTGGATATTTGTGCTCTTCTGTGGAAAAGCAAAACACCATGGACTATGCATGGCATTAAAAAAAAAAAAAAAAAAAAAAAAAAAAAAAAAAAAAAAAAACTTCAGGCTTTAGGGAAAAAAGCACAAGGACTTGCAGGCTCGTAAATATACTGTGCTTTCTCTTTCTCTAGACTGCCACTCTGAAGGAGCTTAATGTTTGCAGAGGGGATACTTTGGTTGTAACTGAAGGAAGACTTCCACCAAAGGTAAAATAATGGGGGTTGTTTGTGATCTTTAGTCAATTGACTTTTCTGGAGACTTGAATATGATAACATTCTTTTTTTCCTCTTATTTCA
Organism: Rhea pennata; assembly: GCF_028389875.1. Lineage (NCBI taxonomy): Eukaryota > Metazoa > Chordata > Aves > Rheiformes > Rheidae > Rhea > Rhea pennata. The sequence goes on along the minus strand of NC_084668.1, from coordinate 42,874,024 downwards.
GAATTTTTCTACTGAAAAAATCAAGCTTTTTGTAGTTTCATAGTTTCTCAATTATGAGACTATTATAAATAGTCTCTCTGTATCTATTATTCTTTCAACCTCAGTAGCAGAAGTCTTGCCTGTTGTGTAGCTTCCTAGTCTAAATGCATCTTAGAATATTGTTAAGGTTACTAATCTGAAGGAAATCACTATTTCTGGCAAGCAAGATGAGCAATAATCAGTGCACAGGAGTCCTCCTGAAGGCACAATCCTTACACTTTTATATCCTCACCAAACAGTAAAAATAGAGGAACTTATCTGTTTGTCTTGTTGTACTGAGTATTGTATTTGAAAATGAATGGCCCGTATTGGAGACTGTCTTGACAGCAATGACTCTGCAATTAGAAGGGCTCTGTGCTAACAAATCTCAAGTGGTGTAGGGCATTATAAGTCAAAACAAAAGGCTAAAACACTTGGCAGCAGGCAGACAGTGCAGCTCTTAGCAAATGTATGGTGAATAAAGCTTCATACTGGACAAACTTGGATATTTTTGATAGCTTTGTTCTCAAAAAATTGTGGGATAAGAGCTTCTCTAACAGTGAAATGAGTGGTGATAAACCTGCATGTGGAGAAAAAAAAAAGAAAAGAAAAAGAAAAGAAATACAGTCTCTAAGAAGAGGAGAGACATCAACTTAAGTGTCCTTTTCTGGCCACACAGAGCAGATGAGGAAAAACTCTGACGAGCTGCTGAAGTGGCAAAATACCTTTGTAATTAGTGAACTTAGATGAGTACAAGGTCTTCCATCAAGTTCATGTCTGTGTCCAAATCTGCAGGAAACAGTCACTCAGTTGCACTTGTCGTGTCACATGCCATGATAGCAAAACAGGATGGGTGATTTTATGCTACATAAGGACAGATTTTTTTCACTTCATAAAAAAGTAGGAAGTCAGTGTAGGTGATGTAGAATCCTAGATGAACACGGATGCCTTCACAAAAGCTGAGACTTGAACAAATCTTGTCCATTCTTCCTGAGATGGAAGCTGAACGTTGTTTGTTACCTATTTTGGAACACACAGGCTACTAGACACTTTTTGTTTGCTTTTCAGGGTTTCCTGAAAATACCCATCTGGTGGTACAGCCCTTTAAATCATACGGAACATCGAGAGAATGCACGAGACCAAGTGAACGGCGTGACCTGCAAGATGGAGGCTTTGCAGGTGTCTCCAGTAGGAGGTGAGCTCAATCAGTTTCTGAAAGTAATCATAGGGTCTAGTTGCCTGTGATAGCACACAAAGCCCTCAGGCTTTGAGTCAAAAAAAAAAGTCCTTTTTTATTTTATTTTATTTTTTTTTTACCCCAAGCCTTAAAATACTCCTGAAACCTAGCTATACAAGTCTTAACAAGCTTATTGTGAAAGAAACCACATAAGAAATGGTTGTAACTATATTACTAGGGCAGGAATGATGGAAGGGACTGTTTTTATGCTCCTTAGTTTGGTCAAGAGCTCCTATGCTCCTTATTTGGTCAAGAGTAAAGATCTTCACTGAATTTTGAAGCAGAAGCAATTATCTTTCAACAAATAAAATAGCTACTGCATACTTTGAGTGGCAGTATTGTAGGACATCTTCTCAAAAAGCTTATGAATGTTTGGCTTCAAATACCAAACTCCTAGTACTGCTTTTAACTCACCTCATGCTAAATTGCTTTATGAGAAGCTATAAAATGAGAGATGAATAAATGTGGTGTGACTCTCCAGTACACTACGTGCAGGTATTTTAATTTGTGTTTGTTATTCTAAAAGTCAAATCCAAATCAAAAACAAATGAGAGTAGGAAAAAGTAAGGATTGAGAAGGAGGAAGGAAAATGAAGTGAGGACAACTGCAAGTTGGAGAAAGGGGAGCAAACCAATGCTCTTTTATATAAGAAAATAAAATTTTTCCTTTGCTGTGGAGCTGTGTTGCACTGTATAACCCCCATCCTTTTAGAAGGATTTTTGTTTTTGCATTTTTCTCCTTTTCTCTCAAGAGTTCCATTTTCTTCCCTGTTGACTTGAATAGTGTAGGTGAGAGCACTTTCATTTTTCTTGTGACACACTCTACATTTCAGAATCATAAAAAATAATTATCAATTTTTATGGGTTCCTATGACCAGTTATATTTTTAAAATTTGCCATATAGAATCAGTTTGAACTCTTTGTAAGCTAACGGAAGGTATTTTATTGACTGTATATGTTTCTTTAACTATGCTCAAAGAAATCTACATCAGATGCCTTCTAAACTAAATGAAATCTCTGCTTAAAGTGACTATTTTCTCTTAGAACAATAATACAATGATATTGACTCTTCTCTCCATCTCTCTCTGTCTCTCTCTCTTTCTTGTGTCTCTGTCTCCCACCAGAATATATCCAAACAGACATGGATCTTTGTTACGCTGGCAGTATAGAAATAGCAGGAGAAGCTTCTTTGGAAGATCTGAAGATTCAGGTTAGATGTTCTGCTGTGTTCTAAATGTACAGCAACACTGATTAATTGAGCTATATTAATACATATTTTTTATTTCCTTTTCCCTTGTCTCCAGTATGTTCTGATATGGCATTTGCTTATATGCCATGTTCAGTGGTAAGTATCAAGAGGCAATTTGAGCATGTAGCTCAGATTATTTCCTTAGTATGTTCCCTGCAGTTGCCATTCTACCTGTCACGTGTTCCCAGCTGCAAAAGCCTTGTTGCACTTCATCTGAAACTTAGGGTTACAGCCGTATTTTTATTTCACAATGTAAAAATGATTAATGAGAGGAATGCACCCATACAAGCACTTCCTAAAGAGCCACTTGCTATTTCCACATCATTCCTATATTAGTTTTTTTGTGTGTTTTCATATGTTGAACATAATGAATGAAGAATTGCTTTAGATGCAGAGATGGTCGTATCTGTCATTTGCGAAAGTGTGGCTTAGTTTCCTTGGCCAGAAACTAAGGTACCTTTTAATGCTTTTTAGTAAGAAAAATATGATTTATTAAGCTTACAAAAAAACAAAACAACAACAACACAAAAACAGCCAACTACCAAACAACTCTTTTGTAAAGCTCTTCCACTGTTTAGCTAGTTGATTGTTCTAATTAAACTGCAATCTTCCGATTCTGACCCATACCAACACTTGCTGTTTTGGGTGGATGTCTGTTTCTCAGTCTCGGCCAAACTGCTGCTGTGAAATACTGTGACATTTGCATCTTACGAACATGGAAATGTATCTTAGTGTGGAAATAATATTGTTTGGTTAAAGGCAGGAAGGAGCTTGCTCAGCACTTGACTAGAGATTATGGTAATGATTTTGTTAGTCTCATTCTTCCAGTTATAAAAATTCTGGTTGAAAAAAAAAATCACGACTTTGTAAGAGACCTGCGTTAATTGAGAAATGCTGGGAGGGAGTGAAGTCCAACTTGCTTTGAGGTTGAGAAAAGAATCTTTCCATCATAGCCTCCATCTGTAAGTTGCAAGCAACCGTTGGTGCGGGATAAGTCTAAATATCCTGCCATATTTCTAAATTGTTTTAATATTGCACTGAGAAGCAGTCAAGGAATTTTTTTCATCTCTCCAAGAAGACTGGCTGCTGAAATTATTGAAGAGATGTTTGGTTTTTCAGGCCATGACTTTGCCGTGTTGCCAGGAGCAGATTGTTCCACTACCTGCATTTCTCAGAGCCTGGACAGTGGAAAGTAAGCGCCTAGGCAAGCTTTTACGAAACAACAAACAGCAACTCAAGTAGGTTTCTTATTGAACGCTAAAGTAACTTAGCAACAGACTGATGGTTTACTGGATTGTGAAATGGATTGGTGGAGAGAGAAAAATCAGTTCAGTCAAATGTCAACAGAAAGCTCTTTTCTGCTTGTTTCAATTTTTATAAGTTAAGCACCTGTTGTAACTCAAGTGCTGTGAAAGGGAGAGGTGGGAGCATAAACAAATCATGTCATGCTTATTCTGCTAAGCTTTATTTTAAATGGTTTGAATGCAATTTATATACCTTCCTGAGTTTCAATTTTGGTTCCAATTTTTTCTTACTTTGGTTTTGCAGATAACTGAATTTAGAATATATGACTGAAAATATATGCGTATAATCTTTGTTTTGTTATCAGTGAATATAAGCTGGGATCCAGAGTGGAAATCTGCATAGAACCTCTGCAAAAAGAAGAGAATTTGGGGTAAATCCTCAAGATACTTGATACTTATTGGTGCATGTTTGAGACTTAAGCTAGCAGCTTTTAACTTAAATAGTTCCTGTTAGGATTACAGATATCAGTAGTTTGTGCAAGAATACTTTGGAGCTTTCATTTTTTGCTGGTAGAACCTTGCTTTAAAATTGAAGGGTAGGGTGGGGAGGAGTAGTGATTTGGGATTCTGAAAGGATGATTCGCAAAAACTGTCTGTCTTTCTCTTCCTCATGGCAGCCCTCATGAACTGTTGCTTCGAGTACAGATGGGCATACCAGGGCAGAGGGACTACTACTGCTCCACAGATTTGGTCTGGGATATCTCCAAGGAATGCACTACCTGGGCACTGAGGCAAAGAGTTGCTTCTCATTATTGTCTCCCTGTAGATAAAATTGAAATAGCCAAATACTTTCCTGAAAAATTTGAGTGGCTGCCGATATCTAGCTGGGTAAGATCTGGAATGACAGAGTCCAACAGCTGTTTTGAGAAAAGTGTGTGTTGGTTTGTGCTGCAGTCTTTGAGTATATATATTTGAGTGCAGAGCCTTATTTTCCTGCAAACTGTGGAGTGAATTTGGAAAGTGGGTGGAGGTGGTTTACTTCCTCAGGGATCTGCTTAGGTCTTTTTGAAATCGTAATAAAAACAATAGGTGTTTCATCACTTCTTCAATTAGCAGATCTTGCAGTTCTGCCAAGTTAACCAGGTGGAAATCTTCTGGGGAAGAGAGCAGTTATGGTTAGCAGAGAACACACCACTCCTGCATCCTGTCTCTTCTGAGTCTAATAATTGAAAAGTTAGTTGCAGGTCATGAATGTGGAATCATTTGCTTTGCAAATGTGTAGTTTCATTGAATTTCTCTATAGCTATGGAAGTTAGATAACAGAAATACTGGAGATTTGCAGAGGTAGCACAAAATGAAAGCATTTCTCTTCACTATAGTTTCTGTGGTCAAGGGTCACTGTTAACAAGTCATGAAGTGTCATTTACTATGGTTAACATAGCAAGCTGGAAGGGAAAGAGACAGGTAAGTGTTTTTTGTTTTCCTTAAATAAGCTGCAGCTGCTGACAAAAGTAGCTATTTAATTTTCTTTACAATAAGCCTTTAATATGGAAGAATAGCTACTGGGGACCTACAGATTTAGAAAGAATTGTCAGCAAATATCCATTTAAGTAACTTTTTGAAATCTGCTATATATGTCTTCTGCTTTGATTTTTATCAGACTCAACAGATTTCAAAGAGGAAACGGAAGAAAAAACAGGAGAGTTTACAGTCAGCACCTTATCACCTGAAAGATGGAGACATCATTGGAGTGAAGGTAAATGTGTTTTACTTTATTGGATTAGGTTGAAGCACCCCCCACACACGCACACACCACTTGCAGTGTCTTCATTTCTTCCTTGTTTTTCTGCATCTTGTTACACCTGTATGAAAGTGCTGATATGTGGATCTGGACAACACATCCTATGGACAGGGGAAATTTGTTGCTGCTGATGCTTTTTGTCCCTTTTCTCCTGTTCTTAACTAGCCTGATGGAAATGTCATGCTTTCACCCTTACATCCTGCTGCAGACACTAGAGGGCGATACTTAGAGGCTCCTGTGCAACTCTCCCTTAGCCAGTGCAAAATCAGTTGTTGGTCTATGCTCAAATGCTATCTGGAGGAAACTGTGGATTTTTCTTGCCCTTGTTCTATGAACTATTTTTTCCAAATTAAAATGAAATCCAAGGACATTTTTCGTTTAAAATATTCTAAATTTAAATCATAGCATTTTTCATAGAAATATTACAGATCTGTTTAAATAAATGAAAATAAATAAAAAAAAAGATTACCCAGCATCATATTGAGCTCTGAATTGTCAGTCAGGCTGATTTATGAGACTTCTGAAAGAACATCCTCTCTGGGTTTTAAAGCAATACAGGGGAAGTCCAGTGTCCTAGTCTGATGAATTAAGCTATTGAGCAATATCTCTGATGCCAGTTCGTTGTTAAATACAGTTCATTGCTAATTACAGAAACTAAAGAGCTGCAAGGGTTTTTTTTGTTTTTTTACTTTTTTATTTTGCATGTAGTTACCTGAATTTAATTGTTTTAAAACTAATTAGAAAAAATGCTCTGACAATGAGTTGTTTAAACTGAGCTACATATGAGGCACATTTTTTTGGCAGATGAAAATAATATATTAATACACTCAATCCCTTTTGACAACAGAACCTTCTCCTTGATGACACAAAGGACTTCAGCACAGTAAGAGATGATGTTGGAAAAGAGAAGCAAAGGCAGCTTGCTTTAGAAAAAAAGAAAAGGTATTGAGTATTTACTTTTCTGTTGAAATATTCAAGGTGTCTTTTGCTGCTTTTCACACTAACTTTTTACTTGGATATCTCTTTAGCATAGTGATAATGGGATGTTCTTAGAGCACACAATCGCAGTAGCACTAAAACACAGCACTAAAAGAAGCGCTCAAGTTAATTAAAAGCAATTAAAAATTTCCTGTTTTAAGTGCTATGTTCCTACACTGAACCTCAGCTTTTTCCTTGCAACACACTCAGTTTAGCTCTGTCTCTGGAGATGAAAAATGAATTCTTTGTCTGTGCAGACCTTATATAGGATGTGAGAGAGAGCTTGCAAAGTTGTTCGTACACCTAAATGGAAATCAAGTTCTAATCCAACTGGCGTATGCCACTGTTGGTGCTTAGGCTAAACCCCAAATTAGGCATCCTTCTTTCTATCTTTCTTTCTTTTAATAGCCGACAAGCTGAACGTTTACAGAACTACATTCTTTCTGAGGAAAAGGTGAATGTTAAGCACCGTAAACCAGAAGTGGCTCTTTCAATCAATGTTGGAGTTTTCAGATAGCACCAGGCAAATGATTTCTTCACCAGACCATACTGCCGATATACTAAATTGGAATGGAGTACCTCAACTGGACCAGCGAGAGGGATGGACTTCCCTGAAGTGTCTTCAAGAATCACCGAGACAGACTGAATATGGGATTTAGGATGACTCTGGTTTTCTTTTAGTATCTCTTGGTGAAGTGCTTTAGCATCCCTTTATCCACGTGATACTCTCAGGCTAGGTATAATGCACTTTATCCATGGGAAAACTGATTAATATATTGTGTAACCTTTCAGTGACTGTTTTGTAATCACTTTAAGTGTTTTTTTTTTTATCAGAAGAACTGGCATCTTGCACCATCACTACAGAGTTTGCTAGAGTTTTTAATGCAGTCATAAACCCTGTTTTTTAGAAATTACTGTACCATCTCTCATCACTGAAAATACTAGTAATAGTAGAATTTGATTTTTCTATCTGATATATAAATCTAAGTCAGTAGTAGCTTGAATCAGATTTCACACATGAGAGAAATGTGGAAATCTGGACAAAGCATGCTAAATAGACTCCAGAGAGGAGCAAGTTGAAAATTTGTTGAGCTTCTAAAACCTGAAGACCCGTAATTTTCTGAGATGAAACAACAGTGTGGTAGCCTTGAATTTCAAAGTTGCTATTGCTATTTTGTTGTCCACAAGCTTTGTTAACAAACAAAAAAGGCAAAAAAAAAAAAAAAAAAAAAAGGCAGATCTGATGGTATTGGGGGGTTTTATTTTATTAAGGAAAAAGGCTTGTATTTATTTTTCGTGCTCTTATTCAGAGGATTTTCCTTCACATTTGTTTGGCTGTTTTAGTATCCTTTGAGTCATTTGAGAAAGAGCAAGAAAATGCTTATCTTGATGGTGATTTACAGTCCCCATAATAGAAGGGACGACGTATGTCCTTGAATACCAGCTGAAATGAGTATCAAAAGTTCTTGTGTATTAAGTAAAATGTTTACTGAATGGTTGTAGGGTGTTCTCAATCTAGAGATCCAACATGTAAGTATCTGATGAGAGGCCATATTTTGTTACTGAGGCTGGGAATCAGGGTTTACTAAATGTTGATGTTTCTGTTGCCTTTATTCAAACAGTGCAAATATTTACAACACTTAAATAGTATTTCTCTACTGTATGCGATTAGCCATAACTTAATTTCCCATCAGGTTCATAATTTTCTTTGAGTATAAGTAGTACTGACAAAATAACGAAAACTCTTAATGGAGTTATTTGCTTATAGTTAGACTTTAAGCCTTTTTTCAATGATAGGGTGAAAAAGGAAAGGAAGAAGATAACACATAAGCTGTTCTGTGTAGCAGTAGAGTGCTGATGGCATGTAAACGTGTTTGCTTTTCTCACTGGAAACCTGCATAAATTAAGTCTGTTATCAAACATACTACAAAGCCGTGCTGAACTGTACAAATGGCTGGCAAATATCTTTTGAAATGAGTAAGGTAATGTTCAAATACAGCTTTTGAAACATAGGCTGAAGTACCTTTTAATTAAAACTGTAATAATGAGTGAACAAAATAAGTGCAACTCTTGAGGACTACAGTAAATGATTTCATGTATGCATAGAGGTTTCTGTTGTAAACATGCCAATACAGCAGGTTACTAAAGTTTTGGCTGATGTGGGAAGATCCTCTGATATAATTTTTACAGTTTAACAATATTCTGTTGTTTTGGACAGCTTCGAAACAAAACCCTCAGTTCTGAGGGAACAAAAAAAAACCCGTCAGAGCATCACCTTATCTTGAAGCCTATGAACAGTAATTATTTCACATATTTTTAAAATTCAACAATTTGCTGATTCAGCCAATAAGACGGTGTTATCATTTCCAACTTTTTTGGTTTTAGGTTTTACTTGAATAATTCAGTCCTAGTTTTATGGATAGATTTTTTTTTTTTTTTTTTTTGATTGAGCCATTTTTCCCCCTCTGAGTTACTTTGCATAGCCTCCTTCCATTTTAATAGGAGTTTTTGTGAGCCACAGGCTTACAGAAATTATTGCACATGCTGATTACCAAGGTAAACAAGGAATCTTTGCATTTGCAAATTATTCCATTACATTGCACTTACTTTGCTGTCACTTTAGCTCCTCAAATCCCATTCTGGACAGCTGTACTGAGCTTGACTTTTTCCCTTGCCTATGTTTTAATCTCTGGTCTCTTCCTGAAAACATGAAATTTGGAGAAATTTAAATACAGAATACAAGCACTAAAATGGGGATTTTAGTATGTGCCTTGTTGAAGTGTAATGTAGTAGTGCCTGCACTGAACCAATATTGAATTATTTCTAATGTTGGCTCAAAATGAATATTTTTTAGAATTATTGTGGACCATTCCACAATGAAAGAGTTTGTTAAAAATGGGGGGAGAGGGAACATCTTTTTAAAATGGAGTCTTTGTGATTCCACAGTTTATCCTGATTATATTCCAAGGCATAGAAGAACTTTCTTCTTTATTTTTCAAATGTACTTCACAAATAAAGAGTCATTTATATATGTCTATTTGATTAGTCTCTATATGTCTGACATATCTTGATTGGGAATGGGATAGATTATTTTCTAACACTGGACAGGGCACAGACTCGATTATTTATTTACTTATTTATTTTGCATACCTGTTCCTAGGACTGCATCCTGATCTGTGTGAAAAGTTCCCCAGACCTGGCTGGGCTTGCGCTGTCATCCTAGAGACTGAAGTTCAGTAGGAGGATCGGGATTTTGATGCGAGCTGAAGTGATTTTTTTCTTGTCTTACACTTTCCCCTTTTTTCGAGAAGCGTGATCTTGAGTTTACTGCCCGTAATTCTAGCTCCCAGTTATTGTATGTGTGCACACAACCATATTAATCTCGTCTGTTTTTCAAGAGAAACGGCCTAATTCTTCTAGATGACTGTGGATCTGTGTAGAATAAGAAACAAGATTTCTGAAGAATAAGCTGTTAGCTTGTTACCTGTGCCTGATCCTGGTAGAGTTCTTCTAAAATAGCATTTGGTGCCTTATGTTCAACTCTGGGAATCTCATTAGGAGAAAGACTACTACTTCTTCTTCTTCTTTTTTTTTTTTTTTTTTTTTTTTTTCTCCCTTCAAAATTCATTCCAGTTTGCTTAAGTGATTAGGGAGCTGAAGGAAGCGGCTAGTTTGGAGAACTAAGCTATCCTCTGTTGAATGCTCCTTTGAGAATACTCTATGGGTAGCTTGTATTTTGAAGCATTTTGCAAGTATAAACCCCAAGCAGAAAGAGAGCCCAAGGTAATATAGGGTGACGTGCCTGGGACAGGTGAACTGATGACAGAAGAAGGTGGGCTGTATTCCAGAGAAACAGCTTGATTGTGAGACTTGCTAACCGCTTGTGCAGCTTCTCCAAAGCTGTGGCTAACCACGGCACTACGGAGGCTATGAGAGCAAAGCAAGACTGCTGCAAGAGCAGGGCTTGCTGCTAGTGCCCTCCAGTGTGGTTAGCTGTGGTTTTTGGAAGCTGCCAACATTTCTGCTTAGCTTTTCAGTTACAGGCAAGTTAATCTCCAGCTTTTGCCATAGCTGGGACACTACAACTTCAGAATAAACAATGCCAAGCTGAGTTTGCAAGCAAGCTTAGAGAAGTAAGCATGTGAGCTCTAAGCCCTTGCTTCAGTGGCTAGAAAGCTAAAAACTAAAGCTTATTGTCATCTGATTTGACCCTCTTTGCCAACCTTGGTGAATCAGGCAGCATGGCTCTGTGTGCCGTTATGTGCAAAAGATACGATGATGGTGATGATGAAGATCCATGCCAAGAGCTCTGCTGTAGCCAGGCACTGGAGCCTGATCAACTGTCTATACTGAATGGAGTTTGCAAGTACCACGGCTTCTGTACCTGTTGTGATCCATAAAGTAGAGTGCTTAATAAGGGCACTGTATTTTCTTAGAGTATCTCGAAAAATAGGTTACTGGGTTATGGGCGTCTTGCTAGAAGAAACAGCGTCAGTTTCCTGTTTCACAAGTCTTTTCCATTTTAAAGCTTTGCTATGAACTTTAAATGTACCCCAGAATTTGATTGCAGTGGGTTGTATTTAGACTGTGATCAGTAATGGTCAAACACCCACTTTTGCTGAAAACTTCTAATCATCAGAGAGAATTATCTTAAAAGACAAAAGAGGGAGATGGGGGGAACTGGCCTTAGGCCACCATACATGCTTGCTTGCTGACAGATTTTACTGGAGTAAGCAACAGTTAACTTGTTCTGGCTGGTTAACCATTTTTCACTTCCTGCGCACCTTTATTCTGCTGTAATGTGCAAACCTTGGACAGCCATTCCTGGCTTGGCTTGGAGGTTCCTCCTGGCTGTCCCCACTGGGCAGCATCGTTCCCATGCTGGTACCACGGGAATCCTCACCTCCAGGCCACCACAAATACCCTGTTGGCACTCAGTGTGTTGTGGGCCTTTCTCAGCTGCTCCCACCTCTGCTCTGAACTAATTTATCTGTTACTAGCTCTGCTATATAAACCTGTGGTTGCTTTTTCCCCCCTACTACTGGTTCCTCTCTTTATTTGCCCTGTCTGCAATTCCCCTCATTTGTTGTGTTCCAGGGGCTACCATGTTGCCAGCTCTATCAGCTGCAGGTCTTCAAATTGCTCTTCAATTCCCTTTTTCCTAGTGGCTGCAGGGTATCATGGCTTGTTTCTGGATGCACTTAATCCTTTGTGCAGCTGCGGTGCAGAAGCTGAAGAGATTATGGTGTGCTTCTGCTGCTGTATTTGTGTCCCCTTGCTGCTGGCCATCCTCACTGGTCAGTGCTGCACTTTGCTACAAGCTTCCTATGGCTTATGCACTATTGCTGCCCTTAAAGTAAATAAATAAATAAATAATAAATAAATAAACAAGAGAATTCAGGAAGCAGGTGCATTTATATTTAGCAGCCTGTGGTTATAAAACAGCTTCTGGGTGACTTCTGTGAATTATACTGTGGAGTTTAACCCCCCTTCTGCCGCTGGTTTGTGTTTTGTTTTGTCTCCACTGGATGCTTAGCACAGGAACAGGTTCTGATTTTTTTGCATGACAAGCTCAGTATGGCCAAAACAGTGGTTTCTGCTCAACTGATGTCTGTTTGGGTTCCTTAACAGAAGGTTAAGTTTACTAGTGTTAGACTTATTACCATAGAAACAATACAGCTGTAGTTGTAGACTACAGCCAGAGAATATTTTTTTTCCTTTGGTCAGCAGAGCTATTAAAAGATTCCCTAGACGGAGTTTATTGGTGCTGACTTATGAATCCTTGATTTTCAGATCACAGACTTAAGTTTGCATGGCTGGCAGGGAAATGAAATTTGTTAAAAGGCTGATAGCAATAAACAGGATTTGTTCAATCCTGCAGATTATCAATTTGCTGATTATGGCTATGCACACAAAATTATATGAAAAATTTGGAAAGGAAAGAGGCTGCTGCTTTATTTTTGTTGTCTGGACTACAGAGCAAAAGCTTTTAACAAAAACAAAAGAAGTTTCGGAAATACATACTAATAAGCATTCACAAAGCAATAAAAATACAAAACCTGGAACCCCAAACCTGTGTGTCTTAATTTATATTATTGCATGGTTTTGTTTCTGACTCTACAAATTACATTTTCAAATATTTAATACAGATTTATGTGTTGAAAAGGGGAGGGGGAAAAACAAATAAAAACTAGGTGACAGAAAAGGTAAAATAAGGATATGATAACCATGCCCAATTAAAGAAATACTAAATACTGTGGTTTGTAATGAAATGTCACAAACCAAACTGATCCATTCTTAATTCTTCTGGTTTCTTCACAGAAATAATTTGAAAGCAAATCAAGAGCTATGCTCAATTGCTAGGTTGTTAGCTCCTTCTGTTTGCTTGTGGGAAGGAGAAGATAATCCAGAATTAAAAGATCTATGGCTTAGAGGAAAAAAGAGTTACGATGTAGAAAATTGACTGCAACAAGTACACTCTAGCTTAGGCACAACACAAACTTAAAATGTATTTATAATGTGAGTATTGAGCCCTATAATGGAGCTGCTGTATTTGATCCTTTTCAAAATTAGGCTTACTGGGGTAAAGAGTTTGTCAACATGAGCAAGGAAAGTTCCAGTACATCAGTGGTAATCCTAAAGTCATTAAGATAAACTGCTACTTAAAAAATGAGCAGGCAGGTAGTGCATCGCTCCATGTATCGATTGCATGTGGACTGCACCAAATTCTCCTGAAGGTGGCTTTTCTGAAAGGGTAGCTGGGGGAACGTACAAAAAAATGCTGCCTTGGGTTTTGCTGGGTTTCTCAGCACTTCAGTCTCCGTGCATGCAGATTGGAGGTACCCACCATTCAGAGTTCTGTGTGGAGAAGTGACTTTACTTGTCTCATGTTTTCGATCACTGCAGAGAAAGCGCTGGCATTACACTCCCCTCCCCAAAAAAAGAAAAAAAGGTATTTTTTGGCATATACTGCCTAACGCATAGCATAGATGTTGTAGCCACACCTGCTGAGGTCAGAAATTCAGGCTGCTCTGGATAGCTTGACTTCTAGAAAGTGTTTAAAATCATCTTTCAATTATAAAAGGTAGTTTTGACTTTTGTCTCAGCAACAGGGCTTGATTGGAATTAGCATCTAGGAAATATCAAGCTACTGGTTTAGGAAAAAATGTGTATATGTGTGTGTTTATGTGTATGTATGTATATATATTTTCCTGTTAGACTATTTTGTTAACTTCTGGTAGTGGCAGAAGTGTATATAATACGTTTTAACCAGTGCTCCAGAGAGAGTTTCTGCCATTAGAATATGCCGGTTCATCTGATAGAGTTTATGGATGGCATCGTGTTATCAGGTATGCAATGGAAGCTGGTTTTTGTCATCTTTGCAGCTGTCCATGGGGTTCAAAGCTTTGTTTGCATGTCAGATAAAAGTCTGAAAATGCCCTCTGTGTACTGCTGGAGTGCAAGAGCTAGAGGAGAAAGATTGTGAGCCTTAATAGCAGTATTGTTCTCTGCTTGTCTATGGAAATGGGTTTACATTCTTCTTTCTTGGTTGCCCTACGGCTTTTGAATCTGGCTCATTCCAATTTACTATGGTCTGGGGTTCAAGGCCCCAGAAAATTACAAGTCTTGAAAGTGGGAAGCCAAGAGAGGGGAAAGCAGAGGCACCAACCCTTAGGAATTTATTACAGTATTCATGGACTGCTCATTTTTTAAACTTTTATATTTACCCCTTAGGCCTATAAGTATTACAGCTGGAAACCACTTCTGAGGTTCAGTTGTTCTGGATTATGAAACAGAACAGCAATACATGAAAGTCTGCAAATGCCTTGAACAGAAGCAGTTTGAGGGTTTGGGGGCCAAACTTGCACTGCGTTTGGGAACACCACCAGCTTCCTGACAGTCCTCAGGATTCAGACACTGAGGACAACCCTTGCTGTAGTTCACAGCTCCATTTTTCAGAAATATTTGGCAGTGTTTTTTTTATTCTAGAGAGGACTTGCATTAAATTAACTTCATTCATATCTGTGAAATAAGTGCTGCGAGCAGACTTTACGACAGAAACAGATATGGCATTTCTAAAGATTCTCCTGTGCCTTATTCCTTTACCCATATTTGTTTTGTATAAACTTGAGATGGCTTAAAAAGGACCACTTCAGTACTCATTTTACTCACAGGTTGAAATATCTTGTGGCTCATAGGTGTACATCCTGTTCCCATATTTGCCAGTTATATCAGCTCGAACTGTCATAGAAGGATCTTGAGAGATGAAAAAAAAGCCAAAATATTATCGATACAGGGTTTGTAGGGTAGGGAAGATGTAGTTAACTTTGTGAGAAGAAAAGAAAAAGGTTTGAAAATGGTGTTTGGTCCTTTCGTGGCTGCAAAGATGCATTTTGAAGCACAAGACTCTAAGGAGCTGTGTTTTAATGAAGGAAGTCTACTTCTGAGACCCACCACAAGAAGATTCTTTATGCACAAGCTTGATGAGGTGGCTCAAGAGAAATGGCTTTTGTCCTGGCAATACTCAACAGTTTGGTGGATTTGCCTTTTGTGTAGTTGTCGGTTGTGGTTCACGTGGGGCCTTTTCTCTGTCCTTGAGTGAAGTGTTTATCAGTCGTTTGAGCACGTGCTTAGAGTACGAGGCCTAGTTTGGCTATTTCCAATTAAAGTTTCCCTTTTGAAAGTCTTAGTTATTCCTACAGTACTAGTGCTCAAAAGAATATGAGCTGTTACTTGGAGCACGGAGGATTCAATGGGGACTGTACAGAAAAAAAAATGCCGTTAACTGGCTGTTTTGTTCTGATTATTGTCCCAGCCCCAGAGACTTACCGACAAAGAGGATCCAAGGGACGTAGTGGCCATCAGGCGCCATGTTATTGTCGCTACTGGAATGCTGTTGGAGAGTTAGGCTCTTAGTGATGGGTATCTGTAAAAGCACTCAGAGTGCTAGAAATGGACTGAATCAGCTGAGCTTGCCTTAGTAAATCAGCCAAGCTTACCTTGCTTCACATCTCATCTACCTCCTCTCCCAACAACTCACAGTTCTGGTCTGCTCAAATATGCCAAGCTCTTCTCTTTTGTCCAAGTTGGCCCATGCAAGAAGCTTAGGAGAGGGAATACCCTGGATGTACAACTCTGACAGCCTGATGACTGATTTTTTTTTTCCTTGTGGTTGTTTCACATTGCTTGTGGTTGGAGAAGGCAAAATTGTATACCCTTACCAATATGTATGGGTGTATATATCTGTGTAAGGAAGTGTCTGCCTGCCCTACTTCAAAGGAGTAACTGTGCTGGATGTTTTGCAAATGCTGTTGTATATTCCCTAGGAAAGTTAAAAAGTATATATATATATTGAATACAACTTTAAAGCTGTCCAAAGTTAATCCATTTATGATTTTAAGATGGTTTGTTCCACTCCCCAGTAAACATTTAGATAAATATTTTAAATTCAAACTTACTACCAGATTAAGCATGATGAAATCCTCCTGAGCCATCTGCTGAATCTCTGAGCTAGAAGCAAAAGCCTTCTTTAAAGCTAAAAGAAAGAGAAGTAAGTTTTTTGATGTCTATGGGGGAGGGGGAAGGGAAGTTGGCGTCACTGCTTTTCATGGTTTTGCAGCATCTTTTATTGATACTAAATCCACCAGGATGTAACGAACAAAACTTATTGACAAGTGCATATCACACAAAAGTTGGAGGTCGTAGCTATAGTAAAAGAAAATGCAAAAGATGTTTAGAGAAACTGAAATGCTGGTGTACTGAGATGGTCCCTTCCCAATGAGAGGACGCACATGGCATAGCTTGACTTTATTTAGCAGCTTATGGCCCTGCACAGGAGTCATCTGCACAATTTATGCAGTTGGGAAAAAAAAACCTTAAGTTGAATAAGAAATACTGGAGCCAGACTTCCCTGACAAACTTAACTTTCTTTCTTGATAACCCCCTAGGTTATTAAGTGACTGCAAGTAGCTTGACATGCTCAGCAGGAAGCCTCATAACAGTAAGCAGAAAGGTTCTCCACTATATAAAATAGATGGTTGCAGGTGCTTTTGCAGGCCAGAAGATCATTTGCACTTTCCAGTGCAGTAAACTATAGCACTTCAAGACTTTTGCCTGTAGATGAAAATACATAGCTAATGCAACATTGCAGTCTCTGAGAACATGAGACTAAAATGGTAATTTTCAGTGTGTGACTCTCCCTGCTTTCAGAATGCCTGTATGGTGAAAGTCATGGTTTAAAAGAATGCTATCATTCTTAGCAATGTGTCTTAGCCAGGGAAGTTTTGACCCTGAGCATGTTACTGCCCAGAAGAGTTTTACAACTTTTATTCTCCAACTTTTCTCAAGAGTCCCCAGTGGAATTACTGTGTCTCCACCTTTTCCAGCGCGTTCTGGGAAGATTTCACACCAACTGCTCTGTAGGCAATGAGTGCTGACAGGGAGAGTTTGATCATCCAGATCATTTGGAAAGATTTGCTTTGCTCACCTTGGCTGTAAGGACATTCTTCCAGATGATGAATAACCTTCAGTGGCTTCTTGCTGAAACAACATTGCAGAAAAGGAGAAGAAAACAAGTCAGACCTTTTACAGATAGCACCCGCAGAGAATTAAACCACTGTGATGCTCTCAGATATATTTATACTGCAAGGAGCAATAGCAATCTGGCTATAAGGGAGGTGCAGACACAGCTGTATAAAGAGGAGTGGATCACTGAGAAGGTGACACCTACTGGAGGCACTGCAAGGACATTAGAAATGACCGTGTGTTCTGAGCTCCAGCCTCAGCCCGTCTCAGGAGTGGAGCTGTACCCAGCTGACTTGGCTCATGTGCATCTGAGGGACTGAAGGTGAACCATGGTACTGCTTGCCCTGAATCTTTGGAGGTCTTTGCCTGCAGGCCTTTCCCCCTGTATTTGTTATGGCTGTGGAAACCAACATGGAAGGAAATAAGTTCCTATAGCTATCAGGTATTCTTCATGGCTTGTGAGTACTAGAGGCTCTTAAAATCACTGCTAAAAATTTCAACCAGGGCAGCAAGTAAGAAAGGATTTGGAGAGGTATGTCAGACTCAATTCTAGAAGATGCTGGTGAGCACCTTTATATAGGTGAACTCCCTCCAAAATCTTGTTCAGCCTCGTTTGCTTAGGCTCTGCACAATACAGGTGAGCACTGCTTACAAAATATAGTTCAGAGTCCAAGCATCATGTTAGAGCCTTCTGTACTTTACATGATCAGCTCATAGCTTTCTTAGGTCTGTGCATGAACACAGCTACGCACACACTTAAACATATGCGCTAGCACAACAAGAACTGAAGATTACCTTTGTCTTGATCTTGCTAAACCTTCTTCATACATCTGCACCCACTCAATGTCATCTCCCCAGCCTGTTCAGAGCAGCTTTAGTTATTTTTTTTTCCTCAATATGGATGAAGATTCTCTGCTGAGTAGCACTTGGATAGCATAAATTAGTTGCCTTCTCTCAGGATATTCAGGGCTTCTGGATGGTTTTGGGATACCAGGAAATAGATGATAGGGAAGGGGCATGAAAATCCATCCTTCTTATGGCCCAGGTGGTTGATAAGGATTATGGACAGGTATTTCCAACCACCCAAAGATTGGGGCCCACAGTTCCTCCCTAAACTCATTCAGCTCTTCCAAAGAGCCAAACCAGGCTTGCTGTTTGAACTGATATGGCTTCTTGCAGTAAGGGATTGCTCAACAGGTTGAGGGCTGGGTAGGGTAGGGAAGTGGGCATATTTTTGGTGTGAGGTGCCTGGATCTTATTTGATGCTGGGAAAACATAGAACAATCCCTGTCTGAAGTGAAGCTTGGACATGAGTCTTGAGCCCCATCCAAGGGATACAGCACCCTGCCCATGCCTGGTAGCACCCACTGAAAATCCCAGGGAGGAGGAGGACATGCTTGCTGCCTGTGCCTGACCCACAATGCTGGCAAGAAAGAGGACAGCAGAAATGTTGAGCTGGCTCTGTGACTACAGATGCCTGTTCACTCAGTGTGCCTGGGTAGGGCTAGTGGCTGCTGGTGTGGCTGCCTCCAGACTGGCACCTGAAGAACTAAGCAGCAGCCCGTGGGATAGTCTGCCTCTTGGCTGCCTCCCCAACCCAGGTTTGGAGCAAAGCATCTATACCTGTTCCCAAGTACAGGGTGTGAGTCCCTCTCCCCTGCTGAATGCACCAGTGCTCTTGGCTGTGGTGCAAATGGCACTTACTTAAGATAAGTTTGGGCTTCTGTATGTGAACGAAGGGAGATCTCCCAGCCTCTGCGCTCAGACATTTACCTCGAGAGAGAGTTTGTGGGGTCCGTATCTGTGCAGGGCTTTTCTCCTCCTCTTCATCGGGGAGCTCCTGGACCTTTCTCTGTGTAGCCACCATTAGGCCATTGCAGAGAAGGATGGAGAACAGTAATGGAAAGGAGGGCATATTTCTGGCTGACAAGAACTGAGAGAGGAAAGGATCAACTCAAGCAGGTAGAGCTTGACAGATACCCTAAAGCACTGGGAGAAGAAAGGCCCAGGAAATATTCATCTCCCTGTTAAAACTGGCTGACTTCAAGGTGTCATAGCAAAAACTTAAGGAGACACTGAAGCAATTCTGAGTATTCTTCCAGCTACTTGAACCTCATCAAGAAAACCAGATGCCTATAGTAAAAAAACACCTCTGCAGTTTTTCTTGTGGTTGAATTCCAGCATTCGTTTGCATGTTTCCTACTGCTCACCTGAGAACATACAGATAAACTACTCAGTCCACTACAAAGTGGCCTATATTTTCAATCAAGCACTGATCACCCAGAGCTCTAGTAAATTTTCATGGAGGATACAGTCACAGAGAAGCAATGCAAATCTGGCCATTTCTATCTAGAGGCCTGAACACACCTAGAGTCTGTCAAGTGACTTGGAAAATGTAGGTTATGGGGCAGCAGGTACCAGCTATCCCATCACTAGCCTCTTTTTATCACAGTAATCTCTATGTTTGTGAGTTGTTTTGGCCAAGCAGTCCTCCTTTGCTTGGCTGCTATTCAAGGGTGTAATAGCCAGCTGCGACACCAGGCAAAAGCCCAGCCACAAAGAATGGGCAAACTAGTAGGAAAGAAATGCCCTGACTTCCTCAGAGAGGAGACAGTTCCATAAAGAACCATTCACTTGGAATGGATCTCTTACCTGGCAGCTTCTGCTGATGTCTCAATGTGAATGTCCTTGTTGCAGTGTCTTCACTGTGGCCCAAATAAGGTAAGGTCTCTTTATACCTGTGTATTTGCACAATAGCAGAGGATGGGCGTCAGCTGAAATTCCAGGATATCCTGCTCCTGGCAAGGTGCAGGGTGCACAACAAGGTTTTTCTTTTTTTCTTTTTTTTCTTTTTCTTTTTTTTTTTAACAAAAGTTTTTGTTTGTTTGTTTGTTTGTTTGTTTTTTAAAAAGAAAGCCCAGTAATATGCATGTTTTTAATCAAGGTATATTGATTTATGAAAGCATTCCTACAGTGTTCAGATGACACTTAAACATACCTAACTCGTTGGAGGTGTACCGTGGGTCTCCCAGTACCTCAGTTCAGCTTAAATGAATTTGAAATGTTTGTGCTGTTTCTCATGTCCTCAGACAGACAAAATTAGCACCATTTCTGCCACTTCAAACAGGCAGCGTATGTTATTCAAAACTTCTCAGAGGTGCCTTAAAAGAGAAAAAGGAGTAATGGGATCACCCTTTTCTTTTTTTTCATTATCCTATGTTTATGCATCTTTGAATGCGTAGGATTCAGTTGTGGTGGAAAGGTTAACTGTCTAAATCATCTAGCTTCCTTGGTATAGTGAAGTCTCCCAGAACTGAACTGTGAGAGATACAGAGAAGATGCACACACCTCTCTCAACACCACTTCACACCAAGCAGGTGCAGAACACAGTGCTCTTAGAAGAGGTTTACCACAAGTATTTCTGTAAGAAAAAAAAGACTGCTAGAGAAAACAAGTAATCAGACGTAAACAGAAACACCCTGGTATGAACTGAACCATGTCATAGTTAACAGGGAACAGTAACATAGTAAAAAATCCATGTAAGGATATCACTGCCTAAAGAGATGGTCTACACCTGTCATAAATTTTAAGGACGTGAAACACCATGCCTTCCCATGAAGAGATAACAGCTCTTGGCAAAGATTTTATTGTCTCACATGAAAAATATTTCATTTTCTGTTGTGAAATCAACCACTAGCCTGTTAGGAAAATACTAGCTCTGCTGTTACACACAGTCACATTCTGGTCTTTCTTTGTGTCTGCTCCATTGTGCTGAATAAGAGAAGGGGTCTTTGTGAGGACCCTCCGGTGGCATCCCATAATAAGGGCTCTGGTGTAGCACATGGGTCTGAGAGGTCAAATTGGGGATTTAGAAGGGCTGGAAATCTTGTCTCCAGGCTTTCTCATGCTTGATTACTCAACCAGAAGAATGCTTATTTTAACACTGTTTTGTGTGAATAGCTTTCCTTGGCATTTTTTGAAGAATGTGTTTGAGTGTATTTAAGGCCTAGCAGAGGTTGGGCCTTAAACTTCAGCAGTTGCTTCTGACACCTGAGTAACAGGGGCAGATTTGTAGATTGTTTCCCAGCTGGACGTTGTGGTTGGTGATGACTGGGCTCATAAGAAGGGGGCAACCTAGCACGCTAGGGAAAATGGGTATAAATGAGCCAATGAGGAAAATATGGCTAGGCTCTTTGTTTTGCCAGCCCTTAGAAGAGCTGCTCCAGCATTTTCTCAGAATCTTCAGTGCTAAAGGACATGTAGAATCCACTACAGGTTGTGGGAAAGTTTATGGTAAAGTTAACCTGAGAGATTGGAGAGGAGACCGTCTCATGTCTCTGCTGTAGCACAGTACAGTGAGATTTTATGGGACAGAGAAAAGACACTGGTATGGCATCATACAGGTCATCCCTTGTAAGCAGCTAAGTCCCATGCAAGCCAGAGATAGGCCAGAGCCATCCTGTGGGATTAGGAGTCTAATAAGTCATGATGGCATAAAGAAAAGTCCAAGAGCCAGAATGTTGAGACCTCTTCTTTCCTTTGACTTGCCCTCTGTTTCCACCCCCTGCTCCTTCCCATTTAAGTTTCTGAGAGGGATCCTGAAGATAGCAATGCTGATTTCTCAGTTTAGTTGCTTTTGATAGAGAGTAAGAGTCTCAGTTCAGAGCCAAAGCCTAATCTAGGTGCTTTGAGCCACTCTGCACGGTCATACCTCTTCACTGAGCCAGCAAACCCGGTCCCAGGCACAGAAGGCTGTGTATACACTCTCATACATCATCAGTAGTTTTCTTCTATCTCTAGTTCATGCTCAGGGTAAAGGGGCAGGATCCAAGCACAGAGCATCACAAAAGCAAGGTCAGAAGCACTGCCTGGACTTCATGTGCTGTTTCACCACTAATGCCTTGGAGCATGTTGCTAGGGCTAGGTTGAAGTTTGCAATGGATAGAGAGTTGCTGAAACAAGCAAACATCACGTGTTTCTTGAACCAGAAGAGTACTGCATGAAATCTAGATGGTTATAGATCAGTTGGGAAAGTTGAGTTGAGAAAGGTGGACATTCACTTCACTAAAATTCAAAAACTCTGCTTATCAGTAAAACTAGATTCTAAGATGCATGGATGTTGCTGTGCTCTGAATTACAGGCTTTTCTGATGAGATAGAAGTAGAAGCTGGCGTGGATAGTTTTAGCAGAGGTTACCAAGAGGAAACGAGCATGCAAGTAAAATTTTAAAAGGGGGAAAAATCCAGATAATGAAATTACACTCATTTGAGACTCAGCTCTTATGAAAGTTGCTGTTTTCAATTTCAGTTATGGCAGGGTAGATAAAATGGATCCAGAGCATAACAATATTTGGAGACATGATTTAATGTGTTGTTTCAATAGACCTAATGAGAACTATTTTTCCCAATAAAGCAAAATTGTTTGTGCAAAGTATGCCCACTAACTGCAAAATCGATTTTATTTGATTTAACTGAATAAAACAAGCCTTTCTGTTATGGAGTAAGCATGTTGCAACTCAAAGGCTATTTATTGTCATATGGGTTTTATCCAATAAACCAAGCACAACTTGCCAAAGCCAATTTTGCATGAGAGTCCTGAACAGTCCCTCTATTAAATATCTTAGATAAAAAAATAAGAAAGAATAAAATATTTTAAAATGTTTTATTTAGAATATGTATTGAAATGATCAAAAAGAGCAGGAAGCATCTCTCTAGGAAATCATAAAGCTCTGCATTTTCAGTCATCTCTGCACATGGTGTATTTTAAAATATCTGATCAACTGATTGATTTTATATCTTCAAAATAACCAACAAAGGCTGTTTTCCTTATTTCCCCCTTGCTTTCCACATGCAGCAATCCTGAAACATAGCATCTTTTTGTCACTGTGAGGGACAGCAAGGTCACAGTAAGCCTGCTTTACTCTTGGGGGCGGGGGCAGGGGGGGGATCAGCCAGCGAGCTGCTTCTCTAGCTCTAGGACACTTCTTTCTACCTGGAGTGTTGCTGGATGACAGACATAAGGCAAGAGAGCCTATGCAGAGCTGAAAATCCTACAGAAATGCCTCCTAACAAGTAGCCAGGAAATGAAACAGTACAGTGAACAGGCAGTGAAACAAATCCCATAGGCCAAGCAAAGTCCCACAAGAGATATGGAAGATGCCAGGTTCTCATCTGGTAGACAAATATTAGATGAGATTTGTCCTTTATTCAAAACATTTTAAAAAGTGTAGAAATCATGTATGCTATGACTGTGAATTATGTACTTGTGACTGAGTAGGCTGGTACAAATAAGTTCTTTCTGATATAAACTTCATCCTGCAGCCCGTGGATCAGATTTTGAAGTGTGCTCGGCATGCAGTCACTTGCAAAGTTTTACAAGAGCTGCTAAGCACATTAAGAAGTCTGCCCACTTTGCTGAGATACCACAAGGGAGCCAAGCAGTCACTATCATCTGTTAGCTTATTGCAGTGGTGAGCTGGAGCTCAGCTGCCTTTGAGCAAAGGGGATGTACCCTGGGATTTCCATCCAGCACACACAGGAAAGGAGAGGTATGGGTCCAGCTGATCAGTGATGATGGCTGAACTTCAGTACTGTAATCTGGAAATCTGATGTTTCACAGAATAAAATGGCTTTTCCTGTTGCAAATAATAAGCAAAGATTGCAAATGCTGGCTTAGCAACGCAGAGCCAGCAACGGGGAACATGCTTAGTGTCAGATGCCAGCTTCATTCACCTTTCTAAACATTGCAGGTTCCCCATCACTGCCCTTTCTTGCGATTGGAACTAAAAGCATAAATGAAAATGAGCAATTATTAGCCCCAGAGTTGTGGTCACCAATTTATTGAGTGGTTACTGGCAGGAGGAGAAATAGCTAATACGACATTGAACGCATACAAAGTCCTGCTTGTTTCTGTTCTGTATAAGCAGAATTGATTTTGCAGGCTTGTGTGATGACCATTTAAGACAATATACTGGGACTGCGTAAGTGTTTCCAGATGACAGTTCTGCTCACTGCGAAGCCCCATCCTTGGAGCCTGTTTTCTAAAACATTCCTAAGATGATGCCATGCTGAAGTGTCTCTGGTACGTGCATCCAAGTGGAAATGGTTAATTTTCCCTTGCAAGAGAGTTGTGCTATTTAAACAGCAGGGAAAAGCAGGGCCACTAGCCCCTCTTTAGTTTTTTCTTGTTAAGCTTAAAAAATTGCCAGTGTAGCATAGAATGTGTGAATTCATCTGACCTAATTTATTTGTCTGATGAGCCTGGCTGCTAGTGGAGTGTGATTCTTTCTGACCTAAATGGGCATCTAGATGAGGCCTCATAGCTTGTCCTAGAAAGCAAACTCTCACCTCTTGTCAGAAAGAAAACCTAGTTGCTGATGACTTTAGACGGGATACCAATTTTCTGAATAATTTTATAAGCCCAAGACTACATTTACTGTGTGAATATATGTAAACAGGCCTTCTTGTAAAAGGTCTCAGGGAGTGCAACATATGCTCCTTGCAGTGTTCAGCCACTGCACTTCTCATGGGGAAATGCAGCATGTTAAAGCTGGTATCTGTTCTGGAATTAGCGGCAGTGGCATAGGAGAGAGATCCTGCACAGAATAAAGCATATCCAGAGATGTAGAAAGGCAAAACATGGCTTTTAAGGGGTGATAGCAATTTAAAAAACAAAAAGTGCAATTGTTTAATGGAGGACAGGGAATTAAAGCAGATTCAAAGGAAGCCTGTTTCTCAAGTAAATGCAATCATTTCCTTGTCTCAGGATAACTTGGTCTGGTTGCTATTTGTGATGTTAGGATAAGGGGCACTACATGAGTGTTTATTTCTGCTTCAGGAGTGGATTTTAATGTAAAGTAAAAATGTAAAAAATGATCTTTGGAGAAATCCCCACTTGTTTTAGAATTTTGCACAACTACACACTGTTTGGGTTTTTTATCTTTTTTAAAAAAATCTTAAAATTTGGAAACCCAGTGAATCATGGA
This sequence comes from Rhea pennata, assembly GCF_028389875.1. Lineage (NCBI taxonomy): Eukaryota > Metazoa > Chordata > Aves > Rheiformes > Rheidae > Rhea > Rhea pennata. The sequence goes on along the minus strand of NC_084668.1, from coordinate 42,848,990 downwards.
AAACTGCAGAATTTATCATAGATATAACAATAAAAGTTGAGTGAATCCTCTCACATTTCATTCTTGTTTCAGAAAAAGCAGTATTTATGGGGCAGGTGAACCAACCAGATGCTTCACTTACTATAGTGGCTTCGGCTCAGAGTAGATAACCGAAGACTCTGTCTGTTTAAACTCTGCAGCTAAAACGAAGTTTAACTGCTAGAAAACAGAAACACCACCTTCTTGTGTCTCAAGAAGCTATTGCAGCCTGTCAATCTGGTATGCCTCTTCCAGCTCTTTGCAAGCTTTCAGCCAAAAAATGGTTTTTTGGCTGAACCAAAAACCAAAAAAGTGGTTTTTTTTTTGTTTTTTTTTTTTTTTTTTTTGGTTCAACAGACTACACACAGATTTGGACAGGATCCCCTGCTCAGCTGTTTACTATCACTGCAAATGTTGCAGGACTTATTCAAAGATCACGTAGCCCGTATGTCCCTTCACGTTACTACTGCCCTGATACCAGTATCCTCTGGTCTGGTCTATACCAGAAATGTCTTTTAGATAGGAAGTGGGTACTTTCTATTGTCAGGCTGCACCTCTATTTTTCAGGAGCATTTGGTAGTTTGGCTGATGTGGGTTGGAAACTGCACGTGTATATGTATATATACATATATATGTGTACATATATGCTACTGAGATCATAAGGTCATTTGAGAGTGGAGATAGTATTGTACTGTTTGTGGCATGTAAAAACCGAACCAAAAAAACAACCCAAACCGAGCTAGTTCGGCTTTGAATACTTGGCCAGCAATATATAGTTTAGTGGTGTCTTGCTGCTTTCCAGCCTACTTCAGCAAAGGAATTTGGCAATACCAAGTCAAATTAGTGGCTGGGAAGGTTGGGCTCCCTGCTGTGGGAGGGGATAAAACTTGGAGGAAAAGGCAGTATGCATTACGTCTTTTCCTGCTTGCAGTAGCAGTGGTCTTCTTGAAATAGCAAGTTTCTCTGTGACCCTCTTGACACTAGGAAGAATTTTGCAATGCGTGTGAGACCTGTGAATCTTGACATGAGTCAATCTGTAAGTTGCTTCATATCCTATTGATGCTATGCAGTCAAGAGCACTTCCCACTGGCATCTTCAGGAGGATTGTGTGAAATTCTTAATGCAGTATTAAAGATGTGTAAGCACTTCTGGTCCTTACACAATTTACTAATTGTAGTTGCTTTTGTGGCATGTTTATTGTGTTTACCATGCCTTAGATATTCTCTCTGAATATATTTTCAGCCCATGCGACATGGTCTCAACTTGCCCAGCCTCTACTAGCAATTCTAGTCCAAGGCCTTCCAAAGCGCTAGATCTCTTGACTAAACCTCAAGCTATCTGTTTTGTGGTTTTAGGATAATATTTACAGTTCCAGTGGACCTGAAGGAAGGCACACGGATTTATGGAGCTTTTGTGAGTTGCTAGCTTTTGATTCTTCAGCTAAATTGAGCCATGCTTCCTCAGGGTACTACCTTTTCAGTGAAATGAGCGTGGTAAAGGTCAAATTTAACAAAGCCCCATAGATTTCTTCTCAGGCTTTACAGACACTTCACAGAGAGCTGGTGGCAGAAGTCCAGATAAACCACATGATTCCAAAATAAACAAACCCTCTTCCCCAGAGCAGCTTCTTCCCAGTCTTTTTGCTTCCTCTGAGACCCCTTCTGATGCCCTTGGATGTAGAAGCTGTCAAATACCTCATCTTCTTCCCAGGCTCATCAGATTCTATAGTAACATTCTGTCTGGGAACCTCATCAATTTATGAATGTGTCAGATTGAGAGAAGAGACAAATTGGTTCCCTACAACTTCCTCTTGCTGAGCTACCTGCTCTCAGGAGCCCAGGTATTCTCTCAGCATGCAAGCTGTCCACTTGTCTTTCCCTGCAGAAAAATAACCTCTTTCCATACCTGAACTAATACTATACAAATCAACTTTGTAATGCTCTTCTTTTCATTCCAAAATCTGATTCTGATTCATTCTCACTCAGGCTCAGCACTTCTGATTTGAAGACTTGGCATGGTAGAACTTGTAACAATTCCTTTTACAACCAATGTGATGAATGCAAAGTCCTATTTAGCAAGGCAGGTGAGCTGCAAGTTTGAAATGTTAAATGGGCACGCAGTCACAGTGCACAACAATACAGACTGCATGTAGCCCTATCGAAATTTAGATTTCAAAAATTAATGGTCATGACAAGCTGAGCAGAAAAGCATCATTTTCCTTCTTAGTGCCCCAAACATTATCAGAAAAATAGGAAGGAACATGAACAAGCTCTGGGGAATAAAGTTTTTGCTTTTTGATAAAGGTTGTAATGTGGGATCCATGAAGTCGTTTGTGAGGAGTATGTAGTACTCTGTCTGGTGGAAATGTCCTTGTCAGATATAATGATAGTGCTGGTAGTCCTGTGCTGCTTTTTCCCTTCAATTAGCTTGTCCTGACTTCAGAGGGAGTGTGATATGCGATCAGAGAATTTGGTATTTTTTTCCTTCTTCTGAACCTTACTCTTACTTTCTACTTCTTTATGTCAAGACAATTAAAAAAAACCATAAGATATAATTTAACTTTATAAGCACTTAAAGCTTCACTATTTTTCTGATAATTATTCATACAAGAGACAGGGTTTTGACTAGCTGTGTTGAACAAAATACTTCTAGGGTTAATTCTATGGACTCTTTCCCAGATGGTCCAGCTGTTCTAGCATATCTGGACACCTTAGATCTTAAATTTTATTCACATAATAAGCTGCTACATCTTATACTTGCTTCACTATGCTTTTATTTTGTAAATAGTGCCTGAAAACAGAGCTGAATCTTGGCCAATCTGGGTATCAAAACTTGTTTAGCTTTAAAAGAAAATCCAAAGGTTTCTGCAGCTGGAAGAGCTAAGTCTTGAATCCATTTTCCATTTCTGAGTATTCTAGAGGAGGACTTAGATATGATTAAAATGATGCTGCATTTGACAGATTTTATTTTGTAAGAAGGCTACTCTGTGAATAGTATTTGGAGAGGGAACTGAGTTTTAACACGTACATGACAGAATTATTTCCACGCTACCCTGACGTCACATGGACTTGTGGCCATTGGGCAACCCTGAACTAGCTTGCCCTGGCTACTCCTCACACCATGCTTCAGAACTGTTTGGTCAGAGCAGGACTAGATAGAAATACACACTTGTCTGCTGATAGCATGTGTATTGCTCTGAGGGACTGTGCAGCCAAAGTGACTTGGGTGCTTGGGACATGTCTTCACACAGGTGTGCCCCATAGCACCTGTGGCCCCTCCATGGCTGCCAACAAGAACTGGAGTTGCTGTGCGCGTGCTGTGGTTATGGGGCCCGTCTTTGGGACAGTCTCTGGAATCAGAGGGCTGTCAAAAAACACCAGTCATGCAGAGGGGCACTTTGCCTCAAAGCTCTGTCTGGTCCTGCTGTGCTCATGTGTTACCCATAGTGAAAACACCACAGTTTTCTAGACTGAATTATTAGGACAGCAAGATAACGCATATCTTATCCCATTGTATAAATACCATTGGAACAGCAAAGTTTCAACCTGTGGGGCAAAGCAAAATACTTTCTATAACATATCAGGCAGGTGCATGGTGGGGCTTCTAGGCAGGACCACGGTGCAAGAGCATCCATCCTCCCTTTGAACCCTGGCATGCAGTGGGCATCACTGGGTGGAATACACAGGTTAAAAAGCAAACAGATCCCAAATAAAGCAACCCTCCTCATCCCCAGGTGCCTGCCAACCATAAAACTGCCAGCAGTTTTATGCAAAAGCAGCATGGCATAGCCCAGCCCAGGGCTTTGCCCCCCCTCTCCAGACACTCCCCTGGCAGCTAGGTCCCTCAGAGCCAGCAGGGCTTTAGGCTCCACCGAAGGAGGTAGGCACTGCAGGGCATGGGGGCGCATGTGGGAAGGACGGTGCTGGCATGGGGGCCGAAGTGGGGCGCCCTGAGGCAGCCACCCCCTTCCCTAAGCATAAGGGAAGTCAGGGCCGAACATGGCTGCGAGGGGGGCGGAGCGAGCGGGGAGCAGTCGCTACGGCCGCGCGCTGCGCCTAGCAACACCGTGCTGGCCGCTGCGCTTGCGCAGTGAGGCGCCTGGCGCCGCGGGGCACGCCGGGAAGGCTCGACGGCGGCGGCGACGGCGGCGGCGGGGCCCCGCCGCCGCTATGAACGAGGCGGTGGTGCGGAGGACGCAGGAGTCGCTGGGCCAAGTGATCCGCAAGCCGCCCCTCACGGAGCGGCTCCTGAGCAAGCCGCCCTTCCGCTACCTGCACGACGTGATCACCGAGGTGGGCCCGGGAGCCCGGCCACCGGGCCCGCGCCGTTGCCGCCGTTGCTAGGCAACGGGGCCTGCCTGCGGGCTCGCGTCCTCGGCCGGGGCGGAGGGGCTCCCGGGCGCCCCCTGCCGCGCGGGGCGGGACGGGGCGGCGGCCCGCGGGACGCGCCGGGACGCGGGGATCCGGGCTGGCGCCGAGGCCCCGCACCCTGCGGATGGCGGCGGGTCGGGGAGGGAGGTACTTTTGCGTATCGTTGCATGTAAAGGAATGGGAAAATAGTGGAGAGCTGCACTTAAACCGTGTACGCCGGTGCTGACTTTTACTTTTCTTCTGTTTTGAAGGTAATTAGAGTAACAGGTTTTTTGAAAGGACTTTACACAGATTTTGAATTGAAATCGGATAATGTTAAGGTGGGTATTAAGCGTTCTTATTTATTTGTTTTTAATATTTTAAGGATTCTTTGAACCTTGCCACAAGGTATTTGTCATCGTTTCTGTGTTCAGCTTCAAGTGATTGTCTTTAGTTTAACATTGTGAAGACAAAGTAGAAGGTATTGCATATTGGTTATTTTATGTAGTGCATAAGGAGAATATGTTCAGATTGCATTCATGGCGTTGCTAAGCGTATAGATACAAATAAACTGTCTAGTGTGAAAGAACTGTTTCTCTACAGATCTCAAAACAGTGAGATCTAATCTATGGTGAGATCAAGATTTCCAAAGTACTATTGTGTTACAAGTAATCATTATGTAGGAAGACTGCCTTGAGGTAAATAGCCTCTGATAATAAAATTATGGATACTAGAAATCTGTCCACAACCCTTCCAAGGGACTGGTAGTCTTGGTACAGAATGTGTGTTTTTAGGTTTATTGCTTTAAATATGTGCGTGTACATATATACACATTCTAATTACTGAAAGAGGATGTTAATGTTACTAACCAAAAATGCTTTTATTGCATATGAGAGTGACTCTAGTCTGTGTTTGCTCTTCTTCCAGCATCTGCCTCCCTGCTTAGCCAGGGATGCTGACTTCTCCAACTACAGACTTGGTTCAAAACTAGACTGTCATTTGAGTTTCTAGTTCGTGGCAAATAATGAAGCGTTTGTATGTGTCTGATTAGAAAGCTATGTCCACTGGGGATTGTTTAGTGTAGCAACTACAAATACAAGGTGTATGAGCCTGGTTTATGTTGTATACAGGTCCCTATACAATCAGTTGTGTAGCTTGTTTATGCAATTCATGCAGATAATTACTAATCTGATATGTACATTTATTTTTGTGGATGTTCATATTGTTGCATTGCTAACATCTAAATTAGTTATACAGGGGACTGATTGCTTTTGGTATTTTTCCTGTTGAAGATGATCAGTAGTTCTGTGATGAAGAACAGCTTAGTGTATGCTGTCTCTTGCTTGGAGAGCCCTGTGCATTTTATTTTTTGTGGACTGAAAAAAACTGTATTTCCTAGCAACTTCTAAGCAGCTCTTCGCTTCTGTATTCGCATTCTGTCACATCTGTGAAGTTGCACCAATCTCTTGAATACCTCTCTGAGAATTTCTTCCATAGTCCATGCAATCATGGTCATGGTTTTCATGAGCTCAAGTAGAGGAGGTCAGAACGCTGCAGTGTTGGGAAAACATCTATAGTTTGTGTTCTCCTTCTTGAAACATAGGCCAGGAGGAAGACTCAGTGCCTGCAAGATGCTTCATCAGTATAATTTGTGTTTGAGTCTTAGAAAATCAGGAGAGTGACCTTCTTGTGGTGGAAAAAAAAGGGGAGGAATCTTTTTGTGGAGACCAGAACTACCTGCAGAGAGTTAGAGACTGAGAACAGCAGTTGGAGTCTGTTGTGGCTACCTGTATATATTTCTGTGCGAAGGTGATCTGCTTTAGGTAGAACCAAGGGAGGATGCTCCTCTGGTGTGAGGATCTTGGCAATAGATACGTAGATGTGAAATGGGCAGGATGCTCTCAGAAAAATGAACAATCTGTACCCGTTTTGTGAAATAGTCCTGACACTGTAGTCCAGAGTGCTTGCTGTGGGAGGGGAAAAATGGTGATTGTTCTTTGGTTGAGTGGTGCAATTGCAGATCACTGGAAGCATAGCCTGAAACTTGAAAAATCCAAAGCTGTGGTAATGTTCCTGGTTCGACCTCTGTGGCTGTTGGGACTGCCTCCTGTTTTGAAAAGACCCTACATAGTGTCATGCATCTGTACGTGCTGTAACAGGCTTGTTTCTAGTTTCAACTTGCCTATCCCACGTGGATATAGTAGTGGGGTTTTAAACTCCAAGCATCCAGCATTTCTCCTGGGCTGCTGCTTGTAGCTTTGCTGTTAGGATAATGTCTGGTGCTTAGATAACTGGTAAGGCCTGGTCATAGCCCCTCCTTCTAGGTTAAAAAAAAAAAAAAAAGGTGGTGGTGGGGAGAGAGGCAGGCTAGAAGAAGCCATGAGCCAGATCTGGCTTGTAGAGCATTCAGTTGGTCCTCGTTGAGTTGCCATTTGTTTCAGGGTTTGTATAGGCAAAGCAGTTAATGTGGCAGAGACATGAGAATTTAAAGTGCAAGGATTCCTTAATTGTTGGGACTCCTGGAACAAATACAGTTTAACTACTAACTGCCCAGTTAGTTGTTACACTGCAGTACTGTACTGTACAATATTGCTGTCTTCATGTTTATCAGAAGAGCTTATTGTTAGGTCTAGTAAAAATTTGTCCTCCTATAAAAGAAAAGATTTGATATCAAGCTTGCTAATTTTGTCTTTTTAAGCTCTCAGCACTGTTTCAGATGTTTGTTTCTATTTTGATAGGACTTTATTTTCTGATGTGTGTATGAGCTGTAGATTTCCCATTGGATTCATGAGGATTTCTTGTTTGGAGAGAAAACACTGATAAAATAACTACTAAAAATGACGAAGATGTAGGAGAAACTTTTGGATCATCTTTATTTGAAAATGGGCTTAGTTTGGAAGAGTGTCCTGTCTTCTTCCCTCAATTAATAGATTCCATATGTCCTTGAAAGGACAGACAACTATTATAATAGAAGGAGCTTGCAGTATTTCTTTCCTTTTCTATTTTGCTTTTGTATGCAGGGAGCACTGGTGATGGTGTAGTGCTCTTGACCTTAATGGAGAGAATTTCTAGCTATATGGCAATTGTTTGTTTTAATCTGTTTAGAAGAGTTGAAGATGGGAAGTATCCTTACTCTGGAGACTGTCTTCCCATGTGTTTAATTATCCTTCGCAGGCTGGCAGCAGAACCCAACTTTTGTTTATGGATTGGCTTTGGGACTTGAGATATCACATAGACTGTTCTTTTAATGTCCAATGCTGCAGGATTCGATAACGCTATCAGGTGGCCTTTAAAGATTATTGACCTTGTTCAGCTAAGATAATATTTGCTTCTTTTACTTCCCTTTTTATTGGTATCTTATATTGGTATATTAGATGCAGATTACTCTGGATCTGGGCACCTGAGATACCTAGACAGTAAGTGCAGTGTGAAATCAGATGTTTTATTGCAAAATGACTGTTCACTTTTCTAAAGTAATTGAAATGCCACTGGTCAGCTTTTCAGTTATCAGTCTGAATGGCATGATTTTGAAATATTATGAATTATTTTGATTCAAAATAATTCAAAATAATGAAATATTTTCATTATTTTGAAAATGCCCACTAAAATACACACAAAAAATTCTTGCATGTTTTTACTTTCTAAAATTCTGGTATAATACCTTCTTTATCTTTACTCATCAGAGTAAACGATGAATAAGTAGACTTTTGTGCTGAGATTGGTAAAAATTCCATGAATTTGTGATGTTTTATTAATAAAACATATTTTTCCCAAATATTCTGCAGCTGCAGAGACTTTGCATCGTGATTTCATTATTTCATTCCCTGTGCAAGGAACTCCCCAGTAACCAGTCTGGGTGTTGTGAGGCTTTTATTTATTTTTATTTATTTTTTTAAATGATTTTACATGATCACCAAAAGCTTCTTTTTTGTGAGTATTTGGGGAAAATTGTTGGCAAAGTGTAATTTTAAAACTAAAACACATCTAGTAATATCTGCCTGCCCCTGATTCCCACCATCCTTTGTATATTTTCTTTACTTACTGTTAGGTCTGTTTTACAAAGTATAAATATAAGCATGCAAGTCCTAGAGTTTGGACTCTCATAAGTGCTGTAACTTTGGGACATCTGTGTTGAAAAATATTCTGAGCAAGAACTGTTTCTCTGGGCAGTATCTGAACTAACAATCCTGTTGCAACTTTCAGAGATTCTTTTGGAAATATTTGCCTGATTCTTTGAATAAAACTCAAGGTTCTTTAATACGTAATTTTTGAGAACAGAATGCTGGAAGTCTTACAGTGGTCTTAATGTGCTGGAGTGAAATAATATTCATATTAAAACATATGAATACTTTTAATGATATACTTTTAATTTGGCTGTTCTAGTTCAATATACATCTATTACTAAAGCCGTCATTTCTTAATCAGAAATAAATAACTAACTATAAAACAGGGGCAGTAGCCAATTTTCCTGACCCTACAAATGAAATGCCAAGGTCTTTGACCACATCTGAATACGTGACATGGCTTGGAGGATCAAAAACAGGTACAAAGATTTCAGGAACAGAACTTTTCCTTTATTCTAGGCTCAGTCTTTTATTCCAGGCTCAGAAGCTGATCTCAGAAGAGGCCCTTCCTTCTACTTTGGGCAGTGCTAGGCTGGACTTGCAGCAACCCAGGGCAACCCAAGGATGCTAATAAAGCAGCTCCTCATGGTTTGCCCTCCAGCTTGCACTTCTGACAAAGCCTGCTTATGAGACACAGATTGGCTGCTGCTATAATAGATACTTTCTGCAAACATTCCTACCGGCAGAGGTTTCCTAGCTTTTAGCTGATACATGGAATTATTTTAAGGTATTGATATTATTTCTTAACTACTGTTTTACCAGGATAAAGATGCCAAAATCAGCTTTCTTCAGAAGGCAATTGATGCTGTTGTACTGGTAACAGGAGAGCCACTCTCAGTAAAACCAGCACGTGTTGTAGCTGGACATGAACCTGAAAAAACCAATGAATTACTTCAAGCAATTGGGAAGTGTTGCTTAAATAAGGTATGACATCACTAGTAAGAGTTTGTCTTTTCTTGCAGTAATGTCTTTATTGAGCTGTTCTATATATTATTAGAGCTCAATTTGTGACAGACTACGTTGACACTCATCCACTCTCTCTATTAAGATAACATTGTGTTGGGTCACCAGTTAGCTTAAGTCAGGTCCTTGCACAAATACATCTTGAATGGATAGTTGCTTTTAATTTATACTGTTTTCTAATTTTAACCTTATTCATTGATCATGTAATACAATTTAATAAATATGAGGCAGAATATGAAGTTTCAGAATTTTCAACTTTTGAATACAAACATATTAATTATGCATCCTCATATGAAGAGATATTGCTACTTTTGATTGATTTCCTCCTGCCCCCCAGATCTTTAATTCTCTAATGAAAGTATTTTTTTCCTAGGGAGATATCTTTTCTTTGAATACAAAAATGCAGCAAAGGGGACATCTGACTAACCTGTGCTACATAACCTCAGAGGCATATTGTTCTTAAAATAAGTGTGGAAGCAAAGATAATAGGGAATCTTTGCTTATACAAAGCTGTGGAGATTTTGATATACAAAAGTGTTTAAAATTTTTGGAGTAAAGAGTGTGAAGAAACTGTATATATTTAACTGAGAAATACTCCAGTGTTTACAGGCTGTCTGCAGCTTTGGATTAGCTACTAATAATAATTTGGATATTTACTGATTTTTTTTTATTTATGTTATTTTGTTTTATGTTGTTTTGTTTTAATAAGTCAAGTGGTATGAGCTTTGTTCTTACGGAAGAGCTTGTGCTCAGGAAGGAGGAAGTTGATAAGCACTTGATGGAATAGTTTTGTGCAGTGTTGTGATGAGATACAGAATCCAGAAGATATAGTCTACCCATCTTAGTTAAGATTATTAGACCCTTGGCCTTTATTATTGTGAAACTTGTTATGCATTGTGGAAAAGATTTTTTTCAGACTCTAACTTGATACTTCCGGTACTGAAATGAACATACTAGTTGGAGTTGCGTAGCTCAGGGAAATGTTACTTATGTACAGATGTGAACATCCAAATGCAAAAACTCATAGTTTTGTATTTGCACACCAGGAGTCAAACCCCAGGGCAATATCAGTTTCAGTGACCTAAAAGACACTACTCTTTTAGAAAGGACAAGGAGAATTCTAAAGAGATTTTTTTAAAAAAAAATTTTTTATTTTTCTAATATACACAAACTCCTTGCCATTTGGACATTGAAACATATTTTCAACGTACTGTTGAAACAATCTGATAAAAAATGTTTGTTTTAAAAAAATTGTAGAACGGAATTAGATACAAATGCTTTTTAAACTTTGTAACTGAAACTTATTGAAAGTGGTTCTTAATGTAGGTGTCTCTGCCTTCTCAGCAATTATTTCTGATTGAGTAAGTGTTAGGTAGAAACTCAATATTGCAAATACAACATCATAATGTTATTTTAAAAAATGTTTAACCAACCTAGCAGTTGTGATTTGAAACTTGACGATAATTTACTTTAATATTTTGAAAAAAATGTACGCCATTGCAATGAGAATTGCTATTATGCTATAATGCAAAAAAGGAAAAATATTTATATAGTTAAACTATTGCAAGAATTAAAAGGAGATGTTTCTTTTAGAAACATTAGTATTAAAGAGAGAGAATATTTCCAAAAGGGCAGAAACATGCTTTATATTAAAAACATCTTGTTGATTGCAGGGGTAAGAAGAAAGACGATATTTAGTGAATTAACTTATACTCATTTCACTGAGATTTTTCTGTTCCTTGCAGCTGTCCAGTGATGATGCTGTAAAAAGGATCTTGGCTGGGGAAAGAGTTGATGCTAAAGGGAAACCTCCCTTGTCGAAATCTCGAGATAAAGAAAACAGAGAATCCAGAGCAGAAGAACAAAAAAGCCATAAAGAGGTAGGAATCTGTGGCTTTCCTGGGGTAAAGAGACTACTTCTTTTTTTTTAATTTTTTTAAAATCACATTTTTTTCTTTGTAAAGTCTCTGTGTGATAGAGTTGCCATATATTGAAGCTAAATTTTCACTTTATTTTTAGGGAAAAGGGGACTCTGAAATTAGAGACAGAAAACCCAAAGAAGATTTGAAAGAAGAGATCAAAGAGAGAGAAAAGGAAAGTGATAAACATAAGGATAATGAAGATAGGCGCAAAGACCCTGAAAGGCACAACTTTAAGGAAGGAGAAAAACAAGAAAGAGAAAGAAACAAAAGCAGAGGAACCAAAGAAGGAAGAGAAACAGAAAAAAACAAAGGAAAAGGAGACATAGAACGAGAAAAGGATCTTGAACATGATAAAGGAAGGGAAAGGGAGAAAAAAAAAGAAGGAGGAAAAGAAAAAGAAAGACTGAAAGAACGAGACAGGGATAAGGCTAGAGAAAGAGACAGAGAAAGAGGAAAAGACCGGGAAAGGGATAGACGAAGGGACAAAGGAAAAGATGGGGAACACTCAAGAGAACATGGAAAGGATAAAGCAGAGAAAAAGGTAATAGACATCTTATTTTGGGGGAAAAAAAAAGAAAAGCTTTTGGCATTCTGTGGTAGAGTTTGATTTTTTTTTTTTTTCCTAATGAGCTTGCATATTTTTATTCTCTATTCATGTAACAACTGAAGCACTTTTTTTAACAGCAATTACTCCAATTTCTCTTATTAAGTGAAAGTTGCAGTACAGACTTGATCTGGTAAGAGTACGACTGAGGCTATGTGTGTAGCTTCCTGTCTCTGTCATATTATATCTTCATTTGAGCCATTAGACTCCCCTGACTGTGCTTTCTGATCATCTAAAAAGCAGCTCCTTTTCTGCACTCTACATATCGGAATTCTCCTGATGGCATTAGATTATGTTTGGCAGTGACAGTTTGCAGCAACTGCTGGAGTCATATACTTATGTCCTCTGGTGTCTCCCCAGCAGTGCATGCTATGGTTGTAGCCATAGTCAGCTGTGGGGAAACAAAGGGTTCAAAAAAGGAGTTATGGGCCGTAATTGGTCATTAATATGAAAAGTTTACTTCTTCTGCGGTAGGACACAGAGGATGTACATACATCATATATGTGCATACTTCGAGATTTCTCTGTGTAAAGTCCTAAACTGCCTTAAAAGCTATCTCCTCATTGCCTTTGATTGTGTTGCCTTTACTAATACTCTGTCCTTCTCCTCTAAGTATTTCCTATTTCTGTTATGTAGCATACTGTTTCATTGTAGAGATTCAGAGATTAATGGATATCCAAGAGTACTTTATTAGGTAGTAACTTAATTTTGTTAGATGTGAGAAAGCACTTCTGTCAGTACCTGTCTGCTGGCCTTAAGGATTTTTCATTGCATAGTTTTACTTATAAATAACGATATTTAACTGTGAATTTTATTTACGTAGGCTCTTGGTATGTTGCTGATGCCTGATGCCATCTGGAATTTAATACAGGCTGTGCATTTTAGCACTGTCTGAGACTTCCTTGGGTTTCAGGAACAGACAAGAGAGGCAAATTTTAGAAGACAGGTTGATGAATAAGTATTCTGTTGTAACTTGCTCAGTTCTACTGTGTGCTCATTTTCCCTTTCAAATTTTTTGGGTAAGTGGCTTGCTCCTCAGCATATACGTGGCTTCATGGTTGAGCACTTGAGTCTAAAGCGATTATTTCTTTTAGTCCACAGATTCTGAGGAACCTGTACTTAGAAAAATGGAGAAGCCGACTAAAGACAACAGGTACCTGCCAGATAATCAGGTTAGTGGTATAGAAGATCTGGGAAGGTGAAATACTGAAGGTGTTGCATTTTTGATTGCTTTGGGAATCTGCATGTAGGATAGATAGGATTGAAAAATAAGTAGATGCCAAGTTTAGAATTCTCAAATGGACTCTGTCAGCTTAACTCAAGGATTTTTTTAAATAGATTTATTACAGTGCAGATAATGCCAGTTTACTTCCTCATCTGTTATGTGTTTGGTTTTGAATTTTCTTAGCTTGAACAAAAAGAAAGGTCTACTCAGCTAATTACATCTTCCAGATTTTTAGTTCTGTGTGCTGATGTTTGGGTACTTCAAGAAAATAATTGTTTGTTCAAAACTATCTGTTTATTCCTGTGAATCTTTCCTTGAAATCTGTTTGATTTTTATGTACTTTAATAGAAGTTACCATTTCGGAAAGAAAACGAATGCAAGGTTCTGCCTGGGCCCTGTGTTTTGGAGCTGGATGACAGTAGGGCAGGATATAGGCTCACTGGTTGCCTCTGAACAGTAGCAGCTGCTCGTGATACCATTGTGTCAGCATCTGTTGCTTCTTGATGACCTAAGGCAATTTGGGGAATTACTGAGCCATGTGGCTAAATGTTTAAAGAGGAATACTTCAATAAACTAATCTAAACCAGTTCAAACTAGGAAAAATAGGCAGGATCCCAAGTCTAGCAGGAGTCTCTGTTGGGAGTCAGTGGGCTACTGACATCATCATGTCTTCTACATTAGATGACAAATTTTTATAGCCATTCTTTGACTGAAATCCAACCAAACTTTTAAAAGTATTGGCACTTGGAGTGAGAGCTTATAAAGCAGTTTTAACCCTGAAGCAAGTCTTCATAGCCAAGTCAAACTTCTGTAAATTGGGTCTTTAATGGAAATTCTGAGCCGCATCCCAAACTATCGTAGTGCTCTTGGGCACCACAATAATACACTAGTGCAGTAAAGTTTCATTTCCCGTCTTAGGTGCTTTTGGGAATGAGTCCAAGGCATGTTAGTTTATTGCCTTAAATCTACATGACATGCTTTTCCTTTACTTGCTTGCGTAACAGTAGACGCTGCTTAGCCTTTAGGTAATGAAAATATACACTTTAGACCAGTGCATGACAAATGGTCACCTCATTAAGACTGTGGAGCAGAAGAATGAAATGAAAATATTCCTAATGAATCTTTAGAGCTAGAGAACTAAGATAGCTGCACAAAGAGGTTTAAAGGAAACTCCAACATGAGATAATTGGGAAGTGCATCTTAAGGGACTCTGGGGTTGATCTTCCTGTCATCACGGTAGCTTCACAGCAGGGTCATGCCTTTGTTTGCAGGGATTTGCCCTGATTTAAACTACCCTAACTCAATTTAAATCACATAGCAGTGAAACAAGCTTATTAAAAAGAAGGGGTGTCATTTCTGTGCTTATGCAAATGCGAACTATTTAATTGTATTATTTTGTAGTCTCTGCTGCACAATTAATAACTTGTCAGCATCCATCTGTAGCTTTTTGGAAATACAGTGCACAGTAGGTGAAACAATTTGAAACAGACCTTTCTAAGCAGTGACTAATAAGCCGATGTGTATACGTCACTCACTTGACTTCTGTCCTAAAGATTTGCCCCTTCTTCTATTCTGGTTCCATTCAGCAACCCATCCCAGGCTCGTAGTCCTGCTGTCTTTGTCCTTACACTCCTCAGCCTTCTCTCTCTCTTTCCAGTCTCATGTAGCTTCATTTCACAATGAACTACTTACCTGCCACTTGATTCAGGTCTTGCTTCCTCCATATTTGAGTTTGATCCTTTCTTCTGACACGCTGCATGTTTAGCAGCATGAAGACGTGAAAACAGTGGGAGAAATGGGAACTTTTCTTTCAATTGAGATGTCCTTGAAACATCAGGCTGAATCACTTGTATACTACGTTTGTTTTAGAGTACAAGTTTATTTAGAAACTTCGTATGTTTTAAATATTTAGTATTGCTACTTGCTACTAGGCAAGCCTTAAAATGACACTTGAATTTCAACAGGTTGACCCTCTCTCCCATGCTTTTTAAAAATAATATATTTATCTGCTACTAGAGAAACTCTGTATGTTACCCAGCAGGTAATAGTCATCACACAGATACTCATAATTTTCTGAAATTAAAAGAAAGCAAGTTTAAGTAGGAATCAAAAGAAACATTTGACTACCACACAACTAATAACATGGCAAGCAGTCTATGTATGTAAAGAAGAGTACCTTTTGATCCAAGAGCTAGTTGTTGTATATCACACTGTCTGTGATTGGAGGAGGTAGAATTGTATTTTGTTAGCTCTCAGTCCAGGTCAAGTAAGAGTCTTGTGTAAAATGAACACTTCCCAGCATGACTGATTAACCTTCTAAATAATAAAGATAACCTTTTTGATAGAAAAGGATTCAGGCTGTATACAGACCCTCTGAGCATATGGTGCTGTTTATAGGAAAGTGGCTGCAGAATAGGGTTACCCCTAAGGCAAAACACCTTGGAAAGATCTCATCTATTTTACAGATGGCTGCAGAAACTTTTGTCTAAAGTTTTTTTTTTTGTAATATCCTGTCACTTTTGGCCACATCTACAGTGGCTTTCATTTTTGCAGCACAAACTATGTTGCTCTGGAGCTGTTCGTTTGAGTCATCCTCTAAGTCATATCTAATGCCGTTGTATTTCTTTTGGAACTGATATAGAAAGTATAATGAAACAACTACTGAATACAAAAAAGACATTACCCTAGAAGCCACACAGATAGTCATTCCATGGAAACCTCCTGGATGTGGCTTATAAAAATTTCTGTTCTAGTGTTATGAATGACCCTCTTTCTTCATGGTATTAGTTACTCATAAGTGGTTCATATAATAGAAGACAAATATTAAAAATTACATTTAACAAGCAAGATTTTTCTAGTTCTCTTTGTTTGAAAGGTTTTAATTAGTAGAAGCTAACACCAATAGAACATCATCCTGCAGGGGCCTCTCTTTCAGGAAAATATAGTTAATCAGTGTTTTTCTAATAAACTTTATAATGACAGCGGTCATACTGACCTTAGCAAATACAGCTCTTGTTGTTGCGCACTAGTAAATTATGCATCTTAATAACAATAATAGCTATTTTAGGAGTAAATATTGTGAATACAAACAGTTTAAGGAAAAAAATAAAGAAAATCTTTGAGGGAGATGTAGTTTCCAGTAAAGGCATTAGAAATGAGCTATGTTTATTTATTGAGGAATAGTTTGTTGCATAATATGCTACGTACAAAAACAGAGTGTTTATGTGTGTGTTTATCCTGTGCCAGGCCTCAGCAAGGTCTTCTCTGGGCTGTAACTGTAGATTTCTTCACAAGATAGATCAAGTGGAGCCTGAGGATGAGTGCATAAATGTCACTGAAAGAAGCTGTTCATGCCATCCATGATTTTTGTCTATGTGGAAAGGGAGAGAAATTAACAATTTGGCAGAATGTCTTCTCAAAGTACGTTGCTCTCCTTGATTTGCTCAATTATTAGAAAACATTCTTTTTCTTTCTTAACATGGAAATCAATAATGAGAACAAAGCAGCAGGCCGGATGGTTTACAGCAGACTACTTTAACCTCTCCAGATAGAAATATAACTATGCAAAACTAGAAGGTGTGTGTACGTACATGTAGGATTCCACTTTAATATGTTTTTTTTTTTTTCCCAAAGTGGTGTGAAATGAAGTGTAATGCAATTCTTTTTTATTAACTAGCTCCACTGTCTGTTATTCCAAGTTTTGGAGGCTCTGATTTTGTACAAAGAATAATTACCTATTTCATTTCCCTTCAAAAAGACTTAAATTGTAAATATTGTGGGGTTTATGTTTTTGTATGCTACCTTACTGATTAAATTTTAGCTTTTACTTTGCATCTGTTGCCAATGTGCACACATGGCTCTACAAAAAAGTTAAAACTCTGTTTACAGTCACTACGTAACATAAATAACTAAATCGACTCCTACAGAAACCTTGGTACCTGTTCTCAGCTCCTTCTGCACCTGTGTTTAGTTTTTTAAGTTACCCCAGGAGCAGCAAATGTTTGAGTATACCAGATGTGGCCTGCAGGGTTTCAAAGCCAGACTCTGATAGTACGTAAATTTAACTTTTGCTCCCTGCATAGTGTTATGATTGTGAAAGATGGTAGTAATTAAAATGAACCACTTCAGTGTTACTTGTCTTTTTTGGACTTTTATCTATTTTCTTTATAAAGTGTCAGCATTTCCTAAAGAGAGTGAAATGAAAATACTGATAATTTTCATTATAGTTCAAATATAAATTGTAATAATCCTGTGAATACAATTTATATTTAAACTGGTTATGTTGTTCAGTACTACGTACTGTTCATTTGGCTAGATTTTGCAAATCATAGGATGTAGACTTTTCTTATAGCTTGTTGAATACCAGCTTCCTGAAATTCTGAACATGCAGGTTATAGGGCAATAGCTAGGGTGAAGAAAATAGATTGTTTCAATTACCTAGACGAATGGTGACCCTTACTTAGACCGCTCACTTTACTGTAAAGTACCTGCAAATAATGGATCTAGTCAATTTATCTCAGTTTACGTACTATGACTTTTTTCTGTTGCTAATAAGCCATTCCCCATTGTTTGTCAGGAACTTCCATAGAACTGATGGAGCATTACAGCATGTAAAGAAGCAAGATTTGCCTTGAAAGCAAAACTGTAACTATATCTGGCATGTAAACTTCACCTTCTTTGTGTAATTGTACCTCCAGTGCCAGTGGGTATGTTGTTGTTAGATTGTAGAGGTGAGATACTGCTCTGTGCCGTGGTCATTTAAAGTAGTTTGATTAAATATGTTTACCAATATTCTGTACTTCTGAACATCTTTTTGCAGTGTTATTTTCCCTATAACATTTGTGCTCCATTACAATACACGTAAGATATGATGGAAAATGAGTATCATTATGTTGTGTAATTTGGCAGTTTTCTCTTACAGGTTATTGTGGAACTTTAAGATTCACATAAAATGGATCAATATGTAATTCAAATTTATGTTATGAAAACGGACGTTATCAGCAGGGTTGGCAATAATTCTTGGATGCGTGAATTGTTAATTCACAGAAACACTAAAAAAGTAGATAAAAAGGAAATCCTGAGCAGTACCAAGCATACGTCAGGATTTTGAACAAGATGCAGAGATGTATTATAGGAATAGAGGCTATAGGAAGCATAAAATGGCTTTCTGTAAATCATCATTCTATAAATCTCACTTCATCTGCTGTGTTTAGTTGTGGTCACTTCATCTTTAGTAAAAAATGTTTCTGATGAAATCAGGGAATTAAGTAAAAGGAAAACAAAGTTGTTAGAAGCATGAATGGCTTTTTTTTTGAAAGCTGCTGGTTTATAATTCTGCTCAATAATATAAGAAGAGGGGAGCTGTGATTTCATAACGGGGTAGATTCTATCACTGGCTCTATCCTTCAGTCTACAAGTAAACAGAAGTATTCTCTGCAAATGTCAAGATTTGTCAGGAGGAATGTTAGAATAGCACCTGCTCTCAGACCCTTCTGTTGTCCAGCCTTGCTATAACAGATGGTCTCCTTCGCACCCTGATCCTGTATCTCCAGGTATTTTGTCAGTCTGTCAGGAATCCTCCTTTACACTTTGCACCTCCTTTGGAGGCATTTGGACCTCAGCTGTTCTTCAGGTAGAGTGAGCAGCAAATTTGTACTAAATCCTACGTGTAGCAATAGCATCTCTCCCAGACCTGTTCCTCTGCTTGCTCTCACCAAGGTGTTTTGAGCCCTGTTCACTGAGCCTTTTTATAATGCAAGAACTGTAGCTGTCTTAGGCCTCTCTTGCACTACCTGAACGTAGACTTATATATCCCTTCACACGCAGTGGACCTTATAGTCCAGATGGCCTCATCTGGGACTGGTTTGATTTCCTCTCTTGAGTTACTGTTGCTTATGTACATCTTTTTCTCAACCTCCAGCCAAGTGGACCTGCTGATTTAAGCTGCTCCTTTCCAAGGACATGTGACCACTGAAGTATATAGTGTAGAGCCTTTACAGAGAGTATTGCCAGTCAGCTATTCTTTACTTCAGGCAGTGCAAGCTATATCCAGAGAAAACAAAATGATACTTGCTTGTTTTCATTTCTTGGTGTCTTTGAGTTACTTTTGGACTTAGGTCAGAGACCTCATAAGTGTCTTGAATCTTCCTCCAGTTTACTTTTTTTCATGTTTGAACTGTTGTTCTTTTTATACTAGGTGCTGACAAAGCCCCCCTTTTACTCATTTACAGTCTCTTTTCCAGAAAAATAGCTGATCCTTCTTACCAGGTTATAATGTCCTCCTTCAGGTGATCCAGCGCTTGTTTGCTGGTCTTTCTGGCGAGACCCGTTTTCTTAGTTTGGCCAGGGCCTTTGTCCAGGGAAGTTGCCATTTGACTAGAAGACCAGACAAGTCTGGTGGCACTGATTTTCAGTCATCACCTCTTTACTTCTCTTTTTGGAAGAAAGTTTAAAAAGACTTTCTAGAAGATCAAAGAGGAACTGTCTGTCTGTTGCAAATAAACAGTTTTGCCAAAACATTAAGGTAATTAATCTTACTCTTTTGACTCACTGCTCCTGCTTAAAAGTCTACTGACTTTTCTGAGAAAATAGACATTATGTTTTTTAATTTCTGATTTTATGGGTCAGTTTGTAAATGAGTGTATGAATGTGTGTATGTGTGTGTATATACATGTATATACATGTATATATATGTATATACATATATACACACTTGTACACATGCGTACATGCACACATACATATATAATGGATGTGTGTAAACATATATATAATTTAAAATTGTGTGTGAGGGGTATTTGTTTTTGTTTTTAAGAGTGAAAGTCCTACAGGAATATCAAGGCAGCCTTCAACCAAAGGATCAAGGCAGCACACCGAACCTGGAGGAGAAGGTAACTAGAAGGAGGATATTCTTTCTATTAAATTTCCTGGAGGGTTATTGAATAGGAATAGCATAAATGCATAAATATACTTGTTTATTATTTTCTGTGCTTATTCTGTGCACACAGCCTGCATTTATGAATCCAGTAACCAATTTTTCTGTGTAGATTTGTTACATGGAGGGTGTTATTCAGTTCGTGTGCTTATATTCTGTGTGAGCAGTTCAACTACAGATTTTGTCTGCTTTGAGACTTCTATATTGTGTTCTCTCAGAACTATTTTTGTTGGTCTACAGCATTTTTTCCTGTCATTTTCCCCAAAACTGTCTTGTTGCTCTATAATTTAGCAAGATTGGAAGAATATACTTTGCAAAACTGAGTGATGCTTAATCTCTGTTTCATTTCTGTTTCATTACTAAGGATAAGTGAACAAATGAACAGTATGTACTTGTTGCTAAAATGTTGCCAGTTATCTTTACATAAAGGCAAATGAAAAAAATGTATGAAATGCTTAGTGTAGAGTAATGTTCAGCACAGTGGTTTTATTTAAACTAAGGCTTAACATACCTTGTATAAGATTGGTTTATAAAGATTAAAGTCATCAGTGAGGCAAAACTTGCTCTGCTGTAGATATGAATCATACAACACAAGAACTTAAGAAGAATTGGGCAACACACATTTTATGAAGAAAGCATATTCAATCTTTTCTCAAGTATCTGAAGTCCTTGTGTTTGTTCTTCACAAATTTGAATTTAAAAATGAAAAGATCATATTCCTCAAAAACAAACAAACAAACCAAAAAAACCCCACATTTCCTGAGACCTGATGAATATTGAACTGATAAACAGAACTTAAAACTATTTACATTTACAGTGCTCCAGGTGCAGGCTTCAGAACAGATCAAAATAAGGCATTAACCAACACTGCTGGCTTGCAGACCATTTGATGATTAGTGGAGATCCCTTTGAGTACTGGAATGACATGTGCTTATAGATCTTTGACTTTCCAGTGTCTGGCATCACAGCCGCGGTCGGCTGTATTTTACCTGGGTTGGTGTCTGACTAGAACCTTGTGATTTCTGTTAGAGTAGTGAGGTGATTTAGGTATTATCAGTACTGAATTCTTGTCTCGTATCATATTCCACAGTAACTTGACCGAGTGTTAAGGGAACCAAGACTTGTGGCGTTCCTACTGACCATCCAGGGGAAGGAAGGGCAGATATTTGTTGTTTAGAGCATATGAGAAGAAAATGAGAAGCTATGAAAAGCCATTTTCTTTGTGCTGTCCCAGAGTTGCTCCCGGTAGCAGTGTGGTGATCACCTTCCTGATCAGTGTGTGCAAAGCTAGGTCTCTAGACTGAAACATGCTTGCATGAATCATGCCAGTGGACTGGAAGTAGCTCTATGATCGTTTTGTCCTTGCTTCTGTGCAAAGTTTGTCAAGACAATAAGTTGTGATAATAGATCTGTGATGTCTCTACTTGCCCATTAGATAGTGGATTGATGTGAATGGCCCATAATCACTACAATTACATTTATTAGCCTTTGGGTGATAGGTTCTTCTGAGTCTTTGACTGGAACTACTTAACATGTGGTGCAGTCATCAATAATGTCCCTTCTCATCTACCGCCTAGCTTTATTAGTCCAATTCACTTCATCTTTTGGGGCAAGATTTAAATGAAGATGATAGACATGAGATAATTTTAACTGATTCCAGTAAACAGTTGTGCCATGCTTTGTAAATATGTAAATTATTTTATCTTTCAAGGTGCTTCATTGCAGTTAAGTAACGGGTTTCTGTTTGTAAGTGTACTAAATATTGTATTTGCATACTAATTGGAAACTAGGCTCTCTTCAGAGTATCCCTAATACTTGTCCTGCAACTTTCACATCAGGAAGAAAGGAATCTAAACTTAGTACAGCTAGCCATTCACCTGAAAAGAAGTCTAGCCCTTTGTATATGAAAGACAAGAAGGAGAGCCTAGATGGACACATAGGTAAGGAATAAACCCAGCTGCTATCAACAGCTTGTATGACAGTGTAATTTCTGTATTTCAGTAAGTGCCTTTCCCCCCCTACTTTTAATTCTACCATCTGATTACTTACTATGATTGAAGTTTTCTCTCAATGGTTTTGTGCCTTGAAAGTTGTTATTTTACTTCTAAACCAAAATGAAGAAGTTGCTGAACATAAATCAGTTTAACATCTCAGTTCAGAAGATAAAATAACACCTGTGAATTGATGCCTATTGGAACTACTAATTCTGGCTAAAGACTAATACAGCTTAGATTAATGAAGCCTGAGGATTTTCATACACTTAATCTGCCATCATCACTACTATTTTAATTTATGTGTTACCATGTGTCTTTCTAAACATCTTTTTGACTGTTTTTTGGTTGTATGTTTTATTTGATTTCCATATGGCTGAGGTGAAATGCTGAAGTTGCATCAGAGCTGGGGTAACATTTTCATAACTATCAAGAGCCCCATTTCAAAAGAATTTAAAACGCCAAAACATCTTTTAAAATTTTCCCCAAATAACTTGAAAAAAATCTGACACTTGGAAAAGAAGATCTGTTGACTTAGGAGCCTAATTCAGGTTGGTGCTTATAAAAAACTTTACATCACATCTAATGTACATGTGCTGTGAGGTTTTAATAATTTTATAGCTGAAAAATACCATCTGGATTCCACTAAATACAGTCTTTCTTCACTGCACAGAGATCCCTAGCTGATCCTATAATTTTTTTGCAAGAATTGAATATTTGTTTTATGGGCTAAAGTGGCATTAAAGTGACCAGACATGCCGCATCTTGCAGGACCATCGCTTCTTTAAAATCAGTGCCAGGTCGTTCTGATTAGTGAAATACAATTTGACATTTATCCTGTGGTTTGACTTCAAGGTGAACGTTTTGAAGTACTCCTCTTTTCATGATGCAGCAGGCCAGCACACTCAAGTTTCCCTTTACTTAAATGATTCGTACTTTGGGGCATTGACGCTCTTTTTGTTATAACATAGTGGAACTGTGATAGATCAGTAATGCTCATAGGTACTCTAGTAAATAGTCCAGACTAAAAAGCTTTTGGAGCTATGCTGATGCCTGTCGCAAATTTGTTCTCTGTAATTGCTTTTCATGTCAAGCAGAGCTTTTTATACTTTCTAATATTAAATTGAGATAAACAGATGCATAACAGGAGAACAGAAAGAGGTTAGTGTCATAACTAAGCCTGTGAATACCGATTCACCTATTGTATATACAAAACTGAAACGGAGAATGGAAGATTAGTAAAGAAAAAATACATGTATTTGCTATCATTGTAACTAAAATTGTTTAAACCAGCATTTGTTCAAAACTGTGTATTAAGACCAAATTTCTAGTGGCTTTAGAGCAAAAATTTGATTTAAAAATTCGATGTGTTTTTTTTATTATTATTTCTTTAACACAGTTGCCTTAATTGAGATCTGAACAGCTTTCCTTTAAGACACTGAATATTGTGCTTCTTAAAGGAGTTAGCCCTTCTTCTGCAGAGGTAATGCTCGCTGTGTGTGTGTGTGTGCGCGTGCGCGCATGTGCGTTTGTGTGTGTTGGAAGGAAATTTCCCACAAACACACAGGCCCACCTGTGAATATCAAAAGCCAGTTTTATAAAGGAATAAAAGAAGTAATGTCACAGAGTAGGATGAGGTGAAAAACAGTAAAATTCATAATAAACCCAGTTTTCAAATGGAAAGAAATACGTGTTTTGCACTCTGCAATGTATATGCAGGTTTCTTAATGATATTTTCCTGTTTACCCAGTAGGGAGACAAACTGAGCCTTTGTTTTGAAATGCTGGCTAAAATGCTGGCTAAAAAACCTAATGTGTTATAACAAAGTGAGCAACCTATAAGTCTGCTGGAGTTCAGTGGCTAATTCTGAGATGTTTATTGTACACCTCTACTGTCTATAGTGTAAACCTCACTTATAAATTATTTTATGTTAGGAAGCACGGATACTAACAAAAGTGCATGTAGTGCTCTTGAGCAAACAGTTAGCCTACAGAAAGAGGGAACTGAGTCAACCTCTACAATACAGGAGCGAGGTAAGGAAAGCAGTGCTTACCATGTCAGGTTTGAGTCCAGTTTGGTTGTCTAGATACGAATATGATCAGAAGATAATGTATGGATTGCGGTTTGAAATCACGTTGGTTATCCTTTTAGCCAATACCCTACCTCGAATAGCCAGTACCCTTACTGCCAGTAACTGTTGTGCAATGATGCAGCAGTATCTTGACCAATGGAGGCCTCAGTAATTTTTGAAATTACTGATTTCAAATTTGAATTTAATTTGTTTCTGAATGAAAACCTTCCATTCTGATGGAGTAAGATGTTTTGCTTTCTGTGGTTGGTTTGGGTTTTCTGCTAAGGTCCAGACCCTATGGGTAGTTTGAAGTACAGTTTTATAGGTTGGTGATGAATCTTTGAATGCTTGTTTTGGTTTAGTAATTGACCCCTCATTTGATTCTTTGTCAGCAAAGGTAAATAAAAGTGCTGATTTATTTTCTTCTGCTATGTTTGTTAATCTTCTAAACTAGTAGAGCTCAGCATTTCTGCTGCAGTGGACCATGTAGTTTTATGGATGCTTGCCATGGCATGGTGGATGAATAGATCCAATGCTACTGATCTGTACATCCCCAAAGCCTCAGTTTTACACTTCATACAGTAGTTTTGTCACTATTTTTGGAAGTGCTGAATGTTTTACACTATGCATTAGGCATCACCTGAGATATTCTGGCTGTGGATATGGTCCTTTCGATTTTTTATTTTTATTTTATTCTTTTTTAAACTTTTGATGCTCTTTACATGATTTCTTGCCTGCAGATAAGCTGACTTGGAAGTGCTGAGTTCAGTTCTTGGGCAATGCATGAGGTGCCTCTGTTTTAAACAGATGTGCTCTTTCTGTATCTGTAATCTATTTTTTTTCCTGTTGGCTATTTCTGCATTTATTCTGCTTCTGCTATATTTTGAGGAGTGTGAGGACTGAACATATTACTTCAAGTGAAGGTATACTTTTGATTTTTGTAATGGTAAGACCAAAAATAAATGTTCTACCCATTCTTTATATATGCTGACAAACTGTGTGAATAGTCTGGAGTTTCTGACTGTGTGTGTTCAATGTACAGATGTATTTCTAGGAATGACATATGAATGATACTGAGTCATTTTAGTCTTCTCCTCCCTCCCCCCCCATATTTTTTTTTAGAAAACAGCAGTATATTTGAATACTTGCATCATTTTCTCCTGCAAGGTGTGTGTTACCTTGCTTCTGTCACAGTTGTCCTATTGTATCTTAGGTAGTTAAAGACAATTGGTAGGTGAAATAGTATGAAATGATTGATCTTTCTTTTTTTTTTTTTTTTGTTTTGTTTGTTTGTTTTGTTTTTTTCTTCTTAAAAAAAAAAAAACCAAACTGTTAATGTCAAAACTGAACTGCAGTTGTAGACCAGGCACTTCTATGATATTATTATGAAGTTGTGGAGATAATGAAAACAAGCTTTACTTGATTCAAAGTTCCTAACGAAATGTTCCTAATGAAAGTTCTGTATGAAATGTAAGGAAAGGGAAAGCTTTTGAAACAAACCAATATATTATTTAGAATGCATAACATACAAACAATGTTACAAAATTACTTAGACTTTATTAGCTAGCTAGCAAATAGTCTACAAACAATGCTAAAAATTATTATTATTGGCTAAATACTGTATTGTTTTACCCACTATCAGGCTAATCAATGATATCTTTAAACTGCTTATGAACTGAAGAAGTTGGATTTATTTTTCATGTAACTTAAGGAGTTCAATCAGTTGTCATGTAAAAAGTCTTTGTAAACTTTGGAAGTTACTTGTTTGCACTTAAGGTCATTTAGTAAACGAGGGTGGCCCTTGAATAGTAAGAGTAACGTATGTTTAGCATGTTTTTTTTACTCCAAATTTTTATTGTATCTTTGATTTCATTTGATTATCAACTATTTTGTTATAGGAGCAGTGGAAACTGTTAGCTTGGCAGATAAGATTTCAGAGGACAATGCTTCCAAACTGCAAGAGAAAGCCGAACCAGTGCTTGCAGTAAAACAGCAAGGTAAGAAGAAAGAACTTGGGTGCCTCAGAGTATAACTTGAATCCATGCAGCTGAATGATTTAAGGAGGGTAATTTACATTTAATCCAATTCCTTTCCCTGTATTTTAATTCTATCTTGCAGTTACTGTTCTGTTTTGAAAAATATGCATTCTCTGATAAAATGGTTACTCTTAGATTCTTTTCTCCTTATCTGGATCAAAAGAAGCTAGTGGTTACAGTGCCCCAGGGAAGATGCAAACCTGCTGCAACTGAATCTATTTATGACTTGTTCTGTGTAAGAATTGCATCATTGCAGGTTGCCTTTTTGTTCAAAAATCTGTGAGTCCCACTTAATGTTTGCATTTTACAAGAATTTGGAGGCAAATTCCATCTCTGCTTTCTTAGTTCTCTTTTTTTTTTCTTTTTTAAAGTTGTTTATGGTTCCCAAGATATACGTTATTAATGAAGTGTTTGTATCCAGCTACATTATACATGGAGTAGGAGAGCCAAAATAAAGGAAGAATAACTGAGGTTTATGCATAAAAGCTGCCTTTCTATTTTCTCCGGATCCAAATACTTGATCTAGTGAGGAGAGCTGATACCGAGTGTGTGGGAGGTCGAAGGCTTCCCAGGCTACCTGCGGCCATTAGAGCCTGATAGCTGTGTCAGTCTAATAGTATGTAGACAGTAGGCCAAGACACTTATATGACTCTATATAGCTGGGAGAATTTCCAGACCAATTCATTTTAATCTTTTGGAGCAATCTTGTCTTTTGGACTGTATCTGTAATGGAATATAAGTTTATATTCCTCTATTTTTAATCTGAATGTACATAAAAGGAACACCTGAAGGTTCACTATTGATTTGGGACTGGATTCTCAGGTGGTATAAAAACCCAGTGCATTAATGCGTTAGTAAACCTTAATTTTCTGTAAGTTCTTATATAAATACAATTTTCATTCACACTTTTAAATTCCAGCTGTGAAAGCACTTAAAATCAATCTAGAAGGTTGGTAACAGTTGTTGCAGATAACTAAGTCAAATGCATCTTTAGGTGTAATCAACATAATTCAATGAGCTCCTGTCACTTATTGCAGCTTTCTTCTTCTGTCCTTGAAAGATTCTGAAAGAAAAATCATTTATAATATTTCAGCCAGTAAACAATGTATTTAAAACAAACTTATTTGCCAGGATCTTATGTAATATTATTTCTATATTTGACCACTGTACCAAGAAGGGAGGAACAGTTCTGTTTCACAGTCACTGTATTAAGTGTAGCTCTTTCTGAGGCTTTTCCAGAAGTTGATGAATGTCAGATTTTCTATAAATGGATAAATTTTGAAAAGAGCTGTTGTGTGGGGTTTTGCTGGTGCTGTTTCTTTCTATTTAGGTAATTATGTCAAAGTACCCTTCCTTGGGAGCAGTGTTGTCTGCTTTGTTTCTGGAGTTTATCTTAGAGTAACCTTAGAGTATTGTCACTCATTCAGTTAAGCTATTACAGCGGCTTACCACACATCTGCAGGGAATCAGCATATTTATGAAGTATGAGTATATTTTCTATCATCCTGGCATGGAGGCTTGGAAAAGATTGTCTTAAAACATGTCTTAAGCAGCGCGTGAATGCATGTGCTAGTACGATGGAGGGGAAAACAAGAAGGCAGGACTCTTTTCGGTGTTTTTTTTGGTGGCAGTGCCAGTTTATTCTAGCTGAAGAGTTTAAGAAACTGAGATTCTGTTTAGTTTGTCAGTTCCCTTTGACATGTCCTAGAATTGCAGATGCTTAGGCATTTGGACTCATGCTTAAAGTCCATTTGGCATTAGATTTATACTCCAGCTAACTCTAGTGGAATTAAATGAAAACTAGATGTGGAAATTGCCTCAGGAACCTCCTGCAAATCGTAGTCAGTATCTTTCCACAGCAGTTGTGCTTTTGGAGTAAGCTAGTAAGCGAGGAACTGAAGCTAGTTCTTTTACAATGCTTTCAAGGGATTATGGGGTACTTGTGACTATTCAAAAAAAGGGGGGGGGGAGGAATGAAAAAGAGGATTACATTCTGTGATCTGCTTCTGCATTTCCTCTGGACTTTTCATTTATTTCCTGGTGGACTATGTAAATTATCTTTGAGGAGATGCCAGTCCCTGTGCTTTAGTAGTTCAAACAATGGCATGACTTTGCATCTCAGGACATCTGTTGTACCTTTTAACACATCTCATTCAATCCATTCAGGAATATATCTGCTCAGATATTCTATCATCAAGCAAACCATTTTGATCATCTACTGTCTTTTCACTTTTAAAAAATGCTTCATTTATCATTAGTGTATTCTACTCAATTACTAGAATTTTTTACTAGAATGTCTTCAGCACTGAAGTGTAGATTGGTTGGAAAGGCTCCTTAATGTGTTTGTCCCTATTCTCCTAGTGCTAATAGTAGTTCCCAGGTAACAAATTGGCTGTAATTCTTGTTATGCTTCATGTTCTTGTCTAATCTGGTTAAAATTTTTAATAAGAATTTATATAACCGCCTCTCTGAAAAATCAATGTATTTGTTATTTCCAGGTCACTCTGCCAGTGATTCAGGTACTATAAAGTTTATATTTACAAAGACCAGCACAGCACGTATCAGTGATAGTGGTATCTGTTAGAAAAGATAGTGCTTTTTAGTAAATAAGGCGCTTCCGTAGTTCAGTGCTGTTTTTCTTTTCTTTGTGCTATATTGTGAAGAACTTTTAAATTGTTACAAAATATAATTTGTTGGGTATACTTTATTCAAGCAGTTTTTAGTTGAAAAAAAAACAGAAAACAAAAAGCCATCTATGAAAACTTGAAAATGAAAAGATCCTGTGGGGAGCTTCCTGCAAAATATTATAGGTAGTTATTGCAACAGACAGTTTAATTAAACTTCCTTTTTCCGTTTTCTTAATGTCAGTACAAAATATTACTTCTCTCCTTCTGTTACTTGTTGCATTAGTTGCTTCTGTTCATATTAAAACTGATCCACAAAACCTTTCCCCAGATAGCATGAGCTGGGTAATTAGACCACCCTGATACCTCCTGGAGGAACAACACAGCAAGGCACAAGCAATCCAGGAGGTTTCTGGGGAGCACTGATGATAACTTTCTGATACAAGTACTGGACCTTATGCTAACAAACAAGGAAGGGCTGGCTGGAGATGTGAAAGTTAGGGCAGCCTTGGCTGCGGTGACTATGACATGGTAGAGATCAGGATCCTACAAGAAGGGAACAGGGCAAAAAGTAGGATTACAGCCCTGGACTTCAGGAGAGCAAACCTGGCCTCTTTGGGACCTTCTTGGGAGAATCCCACGGGTTAGGACCCTGGAAGGAAGAGGAGTCCAGAAGAGCTGGTTGATATTCAAGGATCACATCCTCCAAGCTTAAGAATGGTGCATCCCAGTGAGCAAGAAGTTGAGCAAAGGGGAGAGGAGACCTACATGAATGAATAATGAGCTCTTGGCAAAAGCCAAACAGAAGGAGGAAGTGTACAGAAGGTGGAAGAAAGGACACGCCGTTTGGGAAGAATATAGGGAGGTTGTCAGAGTATGCAGAGATGGGAGCAGGAAGGTCAAGCTTAAGGTGGCAGGAAGGTCAAGCAAGGCAGGCTTCTTTAAATATATCAGCAGCAACAGGAAGACTAGGGAGAATGTAGGTGTGCTGAATGTGGCATGGGCCCTGATGACAAAAGATTTTTTAAAAAAGGCCCTGATGGGATGTGAGAGAGCTGGCTGATACTGTTGCTTAGTCACTCTTGATTGTCTTTGAAAGGTCATGGAGAACAGGGAATGTGCCTGAGGACTGGAAGAAAGCAAATGTCACCCCAGTCTTTAAAAAGGGGCAAGAAAGATGACCCTGGGAAATACAGGTCTGTTGGCCTCACCTTGATCCCTGGAAAGGTGATGGAGCAGTTCATCCTGGATACCGTCTCCAAGCGTGTAAAGGATAAGAAGGTGATCAGGAGTGGTGAGCATGGATTCACAAAAGGGAAATCATGCTTAACCAAACTGATACCCAGCCAGTCATTCCATCTTAGAAGGCTAGATGAGGGGAGAGCAGTGGATGTTATTTACCTTGACTTCAGCAAGGCTTTTGACACTATCTTCCACAACATCCTCCTAGGTAAACTCAGGAAGTGTAGGCTAGATGAGTAGATGATGAGGTGGATTGAGAACTGGCTGAAAGGCAGAGCTCAGAAGGTTGTGATCTGTGAAGCAAAGCCTAGTTGGAGGCCTGTGGCTGGCAGTGTCCCCAGGGGTCAGTACTGGATCCAGTCTTGTTCAATTTGAATTCATCAATGACCTGAATGAGGGGACAGAGTGCCAGCTCAGCAAGATTGCTGATGATACAAGAATGGGAGGAGTGGCTGATACACCAGAGGGCTGTGCTGCCATCCAGAGAGACCTGGATAGGCTAGAGTGTCTGGCAGAGAGGAAGCTCATGAAGTTCAACAAGGGTAAGTACAGGGTTCTGCCTCTAGGGAGGAGTAACTCCATGCACCAGTACAGGCTGGGGGCTGACCTGCTGCCAAGCAGCTCTGCAGAGAAGGATCTGGGAGTGCTGGTGCACAAGAAGTTAAGCATGATCCAGCAGTGTGCCCTTGTGGCCAAGAAGGCCAATGGTATCCTGGGGTGCTTTCAGAAGAGTGTTGCCAGCAGGTTGAGGAAGGTGATCCTCCCCCTCTACCCCGCTACAGATGAGGTAACAGCTGGAGTACTGTTTCCAGTTCTGGGCTCCGTAGTACAGGAGAGATATGGAACTACTGGAGTCCACCGAAGGGCCATGAAGATGTTTAAGGGACTAAGCATCTCTCATATGAGGAAAAGCTGAGAGAGCTGGGCCTCTTCAGCTTAGAGCGGAGAGGACTGAGGGGGGATATTATTAACGTATAATTATCTGAAGAGAGGGTGTACAGAAAGCAGAGCCAAACTCTTTTCATTAGTGCCCAGCAATAGGATGAGAGGGAACGGGCGCAAACTGAAGCACAGGAAGTTTTGTTTGGACATAAGGAAAAACTTCTTTACTGTGAGAATAACAGAACACTGGCACAGGTTGCCCAGAGAGGTTGTGGAGTGTCCTTCCTTGGAGATATTCAAGTCATCTGGACCCAATCCTGTGCAACCTGCTTTAGGTGACCCTGCTTAAGCAGGTAGTTGGACTGTATGATCTCCAGAGATTACTTCCAATGTCAGCTATTCTGTGATTTTGTATGGGAGACTTTAACCATCCTGACATTGGCTGGAGGGACTACACAGCAAGGCACAAACAGGCCAGGAGGCTCCTGCAATGCATTTAATGATAACTTCTTGTCACAAATGGTGGAGGAGCCTATGAGGAAGGGTGTCCTGCTGGATCTTGTCGTTACCAACAGAGAGGGACTGGTTAGAGATGTGAAGGTTGGGGGCAGCCTTGGCTGCAGTGACTGTGAGATGGTGGAGTTCAGGATCCTGCAGGAAAGAAGTAAGACAATGAGTAGGATTACAGCCCTGGACTTCAGGAGAGCAGACTTTGGGCTCTTCAGAGACCTACTTGGAGGAATCTCATGGGTTAAGGCCCTAGAAAGAAGGGGGGTCCAGGAAAGCTGGCTAGTATTCAAACATCACTTCCTCCAGGCTCAAGAGCAGTGCATCCGTATGAGTGAGAAGTGCAGCAGAGGGGGCAGGAGACCTGCATGGGTGAGCAAGGAGCTCTTGGCCAAATTCAGACAGAAGAAGAAAATACACAGAATGTGGAAGAGGGGACAGGCTACTTGGGAGGATTGTAGGAGTGCAGTCAGAGTATGTAGAGATGCGGCGAGGAAGGCTAAGGCCCAGCTGGAACTGAGTCTTGCAAGGGAAGTAGGAACAACAGGAAGGGCTGCTTCAAATACATCAGCATGAAGAGGAGGACTTGGGAAAATGTGGGCCCACTACTAAATGGGGCGGGGGCCCTGGTGACAAGGGATACAGAGAACGCAGAATTACTGAATGCCTTCTTTGCTTCAATCTTCACTGCTGAGGGCAACCCTCATGAATCGCATAGCCTGGAGGCAAGGGAGAAAGTCTGGAGAAGGGAAGACTCTCCTTTGGTTGAGGAGGATAGGATTAGAGATCTTCTGGGCAAGCTTGACATCCACAACTCCATGGGCCCGGATGGGATGCACCCACAGGTAGTGAGGCAGCTGGCACATGTTGCCAGGCCGCTGTCCATCATCTTTGACAGCTCCTGGAGAACTGGAGAGGTGCCTGAGGACTGTAAGAAAGCCAATGTCACTGCAGTCTTCCAAAAGGGCCAGGAGGAGGACCCAGGCAACTCTAGGCCGGTCAGCCTCACCTCCCTCCCTGGAAAGGTGATGGAACAGCTCCTTCTGGATGTCATCTCCAGACATATGGAGGAAAAGAAGGTGATCAGGAGTAGCCAGCATGGATTCACCAAGGGGAAATCCTGCTTAACCAATCTGATAGCCTTCTGTGATGGAGTGACTGGCTGGGTAGATGAGGGGAGAGCAGTGGACGTTGTGTACTTTGACTTCAGCAAGGCTTTTGACACCGTCTCCCATAACCTCCCCCTAGAAAAGCTCAGGAAGTGTGGGTTAGACGAGTGGACAGCGAGGTGGATTGAGAACTGTCTGAAAGGCAGAGCTCAGAGGGTCGTCATCAGTGGTGTGGAGTTCAGTTGGAGGCCTGTGGCTAGTGGTGTCCCCCAGGGCTCAGTACTGGGTCCCATCCTGTTCAACTTCTTTATCAGGGACCTGGATGAAGGGACAGAGTGCCCCTTGGCAAATTTGCTGATGATACCGAGCTGGGAGGAGTGGCTGGTATACCAGAGGGCTGTGCTGCCATTCAGAGAGACCTGGACAGGCTGGAGACTTGGGTGGAGAGGAACCTCCTGAGGTTCAACAAGGGCAAGTGGAAGGTCCTGCACCTAGGGAAAAATAACCCTAGGCAGCAGTACAAGCTGGGGGCTGGCCTTGTGAAGAGCAGCTCTGCAGAGAAAGACCTGGGAGTGTTGGTGGACGACAAGTTGACCATGAACCAGCAGTGTGCCCTTGGGGCCAAGAAGTCCAATGGAATTCTGGGGTGCCTTAGGAAGTGTTGCCAGCAGGTGGAGGGAGGTGATCCTGCCCCACTACTCAGCCCTGCTGAGGCCTCATCTGGAGTCCTGTGTCCAGTTCTGGGCTACCCAGTACAAGAGAGACATGGAGCTCCTGGAGAGAGCCCAGCGTAGGGCTGCAAAGATGATCAGAGGTCTGGAGCAGCTCTCCTACAAGGAACGACTGCGAGAGCTGGGCCTGTTTAGCCTGGGGAAGAGAAGACTGAGGGGGGATCTTATCACTGTGGATAAGTACCTGAAGGGAGGGTGTCAAGGGGATGGGGCCGAACTCTTTTCAGTTGTCCCATGTGACAGGACAAGAGGCAATGGGCAGAAATTGAAGCACAGGAAGTTCGGCCTGAACGTGAGGGGGAATTCCTCCACCGTGAGAGTGACAGAGCACTGGCACAGGTTGCCCAGAGAGGTTGTGGAGTCTCCTTCTCTGGAGATCTTCAAGGCCCACCTGGATGCAACCTGTCTAACGTGCTCTAGGTGACCCTGCTTGAGCAGGGAGTTTGGACTAGATGATCTCCAGAGGTCCCTTCCAACCTTACTGATTCTATGATTCTATGAAATATATTTATGTGTTTTCCATTATCCTATAGTAGACAATATGCAGATTTAGTAGACTGTATCAGTTCCTTTAAACTTACTGTACTATTCAGTAGTTTTAAATGGGGATCACTTACCAGTGATATAACTGTTCAGACAATACACAGAAACACATTAGGAAAGTGAAATACATTAGACTGTGATGAAATGGATATTTGCGTTTCTTTGGCTCAATTTAGGCATGTAAGAGCACAGCTGACTCAGCTTTTTTTCTGGTGCCATTCTTTGGAGATTTCAGAGTGTGGGAACACTGAAATGGAAGAAACTTGTGTTAGAAGAAAAGTCTTTTCTGTGTGTAGCATTATGTGCAAGAAGTACTTACTAGGAGATTATTTATCTAGGCAAGGTCTATAAATGAGATCCAAAAATACTGAGTGCTTTTTACCTGCAAGAATTATTTGTGGAAATACAAAAGCAGAAAATTGGAAATCATGTCTTGCAATCCTACGCAATTAGATTGTCAAGGCAAGGATGTTGTTTATTCTTTCTCTCTACCATTACAGAAAATGATCTAAACTGAGCTTGAAAGGTATGGGTTCAGTTGATTACTGTACTGGACCAGTCAGTGTAACTTAGTGAGAAAATTACTGTCTGGAAAGGAGAAGGTAAACTGCTTCCATCTGATTTAAACAGGAGATGGGGTCAAGCCTAATGAGATTGTAACTATGGAGGGATTACAAAATGAGCAATAATCCTAGAATCATAGTTTTTAAAAAAAGAGGGGAAAAAAAGCAGTGTAGAGAGTATCATCTTTGAGTAGCATCCTTTTTTTTTTTTTTTTTTTTTTTTTTTTTCTGATTTTGTGTAATGAGTAGCTTCAAATATTTTAAGGTCCCCTTGTAACTTTGAAAGAATTGAGTGAGCTGGTAAGTCATTTTTTATCTAGGCAATCTAGATTAGAGAATTTCACAGTATTAAGAAAGGAAATTAAAAAAATTAGGAAATTCTAAATGCTTTTGTAGTATCTCTTTTGAATTGTGAATGCTCAGATTTTTTAAGAATTAAATGTTGACCAGCTATTAAAATTGTTTATAAGCTTATAGAAATGTATTTCTAATGATTGAATTTGTCATGTGATGCATTTTGTTAGTCTATATTCAAGTATAATGCTGGTAAGATTTCAAATATAGCGGTAAGGCAAATATAACTTTTCTTACTAAGTTGTCAGTGAAGCCAAATTACATGTTTCTTTCATTTAATAGAAGGAGAAGCAGAAAATATGACTCCTGGAAAACTTGCAGCATCTGAAAATGGCAAAGTACCTAACGATCTTCTACCTCAGGTTATCCAAAGGTTTGTTCTATGATTCTTTGCTCTGTGTGAATCAAATTCTGACACATCTGAAGTAAGGAAACAGTCCATTTGAAAATGACAAAGTTGGAGCAGTATGTTTTGGCTCGTGATATCAAAAAATAAATACTATCCCATGTATGGTTTACTTTATTCACTTTGATTTCCGTTTATAAAGAAAACATTGAAATTATTAAATATTTCTGGCTTACTTTTTTGATTTACAAAGTGCTTTGATGCAATATTATTAAAATGAAAAATATGCACGGAGACTGAAATAATGAGGAACACTGCCTTATATACGTGCGTTTCTTAAGTGTACTGTTATGGTTAAGATAAACTTGCCTTTCAAGTCCAGGTTTACTTTTTCTTTGTCCAACATAGGCTTGTGTAATTGAATCAGGAACATCACTTAGGAAAATTAGGTTTTTTCTTTTACATTGCAGTGTGTTATTGTTAATTTTAAACTTCTTGTGAATGTTAAATAATTGTACTGAATCCAGGTTATTTTTTAGTAAGGCAAATCAAAAGGTTGTTTTACAAGGAATCGTAATCTTCATCTATGACACATAGAAAAGCAAGTATTGTTATATTAGATTATATACTGGGATGTGTTTTTAGTGTTGTTTTTATGCATTAGCCTGGTTGCTCAGTTTATATATCTACTCCACTGAGGGACATGTGAGACTTCATTTTACAGTATGTGTGCAGAGGTCTCTTCATTTATTGCAGACGAATTCCGCGTCCTGGCAGTGCAAGACCAGCACCACCACGAATAAAACATCAGGAAAGCACAGAGGCCTTACTTCCAGAAAGGTAAGGACAGATGTGAGAGACACAGAGCAGATAATTTTAGCTCTTATGCCATGGTATTTTCAAATCTTCTGTGTGGTACCTGCTGCTGAATAGTACTAGGATAGGTTATCCCATGCTCATTGATTCAAATGGGAAAATTCAAGCCTACTTTAGTGGTTTTATTGTTTCTGAAAATATGGTACGTTATCTAAAAGTTAGTTAGTTGTGACTTCTGGGAGTTCAAAAATATAATTTACCTTTCCTGCTATTGTGAGCTCTAAAACAGAAAAGCATAGAATGATGATGAAAACTACTGCTAGAAAAGATTTGTAAAACATCCGGTGCATATTATATGCTCCAGAAAAGCTGAAACAGCCATTTGAAAATCCTGCCAAAATGGTTTAAGGGTGATTTCTGGTAAGTGCCAAGTGCTAAAATGGAAGGAAAATATATATCTTCCTGTGAGAGCAGGATGGCTGTTCTCAGAGCTGGGCTGTGTCTAGAAATGACAATTCGGTGTGCTCTCGGTGGATGTTGCTTTTTTGCAGCAGGAGAGAAGGAACTGCTGTCTCTTCTGTTTTGGGTAGGTGGACAGATCTTAAATAGGGTTTCATGTTCACTTGTGTCTTTCAGGAATAGTAGCGGTAAAACGGTCTCTAATTTGATCACAGACCACCAAAATTCTGATGACGATGATGACCAGTTTGTGGTGGAGGCAGCACTACTGCTGCCAGAAGTGCCGGAGATGGAAACGGTCTGTTAATGTTGCAAGTTGTAGCACCTTTTTGCATAGTTTGTTGTCTATTACTTATCTGTTTAACTAGTTTCTATTTGAATATTTTTGAGAACTTGTATATTAAAGCAATGCCAACCTTTTGCAACTAAAGCTCTCTTCATGTGTGTGTAGGAGCCAGAAGTCGAGCTGGTTGAGGATGAAAAGCATGGTATGTTTTCTTTGTTTGTTTGTTTTAATATAAAAAAACTTCTAGAAGTTTAAACCAAGTGTCAAGCATTGAAAAAGTGCTGAATAAAGTAGCAAAATATAACCTTAGGGCAGGAACTTCCAACATTTGCAACAAGAAAATAGAAATTACTTAGGAAATTACTTATCTGAGCAGCAGGATTTACGACTGATGTTGAATACACTTGTTTTAATGTCAGTAGGATTTAAAATGCTGCTTAAAACCACTAAATTATTTTTTCCTACTGTGTGAGGTACAGCTTGTCAGCTCTTTTAAGATGTGAGATGAGGTTGGCTGATCAAGGCAAGTTGTAGAAGAGCTTCCAGAAAAACTGATGGAACTATTCTTAACAATGTTGATGCTTACTTGTGACCTCAGATGTCTGATTAAGAATCTTCAGTCTGTTATGATCACACTGGATGTGATTTAGGCAGACGTATTTCTCAGATAGGTCCCTGCAGCCAAAAGTTTCAAGCAAAGGAAGAGAGTAGAAAGTTCAGATGATCCCAACGTTTATCAGGTGCAGTTTTTGAATTCTTCTGAAAGAGGAGTGCAGAGGAAAAGCCCTTGTGTTACTACAGCTCCCAAGTCTATCTCAATAGCAAAAGCCATTCAGTAAACTATAGTGTTTGGTACAATTTAATTCATAGGAGATAGGAGAAAATAGATCATATAATAAGTACCTTGTATCTTGGTGATGTAAGTGCGTAATGGAATGCGGTTAATGTTCCTCTAAAAACTGAAAGAAAATTAAGCAGTTGGATTTTGATTGTATTGTCTGAATGTTTAGAACAGTATTATAGTGCAGACTGTTTTTTACCAGGTGGACTTGTAAAAAGAATCTTAGAAACAAAGAAAGATTATGAGGCATCTCAAAAATCATCAAAGACTGCAGAGAAGGTAAGATGCAAATGGCCTTCCAAGAACTGTGAATATTAAAATATTTTAATAGTGGTCTTTTTTCTCACTTTAATTGTTTTTTCCATTTTTGATCAAACTCCCCTCTTTAATACATTATGCTTTTTTTTTCCTTTCTGTTTGTCTCTTAGATAGTGTTAAATTTTTCTGTGTTTTCTCTTTCACTGTTTGTGTTGAGTGTTTTTTGTTTGTTTGTTTGTTTGATATTATTGTGTGTGGAGGGGGTTCCTATTGTGGTTTTAAAAAATATTTCAGAGTGATTTTCAGGAAGTTTTCTTTAGCCTACCTGTTTGTTTTCTAAAACAAAGTCTGAGTTTGTCCAGATGGGCAAACTGTACATTTGTACTTTATTTTAATCTTTGTCTCCTGCGCATTTGAAAGGTAGTATCCTACTGTCCAACAAATGTTATTGTTGTCTAACCGTATGGGAACTCAAGTTTAGGTAACCATATAAAGTGCAGTAGAGATCTTCATATTACCATGTTGCCTTTTACCTGAATGATCTTTTTCTTGGAAAGGAAAAGGTGTTCAGACAACTTCTAGAGGGTCTGCGAACGATAAGAAAAGCAGGTCTGTAGTCGATAGCTTTACATCTATGCCTCCAGGACAAACATCTGGTGATCACAAAGTAAAAGCAATCTCAATGTCATCTTATCACAGCTGGAGAGCCTTTACTATTTCAGTCTTGCAAGCTTTTGTTATAAGTAACAGCAAAAGGCAGAACATTTTAGATCAACTTTTTTTTTTTTTTTTTTCCCCAGATCCATTGACCATTTGAAAAGTTTCTAAATCACTGAGCTAGTTTTACATGTTGGTGAAGAGGCTCTGAGGAAAGTAGTACAGAGTAGTACAGAGCAACGTAAACAAGTACATAAAGTTTTGGGAAGGCATATGCTTTTCACAAACTCTTAAATCTTCACACCCAATCTCTCTCTTTTTTTTTTTTTAATTTTAGTTCAGCGTTGCATATTTTACTGACTACACTTTTTCAGTAGTGATCTATAGTTTTACATACAGCAGATTTTTTTTTTTAGTTGCTGAAACTCAGACCTCAAGAGTCAAGCTTCTCACAAAGTCCTGGGCATCAAGCTTTTTTTATATAGCTATCTGAAATCATTAGCTGATTTTGAAACTTTGACCACTTGACTGCCTCTTTTTGCATTACTAGATACAATTATTTAGCAATGAGTGATGATAATATGAGGTTATGAGCAAAGCTCAGTGAGAGAAAAGAAGTCCCTGAGGGACTAAAATAATGGTAGGCAGTCTTAGTAGACAGTTTTAAAAAACTGATTTTATCTAAGGCTTGCATGGCTTTATAATTGCCTGTAGCAATCTGCGGCAAAAGTGACACAATGTTAACTTTTAGGATTGGAATTTTGGAAGGGTAAAATCAACAATCTCTTGCCTTAAACAGAGACACTCCCATATGCTTTGCTGTCTAGTGGTAAAGGGTTATGGTGTCACAGAGACCAGCCTTTTCATTCCTTCCCTAACAAGTTGAGAAAATCAGGAAGGCAGATCTGGCCCTTGAGGGAGTAGCTTCCTATCTGAAGTTTGGAACTGTCTGAGATCCAGGCCCGCTTGACTTGAAAAGAATTCCTTTCACATATTGCAAGCACAGATATTGAAGAAGAAAATGAACACCTCTTAAAATAGGAAAATACCATTAGTTTTCCTGTTGTAGTACATTATGAATAGACACAGTTTGATGCAACTTGCTGGATTACACAGTTATAAATGCACAGCTTGAGTTATCTGTTTACTGATTATTGAAACATTATTGCCTCTTTGTAATGAACAAGTCTGATGTGAAATTTTGCCTACTTGAGTAAGTTCTGTCTTTTATATAACTGTTTGGAGAATTGAAGGATTAAAAAGTGATACTACTCTATTTATGCAGTAGTTCTAGAGTACATTGATGGAGTGTATGTTGAGCTAGCACTTGAGAGAGCAAGAGATACAGCTGTTCCTGTTTTTATAACTAGATGGTGCTGTTTAGTCGTCAGTCTTCAGACTGAATTTTGGGATGTCATTTTTAGTTCATTTAATAATTTCTTCTGCTAGTACCTAATTGTACTTTACTATACTGTTCCATATTGTGTCCTGTCAACTTAAGTGTTGGACACAGAAAGGAACAATGGGCAAGTTTTATAAAAGCTCATAGACTTCATGCTCAGGAAACTTCCTTTGGTCTTGTTCTAAACTTTCTGTTTTTTTTTTTTTTTTTTTTTGTTTCGTTTTATTTTTTCTTTTTTGTTTTTTTTTTCCTGAATAAGTGTAAACTAACTAAAACTATTCCCTTTTAATCCCTCAGATATTTCAAATGTCCATGGACAATTGTGTTCTTTACAATCATTCTTTAGTCCCATTGCACATTTTCAATCTCTAAAATGTCCATTCAGTCCTCATTTGTCTTTTTGTTGCATCTTTTGAAGCACTGAGCTATGTTAGCAGCACTGATAATAGACAGCTAATTCTGGAAAAAAACATGCTGACTTCCTAGTCAATCACATGAGAACTTGCATACAACTCTATGCTGCTGGAGTATCATCTGATCTCAAATCCAATCACCTGGCTGCTACTGCACTAGGTTTCTTTTCTGCTACTGCTTTTCAAAGTATATTGAAGAACTCATTGGATCCAGACAGGAGAATCATAGTTTTCTTGAGTGCAGAGGAAAAAACAGTGGAAAAGATGATTTAAAATGGTTGGAGTTGGTGACAGGAACTTGACAGATGTAGGTCAGAAAACACAAGCTGGAGAGGTTATTGAATTTCGGGAATTTTTTTTAAAGGATAAAGACACTGTGATGCAGAAGGCAGTAAAAGCAGAAAATACATTTACAATGTGGTATTGTCTCTGGAAATATTTCAGGGACCCAATATGCTTAGGGTAGCAGATGGATGTCTGGCATACTCTCATGGCCCTAGGGTCGTGAGCATATCTCATGTCTGAGGGATGTTACAAAGATAATGAGTAAGAGAATGGCCAGATTCATTTTTGGGAGACTGCAGACCAAAAGTTTTGGGAAGAATAGTTATGATACTGGTCTGTGAAATCTCTTTGGAGAGCGGTAGCAAAAATAATTACAAAGAAAAGAAGTTCTCAAGTGGTTTATTTCTGCCAAGTGCTCTATACAGAGAAATGGCACCATGTCCTGTTATGTTGATGAGACTGTGAGAATGGGTCGGTGAACTCTGGCCAGTGTGTTATATTCTGATAGCCATAGGTTTTAGGCCAGGTCTAGCTCTGCAGTCTGTTGGGAAGCAGTATCAGACTGAGTTATGACCATTTCTCAGTCTTTTTTACTTATTTATTTAATTTGTTTTTCATCAAACTCTCCAGAAGAAGTATCTTCTACCTCAGTATGCAACAGTGTTCCAAAATGTATTATTCATTGGTGAATAAAATATAGTTGTACTTCTATGTTTTGGAATAAGATAATTTGGGGAATTATATCTGATGAAATAAAGGTTATCCTGGTGCCTATGGGTAAGAATAAATATCTTGCTTGTTTTTGTTAAACTATTCTATTTATAACTATTAAACATAGTTATAAAAGAAATGAAATATGAAACTTATTTGTTAGTCATTAAAGCTTTGTTCATCTGCCAGTTAGGATATAACTTGGGAAAATGAAGAGAAAAAGGTATCTTTGTAGTTTGAGTGCTAGATCTTCTGGCTTTATCGAGTTGAATATTCAGTAGCAAACTGATGAATTAATTTACCTGATTTATTGTGAATGAGTAAACTAGAAATCAGGTAAGTTGATAAATTAATATCTAATCAAAACATAACACTGCTGAAATCTTGAGGATATTTCACACCTTTACTTTTAACTGCTGATTGCAGAGAAGCTTTTGTTTGTGTTATGGATGTACATCTGAAGCTCTTTTTGTGCTGAGTTTCCAAAACAGGCTTTTACTTTTAAAAAGTTTTTGTAAAGAAAAAGAAGAGAAAAGGAAGGGAGAGAAAATTGGGGCTTTCATCATGTAGATTTTGCATGTGTAGAAACTTAAAATAATATACACAATTTTCAGGTCAAACAAAGGGGTCATTCTGGAAATACACAAGATCTTTGCTGTCTTGATTAGCTGAATTCAGCCTAACAAATTCCTAAAAAGACTTCCGAATTGTATTTGTTTAAAATCTGACCTCCTTATGTTAAACAGAGGAGGAAACAGATGTTACATTTTGTATTCCACTTCATTTATTGATATGTGGAAAATGTAGGCAGGTTATTAAATAGTTTAAGCAAGGGGGATCTCAGAATTACCATCCTTGCACTACCAAATACAATTCACAGGCTTTAAAAAATAAGTAGCTTAGAGGTTTGCTCTAGGACAAATGATATTAAATAGCTTAGCACTTGGATAATACTAACTTTAATTACAAATATTATAAATAAAGTTGGTACTTCTGAGTCCAGAACAAATATACTCATTGCTGATTCTGTTTATTTAAAGTTCTTCAGGTCATAGATTTTACATTAATTCATCAGCTGAACAACACTGAGTGTCCCCTGCTCATTAGTGCAATTAGTAATATGTAATAAGCAGGGTCACCTAGAGCACGTTAAACAGGATCGCATCCAGGCGGGCCTTGAAGATCTCCAGAGAAGGAGACTCCACAGCCTCTCTGGGCAACCTGTTCCAGTGCTCTGTCACTCTCACAGGAAACAAGGTGTTTCTGCCTTAAATTCAGGCAGAACTTCTTGTGTCTCAGTTTGTGTCTGTTGCCTCATGTCCTGTTGCTTGCCACCACTGAAAGGAGTCTGGTCCCATCCTCTTGACACCCTCCCTTAAGGTATTTGTAGACATTGATAAGATCCCCTTTCAGTCTTCTCTTCCCCAGGCTAAACAGGCCCAGCTCTTGTACACCTTCCTCATAGGAGAGATGCTCCTGTCCCCTAACCATCTTTGTAGCCCTACTCTGGACTCTCTAGTAGCTCCATGTCTCTCTTGTACTAGGCAGCCCAGAACTGGACACAGTACTCCAGATGAGGCCTCACCAGAGCTGACTAGAGGGGCAGGATCACTCCCTCGACCTGTTGCCAACACTATTCCTAATGCACTCCAGGATACCGTTGGTCTTCTTGGCCCCAAGGGCACATTGCTGCCTCATGGTCAACTTGTTGTCCACCAGGAATCCCAGGTCCTTCTCTGCAGATTCCCTGCCAATTTATATGTCATAAGAAATGCTTACAATGAGATTTAATAGGAATTACATGCAGAAAAACTTTTTTTCCTTGTGTGACAATGCTGTTTATGATGATGTGATGATAGCACAGTGCTTTAAATAAAGCTGCCATGACTAATTTTTGGTGCTAGAATGGTGAATACAATTCCTCTAAAATATGGACAATACCCTATCCAACAGTTGCCAGTAACCTTTTTTTCAGGCATCATGGAGTTTCAGTTGGATGAACATATGCTTGAATGTCCTTGCTGCATATTCGTCACTGCCAGCAGCTTTCACAAACATCCTGTCATCACCATGCAGTTGTGTTGCAAGCTGTGCAAGTGGAACTTTGTCACTCTTGTGATGCTCCTGGTGTCATGGCTCCCATTGCTGTATCCTTTGCACACAAAACCACAAAAATTCTCTCCTGTAGATACAGTATAGATGCAGTATGAGACAGTGGATGGATAAATTAAACAGAAAGAGTATATAGAATTGTAGTAAGACACCTGATATTTCTATACCTTGGAAAGGATGCGGTGTATCAACTGCGTAGCAATAATGTGTGTTGTAGGAGGCGCAATATAGATGATCTTCAAGTACTTCGTGAAGCTTCTCAATGAATCTGACCAGGGTATGCTTCTGAGGCACAGGCTCATGAGAAAGCAATTTGTGAGCACTAGGAATATGTTTATAACAACTTCATTCTGCATGGCAAAGATGCTGCTTTTTATGGAAGAGGAGGGTGTAGGGCCAAAGTTTCAGCAATGTGAATAGAAAAGGAAAGCCGAATCACAGAGGTGTCTTACTGGAAAGGGTTGTGCACCCAGGATGCCATTTTGGCTAAGGTAATACTATCCTGGTATTTTATCCACCTGGTTGGTTACCACTAGCATTGTTTTCTGCCATGCACGTGGCAGAGGCATAGCATTTTGCTTAGTATGCTGAATGTTTCACCGAATGTGTGAGGTTTTACGCACTGACTTCTCCTGAAAACAGTGAAGTAAGGCAGGCAGGTTCAAAGGGATTGAGAGGTGTTTATCTCCTTCTGTAAATTCCAGTTCTTCTTATAGGTATGAAATTTGAGTCAAACATTTTAACACCCCTCCCACCACATCAATACTTTTTTACTTATTTGTGT
Organism: Rhea pennata; assembly: GCF_028389875.1. Classification (NCBI taxonomy): domain Eukaryota; kingdom Metazoa; phylum Chordata; class Aves; order Rheiformes; family Rheidae; genus Rhea; species Rhea pennata. Next base: position 42,804,828 of record NC_084668.1, on the reverse strand, counting down.
CTTTCAAGTCTTAAGCAGGTCAAACTGACTTTGGTAAATCTAATGGTAAAGAACATCATACCTCTGATTCCTTGGCCTGTTACTGAACTCAGTACCTGGCATCCTGTTCATTTGAAATGATTTAACATTTACTGTTTTCCCTGTGTTTCTCTGAAAGAGTTTCTTTTGATAATCTCTAGTGGATAGTTATGATCTACTTAAAATGCAGGCTCTGTTTAAAAAAAAAAAAAAAGGAAAAGAAAACACCATTTATGATCAAATATTTTCTACAATAAAAAAGCCCTACATGGTTGGTTTTGCACTGAATGAATCAAAATTACATGTCCAAAATGAGATTTCTGTCCTGTCCTTGCTATGGAAAGGAGTAGAGGGGAAATGGTATACCTCAATAAAACTGTGATTACTTAGGTCTGTTTTCATAATGGGACATAATACAATAGTTAATAGTTTCTACAGCCCCTTTTAACTTCTTGAGGTACGTTTTCTCTAATTTGTTTCGTATTTAAAAATGTTAATTTTTAAAAAATACTGCTGATGGAAATAAAGGAGACATTATATAAGAATAGTCAAATATTGATTCTAGAAATAAAGCCTTAAAACTGTTAAAAAAAAAAAAAAAGAAAGAAAAAAAGAAAAAGAAAGAAAAAGAAAAATCATATCACCTCTTTAACTTTGTAGATATCAGCCATTTCAAATGTATTTAACAGCATGGATATTGGAAATGGATGTCTTGTGAATGATGCATTTTATAGAGCTGTGCATGCTGTAATATTTATACTAATTTCTTTAGCAAGGAGAGTTAAAACACAATTAAATCCTGGTGGCTTGGGGGGGACCTTCATGATAATTTCTCCTTTATTGAATAAAAGGCAAGTTTTTGCTTCTTAATTTCTCAAATCCTTGCATCCAAGCCTGCATTGTGTTCTATTCGGATTGAGGTAATGGGAAAGGCAGACTTTTTCTCAGGAATCCAAAATAAACATTTATCTTGGTGTCTTATGAAAAACATGAAGGAAAGGAAGCATGTTGGGCCTACAAAAGTGATATAGTGTTTTATATGGGGATAATTTATTGATTCTTGGTCTTTTGTGAAGGGAGAGTTCATTGAGGTGTATGACCTAATTAAATAGACTGGAACAATTCTGATTCTAGCATTTTTTCTTAAAACTGAATATATCCTGTTACATGTTTGTGCAAAATGAGCAAAGGTGGCATTCAGGACTCTTACCACCCACGTTGCTTGTTGTAACAAACCATCTGCTATAATTCTTTGTGATTTAAAAAAATGTCTCATGCAAATTTTAACCCATAACTAACTATGAAATTGAGAACAGCAATATGACTTTTTTTTTTTTTCTTAATGGCTTATAATCAGTAATAGCTGGCAAAGTTTGACTACTTTTTCTTGGTGATTATTCTCTGCTCTAAGCTTAGCTTTCTGTAGACTGCAGGAAATGCAAATAGCATCTTGGAGTAGAAGTGTTAGGAATATGAAAGAAAGGATTGTGATTATTTCCTCTAACTCAGGTGAGGAGGAAGAACAGTGTTCCTCTAAGCTATCGCATCTACTTTTACTGGGAGATTTTTCTTGAAAGCTTGAAAACTAAGTGCTTTTCTATTAAAGAAAGCTGTATTAAAAAATCTTTTGCATGTTCTTACACTGCTTAGGTATTATGTGGAATGTGTTTCAAAGACTTTTTTAACAAGACTGTTGATGTACCTGTTTAACTAATATTTAAAAGATTACAGTAGTTTTATATTTCAGTACTTGAAATTACTTTAGATGCAATAATATCCTGTCTTTTTTATGTCAGCTTTGAAGAATTATGTACTAGAGAGTATACTGGAGTTACAGGAACACCTAAATTTTTCTTGCATATTTACTAATACGCTTTAGGTGCGCCTTCCGGATTTATAGGAAATATTTCAGTGTTTTGTTTCCATTTGAGCTTTCTGAGCAGATATGTATTTTAGTGTTGGATATTTCAAGTTGTTAACTGGATCTATAGTTTAAAAATACCTGTTGCCCTTTGCTTGTTTACTGAAATGTGGAATTCTTGTTTGTCTTTTATTTTCAAAATGCATTTGCAGGTGTTGATCAGTGTGGCTGCTTGGACTGCCTAGGTATCAGGGAGGTCATTTCAACATTCCAAGAGTGTAAACCTGTGAACTAAGCATTTGTAAAATAAATGTGAATTACTCGTCATGTTTTCATACACACAACTACGCCCTCAGATAACTGACTAGCTGGATTTTTTTGCTTCATAGATGGTTGTGCTTGCAATAAATTCCATACCTCTTAGCTGTGTCTTCTTGTAATGAGTGAGGTGAGGAAAGTGGTAAGGAGATGGTGCATTTAAGAGGAGAGGAAAAACAAGGCAGTGAGATTTTTTTTTCTGGGAAGCTGTCAAATATACTATAAACCTGCCTTGCTGCTGAACTGAAGATAATTTTCTTTACAGATGACCTCTCAGGTATATGTGGCAAATAACGGTATCATGGATTAAGACTTCATTAAGGCCTTGATGGAGCATAATATAGCAAGAACTTTACTAGGAAAGCATAATTAGACTAGAGAAATTAAGTAAAAGACTTGGATCACTGGAACAGTGCAGTTCTCTTACTGTGTCTTTACTAGGTAGAACAAGGCAGGCAGCAGGGCAAAAAAATTCCTAGAGGGAAAATCTCATCAGCCCAAGGAGATGTATACTGAGCCTGGTGTGGAGAATTTGGCTCTGCTCTGCAATCTGTGCCTTTGGGAACACCCATGCCAAAGAGCTCTTCTCTGGCAGGCTTGCAAGACTAAGAGAGAAAGGGTGCTGATGAAGTTGTTGGGAACGCTGTTGATTATGTTGCGCACTGGTTGGCCAGATAAACGATCTGGGAGAGAACACGTTCTCAAGCCTCCATAGCTTGTGTTGCGAAGTAGGGCACTTCCCGGCCCTCAAAAGAGGCAATAAGGCAAAAAACAGTGCTTTCATCTTTGCGTTGCAAAGGAGAGCAAACACATGGATGGCTTCAGAAAGCATCTGAACGCCGTGCTTTATGTGGTGTAGTATAATGAGACACCTGCTTCTGGGAGAGAGGTATGGGTCAAGGGAGAAGGAATTAAGATGAGTGTTATTTTTAACAGTTTAGCCAGCACTTATGAATTGACTTAAGAAGCAAGGTCACGAGTTCGGCAGTGTTCATCACTTCAACCCGGTTCCTAATTAAACAAATTTAAACTTACAAAATCACAGTAAACTCAGAAAAGTCCCACGGTTTTCATGTGCAGTGTATGCGTGTGTGTGTGTGGTAAAATGCAAGTGTCAGGAGTAAGTAAATCAGCCTTCAAATCTTTAGAAGTATTTTTCTAAAAATCTATATCGGAGTTCATCAGTAAGCTGAGGGCTGCTGAAATGTGTTTGGCGGTAGTCCCTGCTGCCTCCAAAGCCAGCTGAACAAACAGCCCACAGCTTGCACAGGAAGGCAGGCCAATTGAGTAGGAGGGCAGCAGGGGACAGTGTGGTCGAATTTTTTTGTGTCCCAGCATGAGAGAAGCACACTGCCACCTCTCTGTTATGTAGCTGGTAGGAACTGTGTTTAGTAATTGTTTGATCCTGTGGCTCAGGTGGTAAAGAAGGACCTTTCTAGTTGTCTGGCACACATTATATAACTGAAAAGACTTTAAATAAACTGTACTGAAGGGCTTGTGCATCTCAAAAGAAGCTCCACTTGAGGATTAGATCTATCTTGGAAGGAAAGAAAAGAAGAAAGGAAGAAAAGAAGGGAGGAAGGAAGGAAAGATGGAAAGAAGGAAAGAAAGCAGCAGACTATTGTTAAGAGTGATTGCTATTTACTTGGAAGGCTTTGCTGCAATAAGATTATTACAGAATGTTAGTGATATGGCATCATTTTGCTCTTGGTGATTTAGCCATTTGAGCAAATACTTTTGTTGTACTTAACATGAAGTGAGCTAAGAGTCTTCAAGCGACTGACCGCAGAGATGCATACTGGCTGCACATGGGGGTAGTGTGCACAAGACCAAGTTAATTTGTATAGTGCAGTTTATTGAGGCCACATCTGCAGCCTGCATGATTTTACAACCACTGTCACCAGAACTAGAAGGAATGGAATAACCACTGTCTAATTTTGTTATGCAGCTTTAAGTGCTATTATTAGAACCAGCATCAGAAGATGAAATTCCATATATAGACAGTGGAGAGATGAAGGGAACAATTCAGACTACTTAAGTGATACAGCGAAAGGAGGCTGTGCCCTTGAGCATCCGACATTGCTCCAAAGCGGTAGAACACTGCTGGAAGCTGGTCCAATGAATGCTTATGGAGCCTAACATGGTAGCCAAACATAATGAGCTGTGATACCTCTGCATCGCCAAAAACAGTGCCTTCCAGAAATCATAATCCTCTTCCTCTACAGCTTAGCATGACCTTTTTTAGGGTTGTTATGCAATGCAAATTGCAGCACTATGAACTTAAATGCCAATTCACTGAGCGTGGAAGTTTATGTACAGAGCTCTAGACCCAGTGGTACTCTGGTCTTGTCCCATTGCGTGTCTGACCCAAATGCACGAGGGGAGGATGGGTGGATGTGTGTATTTGATGTGCACAATGAACAGGCTGACAGACAGTATCAGTTCACAGAGGTGCTAGAGCGGGGAGGCAGGTGAATTGGCCAAGTGTGCAGCTGCACCAGGTCAGCCCAAGACAGAGAGCATCCACCTCAGCTAGGTTTTTTTTTTGGCCACATATCTTGGCTCTGATTCTGTAGCTGGTCCTCCTGCTTAGAGTAGTTCTGGCTTGTTTCTGTGGCTCAAGCCACACGGTGGGAACAGGGAATGTGGGACTTAATTCTTCTTACTCTGGTTGTTTCTGTGTTGAAGAGTGGTGGATGGGGGACGTGAGCCTAATCTTACCTACTCTACTTTACCTAGTGCAGCCGTCTGTACTTTCCTTCTGCTTTGCAGCTGTGTTTTCCTTAAACACCTCAATTTCTTTGGTCTTTTTATGTGACCTAACCTTGGGGCAGTTCTTTCTCTGTGCCATCGGCCAGTTTGGATAATTTCAGAAATGATTACATTTGACATTAGAGACTGACATACGGTGTTTTATTGAAGGCTTACTTTGTACTTGCTCTGTAACTGTTGTCCTGAAGTGCCATGTGGCACATGAAGAGCTCAGCCATGAATAAGGATTGTGCAGAGATGGGTTTGCTTCAGAGCAGCAGCTTGATAGCAAAAGTATTATTGGCTTTTGCATGTGTGTTGAGAGTTTCTGTTTAATGGTGCCATATTAGCCCACAAAAATTTGCCTTTCAAGGTACAGAAATGCATTGAAGTAAGTTGAATGAGGAAGAGATCACAGAGACATTGTGGGATAGCTCACATGACTGGAATGCTGTCATGGATGGCTATGTGCTTTTTAGGAAAGACAGGCCAGGAAGGTGAGGTGGTGGAGTAGCTCTTTATGTGAGAGAGCAACTGGAATGCATCAAGCTCTGCCTAGGGGTGGAGGAGGAGGAGGCAGTCGAGAGCTCATGGGTAAAGATCAAAGGGCAGGCTAACATAGGGACACTGTTGTGGGTGTCTATTACAGGCCACCTGACCAGGAAGAGAAAGTTGATGAGGCCTTCTATAGACAGCTGGAAGTAGTCTCAAGATCACAGATTCTCCTGGGGGACTTTAACCACCCTGACACTGGCTGGAGGGACTACACAGCAAGGCACAAACAGGCCAGGAGGCTCCTGCAATGCATTGATGATAACTTCTTGTCACAAATGGTGGAGGAGCCTATGAGGAAGGGTGTCCTGCTGGATCTTGTCATTACCAACAGAGAGGGACTGGTTAGAGATGTGAAGGTTGGGGGAAGCCTTGGCTGCAGTGACTGTGAGATGGTGGAGTTCAGGATCCTGCAGGAAAGAAGTAAGACAATGAGTAGGATTACATCCCTGGACTTCAGGAGAGCAGACTTTGGGCTCTTCAGAGACCTACTTGGAGGAATCTCATGGGTTAAGGCCCTAGAAAGAAGGGGGGTCCAGGTCTTTGCTTCAGTCTTCACTGCTGAGGGCAGCCCTCATGAATCGCATAGTCTGGAGGCAAGGGAGAAAGTCTGGAGAAGGGAAGACTCTCCTTTGGTTGAGGAGGATAGGATTAGAGATCTTCTGGGCAAGCTTGACATCCACAACTCCATGGGCCCGGATGGGATGCACCCACGGGTAGTGAGGCAGCTGGCAGATGTTGCCAGGCCGCTGTCCATCATCTTTGACAGCTCCTGGAGAACTGGAGAGGTGCCTAAGGACTGTAAGAAAGCCAATGTCACTGCAGTCTTCCAAAAGGGCCAGGAGGAGGACCCAGGCAACTCTAGGCCGGTCAGCCTCACCTCCCTCCCTGGAAAGGTGATGGAACAGCTCCTTCTGGATGTCATCTCCAGACATATGGAGGAAAAGAAGGTGATCAGGAGTAGCCAGCATGGATTCACCAAGGGGAAATCCTGCTTAACCAATCTGATAGCCTTCTGTGATGGAGTGACTGGCTGGGTAGATGAGGGGAGAGCAGTGGACGTTGTGTACTTTGACTTCAGCAAGGCTTTTGACACCGTCTCCCATAACCTCCCCCTAGAAAAGCTCAGGAAGTGTGGGTTAGACGAGTGGACAGCGAGGTGGATTGAGAACTGTCTGAAAGGCAGAGCTCAGAGGGTCGTCATCAGTGGTGTGGAGTTCAGTTGGAGGCCTGTGGCTAGTGGTGTCCCCCAGGGCTCAGTACTGGGTCCCATCCTGTTCAACTTCTTTATCAGGGACCTGGATGAAGGGACAGAGTGCCCCTTGGCAAATTTGCTGATGATACCGAGCTGGGAGGAGTGGCTGGTATACCAGAGGGCTGTGCTGCCATTCAGAGAGACCTGGACAGGCTGGAGACTTGGGTGGAGAGGAACCTCCTGAGGTTCAACAAGGGCAAGTGGAGGGTCCTGCACCTAGGGAAAAATAACCCTAGGCAGCAGTACAAGCTGGGGGCTGACCTTGTGGAGAGCAGCTCTGCAGAGAAAGACCTGGGAGTATTGGTGGACGACAAGTTGACCATGAACCAGCAGTGTGCCCTTGGGGCCAAGAAGTCCAATGGAATCCTGGGGTGCCTTAGGAAGTGTTGCCAGCAGGTGGAGGGAGGTGATCCTGCCCCACTACTCAGCCCTGCTGAGGCCTCATCTGGTGTCCTGTGTCCAGTTCTGGGCGGCCCAGTACAAGAGAGACATGGAGCTCCTGGAGAGAGCCCAGCGCAGGGCTACGAAGATGATCAGAGGTCTGGAGCATCTCTCCTATGAGGAACGGCTGTGAGAGCTGGGCCTGTTTAGCCTGGGGAAGAGAAGACTGAGGGGGGATCTTATCACTGTGGATAAGTACCTGAAGGGAGGGTGTCAAGGGGATGGGGCCGAACTCTTTTCAGTTGTCCCATGTGACAGGACAAGAGGCAATGGGCAGAAATGGAAGCACAGGAAGTTCGGCCTGAACGTGAGGGGGAATTTCTTCCCTGTGAGAGTGACAGAGCCCTGGCACAGGTTGCCCAGAGAGGTTGTGGAGTCTCCTTCTCTGGAGATAGCCTGCCTGGCTGTGACCCTGTCTAACATGCTCTAGGTGACCTTGCTTGAGCAGGGAGGTTGGACTAGATGATCTCCAGAGGTCCCTTCCAACCTTACTGATTCTATGATTCTTCCTACCAGCCATTGCTCTGGGAAAAATCATGCTCAAAACTTACGGGATCAGATATTATTTATACTTTCATGCACTCCTGATCTGAAAAGCAGTTTAATACTGCTATTGCTATTCCACAGTTACATGCTAAGCAGACACTAGCAGATACTTTTCCTAATTTTGGTGCTTTCCTTTTATTCATCCTTTATATTAGGAGAAGCCTTTTGTGTCAGAAGCAGCTAGGAAGAAAGAGAGAGACTTAGTAGCCAAAGAAATCGAGAAGTTGCAGGTCTCTATTCAGACACTGTGCCGGAGTTCCCTTCCACTTGGGAAGATCATGGATTACATTCAGGAGGACATGGATGCCATGAAGAATGAATTGCAAATGTGGCGGTACGAGAACAGACAGCTTACAGAAGCTCTGCAGAAAGAGCAAAGGTGAGTGTGTTCAGGCAAAGTTTGATTTTTCTCTTGAGACAGATTCTTATTGTGGTGTGAAGGGAGAGTTTTACTCATCTTGAAAAGTGAATTTGTCATCTGTCTTGTTTGCTTTCTGGGAATTCTTTTGTTGTCTTTTTTTTTTTGGGAATTCCTTTTAAAGGAATTGTCAGCTCAATTTCGCATAATATAAGTGACAGCAGAGATGCAAATGTTTATGTGAGATGAGAGGACTTGGTGGTTTTTTTTTTTTTTTTTTAATAAATGTATAAGGAGTAAAGAGAGGGAACACTTAAGAAGAAAAGCTAGGTTTGGAACGGGGACTAGCAGTGGATTCCTAAATCACAACCTGTTCTCTTGCAACCACAGAGATTATGTGCCGTAGAATTCTATTTGTTCCGTAATGATATTAATAGCACATATTGTTGTCAGCTTATGATTTAAAAAATGATATCAGAAAGCCAGGAGAGTGAAGATGAAAAATATAAGAAAGAGGAGAATAAATATAGGAAGCCTTGCTTGCCTCACCAGCTTGTCTTTTTATTCTCCTTGGAAATGGAAATTCCCTCCAATTTTTTGTCCTCAGATCTTAAATAAGAGCTAGATGTCTATCTTCTTGTATTAATAATCAATGTGGATAGTTTTACTGCTGATTGAAATGGCATGCATGATTTATACAGACAAAAGTAGGCCACTGAGTGGAATTCTTAGCTAAGTCCTGTCTTGTGCTTCCCCCAGTTATGTGCATACTCAGTGGGTCTACTTTGGCCTTGCCAAACCCTTGTCATTTACCCTTCAACTAGTTTCTCTAGACAAGACTGTATCCTTGATATTGATGCAGAAGGAGAGAGGGAGTGTGAGGAAGGAACCAGCCAGCTGATTTTGTCTGGGGATTTATGTGAAACCAAACTTTGGCCAGCTGTTTCATGCGAGACTGTAGACAGACTAACATCTCTTCATTCGAGCCATTCAGTTCCCTTTAATAAGCTAAGACTGCAGCAATATATTCCAGCATTTCACAAAATTTAGTATGAAATCCTAATCAGATCACTGTAATGCTATGGCATGTTAGATCCCTCAGGAAAGAATTTCACAGTATCAAACATGAAGAAGACGATGTTTCCCATATGTAGTGGAAATTGGACGCAGGTCTTTGTTTTCTTTACTGCTGTAGAAGACAATTGAAGGATCCCATTAGGAAAATGTTAGTGGAATTTCCAGTGGTACTTTTTGTGATTTATTCTAATGTGATAGAAAGGAAGGGAAAACTAAATGGTTTCGAGATGTAGACCATAGTTAATGAGTTCTCAAAGTGACAGAGTAATTCAGAATGACAGTATGGGTAGTTCAGTCTATCACTTCCCTGACTGTTAGGTGTTGCTGTAGATTAGCAAAGCGCTAGGGAAGGAGGCACATTTTTTTGAAAGCCAAACAGCCCTGTTTGTTTAAAATGCATCAGTGCACTTGTGGTTTATTGGCATAGGATTCCCTTTTATTAAATTTTGTATTAGCATGGCATTGCCTGCTCTCGTTAGCAGCTAATGATGTGTTGATTTGCATATACCCCTGCCCTTTCTCAGATTTCTGCCTGTAGTAGCTTTGTGTTGCTAGCCTTAGTGTCTTGTAGGAAATAGCTGGTCTTGGGCACTTTTCTTTCCCAAGTTTATAAGGTGCATTGCTGCCTGTTATCTTTTCCAAGTTCCTTTTGAGTGCTTTTCTTCTTCTTCACTTTCCCTTTCTCTTTCTCTGCCATTTTGTAGTCGGTTACAGTGTGCTTTTCCAGAGAAGTAAAACAGTGAAAGTAGTCAAGACAGGTGGTCAGGTGTTAGCCTTAGGGTCAGCATAAATAAGCAGAAGTGACTCCAGGACTCATTTATCTTCTGCCTGGCAACAGCTTTGCTGGTGTTTTGTGTTCCAGAGTCAGTTGAAAGAGCTGGCATCTTGGGAAAAGCAGTGTTAAGACCCTGGTTTGAAGAAATGCCTGAATGGGAGCCTGGATCAGTTCTGCTTACGGTTGAACTTTCTGAAGCTCACTTGCTCTTTTACCTTCTTTTCCTTATGTCTACACTCCCTTTACTCTATATTTCTTCATCTCTGCAATGTGCTTCTCTCTTTAAAATTCTTGTGGTGAGGCCTATAGGGAGGGCCGTTACCATGTGTGTTACGGTAGGACACCAGGGGCCCCAGGAGAAGGTGGGTATCCTGTTGTGCTATATCCTACACAGTCTAACACCAGCTAGTCCGTGTGCCAGGAGATTGCAGCTCTTGGCTGGGTAGAATAAAAGAAGTACTTGACAGATACACAGTGCAGGATGAAATAACTGCAAAGCAAAGAGATTTTACTGGAAAAGCAAGGTTAGCCAAGAACTTACTGTTTACTGTTGAATTGTGGGTGATTTCTCCTGAACAATATTCTTCTCTGTCCATGTTGTTGGCTTTGCCTTTGTGCTTATTCTCAACTTTCTCTCTTTCAGGAAGGGTGGGCACAGCTTAAATTCTTTTCAAGCTTCCAAGTATTGAATATACTTTCTTCAAGGCATAAGTAACCTAAAGCAGCATAATGTTTCCAGTAACATTATGCTCTTTGTGTCTCTTTCAGTATCACAGACAGTGCTGTAGAGCCCTTAAAAGCTGAACTGGCTGAACTGGAACAGTTGATTAAAGACCAACAAGACAAGATCTGTGCTGTAAAAGCTAATATTTTAAAGAATGAAGAAAAAATTCAGAAGATGATTTTTAGCATAAACCTGTCTTCAAAAAGGTGAAGAAGAGAACAAAAAAGCATTGAGACTGACTGACATTCCTAGCAAATAAAAACAAAATAGCAGAGAAAAATTAAGATATGCCTTGCTCAAATATAAAATTATTAAGGACCAGAAGCCTAAACAGTATATGAAATCCCATTATTACTTCATTATTACTTTCATCTTTAGAGATTGATATTGCTCAAGATAAAATTATATTTATTTGAATACACAAGTTACAGAGCTATTAAAGTAAGTTATTTCTTTAGATGTGAAATGTTGTCGCTTACTTAGTAGGACTTTATGCCCCCTTTTCTTGCCTGGCCTCTTCAGGGCAGTTTCTAACCCAGTCTCTGCATCCCTCATACCCATTGAGGTTGCTTTTGAACATGCTGTCAAGGAAAAGGAGTTTTAGATTTTTTTTTTCTCCCTTAAAAACTATTTCAGATCCCTACAGGTTAGAAAGTTCCATAATCCTGTTCATTATTTACAGGTCTTGCAAAGAAGTCTTTAAAAGAATGTCTGGAGATCAAGAAGTAAAGCCTTGTGTAGTGGGCAGTTCTTTGCATCATTACAAAGATGATGTCATGTTTACAGAGCTATCAGGAGTCTTACTAGGAACCACTGAAAATGCAATATGACTACGTAAGGGAGCAAAAATACTTTATCTGTGCAGGTGTTAATTCTATTTTTATTACATATTTTCATTTGGAAAGGATTAATTTAATTACTTATTTCCTCTCCAATGCATGTTCCTGTAACTTTTTGTATGTGAATAATTTCACTGATTTTTTTTTAAGATAACTACTGTTTCCTACTGACCTCTTGAGTGTACTGCATGTTAAAGTCCAGTCGTACTTACTCCTATATCTACGAAGCATAGTTAGAATAGACACAACTGTATGGTTCTGCACTGAGCACAGAAGGCTTTATTCCCCTGCAAGGCTATTTTCTGAAGATTTTTATAATGTACAAATTCATCTTCTATTCCCATGTTGTTTGGATTGTGTAGGAACTGCTAGTGTCCTCTTTTATTCCTCCTTTAATTGAGAAATCTTTTTTTTCTTTGTGGCATCTGGTCCTTTTTAAATACAATTTTAGTGAGGGTTCTCAAGTATGACTTAGTAGACATAACGAGAGAGATTTGTTTGAATAAATCTCACCTTTTTGGTCTTGTCATCTTGCTGCTTTTGGAGACTTTTAAGGACTTACTAAAAACTTTAGAGTAGTTCAAAACAGTTTTTCAATTGCCTAAGCCTAATGAAAACAGCTGCAGTCTAAATTGTCTATAAAAACTGTGTGGGTATGCACTTGTTAGCTTTAATTTATTGATTCACTCTTTTCTGGATTCATGTATTCCTCACTACGATGAGTTTTGGTGTGATATTTTAGCACAATTGAATTTTTACGGAATATTCATTTATCAGTAACTATTACAAATACCACTTTGTTTTGCTTTTAGCATGTAATATAAGCAAAATTATTCATTTGGATGCTTTCCCTGAAAAACAATGTGAAAACTACCAAGATCTCTGATAACTTAAAGCAAAAATAGGCACACGAATTTTAGATAAAGTCTTGAATTAATTCTGTAACTATACCCTGTATGATGCTTGGCAGTTGGATATCAAAGATTAACTGCAATATGTTTCATGCCCTGGATTTCTTCATATTTGCTTAGACTTCTTGCTTCTTATGTAAATATGGCTAGGACTGTTTTTATAGAAAAGTATAACAAGTATATTGTAATGTGAGTGTAACTGTACAGAGCATCAAATTGTATCATAAAATTATTTTTCTTTTATATAAAATCATTAAAAATGATTACCTATTTTTCTAGGAAGTGATGTGTTTGCATCATAAAATTCACATTTTAAAGTGGATATAGAACAGTAGCGGTATCTTTTGAAAAAATAGATGGGATACTTGGGGGAAGATTTGCTTTTGAAAACATTGTTTTGAAAATGTTTTCTAACTTTTGTTAGAAAGCTTTGTGCTAGGAAACACTATGGGAATTCAGCTGACCTGTTATTGATAAGCTGTTACAAAAGAGACTAGCATGTGTCAAAAAAAATCTACCAAACGGGTAATTGTGAAGTCGCTTGAGTGTTTAGTATGCTATGTACAGACATTTAAAGAATTTTGCCTGTGTGTTTGTTTAAATGAATAGTGGAGGAAGATTACTTTTTATTTTGCTTGCTGTGCAGTGATCTGGGGTCAGGCCTGAAGGTACTTCGCTCCAGGACTTGGACTGTGACAGAAACTCAGTTCTTAAAGTGACTCATTTTCTGATGCCCAAGCACCCAGCAGTTTATTGCTTCTAGGAGGAGTTACATCCTAGTTTCAATCACTGTAAGGGCAGGATGCTTTGCTGCATGGGATTTTGGTGGGGAAAAGGGAGAAGGTAGGTGACTTGTGAATGAATAAGATAATATTGTAAACTGTATTGTAAACTGTCCATGACATTATGCAATTTGCTTTTGAATTACTACCTCAAACTTTTAATTTCAATATTTGGACCTAAATCATGAAGCAAAAAATTGGCATCACGTTCTGAGTAGAGTCCAGAAAAGCATGACTCCTGCTGTGACTCAACTCTGTTTTACCATCCTTTCCTGCTCACCCAGGGTTGGAGCCTGTCCACTGTGTGTTCCAGGTCTCATCACACACATGAAGCAAAAGGGCTTCGAGATATCCAGCAGAAACCCCAAAGCACAGAACTGACGGGGAAAGAATGAGTGGTCAATACGTAACTCCTGATCAGTTTGAATGCTTCTCTTGTGCAGGACTAAAATTACCTCATCAACTGTGTGGGTATAAGCAATGTGGTTTTCCACATACACTCTACCCTCAGCTTTGGAAGAAGCAGGTGAGTAGGAGCCACTGAAACTGTCACTGCTTAGCATGCCTTGGGACTTGGCACTTGGGTATCCACACCCACTCCATCCTGGAGTGGTAAAACTCTTGACCATTGGTGCCCACCAGTGCCAAAATCTGTACTTTTGAATTTAAAAAGATTTTGGGGGTGTGACTGGTCACTGCTGATCTGTACAATTTGGTATTTTGGCAATACTCTTCTGATGCTCTCCTGCGCTGCTCAGAGCCAACTGAGATAGTAATGCCTTTGGCACATGTAATATGGCTATGCTTTATTTGATGTTGCAGCTGCAGGGGCCTAATTTGGAAACGCAGAAGCTGTCATCCCCTGCATTGACAGCAAATGTGTTGCAGTGCCAACTTGACATGAGGAGAGAGACAAGACCGGAGCCATTGGAATGCCTAAGTGCCCCTGCCTGCCTGCCCTTCCTACCCCTTTTAAATGCCTACATTCAAAACTACAGGTTTTATTTGGATTCTTCAAACTCCTGCTTAGCTAAAGTGTTAGTCTGTGGGCCTCTAGTTCATAGGTGCTTCAGGTGCTGCTGGTAGAAGCTACCATTTAAAAGTGTCTAGAAACTTGCTCTCAGTCCCCTAGCCGTGAACACCTTGGTGTCTCTCTCATGCCCCTTTCACATCTGCAGACAAGGTCTTCCTCCTATGTGGTTTCACTGGACCACATGTACTGGACTGACTTGGTTAGGAAAGCAGTAGGAGGAAACCTGTTTTATCCAGTAGCCCAGCGTTTTAAGTGTTCTCTTGGGATGTGAAGTGGCTTCAGCTCTGCCCTAGGTCAGTGAGGATTTAAATCACAGCTTTTCCTCTCCTTTAGCTGCTCTATTTCATGATGTTCCCTTTACCAGTCCCCCTCTTTTCATCTCCCCACTGCTGATGGAGGTTGCATGCTCCTCACATGGTGACAAGACTCATACATTAACTTGTCCTTACATTAGAAGTGACTGTCCCTTGAAAAGGGGCAGAAAGTGTAGTGCTCATCATTAACGTGGGACTTGGAGGCAGTGATTCAGTTTCCTGCTTGCCACAGGCTTTCTAGGAGATCTCGAGGATGTAGCCTGCATCTTCAGGCACCCATTTTCTGTTAGTGAAATGGGGTCAGAGCCTTGCTCTGCCTTGCTGTGAGTCTGAATATATTCCAAATGGGGGCTACAAATGTACCATTCAGTAGATAGAAGAAAGGGAGGGAGGAATAAGCTGTCTGAGTCAGAGACATCTTTTTGTTCTCAGCTTGTGTGGCTGCTGTTAGGAAGGATCCCAGCCCCTGGCTGCTGCTTACGGTGATAGTAAGTAATAATAATGCATTGGCTGCGCTCCCCAGATAACTGTTTGCTTTCTGCATTATATATCTCGCTTTAAAACAAGAAACAGTTAGGGCTAGGGTTTGATGTCATCTAATATCTCCTGCAGTCTTAGCTTGCTCTTTGTCTAGATTTTTTACTTTGCAGCGTGAAGGAAAGAAAATAGTGCCTGGGAGCTGAGTATTGTTTTAATTTTAAAGGCAGGCTGAGGATGCAGTACCTAAGAAAGCAAACAAACATCTGTGCCTCATGAAGGGGAAAGGAGCCTCTGTGAAAATGGATAGAGAAGAGTGCGTGTTTGTGTGTCTGCCTGTGTTTTTCTTACACACGATGCTTTGCTTGTGCACTGAGTTTAAATTTTACCTTGTGGGTGGTTCATTTGCAAGGGAAACTTTCTACCGTGGTGGTTTGGGGTTTAAAACCCTTACATTGTCAGCCCCCTTTGGAGCTAATGAAAGCTGACAGTTCTGGGAGGCAGAACTTTTGTTTCACGACGTGCCTGACATTCCTCCCTCTCTTGTGCATGTCAGGAGGTGCCTGCCAGCCCCTCTGGTTTAGGACTGGGGAATATTTCTCAGCCAAAAAGGTACAGCTGTTGTCAGGATCCTGAAACACAGTGGCTAGCCAGCAAGTGACGCAGGTTGGGCATCAGGGATAGGACCTCCCGTGATGAAAGAGACTCAGGTCCAAGCATCAGGGACAGAGGAGCTGGGAGAGGGCAAACAGCAGGATAAGCTCATATGAGGGCTGCCCTCTGTTCTTTGCACCTTGCCTCAGATGGGCTGTCCCTTCTCAGTTGATCTAGGCACTAGATGGACTTCATCTGAGGACATCAGTGAGTTCTCCAGATGTTTAGACTGTTCCCTAGAGTGGGAATGGAAGAGGCTTAGTTCTGTCTGTGTTTGACAGTGCAGGCTGAATGGTTGAGGTGTGTGAAGTGGGACTTGGCTGGAGTTTAGGTGTCAGAGGGCCCAACTGTTGTCCAGAAGACCCCCTGCTCACCTCACCCCTCAGTGCCAGCGGCACGTGGACCAGGTGTCCCATGTCCAGATACACTGGCCATGCAGGCTTATTCTATATTCAGCACATTACTTGGACTTTATTCACCTCATTGTCAGGTTGAGGTCAAAAACAGGGCAGATAAATTGCTCCTTAGAAATGTCAGAATTTCTCTGTTTTGCCTATAATAGTGGCGTTAGGCAGAAAGCTCAGATAAGGCTGTTTACTTCAGTAGTGTCTAAAGCTAAGAGATGCATCTTACCTATCTATGAGTTACAAATCTTTCACTCCCAAATAACTACAAAATCAGGGAGACTTATCTGACAGGAGTGTTCTCACCATGAGGATAGATGCTGTGGATAGCAAGCTCAATTCTCACTCCCCCGGTATCCTTCAAATGGAGACAGTTTCTCTAATGCAAACATGTTAGTTATGGGCAGAATTCACTCTAATTTTATTCCTGAGATGACATTGTTCTGCCTGAAGGCAGGTTTAACACTTTGCCATGGTGCATTTTGCAAATCAGCAGTTCTTGCTAGAGTTGGCCCTTGAGTCCCTGTGTTTCAGCCTTGGAGGTGAATGCTGTGTGGTTTATCTCTTTCTGGACTGCAGCTCCAGGCTGCCTGCTGACTCAGGAAGTCAGTGCTACCATGATTTACATTTCATTATCCTCACCAGCCTGGGAGCAGGGAACACCACCATCATTATTTTTGCAATGAAATCTTAAGTTCCTGATCGTGTGTGTGCAACCCAGGATATGCCATCTCCAACACAGCCATGGAGCACAGATCCCTAGATCAGGTCTATCCTGTGTATTTCTTTATTCCTTTGACCTGCTGCCTGACCTTGCTATAGTTAACCCTGATTTGGTTCGGTGATACTGGGTTACTGTGCTGTTCTTGGGTATCTGAAGATGGAAACTTCTTCTGGCACAAAGTCTTAGTTGTGCTTGCTAAGCCAGAAGGGCTGAGAGAGGACACACTGTTGCTTCCTTCTTAGCCTGCCATTACTTTCAGCTGACTCCTCAGTGCAATTTGCTATATTGGATTTCTTCCTTTATGAAGTCAGAATAGCTTAGAGACCTTAAGGACAGTCTCTTGCCTATTAGGTTACTTCCCTTGAGCACATCTTGGAACGTAAGGGGGAAAATGCCAATTACTTTTAAATGCTTTATAATTGCAAAGCCATAGCAATATTTCTTCGTAAGTAAAGAAAAGCCTGGCATTTGTAAGCCAGCCAGTACCTGTATGATTTAGGGGATGCAGTCTATTGAAAGCTAGTCGAAACTGGGCTCTCAAGCAACTTTGCTTATTAATTAATAATTAATTAATAATTAATTATTAATTATTAAAAAGACCCAATCGTTTTCCAAAGCCCCCTGTATCCATCCACTGAGGAAGCAACCATTACCTGTGACATTGCTGCCAGGGTTGCAGAAAAAACAGGTCAAAACCATGGCCATGTAGTGCTCAGTGACCATAGGGCTGTGCTACCTCATACAATACAGGGCTGCATGAGTGTTTTTGGTAATGCATGAATAGTGAAGCATGTGTTCAGATATGCATGGAGCATGCATTTGTCTCTGCAAGGTGGGGTGCTTCCATCTCAGGCAGTTTCCCTTTTTGGACATTTATTTGAATTGTGATAATGAATGAGGAGCATCAGTTGGAAACAAATGTGAAGAGAGGGCTGACCCCTGGGCTACTGATCTGATAGGATTTTTCCCTCTGCCACCCTCAGGCACGCTGAGTGGCAAGTTTTGGGGCTGAGTCCTGTGAAAGAAATACTCCATATATCTTAAATGTTCCCCAGTCCAACCCTTTTTCTCCATGCATATATTTTTAAAGCAAATGTGTGCTCTTCAGGGGAAGAACCCAGATGTGACCTCTTCCTTTAGGATCTTTGAGATCATGGCATAGGTCAAGGCAAGGGAGCTTTCCATACTCTCTGAGCCCTCCCAACCTTGGTGCTTTCACACAGAGGTCACTTCAAGGGAAAGCTTGCACATCTTGGGCATTTGACTCAGTTGTCAATGACATCATGAGACACATCATGAGCACCATAGGACACATAGGAAGAGGGTGCCGGCCACCTCTTGGCCTGAAACTTCATCCAAAGTGCAGCACTGGGGATAAAACTGTGGGAGACACATCAAAGTACAAATGCTGCTTATGAAAGCACATCCAGTGCTCAAAGACAGGGACTGCACATACTGTGTTCTTTTAGTCACAGTCTGCCCTGCACTGATGAGGTGCTGTAGAAATGCCAGCTTCTTTACAGCAGAAAGCAGTGCCTGAACATACATAGCAAAAGCCTTCTCCTTGAAGCCATGAGAAAACAGCCATTTCCTGCAAATGGGTGTCCTACAAGGAAAACCAATGTTCCCACACAGTGGAAAGTCTCATGACAAAGAAAAATCTGCTTCTTGCTGGATTTTCAATCTTTTTTTTTTATTATTTCAATTGAAATACTAAGACTTTTGAAGAAGTGAAAATCTCCTTTAAAGGAAAAGTCCTGGTCGAAAGGCATTTTGGGGTTTTTCTCTTTTTAAATTTTTCCCACGTATGTGAAAAGACAAGTAATTTCTCAGGAAGTGCTTAGTGTGTGCTGGCTCTGTGGAGGGACAGGACAGGATAGGGCAGAAGTGAGCTATGTTGAGCTGGTCCCTCACCCTGTAGTTAATGGACATCCAGAGGTGGCAGAACAAGGGATGGGGATGTTGCCTCCCTGTGTGCATGAGGAAATGCTTAGATAACTCTCTTCTGAGAACTGGGGACAGATACAACCCTATAGGCCTGCAGGGCAAGTAGAGGCATGGTGCTTTTCTGGGGAATGTGACACATGGATGCACACACAAGCAGGCACTCAGCTACAGGTGTGGGATGAGCGTGGGGACCCATGCGTGAGCTTGCTGAGTTTTGCCGCCCTGCAGGACATACAGTTGGAGAAGCTCCCTGCTCTCCCCTCGCTCCTAACAAGACGTCATGTAGGTGACAACTGAAACGAAAAATGGGCCTACCTTGAGGGATCCATAAGCCTGTCTTAACAGCAGGGTCTGTTAAAGGTTAATAACAACTGTAACAAAGAGAAGGGAATTTACACAACAGAAACTACATAAAAACAAAATAAAACAACTGATACAAGCCAAAAATTGAGAGAAGCACAAGGAAATTCATTTTCCTTTGAAAAATAGTCCACGTGTGCAGGATGTACCAGGACCTGCCTTCTCTGTCTCCTGCTGAACTACCTTTAGAGCTCCATTGCTCTAGAACAGAATGGCCCTTGGTTTCCATCCAGTGTAACTGCTTTTCCCTCCCCAAAAGGCCAGAAGAGCCATTCGCAGTTCCACATGACTTTGATATAAACCAAAAGGGCTTCTACTGGCATAATGGAAAAGGCATATTTTAACAGAGCTGTTTTTGTTTCAGAAGACTGACTTGGTCTAGAAGGAAATGCATGGGAAATTGTGCAGGGAAGCAGAGTGAAGGCGCTGCACAGTCTCTCTCAATTCCTGGGCTTGTGGCCTAGCCACAGGGACTGTTTTCTGGCTAACAACTTTATGTTGGATTAAACTGGTGACAAGAGACACTTATTTTTTCTGTACTTTCAGATTTCTCTGCTTTTTGGAACAGTGTCTGCTGATGCAGGAGACCAATTGTCGGCTATGTTTGGGAGGAGCTGGGGATACACAGTGTATTGTAGAGCTGTCTGGGAAAGAGAAGTTGTTTGGATAAGAAGTAGTTGTTCTGAGCTGGAGGTTCCAAGCTGGTCTGGCTTTAACATAGGGAGAGAGAGGAAATCTTTCTGTCCAATTCAAATAATCTTGGAGGTACTTCCAGTGCATGTTACAAAGCTGGAAAATGAAATCAACTTGAGATAGGCATTGTGTCATTATCAGTGCATAGTGCATAGGAACAGACTATGAACCAGAACAGACTGTGAACAAGCAGCCTAAACGAAGAAATGCTGGACACTCTCTCACTACATCCTCCTAAAGAAATACAAGCTTAGTCTGTAAGCATTTGCACCACGTTTTTTTCCTGGAGAGGAGGGAGTAGGAAGACGAAAGGTCCAATGGAAAGGGTCCCTTTGCACTGCCTGAGTAATTTCATTGACCATCATAAATATCATGATGCAGTTCTCATTGTAAGGACAGATGGGAAAGAAATGAGAGATGTTTCAGTGGTATCTAGCTACTATAATGTCTGAGGATGCAGGAAGCAAAGAATGATTACTTCAGTATCTTGAAGTATCTTATGAGTCTGATGACCAGACATCAGATAGATGACATTAGAAATGAGTATACTTGATGAAACAATTGATGGTGTTAACAAAACACTCAAACATGTGGTCACGTGCATGTCCAAACATGTACTTAACTTGCATCAGGGAAGGGGGAAAGGAAAAGTAAACCAACTAACAAGAGTGAATATAAAAAGACCATGCTGGATTCCTTTCTTCTGGCCTTCATTTGCATGGATAATAAAGTCTGTAAGTTTGGATAACAGGAACAAAATGCTTGTAAAAGTAAGTAGTAGTAAATGTATATGCAGACATGAGAATGCAATGCCGTGATGGAACAGTTTTGACTTTCTTTGCCTCAACATTGACAAAATAGCTAAAGGCCTAGTCTGGTGCTTGTATCTGCGAAGTACCAGGAGGTAGTGGGAAGTGGCGACTCTTGACTTTAGAAAAACGTGAAGCTTTGCAAGACTTGCATGTGCAAGCTCTCACATAGCATATCTGACTCCAGCCTCTACTGGAACAAGATGAGACCTCGTTTGCTGCTTGCATTGGTTTTATAACTGTGTTGGTTTGTGGTTGCCCATGGTCTCATCCTGACTAATTCACTACCTAGTGGAACACACATCTGCAGTACCAAATCCTTGTGACACTTGTCAGAACTGCAGACTCACACTTGGCTCTTTCTCCGTTGTCTCTCCAGAGATTCAGGAGAGGAAAGAAAAGATGGGAGAGGAAAGAATTGCTGCCTTCTAAATATCTGTAAGATCTGGAATTCTTTTGCATCTGATACAGAGCATGTCTTTCTTTCAAGATATCTCTCATCGTCTTGTCTTCTGCAGTACAAGCCAACTGTTTTTGGATTTTCCTCTGTGATTTTTACCAGAGGGATTTTCTTCCTGTCCTCCATTAACATCCTCTGTAGGTTTCACTGTGTTATGCTGATCTCTTGCAAGCTGGTCTCTTCAGTGAAAAGTTATGCCTGGAGGGGGAGGAGAAGAGGATTGCAAGGAGGGAGAAATACTATTTAGGTTGGCCAAAGATGCATAGTCCTTTCCTAGGGTGTGCAGCTTGATGTAGCAGGAAGGTTTATTTGTTCTAGTCACACTAAGAGTTTTATTCATGCTTCTTGTTGCTCCTGACAGGGCAGGAGCTGAATAAAAGTACCCCTCTGTCTCAACACTTTGGACCTTCAGGGAACAGCATACCATGGGACCAAAGTCCCAACAAGAGAACAAAGGGGGACGCACCGAGAGACCTAGCTTCTCGCATTTGAAGAGTGGCCTTGGTGAGGAGAAGTTGCTGAGAGGGCAAAAGAGTAGGGGGAGATTTTCTGATAGTAACAGATTTTAAAAGTTATGGAGCTGTGGCTTTCACAATGCTCAAGTGGAATGGGATAAGGCAGAAGAGAGGAAGAAATGCCCCCTCAATGGTCTGAGCATCATCCCATGGCGTCCTAGTGGCTCAAGGAGTATCTCAGTTGAATAGTGGCTTACCACAGAGGCAAATCATTGAGCTAGGAGGAATTTATGGCCCACACAATGGCTAGTTAGTAGTTTCCATGGCAGCCTAGCACCCATCAGATAATTTAGGGGGAAGGAGAGGTGTTCTCCTCCAGTTTTAGTGCCTTCTGGATCTCAGCTTTTCTTTCCTATTCTACAAAAGTGTCAAGAAAGAGCTGGTTTTATGTTTAACTCTGTTAGGCTGAGGACTATAAACTCAGAGCCTGTGTTAATAGGATACTTGTCTTTAGGAGCCAAAATGGAGGGTGAGAGAGCATGGTCTTACACAGCTGAATACTATTCTGTTGTGCTGGGTTTTATATCTGCTGGTAGGAGTGATCAGAAGCTCTGTGGGAATGTGCATTAAATGTGTTATTATGTAAAAATGTCACTTTCTCAAGTATCATGTGTTGTATTTGCATGGGGCTTGTGGGCTCTCAGTATGCAACTGTGGAGAGCGACTGGAGCGCGGGACCACCCGAAGACATCCAGCTGGTTCCAATGTAGTGCTTTGGAGGGGAGACAGCCTGCGCCGCGCTGGGGCGGTCCACAATAAAAGGCGTGCACGAGCTTCCACTCTTGGCCTCAGCATCTGTGTCTGCTGCTGTCTGGGCTGGCTCCGCTGGTGGCTGGGCTTAATGAGAAAGCCACTGTGTGATGCAGGGGAGAGGATGTGCTTGGAGCACTGCCTATGAGGAAAGGAGCCCCTCTGGAAGGGGTTCAGTCTTGCTCAGGCTCATGCAAACAGCGTGGTTTTGTGGTCGCACAGGGCTGAGTCCCAGTCACCTGCTGGCACTTCTGCAAGAAAAAGGGCTGGAGGGGAGGAGAGGCTTTGTGGCACTGTTAAAAGGCCCAACATTTGCAGAAAGCTTTGGGTTAGGTGCAGATTTCTGTGTCCAGTTAAGGCTGAAATTTGCTGAGAAGGGAGAAGAGGTTTTGTGTGAGGCATTTAATGCCCACTTTAGTTCACTTCCAGCTCACTCCTACAGCCTGCTCAGAAAATATGTCCTTAATTATTTTATGCAAGTGCAAAGGCCCCTTTCTCATGTCAAATACTTACTTAAGCTGTGTTCCTGCTGTCTCTTTGCCTCTCTTACTTTGGACCTCTCTACCTCAATATAGTTGCAGTAGGTGCTCTGTCTCCTTCACTGGGCTCTCTTTTACACTCTTGCACTTGTTGGCAAGGCTACAGACACACTTCTTGATTAGGGGAACCAGAAAGTCAAGCAATTTTTCATGGAGAAGAAGTTCAACCACTGGTGCATGCAGTTGGTGTTAGTCTTGATGCTTGCTCTGACATCTGTGGGTGATAAAGACCACTGGCAGACTGTGATACTGCTGGAGCGGTTTAAGAAATTGACCTTTGCTGAGCTATATCTTCTCCAAAGCTTTGGGAGATGGAAATAGAGCTTTCCAAGCATGTTTCCAGGCTTAAAAGCCATGATTAATGAATATTCACCCATAGGTTTATATGTGATCTGCTGTGATTCCTCAGAAAGTGGTTGCCTTAAAGGTCTTGATATTTTTTTGCTGTAACAGGAAAAGAAGAGATGCTGGGTGTAGTGCTAGGCTTTATCCGGTCAGGAAGGCTGACATCTCTGTAGACATCAAAGACAGGCAGCCAAATCTCAGGATTTGGACGAGTAGCTTATTACTGGAGTCTTGAAGCAGAAATCCTGGAGTGGGCCTGAGCCATACTTAGAGAAGGGCAGGAGAAGCTGTTTAATGAATGCACAATTAATTCACTGTCTTGCCTGGCAGAAAAGGTATCCAAAAATGCAATATTGTTTGGTAATACAGCTGCTGTCAAGTTGAAAGACTATGCCAGCCTATCTTCTAGGAAAGCAGTTAAGCTGCATCCTGATCACTGAGTGCAGCTTTAGCAGGAGGCGAGAGACCACATGCATGGAGTAAGCACACTGCAGGAAGGCTGGCTGTCTTGGCCAGTCTTGCTCTGCTGTGTTGTGTCTTTAGGTTTGGAGGTAGGATGGTCTGATGGGTTGGCTGGGACATAGGAACTTTGCAGGCAGTTGTTTGCTGTGCCCTAGCATTAGTGTGTGGTCCATGAATGCTCCTGTCTCTCAGCACTTCTTCCATTCCAGTATTGATAACAAGGCTCCCTCTCTCCCATGCCCTTTTCTTCTGGTAGCTGCAAGCTGGACATCTGTCTTTCCAAGTCAGAGCTTTGAATGACAGAATGATTCATGCCATCATAAGTTCATTTGTGGGTCTGATGAGTAGGACAGCTCTTCAGGACAACCTGTACAGGGCAGGAGTAGCAAAGGTAAAGTTTTTGGAGCTAGCCAGACTCCTGTTTGGGTGTTGGGATTGTTCTGTTTGCCATGTCTGGGACCCTGGAGATGGCTTGGGATCAGTGTGCAGTGGTAATAGAAATGAGGATGGATTCAAATAAGGCAAGTTCTATGTTACTTTTAACACTGGGGGAAACAGAAATGGCTTGGTGGAGCTGAGACAACATTTCTGGAGCAACGTAAGTTCTTTTAAACAATTTCCTGATTACTTTGACTGCTTGATCTTACAGCCTGAGTATTGCCCTGATGTTATTTCTTTGCATTTCATTTCCTAAGACGTCCTGAAGAGCAGGGAGTGAAAAATAAAATAAAACTTGGCATGTATTTTACAAGCTGTGCTGGCTTCTCCCACAGACCCCATCAACCCTTTGAACCGCAGCTGTTCAGATAGCTGAGGTCACTGGAAAGGCTTCTACTGACTTCAGGGGGCTTTGAATCTGTCCTGTAAATAACAGTGCTGTGGTGAGCCTGACTTAAAGGCCATTTCGGAGGAAAAGCTACCACTAGCTCCAGAAGATGTCAGACCAGAACTGGAGAGGCTTGGCCACAGCTTGGCTGTTTACTCTTCTGGCGAAGGAGCTGCCTTCATCATGCTAACCCTGTGAGTCAGAAAAACCAGGAGGCAGCCCCTCCTGGGAGGGGAGCGTTAGGGCAGCAGTGCCAGGGAAGAAGTCTGTGATTGGCTCCTCACATCTGGTAGGACTGCAAGGCCTCATCAGTGTTAGTGTTAGTGTTAGTGGCGGAGAGGGAACTGCAGGATGCCACCATCCCCAAGTGCAAGCAAGCAGAGCTACATCAGGCTGCTTCTGGCCACATGGCATGGCCTGTAAGTGAAGGAATGAGCAGCATCATATTTTTGAGACTTCGGGGTGGATCATAACTTTCAGGCCAACGCCAGACTTCAGTCTTCTTTCTTCAGTGCTTGTGGCAGCTCCTAGGCACTAACTTTTTTCCTTTGAGCTCTCCTCAACAATAAGAAGTGTGGTTAGAATTTTTTTGAATGTTTCTTGCCCTGGGCCAAGCTGAAAAATGTGGAATGAATTTGAACCAGACTTTTTTTTTGGGGGGGGGAGGGGGGTTATTTAAAGAAAAAAGAAGGCCTTGGGCAAGAGCTGAAGCATGGAAATTTTTATCCCAAAAGGTGGATGCTTTATGAAATTATAAGCGTGTGAAAACAGGTGGTTAAACTGAAACGATTTTACAGATTTAAGTACAGAGGGTGCTACCAAAAACCTGTTATAAATCCTGGAGTGAACTCTTCTTGAAAAGCAGAGGTACAAGAGCAGGCCATCAGCAAGTAACCTGAACAGCTACCAAACCCACAGGTGGCCCCAGAACCAATAACGAAGCCAAACAAAATGAGAAGAGGTTTTCTGGAAGGTCGGCAGAGGAGCCAAATCCAGGGCTGGGCTTCGATGTTTAAATTCAGTCTCAAAAACTACACCCCAGTGACTGGGATCTGGCTCAGGCAAATCTTACATGCAGTACCTGATCCAAAACCTGCTGAAGTCAATAGCAAGTGTTCCACAGACTTCTCCCAGTGTTTGATCAGAGCCCTAAATGTGCAGCCAAGAGGAAAAGCACACCAGTGCTATGCTGCAGTATGTTGAGAGGAGGAGGAAGGGCTGGCACTAAACGAGAGCTGAGATTATGATGCCCTTTGCTGTGAAAACTAGTGGATGTACTGCTGAAGCTGGGAATAAGGTCCTGGAGAGAACAAAGTCATATTGAATCTGGAGGTCTATAAATGTGAAAAGGAGGATGACTCAGATCAGGAAGGAAGACCTTTTCTTGGAGTCATTTTAACTACAGGGGCTAATTGCATCAAGACATTGTGCAAAGCACTGTGCAAACCTAAGGCAGGAGGGGAACCCTATTGACTGGATGGTTTGAGCAGAGTGTACAGTTGTCGTGTAGTCCTCTTTGCTATTGACTGTGTGGGTAGCAGAGCACTGGAACAGACTGCCCAGAGAGGCAGTGGAGTCTCCATGCCTGGAGATACTCAAAAGCCATCTGGACATGGTCCTGGGCAGTCTGTAGGTGACTCTACCTAAGCAGAAGGGGATTGGACTAGATGATCTCTAAAGGTTCCTTCCAACCATTCTCTAATTCTGTGACTGTGTTCCTACTGGAGTTGGGGGCCTCTGAAATCAAGAAACACCTCTTCTGGAAGGATTCAGTAAAAATAAACAAGAAAATACATTTGCTTGTTTAATCAGTGAAATGTTCAGTAAGTGAAAGTCCCCTTTCTGTGGATGAAGGTGCCTCCAATGTGCCATAAAGGTGGCCAGGATACTCGACATTATTTTCTGTACTGCGATACTGTCTGGCGTTTCAGTCTTTCTTCATGTGTCCTTGACAGAAATGCAGGACCCACCACTTTGCCTTTGGGAACCTTGTTCATTCCAATGGTTAGCTACAGAGACCCGTTGAAAAAACACACAACTGAAAAGTGTTCGGCTTTACATAGAGCTGATACAGCTCAGCAAGGACCTGCCAGGGAATGAGATATCCCATGCCTGTTCCGATGAAGGACTTTTCTGACTCCACTCTATTTGGCCTCAGCCTGCTAGGGTCCTCCCGGAGGGCTGCTGAAGTTAGCTGCGGGGGGCAGTGTTGCTCCAGCTCAACACCTCACTCCTAGCTTTGTTATTAATGTGTGCTCAGGTACTGCTTTTAGGATCTTAGTCGCTAGGAATGAGCTGATTTCTGTTGTGTTACTAAAATGTAAGTGTGATTATGAAGTGTTATGATATATGGTCTGTAGAGTTTTACAGCTGTGTCTTAAAGGGCTCATAGCAAGAGAAAAAACAATGGTTTAATCTGGAAGCCAGGAACACAGTCAAAATAAGTGGTACAATGGCAATGTTAATTAAAATCCTTTGGAGAGAAATGGGGAAAGAAAGGACCTAATTCTCAGCACTGTGACAAGATGGTCATTGCCCAGGGACAGGAACAAAAAAGACAAGCAAGCCAGAAGGTGGAGAGACCAGCATGGGTTATGGGAAATACCTCCTCTCTCCCAGGCAGCAGAGGCGGTGAGTATCCTCGCTTCGTCAGAAGAGCCAGGAGTGGCATACCAACTCTGGAGAACTTGCCTGTGGCCTGAATGATTTGGTGCATGGAAACCACTAAAGAAGGCCTCAACCTAGATGTAGAGTTACAACATGCAACACTTCGACCCTTTTCTTTTCATGTCAGTCAATAAATCTTTTAACAAGCTGCAGAGGAAGTTGATTAAAGGGGTTTCTCTCTCTGTAAACCTTCCTGCGGGAGCACAGGTGCAACCTACCTTCCCTGCTCCAGTAAAGAGGAGTGCACTGGTGACTTCCTGGAAAAGTCCAACAACCAAGAATGGTTGCATGGTCTTGGAGACCATGGGCTCTGCAGGAGCCTGCAAGGGATTCTTCCACTGAACAGCAAAGTCCTTACTGTAGGTACGTAACCAAGTGTCTGGGTTGTAGATCAGTTTAGTGGTTCTTTTGGTCCTTCTTCTGGTTCTTTTGGAACCTTGGCTTTACTGGGGGAGGGGGGGAAGCAAGTTTGCCTTCTACCTGAAGAAACAGATTGTTTTACTATGAGTTAATGAGGTAAAGAAATCTATTTTTACCTGGGAAGTCACAGAGATCCCTCTTAGCTTTGTCTTCAGTCCTTGTGAGGCTGAGGTTTCCTCATCAGCCTTTCCAAGCAGGGACTGATTCTGCCACCTCATTTCAATCCAGAGTGGCTGTTCTCATTCCAGGCCCAGGAAGAGGTAGCACAGCATCCACTGGACAATGTCCCACCAGTGGAATTTCTCTTTGTGCCCCTAAGCCTGTCAAAAATGCTTTCCTAGAAAACATGAACCTATATCATCCCTCTGAGGTCAGTATGAAACCCACTGCAGGGGAATGGGATGTTCCATTCCCCATTTTTCCATTTCAGTCTTGGCCCTCACATCCCTTGGGGCTCTAGAGAGCTCCAGGCCATTTATTCATTCCTTGGCTCCAAGCTCAGATTTTTCCTTCAAATCAATCCAACTGGAAAGCATTTAGGAACTGCAAGCCTTGCTGTCCTCCATTTCATCTGCTTGACACAGTATCTTCCATTCTCTTTGACAGTTAGGAGTTAATTGGGTAAGTTGATACTTTCTGGTCATAGCCATAGTTTCAGAACCTCTTATGGTGAAGATGCAGTCTTATAAGATGACTTCAGGTCCATCATCCAGTTTTTCTTAGACCTAAGTAGGAGCAGATGAGACTTTTTTATGTGACACCGCTCGGTTTGGCTGCTGATTTACATGGCTCTATCCAGGTTAGTCCAAAATCCAGATAAATTTAGAACAGACATAAAGTCATGCCAAAGTCTTGCAGATCAAAGCAGTAGGAGTAATGCTATAGGAACATAGTTACATTCACCGCACTGGGATATTAGATTCTTCTTCAGTTCTGCTACAGATCTCTGTCATGCAGGGCAGGTCATCTGTCTTCCATCACTTTAATTCAAATGAGTAGCGGTTTACAGCACCATTCTATAACAAAATGGAGCTAGATCAGGCAATAGTGCAGAGATTAGTAAGAATAATAGAGTGGAATTATTAGTGGCTAATAATGACTAGCATCTCCGCATGTTGGAGACTACCTTTCTGACATGATAATGTATAATTGTCTTTCTCCTCTTATTTTCTCAGCATAGGATATTCTGCAGGTTTCATAAGTGTATTCAACAGTGTGAAATGTCACTCCATATTTCATGATATTGACAGATTCACTTCCCTGAAGTTAAAGGATGGTCCTTATAGATTAATTTGTGGTATCACTCATGCATTATCTCAGCTGAACATTGAAAATAACTCATCACCTCAATGAGCAAGCCATCTGTATAGGCTTCCATGGCTGGTAAAGCTGACCCACCCTACCCTGCATATGGAGAAAGCTAATTTCTCTATAAATCTTTTCCTATGTCTAATAACTCGATCCTTTTCCTCTGTTCTGGAACAATGCAATTTGCAAGATGGACAAAACCTCATAGCAAGAAGAGCTGAATGAATTCATTGTGACTGGATCAAACCTACATGAAAGAACCCTTACTACATGTACTTCTCTTAGTTAAATGGAGGAGAGGAAAAGGGAGAAGGGGGACAGTTCTGACAAAGCTATGCTAAGCATATAAGGTTAACAATTAACATTGTTAAGCCCTCAAGATCAGGACTTGATCGTAGAAGATGAAATGATATATGCAGGCCCCAGAAATGAGGAGTGTAAGGGTGAAAAAGAAGCTGTAGGCTGCAGTTTCCAGTGCTCTGTGTCACTTTCTGGGAGAAAAAATAAACTCTTAAGTCTGGTCAAAATCCTCTTTGGGTGATACACTTCCTGGGAACTAGCACTTTGATGGCTGTGAAATGCATAAATTTTTTTTTCTTGTATATGGGAAACTAAAGTCAAGCCTGTTTATGCAACACCAACCTGTGCACGTAAATCAATGCCTGGAGTGTCCGTCAATGTAACGTACCTCATTTTGGGGAGCTGTGAAGGCATCCTCCTGCAGACAAGATCAGTCAAGAGGGAGGAAGTGTAGTCCTGTCAAGATACGACTCTCAAATCTATTAGCAATTTCATTTCAGAAGAGATACTAGGATTTAATACAGCTGTCAGCATCATTCTTCAGGTCACACTGCTGCGTAAAAGAGTGTTAGAACCTGGGACTTAAACTAAACAGATTTCCTATAGGAAACACACACAAAATTACATTGCTTCTAAAGTTACTTTTATAGACATTTTCCCTGAGAAATATTTCTCCCTGGAAAAATAAATTCACAGGATGTAATTAAAACAGTTATATGTGTACACTGGAATGGCCCCCTTTAAGTGCTTCACCAAATGCACCACTAAATAAAGGAATGAAAGCCAGCTTTGTTTAAATCTGTTAATAACAATATGTATTAATTATAAATGAGACATTGCTCTGTTAATTTATGGTTAGGAAAATAGCCTTTAATAAGGCTGAGACTGGAGTCTTCAGTTTTGCAGTTGTCAGCAATGTTAAAAAGGCTTTGAAAATCTACCATAATCTACTACTTTTACTTTTCGAACCCTGACTTGATAAAAGCAGCGGGTATCAGATTCCATACCCCATAGACTGTATTAATAACCAGGTGCTGCTGACTGTATATTTTCTGGTTTTCTTGCCCTTTTCTTTGTTTTTAACTTTTGTTTAAAGAAAGAAACAACTGCATTGCATTAGGGTTTAACTTCCACACTTTGAGGAGCAAAGGTTTCTACTGCTTTATCTCTGCCTTGAGCAGGGGTCACTGACACTGCCAGATCTGCTTAGATAAGTAGGCATGATACCTGCCCCTCACACAGCCCAAGCTCCACAACCCCAGGTCAACAACCTACGGCAAATCTACTCACGCAGCTTTGCCAAGCACCTAGGCTACAACAAACTTTTTCTGCCTGCCAAAGGGTCCTCAGGAGTGCAGAGATGTCACAGCCTGACACCAAGTAGGGGCAGGCTGTTCCCATGTGTGGGTTCCTGCTTTTGGAGAAACTTTGTGAAATGTCAGGATGGGAAGGCAGCCTGCATCATCAATATTTATAGCCCAGCTAAAATGTTCTTAAGAGGCTATTCTGTCCTCCTTCCCACTTGTCCCACTGTTATGTAATGTGATACTCCTGAGCTGTGGAAGAGATGTTGGTAATATTAAAAGCAGGCTAAGATAGTCATATCTGTTAGAGATACTTTTTGCGTCATGGCTTCTGGGGAAGTCAGCTCCCTGCAACCCATGCAAGGTTAGGGCAGCCAGGCAGGGGGTATTTGCTTGCCATGTGTAGGAGTGACTTGGAGGGTCTAAGGAAAGCATTTGCTGGGCTCTTCCAGGAGGAAATCAGGACTGCGGCTTAGGTACCTCCCTGCTTATGCCTGTTCTCTTCTATGTGCTCCTTACATAGTCCTTTTCTTGCTTTATACTGAGTTGTACTTGATTGGGTACTTTTTATTTTTCCTTCATTAGTTTATTTTTCCTTTTATCATTTCTTACTAGGGACACATGCTAAAAGCCAAAATTGTACCTTTATTCCAGAATAATGATACCTACAAAATGTTTTTTATTGCTGTTATTGCTATTACTGTATTGCTGTCTTGATCACAATACAGCTTTTCCATGTCCTTCAGTCACGCATGACTTTGGCAATGTTTTCTATATCTCTCTCAAGTGGAACATGTTGATCTTTCAAATGCATCTCTAGTCAAGGACCTCTTTTGGAGGGAACAGGTAAGAACTTAGGGTCATTTGATAAAAGAAACGAGGCAGCACTATGAGCACTTGTGGGAGGAGAGATACCCTAAGAAGTATTATTGGAAGAGTCAATGTTATTTTTTTACTGAAAGCTGTTTTTCCATAACAGAAATATTTTAAATAGACACACTGGAGCCACCTCCAATAGGAAAAAAAAAAAGACAAAAGAATTACAAAACAGTGAGAATGGGGTTGATCTGAAATATCTTAAAATAGAAACTCCTTCCCTGGGAAGGATTGGAGCAGGGGGAGGTGGTTAAATGTGTAGAGTAAAGAGTCAATTTTCACTTCTTAATTAGCTCTAAACCCTCTCACCCTGCCACTGTGAGTAAAAGCCAGGCCAGGGAATACTGCCCGTGAACCGCTTCACAGCTGTTTAGCATCGCTTCATCTGAGCGGGGAAAACAATTGGGGAAATGTTTTATGTTCACACTCCACCTCGGAGGTAGGCCAGTGTCCAGAGTGTACCATAAAATATGCAGGAATACTGTTGCTTGGAAACATGCTAATAATTCTTATACCCCCTCTTTCCAAAATGCACCTTTCTTCATTTAATTTTTTCAAAACTGCAGCATGTTCACATTACCCTCTATGGAAATCATGTTTAAAAATGACTTTGTAGTTTCTTTTTTTAGTGTTAGGATTGGAGTAGGGGAGAGTTCTTGCTTTTTTTGTTTCCCTAAATCCCCCCTCACCATAACCGCTGGGGGCTTCTTTTTCCCTTTTATTCTCTTTGGGCTCAATTCAATAAATACACATCCTGCTCCTTCACAGCCATAGTCTGGCTTAGTGAAATTGTGTTAGGCACTTCCAAGAGAAGGATGTTTATTTTTCTCCATTGATTTGGTTAGACTGGTCCAGGCCTCACGTGCCCAGAGAATCGATCTATAAAGAGACCCTTGTGATTGCAGCAGGGACGAAGTGTCAGCCTGTAGGTGCCTGCTCTCACTCAACACCAGGATTCTCTTACTTCAGAGATGGGGTGAGTGCGAGTGCCTGTATTTTCTATATACAATGCACAGAAAAAAAAACTTACTAAAGGCACAGTGTTAAGGTGGAGAAGTCAAAGTCTTGCAAGAGAAATCTACCTAGAACTGTCTGGAGAGCAGGCTTAATATTGTTTGTCTAAGTGAGCATCTTATGAAATGGTCTACTCTTTTTGCATAGTCCTAAGCAATGGTCTTGTGCTTGTTTTTTAGTTCTGGTATTTCCTACTTTCGCCAGAGCTCACCACCTTCACAGTGTGCTTTCTCCACAGATGTCCAACACCATGGAGATCCTCATGCCTGGTCCAAGCCAGACACAGTAGCAAACTCAGACTTCTTTGAAAGCACAGCCACTAAAGGAAGATGGAAGCCTAGATGTTGCTGCAGGGGGATTTAATGAGCTCTTTATCACTGATTAAGGTTTTTGATTTTCTTGTTCAATTCCAGTAAGCCTGAATTCACCTCCTAATCTGAGGCAGCAATTCTCCTTTGAGATGCTGGGAGCTGCGCCCTAAGGCCTGGATTTGGATTGCCCAAAATATCTTGATGTTTGTACATAACCACTTGGCCTGCTCAGAGTAAAGGATATTTTGCTTTTCTCCTACAATACTGTCTCCTCAGCATAGGCCAGGCTGTGTCAGGGGCTCCATCTCACAAGGCCGTTTCAGCTCCCAGTATGATGCCAGACTCACACAGACATGTCATTTTTGTCCAACTCTATGTCTCAAAACTGTTCCTCTGCTTTTGATGCCCAGCTGTGCGGTGTGTCTGTGGCAGAGGTAAGACTCCTTTCATACGAGTCCTTTAGGAGTAGCCTGGAGGCTGCCAGAGGGAACCGCTGGAGTAGCCTCCGCACATCAGCATGGAAAGCCAGCAAATGTGCCAGGCCTCTATCCTGTCCAGTTCCTCACACCCCACAAACGGGCTTGCAGAGGGCTGAGATTGGCTCAGCTGCTGAGCAGTGCTAGTTTTCGTAAACACTCTGCAGCGTCCATAAAATGCCCACAGTCAGACCTTCCCTGAATCAGCAGCACATCCACCTGAGATCTTCTTGGCTAAACTGTGACAGCTGCCTCTGGAAAAGCTCAGCAGTTGCAGGCTGCAAGTCAGAGATTCAGCCAGCATATACTCCCTGCTTGACATCTGTGTGTGTCAGGAGACAAATGCTGGACTGGGACCTTTTACATCCTTCCAGTGAAGTACAGTATGGATGAATTGATGCATAAGAGCCAGGTACATTCAAATGCCAGTGGTTCAAAGTGATTCCTGTTCCTTTTGGACTGGTGCTGAATGTTCATGGAAGAAAAGATGTTTCTTGCCTGAGAGACCTTCAACTAAAGCCACAAGGAAGAGGAAATGCCATGCCAGCATAGCCAGCAATAAGGAAATAATGAGACAGCTCCCTCCTGACCCTTTGCTCCTGACCTGAAACTGATTCTACAAAGCATGAGATTAAAAAATGTTTAGTTCTTTTATTTTTGCCTTTCCATCTGCAGTTTCAAAGCTTTCTCTCCAGCAATGAGGCTCACAATTTTTTTTGGATGAAACCTGACTGCCTTTTGCAACATCTCTGTATCTGCTTTCTGTGATATGAGGGTTAGCGAATCTCTATCTTCCCATTCAGAGGGTGGATGGTGGTTCAGAAAGCACCAGGAACCTACTAGAAAAAGGTAAGAGGCTGGGATATGAACCCAAATCCTGTAAGTGGCAGTCCACTTTGTTGCTATTTTTGGTGCCCACAGCTTCTTAAACTGCAGCCCTGCTTTGAGACTAGCTGGTCTTGCTGCCTTGAGTTAGGTTTGCTTTCTGCTTTGCTTATGGTGGAAACATTTGATGGTTATAGTTAAGCAGAAGTTACCTCTTTCAGATCAGATTATCTTCCTTTTTGGTCTGCAAAACCTGATTGAGTATTTCCATTACAGCTGCCTCTTTATCCCTCAGCTGATGATGGAGTTGTAATGCTAAAGGATGGAAAAGATGTCCTTCAATCAGCAGATAGTTATTGCCCAGTTTCTGGTCCAGCCTATCATTGTTTTACATTTTAAAAATAGGGAAGGTTTTGAAATGAGACTTGCCTCCTCTGCAATAATTTTCCCCTTGTGATACAGAAATCTTCCATGGACCTAAGGGTGTGACTGACCTTTCCTTTGCTAGAGAGAGATCCTACAGCTTTAATTTCTGCTTGGATGGAGCCAGCCTTGGAGGTGATGTGGTATACTGTGACAAGGTACACTTCTACCATCAGCTGGAAGGTGAGTGCCGTTCTTCTGCCCTTATGAGGGTGAGGTAGATTCATACTTGAATGGGTTTCCACATGCAACCATTTTGCTGCCTTTACTGGTTTTGCTCACTGTCCAGACACATTAAGCAAGCAATGGCCCCTGACTTGTAGCAGTTGTGCCTGAAGGTTGTTTTCCCGGCAAACTAGCTGTCTCTTGAATTTTGTCACATGCTATAGACATAGCCAAACTACCCCAGGAGACAAAGCTCATTTGAAAGCACTGGAGATGTCTTTCATGTAACTTTTTGTCCTAAGCACTCACAGGCATTTTTAATGCCTTCAGCAATGGTACTAACAAAGCGAAGGACAAACACTCTCATATTATCCAGCAAATTGTGTCATCATCTCTTTTCTCTATTTGGGGATTAATTTTGGTCCCACTATGGCTTCTCTAAGCCTAAATGAAATACCTGTTTTGAAAACTGTTCCTGAAAGTGCAACCAGTTGTTCTGGTTTGTCAAAGGAGATGTCTGAAATAGGGAAGAATTTTGTTTGTGAGATTTATACAGGGATACATGCACTTGGTGAAAGGAACCAGAGCTGTGGGTCCAAAGTGTGAGGAAAAAACAACAGAGGCTGAACATCAGGCACTTGGTAGAACCAGGCTTCCCATCCTACATCACCTCTGCTTATTGCTTTATATTCAAAAACATATTGCTTTATATTCAGAAAAATGCTGGATATTTCTCACTGATGAATGCGGTTCCCCTCCCATTTCCACACAGATAAGCTTTGTGTAACTGATATGTTTCCCCTGATTGTTTAATAGTCAGGAGACATTTCTTAATATTCCTTTTGGTACTCACACTATAACTGGAAAACTTTCCAAGGACATCAGCCATTTGGTTCACTCTTCAGCACAGTGACTTCAGCATTTTTTGACATTGAGACCAAATGCAAAAGAGAACAGCCACCCAAGAGAAAGGTGCAGTAGGCCTTTGAAATCTGAGTCTGGCTGTACATGGGACCACTAGTGAGCAGCAGTGGTGATGGCATTTTGTGTGATGCAGGCACTAGCTCTTGGCTCAGCCTCCACTAGCAGTACCAAGAATACTGGAGAAAACGATGCCAAGTTTCAGCTGTACATGGGAGATCAGCCATGGCAATGAAACTTGCCATAACTCTTTGCTTGGTGGACCCTAACCATCTTTGCTCCACAAGAGATGGGGTCCAGCACTGAGGAAAGGGTAACAGCAAACCCACTGCACCCAGGCTGAAGAAGACTTTGCTCAGGGTGGGTGTTTCTTGGCAGAGATATGAAGCAGGCAACATCTGGAGTCAGAAGAAGGGGGACAAGGAAGACTGCAAAGAAATGTTTTGTATAGTGTATGTTGGAAACAAACTGTTTTCCTCCCTAGCTCTTGTAGCTCCTTTTCTTTTTGTTGTTTTTCCTCAAGATATGTCTTCTGACATTTCCACACAAGTGGTGAAAGGAACGCTTCAAAGGGAAAAAAGAAGGAAATGAAAAGATTTTCAATTTTATTTCCCCATCAGATATGAATACTTACTGGAGAGGAAAAAATAGAAAGAGTCTCTTTTGTCTGAAAATCCCCCAGTGGGGTAGGGAAAGTTTAACTGAAATGTTCCTGCGTTACTCGCTTCTGGGCAGCTCTTGGCTGTCAGTGGAAACTTGTCCGCAGCAGATTTTATGTTATTTTCTAACCTGCCTGCAAGAAGGTGTTATGTTTGTTGACTGAGGTAAAAGAGGCACCTGCTTTTCTCTGATATTCCCACATCTGCCCTCAGAGGAAGGCTCCAGATTGCAATTCCTCCTGGAAAGTGGTGATAAAAGCCCTATTGACATTTCCTTCCCCTATCTGCCATTTCTGGGGTAGTCGGTGATGGTGCCTATAGCTATTGCTGATAATGGCCCTGTCACAATAGTGTGTTCTGGGAAGTAAATGCTCACAAGCACACTTGCTCTGTGAACAGGGGCCTAGCACTCCTCGAAGTGGCTCGGAGGGCTCATGGCTGAGTACGGGCTCAGTCCTTTCTCACATACTGAAGGTGGTCAGCCCCTCTCCTTCTGTTGCTCTCTGCCCACTATGTGACAGCAAGTCTACCCAGCATCTCAGGAGGTGCAAAGTAGATCCTGGTCTTGCAGTGAATACAAAAGACATAAAAAATAGATTGGCTGAAATACCTGAATCTGTTTTGGGACTCTAGTCTGCTTCTCATCTGAAGCCCACTCATTCCAAAGAATTCCAAGAAATTCAGGAAGGGAGAATATCTTTAGGCATTTGGGTAGAGCCTGTCCTGCAGCTAGCAGGAGTAGTCAAATGATGGTCATGGCCTTCAGGATGGATGCTACTGATGGCCGCTGCGTGGGCAATTCCAAGAGCTGACCTGTTGCATCCACTCTTGGTGAGGTTTTGTGCTGAAGCAGAGAGCTTGGGACAGCCAGGTGCTGTGAATGTTGGTGAAGGATGGACTTGTTCAATCTCTTGCTTACGTCCTTCATGCTTTGACCGAGGCCTCTCTGGGGAGTTATTCCAGGACAGTGTTGGGCTGCCAGACAAGCGTTTCCAGAGCCAGAACCTTTCATGTTCTTAACAAAAGTAAGCACTAAGAAAAACATGCTGAGAAAAATGCATGAAACCATACTTTGTCTGGACTGTTCCCATAATTTTACTGGGATAAATGAAAGGGGCATGGAGGAAAATGATTGTACTTTTTCGTCACAGACAGGCACCCTCCAGTCAAGACAGAAAAATACTGAACTGCAAGTATGCAAAGATCATCATATTCATTTGAAGCACAATTCTCTGGGCAAAATCAATATGAAATTTCTTCTTTTTTTGACTATTTTACCTTAATGCTGTAACTGCACGGTGAAGCCAGTAGAAAGAGTCATTTGGGATTGTGTTGGGAGTGGGATCCCCTATACAGGTGGAATGTTCATGAACTGTCAACACCCACATCTGCACTACTGATTTTGTCTGTGTTTATCTATCTTGGTGGTTCTTCTTTTGATTTTAACCCCGTTTCTTTACTTGCAGGACTGATTGCTGAGAGCAGCACTATTCAACAGAATTACCATTCATCATTCTAGGTCTCATTTTGTGCTGTGCGGAAATGACAGATGGGTGTGATTTTTCTAGTCTCTGCCTTTCTGTGATGTTACACTGTAACCACCATTCAATGTTCTCCACATTCTCATCTTCAGGATAGAAGGAACAAAATCCTGGATGCCTGATGGAAGAACCTACATCAAAATACAGCTGATGCATCAGTCCTACCTCTTTTCCCTGAAGACGGTCATATTAAGGCATGTCAAAACTTATTTGCAGCATTATTAACTTTCTGCACTCCCATAAATTCATTCCGGGAGCTTATTGGACTCGAAGTAATCTGTTTGTTGTCTTTTTTGTGATTATAGCCCAAATCCCAATGACAATCCCAGATGCTCAGATTAAGTCCTCCTCCCATCTCTCCTTCCTGCTTTCTGTTTTAGCTTCTTGTTAATGTACATCTTCATGTCTGCTTTAAAAAGTATGTAAATTCTGCAGAAAACTGTTGAACTATGCTAAAGCTGGAGGAGGTAGGATGTTTTATTTTTTCCACTTTCCCCAAAGATGCATTTATCACTTTAACTTTAGAGTTCACTAAAAATTCAGGCTGTTGGCATGAATCCAGGAAGAGAGAAGCTTTATAGACTGAGCTAAGCAAGAATTACAGTTATGGCTATGGCATTTCTTTCTCTGTCTTTTCTTCCTTCCTTCTTTCTTTCCTTCTTTAAAGAACAGCTTGAGTGTTAATCTGGCACTGAAGCAGATATAATTGTTAGGTATTTCATAAAGCAGCTTTCTTCTGTTCCTTGGCAGGTCTGGGAGGAACCTTCAGGGATTTAAAAGATTGTGCCTTTGGGAAGGGTGTTGGGGGTGGTGATGATGGTGCAACTAACCACTAATTTTAAAGCTGGGTATAAATAATTGTCTTTTTAAATCATAGAACAAAGTGCCCAGTTTGGCTGCAAGACTTTTAGGAGGTTTTTGTTAATCCAGATATAAGAGTGAAGAGGTGCATTCTCTCTTCTCATCCTTGCAGGATGCAATCTAGCAGTAAATGCAACCATTGGCTTTATTCAAAGAAATAAAAAAGCTGAGATAATAGAAGTTCACCCTCTGACCTAGGCATGCTCAGGGCAGACAGACCTTTTGTGTCTGTGGAGAGGGATTTTACAGCCCTGAAACTAGAAACTCTTACTTGCAATCATCCTAGTGACAAAGTGCAGAAAGAAGGGTTGAATCATAGGTTTTTAGCATGTCCACACTCCATTGGAGGGCACTTGTCCAGGTCCTATAGGGCAAGGATACTCTAGCTTTGCCCAAATTGATGGACTAATTTCCTGTGACCAGTGTGTTGTGTTACAGGAATCCAGCATCCTGTTATCAGGAGCAGGATGAGGCCATGGTGGG
The DNA here is from genome assembly GCF_028389875.1 of Rhea pennata. Taxonomy (NCBI): domain Eukaryota; kingdom Metazoa; phylum Chordata; class Aves; order Rheiformes; family Rheidae; genus Rhea; species Rhea pennata. The sequence goes on along the minus strand of NC_084668.1, from coordinate 42,765,754 downwards.
TGAATACACTATTTCACATGAAGAATGAGGGGCAAGGCTAGGAGAGGACAGCAAAATGGAGAAACTATCTGCTCAGAGGAGGCAGTTGCAAGGGTCAGTGAATGTGGTGGGGTAGTCAAGCTGGCTGCCCATGGATGAAGGCCTCCAGAGAATCAGAGGGAGTTTTCTTTGCATGTTTTGCTTTTCTTTTTTATTGCTTCAGGGTTAGGAGCTGGAGAAAAGGTCTAGTCTGATAATTGAGTCAGTGTGTGTTGGCTGCTTTGGATTATCAGGTATTTTTAGATACTGGAAGCTCTCGTTGAGAGTCACAGGCCCTAGTTGCTCAGTGGATCAGTTTTCAAGTCAGGTGGGATCAGTCCAGCAGTGCAAAAGGCCACGGCACAGATAACAAACTACTAGCTACTGAGGGAAGAGAGGGTAGGTGAACTTCTCTGCCCTGACTGCATGTCTCTTCTGGTGGTGGACCTGGCCGGGGCAGGTTTCTTGAACTAGTAAACCATATGCTCCAAGAAAGTGAATCAGCAGAGCCTGATTTCAGTGGAGCTCTGCCGCCTTATGCCAATGGAAGATCTATCCCAGTATATCCCGAACAAGCAGTATGTGCTTACTTTTGCTCTTTACCTTATCTTTTGCAGTCTTTAGAAATTGTCTATGGACCTCAGAGGGCACAGCTTGAAAACTGATCTTCCAGTATGCTCTAATGGTGACTTGCATAATAGTTGGAAGTCCTATGCTCCGCTCTTGCCTCTGCCACTGTGATCTTCCCTTCCAGCTGCTGACTCATCTTGGGGCAGGAGCTTGTTGCATTCATGCTGATCCGTGGGAGTTGGCCAGAGGTCTTGGGTACCATTGTCATGGCAATGTCACTCATAGCATATATGGGCAGGGTCTTGTTTGGGGGAAGATTTTTTTGGGATATCTGCATTGTCTAAGCCAATTAGGCAAGAAGATTCTTTTCATGTACAACTGAAGTAAAGCTGTTCTGTCAGCAGGAGTGGCTTCCTCAGAGCAGGAGGCATTGGCTATCCACGCTATAAAGTTGGGTTAATCATGTTGCTTTACTTCAGCACTGTTACAGGAAATTAAGGATCTTAGGATGCTGTTAAGATCTTAGGATAATTCAGGCTCCTGGGGACCTCAGGAGGTCAGCTTGCCCAATGTCCTGGTGAGATAGGCTGGAACAGTGTCCAGGGCTTTCCACAGATTATGCACTCAGCTTGTAACAAATAGGTATGATATGATCATACATTGGGCCTAAAAGTATTTCTGAAAACTTGGAAAAGGCATTTCCTAAGGCCAGGCCAGATGTTAACCTGTTTACAAACTCACATTTTTCCATTGCACTCATTTAGAGTGATGTGGATTTACATCATCTTGTATTTCTCCCAGGGATTTTTCATGGCCACCTATGGAGTCCCAATGCTGATCATCTCCAAGACTGAGACAACAATTACAGTTGTCCTCTCACACCTGTATGAGAACTGGTTATGTCGCTTTGGGGTCAGTTGTTTTTTCATATGCATTCAAGAAAAGAAAAAGAAAAAACTTAGTCCAAAAGATAAAGGTTTACTCTAGAGAGTAATGGGATTTGATACATTAAAAACTTTCTACCTTTCATTGCAACGTCTGTAGTTACATAAAAATATATAAATATATATTGTATTGTACTGTATTGTGTTCTTACTGGGAAGGCAGTGCAAAGATTTCTGTCTCTTGGAGTAACTATCCTCTTGTGCCCATAGGCATTACAGCTTTCAGTTCAGAGCCATGTGTATGACAGCCCATGCACTAAGGCAGTTTTAAGTGGTCCACTCTTTTCCTCTGGATGAGACCTCATTGCCAATTAGCAGTCCAACACGATGCTTTGCAGTTAGGGGAGCTAATTAAATCTAGTCCCATTAAATCTGCAGTGATGGCAGACAATGCAATAGCTAGAAAACTGTTCTGGTCTGTGTTACGCTGTTATCAGGCATGGCAGCAGAGAACCTAAACGTAGATCCTAGATGAATTTAGCCCCTGTCTGGTTTGCTTGAACCTCAGTTTCAAAATAGATCAAGTGGAGCTTACGTCCATTGCCAGCCCCAGTCAGAACTGTGGCAACAGGTTGCATTCCAGATACTGTCATAAAGCCTAGTGCAGGACTACTTTCCTCACAAGGGAGCAGGTACAAACTGTGTCACACAGAGCCTCTGTAGCTGGATGGAGGCATAGATCAAGATGAGAAATGCAGGGAGGAACACGCTGCTCACAAAGGAGCCTATTGGAGGGCTATGAATTATCTCTGCTATAAGCTATCTGTAAGCTGTAAGCTATAATCTGTTTCTCCTTCATGAACCCAGAGAACGAGGGCCGCCTGCAAGTTCAGCAAAGACATTGCTCAAAGTGGATAGTCGTGGAGCAGGCCTACCTCAAAAAGCTCTGTTTGGCCCCATCCTAATCCTGCGGAATCCTTAGCAAATGTGGGAGAGCACAGGTAGTCAAAGCTGAGGAGTTCCACCTAGCCACGTTGTATGTTTTCCAGATTTGGTGCCTTTGACTCAAGGAGGGCCAAACAGATGTTGAGTCTGATTTCCACATTGTCAGCCAGACAATTGTCATTCCAGGAGATGTTCCTTGGCCTCATGTCTGTGTTGTTTAATGGCATAAGGATTGCAGCAGGGGAAGGTGGGCAGTGTTAACCAGCACTGATGGCTTCCGAAATCCTATTGATTTCTTTCCCCTTTTGATCTTTGATTGGGCGAGGAAAGGGTTTTGATTTGCACATTGCACATCTCTTGTCCAAATCACTCAAGCCCAAATAATAATAGTTACAGGAAACCATATTTGCAGCCAGTGTCTGGCATCTATGGACTGATACCCTACCACAGAACAGCAGGAGAGGAACTACAGGAAAGCTAGACGGATTGCCACCATTCCCCTTTGGCACTGAGGATTCAAACATGCACACAGAAGTGAGGGTGTGTTTCAAACACTCAGAGGGTGGCTCTGTGCCGGGACGCCAACACAAGAAGCCGACTCAACAGCTCACCTGTTAGAATAGCCCTGGGAAGAGGTTGTATTCGGTGTGATACACTTTCCCTTGCTCAGGCCCAAGGACCTTTTCTGTGTGCATGCATCTTTCTGTGCACTTTTTGTGTTTTGTGTGTTTTTATTTCCTAAGTGTTTTGCCTGCACAGTAATCTAACAAGTTCTCTGCTAATTTTTTGAGGGTGCTGCTTAGGGTGCTGTACTTGAAATAACCTGGTGAGATTTAAGCAGTATAGCATCTTTTTCACTCAGTACTGTTCCTACAGGCCCTATTTCTTGGCCATTTTTTCATGACTGCCTTGCCTTTCTTCTCAATTTGAAGACCATTGCAGCTTCATCCATCCAGAGAGAACAATTACTTTCTTTCTCATGTTAGTCAAAGCATCAACCTGATAGATAATGAGGGGCGTTTATATCTGCAAAACCTTGTGAGCTATGCTACAAGAAAAAAGCAGGAAAAAAACAATCACATGAGACTTTCTTGTCAATTTTTACTTACGAGAAAATTTCTCTAGTCTATTTAACTAAAAAAGAAAAGGCCTAAATAAAATAAAAAATAATTAATAAAATAAAAAATCCACCAGATGTAATGAGACAGCTTTCACATGTGTGTCATATCTCCCCGGAGATGCAGCTGGTGGCTGCAAGGTTGTTTCAAAGAATGAGGACAGCACTGCAAATTTTTAGCATCTCTCTCTGTACCTTTTTCTCTGCTGCTTGCTGGAAGAAAGAGCTCCAAGATCTGTTTACCAATGATTGAGCTCTGCTTTTTTTACTGCTCCCTTTTCTAGGATGAAAACTGTTAGAGCCACCAGGGCTTGAATCAACAGCTTCCTTGGGAACAGATCCAGGTAAATCTGGCTTCTGCTGAGGTTTTCTGTTCTGATGAGCTTACAGAAATTATATCTTGCTTTCTCCCTGCCTCACAAAGATTACCTTCCTTAGGACTATTCCAACTGCTTCTTCCTCTGGAGCACCAAGTATTTAGCCCAAGGACTTTGTCTTATTCTGATTACTGCTAATTTATTGCTTTACATGATGAGAATCCAAAGGGTCCCCTTTAGAGACCAGGCTCTATTGCATGAGACTCCTGGGTCCTGTGCACCAGAGTGCAGGTTTGCTGTGTCATACTAGCTTTCCTGGGGCAGGGGGACTTCTGGATGCACTTGGACCATGACCTACCAAGCCCATGGGAGATGCTCCTCTTTGGCGATCAGGGTGACTAAGCCTCTGGCAAATGTGTTGTGTCATAGGGCTTTGCCATCGTTCAGGATTTCTCTTTGGGTGCAACTGGCTGCACTCAGCTCAAGGCATGATAGGTCTGTGTGGATGCCCTGTCTGCCTCTGCCCTGTGAACACAGCCACCTCCGTCCTTAGCAAAGGGGAACAAGATGCCCCAAGACATGGGTGGGTTACAAGTGGACCTGGAGGAAGATAGTACCAAACTGGGGTGGGGGGGTTATGAAAGTTTTTTCCCAGCCTAATGAGATGGCTCTTTCCTTGAGCCAGCTTAGGGCTGAGCTAACAACTTTTGCTCTCTCTTTCTCCAGTATGTCTAAACCTCAGTCTGCAAGGCAGCGTCTGAGGCTCACTGGCTGTTTCGCCAGTGGGGCAGTGTCTCTTTTAAATGCGGAGAAAAGAAGAGACAGGAGGGCTGTTTATTTCTCCCCTTCACCATCCTCTCCCTAAAGGAATAAAGGCTGCCCATATTGCAGAGGAGGAGGGGATAGGTTTGAAGGAGGAATTGCTCCAGCGATGCTGCTGTTCTCCTGGTTGTCAAAACGGGAGAAGAAGCCATCTCATTAGGCTGGGAAAAAACCACCTTAACATAGAAACAGGAAGCTCTGGGCAGGCACCAATCAGACCCGACTTGGAGAGGGAGGGCTGTGTCTGGCAGCCTGGGATGGAAATGGGAGATGACAGGCCAGGCCTGGGGGCTGGGGTGCTCTAGCGGTCCAGGAGTCAGCAGGTAGGAGGCCGGCGCAATGTGAGGGGCAGGCGTGCGGGGGTCTCCTTGAAGACGGTCGCAGATGGCTGAAGGCAGCCGCACTGACTGCCAGGCTGGCAGTGCACGTGCCCTCCCACCCGAGCCCAGGGATGGCCAGGATGCCCCCAGCATCGGAAATCTGGGTACCAACCTCAGTGCCTCAGATGGACACGCAGGTAATGTTAGGAGAGCAAATAGCTATGAAACAGTGGCCACACCAGAGAGCTCCCCCCCCCCACAACACCCCCTTAAAGCCCACTAAACCGGGAGCCAGCAGTCTCTCACAGGGGTGCACACTGCCTTACCATTGCTGGTCACTGTCCATCCATCCAGGCACCTGCCTGTCCCACCTCCATCCTTGCAATACATCCCAGGGTGGGCAAAGCATGAGCGAGCTGCTGCCTGCTTGGGCTCAGGGTATGGGGAGGTGCCCACAATGCTTGCTGAAGGTGTTAGAGGAAGGACTGCTTCACCAGACTGGTGGCAGGAAAAAGCCACATAGGATTTTCCAAGTGGAGCTGAGTGCCCTTAGTGTGGACTTGGTTGGTCTCCCCTGCTCGGAGTACTTTTAGTCCAAGAGGTTCATTTCAGATCGTATCTTAACACTACATGTGAGGCAGCATGGGTTGTGTCCCCCTCACCTCCCCATGGCAATTTGCAAACTGCCACTTGTTGCCTTCAGCTAACAGGATTCACCGGGGCAAGATGGGACATGATAGCATTTCTGAGAGCATCTGAGCACCTAATTCCCTTCAGTCTTGGTGCGAGGAGACAGAAGCCCTAGTTTGTGCTGGCACACTGCCCACTGGGGCAGTTATCTTCATGTTCGAACAAACCTGTCTCCTTCCAGGTCTTTGTTATCCCAAAGCACTTTGACAGGTATTATTATCATGGCGATGTTTGAGCAGGTGTAGAAGGGAGACAAAGAGAGCAAAGCACCTTCCTCCAGGTTGCAGAACAGGGAAGAACCAAAGGCCTAGCTCTTGCCAGGCCACTCAAAAGCTTGTACAGGGCTATTGCATGGACTAGCAACACTGTCCCCATGCTTCAGCTTTTTCACAAGTAAATCGAGATGATACAGCTGAAAAAAATGCAATATGAGCTGGATTTGTGGGGGCAGGGGAACCTTTTGGGGGCTCAGTATGGCTGGACAGGGCAGGGGCTCTGTTTCTGTGGTTCCCACGCAGGGATCAGTCAGATGGACTGCTAGGTTGGTGATGTAGAGCGTATGGCAACTCGCTGCTCCCCGAGTGCTGGGCTAGACCTGACCACTTTTGCTGCCTGGAGAGGGACAGGGCTTTGTATTTTACAGAGTCTGGTCAAAGTGCTGATACAGCCACAGAAACCTATGCAGAGGATTTACTTGCATGATTATACCAATGCTGAGGACCTCAGACTGCAGTCTGAGCATATTTCTCCTTTGCTTTTTTCTGGATGTAGCTAACACTGAAAACATCTCAGAAATTTCAGAAACATCCCTCAAGATACCTTAAATTTCTCCAGATCATCTAGTATGTTCTTAAGGAAAGATCTGGATCTGTGGGAGCATGTTGTGAACCCAGGAAATGCAGAATTGATGTGGAGTTCAGGGGCAGTTTTTGCTTTTGCAAGGCTTCAGTCTAAGATCCATTTCAGTCATGGGGGGGGGGAGGGACATGGCTGTTGCTGTAGTCTTTGCCTGTGCTTAGCAGTGGGCATCAAGCAGCCACCTTATCAGCAACTGCATACTGGACAGGAGGCCATTCCTTGCTCCATGTCTTTTCCCTTCTGTCAGTGTCTGTTGGATTCAGGTATCAAGAAATATGAGCTGTAGCTATGCCGGTGTCTTCTCACAGGAAAACCGACTCTCCCTCATGCCATTTTTAGCTCTGTCTGGTGATCCTGGGAGCTGTGCCAAGGCTCTTCAGTGCCTGCTTCCTCCAGCAGCTTCATGCTAGGACTCAACCCAGCTTCCCCTCTCTTCAGCGCAGGTCGTAATCTCAAGGAGTGGCTGAGGGAACAATTTTGCGACCACCCCATCGAGCACTGCGAGGACACCCGGCTGCATGATGCAGCCTATGTGGGGGATTTACCCACGCTCAAGAGTCTGCTGCAAGAGGAAAGCTTCCAAAGGTGAGGGGCACTTCTCCCACCCAGTGCCAGCCCCTCTTTCCTTCATGAACATATTAGCACTGGCTCTGGAGATTGTTACAGGACCAAGGGAGGAGTCAGATGCAAGGCCTGATTGAACTCTGTTCTGAAAATTTTGGCTAATGACTCTTTCATTCCCTGGGCTGCCTGCCCCAAACCATCCCACCCCTTCTCCCTGCAGCCTGCTCCTTTTCAAAGCCTGTTCTGTTGGCAGAAATGCCTTGCTCCATTTTTACAGGAAACGTGTTTGGTGGGAGATTGCTGTGCTCACCCCTGAAATTATGCCTCTTACTCCTCCAGGAGGCAAATCTTGAGCTAGTCCTGTGAGGTTCATAAATGGGCAGTGTCCATGCATAAACTCTCCTCAGATCATGCTGGAAATACAATACTGTGAAAATAGGAGTCTATATATGATGGGAAAACCATATAAAAGGGATTACAATCAAATATAAACCTGAAACGCCCTACGTTACAAAATCTGGCCATAGCTAAGTCTGTGACCATGGGGACAGTTAATTAATTTTCCTGCACCATGGAGAAAACTGCTTAGAGTGCAAATGTCTCTCAACCTTAAAAAAAAAAGTCCTTTCAGCAACAATAAGAATGATCCAGCTCCTCCTTCTGTCACCAAGGTGGTTCTGTCAAGCCTCTTCACTCCTTCGATCTGAGGTTTGGCTCTGTTTCTGTCCCGTGCTGCATGGGAACTCCACCACAGCAGTGCTAGATGACTTTCCAAGGCTCCAAGTGAGCTGAAAGAGGCACCCTTCCCTGCAGGAAAAAGAGAAGGTTAAGCAGTAGGAAAAGGTCTGGACCCATAGACGCATCATCAGAGTTAGCAGAGAAGAGACTTCTTTGAATTTGGGGGCAGATATGGGGCGGAGATCTGCCAACCTCCTAGGATAAAAGGGAACACTTTTATCAGAAGACTGCACAACTGAGGACTTGGTGTGGGGTTCATATTGGTCTTCTTTCTAAAGCCTGGCTGAAGAAAATGGGGCACTGCTTTCCTGGCAAATGGCCTTAAACACAGCACATAAAAATTGCTTTGTCCTGTTTAGATCACAATGGCTTACATGCAATCTGCTAGAAGAGCAAATTGACGGCTGCACTAGCCAAGGGGCACATTTTCCTGCCTCCTTTGCCTTAAAGAAATCCCTTCCTCACTGTGTGTTGCTGCTGGAATGGTACTTGCTGTGATCTGAAGAGAACTTGTGATTGAGCACTGGGCATTTATGAGATTTTTTAGGACTAATTTGAGATTTGGATGAGCATGAGGATTAGTACCAGTGATTTCAGGGGGGATCTGAGCAGCCACAAGGCAGAGCATTCTCCTCTATAAATTGAGCAAGGCTCTTTCTGCCAGTACTGGTGTCTACCAAGGATGCTAACGGCCTATTTATGCTGTTCAGAGCAACGTGCCTGCCCTCCCAGACTTAGCTCCTTCCTGGCAGGGCTGTGCCTACCCAGAACTAATGCTCCCTGGATTTGCATTTATGTCTCCTTATGGTTCCAAGCCAACCCTGCAACTTTGCCGGTGGTGTGATATGGATGTATGCATGCACTTCCAGGTGTCTCTCCACTCTTGCTCTTTCTGTTTCTCTGCTGCTTTGGCATCATTATGTGCCTGTCAGAGCAGGTTGGACTAAACTACTGTTTTAGTCCCCAGCTTGGTCACTTCTAATTTGGGATGTTGTCTAGATAAGGAAAAAGGGATTTTTTTTTTTTTTTTTTTTTTTTTTGCTCATTTTGACTGGGTTTTGATGCAGGGTTTGTCGCTTGCTGCATATATGTGCAACTCCTGACACAGCAGAGCTGTGCTAAAGCCCATATCGTGGGCCCTGTTTCAGTACCTGCTATAGTCTCTAGCTGTCAATGTGCAGCACCTAGAACAACAGTGCCAGGTTACTTACTAGAGCTCTTAGAGGCTAATGTAAATTGCCTAAAATGGGGAGGAAAAGCTTCAAGGGGGATGGGTGTTTGGCCTCCCCCAGCATCCTTCTCCAGTGCTGGGTGAGGCAGGGTGGCACAAGGTGGTGGGAGGCCCTCTCTGACCCATTGCTTTTCTCCTGACTTGCCAGTCGGATCAACGAGAAGTCAGTGTGGTGCTGTGGCTGGCTGCCCTGCACACCACTGCGCATCGCCGCCACTGCTGGCCATGGCCCTTGCGTCGACTTCCTCCTCCGGAAGGGGGCTGAGATTGACCTGGTAGACGTGAAGGGGCAGACTGCCCTCTATGTGGCTGTGGTCAACGGACACCTTGAGTGTGCCAAAATCCTCCTGGAAGCTGGGGCTGACCCCAATGGCAGCCGGCACCACCGCAGCACTCCTGTCTACCATGCAGCACGTGTAGGTCGGGCGGACATCCTCCAGGAGCTGATCAGGTGAGAATCAAGGCATCAGCTAGAGATGGCCCTGGCTCAAAGGGATGTGACTCTGCTTCTCTCTCTCTATCTCTCTGCCCCCCATCAGGCTCTTTCCCTTATGGGACCTGTGGGACTCAGAGCATCCATTTCCTTCTTTTACCTCCCCCTTCTCTCTGTGGCACATCCGGTGTCTCCACAGGCCTGAAGAAGCTGGCCAAGAAGGCCACTGATGTGTGACCTCACCATGCCTCATCTCCTAAGAAAAAGCCCAAGCAAGGAGTTGTTGTTTCTGACCCTGCTGTCAGAGCCAAGCATTGCAAAGCATCCCCTCACTTTCCTCCATGGCCCTGCTCTATCTCAACAGCCCATTGCTGACTCTGTGCCCCTCTGTTCAGTCCCACCTGGCTGAGTTTATGAACAAGGTGGATCTCTCAGCTGGTCAAAGAAATATTCAGAAACATCTTTGCTGAGGTTAGCTTCCTTGACCATTTTCTGTCCTTGGGAGGAGAGATGCCTGTCTCAAGGACCACCTGTTCTTAGCTGCCTGCCTGGCACTTACCCATCACTAGAACATTGTTTGGAACATCTGGTTCATTTTTCCCCTTGCCAGAGACCTGACCCACAGCTCCATTGGAAGGGATGGCATCTCTGCAGCCACAGAGATCCCTCTGGGGAGCTGAAAGGTAGCCTTGCCTGCGTAGCAGGTGCCAATACTGCTTGCTTGATTGTATGCAGTAATACCTTTTGGGCATCCAGCCAGCCTTCCTTTCTGCAACACACTGAGCCAGAGAGTAGTTTGTCCGCAGGAACACAAGTCCATTCCCAGGAGGATCGCTAGCATGGATGCCTTATGCATCCAATGGGACCAGCAACCTGGGCTGCCCAACAGTGACAGCCTGGGTTAATTCTGTAATAGTGTCCAAAAAATCATTTTCCTAGTTCAGAAGGCAGTTAGGCTTGGGTTGGTCTTTTTTTTTTTTTTTTTTTTTTTTTTTTTGTAGAGCACCTGATCCCTTATTCAGGCTTTAGCTGTGGCAGGGTTCAGCAGTGTCGGGGGAACACAAAGATCTTCTGTCCTTTAGGGAATTTTGTCTGCAGCACCAGCAGCTCGGGCTAGTTTCACCTCTGTATCATGCTGTGACACTTCTTTCTTCTGAATTGGAAGTTCTTTGTATAAGGGACTGTGCTGAGCAACTATATGGGTCAGCCATTGATGCCAAGTAATAAGGGATTATAAGGGGAAATTTCTTTTGTAGAAAGAAATAGTAAAAGAAAAGAAAATTTATTTGGATTCCCACAGAAACACCCTCCAAGGAATCCCCTCAGTGACTGTAAATGCTAAAAAATAACAACAAAAAGGATTTGGATATAAACATTCTGCAATACTTGGGGATTTTCTCCTTTCCTTTTTGCTTATGGGGAAATTATTTTTCTCTGAAATGCAGCTTTAAGGAAGCTGGAGAGTAGAAAGAAAGGGAGACTATCCCACCCCCCCACACACACACTTGCTCCTTCTTCTGGAAGCAGAGACAAGGATGTCCCCATCAACATGTGCTTGTTGGCACAGGGTTCAGGCTCACAAACTACATTCCTGAGAATCTCCCCTGATATATCCGCTAACGCAGGATGAAATGTAGCAAATGGTATTTCAGCACACAGAGAGTTGATGTATTGATTTATATATCTACTCCTTGGGATACCTTGCCAGCAATATTAAAAGCAAGATTTTGGAAAACTTTCAGGATTAAAAATTAACTGGAGTTTGTCCAATATCTTTTTATTAGACAATGTCTCTCCCAAGGCTGCTAACTAATACCAAATTGTCAGACTGCCCAAAATTTCAAATATCTTGGAGTACAGATTGCACAGATCTATTCTAAGTTTTGTACTTTAAAATGCAGCCGTACATTACAAAGCTCACTCAAAAGTTCAGAAAATGTTGGTCTAAAAGATTTGTAAGGGGAAATGCAATAGATAAGATGCTTTTTACTGAAACATAAAGAAAAAATTCAGATTATTCTGCTTGAGATAGCCTCAGAGTCCTGAAAGGAAAGCCTAGCCAGGTCAGGCTGTTCTCCTTAACACATACATTTCCCTATTACTTGGCTGCAGATGTCTAAACATCACCTGGTTCATTTTTTTAATCATATGGTAGCACAATCAGGATTCACAATTGCTGAACCAGCTAACCAAGCAGTTAAGTGAAATTAAAAACCATTAATAGTTAATACACGCATAGCCATGAAGTGGTGATCCATTTTATAAGAAGATTGGTGGAAATATTCACAATTACTCTGCCAGGGTATAGATTACTTTTCCAACAGCTTGTTTTGTGATCATGCTGCTATGAGATGGACTGCTGTATTGTACTTGCAGTGTAACTGAGGGCTGACCCAGCGTACTAAGGATGAGAGAGTCCTTTTGCCTCACTAAAAGCACTACAAAAGAGCTAACAAATCACACCAGTGCCTCAGATATGCAACTAACTCTATGGAAAAAAAGGAGAATTTCGTATTTTCTTGCAAAATGGAGATTACCACAGAATTTTTTCAGAGTAATAATGGGGGAAAAAGGAGAGGGAAGGATAAAAATGTGAGGGCATTTGTTTGCCTAGTGAGATCTAGGCCATAGGAGGCAACAGCTGTACAACAGCCCAACAAAAAACCCTATAGCAACTCATATCACCCCATCTAAAATGCTTGGATAGTCTGATTTTAAGATTTCTTTTTTTTTTTTTTTTTTTAATCTGCAGGGAACATGTGTGATTTCTACAGAAAACAGACATCTTTTCTTATTTAGCCCTCTGTGCTCCAACACAGGCGATATCAAACAGATTTAGCAAAGCTCTCTGAAAACTGCTAGAAAGTGGGAATGTCCCTTAGTGTGCAGTGGTTGCCAATGGTCTGGCTGCTTTGACTGGGAAGTGAAGGTTGGCCACGCGGGCTAGTGCGGAGATTAGCTCTCACTCTGCAGTGTCATTACTACCTAACTCCATCCTCACCCTACTGTTCTCCACCCAACAGGTCACCTGGGAGCCTGAGATGTTCATGGCTTGGGAGGTCTTGTGGGTTGGGGTAAAAACATACAACTTGCTGTTTGCAGCTCTCAGACAAGTTTTCTTGACCCTTGTTTTGTGCATGCTTAATTTAAATGAGATTATTTCTGTTCTCAGAGTTAAAGCATGTGGTTAAGTATTTGCTGAACCCCTACTGAGTTCAGAAAGAACTATGTATGCCTTGAGGTAGAATTTGTCTCCAGGTGGTTTCCTTATATGTTTTATTAACTGCAAAGAAGAATATTATGATATTTAGGAAGACAGAAAAACCTGGTCTTCTGAACACACGGTTTGCAGTTTTGAGAGAGGGATTGGTGGGTGAAGGAACATTTTATTACTGTGCAGGGGAAGGACAGGGCTTCTGCTTGATCTGGAACTCTGCAATTAAAAATAGCTACTCATTTGGGGATTGTGTTGTCTCCCTCACTCTGCTCCAAACTGCATGTGAAATAGATGCAGCTGCAGTGTTACCACTGCTTGGGTGTTACCCAGCCTTGGGCCAAATGCAGAAAATAAATTTTTTGTTGTCACTTCTTTCTGCAGCATTGCCATTTTTCAAATTCCATACTTTTTTAGAGAGTAACACTAAAAAAAAAACAAAAACAAAAAAAAAACTCCAAAGCAAATAAGCACTATTTTCTGCTCATTCTCTACCTGGCACCATCCACACTTCCCAAAAATATCCCACTGGGCCTAAATGTTGTAGATGTCACTTCTGTTGTATGACCATGCTGATTTCCACTGAGTAGGGGTCTACCTTGCTTACTCTTTTATTCTTTGCCAGGACAAGTTAGAGACCACTTTGTTCTGACTGCAGGAGATTATGAAGTAGCTGAGACACTGTTGCCCTATGAGGTGAAGATGTAAGATCCTGGCCTCCTCACAGAATAGCATAAAGCAAGAGTTGATTGTGAAAGGCTTGACATGTTTGCTATAACAGCTCATGGAGGTCTCTGCTCCACTGTTCTCTGTTTCACTGTTGAGCACACAATTTGAGAACAGATTTCTGTTTCATTTGCTGCCTATTTGTGATAGTCAGATCAATTGCCTGTCTAGCTTCTCAGATTTTTTTTATCCTGCTGGGATAGTTATTTCATTGCCTCCACTGCATCTCTTCAACTGAGTCACTTGGAAACTTCCTCCACTCCCTAGCCAATCAGTTAGAGGTCAACACTAAGTGCCGCTGGCCCAGACTGAGCTGTCCCTCGTACAAAGGCTATGCTCAGCACATCCGCTGGGAGGGCGAGGAAGCTTATCCCTCAGCTGCTCCTCCTGTTCTGATCCTGGGCTGCTGCAAACATAGGATCTGCTTTGATTCTTAACAATCATACTGTGCTGTGTATGGTATCCCTGCTCCATCATCTTTCTGCCTTTTTAAGCCTTTCAGGAGATAAATTCCTCAGAGTTAACTTTGAATGTGAAGCTGCATTAAATGCCCTTGTAGTTACCTTTCTTTGGAACTAGTGTGGCCTTAATTCAGTTTTGCTTTGTTTAGTTTGCTTGTGAATGGCAGGACACTTGCGGGCCCTACTAAGGGTAGAGATGGCTGATTCTTGGGTGGAGGGGCACATAAATACCAAAGGCAGACAAGGCCCAGGGTTCTTACTTTCTGGGTTAGTGTGTGGCCAGCATCCTTCACTCTCATCCCTACCATTTTGTGCCCCTGTGTTGCAGTCATGGTTTCCAAACAGTCTCCCCTCTCTCTCCAAACCAGGTATGGTGCAGATGTGGATGTGAATCACCACTTGGCTTCCCGGCTCCCCAGCCTCTCCTTGCGGCCCCTCACCACGCTGGTGGTCTGCCCACTGTACATCAGTGCTGCCTACCACAACCTCCAGTGCTTCAAGTTGCTGCTCCAGGCGGGAGCCAACCCAGATTTTAACTGCTGTGGGCCCGTCAACATCCAAGGCTTTTCCCGAGGCTCCCCAGTGTGTGTGATGGATGCTGTCTTGCGGCATGGTTGTGAAGCAGCATTTGTCCATCTTTTGATTGACTTTGGAGCCAATTTGAACCTGGTGAAGGTGGAGGCCTTGGGAGGTGAATCCACAGGAAGGGTCAAAGTCAACCCTGAGGCTCTGCAGGTGTTCAAAGAAGCAAGAGGTAAGTAGCTTTGACTTACTACAGTGGCTCTGGTTTTATCTAGATCTGCATTTAAGAGAACTCTTTGGAAGATTTATCTGGTAGTTAGGGGCTGCACCATGGATTTATCTGTATAAGTGTGTTTTGTGCCTGGTAGTCATTTCTCCCTAAATATCACAGGTGCCTTCTCCATTATTGCCACCATTGGTATCTTGCATAAATGGCTTCCTCCAAATGAAGAAGCAGCTAGGGAAGGTGGACATTACCATCCTCTTTGCTTCAGATCTGTTTCTTCAGGTCCCTTTAGCCAGATGTAAATGATTCTGCAAACAGCATATACCCAATTTAAAAGTATAAGGCAATTCTAACACATACAAGAGATAACTAGGATTTAACAAGCTATTCAGCTAGGCATTACTCAGCTCATCAGCCCTGATAATGCACCCAAAGAGCCTTTGCTGGCCAGGCAGGTGTTGGGCAGGAGTGGAGCATGGGGCCAACTTTTGTGGCTCCATGGCACAGATCTTCAGTGTTGCAGTCTGCCACCAGCTCCATCACTGCTAGTGACAGTGATGACTTGACCCAGTGAAAGCTCCCAGTAAGCCTCCAGCTAGATTTCATACCTTGTCGTGGTGCTTTCCCTCTTGAACTCTTGACCTACCAGTTATCCCCATCTCAGCACTTACCTCTATTTTTTAAAAAATCTTTCTGTGGTCTTTCTCCTAGCTCTTTCCCTTTGTTTAGCAGCATCCTCAGCAGTCTAAGGCATGGTTAGGAAGTGAGGCCATATTAGAGCTGGACTTTTGGTCCACAGAGCACTGGTAGCTGACAAGCAAGTTAGGGCAAGTGGTTGCAAAGGGAGGATACAGTAGGGCTCCACACCTCTGGCATTTATGTCTCTGTACTCTTGCTCATTTACCATTTGTGGTGCATCCAGCTAGACCCAGTTCAGTGAAGCAACAGAAACACACCCTCACTGTTCTTCAGTGCCCTTATGATCAGGGGGTCCCAGGAATTCCTTGGAACTGAAGCAAAAGTGATATCTGGGCAGGCTGGTTGGGTGGCAAAATCACAATGGTGCTGGAAGTAAGAGATGGAAGCTCAGTTGGCAGTGTAAAATGGTGGAAAAAAGCTGACTTTTTGAATTCTGCATCCTCTGGGAAGTAAATGAGTTATAGAAGACGTAAGCCAGAGCATCAAGCTCAACCATGCCTGCATTTACCTGCTATTTCTTTTATTTATTAGCAAAAGCAACATTAGTTCAGTGTGCATCCCTGTTCCGGCAAGGGCAGCACCTCATAAAACCACCAGACTCAGGCACTGAAGGCCAGGGCTTTGCACCAGGGTCAAAAGTAGTGTTTCTGTCTGAAACTTCAGACCAGAGAGGTTTAAAAGGGATTCAGGGCATAGGATGCAACGCCTAGCCTCCAACTCAAAGTACATTCAACTTTATAGACGCCTGATTTTTGAACTCTCCTGGACTTTTGCAGAGCAGAGATGGGAATAAACAAGAGCAGGTGGTTTTTGTTAAGCCTGGGTGTAGGAGGCAAACGGGACGGCCCTGCCTGGACAGCCCTGCCTGCTCTCCTCAGGTATGGCAGGCAGTCAGGATAACAGAGTGATGCCTTGTAGATCCAATTCCTGAATCAACAAGGATACCACCATACTGTTCTCCTTGTGCTGGCAGAGCTCTCCATGAATTCAACAGAAGCCCTTGAAGGAAAGTTGGGATAAGACCTTAGCTGGCTGCCAATGCTGGGACTTTTCCCCACAGCTGTTGCTTCCCAGAGGATGACTTAGTTCAAAAGGAAAGTCTACATCACTTAAAGATGATTTGATTAGTATAAAGCCTCTCACAGCCTCCACTGGTGCAGATTTGGAGGTGATCTCTTGGATCCAGTCTGGCAGGATTAGGTCCATGGTAACACCTCCATGCACTCTCCACCTTGACCTTCCAAACTGCCCATCTGGTGTTTGTGATTGCTCCAAAACTTTTGCCAAAAAAAAGTGCGGCTCCTCACAGGGAGGCTTTGTGCAAGATCAGCTCTCCTGCACTGCCTTTCTGTTGCTGTGCCTAACATCGCCTCAGCTTTTGGAGGGGGTAAACGGCTCTGCTGCTGTCAGAAGAGGCTTTGTGCCATCCAGAGTTCAGCACAGCTTGCATACGGTTATACCTCTCTCTTTCTTATTCCACCCCTCAATATTTCCTCTCTGCTTTCTTTATTGCAGGCCGCACCCGGAGCCTGTTGTCTCTCTGCCGCATAGCTGTACGAAGAATACTTGGCAAATGTCGTCTGGATCTGATCCATAGCCTTCCAATCCCAGACCCCATTAAACAATTTCTACTTCATGAACACAGTTAAAGGGCAATCAACTGCTTTCCAGGACAGTTTCGTTTGGTAAATGACTGAGCTGACAAAACCAAGTGCCAATCCTGACCCCAAGGTCAAATGTTGTATTTGCTTATGGAGTGCACATAATTCCCTGCCCCTGTGGTTTCCCCCTTCAAATTTAGGGTGCAGTGATTCTGTGTGTCTATACTTAAACTACCAGCTATCTAACTGGTGACCTGTTTGCAATTAGTTGGGCAATGAGGCCAATACCTGTGCGTGGCTGTTAAATGAGCAAATACAAAATATCCTATGGCTACTAACATATATATGTTTGTTATGACTCTACCTCTGTTACTGCTCCATGTTAAACATATTTTGGGCCTCAGTGGCACTTCTGTGTGGGAAATGCACCCATACTTAAGCTGTGGGCTTTCATTTTCCTATAGTTGCCAAGGAGTCTCTCCTCCCCTTGGTAAGAGGTTTACAACAGCACTGTTCTCTTTCTGGCATCAGTACCTGGCCTTTCCCTTCCCCATGGAGTCTGTGATTGGTGCTGTGAAAGTGGGTGTACTTTCTCCTGTCCTCTTCTGGTGTGAAATGCATCAAGTTTCCTGCCCAGTAGTGTGTGTTACTTGGAGAATTGTTTTTGCGTCTCTACGTGCTCCGAGGTAGCTACTGTCCTGGCTTTTTTTGTGTAGGAGACCCATCATGCTGATGGGAGAGTAGCAGAATCTGTAATCCTATTCTGTCTGAGTCACTGTCTACAGAGCACCAGATGTGCCATGGAATCTTGGCTCTCCCTCCAGCACTATGATGGATGAGGCAAGGGGTGGCCAGTTCTCCCCATGACTGCCTAGGACCAGACCAAGTCTCATAACCGCTGCCTTAGCAGGAATGAGAAAACATGTGGAGACAAGAAGAAAAGGTAGTTCCACATGGGAAAAATGATAGTTACATAGCCTATACAGCCCGTTGTGGCGATGTGGTAGTCCCTGTGGCTCAGCCATTGCTACTGTGTGAATATTGGGTGATAGGATAAGGACAGTGATATTCAAGTGAAACCTTGAAGTGAACCTGAAAGATTTCTGGGTTATCTTTGGGGAAATCAATAGTCAAACTCATCTCCTGTTCACTGTAAAGTATACTTGAATATCTGGGAGCAACCAGGAACAATAGTAGAAGGGTTGTTAAATAGAACTACTGTGTTGCTGTGTTGGACGGTAGTTGATCCAATGTCTATAAATGTATCTGTGTAATTATGAAGAAAAAAAAGAGCAAAAACTCTCTCTAGACTGCCTGCTTTGCTTAGAAGTTACCCTGTATCCATAGTCACCAATACTGCAGTGGTCATGACATTACTGACGGCCCAGTAAAGTAGCTAACTGTGGACAGCACGTAGAAATAGAAATGCCTACCTACCTGCTACTCTATATAGAGTCTGCCCTGGTCTTTCTTAGACATCCTGTGTTAGCAAGGAAGTGGGGTTGTTTAAGCTACCTTGCACTTCAGGAAGTTTCAGATGCCTTTGGATGTATCTCCACCATACCTGACAGCCCTGGCTATCCTGTCGATACGGAAGCAGAATCATGAGGCTATCCCATGGAATGAGCATGGAACCCCACACAGCTGGTACCCAGTGCTCCCACTCCCCTCTTATTTGTGTTGGACCTTCCACATACGGACCCAAGAAGGTAGCCTTAGAAAATTTTCCTTTATAGAGGTTGTGCTGAAGTGTCTTTCCCTGGATGGATGCCCAACTTGTAGACACTGAATTGCTTCAACCTTCAGCCCAGCTGCTGAAGAGTGACTTGGGGTGAGCTGCATATCTTTTATAGGGAAGCACCTGTTTTCAAATGCCTTTAGAGAGCTAGAGAAAGAGCAAGAAAATGAAAGCTGAATAGATCATGATGTTAGCTTGTGAAATACTCCTTTTCCAGAGGTACCAGAAAATACAAAATCACACCTCAGATTCTGTTCCTCCCACTATGAGATATGTTTGTGGTGGAGCTTGACAAACAATAATGAACTTCTCTGTATGTTGTAGTAACTGCTGAAGAGTACCTGCCTTTCAGAGATTCTTTCAGAGAAAGAGGAAGGGCAGAAAAAATGGAGTCTCTGATTGTTTCTTATTATTTTGATTCTATGGTGAGGCTGGACTGTGGTGCTGGAATGGCAGCCAATAGCCAGTTAGCCTCTCACGTATTTGGTCTCTGCTCACTGACTTCAAGTTAAAGTGACAAGACTTGAGCTGCTGAGAACTGCACTGTCGAGAACAAGCTAAACTCTGTTGGTTATGGTCAGTGCTCAAATACCAAAGCAAAAGCTATTTTCAGAACTCTTCACAGATGAGATATAATGGCAAGGATACACAGCTATTGGCATGCTTTCAGGGTGGCAAGGCAGCAGTATTGCACTGTTTTCCTTTTCAGACTTGCAGATGGTTTAGGTTTTCACCATGCTGGAGGCCAAGGCAGCCCATGAGCTTGTGCTTTATAGAAGTGTTAACATGCCAAAGATGCAAACAGGTTATAAAGCCTCTTGTCACCTTGCTGGCAGTACCATAATGTTTTGCAGGAGCACGTTCTGAACATGCTTTCCAGCTCCAATATATAGAGGCAGAAAATGAGGGAGGTTGTCTTGAGAAGATGCCATGCCAACAGCTTATTTGGGTCATTTTTTTTCCCTCTGATTTTGCACTTGGTCATATAACTTTACAGACCAATCATGCATTAGTGCCTTTTGGGAGGAAGTGGTAATATGGACTTGGAGGACATATGCTTCTCTGGGGAGAGCAGGCTCAGTGGTACTCCCCCTAGAATGAGGTACAGTGAAAAGCCAGGGTAGGTTCTGTGAATGATGGAGAGTGGCTCAAAGAAACTTGCAGAATTTAGTTGTTACAGGCATGATTAACTCAGTGTCCAGTGTAACTTGAGTGTGTAATTAAAGCTGAACTTCTGCAGATGACCTTTTACCAGTTTTCATTATAGCTGCCTTCATAAGTCAGTACTTGATTTGTTGACTATTGTGCCATTGACTGACACAATTTTGCAACAAGCTTATGGATAACCAGCTAATGACTCTCTACCCAGATCAGCAACTGTAGCCATACATTTGTGTTCCCTTCTAGAGCCATGATTCCCATATGAGTGAAGCTAAGAAGAGTTCCCGCTAATCCATGCATAAATTCATACCTGATACAGATACAATTTCTGTGTAGGTCATACTGGTAAACTCAAGCCATGCTGGCAGTAAGCCCCAGTTAGCTTACCAAATTCATTCTTTTTATACAATTTGAGATATGATGGTCATGCTCATGATCGTGATCATGGTAGCATGTGTTGAACTTTGTGGATCTGGGCAGTTCTTTTGACCTTGAGTTTGAAGGACTGCATAGGTCTTCAAATCCAACTGCATATGTTTAACCTATGTGGAGTCGCAGCCCCAAACTCACAAGCCAAAGGACAAGCCAAAGGGTCAAACCAACCCTATAGCAAACATATTTGAAGTTCAACAAGCACTTGGATCAGGATAAAAGCTTCAATTGGCAAAAGGTATTTTTCCTGGACTACCTATCAAACTTCCATCTTAACTGGGGACTGTGCCTCCTGTGAAGGTTCCAACCTTAAGCACGGATGGTCTTCCTCTTTTAGATGAGTGACTGAGGAGAGAACAACTCAGTGAGACAACTCGCTTGTACAATGATAAGCCACAAGTGTAAAGAATGATGTTGGGGTAGGTTCCTGGGACATCATTGGTTGCTGAGGATACATAGACCCAGCTTTACATAAGTGAAATGGTTTAATACACAGAGAAATATACAGATTAACTCTTAATATACAGATTAATACTGTTAATATACAGATTAACAAATCTGGAATCTTCATTGTAGAGAGATAAATATTGAACCTTGAAATAAATTCATGACATTCATAGACATTGCTTGTCTTGTCAGTATCGGAACTGTATCCTCTGGCTGCCCTATCCCTTTCAGTCGGAGGAAGTATAGTCTTCCAGTATGATATCTGAGCAATAATATATGCATACTATATAAATTCACACTGCACAAACAGCATTTATTCTTGCCTTAACTCAGAATTCACCAATTCCTCCTGTGTAGCAAATGTATTTTTGTCCATGTTGTCCACAAGGTATGCTCAAATAACATGAACAATATATGAGCATTGTGAAGTCATAGTTAGAAAACTAAAGCGTTCCACAATACACATCACATATAAGGAAGAATCCCCTTTAAATATGTGCATAATATAGAAAGTGTGTGTTGTATGGCCTTGCTATAAGTGGGGATGGGATAGGTGGGTGGATAACAAAATGTGGAAAGTGCCTAGAAAACTCAGATTTGGAATAAGCAAAGCAGGTTCAAAGCACTGTTGCATGTGCTTTCTTGTGTTTGTTGCTATAGGGGATTTCCAGAGCACAAAATGCTGGTAGCTGATTATACCCTACTATCATTTCCTGCCACTTGAGAGTTTTGCAAAAGGCGAAAGAACAGTATTTGTTGGATTGAAGTGTTTTTTTTTTCCCCATTCTCAAGTTCAAGTAAAGAACTTTTTGCACTCAGAAACAGCCTTTGAGTTGAAGCACCTCTTTAACCCTTCCTTCTTCAGTGAAGAAAGCAGTCTAAGAATCTACCCAGGACAGAGCAGCGATGACATGCAGGAGAGACCTGTTTTAAGAGGTGCCATTCAGTAGTTCGTTGGTTTTGCTCAGAGTGGAATGAATTTACACAGTGGCAAGATTAAATCTGAGAGCAGACTGGAGATATCCATGGTAGACTTGGGTCTGTTTATAGCTAAGTAAAGACCTTCTAATTCAAGAGCCTGCCTGTCCATCTAATCATTTACCTCAACATGGAAAGCATGAGAAGGAGAACTATGGCTCTTCACAGCAGAGAGTGGACTGGGGACTTCTGAATTTGCAAAAGCCTGAATTCTGCTGGCCTCAGGGATTTGGCTTGGAGGCTGTAGCTGACTGCTCAGCCTGTTTTCTAGCCACTGGAGGGGGCCGGAGAACCATGCTGCCTGTGAGTGCAAGCAGGCAGAGCGTGGGCCCTGGTTTATTGCATCATTGCCAACTTCCTCATAACCATGCCCGTACAGTTTTAGAAGGGACGTGGCAGCAAATTATAAACCAACCTTAATGTACAGAGGAAAACCCAGAGGCCCCCTTTTTGAAGCCTCTGCCCCAGAAATCTTTCAGCTGTTCTTTCATGGGTTCATATGTCCGTCCAGCAGTGCTAGCCTGCCTTTTCCTGAGGATGCTATGGCATCTCATGGCAGCAAAAGGTAGCTGCTGTCACCTGTTGCTGCTTGAAACAGTCTGGTGGTCGTGGCTTTTCTCTTGGTTCTTCAAAATAAGCTGAAGAAGGCTCTTTAGACCTTTAATTTCTGTCTCCCTTCCTTCATACCAAACTTGTTTGTTTTTTTTTTGATCTGCTGATGGTCCCCTTTCTCTAGCAAGTCTGATGCTGTGGCTACCACCTAGAGCCTGGTCTGCTCAACAGATTTACTTTACTGATAATCTGAATGTGGCTCTTCATCCACTGAGATACAGTCCATGGCCTCTGGCATACAGTCACTAAGGTACCCAACAGTGCTGAGTCCAGAGAAGTTACATGCAGCAGAATGCTTGCAACAAGTAGCATCCCTGAAAATCATTTGTTAATCCATTACTGTGGCAGTTTCTAGAGCTGGAAATGCAGTTCCACAGTTTGCTGTGGATTGAAAGCAGCTCTGAAGATGGTTAATACGATTCCTCAGAATATTTTGAGTCTTATAACTTAGCCTTTTCCAGCATCTTCTTTGTAAAACTCCCAACTGTCTCTGATGATAGTTGCTTTGTTCTTCCTAGGAATTAGCAGATGTAGTTCAAAATCTTGTCTGTCACATCCAGACAATTTGCTATGGGGATTGACTTCTTTCGCTCACATAGAAGAAGGAGAGCACTTCAAGCACCCAAGGATTTAGTCCTTGCAGCTATTTCCAGTCAGGGGCACAAGTTCCTTTTGTAGGTTCCTTGCTGTTTTAGCTTGGGAAATCAGCCTGATTTATCTGATGCCAGAATTTCCTCTACAGGTAAAAAAAAGAGTGTCTTCTACATTGGAAGAAAATGATCACATGGTTTGGAATTATGGTGATTAAAATCAAAGATGAAGAAGCCCTAAGCTGAAATACTAACACATATCCAACTTTAGCTTTCTTTTATCTTGGCAATGGCTCACTCCCGCCTCCCAGTGCAAAAAAACTAGAGATTAATGCAGTAGCCACTGCTGAAGGAAAAAAAAAAAAAAAAAAAAGGCAGGGTGAAACAATGTGTAGAGCCTGTTCCTGCGGGGCCTCATTCCCACTGGTAAGCCATGAACTTGGTGCCCATAACCCTAGTTGGGGGGATGGGTCAACGATAGGATCTACATTCCATGGCTTAGAAAGAACAAGAGATTTCTTGTCAACTGAGAGAGATCTTCTGTGTATTTAACCCATGAAGGCTGGGACAATAAACATTGAATTGTTTAAAGAGCTGCTAGACTCCAGCCATTATTTTGCATGTTATTAGCCTATCTCCTCTTGGTCATGTCCTCTCTGGAGTCAATAGGCTGAGATTCTTAGTCATCTGTCATTGAACTTCTTGTTTGTTTGGGGAGAAGACATCATCTGAGAGTCTGCTCTTGATTTATATAATGGCATTACAACATTTTTCGTATTACTCACATTTACCAATCTTATCTTAAGATCTAACACAGAGTTCCCTTTCCTGCAGCAGTAAGGAAGAGAGGACATTTTGCCTTGCACTGTGTGATACTCAGGTCTCTAGCCTAAGCTGGGAAAGTCAGTAAGATCACAGTAAATCTCTCTCAATCTCAAAACATTTTCTGTAGTATACTTTTTTCTATTTCCCCAGTTTTCTATTTCCCCAGTTTTCTTATTTAACTTTTTTTCCCATTCTGAGCTCCTTTATGATTGTCTTCTTTTTCAAATGTTCTCTCTCACCCCTACAAGATATAATCTGCAAGAAAAAGAAGAGATGTTTGTTCTAAAGGCATGTGGTGCACCAGCATTTGGACTTGCCAGCCCTGTTTGCAAATCCCACGTGCTGAGACCTACTGCTCGTCTGCAGTGCGTCTGAGAAATGTGGCAGCCTGTTTGGGGAACATGGCTCCTATTGCCTATATGCAACTCATACTCCCGGCCCTGAGCAGAGGAAAAGGCAGCTCCAATTCCTTGAGATTATCATTGCGTTGCAGAGCTCATTAACTTATCTCTAGGTACACTTACTTCCCATTTCTTCCAGCACTTTCTCCTCCCAGTACACATGTACATGCCTGATTTGTACCATTCTACTCTGCACTCTTTTTTTGTTTATGCTTTAGAGGCAAATGAAATCTGCTTTTGTTTACTGGAAAGTATGCTTTATTTTCCCATCATTGAGCATCTGGTGTTTGTAAAAATCACAAAAAAACCTTTCCAATAGAAAATCAGGCCAGCTTGAGTTTGCATGGCCAGGAGTTCATGTGTACCATGGTCTTTGTGCTAAAAAGGTATTATAATGTCCTAACTCTAGAATGCAGCAAGCAAACAGGTTTCACAGTTGCAAAAAACTACCATAAAATACTGAAAATTGATGGTACCCTCTAAAGTGCATTTAGGCTACGAACTCTTGTAAGGGCTAAGTAAGCCTATGCTTAAAAGCTCCCTGCACAAAGGAAGCAGGGGCAGGTGGAAGTCGCCTGTGAGCCCTAGGACTACCTGCAAACATTTCTGCTGCCAAAATAAAAGTTAACAACAGGGACAAGATGTTTAAAAACATCTTGGGGCCTCTCAGGCCATTTTGGTAAGGCAGGCCCCAGGCCCAGGTTAATCAAAGCAGCCATGCACCCTATGCGGAAGCAACTCATAGTGGTGAGGCGACAAATTAATATTGAGTGCCACTATACGGAGATAGCTGGAGGTTGTGCTTCTGAGGTAAATATGTTTTGGAACAAGTTTGAGGACAAGTGTTTCAGGTGAGGCTCACAAAAACATTCAGGAGATGGCTATTACTCTAAGTCTAGATGAAATTATGCCACTTGGAGATCAGAGGGAAAAATGAGGCCATGATGGGTAAAATACCCTTAGATAGCCATTGCCACTGATTAATGGCTTCAGCTATCCACCACAAGGTATCAGGATGATGCATGATTTGTACACAGTCTGCTCCCCATGGCATAGGCTTTCTGTAAGCCTTCCAAATGTACCAGTGTGAGGTGACACTTGTAGACATGGCATTTTGTCTAATGGCATCTTTCCACAATCATCTGAAAGCTGCTAAGGGAATTTGGAAGCTGGTCTCCAGCCATGATTCACTTGGCCAACTCTGCACTCCCCTTCAATTTTAATAATAGGGCAACATCCATTTATTTAATGTTTTGCAAAACAGGGTCTGCATTTGCTCAGAGAAAATGAGAGTTGAAGGATAGTAAAATGCCTTTGTAAATTGGAAGTTAAATTAAGAAATCACTTTAAAAGCACTGAGTACTGTTAGCTCCATATCGCAGTGTCATTTATGACATTGCGAGTTGTGGTACCATTTGGAGGCATGGAAGATTAAGGAGGCACAGTGTGGGTGGATTATTTCTGACATTTCTGAGACTGTTTTCATTAGCATCTGGAATGTAATAATAGATTCATAGGTTTTTCGTTTCCCACAAAACATAGTTTTACCTTAATTTTGGAAAAATTCAGAATTTCAACTTTTCATGTCAGTATGAAAGCAGTTTCTGACCAATTTCTGTTACATTTGATCATATTAATATTATTCCATTTCATTTTCTATAGTGAAAATTCTGTCACTTGTGCTCCAACAGTTGTAATATTTTATTTTATTATTTTATTTTATTTTATTTTATTTTAAAACTAATAGTAGCTGCAATTTGATCTTGATTGGGACATGTGATTTTTCCATAAAATCTTCTATTTATGTTCCAGTGAAATTGTGATAATTTGACAAGTAATACATTATTCCAGCCATCTGATGAAACACAGTAGAAAAGACAGAGTAAAACAAAATCAATTAAACCTCAACAATTCTACATAATAACCTATATTTTTATGAAAAGTATTTTTCTTTCAACCTACTTCCTTCTGTACTTTTTTATTGAAATAAATGCAATATGGCACCAAATAAATATACTTAAGTTATTGTTTTTCCTTTAATAAGAGCTGGTCTGCTCGGTTCCTCAGTGTCCTAGTAAGAAGGATGACATTCAAGATTGAAGAATTCATACAGAGCACTAACAGATGCTAAACATTTTCTGGAGTTGCTTGACCACACTGGCAGATAGATGCTCTAGAGAGCAGTCCATAGCATACCAATGTGGTGCCTTCCTGCACAGATGAACAATGATGCCTTGGTCATGCATTGTTGCTCCATGGCATCTCTGAGCAGTGCTTCATCACAGGTCAGGCCATGCACTGCTGCACAGGACAAAACTGTTGCACTGTTAAAAGCCTGACTGTCCTGCAGTTCTGCAGAATATGATGCTCTGTGAGTATGTGCAATTCTGAAGCCTTCTTCACATCCCAACCCCACCCCAGCACTTGGACACTCTGCTCTAGAGACTTCTTTCTCTTGCAGACCTGGAAAAGAATTTTGCTTTATAATTAATATGGTGTGAAGTTTTCTGTTGTTTAAAGGTGTTAAAGTCATTGTCTTCATCAAAGCAACCAAATAAAGTTTTTTAGCAGAAGAAAACTTCTAACAAAGCAGAAGTTTTCAATTATGAAATGGCTGAGGTGGATTGAAAATTGACTGAAACACAGAGCTCAGAAGCTTATCATCAGTGGTGCAGAGTCTAGCTGGAGGCCTGTAGCTAGTGGAGTTCTGCAGAGCTCAGTACTGGGGCCAGTCCTGTTCAACTTATTCATCAATGAATGAGGGGACAGAGTGCCTCCTCAGCAAGTTTGCTGATGATACCAAAGTAGGAGGAATGGCTTATACACCTGAGGGCTGTGCTACCATTCAGAGAGATCTGGAAAGGCTGGAGAGTTAGGCAGAGAGGAACCTCATGAGGTTCAACAAGGACAAGTGCAGAGTCCTGCACCTAGGGAAAAATAACTCCATGCACCAGTACAGGCTGGGGGCTGACCTACTGCAGAGAAGGACCTGGGAGTGCTGGTGGACAACAAGTTGACCATGAGCCAGCAATGTGCTCTTGTGGCCAAGAAGGCCAAGAGAATTATGGGGTGCATTAGGAAGAGTGTTGCCAGCAAGTCGAGGGAGGTGATCCTGCCCCTGTACTCAGCCCTGGAGAGACCTCATCTCAAATATCGTGTCCAGTTCTGGGCTCCTCAGTACAAGAGAGATATGGAGCTACTGGAGAGAGCCCAGCGTAAGGCTATGAAGATGATCAGAGGACTGGAGCATCTCCCCTACGAGAAAGGCTGCGAGAACTGGGCCTGTTTAGCCTGCAGAAGAGAAGACTGAGAGGGAATCTTATCAATGTCTACAAATAACTTAAGGGAGGGTATCAAGAGGATGGGGCCAAACCCTTTTCAGTAGTGCCACATGACAGGACATGAGGCACTGGGCAAAAACTGACCACAGGAAGTTCCGCCTGAACGAGGAGGAATTTCTTTCCTGTGGGAGTGACAAAGCACTGGCACAGGTTGCCCAGAGAGGCTGTGGACCTGGATGTGATTCTGTCTAACATGCTCTAGGTAATCCTGCTTGAGCAGGGAGGTTGGACTAGATGATCTCCAGAGGTCCCTTCAAACCTCAACCATTCTGTGATCCTGTAATTATCCTAACTCCGTGACTAACATCAGTTCCTATAATTACCATCTCTATTAGTGCAACTTCCTTAAAGTGAAAACATCAAAGCAGAAGTTCTTCTTTACCTTAGCTGGCTACTGCCACCAGTCCAGAGTTAGACCATCTGCATGTTTATGCATGCCAACTACTCTTTCCTTGCCTTCTCCAGAAACGTCCTGGATTTCATGGTACAATACTGCAGCACACTGTCCAAATCATGCAACATTCAGACCAAAATTGTAGCCTAAAAACCATTTATGAAAGCCATGAACTGAGAATTATTTTTAACTTGGCAGCTTGTAACAGAGTCCTGTAGATCTTGCTGGGAGCTGGTTTTTCTGGGAGTTCGATGAGCTTTGTGTTTAATAAACCTTCTGCTTCGTGATGACCCTAAATATTGTATGCATTGTGGGCTGTGAATGTTGCAGAGATGTCAGCAAAACCAGTTGTGCCAATACAAACAATTCCAGGAAGTTTTACTATTCCCATTGCTGGCACACCCAGTTCTCCTTGCTCTATGTATGCATACACATACGAGGAAAGACCAAAAGAAATGAGGTGTAAAAGGTGCATTTCAGTCCTACAATGTTACACTTGGAACATCAGCTATCCAAAGATAAAGAAATAGTGTAGTTAGAGAATATTTGTGCATTGTGACTTTTGTAACACTGAAAGGAGTTCTGTGCCAGTCTGTAGACCTGGAGGATTTATGTTTGCTCCCCAGCAGAGAGTATTTAAAATGCCATGGAAACATTGTGAGTATGCATCATTCCTCTCTGAACCAGTGCAAAACTAGCTGCACAGTCTTGGCTAGAAGTCCTTTCATATGGGACTCCATAGACTTTCTTCATGGTCCAACAGGAATATGTGGAATACAGAACCCTACCATTTGGAAAAAAATTATTTAATTGGCAATGCATTCATTTCCAAGGTCTGTGAAAATGGCAAACTTGCTGGCAAATGGAATATCAATGGGTGGCTGCTGTGAATTGGCTCTTCATGTTCCTTTTCTTTGGTATGAAGGATGATTCACACAGCTTTGAAGTATCCAGTCTTGTTAGCATGGGTCAGATGTTTGAACATAACTAAGCATATTATAAGGGGTAATTGAATCAAGGCATCTGGCATTCATATCATTCTGCAGATAGGTTTCCATGGAAAAGTTTATATGCCACAAATGTCATCAGAAGACTAGGTTACAGATCAAGTGGATCTTGTGCGCTGCTGGAGACTACCTCTCTTCAAAATGAGGTTTTGGCTACTAAATGGAACTAGTTAAGTAGCCCTGGCTGCCTGTTTCTCCACTGAACAGTTGGCATTTCAAGCCTAAGCTGCCCTGCTCTTCACTACAATCTCTTCCTAGAGCATCTGCTGCTCTCAAGGGAGCATTTTTGATGTTTCTGTCTAGACAACTCTAGATGTGTATTGATACATGAGCATTTCATCTTCAGCTATACATTAAAGGTCCATTTGCCTTCTCCATATGCAGCAACAGGAAAAGGGAGAGAACAATGAACTCTCTGGCTTAACGTTACTCAGGCATGCGCAGTGCTCAGCTGCATGTTGGTCCTGCAGGTAGGCACTGGCCTAGAAGCCTCCAGACACACGATAGATTCCTTGTTTTCTCAGTAACTCAAGATTTTCCTCCATACCACTTTCCTTTGCTCTGACCAAATGTTCTCAATTCCAAACTGGGATGAGGCAGGCAAGTGCTGCGTGTGCTCCTTGTGATTCATCATTAGCAGGAATGTGAATGACAGTGGCATGATGCTGGGATGAAGCAAGTTTGTGACTGGCGATTCATTTCCCTGCAACCACCAAGCATTGACGTTGCTTTATCCCCACTGGGGGTAAGGAGAAAGGATTTGTTATGAAACTACCCCAACTATCCCAGTCCGCATATGTTTCAGCCATTACTCACGTTTCTTTTAGCACAGAAGTAGCCTCCCTTCATGCAAGCCGGCATGGTCCATCAGAGAAGCAAAGTCAGTCTATACCAGAAGATTTCAATTAGTTTAGGAATTTAAAAGCCCAGCGGAAAACTGGACTCAGACAAACTCCATTTTGTATTGATTTCTGAGCCAGTACTGTGTCTTTTGCTTCCATTTTTGAACCACTCACCTCCTTTCCCTTCACCTTCAAATTTGGCAAGGTACAGTAGCGCCTCCAAGTCCACCGTAATCTAGATTATTCTATAGTGAGAGCACAGCAGGCCCCCAAAGTTAAAAGCCCTACTGTGCAACATAATGTTGCAGATCGGAAATAGCCCAGGCAACTTGCAATTTAGGATTCGGACAATATGCAGCAGGTGACTAAACCAAGAGCTCAGTAGTCAGAGGACATACCCAGGATGTCTGGGTCTTTGGACTCGTGTGAGGCACACAACATCTGCTATTTGAGCATCTTTTGGCTCATGGGCCTTTTGTCAGCCTGAAATTCAGCAGGAGCTGGTCTCTTCCCAGTATTGCCAAGTTCCAGGAGTTAATTGCTATTCCATGAGAAGGCCAGAGCTTGCATTTAGCCAGTTCCCTGGGGTACAAAGAAAGAAACTCTCTGAGAAATAAACACAGACACAAACAAACACCAGACTTGGCATGTGGCTTCGCAGGCAATGGGAATATCTTTCAGACTCCTGCTGAGGTGATTTGACTGCAAGGAAGCTTCACTGCTCTGCCCTGGAGCTCATTGTAAGGTCCCACTTGCAATAGCTTTTCATGAGTCCTTCGCCAGCCCCTATACTTCTGCCAGTTAATCCCCCCTCCACTGGTCCTCTGTGTGCTTGCTGCATTCCTACAGTGAGCTCTGTCTAAGGGAGCCTCTTGGCTTTGCCTTTTCTTCTGCACCACCCTCCCCTCCCACTTGCTTTTACTAGACCCTAGTTTACTCACTGGTCAGTGGTACATACTGTAATGTTATTCATTCTTCCCATTCACCATGAAAGTGACCTTTGTAGGCCCAGCTACGGAGCATCTCCCTTTAGCTGTGCAAGAAAGCATTCACAGAAAACAGAATTTGAAGAAAATCCTACTGCTTTGCTCCAAGACAGAAATATCCTACCTAAACTTTTCCTGAGGATGTGCACTGAGCCTGCACTCCAGTAAATTCATCCTGTCCTCCACATTTTATTCCCATGCTTGATATTTTTCAGCAGAAAATTTCCCCAGGTCCCCCTTGCAACTCAGACCTATGGCAACTTGCCCTTTCCACAGTGAATGGAAACAGTTACGCTCTTCTACTTCGCAATTTTTCCCCCATACCTGAAGTGAGAGTCAGCCCCGGCTTGCAGATAGGGTGGAAAGGGAAGATCAGCATCTTCCTGGGAGCTGGGTGCCTCTTGCTCTCACAATGGTCAGTGGAGCTTGGAGAGTTCAGATCAGCCTACCAAACACTAGTATCTTTACAGCCCTCCTGACTCTACTGAATATATTAGCTGCATCTCAGCAGTTTAGACATCTACAATCAGGAGCTGAATTTCACTTTGATAACAATTACTAGCCTTCTCAGAGCCAAAAAACCCTCAGTGCTTTCAGTCTCTTCTCCTTGGTCCTATTTTGTGCTGAGCCCTCTCTTTCCCCCTTCCAGTTGTTCCACATCTTTCTTACAAAATATGAGACCCAAATCAAGGTCCAGCTAAGGCCTTGCCAGTGCTGTATAAGTAGAAGGGCAGTCCTAACACACCAGATTCAGGCTGCCTTCCTTTGCAACAGCCTTGCTCTGCAAATCAGTGGCAGCCAGCTGTAATTCAGGCTTTCAGAAATCATAGGAATATCAAAAAACAAACAAACAAACAAGCAAACTATAACCTCTCTCATTCCTTTTGGTTTCTGCAACTTTATATGTATTTAGCAAACTTTCAAATATTTTCAAAATTTTCTCTTCAACCTGGGAGTGGAGGACCTTTCCTCCTTACCTCCAGCCCTGAATTGCAGCATTTTAGCAGGTGAAACTTGGAAGGGCTCAGTCATTTCATGTAGTGCTCAAAATTTCCATACACCGCAGACAACATTTGGACTCCTTGGCTTGTGGTAGACTGGGAGATCTGATAGCATTAACCTAGAGAAAAGCAGAAATGGTGGGCCGTGCAACATTAATGCATTTGCCAAAAGTGTGCTTGTATGTAGGGTTAAATAGCTGCAAACTTCAATGTGGACAGTCTGATTTCAGTAGAACGGTGAATTTGTGCAGATCTTATTTTACATCTTATAGGAAATGATACAGTACAAGATTTTCCTGTGATTTTCTTTCAGTTTAACCAATTCCAAGTATAAATGAAAGGCATATTTGTTGAAATCAGTGAGAAGAATGGATATAAGGTGGGAATAAAAAGAGTCTAGTTGTACAGAGCACAGTAAATACTCACTTCAAGAAAACAAAGAGTATTTTTCAACTTAGATTGGAGAAGCGTTTAAAAAATATATATCATTAACCAAAAGGCAAACAGCAGCTTATTTCTCATTGATTTTTCTTTGGGCAAGAACGGTGTTCCTCAGGACTCTCTCTGATCTTGTATCCTAGAATCATGATGATGTGTCATGCCAAGCAAGCAAAGTTACACCCTGTGTTTTTTGAATTATTAATGGGAAATCCACACTATTTTGGAATAAATGTCACTGGCTATTAGACAGTCTGTTTGGTTACTATTTGGTTACAACTGCATGAGGAACAGTTCTAGTGGAAAATAGAAGCAGCAGTAACAGTCAATCATGACTTTTTTTTTCTTTTGGCCAGAAAACTTGTATTTTTATGGTGTATGAACCACAGATTAGAATACCAGCAACAGATAAAGCTTCAGGTAAAAGTTTAAATCCAGTTAACATCGACACCTGTTGGCAGCTGCAGAGAGGCAGTCGTTGAAATGCTATTGCTCAGTCAGGATCTTTCTGACCAGACCATTCAGATCCATCATTTGGGTGTGAACAACTTTGGACAGACAGAACCTCCTTGGTGCAACAGCCACACATGGCCTGAGGACCTTTTTCAATGCAAGCACCACTCCCCTGGGCAGAGAGGATTCTATGTTGCTGACTCTTGGTTGCCTGACTGCACTGGAGTCATGGCAGACTGGGCAAGCTACTGCTGCTGCCCTGGTCAGTATTTGCCCTCACTGTAAGGTAGCTGCAAGAATGACTCCTTCAGGATTTCCCCCAGCCACCATCTTTTCCAAGGTATCTCAAACATGTCCTTCCTTTCTAGAGGAAAGCAGATGGGAAGATTTGAGCCAACTTGTCCCTAGAAAAAGAATTACTGTGTGTGTCTGGCCATCCCCTTAGAAACTTTCTCTGATTTCTGACCCTAATTCGCTTTGTCCTTCACAATCCCATACTTCAGCAAAAGGACACAATTCTCTCCAAGTATCTCAGGTATGGAGGCCAGGATAAGTTTGCTGGATGGAAAAATATTTTAGCCATCCTGAATGGGATTCAATTGCTCAAACATGTTGCCACTTTTGGATCAGTGGGATATTCTGCCAAGCCTCCCACTGTTAGTCCAGAAGCATCCAGATTGTTTTGACGGATACAATTCCTTTGTCTTTTCTGCCAGTGCTGATGCCATGGGCAACCTGGAACATATGAAATATATATATCTATATATAGCTTATCTTCCTCTCCTCTCCTCCCCTCCCCTCTCCTCCCCTCTCCTCTCCTCTCCTCTCCTCTCCTCTCCTCTCCTCTCCTTTCCTCTCCTCTTCTCTCCTCTCCTCTCCTCTCCTCTCCTCTCTTCTCTTGTCTTCTCTTTTTTCTCTTAATATAGTCATTCCTGGAAGCTACTCAGGATTTGAAAGATCAGTTTATGGATAAAATCCGTGTAAGGGTCATAGCTTAAGTCTATGGATTTTGCTGTTTGTTTTGAGGATGGGGGCAGGGAGGGATTGTACATCAGTTATAAAAATTTCTTCCTTTTTTTTTCATTGACCGTCACCATTAGCAATTTTACTCAAACAAACAAACAAACAAACAATCACATTTAAGTATTAGAGTTTTTTCTGGCCCCTCAGCCATGAATAATTACAAGATAATCACCAAAGTCTGGTTTCACTCTACAAATGTTTCCAAGTTTTGTTTTCTTTTTAAATATTTCTGCTTCCAACAGTCCCCTTCTGCTTTTGTTTTTTGGAGGCAATGTCAGCTGGTCACATTTGCTGATGCCTGGCACAGCCTGATCAGAAAGCATGTGAGCTTCTTTAATGCATTTCATCTTTACAACAAACCTTTTTCCTGCCTTTGCTAGTAGACAAATCATGCAACTTTCCTGAGCGTGTGCCCCGCAACCACATCCTCTGCAAAAAAGACAACATTGCAGGAAGCACAAGTTTTCTCTCAGGTAAAAATTAAAACACAGGCAGGACCTAACCAGGCCCCCAAACCTTTAATTGGGTTAATTGCATGTGGTTTAAACCATGCTGAAGTTTAGCTCCAAGTTTGGTGTTAGATTTATGAGCTGCAGGCTGGTGGAGAAGGCTTTGGATGTGAGTAAAGGTCAGCAGTTAGAGTTCACCTGAGTTCAAGAAAACAATTTTTTGTTCCGTGTACCTGGTTTCCCTCTACCCTTTCCTCATCCCTCAAGTTTTGCTTTGTGCTTCAGTTTCACCCAAAAGCAAATCCAATGCAGAACTCAGCCAAAGTTTGCTTAGTTTCAAGCTCAAATGGGAAATGACTGAATTTCAACTGATTTTTCCCCAGTGCAATAAATCACCCTGGGTTCACTTGCTGCACAGTACAGGTTTATAGAAGGCTGGGGAACCTTTTGGTAGAGCAGGCAGGAATATCAAGTTCGTAATGCAGCCACAAAAAGGATGAATTTTCACGTGATTGTACAGAGCTGCCTTTATATGGAGGCAGGAACTTTCCTTTCACACACAACCTAAGTTTTGTTGGACTCCAGGTGTCCAAAATGAAGGTTTCCCTTGTTTAACTATTGGAAAACTCACCGGTGCCTTAACATATCATCATATTGCTTGATTCAGGAAAGGTGGGGTCCAAAGACAAGCTGTGTTATTTCACTGCTGACATTTTTATTGTACAATGTTGTGTAATGCTGTAGGAAAAGCTGCTAAGGCAGATTCCTTGGGAAGGTTTTATAAGGGCCTGCATCAGCTACCTTTTATAATAGTATCCTTCATGTTCCCCTCCCCTTAAGTATTTTACTCTCCCTAGAGAAGTCTGTTGGGAATAACACTTATCACTTTGCTGGTTTGGTTCCCTTCCACTTGGCAAGAATCTTATTTTCCTGTTTTTTATTTTTTAATGATGTTTTTAGTTTTTTTTTAAAAAAGATTTTTTTATGTGTAAGTATATATACAGGCAGGAAGTTACATGGATGCATTATATAAAATATAGGCATTGCTTGTATTTTGTGTGTGGTTAAAGTACTATGATATTATTAACACTTGTCACAGTTCTTTTTTTTTTTTTTGCTGCTGGAGCCTCTATAAATCAATGCATATTGGACAGCAACAAGCCACCATTTGAGTCACTGTAGGAGAAGAATGGCTCAAGGTGAAGTGGAAGGAACAGAAGGTGGTGAACTCCGGTGACCGATGAGACAGAGGTGCATTGTGAATGGTGCACGGCCACCATGAGAGTGATCTCCCTGAGGACTAAAGAGAGGAGATTTTGAAGAGAGCAGGCAGAGCAATACCATCTTACACGAACAACTCGGGACTTGGCTCCTTTTTTTTTGGAAGCCTCTTATGATGCAAAATTGGCCCTGCTCCCTGTCACATGGGCACAACACACAACCTGTGCCCCAGGACTCAGGCTGGGTCCTTTACTTTTTTGCAAGGTGAGGTGAGGGTTAGCAGTCCTGTACAGCATGATAGGAGGGAGTATGCTCAGCCACCCCTACAGAGCTGGATCCAGAGATGCCTCTGGGAAGATGGTTTAAGCTATAGGTCTAACTTCTCCAGTTTCTCTGGGGGCAAGGAGAAGTAGTTGTCACTTAGTCTTGATGCAGTATGACAACACAATAATGCTGCTTACTGAGTATTGAGAATGGCATCCCATGAAGCAAGGACAATGCCTGGGGATAAGATGAACTTCATCATCACATCATGAAGCAAAGGGATATCCAAAGCTAGTATTAGATGGCCTTAATTTCACCTAAGTCCTAAGCCCACTGTTTCCTCTGTGTCTGCAAAAACCTCAAGCCAGCTAGCCAAGGGCAGTGGAAGAACTCTGATAGCTGTGAGTGACCAGACTTAGACAAACAGGAATCAGGTGCAGGTGTGATTTACAAGGTAATTCTTTCCTTTAGTTGATGAAGTATGATATGCATCTTGGCAGCTAGGTTCTTCCACAGTGCAGCTGTTTGTATCCATTCACTTTATCACTGTTTTTTTTGGGTTTTTTTTTTTTTTTTTTTTTTTGGATTCTTGATAGAGAATGATAGATTTGTATTCTGGAAGGTGTTTGCTTTGAGGCACCAACAGTTTCAAAGTCCCTAGAGCCCTGGCTATAGGCATCTGACCCTGTCTTTTTATCTGCAGTAGTCCTCCATATCTCCATAAGCTTGTGTTTCAGCTTACTGGGAGATGGGTTTGGTTGTCTACATGTACAATTTACTCTCATCCAGCTGTGAGATTTCCTTGCTGAAATCAGTCTTGGTAGAGCATATCCAGAGATTTGTTTGTGGCTAATTTGAAAGGAGTATTGCATTTTCCGTTAGAACTCTCTCTCTTTTTTCCTCTTCTTCCTTTGTGCAGGTCCTTTCTACCTCAGTGTCAGTTTTTTTGGCCAGCTGCAGTCTAATGTTTACTCAGCTGGAATACACAGCTTTCCTTTCTGTCTCTCGGCTATCCTCTGTGTTGTCAATACACGGTCTGACATCAGTGTTCTCCCTGCTCTGTCTGTATCAGTTTCTGACCTAAGTTATCTTCTGCAGAGATGCACTGAATTTAGTGTGCATGCAGCAGTCCACACAAACATTTTCTCACGTAGTAGAGAGACTGAGCTGTCATTGTCCTGGCAACAATTTGGTCTGCTTCCCAAACTGATAAGGTAGATCCTGAGCACCTTACTTACTTGTGAGCAGTAGAAGACTCTGCCTTTTTTCAGCTCCATGCAATGTGAGACTAAACACTGTTCAATACCAAGGGAGGAAAGAAAAAAATCTGGAATATTTGTCAAGTTCAGAAAAGCCTATTTTTTCTTCGGCTTTTATTTCCCTTGTTCTGGTAGGCATGTCTCCTTCTTTTCCTACTCCACTAGTGTCTCAGGACTTCTCATGATTCTTCATGGGCTCCAGAGATGAATCCTTGACTTGTCCAAATGAGGAGAGGCTTGTGCAGACCAGGGCAGCTGCATATATTCCTTGTACTCTATCAGTGATGCCCCACTACAGCAGACTCAAATCCTGACCTTACAGAGGAGAGAAAAATCATATTTTAGGTCATCTGAGGTTTTGGGGCTCTCCTTATGTCCTCCTATCTGAAAAATGGTAGAAGATACCTGCTCTTTTATGGAAAAGGAAGAGACAGCATGAGCCCAAGAGGTTATTTTGAGCTATCTGAAGTCTTCCTCAAATCTGCACATGAGGCTCCACTCAGCTTCTCCTGTGACATGGAAAAACATGACATTAGGACAACTGAAGGGACAAGTGCTGATATTTCCCATGATTTCCTTTTGATCATCAGGAAGTCTGCACCTGACATAGGCAGTCCAAGACCTGAAGCCATGTCAGATACCCTGTCCATATGTCCAGCCATATGCTTCTGACAGTGGCTACTGTAAAGAAAGCATTTATGACACAAGGTATACAAGGAGATATATTTAATGTGCTTCACAACCAGGAAGTCAGAACCCCTGAGTCCTCCAAGCTTTTATTTTCCATAGTTCTTTAGCAGCACTAGGGCAGCGTGATGAGATGTTCCTGAAAGAGAGGAAGGCTGAATTAAAGAGTGAATGGTGTTGAAAACTTGCAGCTGACCTGGGAATGAGTCTAGTGACTACAAAGAAAAATATTGTTAATAATTTTTTAAAAAAGGTGAAGATAGTCAAGATGAGAAACATATTCTAGCATCCTCTAAAAACAGTACAAAGAAGATGCCAAACTTAACAGGTGGAGTAAAGTTTTTAGGGCAGTGTAATACTCTGAGGGAAATTTAAAACAAGGAGGAGAGTTTCAGGAGGGATCTTGTTTAGGCTCACTCAACAGGGTCACAGTGTGGCACCAAGAGTGCAGCTCTTTCTCAAACTTGTTAGTTTCAGAGAGTAACTGTGGCCTCCAAGAATACATGATAGTGTCTGGAGTCCTCCAGTACTGCCTACTTGCTGCATCAGGCCCCTCTAGTCAGCCCTGGTGAGGCCTCATCTCGAGTACTGTGTCAAGTTCTGGGCTCCCCAGGACAAGAGAGACACGGAGCTACTGGGGAGAGTCCAGCGCAGGGCTACGAAGAAGATCAGAGGACTGGAGCATCTGTTCTATGAGGAAAGGCTGCAAGAGCTGGGCCTGTTTAGCCTGGGGAAGAGAAGACTGAGGGGGGATCTTATCAAGTGTATAAGCACCTGAAGGGAGAGTGTCAAGGGGACGGGGACAAATTCTTTTCAGATGTCCCGTGTGACAGGACAAGAGGCAATGGGCAGAAACTGAACCACAGGAAGTGCTGCCTGAATGTGAGGGGGAATTTCTTCCCTGTGAGAGTGACAGAGCACTGGCACAGGTTGCCCAGAGAGGTTGTAGAGTCTCCTTCTCTGGAGATCTTCAAGGCCCACCTGGATGCAACCCGGTCTAACATGCTGTAGGTGACCCTGCTGAGCGGGGAGTTTGGACTAGATGATCTCCAGAGGTCCCTTCCAACCTTACTGATTCTATGATTCTACGATCAGTTTCTGCTAATAAAATAAACAACAATGACTGAATAGTGGACCTGTAAGCACCAAAATGGAGACTGAGATTTTCACAGTAGCTGAAGAAAAGAAGATGCCCAGAATTGATTGACACTGATGGCTCTTGCCTGCATGGTGGCTCAAACATTGAATGCCCTTGGAAGTTTTCAAAATTTGAATGGACAAGACACTGAGCAATCCAATCTAACTTTGGGGCTAGTCCTGCTTTGAGCAGGGCTGGACTAGAGATCACTCAAAGTCCCTTCCAGTGATGTATTTTTGTGACTATATATGTCTGAAAAAGTTTGCCCCAGACATCAGATCCATCATGGAAGCTTTGGAAGTCTTAACTAGAAACATCAACACCAAAGTTAATCAGGAGGTGATCGCAAACATCTCCAGAAAGAGGTGGCTTCAGTCACAGGCTGAAGATGCATGTTTCCAGCAAGTCTGGAGAGAGGTCTGGAGGAGTGAGATTTCTTAATGAGAGAAGCTCTGGATTCTTTCACCTTGCAAGGAGGCTAGCTCCAGAGGGAAAGAGCTGATACACACAGTTTCTTAGTGTTGGCCCAAAGTTTGGAGTAGAATGGGCATTTCTAGACACCAAATCCCCGCTAGGCATGAGGCAGAGAGAAGGCTTAAAACTGGTGCCTGAACTCTGATATGCCTGCTCTCTTTGGAAAGGAGCCAGCTTGGTACTTTTGAATGTGTCACCTCAAGTCTGTGATAAGGAACTAGTCACAGGAGTCAGCTGGATGCAGCAGTTCCATATAATAATCAAGCTATTGTTGTGACAGGAACCATGGCATCAGTTGCTTTTGACAGTTTGGTTAAATAATGCAAAATGCCTAACATTAAATGAGCCATAATCCTACACACTTTTAATGTCAACAGCAGTTACCAAGTAGCAAAGCTTAGGAGCTTGTCTTGGAGGTGGGATGGACAGTTGAGATGAGGGCTTCAGGATTCAAACACAAGCTCATCAGGGAGACAGGACTCTCCCTGGAAAAGCCTCAACAGAATGCTACACTTGCACTTCATTTTCCTTTTGTCTATTCAGAAGACAATTTGCTTCTGTCGAATTTCCCATCCAATGAATCTTCTCCTTTATCATCCAATGAACATTGCACTTTACAGCCCAGCTTTCTTCTATCCTTGCACCATTTTGACTGATTTGTTGGAGAAAGGGGGAGAAATCCTATGGTCCATTTTTGGCAGTCCATATATATATATGGAACAACAACAGCTACAAATAAAAGTTCAAAAAGACCCAGCAGTTGTAAGCTAACAGAGGAGAGAGGTGGAAGAAACTCACTCAAATCCCGCAGCAGCTGGATGAAGGGTGAAGATGAGCATCTGGTTCCCCAGGTCCTGTGCTCCCCAGCCACCCTGCTCCCTGTCAGTTGTTTATCCTTAGATGCTGGTGCTGACTCCCTTAAACAATAGATGATAGATGGGGTGACAAGTCTTTCATTCCTTTGTCCCATCTCTGTCCTGCTTTTGATAGCCTGGAATGGGCTGGGGTGATTTTATTGCCTTTTTCAGCTGTGAAAAGTATATTTGGACAAGAGAACAGAGTTTTTTTAAGAGTTCTGGGACATGCATTAAACACAGATGCATCACTAATGGCTGCTAAAAGAAAATAATAGAATAGGCCCTCTTGATTTATGCTAGTGTCCCAGGCGGTTGCAATGCTGAATTCTCCTGCCCCCATTTTGCTTCTTTCTGATGCATTTGCAATTTCTCAACTGTGCTCTTTGTAATCCCCTGCTCTGGGAGGGAGTGTGGAGCCCTGACCACACACTTTGGGCTGCCCTTGAGAGCCCCCAGGAGCAGCCCAGACAGTGAGCAACCAGCACTGCTGAGCCCACCAACCACTCTGATCACCCAGGGTCAGTGACAGTCAGCTGTTCAAACAGAAGCACATGTGTTGAGGGTGTGTGTAGAGACAAGCAAAGGAAACCCAACAGAACCAGAGTGCTCTTTAGCTTCATAGGCAGCACCACGGCTCACTGAACCTGCCCTTTTCTTTTGATCCTAGCCCTACCTTTCTTCCCTGTTCCACTTCACCCCTGTTTGTTTTCTTCTTCTTGTTTCCTCCTAGGTGGCTCTGATCTCTTTTCTTCAAGTGCTGATCTTCACCTTAGAAGTACAGCCTTGGGCTTTCAAAGGAATCTGAGAACGTGTCTTTCCTCCAGAGTTAACTCAGCTTTTACTGAGATGGTGTCCTTTTCCGCATCCCAGCATTCCTCCCCCACACTGAGTGTCTTCAGCCCACCCCAAGAGACCTAGATAGGAGGTAGAGGCAGCAAGCAAGCATCACTTTTCTTTTATTTTTCATGTTTTCCACTATATTGTCTCATCTGAATTTTGCTCTGCTCTATGGTAGCACAACAGAAGTCATATTTTACTCTGAGGATCACTTCCTTTGCTGGGGTACTTCCAACACTCCATCTGAAAAGTACCTCCTTCCAAAAATAAAATGAGCATCAGCCCAACCCTTTTTGAATAAGTCAGATATGCTGGAACAGCATACAAGCACACAGTCACTAATACCATCTAATACATTTGCTTCTAGTTTAGATTCATTCAAAATGAGACCCAAGAAGGACATCTGTCTTATTTTCCAACAGTAGGTTAAA
Source organism: Rhea pennata (assembly GCF_028389875.1). NCBI lineage: Eukaryota > Metazoa > Chordata > Aves > Rheiformes > Rheidae > Rhea > Rhea pennata. The sequence goes on along the minus strand of NC_084668.1, from coordinate 42,724,512 downwards.
AGAAACAAATCCTGCTGTCTCTGTAGGAGGGAAGAAGATAAATGGGAGCTGGATGCAAGAAGTGGACTTCCAGAAGCTTTCATCCATGACCAGCTAATGGGACTCAATGCTGAGAAAATATACAACAGTCAATGTTCTGCCAGGGCAATCAAGAAGGTGGACACCATTTTCTCCAGGAGGCACCTGTCACCAAGACTCATATTATATATGCCTTCAGACACATTCTGTGAGTCTGCAATGTTGGGCAGGGGCTGGAACCTTGCTTTAACATATTTGGTTTGGCTAAAATGTGGCTTACTTCCAATGTTGATATCTTTAGTGTAATTTTAAAGGTAGAAAATAAGAGAAGGTCCAGTAGACTTTTTTTAAAAGCTCAGCATTGGATGACATCAACATTATTTCTTTTTTCCTTTTTCTCTAAAGGCAGTCAGCTTACAGCTGACACGCTCCTGGAAACTTTCCTCCATGGCATTTGGCAAAAATGGTCTAGTCTGGGAGGCTCATTAGATTCCTTGAGACAGCTAAGACCAACAACTTATCCAAAGCTTCCTAGTCATTGCCTGGAAACAAGCTTTCCCATGCATCTTTCAGTGGATACTATTTTATTACAACATCAGCAAAATTACCTGGGTAAGGTGAGGGTGGCTGAGCTCAGACAGGACAGCAGAACATGAATGTTGCAGAAAATAGCCTTCTTGGATGCAGGACTCATCACAGCTTGCAAAGTATGTTTGTGTGGATCACAAAGGAAATCCTCTTCTCTGTGGGTGATTGGTGAGCTTTCCACAGCAGCCACATCTTTCTCTTTGTGTTCTGACCACCGGCTTATGTGGCAAGAAGCTAGAAGCTCTTGAGGCTCTGTTATATCTGCATCCCAGATAGAAGCTGGATGTGGAGAATTATATGGAAATGATCTATTAAGAGGAGAAAAATAAACTTTTCTCACAAGAGTAATTTGGCTTAAAATATATAATGAACAGTTAAATTGATTCCTCTTCATTTTCTTAACTGAATGCATGAGGACAGCTTCATAAGAGAGGACCTTCAAGCTTTAGTACAGATTTTTGGCCTGTCCTGTTTGCCTTTAATACTGCAAGGGAGGTTGCAGAGAGTGAGAGTGTGCACATGTGATGGGGATGGACGGAAGAGAAAAGGACAGCACAGTGTAGCATACAATCTAAGTTTTGATGCATTGCTGATGTTGAGTAATTTCTTATATTTCTCTCCTTTTTCATTTAGCATTTATATCTGCTTCATATGTTCCCCTTTAATAAAGGAACCTGGCAGCTACCATGCCAGAATTATGACACTAGGAAAGAGCAGGGAAGGGGTGGTGAAGAGCGAAAAATCTAAGTGAAGTTTCCATTCTAGAGAGAAAACAGGACTATACCAAAATATTAACAGAGTGCCAGCTGCTGCAGATTAGCATTACTTGATCTGGGTGAGAGTTTTGTATTTACCTTGTGCTTTTTGTCCTTCTCTGGGCTGCACATGGCCTTTCCCAAAGGGCAAAGATTTTAGCCACTAAAATTAATCTGCTCTTTTCCTTCAGTTTGAGATGAGGCCAGTTCCGCCATCATTCCTGAAGCCCTGCAATGTTTTAGTCTCTTCAAAAGCCCAATTGTTCTGGATTGAGGCAGGAACAAGGTATCAGTAAGTGGCCCATCTGTATAGGCTCATTAAAGCTCGCTGGATAATGAGAGATTAAGGGTCACGAGAACTAAAAATGTGTTGTGCAGATGCTCATTTAAGCAGATAATGCAGCTAGAGTGCCTACATTCCATTTGTCAGTTTGCCAATACAGCAGTACTAGGCCAGGACAGACTCACAAAATACTTGAGAAGTCCAGTCACAAATTTTCTGCACATTTGCAAGAGATGCTTCTGCACCCTGGACTCCAGCCTGGTGCCAGGCCTTTAAGGAGTGATTGCTCATTCACAGGCCTTTAAGGAGTGATTGCTCATATATAGGTGGTATTTTTAGTAACATTATACTTGATATATAAAGTTTAACCACCTCCCAAAAGCAGACGATAAAGATTTGCCTGGGAACCTCTGAGCTTGAGGACCAATAAAATGAGAATTGCTCTGAAGTGTTTGGTCTGTCTCAGATCAGCCAAGGCTGAAACAGCACCTTTCTTATGTGGAAGTTATTTTGTTCATCCACCAGAGTCCCAACAAATCATCTCCTCTGGGATCTACATGGATGGCCAGGACAGCTTTTTTTCAACAATGTCTGTATATGAGAGCTAAGGGATGGAGGATATGCTGTATAACAGACTTACTGTTAGACTTGGGTCTCTAATGCCTCTCTCCAAGCAGCCTAGTGAGAACTCTGAAATTATTCCCTATTTGTCTGGAGAGAAGGCTGATCTTGTACTCAACATGCAGACCTGGTATTCAGGAAGCCTTGTTCCTATACCTACCTCTACCACAGGCTCCTTGTGTGAGGAAGTCATTTAAATCTGCAAAATGGAGGAAAGGATTGCCTTCTTGTAAATAAATTCAGAACACCTTCATGTGTGGGGAATATTTTAAATCAACAGAGTCCAAACCCTGCAGGGCAGGATTGCTTTTGATGTGTATTTGTAGAATGCCTGCCACAGAGGAGTCTGAGTCTCAATGATGAAAAACCAGCTGGAGTCTCAGTGCCAAAAGACCTGTGTCAAGCCAGGCTTGGGGCAATCCTTCATGAAGGTACTTCTCTGGAAACACTGTGCAAATCTCTGCTGCAAGTCTCCAGTGGCTTTCTATTCCAGGTCTTCCTATAAAATCCTGTCATCTCTGAAGCTATATTTTGTCCTGTTTTAATCAGTCCATTTCCTGCTGCTGTGTGACTGGAGGAACTGATCTCACACAGATAAGGCAGACCCAGCTTCCTTCAAGTCTTTCTGTAAATGCTTTGAATTTTCAGACCTGAGTTCCCAGAGCATCCCCCTTCCTCATGTCATCCCTCCATCCTCCCTATATTTGCTTCTTAGAAGCCTTCATCTGGTTTTTGAAGCATAGCTGTACGTACTCAGCACTTTTTGGTCCCTCTGTGGATCCCACACCTATTTTTAAGTATATCTATTCCTGAAAGATGCTGTTATTAAGGCTGTGCACAAAATGTGTGCTACTGTCTTCAGCAAGAAGCCTACAAGATGCCAGCTGGATGGGCAGGGTGTGTATTTCCATCAAGCATTGATATTGAGAAATGAAAGGACTGCTGGGAAAGGTGAAATTTCCAAGAAGATTTCTACCTGCCAAGTGATGCTTTTTTGCTCTTGCATTTATCTTAATCAAGTATTTTGTTTGCTTGCCTCGGAAGTCCATCTGCAAAATGTAAAGGAAAGAAAAACAATTACCACCACCACCTCAATAAAATAGACATAAGCGTTAAAGCAGAACCTGCAAGGTAAAACACTGGGATGTGTAAGTGGGAGAAGGCCTGACAGGAGATTTTGCTCTCTGGTTCTGCCTGGAGGCTTTTCCCTTTAGAGCCTGTTGAAGGCCAATGGGGAAATGATTCCAATTCCAGGCTTTCTAGATTCCAAGCTAATCTAACCTGAACCATTTCCTCCTCTCTGAGAGGGAAACAGGGATGAGGTTTGCAGATTCAAAGGGATGTAGGGGGAGACTGAAAATGATATCAGTAGTTTTATGGCCATTTCTTTTCTTGGCAGGACATGAGGGAGAACGTCTCCTGGCATCTAGGACAGAAGGTGGAAGAATCCAAAAGCTGAAACATTTTTTCAGTTTGTCCTGATTATCTTTTCTCCCCACTTTTATTAGGGTTCATAAATTCATTCTCAGGGCACATATTCCCCTACACATTTTAACCCTTGACAGTACAGGGTGTTACTAATTCTGAGAGGCTGATGGCTGTCCAAGAAAACTCACTCTTCCCTGTCAACGCTGACTCCAAAGGCCATGGCAGGCAAGCATGTGGTGTCATCTCCAGCCAGAGACAATGGATATCACTAGGAAAAAGTGAATCTGAAGAAAATGCTTACATTGCAGCACTTTCCTTGTCCTCTCTGCCTCACAGTTTTGTGTATGTGTTTGTCTCCATCTCCTCACATTTGCCTGTGCATGTACTTTGCTTAGCTATAGCCATTGAGCAGAGGTGGCTGGTAGGGAGCCCAGAGGCAACATTGCATAAATGTAGTCAGCAAACTCTTCAAACTGGAGGATGTTGCCCTATGCTCCCATAATAGAGTTCCTGTGTTTCAGGCTCGGGTCTTCTCTGTTTAGAACCTGACTTCCCTTCCCATACTTCTAGACATCTAGAAAAGGCACCTGCGAGGCCCTCCCCTCTTAATGAGGCTTTCAGTATTTCTCCCTTGCAGTTGTTGAGAACATCCCTGTTTGACAGAGGCACTGCAAAGAACAGAGCCCGTATTTCCCACCTTCCCTGAACCTGTTGGCCAGTGGTACATTCTTGGCTTTAAAACTTTTGCGTGATATTGCAGGCCCTGTTTTCAGAACTGTCACCAATTCCCCGTGCAGCCTCCCATATCTCACTTAACTGGATTCAATTTTCCATGCAAAGAAAGAGGAAAAAAGAATAATAAAGCTGCCTTGCTGCTGCTATTGTTCTGATGTATCCATTTACACTCACAGCACTGGAGAGAGGGATATTTCTATGTTTTTCCTGTTCTGAGTGTAATGAGGCTGAGTGCTCAGGGCACAACTGTAATATAAATAACAACTCTACTAACAGAGTGAAATCGATAGGCAAAGATATGACTGAGGAATACGATACTGTCTCAGAGGAATTTCAGTGCTGTGCTCTCTCAATACGGCAGGAGATCAGCGGAAAATTCCACAATGGGAACACAGTACTGTAGAATGGTGCCCTCTTATAAAAAAATAGCTACTGAGGTACAAGCAACCCTTTTGGCAGGAGCATTTTCTCTGCAGCAAGCCAAAATATATCCAAAAATACAGGAGTGTCCCATAAAGCACAGTCTAGTAGGAACCTGTTAAACTGATAACCTGCTGGACCAGTAGGCTTCTTCACTAAAAGAGAGCAGTGATGCTTAATGAAGTATTTTATAGCTGATGTTCATTAGGCAAGCTTATCCTAGTATTAAAGTCTTCACTTTTAATGGGAATTTGCATTTAATTTATTCCTTTCCTTAATCTGCTCCTATAAACTGTCTGTTTTTGAGCTCTGACCTTCATTTACTTTGTTGTTATGATGCTCAGAGATGGATTTGTGCTGTGAGGAACTCTTTTGATTTTGTTTCTCCTCTAGTTTCTGGAACAGCATGTTAAGCTGTACTGCTGTGAAGTGAATGTCTCATGTAAGCACTCACTAAAATTGTAAAAAAATATGCACTGAAATAATGTATTTGTTTAATTTTCTCGCTATTCCAGAACTCTATTACCTGGGTGTACTTCTCGATCTGGGAACCCTCAGCCTATCCCTGAAGATAGTGGCCCACAGCTTACTGTCAATGAGCTTCTGTAAGCTCTACCCACTTCACAAACAGGTTGCATTCCTAGACTGATGTGTCTCTGCACTCACTGAGTGTTCTCAATATGGGGCTACCCTCCCTGTTATTCATCTGGATCCCCTCTGTGGTCCTTGAGTGGACAGCCCTGACAGGCACCAGTCCTAACCTGGCAGTTTCTGCAGTGGACACTACCCTCTTCTTCCTGGTCAGGACTTAGACCAGCATAGAAATGGTGTGATTTGAGTCCAGTTTTTGCAACTATAGCCCTTTTCCCTGGCAGTCGACTCTGTTGTTTTTTTTCAAGAAGTATTAGGAACTGCTGATTTCCATGGCATTAAAAAACATACCTGGAAAAACCCTGTTCTCAGTTACACTGGTTCCAAGGGATGGAATTAGTTTGTCTGCAGAAGCTTTCGGTACATCGTTTGTTGGGCATATACTGCAAAGGAAGAGAGAGTCAGAAAATTACAGTGGTAAGCTATGTTGCTTTGGAACAAAATATTTACATTTTTCCTTATTTCCCATAAGGCATTAGCACTTTTCCAAATGTGACATAGGAAAAGCAAATGCTCAGTGGTCTGTGGATCTAACGTTTGCTTAAGTGCTGTGACATATGTGCATATGTGTATACACAAACACACAAGATATTTTAGTTCTACTATTTAAATTAAGGGTGGGATACCCTTCAGCACTGTATTTCTCAGCATATGTATTCTTATATTCACTTATTCTTTGTTTCTGCCAATGCCTAAAATGGGAATACTAAACAGCCACAAATATGTGGCTAGTGGAGACACAGGAATTCGTTTGGAAGGAGAGAATTTTGATCTCGATTTGATATGTTTACAAGGGAAAGAGTCATTACAGCTGGAGGAGAGGAGATTTCTGTGGTGATATCTGTCTGTAATATGTATTATGGCCCTGTTTTCACAAGTGCCTCAGGGCAAAACTGAAGATTTTAGATGGAGAATAGAAAGAAGTTTCAGTGCCACATTAGGAATGTATGTATGTGTACATATACACACAAACACACATATATATAGGAAACACTTGTTTGCACAATGTTGACACTATTTTCAGTTTTTGCACTTCAGTGGTTGCAACAAAATGCCCAGGAGAGGTACGTGGGTGGTTCCAGAAAACCCAGCATGCCCATGATATGGTCCCTACATGCTAAGCAGGGTGAGCCTGGCTCTTGGCCAGCGTTGTAGCTAAGCACACAATGGAAGCACTGTACACGGGGAGCCCTACTGTATTTAAAAGAATAATAGTTGCTAGAGCGAGTTTCCACATTGCGGTGAACCTGGTGATTGGATCAAGTACGAGCCAAAGGGGATCAAGGTTAACTCCTCCAGGGGGCAGGAAGGTGGCCGAGGAGGGCTCTAACCTGCTGAACGCTCATTGTGCAACTGTCGACATGAGCTACACAAAGTCTGCCTGTCGTCACCCAGCGGGTGCCACAATGAGCAACGAGGTGACGGCGGCTGGGAGCAGGGTGGGAGTAGCAAGGCGGTCGGGAGAATAACAGGCAACCAATTTGGTCCTAGGGAGCAGGGAAATTTGACACGAATGCAAGTGTTTTACCTTCTAAATCACCTTAGCTTTCTGCAGCTAAAATGCTGCTCTGGCTTGGGAGCCTGGTGGCCTGATGCTTTGTAACTTTTCCCATGCTGCTGTGGTTCTGAAGGCGTCCAGTTTTCTGAGAAGCTATGCTATATCTCTTTGATATCTTTATCACCTGCTTTTGGAGGCTGGTTACAGGCCGCTCCAGAAGGTGTCGGACATTAACAACGTGACTCGCTCCAGCAATGAATTCCTCAGGAGAGCCTTGGGGGTGAGGCTGTTCTACCTATGTGCTCTCACCTCCAACCAGGCCTAGGCTTATGGGGAGGGCCACTCACATGCTCAGGCATAATTCCCAAACTCATCTTGTTTTGGCAGCAGGCTGTTGCTTTTCACAGTTTTCTACCCCTATGCAGTTGGGAAATGATTATCTAGGCTTCAGGATATCTCAGCAGCTCCCTGCCATTTTAGCATGCCCTGGATGCATTAAACTTATTGCATATCTGAACATGGAATCTGTCTGCAAGCTTGCAAGATGCCTGAGATATGTCAAGATTGTAAGGATGCCTGTATGTTCTGTGTTTGTAGGCACAGGACATCCCTTTATCAGGAAAGCTGTGCCGTGACAGGACCTTTGTTGGCAGAGCTGGATTCAGGGATTGAGACAGAGTCAATGGAGCTAGGTTTTTGGGAGGCATTTGGCTAGCTGGTGTCTTTGAGAATCTTTTGCAGCCAAGGGGAATGCACCCTAATATCCATTAAGGTAACAATCTTGGTAAAGAGGGAAAATTATTCCAGCCTATCCCACTTCAGAATATAAATGAAGCTCAAAGAGAGTGGACAGAGAGCTCGGAAGCATGCTTGTGGTGGAATGAGGGACAGAAGTGGAGTTGTTTCACCTGCCTGGGACCTGTACCAGCATCTGTACTATCAGGTATCGAGATCACATATGAAGCTGTCGTAGCCAGGCTTTGGTTAGCTAATTTTCAAAGAGAGCTGCATGAAACATGTAATCAAGCTGAATCTCCTGCATTTATTTCCATTGACTTAGAGCTTCAAACTTGCCTCTTCAAACTCAGGTCAATTAGACCATGTAGGGATTACATAACCAGACCTTGTATTGCTGCTCTTTAGGAAAATGTACAAGGATTCAACCTAACCTTTTTCACAGGTCAAAAAGGTCCACGCAAAAACAATTTTTCCTGAGGCATACTGATCTGGAATATTTACTGCTAAAAATCAGTGATCACTTTGGAAATTAAAGGATAAGGATGTCCTTGAGAAAAACTTGCCTCTCTATGATCTTTCTATACACGTGGCAAATTAAGTCTATGTTCTTATTGTCATTTTAAAGCTGGATCTTTAAAGCATCAAGACCTCAGTATTTTGCCTCAGTTACTGCAAGGGTATAAGGAACCACATCTTTTCAGTGTGGGTTACACTGTCTTTGCCCATTTCTATTTATGTAACACGCCTAAATATTTCCTCACCTCCAGTCCATGGCAGGAAATGTGTAGGCCAGGAGAAAACCGTGATTCAGAGACTGGGCAAATGTCCGATGTGACTTTTTTTTCAATTACACGTGTATCCCCAGTTCTGTATGAGAAGGAGCAAGCAGTGCTAGCCTTTGCTTCTTGAAAGGAATGCTCCTCTAGAAATGGATCCTAGCGATATCCAGCTGCCTGTACAGTTCCAGATGGGAACTTGAGATGAAGTGCTGCCACCTGCTTGGGTTCAAAGCAATAGGATATACGGACAAAACATATTCCAGCCTCAGCTCTGCTATCAAGTGATACAGCCCTTCTCTCCCTCCACAGGACAGTGGTGAAAACAGAAAATTTTACTGAGTTCATAGGACTCTCAAAAGGGCCAGAGCATGCTAGACTCTCTTAGCAGTGAACATAGCTGGAGTGCCTCTATCTTTGTACTTTTCTTCCCTGGTAACTTCTGTTTGCCAAGCTCAGGTGCTGCAGGTAACCCCAGCAGCTGCTGCCCTGTGCAGTCAACTCAGGGCACTATCCCAAGACTCAGGCCCCTTGGGTTCCCTCCAAGCCCGGGTTTGAGCCTGAATCTCACTCGCCAGCACAGGTAGGCACCCTCCCCCCCCCCCAGCACCATGTTCCTTCCACTCAGCCAGCTCTTCCCAACACCTTTCTTTTTTTGGCCACCAGTAATCCCTCTTCCCTTTTTTCTGTCCATGCAACCCCTCTCTCTGTCTCTTCCCACTCTCTTTCCCCCCATTCTACACTCAAGTAGCCCATGGCACAGCACCCATCAGCTCCCTATGCCTCCCCCCGCTTCCTCAGGCAGCAGTTGCAAAAGATCAAAGTGTACAGCAAAAATAGCAAAAGGGGAAGAACTTGTGGGTTTAACATCTGGATGCCAGAAACTGCTCCTGCTTTTGAGTAGGCAAGAGGTGAAGGAGGAAGGGTAAAAATGGGTTTACAGTCTCTTATTTTTTACTAGGATTAAAAACTTCTTATAAAATTATATGATTTGCTGTTACTTGAGAAAATATTGTCTTAGGTCTCTGCAAGATTCCAAGTTCAGAACTGGGGATGCTAGTAGTGCTTTAAAAATAAGGATATGTATTTTCTGAATTTTCAGACAAAATACTGATTTATCTGTGATACATCACCTGACAACCTTATTTTTATTCCATAGGGTGTTAGGAGGCACCTGGGAAATGTCTGTATTGTTTGTCTGAGTAAAACACATGCTATTTCCTTCTGAGGATGGAGGTTTTCACCTATAAGTCTCAGAACCCACTCCAAACCCGAACGAATGTCAATGTCAGAGTCCAGTTTTTCAATGCCTTTCAAATCTTAGCTGGTTCTCCCAAATGCCAAGTCCAACCTCTGGACAATACTGCCAATACACATGATTAAAAATTACACCGGGGTTCCACCAAATTAGAGTGAGGCTTAAAAATCAGGAGTTTTTTTATAAAGTTACCAGTGAATTTAGCTGTGCAGCAGTGCTAAAGTACATTACAATATAGAGTTTACTCTATATGGGGAGAGAAATGGGAAAAGTATGTTACCTAAATACATATGTCTGAGGAGAATGAGAATCACTAGAGGCAACATTGCATGACATTTTCTGGTGAAACCATTTACCACAAAAAAAAAAAAAAATAGAATTTACAGGGGATGATTTGCATCCAGTGAGATGAATAATTTTGGCCACAGGAGAAGCTGGGAATGTGTGTAAGGAAAGGTGATCATGAAAAAAGACAGTTTTGATTGATTGGTTTTCTTTTAAAGGGAGGCCCAAAGAGTAAGCAGAACACTTCATTTTGGGTCAAATAGATCCAAAGCAGATTGGAGTTCTTGTTTTTTTCTTATTTTTCCTCCCAGTTCCTTTTGCTGAGCCTCAAACATTTTACGGCCCACAGCATGAGAAGTCTTCGGACTCTCTGTGGTGCCTTCTAAACTTCACTACTATAATTGCTTGCCCACGACTGCCTGGCTATAGGATCACTGAATGTCTCCCACTCTTTGACCTGATGTTGAAATAAATTTTATTCTCTTCCATTTTTGCCTTCCAGTCACTAAAATGGAAAACAGCTCTCATTTGCATGGACTTGACCTAGACACTAGCAGAGTTGCTACTCCCAGTCTCAGTGCAGAGTACCTGACATGATCCATGATGATCCAAAACCATATCATTCAGTGCCTGCACTGTACCACTTCCATTAGGGCAGCGAGTAATTTGCTTATCACTGAAAGAGTACCGGGAAACCATGGAATTGGGCAAGTCACCAGAACCCTTTAGAAAGGATTAAAAAAAAAAAAAAAAAAAAAAAAAAAAAGTTCAGGTGAACAGAAATGAATGTGCAAGTGATGGGCAGGAACAAGAGAAGAAAGGAAAGCAAAGATTGCTCTTCGCAGTGGTAAGTGCAGACAGGATGATAGCTGCCTTCATGTGAAACTGGAGCTACATCCAGAAATGGTATTATATGCACGGATATAGCTTTCAATCAGGATGCTGTAAACACTGCTACACATTTTTTTGACTGGTCTGTTTGGGAAACGTGATTGATTAAATATGACAAACAAGATTCCTGGATGTTTATTTATCTATCTTTTCATTTGTGCCAGTTTCATACTAGGCAAGGCTCTGGCTACCAGACCAAGACTAAGCCTTGGGGGCAGGCAAGGCTGGGGGAAGGGAACCACAAAGAGAGTGTTTTCCAAGCCTCATCTAATTTAAAGCATCTTTTGCTGAGTGGTGCAGCGAAGAGGATGTGGCTAACACAAATAAAAAAAATCATAAAGGGATCAAAGTGTGTGTGCAAATTCATTCCTTGTGGCAGGAGCTCTGCCAGTTTGCTTGCTTGCTACTTTTTTTTTTTTTTTTTTTTTTTTTTTTAATCTCCCCAACTCTCCCATAGAGGGGTGAGCACTTGCATGTCAGAATCTCTTCTGGATTTCATAATGGTTTCAGCATTGATGGATGGCTGGGATGACACCAGAGCCTGTATGTTGTACATGAGATCTGAGTCACTTCCCCTTAGTTCCATGGTTACACATGAAACAGTTGCATGAACTCAATCTATTTATAACTGGTTCAAAGGCACCACAAATGTGGGTGGATGTTGGATTGAAGCACCAGGCCACCAGGAAGTTCTCTAACACTCACAAGAACCTGACATTACCCCAGAGCCAGAGTGATTCCTGAAAGAGTGGAAGGTGAGGAAATCTTGTTTTAAAAAGGGGAAAAAAAAAAAAAAAAAAAAGAAGAAGAAGAAGAAGGAAAAATTTGGGAATAATTTGGGTGATTTGGGATGCTTATAAAGGTGCCAAGGTCAAAAGGCATTAAATAATCTGGTTGGAACTAATACTGTATGCTAAATCTCATTGCAAAGGTTAATCTCCTTGCAAAGGAAAGAGGTGCTGGAAAGCACAAGCCAGAAAGAGACTTACATCACATATGAGAATATAGCCCAAGAAAATCTGCAGAGATCCCTTTACACTGAGATTAACATTGCTATTCATATGCAAGCTGTAGTGGGAGATTCCCACCTGTACGTTCCACTGACAAATGGGAGAAGAGCTAATGCTACCCCCCAGTTTAACATCTCTATGATTTCTAGTTCAGCAGTTGGAGCCAAAGCTAACCCTAGGGCAAGGATAGATTTTACAGGGCAGTCAGAGATCTGTTGGAGCACCCTAATGAACTGCAACAGAGGCAGTCCCAAGCTCTGGCCTCTCCATCAATTCACGCACACTGCAACCTGATCTCATGATGCCCTAGTCCATGTAAGGTTTGGAAGAGCTCTGCGATGGGAGGGGACCTGGGACCCCACAGAGTCCCACTACAGGTGCCTTCTCCATCTACTGGCTTGCTATCCTACTCTCTCCTGATCCAGCTATGCAGATATATACACTGGGAGAGATGTTTCCCTTCAAGGCAGTCACTTCTGCCACTGACTCTATGGCTACTGCCTAATCCCAAGCCAGTTTAGCAAACCCAGTGCTGCTCTGGAAAGCACACATCACAGTGAGGCCATAGCTGTGTTTCCTATGGGAGTGCTGGCCCACTAGAATAACATCCGCAGAGAACAAAGAGTAAAAGCCTGGGCAAATATAATGCCGGAAAAGAGTCATTCTGAAAACCGAAAGGAACATGCCTTTAAAAATCCTGTGGCATTTATAATGAAAAATAAACATCCATTTGCATCTGTATAGAAAGAAAAAGAAAATGAAGTCAAAGCACAAGGTCTTGTTCTTATATTCTAGGAATTTTCTCTATTGAAGATTGTCAAATATTTCATGCCAACACTTGGGGGAATGACAACAGAGTCTTTAAGTGCAATGAATCAAAGTGTAAGAGTAAATTTGTATGGCACTCATACTGCTATTCTTAGAAATCATCCAGAATCAAAAATAAACAATTCATCAGGAAAAGAAATGTTCAGACTTGCAGGGAGGATTAGCTCTCATCTGAATAGAAACAAAACCTCAAATGGGTCACATCTCTATTCCCACACTTACTTAATTGCAGCGTTGTTCAAGGGCAAAATCAAGTGGTTGGAAATACAGTGTCAGATGGGGTAGGTGATGTCTTAAAAGACAGAAGGCATTAAATGAGAGATATTTTTCCCTCATGGCTGCTTTCTGAGATTTTATTTTTTCCAGGTCCAGGATGGGAGGGTAACAGATGGACTGGATGGCTCTGGGCAGAGGAAGAATTCAGAAAGTACGCAGAAAAGAGATATGGTCACAACCTGAGATCAGGAGTCAGACTGGATATTTGGAGATCCTTAACAGATCAATCTGAAACTTCTTCTGTCAGGAGCATTTCTGATGGCAGACAGCTCTCTAATTGAGCAGATAGAGGCATAAAGAGATCAAGTCGTTGTTGGTTGCATAATGAGTTCAGCCTGGAAGGGAAATATCCAGATTTAGGAAAGCCCGAGGCCAGACCAGCTAGAGTGGACTGGCTTTGGTGGATTCTTCAACATAGGACATCTGCAAGTGAAGATACATTACCTCCCCCACCCCTAAAATTAGTAAATCACAAAATAAGATTTTAATGTCAAAACTACCAAGTGAAAGCACACTACCTGTATCCCGCACAAATGGTTGCTTTTAATGAGTAGCATATGCCCACAAGGTTCGAGTGTATGGGAATACACAAAGCAGATTGCCCCCAGCCTTTTAGGATTCTGATTCTCCATTCCCATCCCAGAGCTGAAACTTTCGGTGTCAACACTCATGAGTCCAAGTGCACTGGAGAAGGATAGCTGGCTGTCTTAGCTGTGGAGAATTCATATTGCATGTAGTCCTTCCTTGGCTTGCTCTTTTCTTTGGGAATGAAGACATCTTGAGACCATATGTGGGAAAGTCCTGCCACCAAAGGGTGACTTGGGAGTCCTATGTGGATGAGTGGGCCTTCCATTGATCTCTACCACAAAGTTTTGGGGAGAGAGAAAAAAAAAGAAAACTTGCAGGCTCAAAGGTGAAAATGCTCATTGACAAGTATCGCCATGTGTTACCTTTCTGGAGCAGCTTCAAGATATAAACATCCATAGAATAGTTTTTTCTGCAAACAGACTTGCCCTGAAAAATCTTCTTTTCTCAAAAGGTATTTCCTCTCCAAAGAAAAAGAAAAAGACAAACAAATTTTTGTTTAAAAAATAAAAACAAACAAAACAGGTTGGAAAATTGTACGGAAATTTTTAACAATAGTAATAAAAAAAGGAAAAACAATTCACACAAAACAAGCGCTAAGGGACTAGATCTATCACATCTGATACTTGCAGGTATATTCACAATGATTTCTTTTTGGATCACACGAAAACCAACAAAAATCATTAAAAGGCAGTTCTTTACTTTTGTTAACAATAGCCATGACTTGATGATTCAAACCACATTCAGTTCTCAGAAGGGAGATTTTGATCAAAGCATTTTTAGAAACAGATGAAAGATGTATTATAAAAAACGTTCATGCAATATGAGCCAGGAAGTGGAAAGGGCTGTCTAGGAGAAGAGCTGGGAATATACCAGAATATATAAAAAAACAAGCTGATAGTGCAGATAACCACATAAACAATGTCACAAGTCATTGTGACAGAAAGTAAGAAGGATTTACAGAGGTTGTGATTCTTAATTCTTAAGATGAAGAATTCAAGTACCACTTTAAAAAACAGTTGACTCAGTCAAGCTGTATGATCATTCAGTGAGTAGGTATTATTCTTTTTACCTTGAATCTTTTCAGGAAAGTGACAGCATTCCAGATGTGGCAAGACTGAACAAGCATGACACAAACACATTATTTCAGAATAGGACCTTTCCTTCTGAAGTAAATACATTTTTAGCCTTCACAGCTACAGCTCCCAAGGGCAAACAGGTTAGTGTTCCTCATTTTCCTGAGCCAGTGAGACCTTCAAATGATGATTGAAAGAGGGGAGCAGATGTCCTCTTATCACTCACCTAATGTAGATGTTAATTTGACAGGGAAGCCTTTTTGATATGAGGAAGTCCTGGCAGCCAGTGGGGAAAGGAGATAGTGGGGATGTGCAAAGTTGGAGTGACAGTGAAAAAGAGATTAGGAGTGTGGAGGAGGAAAGAAAAGATGTGCGAAAATGATGATAAAGAAGTGCACATTTTCCTGCTGAGGGACTCCAGAGGAGATCCCAGTAGGCTGATGTGAAGTTCAGCTTTGTTAGCAGGGATCTGTTTATCCTTGTCTGGTGGGTGGCTGTTTTGAAGACCATTTCCCTTCAGTGTCCAAAGAATGCAATTAAACACAGAAATCTTCTTTCTCATTTATTCTAATGACCTTTACCCTTTCTTTGGCAATGGGGAAGATACTGTGTGTTGAATATCCCAACACTAAATGGGTCTCATGATTCTGTCACGAAATGGCACTGTCATAGGGTTTCTATGCACTCCAGTGTAGACATATTTGCTCTAGCTTTAAAAGCACTCGCTCAGGTCCCGGAAGAAGTCTAGCCATGGAGCTCAACACTGCCTAATTTACTCTGTCAAGAAAACTTCTGAGACTGCCAAAAACTAGACAAAATTAATCTGCACTGAGCTCTGGGCTTTGCTTGAGTCCCTGAGCAGCCTTGTTTACACAGAGCTTGCATATCCCTGTGCTTGATTGTGCTCTGCTGTGTTGGTGGTGAAATCCAAGTGTGGGGCAGCCAGTTCCCATTGGAACATCAGTCTGGTTATCCTCAGCAGGATTCTTCTCCCTCTTCCTCCTTCAGGAAGGTTTGAGAGAGCTCCTGTTGGTGGAACAGTGTTGAGTTAGAAAGTACTACAATGTCAGGAAAATGAGATTTTTTTTCATTTTTTCCCATTAGCAGCTGCTGTGACTTTACCTTTCTTCATAAATAATAACTGTGCTTGAGCAAATAAAAGTATCCACTGAAGACAGTCATTGCATCTCCACGTACATGCACTTAGACTTGCCTTTGGAGGGAAAGGCCCATCTAAATTATGATTGGCTACTCCCTGGACAGCACTTTCCCACTTCTACATTTTCTCACTTTAAATGTAGGACAGTGCTAGAGGAAACAACTACTGTTGCTCCACAGGGCCCAGGTCTGCCTGAATTTTTGTGCAAATGTGGCATTGCTATACAAGTGCTTCTGAGCCTGTATGTCAGAGGTAATGACTATGATAAACTAACTGATTTACATCTCATCTCAATCACATTCTATGTGTAACCACTTTAAATATCTATGTATTACAGCCTAATTAAAATTAAAATATATTCAGAGTATCTAAAGATGACAGAAAGCTGTTTGGGGGGATTTTAATCAATAAGACAATAATATTCAAAAGAAAACTAAAACCTGAATAGCTACAACCTCAATAGCTTCAAATTGAAAATTGATCTAAAAAATACAGTTTTCAGTTACTGAAAATGAAAAAAATATGTTTCTTTTAATAACATTTTTTTAATGCAAATGGACATCTTAGATAATGTGTGTATGAGAGAGGGGGATTTATTTTTCATTGAAAAGATTTTTCATTGCTGTGAAACTCATTTTAATATATTTCCAAAGATAACAATTTTTTGATGAGGTTCAGTAAGCTTAAGATGAACCTACCCCTCCTTTCAATACTTCTAAGCATCATCCATGCCTGTAGTTTTTCCAGCTAATATGCTCCTTTTTTCTTAAGGCAATAATATTTCTCTGCAGATCTTTATTTCTATACTCCTATGCTTGCTATGTCCCTTGCACTGCAAGTTGCTAAGATTGAATTGTCAGAAGTCAACTGTCCATATGAATGATTTTTGACTCATGATCAATCAAAAAGTAAACAAATCCAAGTTATAACAGATTTTTTTTTGATACCTCATCAAATCAAAAAAATGATAGCAGTTCCAGGCAGAATGAACTACTGTGGTAAAACTTAAAAGAGAAGCACTGCTTTGTAGTTTTGAACAAGTGAAAATTATATTCAAAATCCAAAGCAAAACAAAATAAAGACATTCAAAAAGCAAAGGCAGTTTTGAGTGGAAAAGCCAAAATTCAAAAAAAAGTGTCGGAAGGAATCTACGTCCTCACAATTTCTAAGAAACATTTCTCAACGGAGCTGTGCACTGAAACTTAAGCAAATTTTTGCAAAATATTCTGGAGTTCCTAGGGCTGAGTATTTTCAATGAAAAAAACCCCTCTGTCTAAAACAAAATGTTTAGTAAAACTTCTGTTGCATAAATCTAAGGCAGAGGGAGATAGACTGTACTGCTTCTAACTCTGCAGCCCAAGTGACATGCTTTCATCATCATTCTCAATAGGCTGTCGTAGTTCTAGAATAAGAGCCAACAGTTTTATTTTACAGATGAACAAAATCTGACCATATTGTGCTTGTTTGTGAAATAAATGCACAATTGAACGATGTCTCACTAGCAATGCTCTTGATTCATTCTTGATATCCCTGTACAGCCTACACTGTGGTGACTACCACGCTTGTTGAAGTCCCGTGTCTATACAGCAGTCATAGCTACCACTACTACAGTAATGCAGCTCAGCCAGGAGCCCAGGGAGGTACTGCACAAACACATAATGAGTCTGTGTCTTGAGCTGCTACTCAGCTAAACATAACATGCAGAAGGAAGATTTATTATTAAAAAGAGATCTTTCAAGTTCCTGAGGACAAGTAAGCTTGTGGCAGAATAGGATCTGCTGATGTCCAAACATCTGCATGTAAAAACATCTTTTTTTTTTTTTTTTTTTTTTTTTCCCTAATCTGGAATCAAACGAGCAACCTGTCAAATGCCATGTTGTAAAAAAAAAAGGATCAGCTCTTTTTTTTTTTTTTTTACCTTTTTCCTCTTCCACTTTCTCATTTGACATGCTTTTCTTTCTTTTTCATTTCCTCAATCCTTTGTTACTGCATTTGAGTAGTTGCTTGCTAGTTGGTTGATTTTCTATACAAAGGGGTCTGACATCTCTGACAGGAATAAATTTTTGATTCAAAATTTGTTTCTTTTCAGATAAGGGGTTTTCCACTGAATGTATTCTTTCTGTGAATGTATTCTTTCTGAAGCACTGTTTTCAATCAGTGTCACTTCAGAAGGCAAACAGCAAGAACAAGCTTCTCCCAAGATTATCAGAGCTTTTGCAAAAGACAAACAGTATGGAAAGCTGATATAAGGAAGTAGGTGTGTATGAGAAAGAGGAGGAAAGCATCTCTAGGATCTGCAGAGGGACAGGAAGATTTTTTGTTCTGGTTAAGCCACTGCAGGAAGATCAGGGTAGTTTCTTATTTCATTTGAGCTCTTTGCCCATTTCTGATTTATGCTGCAAATACAGTGCCTGTTTTCTTTTAGGCACTAGCAGCAGAGTGCCCCTGCATTTCCCCATCCATCATGGCCTGGGATGGCATGCACATAGCGGGGCGGCGAGGAGGAGAAGAAAAGTCAGACCATACAGAGCCTCCTGTGAATACATTGTTGCCATTTGCATTTTACTTGAAGACATGATTAGAGTTTATTTTATTGCCAGGAAAGGCTGCCAGTCTTCATGATGACAAAATTGCTGAGTTTACTAGGAAGTTTATTTATATAGGCCTTGAAAGACAGACCTGCTATGACAGACAGCAATGAATACTTGAGCTTGCTGGATCTCCCCTTTCCCCAAAATACTTCTGCTGACATATATGCTGACATGCTGATACATTCTTACGGAAGAGGAGATTAAGAGCAAATACATGCATAAAATATTCTTTCCCCCTTGGGAAACTGGTTATTCAGAAGGGTTTGAACAGCAGATTCAGACCTGAAGGAACAAGAGTGTCAGCACACCTTGGATGCTTAATGTTGTGGGCCAACTGCTGGCATGAAAAACTCATTTATGAAAATAGTACACGTCTTCCCAGGAGGAGATGTCATTGGAGTGGCCATGACCTACCTTAGGTCACATCCTTAAAACAATCAGTGCTACAAGAAGTCCTCTTCTCTCCCCCGACTGCACCCACTGCACGAACAGAGTCTACTGGACAGCTATTGTTACTAAAAAAAAGCTGTTTGGGGGAAGGTAGAATCATTTCCTGAACTAAGGTTCAAAGTGACACTTTTAAGGTGACAAAAACATCGAAAATTTTTTTTAGGTGTCAAAACGTTACACTTCAACATTTTTAAAATAAAAAGGTTCCACTTGGGAAATTCTAGAACATTTTGTTTTATCATTGTTATTCATTCATCAGTATTATTTTTCATTTTAAAATTGACTTGATCTGTGGAGGGGCCAGACAGGAGTGAATTAGAACAGAAGAGCTTTGTTTCACCTCAACTCATTGTAATTTGTGTTTGTTTGTTTTGGAGTAAAAAAAAAAATGATTTCTGCTTCAGTTCAGACCTAACTCTCTTCTAATTGGCCATATGGCCAACAAACGAGAAATTCATCCTCTTTCCTCATGACTGTCTTCAGCACCAGCTCAGTTCTAGTGCTTGAACATGATAAAACCTTATATTGCCCAGGGATGAGGGCAGGCAATTATCCACTAATGATGAGTGAAAGAAGAGGACCCAAAACAATTTACAACTGTGTAACTCCTACAATAGAGAGCTCTTTCTGTCCTTCCGTTAACTCTTGCATCAGTACCACATATACTGACATGATATCCATTCCTTTGTTTCTGTTAACACCAGATTTGAGATTCTAATACCAACTTCTAACATTTTGAAGTTGTAGGCAGCTTTCAAACAGCTGCCATTTTTAAAAGAGAACCAGACCCAAACCTCCTTTCTTTTCTTTTTTCCTTAAAACATGGAGTTTCCTCTTCATAAAATTATATGGACATGTGCTCAAGTGGGCAATGTTCAGCTCTCAACCAGAGACTCATTTGATGCTTCACATCAGAGCTTAAAAACCCACAAGAAGACAAGCTTTCTGTGTTGACTTTTAGATTGGACTGTTTATAGCATGCTCTTGTTCTGGGATGGTCATAAAACCTTAAGAGCAGGGGCATTTTGTGAAGTGCTCTCTGCAGCTGCCTTTTTCCTTCCACAAACTTGCACTTGAACTTTTTATTAAGTAAGTATCTGGGATTTCCAGGAAGATGAATATATAAACACACACACACACACACACACACACACACACACACATATATGAGTATGCATACACATGTGCACATTCATTCCCCTTTTAAACACCTTTTCAATTGATTTTTTTGTGACATATGCTCATGTTATGACTTTACAACAAAGTTGTAAAGGGGCTTGTTGCCCTTTGAGTAGAAAAACTGGGAATTTTGAAGTTTTGACCAGCTTTGTGTTTAGAATAAAGTTTGGCTACTTTAAACTTGCACAGAGAGCTGTCAGTGTTTCACAAAGAGCAAAATACTAGCAAGAAAAAGAAATATTGGTGAAAAACAATGAAGGAACCTTTCTTCACCTTTTACCAGCTGTAGTTGGCATTTGTCCATATTACTCACTTATGGCTTCACAAGTTAAGACTTTATACCACATTACACCTGAAACTTAAGCAAGTACTTAAAGTTAATGGCTTTGTTGATCAGGGCATCTTTCTTTGAGGAGCTGAGTCTTCTAAAGGTGCTGAGCACTCTGGCTCCCATCCAGCAGAGCACTCAAACACCAGCTTACATTTCATTGCGCTCAAGAACAAATTTAAAATTAAGCATGTGCTTAAGTGCTTTGCCAAAGAGGAATGAGATTACTCACATACCAAAAGTTAAGCACATGCTTAAGGTGCTTTCCTGAATTCAGGTTGGAACCATCAGGAAATAATGATGCTGCCTATGCTCAGATTTTTTTAAAAAATAATAATTGGGAAAAAAGGAGTCATCTTCTTGTTCTGATGGTGGCAGAGTTTTCCACCTGAAAGCAGTTTTATTTAACTCTGTCCAGATCCTAAGTAATGAATAGAAAGGGAAGTCAAATCTCTCCTGTACTAATATAACCGCTGTTAGTATAACATTTAACTGACAGCACTGCTGGGCTGAAGGGTAATATTAGCATCCCCACGTCACTGTAGGAACTGGATGCCGCCACCTGCCACTGGAATAGCTGTGAGTAAACTGGTATGTGATTATACATCTGAAAAGCATTCTTTGCCTGGCAGGAGCATCACTACCAGTGCAACAGCTTGATCCAGAGGAAGAGAAGTGGGACAAAGGACGGCTCCTCAGCCCCTACCTGACTGTCCCATCAGACCCTGCGGACAACAGGGTTTCAACATAGCCACCTTGGCTACTTCTTGATCACAAGACAGATAAGATTACCTTCTCTTCCCCAGGCAAGGCCCAAGGAAGTACAGACAGCAGGAACATCACAGCCACTCGCACCTTCTCCACTGGAGTACTTTGCTAAATTTCTATCTCTGTGTTGAGGTTGTTTGTCAAAGACCTTTGCAGACAGGTCCAAAGTGGGACAGAGGACACAAACCCAACTTTGGGAGGAGCTTGAGTCGTACCTCAAGTGTCACTCCCTTCTGTGGGTTCTTTTGGAGGAAAACCAAAACAGCCTCATAACCTTGCCTCTTGCACACGGTTGGGCTTATAGGAGGAGCAAAAACATATGCCTTTGCACATTACTGGAGAAGCCCAGACTATGTGATTGTGACAAAGAAATGTAGCAGTCTCAGGAAATAAAATGTTCTTTCTTCCAAATGAAATGGATCAGTGTCAAGCCCAGCCCAAGCTCCCTGATGGTCAGAGATGGGTAAAGACAAGGCCCAGGTGCAGCAAGGTAGGCCTGCTAACCCTCCTGACTTCTGGGGGCTGGCCATGGCTAATATCTTCCCTCTGTCTCCCTCCTAAATCCCCAAACAGATCACAGCTAGTGATAACATCCCCCAGCATGTTTGTCACTGCAACTAACAAGTGTAGTCTTAAATGGTACCTTCATTTTTCAGGATCTGTAACTGTTCCATCCACTGAAAAAATCCTGAAGGAGTAAGGTGATGGTATTTGCTTAGTATATGTGAAAAGCTCTTGGCCACATAGGGTTAAAATAGCTAAGGGGACACCACAAGCTCATGTCTTCATTGTGCTGTCTTTGGGGAATCTGGCTCAATATCTGTTCCTTCACTCTAGCTTTGTGGAGCTTTATAGAAGGCAAAATTGAGCCCAATTTCCTCCATCCTCTATTAGTGTTACTAAAAAAAACACTGCTAAATTAGGTCCCAAATTCCTGTGATCCTCATAGTGCTGAGCGGGGATGAATACCTTTTGATAACAGCCCTGGATGTGGTGGTGTGGGGCGATTTATTTCCTGATCTTTTGCCCATCAAATCTTTTTCTGATCTTAATTGTCAATCACATCATATGATTTCTCCAGAGAAATGAAAATAGCAGCTATTTGTCTTGAAAATCCACCCTTTGATGTCAGAATTCCAGGAAATAAAACACCTTTATAGTTATGGGATCCAGACCTGTCTCGCTGGGATGCATTTCCATCAAGGCTTGTGTGGGTTTGTTGACTTGGATTTTAAGATATTCTGCATCTTTTATGGGGATTCACAACGGGGCATTCATGGCACATTCGTTTTTGTAAGAAATAAAGTATCTAAGGTTATTAGTTTCAGGATCACTCCCCTGAAACACACTGGCCCTCCCCAGTCCAGAATGGGCAACACACCACAGCTGAATGAGTCCAGACCTCACCGCAACATTGAAATAAGGGCCAGGACTTTCAGGTCTGCTCACATGTTGGCTGTTTTTGTTAGTGCACTTCAGGCATGTTTTCTGACAGATTCTGCATCTCCAGTACCTCTGACACATGGTGCTCCCTTGCAAGCACAGCTGCTGGGTGTAGAGATTTCAGACTTCTGGTTGGAAGGGCAAGCTTCCCAGCATCTGTGTCTCTGCCAATGGGCTGGCACAAGGGACTTGCCACTTATTGTCCCCACTGTCTCACACCATCCTCAGGTCAGGATTTAACCACAGGATTCACTTGCCATCTCTTAACAACAGCACTTTCTCTGACACTCACATTTCCTCACCTGCTGATTTTACCACTTTCTGATCTTTCAGCTCATCTTTTCGTCAGATATCTCTCTTTCCCCTCCTTCTAGCTCAAACTTTCAGCTTTCGGTCGATTCCCCTCTGCAGCTCCAGCACTGATTCTGCTCCCTCTTTGTGGCTGACTTGTCCATGGATTTAATTTTCACCTGTTCTTCTCTCAGTGTTTTACAACTCCAGCACCCTCCATTTGAAAGGAATCATTCATAAAGCAAATTCCTTGTGTTGGCTTTGCAACATGGATCACCTTTCCTTCCTCACCTTTCCTTCTTTCTCTCCTTGCTTCTCAAATTTTCAGACTATTCCTTTTTCTTTTCCCCTTCCACTACCAATTAATTAATTAATTAATTACCAACCTGGCAACCTGGGACCAATCTAAAAATAAAAAAGTGCCTTAACAAAAAATCTGTTGATTCACCTTCTTACTCCCATTATGTTTCTGCCTGGTGCTCAGACATAACCCTAACTCCACGAGGACTCCGGGACATACTTTTATGCCTTTTATAAATTGTTCTATGGTGTTCAGAGCCTGGCAGTTAGCTGGACAAGGTGATGGCATTATTTTCAATGTTGGCATTCCCAAGGCTGTGGCTTTAATGAAAAGCAAGCTGATTTATTGCTGAGACATTATTCCCTCAGGTAAAGCCAACAAGGGTCATTAACACTTCATATGTTTATGTGAGTGTTGTTTATTCTGACAGAACAGCTCTGCAGGCTTCCAGGAGTTGTAGTACAGCCTTGTATACAGCTAGCTGTGAGGCAAAAGCCTGGGAGATGAACAGACACCAGTGGAGTGGGTCCTGGCCAGATGATCAGTGAATGAAGGTGCACACCGCAGAGTTCTGCACCTAGGGAAAAATAACCCTAGGCACTGGTACAAGCTGGGGGCTGACCTTGTGGAGAGCAGCTCTGCAGAGAAAGACCTGGGAGTGCTGGTGGATGACAGACTGACCATGAGGCAGCAATGTGCCCTTGGGGCCAAGAAAGCCAATGGTCTCCTGGGCTGCATTAGGAAGAGTGTTGCCAGCAGGTTGAGGGAGGTGATCCTGCCCCTCTAGCCAGCCCTGGTGAGGCCTCATCTCGAGTACTGTGTCAAGTTCTGGGCTCCCCAGGACAAGAGAGACATGGAGCTACTGGAGAGAGTCCAGCACAGGGCTATGAAGATGATGAGAGGTCTGGAGCATCTGCCCTATGAGGAACGACTGCGAGAGCTGGGCCTGTTTAGCCTGGGGAAGAGAAGACTGAGGGGGGATCTTATCAATACATATAAGCACCTGAAGGGAGGGTGTCAAGGGGATGGGGACAAACTCCTTTCAGTTGTCCCATGTGTCACGATAAGAGGCAATGGGCAGAAATTGAAGCACAGGAAGTTCTGCCTGAACGTGAGGGGGAATTTCTTCCCTGTGAGAGTGACAGAGTACTGGCACAGGTTGCCCAGAGAGGTTGTGGAATCTCCTTCTCTGGAGATCTTCAAGGCCCACCTGGATGCAACCCTGTCTAGCATGCTCTAGGTGACCCTGCTGAGCGGGGAGTTTGGACTAGATGATCTCCAGAGGTCCCTTCCAACCTTACTGATTCCATGATTCTATGATTGTATTTGATGTCTGTCATGCTTACAGGTTGAAGTACCAAGTCTAGTCCTAGCACATTTGGGACACAGCTGCTGGATGCACACAACCAAGTCCTGTGGGTAGGAGCTGGCTATTGCACTCTCTCTGCTTCAGCCAGCTATTAAAAGAGTCAATTTGTAAGCAGCTGAGGCATATGATATAATCAACTCATCTAAATTTATTTTCTCAGTCTCCCATCCTGTCCACCTCATCTCCCTGCTCACGTCCTCTGATCCCTCTTCTCCTCTGCCTTACAGATGGACTTAGAGCCTCAGCATCTCTGCCCCTACTTCATGGTACTGCTTGCTGCCAGAAAAGTGTATCCATGTTTAGCCCATTCTATCACAGCAAATGTTTTACCTCAAGGCATCCAGGAAAATGATGAGTGAGAGAATCAGCTTCTCCTTCTCTTCAAAGTCAAAGGCTTCAAGGCCAAAAGGGATTGCTTAACTAGTCTTACCCTGTCATGCAGGAGACAACCACACATCCCCTGGCTCTGCATGATCTGGAGCCCTTTGCCCCGTCAGACCTTTAAAGGAGTTATAAAGACTACAGTAATATGACAGGGCTCTCCCAAAGCTAACACTGAAAAGTAAACTCAGAACCAGAAGCACTTTAGCTAAAATCACATAGTTCTGGGCCTATGCCAATCATTTCTGCTGGAGCAATGCTGCTTCCAGGACATGTTCTTTTCTATTCATCAGCCTGTATACTGAGTTATCTAGATGTCTTGGCTTGTGTGAAGCTGGCTGGCAGATTCCTAGCACAGTGCTGCATTGCACAAGGGAGAAGGAGTTCAGAAAAATAGAGGATTTACCAGCTTCTTCCATGATCTGGCCGTGATGATTAACTGCCCTCCCTTAAAATCAGCACTTTATTTCCAGGTAGAGCTTTGCTGATTTTCACCTCCTGCCAACAAGATCTCATTCTGCCTTTGACTGCCAAACTGGAGATTTGAATCATGAAGAGGGTGGTTATTTATTAGCTGAAAAGAAAAAAGAAAAAACATAGTTCCCCATGGCACAAATGTATCAGTCTGGAAAACAGCACTGGATTTGCCTATGCACTACCAAGTGGAAGGGGTATGTAAAGTATCCCCCCCTTAAACCATCAGAAGAAATGCCCCTAGCACCTCATTTTGATATGAAACACATTGCTATTTTCTCCTTTTCTTTGTTTTCTAGAAACAGATATTTTTCTGTTCAACTAGTAGAGCCAGTCAGGAACTGTTCTACTAAGGGAGGGGCCTTTCATGGACTTGTCAAAACGAAGGAAAATCATCTCAGTGAAACTTTGTCAGGAAAAAGTTTTCAACTGCACCATTGAAATTCAAGCCAGCACCAAAAATGTCTTACCCAGGAGAGCCCTTGGTCATTAGGGTACACAGCAGACTGGGCAGAGTGTGGATCAAATCTATGCCCAGTCATTGGCAGAAGATTCAGATCCCGGGTGTGCATCTTGATTGTTGAGCTTTTTGGACTGCCTATTTTTATTTTATGGCCATCAAGAAAATGTGAAATTTTGATCCTCAGCTGGAGCAACAACATTTTTTTCACTCTCAGAAATAATTTTCACTCCATTTTTTTTCACTCTGAGAGGCTAGAAAAGCATTCACACTTTATTCCACTAGCTTGAAATAAGAGAAATGAAAATAAATAAAAGTTGAAAGGCTTTCATCCCATTCTGAACTTTTCTCAAGTCCTCAATGTATTCTGACTTGGAGTTTCAGTTCAGCTTATTGCAAAGAGATGAGGCAAACGCAGACTCAAAGTGGGAGGCTCTCAGAGAGGAGAGCACCTTGGCTCAAGATATTAGGGCTGGGTACACAGCTGAAAATTAAAACACAAACAGCATGCATCCCCTCATAGCACAATTTAACACTGACATTGTGAAGAGGTTAAATTCTATGCTTGCAGCTGCACAAGGAATGGTGCCAGCTTTTGAAACCTGGGAATAATTGATTTGTATTTCCAGAATTCCCTTTATTGAAGGGGGTGAGGTCGGAGAAGAGAGGGAGACAGAGAGAGGGAGAGAGAGAGACAGAAGAGTTATTAAAAAATTAAACTACACAGCTCTGAGCATCTAGTTGGCAGCTGCTGTCAGCCTGCTGTGTGAGTTGTCTTCCTCTGCCATGAGGTTGCTGGATACAGGCTCCAAGAGCCAGTTGTGCCCAACCAGGGAAATGGAAGGGGGACAAGGACCGCATTTGATAAGGTTTTAAAAAAGCCAAAACATCATTAATTAAAATAGTTTTAAAAAGCCAGTCTACCTGCCAGTAGGTTCTCAGGAGCATTGTTGAGAAATGCACCTAAATTACGTAAAAGGCAAAAAAAGAAACTATGATGTGAAACACAGGAGCCAGAAGTTTATGGTGGGGAACCAGCCTAGAAAAGGGGATAAATCATCCCAGTCTGTTTCTTCCCAACAGAAGTCAACACTGGAAATGAGTGGCAGAGTCCAAACTGCAAAGTAGCTAAGAGGTGATTTTCCCAACTCTTCCACACTGCTATGGACAAGATCAAAAGAACCAAGCAGATCTAGAACTGGGTTTCTTTCAAAATTCTTGGACATGTTTAAATTAAACATATAGCATGGCAAGCTATCTCTGGGAATGGATCTGAGCACTGCAAGGCAGGAGAGCCTCCCGAACACTTACAAGATCACTGTACACTGGAGGCTGATGAAGAGCTGATGGAGCGGAGGTTTCACACAGAATTAACTGCTAAATAGGTTACATACTAAAAGTAAAGGAGATTTTTTGGGGGAAAGGGAGAAGCATTGCTTGCTTATTTTTAACTGGTTTGTTGAAACTGAAACTGTTTTCCAGAAACTGTTAAAAAAATAAAATTAGGTTCTGGATGCCTACTTTTTAATGTTTCCAAATTGCTGAGATGTTCCATCTTATTTTTTAAATGAATTATTTCAGATCCTGTATTAGAAATGTATATTTCTTTAAAATGTGAGATAATTGTGTTTTTATTAGGGAAGAAGGTTGTTCAAAAAAAAAAAAGACTCTTCAATTAAACGGAGCATCATAATTCCATTTGAAGTGATTTATTCTTTTTCCTCTACAGATTTCAGTTGCTTTTTTTAATTGTATTCATCAAATTTTCACTTTGGTTCCACTTTAGGATTACTTTGTTTGCTTGCTTGTTCTCAGAAATATCAGAATTTCTCATAGAACAAGTGGTAAATCTGTGTCCTGATCAGTCTTCTCTAAGACTCAGTTGTCATTTCTATCACTGCCTTCTATAAATCTGTGAATATGAAATTAATCTTTAAAACTTTAAATAGATTAGCATTTACGAAATCTCAACAAAAGCGCCACACTGAATGGCTGGGAACACAGCATGCGGCTGTACATTGTTTGCTTTTGTCAGACTATAAGTTGAACATCCTGTTGAGTTGCATCTTGTGGTACCTTTTCCATCATGGTTGGGCTTTTAGAGAACATTTCAGTTTAATTTAGCTTGCATACTGCATACTCTATACATGCAGAAGTTCTTCAGTGGACATCTGATTTGCTGCATGTCAAGTTGCTCAGTAGTTCTGCAAGAAATCTGCAGCAAATGAAACCCAGAGCTTTCCTTTTCTTGGTCTGGAATTTGGGAGTAGATCTTGAAAACTGAACTTAATCTTGTGCAGAGAAATCTGAATCAAACTTGTCTACAGGTCTTCAGCTCCAAAAGTTTCAAAAATCTATGTTGTTTCATTTGGATCGCCTCAGACTAATACCTCTCCCCAGAACTGATCCTTTTCCTATGAGGACTCCAGAATGAACTTTGATTCAATATGATCATGCATTTTGTCAGTGCATCTGGCAAGTAATGCAGAATTTTATAGCTCTCAACTTGTGAGTCCATATTTGGCCACCAGAAGAGCTTTTTTGAGCTTTTTATTTAATTCTGATGATTCCTTGTTGAAATCCATGAGCAAGAGAGAGAGACTTGTCTTGGAGTTCAGGAAGGCCGTGAGAGAAACATCCCATCTCTGCTATGGGGCAGGAGCCCCCTGGAAGCGTAAGAGGACTGAACCAAGATACTTTAGTTATATGGTGTTTCCTCTCTCATTTGTTGCAATACACCTTTTGCCCTGGGTAGTAGAACTGCTGTGACTGGTTCTGGGAACAGGGATACCACTTTAAAACAGCTGTAGAATATAATTAAGTTAATATAGTACAGGATGGACTATCATTTAACAGGAGCTGCATTATCCGTGTCCCTGAGCAGACCATATTGCCCATGGTCATGCTGCAAGCAGCAATTTGCACTTCCAAAGTAAGAAATTCAAAGGCCAAAACCTACCTTTATCCCTCTGCTGCCAAGTGTTGACAATCAGATCTCAAAAACCAATGCGGAGAGTCAACTAAAACAACAAAATGCTTCATCAGAACCAAGGCAAACTCCCTGTTAAATGGATCCCAACATGTTTAAAGTTTATCATCGATAATCGCTACTGTGAATGGCAGTTGTAAATGAGAGCAGCTAAGGCACAGCATGGAGCAGTAATGCTGTGTATTTATAGCAGTAACATACACTGGTATAATACTCTTCATCTTCACAGCATCAGAGACATTGACTGGCCACTACAAAGCAACCACAGGGCAGGTTAGGATCATAACATCAGCTCCAATTTATAAGCAGGGAAACCAAAGCAAAGGAAAAGAACTGGCGTATCTTCTTCCTGCCACCACGTCAGCTTTTAGGCTTGAGAATGAAGCAAAAGCTTTTAAAACCGATGCATACAAGGCTGCTCCTTGGAAGAGGAAATGGATTCAGCATATGCTGGTTTACGCTACCAAGGCAAGCATGTTAGCAAAGCTCACTGCTGACATTCATGAGGTCATCCACCTTCATATTACAGCCCTATTTCTGTACAAATGACACCAGGAGATACAAGCCAACATAGGCTAAGTAGATATTAGAAAAGTAGAAGGAGGGGGAAGAGGGGGATATGAGGTCATCTACACTGACAAAATATTAGGTACTCACATTAGAGCAGAGAATAGAGCCATCTACTTTATTGAACAAGCTTCCAGCTGGTAATGAGGCTTGTTCTTCCAGATATTACATTAAAAGAGCAACATCTGGCCTGGAGCCTTCCAGGGGCCAAATCCTTCCCTGCTGCAACCGTGTTGCTGTCAGCAGAATAACACCAGGGATGAATTTGATCATGAGAAATTAAATTAATAAGAGGGGCAAACAGTTTGGGGTCCTGCTAAAAAAAAACAGCTTTTCTGCAGAGCAGGCCAGTTATCTGAGGAATAAAGAACATCACACCTTTAATCACTTCCTCATATACCAGCACTGCGTATAATAAACAAGGAGGATTTTTTGGTTTTCAATAATTAGCAGAGGAAAAAATGCTTGTGTTTCCTTTCCCTTTTCTGATTTATTTCATTGGCAGCTAAGCCATGAGATCAGAGCAGAAACACTCATTAGGCTGTCAAAGTTGAGAGAATATTTAACCTGTTTTTCACCTTCTCACTTAAAGTCCAATAAAAAAAGAAGGGAAAGGGAAGGGAAAAATATTACGTTTTTAAAGGCACTTAGTGAGCACCAGCAGCCACAGTTTATGGAGCTTTCCATACTTCATTTCCAATTCTTGTAAGATGTCCAGAAGCTATGGCAAATCTTTCAGTGCCTATGAAAGCTGCCATCAGCTAAGAAGCAACGTAGCACTGGATACAAAGACATTGCAATGGAGCATAGGAACCCTGGACCAAACCACTGGCTGGTGGCTTAAGTAGCATCCAGCCCTGCTTCTGTTCGCTAAGGGTCCCCTTAGCACAGGCTGCTAGACTGACCACTCCGTATCAGCTACTGTCTTCACTTACTCTGCATGGAGATGCTACCTGAAAGCTGACATTTTAACAGTATGGTCCGTTCCCTGCACATGATATGGCATGAGGGAATAACAGGATGTATTAATGTCATTTTAGATAATAATATTCTTCTCAAAGTGGGCTTTCTGGCACCATACATCCCACTGTGAGAGAACTCTATCCATATCACCCCAGTGTTAGCTCTGAGCTTGAAAGTAATCCATTTAGACCATTAAAATGACTTGTGAAATGTAGGATAGTTATCAGGACCACATTTTATTTCTCTCTCCGCCTGCAGCTCTGCACTATGATCTCAGTTCACCTTCCGCTTCTCTTCACCTTCATCTTCTACAAACTAACGTGAGTGCCAGTTTTTTGCATGGTGGTTGTTCTCCTTCCCCTTTCCTGTGCACTATTCCTTTCTCTTTCAGCTGACATTTTTAACCTGCAGCATTTATTTCATGGAAAAAAAAAAAAAAAAAAAAAGGTCTGAGTTTAGGGGAATGCGAGGAAACACTTACAAGAAGTATATGCCTCAGTTTCCATATTCTGTAAAGTAGATGCTTCTTTACCTCCAGCTGAAGATATAGCTACAGTTGAGGGGACTGTCCAAGACTTGTCTCCCTCAGCCAAAAGTGAAACTCTTGGAAAGGTCTGCTGTTATAAAACTGAAGGAGGCTTTTCAAGCCGTATGTCCCTCCATGAGCTAGGGATTACCACAGGTCTTTGAAAACATGCCTGAGTACCTGGCTCTGCAATACTGCTGGAGTCTGATGCAGGTCTGAGTTCCCCACTAGGCTGCATTTCAAAGACTTCTGCTCCAGGTTGTTTTGGAAAGTGCCGCTTACTTGAAAATCAGAGGGGCTGGGATCCCACTGCAGTGTGCAGAGCACTTGGATGGGAAGAATACCCCTTCCCACCCCGACAGCTTCCCGAGGGTGTACGGTCTTTGGCTGGGGCCACAAATCAAAGTTGCTTGCATCCCTTGTACATGACCTTTTCCTCCAACATTCTTTCCCCTCTTCATGCACACAGATCCTCTCTCTTCCAAGCCTAGATGATCACAGCTCTGCAGGAGCCAGCACTAGCAACATCTCCATGCTGGAGAAGAGCCTGCAGTCATTAATACTGCCTCTGGCAAGAGAAACATGGATGTGCAGTGGGCCTTGAAACAGGTCCTCAGTCCTGGCCACATGTCAAACTGTCAAAGTTTATCCCTAGGACTTTCTTTGGCCACTCTCTCCCCACCATATGTCTGCACTGGACACTACACTGAGCAGTCCATGCTGCTGGGGATCTACTCCAAGAAAGAGAACCCTTTCAGCTTCATTACCCTAAGGACCTGGCCAGCTCTAATTTTTGACCAAAGAAGTAGTTTTGCAAAATCAGGCCCAACTTCCCAATGCTATTGCCCCACTGCAATACCAAAGACACAAAGGCTGCTTGTGCCCAAATATTCCTTGCTATGTCATTTTCCCATGCTGTCTGAGGAAGCAAGTGGGTCTGAGCCCCAGCTATGACTTACCATTGCATTCTGTGGCTTAGCTACACAGAACTTTATCATCTAGGCCCTGCTACATACATCTCTTCTCCACTTCATCCTTCCTGTGGTCCTTGCAGAGACAGGGCTGCAGGGAATCTCTCAAAGGTTTTTGGGATTCCATTTTTCCCATAGCCACACATTAGCAAAGTTTAGAGCCTTTCATTCCCCTCTTTCCTCTTATTCCCCTCCAGAATAATCTCTTGAGCCTCAAAGAGGCTTTGTCCCAGCTGGTTGTGCTCCTCACCACCCTTTCCTTTTTGCCTTCTGAGCTCAAAGCAGGGAGTCTGTATGAAAAGCAGAAGGGCTGAGGACACTGAGTCCCAGAAGCACCTGGCTGCAGCCACTAAATGATCAGCTGGAAATGAGTCATATTAGCAGCCCTTGCCTGAGAAACCCAGCCAGATCCCTCTGCACAGGACAAAAATAGATTATAGCTGACTGATTAAAGGTCCCGGCCAAGTTCTGGTGAATTAGAGTGACTTACAGGGGGATGCAAGGATAAGGACTATTATTAGCATTGCTATTTATTATCTGGGTAGTACTCCTATTGTCTAAAGTGCTTTCCCAATCATCGGCAAGATAGTTCCTGCCCCTAGAGTACAGTCATTTGGATCCAAGGGTGTGAGTGGAGATGAGATATTAGCTTTCGGCTGACTGTGTTAAATTTCATTTGGCATAGTGGGATGAACTGGACAATTGCATCATCTTGAACACAGACAGTCTGAGGTAAAAACTTATCGCACTACTTCTCTCACCACACAGTGACTGTACCAAGCAATGAAAGGTGGATCAGCAGTAGAACAAAGTGGCACATCCTTAGGGTAAGCTGCCAAAGCCACACTGCAAAGGTCAGACGCTTTGAGTTTTGACACCTGAACAAATTTCCAGTTTTGAAATTCTGAGGGAAGAGGAAGAGAAGTGTTCTTCAAGTTAATGAGGATGGCTTTCTGCTTCTTATCTAGAAGGGAAACCCCATGGAGTGACCTGACTCAGATTTTGCCCAGCAATTGCTCCTGTCTACATCAGGAAAATACAGTGTAGAATGAAATATCCCACAGAGCAAAAGTGTTTTGAAAACGGTTGGAATATTAGGCCAGGTACATGCACCTGGAGCCTCCCTGGAAAACAGGAAAAGCCATCCCAAACCTGTCTTTCACTCACAAGCTGGAGGGGAAGTGAGCAGCTAGGTAGGAGGTACGAGCCAGTTTGCCCTGCTAACTTTTGCTAGGAGATTGTCAGGCTTGGATTTTTTTGGCACTGCCATCAAAAGTCCTGCTCAAAAAGGCCTATTATTCTCTGCAAATCTCAGATTTCCACTACCGAAAGAGGGAGTAAGGGGTAGAAAATATGACCCAATGTAATCTAAAAATTCACAACACAAAAGGCAAATGAAAGCTTATTTTTAGGAATCTCATTGCTCATAATCCAAATGCCTGATTTTCACCCAGGTCTCAGGTTCTGGAGGGAGAGAAGGAACTGAAAGACAAGTAATTGGCTTTTACAGCATCTCAGATGAGCCCTGGTATCTCTTGGCTCCTCAGTGGTGGTGGCAACATGTCTAGACACTCTGGGAAATATTCAACCAGGATAATGTAGAATGGGTCCTGCTGCTAGGAACAATGCAAGAAGAACAAAACAGCCCATTTTTATTCTGTGCAGCTGTCTTTTAAAAGGACTATTAGGTCACTGAAAGTTTTAGTTAACAGCAAAAAATAACTTTAAACCCAACAAAAACTGGAAATGAAACTATATATTTCAGGCATTACATTTTTTTATTATTATTCTAGTAGGTTTCTCTTTCAGCTCTTTTCCTGCTGACTTTTTTTTTCTTTGAATTCAATGATTATTAATGGCTGTAGCACTAATATTCTTGGAAAAAGCTCATTTGCATGTTTTTTGGATTATAAAATATCTGAAAGATGTTTTTCTTCTCTTTATCCAATAATTGCCCAGCTTTCCCCAAAAGACCTAATTCCATGCCATGGCGTTGGATGCTTCAGACAAAAACTCATCTCTGAAGATGAAGAAGCCTGTTGCAATGTTGTCATTACCTCTACTATACAGCTCACTTTGTGTCCCTATACCAGATGACGTTTGGAGAGAGGGGAGTTCAGGGACCACACTGGTCCTGGAGGACTCACTTCAGCTCGTTGACATATTTGGGGTTTTCTGATGTTACTTAACCAAACTGTTCTTTTTTCAAAATCAGAATCTAGGAGTTGTGGAAAATGCTGTGAATAGCCACAGACGTGGTTTCTCTATCTGGAACATGCATCGTGATTGTGGAGATTTCCACTGACCAACTTGCTTTGCAATAGGTCTGCAGTGTTCCCAGTGAAGAGCGAAGGAGGATTTGTCCACCAACCCACCTTCAGGATATATCTACATAATGGCTGGAGGGATGCAGAGGTGGTTCTACAAATTATAACTTTCCAACAAGAAAACCCACAAGTAATACCATGTTAAGCCACTGAGGAAACAATATAGCTGAACCTCTGCACCAAAAGTAGGCAACTTTTGGTTATATTCCTTAGGTTGTATTCCCGCCCAGCATTGCCTGTCTGGCCTGCCTAATTCAGGGGCATGAAAATCATAATTGACTGCTCTGTCTAGACATGCCCTGATATTTCCTGACTAGGAAATCCAGCCTAACTATTCCACACATAAATGTTACCCAATGGCATTGGCTTCATTTTCAGCAAAGGAAACTCAAAACTGCCCATTTCCCACCTGTGCTGAGATATGCTCAGTGCAAAAGAAGTATGTAAGTGAGGCCCACAGCCAGATTCCCACAACAAAAACTGCCAAGGGGGGATGCCTAGGAAAATATGAAGAACAGAGAGGATAGAGTCAGCTATTCCCCTGGAAGACTTTGCAGTTTCTAGCAAGCTCTTAGATCAGAGCCAAAGCCTGGGATGGTGTGGATGTGCCTCCAGCATCTGCCGACTGTCTGCAGTCCTTCCTTAGCTGCTCTTCCCATTGGAGCAGATGTGAGACCATGTGGCACAGGTCCTGCCAACTGTATGCCAATGGTGAGAAAAGGGTGGATTTCTCAGTTTTAGTAGTTGTAGCCAAACTGCAGCCTTCTTGCACCTCTCAGGTGACCTCCTGGCTCATTCTGGTATAACAATGATTGCTTGCACATTCCCCCAAGTCCATTGTTGGGAGCTGACAGAGCAGCAGTGTACTCCAGGAACAGCTTTCAAGACCCTCCATAAGTGAATGGAATAAGGTGTTTCCCTGTTTCATCTCCAACCCATACTCTGCCAGTTGAAATTTATCATCTCCTTTTACCTCAATAGAGCAAGAACTCAGTATGCAAAACAGTGAAATGAGAGCGTTCATTTAAAGGAAAAAGTAGAAATTGCAGGAATAACAGGACTACTTTTGTTTAAAATGTTATGCAAAACATGACGAATGAGTAGAAACAGCAACAACAGAGTATTCAGAGTGCACTTCTGTAAATCTACTTAACATCTACAAACTGAGTGTGATGTCTCTTGAAAGCAGATTGGAGTAATCTAGGAGTCCTTTCCAAGGAGGAGAAGGGGACAGATAGCAGGGGAGACTGGTGATTCTTTGACTTTCTTCAATTTTCCCTGCTTACAATGGAAAGGTTCATGGACAATGTAATCCCTACCAGTTGTGTGTGCATAGACACTAGGTTCATCACAGTTAAAGTTCAGGAGACTTTGGTAGTATGCAAACCTATGAAATAAGAGCAGGAAGGATTCATCCTCAAGTGTCCCATATTTATATTGGACAACAATTTATAACAGTTGCAATGTGACCAGGAGTTCTCATCTCTCTCTGTTTTCTTGGGAGCCTAGCAAAATTCAGTGTTCCACTAAAGACAACAAGCTATCTTTCATCACTCGAAAAGAACCCCAGCCTCCATGGAAACAGAGAGTTTCTAGTTTTCACAGAGGCATACAATCGGTTTCTAAGTTCCTGGAAGTTCAGCAACTGACAGGCAAAATTAATATGAACTTCCCACTTATTGTTAAAAAAAACTCTCCTAGAAATGTATAATAGTAGCAAATCCAAGGGCCATTCAGAAATAGAAAGTGATGAGATTTCTAGCAGGCATTTCCAGAACTAATGAGCAAATAGTTGCCTCTGCTCTGGGTAGTCTGGTATGTGAGGGCATGCTCTGGTTACCCCTTGATGACACAGCACCCCATTTCTTTGCTGCTTCAGGGGTTGAATGTATGCATTTAATGTGCTTGCACTAAACCCGTATGTTCACATGGGTAGCTTTGAAAGCTAGAACAGGGATTTGAGAGCACAGTGCTCTGAACAGTGATTACATGACACCAGCAACACTTCTGTTCATTGCTCTGTGTTTACCTTCAAGAAAAAAGAAGTAAAGTAAAAAGGAAAGGAAAGGAAAGGAAAGGAAAGGAAAGGAAAGGAAAGGAAAGGAAAGGAAAGGAAAGGAAAGGAAAGGAAAGGAAAGGAAAGGAAAGGAAAGGAAAGGAAAGGAAAGGAAAGGAAAAGAGTTGAAGATGTCCATGCTTTGGCAAACACATCATGACATTTTCCTTGAGGGCTCTGGGCAAGCAAACTCTCAGTCAAAGCACCTCAGCTGTTACATTTGAAGAGGTCCAAATCTAGATTACCCTTTCCCCAAAAGGAATTTTTCATCTATCTAGATCTCCCTTTCCTTCAAAAACTTGTTTTGTCAGAGGAAGAAAAGAAATCCACTAAACTTCCTCTGCAGAGAAGGGAAACACACAACAGCTTAAGGGCCATCCTCAGTTTTGATGAAAATTTTCAGAAAACAATAATTTCCCAACTTACAAGACAGGCTGGTGGATATTGCAGAGACCATGAGGCCAGATGGGCTGTGGGGTCAGAGGTTTTAAAAATAGTTCCTTGGATCTTTGTATTTGAGTTTATTCTTCTCCTGGAATAAGACTACACACAGGAATAGTATTTTGGGAGTAATTTATGCACAGAGAAGCTTTATGCTCAGCCTCCTACTGAACATTTCAGCAGAAAACCTAGAGGAGAAAGAGTCTAGAATGAATCAGAGGTGGAAAGAAACATAAGGATCATCCCAGCGCCACATGAGGGGAATGTGGCTAAGCCAAGGACAGAGCTGAGACTTTCCAAATCTCAACCCAGACCTAACTCCAGCCTCTTGACCTGACTACTCTGCTCACCACTCTATTTGACATCCAGGCCAAAACTCTGCTCTCTGAAGTATTAATTCTTTCTTCTTTTTTTCCTGATGGTGCTTAAAAATAAAAGCAGCACTTCTTGAGCAGATACCATGGAGAGGTTAATAAGTAGAAAACATTTTTCGATCTCCAAGTATTGGATCATCCTTTGTTATGGCAACAAAACTTGTTATTCCTTGTTTCCTCTGGTCTTTTATATGCATCATAGTCATCAAGGTTTCAATCCAGCTTACAGTAAACATTCAAAAACCTCAGGATCTTAAAACTTATTTGTTGAGTGACTGGTAACAACATTTAAAAAGACAAGAAAGAAGAAAGTGTGTCAAAGACCCTTGTGTCAGAAGAACAGAGGGGACCTTTAGAGTAGAAGAACCCTTGTGCCTCCAGAGAAACCATAGATAGAGCTTCGGGTCAGGAGGTTGGAACATATGATCTCTGGAGGTCCCTTCCAGCCAACATGATCCTGTGGATCTGCAACACCAAGAAACCCACAGCAAACACAGCCCAAGCATGGGCAGATTGGGAGCTCCAAACCTGTGAAATGCTGAGCTTTGCTTGGTTTCTGTCCAAAACAATAAATCTTTCCTCATGGAGGCCATGCTAAACTTGGACCAAGTTTGCAGAAAGGTTTGCCAAGGTTCCACAACAAAGTTCAGAACAAATGCTGAAACCAGGTGTGCTACGCTTTTCAAGAGATTTATTACAAGAAGTTCAATAGGCATCTACCATATATCTCTTACCTGCTGTGGCAGAGCTCTGCCAGTTCAGAAATTGGGCAGGAGGCAGACTAGGAGCCCACAGTCTTCTTTCTTCTAATGAATTTAGTGAGTAAATTGTTCAGGGAAGCTCAGTCTATCATGCTGCCTCTGGGACACCTTGCCTGGCAATATGGCTCTGTAAAACATACACAGGAAGTTATAAATTCTTGGGTAGAGAAACCACTTTTTCTGTTTTGTAATTGTAGTGTACCTAGTTGCTTAAGTGACCAGAGATGCTAGATAAAACAGGGAAATGTTCCCCAGTCTGCCGTGTTCACTCCTAATGAAATCCCAGGACTTCCTCTTGCTATTTTATTTTGCTGGAACATACTTACTTTACTTCAGCCAGCACCATATGCATATCCCCTCAGTTGCTTAGACTACCAAAAAAAAAAAAAAAAAAAAAAAAAAAAAAAAAAAGAAAAAAGAAAAAAAAGGAGAATAGTGCTTTTGAAAATAAATTAGGTTTCAGCATTTTCAGGACAAGACATTCTCATTTCAAAATATGCTATTTCATTTTTGAAGGAATGAAAACAGAAGGAATACAACCTGCTTCATTTGACATGTGTGATTTAATCCTAGAAGGAAAAAAAAATCTAAAAATAGAATGACTGTTGGTTTGGGTGACACCCCCCCCCCCCAAGAAGCAACTAAAACAATTTGGAGGACCTGGCCAACAAAAAGAAAAAAAGATCACTGATTGTGTAATCACATTCAGCAATTCAATGATTCACAATCATTGAGTAATGATCATTATCACATTCAGTGATTCAGTGATTCACAATCATTGAGTAATGATCACTGATTGCTTCATCACTAAAATATCAGTAACTATTTGTTCCTTTCCGCTCTTCTTTGTCTTCCCTATCTAAGCCATACTGTCATGCATAGATGCTGACTAGATTGAGAGAATATTCCTCTTTTCACAGGGAATTTCTGACATTTTAGTATTTTCTCTGTGCCCTGAAACAGCATAAAAAAAGTTGAAATCCCAAATATAACTCTAGAACTACTGTTTAGGAATATATATATATATATATGTTATTTAGAAAGGTCAGAATTAAAGCAACATTTATTAGATGGTTTGACACACTGAAGATCAAAGGGAAGTTGAAATGACTGCAAAATGCTTACTTCCATGCCTTTGTTACAGTAAACCTAGCTTTTCTGAATGCTTTGTCTTACGGAGAGAGTGCATAATCTCTACTCCGCTACTGGCTGGAAACACAAAGATATTTAGGAGATGCATCTCAAAATAGTCACTCTGTTTCTTATACTCATTCCTGTAGCATTCATAACTACTCACTGCTTGAGATGAAATGCTGAAGTAGGTGGGCCATTTTATATCCTACAGTTGTTGGGGGCGGGGGCAGCTCTTCTTTGGACCATGCAAGCGTGCCCATAAATTAACACTATTCCCATGGAGTAATGCCAGGTCAACCAGCACAAAAGTCACTTTTTGCCTCATGGGCACTGAGGTCCTCTTGAGAATGCAGCCATAATAAAGAAAAAGAGCCAGAATTGCATTTCCCCTGAGGGAAGTTGAAGTATATTCTGAATTGATTTGAAACCAATCCAATCAAAAGAACAAAATATTCCCCGATTAGGTCAAACTGACCAAAATGAAGTGTTTCATTTCAGGTTCCTCTCTCCCCACTCCTCAAAATAAAATAAAAAAAATATAAAATGAAGAATGTGGAAGTTTTTCAGTACAATCACATATCTTCCCCATGGAAAGTAGCAAATTTGTGGAAGTGGTAAGTTTTCTTGGAAAAATCTTTCTCACAAGTACTTCTGAGCTCTCCACACTGTGCACAGCCTCTGTAAGGTCCATCACTGATTTTGGGGTTTCCCAGGAGTTGTGGCTCAGCTGGCTCTTGTTTCTGCCCCTGAATCAAGCTCCTTACTCAGAGGATGTGTCCCAAAATCCACTATAGACCACAAAACATCCTTGGACATCATGAGTCTGAAATCTTGACGGACCCAAATTTTAACTCCATCAAATGCTGACACCTCCCCCACTACCTTTTTTTGTACTTGCCTTTCGGCAAAAACAATATGTAAAATTAATGTATAAAATAAGGTATACAAATAATGTATAAAAATAATCTGTATGTGTGTGCATGTATAAATTCTCATTTTTATTGGTAGAAAACACCACCATCTTTGGGGAGTATCTCTGCCCCATGGATGAAGCAGAGGCAATCAGGCCTCATACAACATGGAATCATTTTCACTGTTGTTTTATCCCTGGCTGAATGCTGAAATACAGCCATCTGTGCTGTGCTTGCATGACAGCAATACACAAGGCTCCTGGAAAATAAGAGGAAAACAGAAGGCATTTTTCCTCTTTATTTCCATAGTTCCGCTTGCAGCACCACCTGAGTATCTTTCATATATTGTTCTCACATTGCCTGGAAAAAACAGGGTACAGCTGTTAGCCCCACGTCCTTTGCAGCAAGCTGAAATACCAGATGATACATTAGATTTTCAGAGGTACCTGAGAGTAAAAGACATGAACGGCAAAATGCCTTCTCCAATAGTGACCACAGATGCTCTAGGGAAACAGGAAACAGTGCAAGTGAGAGAGGGTATCTGTCAGCAATCAGCCACTGAAGCACCTTTTCTGCTCCAAAAAGCTGGCTTTTAGAAAAGCCTTTGCAAGTGCTTTCCGTGATAGATCAGCTAGCCAAGGAATTGTGCAATTAGATGTCAAACATATTTGGAGAACAAAATGTGTAAACAGATGTAATGCAACAATACATGTTTATTTTTGAAAGTGAATCCAAGCAAATCCATCCATGGCTGCTTTGTGAGATGAATAAAAACTGCCAGCTTAAGACTCCTTACACTATTTCTTCTCTCTACCCTTTCACTAAAGACACGGGATGAAAGGTTTTTAATAAAACCCTCTTTTTTTGTACATATATATATCAAAGTTTGAATAAATCTTTACTATAATCCAAAGAATGCAGAGAATTGTAAAAGTTTACAAAGGGTCACTTCTCACTTGCCCCTACTCCATGAAGTGCAGTTTGATGTCCTGTAGTTTATAGCTGTATGAAGGAAACACAACTCTTCTGCATTCAGATTGGCTGTTAATGTTGTAATGATGTTTAACTGCTGACAAATGAATTACAGGTGGAGAGCGCATTGCCCATTTAAGACAACAACTGTTCAAGTTAAAAAATCTGCCATTTTTATTTGGTTGCTTTTTGTTGCTGTTTCTTTTTAATTCCCTCAAGCAAACAGATTAAGGAACATCATAGCCTGTCAAGTAATGCATGTTTGTAAAAACATCACATCTCTTTGATGCGTCTATCATGCACTAGACAGGAGAGAAAGGGGTTTTCTTTCACTTGCAGTGTAGCTTCTCTTTATTTTTTACCACTAATTATGGAATTTCTCATTAAAATAACAAGAAGCACGTCTGGCTGAGATTCCAGCACATGTTTTTACTTTTGGAAACCAATGGGAACCGTATGCTTTCTTCCTTCTTCCATGTCCCATGTAGCAATGGCAGCATCTGCATCTGTGTGCAGCTCCGCCATTCGCACCACCAGGCACGCTAGGAGGCAGAGAAACCTTCTCAAAAGCAGGCCCAATTCATTCTGGGCTTTGGGCTGAGGCAACGTTCACAGGCTAATTATAAACCTTTATAAATCACACTGTTCCACAGTTTTCTTGATTGTCTTTTTATTTCTTTTCCCCCTTAGGCCTTCCTCCTCTCTTCTTCCTCTCCCCTCCCTTCTTGCCCAACTGCATTTTTCTCATGGCAAAGCTAACTCACACAGACCTGCAGTGGTTATTTATAAACTCTCCTTGAGTGCCAAAGCGCCATAAACAATCATTTCCCTCCAGTTTACAGGAACATTCAAAGTGCTCCGAAACATATTTTCAACATAACTCATCACTTTGAAGATACGTCCAAGCTTTTGTTCGCATTTATTGACAGGAAGTTGTTTTTCATTGCTCAAATCAGGAGAGGGATGATGGGGGGAAAGAGAAGGAAGGGTTTGCCAAACAGCTAGAGTAGTGCCCTTCAAAATTACACATTGTATTCTTGGCACTCGTGTTGAATTGCCTCGCCCATCCATCCACCCGTTGTTCCCACTCTCCCTTCGCCTTGCCTCAGGGCTAGGCCTAACTTTTCTAACTTTTCCCCTCTTTCTTTCACGGGGGGGGGGGGAGGGGGGGAAGAGAAATTACAGCTTAAAAATGGGTAAATTAGAGCAAGGATTGATGCAGGCAGGTGAGAGGGGAAGAGAAATCTTGCTCTGTTATCCAGTGCAGAGATATAAGAAGAGGACATTTTTGGTCACTTTTTCTGTCCTTGGCCCTGGAGAGCAGGGGTCAGGCAAAAGCCCCCATTTCATCTCCCAGGGACAAGCATATGCTATGGAATAG
Organism: Rhea pennata; assembly: GCF_028389875.1. Classification (NCBI taxonomy): domain Eukaryota; kingdom Metazoa; phylum Chordata; class Aves; order Rheiformes; family Rheidae; genus Rhea; species Rhea pennata. Next base: position 42,682,225 of record NC_084668.1, on the reverse strand, counting down.
ACAAGCACAGCATGATCATCCCCTTTCGCAACTTGGAGGCTTAGGGGAAATCGTGACTCATCTGGGGGGAGGAGTGGGAAAGAGGGTCCCTGGCTGAATCACCAGGCTCCTGCAGGGCAGAGCTCTCTAATTCTGGCTCCAGATGCAGGATACAGAGTTTCACAAGAGGGCTTGCTGGAGGGCCCTCCACAGAGATAGGCAAGAGTTTTGCCAGGTGGCCAACTGAGGATTGAGTGTCCCCAAAGCTGAAGGGTGAGGGAGGCACTGGGAGGAACCAGGCAGACAGTGGTGAGAGAGGGACAATCCAGATGCCTACGTGCTACCTACTGTGTGCCAGGAGAAAGGAACAGATGCTTCATTCATTCCTGCCTCAGCTTCGAAGAAAGGTCTTCCAGACATGTTTTCTGTTGGCTTAAATCAACCTGAAGTTCAGTAAAAAGCAGTATCTCCTCTCAATGGGCATAGTGATCCTTTCCTGCTCCAGGGGCTAGTACTGGTGGAGAGAGCCAGAAGAGGAGCAGGAGAAGTCCCCAGGGCACACATGGAGGAGGCAACAGAGGAGGACCTTGACCAACAAAGAGACTCCCACTAAAAGAAAGCACCACAGGAAACCTTATGGGCCAGTTGAACCTCATGGACACATTTGAAACTACTGAGCAGCCCTGGCACAAATCACCACTGTGCTATTTAATAAGGAAAAGGGAGATTTTAAATAAGGTTGTATCAACCTTTTTATATTGACAGTGGGACTGGTTATTATATACTGTGTGCCCGAGATTCTTCCACTGAAAGGAGTGTAATGCAACACTGGGGGCAATTCTTGATTCCACTTACTCTCAATAATTATTACTTCTTGGCTTGTTGTTACACTATATAATGTAATGTTATTGCCTGGAATGGTATGTTAACTTAGTTTTTACCGATACCATGTGTTCTCCCTCTTTTATACTGGTAGTGTGTCAAGAGCTGTTTTTCTAAGGATGGTCAAGGGAATACGATTCTAATATTACTGTAGATGATATAAAAAGTTTTATAGACAATATTCTACGTTTGAACTGGGACCCCAGAATTCAAACATGAGGGCCTTAATAAGATATTTGAATTGCATGTTTGAAGGCTCAAACTGGCCAGTGAGGTAGAAAATGTACTTGATTACAGGCAATTGCCAGTTTGAACGTCAAGATGCTAGAACCACACGTAGGAGGAAAAAAAAAAAAAAAAAAAAAAACAACTCTGAAGGCTGAACTTACAAGATGGAATTTCAGGCATCATGGGACCACATTTCTTACTGTATTATTCCCAGGAGTTGACCCGTAAAACTGGGTCAGCTAATGTGATAGTTGCTATCTTTGCTGGCAGGGCTGGGATAAAACTGAGGTCTTCCAATACTCAGAACAGAAGTTTCTGTAGGAGCTGTGGAGAAAGATGCAGTGATGCTTCCACATGTTTCATATACTATCTGGCCTGGGCACAAGAAGTTGTACACAGAAGTAGACTTTTTTATATCGTAGTGCAGAGATGTAGAGATAAGGGCTGGGCAATGACTCCCTGCTTGCCCAGTCAGACAGAAGAATAAGGACTAGCTCTCGGTGGTGCTGCAGTGCCCCCAGACAACAGTATGGTGCAGAACACAGCCCTGTCAACACTGGCAAACAGAAGATTCAGGGACTGCACACTCATTCATGGCATTTGGCATGACAGCTCAGGTGGAAGAGCAGAACTGAGCTGGGCTTTTAAAAATTTCTGCCAGGACCAGCGTTCAAGGATTGGCTCTAACAGCTTATCTGCTTGGCATCAACATATGCAGTACCATTTCTTCCTCAGGTATGTATCTGGAGTTACAGTCTACCTCTGTTCAGCTGTTCCTGTTTCTATGAGCAGCTGGAGCAGACGGGGATTTTGCAAGTCTTTCTACTGCATTCAAGATTTCTGCTGTTTACTAATAGCATCCTTTCCTTTTCAATCATCAAGATATTTCTTGCTATATTGTACAGCGGAACAAGCCCAGTGTGCAAAAGGAGGGGGTTTTGAAGACAGATAGCAACAACAGACACAGTTTTCCAACCCCATCGAACTTTTACGAGCACTTCCATAATGGCAATTCCAACACTTGGGCCATAACTGCAGCGACAGTTGGTGCCTAATACATCATAATCTGCTTTCTATTTTAAAAAAACCCAACAACAGTGTTTTATTTATTGCAGGTGATTACCTTCGCATGGGACTAACATGTCTGGAAATTCCAACACCTTTGTCTCCAGCAACAGGCGGGTTTCTGCTGTCTGACAGTGTGTTCATCATTGTAGTCATCACAGGGGCTGCGCTCTGCTAATTTTGCAAGTCTCTTCACTGCCTTGAAGTGCCACATACTCACTAGTACAATGATTGCTAGAGAGTCAGTGCTTTCCTTGGGGTTTCTGGCACCCTCAAGTGGGGCTATTTTTGGAGATTAAGGAGTGAACATTTGCTTCTAACTTGGGATAGCTTCAATTGTGCTGCATGCTGGCAGCACATTTTTCATAACTTGGTGAATACATACTCAAACTCAGGCAGATGTACATCTGTTTTTCTCTCTCTGGACATTGCCTCTTTTATTCACTTTCAAAATCCCATTGAAGCTAACTTTTGGGACATCCTTTACTTGTCTATGATTTTTTCATCAATTGCTTGTTGCAGTTTGCAACGAGCACAAGGAATAAGAACAATCAATAGTTTATGCTCAGTGGGAGCACCCGGAGGGGAGAGACAGCCTAGAGTGTGGCTGTGGTGCCTCAGGAGTGCCAGCTGGCATAGGGCAGAGCAGCACAGGTGATCCAAGGTTGATGGCTAGAAGCAGAAGGCCTCCCTAATCAAGAAAAGACAGGGGCTTAGGAGATGGAGTGGAGCAGTAGGTGCACAGCAGTTCACCAGGAGGAAGGTGAGAAAGTTATGCTCTTGGTCAGCTCTGTGCTCAAGCACCTTTAGGGCAAGAAGATATGGGTGACACAGATCCTACAGAAGACCTTAAGGCCTATGGGGTAGTAAAAGGGGTGTCCCAGGGCATCTAAAATGCCACGAGACAGCCACAATCCCACTCCTGATGTCCACTCTCCTGTAGGCAGTGATATCAGGATTTGGTGTCTTCCTTTTGGGGAGATGATGTCCACACAGAGTGGGTTGGTGTGATGGGCTGTGCATGTTTCCTCTGCTTTTCACACTGACACAGAATGAAACCCACAAATGCAACTATCAGCTGTAGCAGCAGCTTTCTGCACATCATGATTTTCTTCTCTTAAGGAATGGCAGAGCTCTTTCCAGCAACTTTTTTGCCCTAAAATGGTTCACTGACAGCAAATAACCAAAACATTGAGTCAATAGGCACTGGCGCAATTGATGGCTCACTCAGAATCCTGGAAGTGAGTAGAAGGGATCAGCAATATCACACATCCATGGTGTGAGCTCTGCCTACACCCCCATGTACAGTAAAATAATGAAAATCCTAGTCATTGACTTATCTAGAACTCCTCATTTTGGAAAGTGAGTACAAAGCTTGTTAGTTTTAAGGCCAAGAAGTGGGCAAGATAATGTGAATGGATCTTGGATGAAATGCTAGCTTGGATGAAGTCATTAGTCCATAAGCTTCAGCCAAACCACTGACTTCCCAAAGCACAGCTAAGCTGACACCAGCATGAAGACATGGCCCAGAAGTCTTCCAAAGCCAGAAGAGTCCAATACCGAGTGTAACTGACAAAGAAGACATAGGTATTCCCAAATACTCCTTCTCCTACTCCATACATGAATAATAGTCTCTTTGTTAAAAAAAAAAAAAAAAAAAAAAAAGCAAGCAAAGAGAAATGCACACACCTGAACTCTCTCACCAATACAAAGAAGGTTGCTCTTATGCACCCCTATTGGGCTTCCTGAATATGTCCCCTCCCTCTGCCCCATCTCCTCTGAAGTACTAGCTACAAAACTGTGGAGATCTACCATCACCTAGCACCTTTCAAACTCCAGTAACAATTTCTGTCCCATCTTACAGACTGGTCATGTTCTGCAGTGACATAGCCATGAATATTACAAACAAAAAGAAATTAGCATGAGGGCAGGTTTCAGGAGACAGTTCCTTTTACTTTCTGTGAAAACAAAGCTCCCTGTTTCACCCCAGCTCCATAAGACCATGGAGAGCCCATTGGAAGCAGTATCTTATGTTTGACAACCAGCAGCTTCTGGCCCTGTACATGACCTGTAGAAACTGTCATTGGTATAAGCTAAAAATGCATCATTGGGACCACAGACCCAGATAAGTTCTGCCTGGGCCCCTGCCAGCTCTCCTCCCTCCCACTTGCCTTCTAGTGACTGGGAGAAGATCACTGCTGCTACTCAAGCAATCGCTTCTGGGATTTAATGGGAAGTGATTCCATCCTAAATCACTGGAAACCTCATTTAAATTCTTAGAGAGGTGATTTTGCTTTGCAGTGCTTTCTGGCTTCGATGCTAGGGAGATTTCAGTTCTGGTCTCAGACTGCTTTTCTTTGCACTATTTGCTTCCCCCCCTCTATACCTTGATTTTCCCACCTGTAAAATCAAGATAATGCTTCAAAATTCCTTTACAACTTACTCTGAGCTCTCTGAAAGAGAAGCCTGAGGTATTATTATCTTTAAGAAACACTTAAAATGGTCTGAAAATACTGGCCTATAAATTTATAAACAGCTAAGAGACTTAAGACAGTGAAGTGTGAAGAACAGTCTATCTGCAAGGTTACAGCTACTGCTCCTAGTTTCCCTCTCTTATGTCTTACAAACTATAAAAAGCCCAATTTAGATGGGAACAGTTTTCAAATGAATGCCTGTTTCTTAATGAGTGGAAAAAAGAAAAAAATGTCTGTGTGCATGTTCACATCCAGTGATTGCAGAGAGAGCTTGTTAGCAGAATGTATGCAGAACTGCATATGGGAACATGGGGGCCTTAGGTGATGCTGGGAAATATTGCTTTGCTATATTTATTTTTCAAATGAAAACCTGACCTGGAAAACATCAGTCTTGTTCCAGTATGAGGAGGCATTTTTTTTCTTTTCTATTTGGGCCTCACATGCAATCTTCTGAAGCTGAAATTGAAATTTCATGCTGCTGAGAGCTTGGGACATCTTTTATGGATCAAACTAATGCTCATCTCCAGTCCAGAGATGAGTAATGAGGCCAAATGCTTTTTTGGAATTGTGATCTTTTTGTTTTTGTTGTCTTTAGGTTCAGCTATGGGGAGGGGGTGGTATCCAGCAGGCAGGAGCATCCTCCTAGTGATCTGGTAAATGCATTATCTAAACACAGTCTGCTGTAGCAAACAGGCGAGCCAAAGGAGATGAAGGAAACCACATTAAAAACATGATGAAAGTTGCCTCCAGGCTCCTTATGTCACACTTGGGCTTTGGGCTGTTGGAGTTTTTATTTCTTCCCTTTTTCCCTTTTAATAAAGCACAACCTCGCATTCTTCACTTTGGTGTTAAAGGCTGAGAAGACACCTTGGCTCCTCCCCTTAAGCATACACACATACAGCCAGTGGATGCTTCTTGCCTCCTGCCCAACGTGCAAGTAGAAGGTACTTTTAATCCTCACAGACCAATGGACATCAGGTTCCCAGATCCCACTGCCTTTTTAGGGCCTTCAACAGCTGACCTGCCTCTTTGGATGGAAACAAAGTGACTTCCACAGCAAGTAGTCAGTAACACAAAGAGGAAAAGAGCAATATCAGGTGGGGATTATACCCACTGAATAAAGCACTGGAGAGGGGAGAGAAAAAGGCGAATCCCCGAACATTGCCTCATTCTGCCCCAACAACAGAGATAAATACAGTTCAGAAGTGGTTTATTTTTGGATTAAGCCCCCTCGGTTCTCCTCCACCCCCCAAAAATGATTGATTTGATTCTGTTGTTCTGTAGTCCAACCTAACACACCAAAAGCTTTGAGTTTTGCAGCTCCCTCCCTGCTCCTTCAATCACACAGGTGTAACTGCTGTAAAAGCAAGGCTGAGGGAGAGGAAGGAAAGGCAACAGGAGAGAAAATAGGGGGAAAAGTTGAGGCTGCAAGCGCGCACATCTGCTTTCTGACTAATTCAGGGTATGGCACACTGGTATGGGTCCCTTTTTATTGCTAACATTCCTTATAAGTTAGCAACATTTTTTTACTCCCTTTTCCTCCAAACTTCAGCTGTCCCAGAGGAATGTTTAAATTATTATGGAATCCCAAAGGAGTTTGCCGCTTCCCTTTTTAATTTGTTCCATGCTCATTGCTGTTTTTAAAGCAGTGCCCAGTTTACTCTTTCCTAAAGGCAAGCCCAGGTCTCCTTGTTCAGGCTCTGGCACAGAATTCATTGTAACTTTGTTCCCAGATCCCTATGGGTTTATAGCATGGCTATAATAATTCACTTGATGTTGAAATTTGCCATTACCTGCTCTGATTTTTGAGCTTTCATTTAAATAGAAATGCTTAAAAAAGACCGAAACCAACAACAAAAAAAGGCATTAGTGGCTTTTTTTCACTTGGCCAGCTTTCACAGACAAGCTGCGATCCTGTAAGGCCATGTGAGCCATAGAAAGCTTTCGGTGTTGAGCCTTTAGCTCAGCCTGTTATCTTCATAGAATTGAGAGCTAGATAGAAAAAAGTCAAAATGGGGCAAAAAGAAGACTGAAATCACATTTTGACCTTCACGTTTCAACAGCAGCAAGGATGGAAGATGCTGGAGCACAACAGGGGAGCTTGATATTTTTACCCCAACAGCCCAAATTTGCCAGCAACGGGATATAAAACAGAGGCTTCTACCGGTTACATTCATATAGTGAAATCCATATGATTATATCTCTTTCTCCTTACTGCTTCTGTATTTGTTTCCCCCATTCTCTTTAATAGAAGTCTTTAGGTGAACAAATTTAGGAGCTGATAAAAGGCTCATGCAGCTGAAGCTGTGGTGTCTCTCTCTCTCTCTCTCTCTCTCTCTCACACACACACACACACACACACACACACACACACACACACACACACACACAGACACAGACACAGACACTAACATACAGCCGGGCAGTTAGTTAATTACACAGAAAGGTCACAGCATGGTTAAAAATGGAGATCAGCACCACTTCCAAACTTCCCACTTCCCAACTCTATAAACAGGGCTGGAGGCAGAGAGCAGCTGCCAAAAGTCTTGCAAACCAACTGCTTTCAGATCTACCTTCCTGGGAATAGTTGTTGGAGTAAATGCTCAGAGAAAAGCAGGCATTTTTTTTCTCTGTGGCTGCCTGTCATTTCTAGAAAGGACTGCAGTGATAGGAGTCCTTGCTATAGATCTTTCTAGGGAAAAATAGTAGCTCAAGGCACCCTTTTATTTTCCCGTCCTGATTGCCCCTTCAGTGAGGGCCAAGGTAAGCACCTGTGCTATTTTTAGCATGCAAAGTTATTCAGTCAGCACTACTGAAGCTTATCAGGGACCTTTTTCAGCTACTTGTGCTTCAAAGTGTTAATTCCCTTGTGCACAGTCAGCTCTTTGGTATGGCTGGCCTATAAAGAGGAGGAAGGAGATGAAGTGGAAAGGGTTTTATCAGGAAGGTCTGCAACAAATACGTGGAGCACAAGTCCAGTCGCCGAGGCATAGCTGAGAACTGATGTAGTTTGTTCCCACTGCTTGTCTTGGTGATTCCCAATGGTTGGCCCCAGGTGCAATCTCTCTCCAGGTCTCTGTGCCCATTTTCTGTATCTGCTATCCCAGGTCTACGGGATGGCTCCTCGTGAAGAGCCAGTGCTGTGCAGTTCTCCTTCAAACAGTTTATCAGCAGGAAACAAAAGGTTAAATACAAATCAACATCTACCTGAGAGAGGCCTGAAAAGGTTATTTCTAGTGTCTTTGAAACCTGGAAAGAAGTTTCATGGGTTGGCATGCTGCATTTCTTTGACAGCTGCAATCAGGGCTGGTCCTAGCCCTGGAAGCAGAGCAGTGGCAAGATCAGATTTTCATATCTCAGGAAGAAAGCACCTCTCTTTCTCTCCCTGCAATACCTGCTGTGATGCCTCTGTACCCTCTGGCCACTGCTACAAGGAAAGGCAGTGCTGGCAGAAGGTAAGGGATTGGCCCAAGGACATGCAGAAAGTAGGCAGCCGGAAAAGGACTTAAATTCACCCTTCCCCAAACCAGGGCTGCAGCTGCTGGCCTTCCCTTTTTTCTGCTATAAGCATAGTACAGGCCTGTCTCTCTAGCTCTGATTCATTGGCCTTATAAGCATCTCTTAGCAACAGTTGTTTCCAACCTAATGACATCAAAAGCCTCAGAACCAGAGTAGCACATGACTGCACAGAAATGAAATCTATGGCAACTGAAAAGCATCTGAGAAGGCTTTTCTAAATACCGAATGAAGAAAGAAAAAGGAGGAGATGTTGGAAGGGTGAAGCATCTTCTAACATTCAACAGTGTTAGAAGACATAACAAGAAAAGGCAAGAAAATACTGGCTGCACCTGTCCCTAACACAGCCAATTAACACTTTTCAGCAGAACTTTTTCTTGAATAAAGTACAGCTTGTTAGCGTAAAGATGTATTGTTCCTTATTCATTAAGAAAGCACAGTTCAGTGAAAATACAACACTGCTTTTTGTTGGTGAAAACTACTTTTCCACCAGCTCTAAATCTAACCACCTTAGTGAAAGAATTTTCCATGTCGCTGATGAGATGGAGACTTTTTGTGAACTACAATAGAGGAAAAGGTAAGTATAGTCAAAAAAAAAAAAAAAAAAAAAAAAAAAAGAAGAAGAAGAAGAAAGAAAAAGAAAAAGAGAACTCAGTCAGCAGGAAGTCTCCTATTACTAATGAAGTAGAGTGAGACTGAGCAAGAGAAAACCTGCAAACACATAACCAAACCAAGTTTTGGAAGGCAGCTAGATGAAATGACTTAATGAAGCATGTCTGAGCATGCTGTGCTTGACCATGTAAAGGAAGAGCACTCCAGAGTAGGCAAGGAGATTGATTCATATACCTTCTCTGTTATCTACCAACCTACTTAGGACTGGAGCCCACTTAGATGCTTAACTCCAAGTTGTCAGTGAAGCAAGCCACCCTTAAATACAGACTAAATCTACTGCCTCATCACCCAACTTGTCAGTTCTTTACACAAGGTGGTTTGGTTTTTGGCATGCACAGAAATCTCCCCCCAAAGGCCAAATGAGCCCCAGGGGCTCATATGATATTTCTCAAAAAGTCTTATTCAACCAGGCATGCTCAGAGCACAGCTAACAAACACCATGCTGAATCCAAGATCCCACAGAGGAAAAAGCATTTAATATCTTAAGAAGATCAATGGACATAAATGGGCCGTGAAGCATTTTGAGTGAGAAACCAGAATGTCATTTAAGGATATGAGAGCTGAGAGGTACAGCAAGAGTCATACAAGGTGGTATGAGCCACACAGAGCACAATACTGGCTTTATTTGCCTGTTACTCTTTTCCTACCTGTTACCATTTCCGATACGGACTTTCTTACCCCTGGGGAAATGGGGCTAACTTCCTGCTGTAAGGATGGGATTTTCCAGGGAGCTCTTGGGAGGACATGAAGAAGCTCTAGCACAGCTCTGACACAAGGCACCCCCCAAAGGACAGCTCTCTTCTGAAGATCTGCCAGTTTCTTTTGGTGCATGGAGAAAAATATAGAGCTCCCTAGCAATACATCTGACCTTGACCACCTGCTCATTCCAGAAGTCTTAGTTCCTTGGGACTTCAAATAGGTCTGGAACATTGCAATGCACCCCTTGGATATTTGTGCATGGAGTAGACATGGTTTGTGTCTTTCAAACACATTTATTAAAGGAAATAACTGCTTTGGATAGGCCTGTGTCTGAGAACATAGTAGCTTAGTGCATTGCTGCCCACATAATTAAGACTCATATCACTTCATAGCTTCCTAGAATTAAAAAGGGAGGGAGCTAATCCTAATATCTGATAATCTCTTCTGCCAAGAAGAGAGATTGCTGCTTTTCTACCACCCAGAAGGTAGCTAGCAGATGAGTTAACTCATGTTACTGTTCTCAAAGCTCAGTGAGGAAGGTCACAATTGTACCTTGAGCTGAATGACTATTTCCCTTGCCACTCAAAGCCACATGCCACTTGCCTGCTTTCATATCTCATTATTCAGCTCAGTCCTGGACTTAGGTTTAAAAATGTTTCAATCCGGTCAGCTCCATTAGTTTGGCTTTTGGTGGGGGTTGGTAGGTTTTTTATTTCATTGCAATTGCATGGCTGTATCCATGTGCTGCTTTGAAATGCTCTGTTCACTGGTACCCAGAATCAAAAGTAAGACTTAGGGACAGGCAATCCTCAGGAAATGAACATCCACAAACTCTCCTGTGAACTGGGACAGCTGAAACTACATTCCTTTATGGGGAAAATTGATTTTATATATAATTCTCCCTTCTATTTCTATGTGTGGTATCCATGTTGTTTCAATTTCTATGTGACAAAATGTATTATTGATAGGAACCAGACCTGAGGCTGCTTTAGTACTTAGATATCTAAATACTTGCCTGCAAGTACCATCTATCACTAAAGTGAAAAACCATGTCACTTGCAATGTCCTTTGGGGAGGAGAAAACCACAATTCTTTCAAGATTTGCCAGTTACTTTACAAGTTAAGCCTGTCAGTTTAGCACTAAATCTTAGTCTTAAAATGGTAAAATGAAAAAAAAAATTGTTTCAAAGCTGGAAAATTGAGTTTGTCTGAGATATTTTATGTATTTTATGCTTGTGTTTGGGACTCGCGATGATTGATTTATGGTTTTGGGAACTGTGTGTGCTGACAGTTCCTGGTGTACTGCCTTTACTTTTCAGGCATGGATTAGCTCTACTGTAAACAGGCTCAGAGGAAGAGATGGGTGAGCAAACCACAGTGCTTTCTGCTTTGCCATCACCTCCCATTTACAAGCTGTGGGCCCTTCAAGCAGCCAGCATTCAGCTCCACCAGACAGGTAAGGATTTCCCTACTTGCTGTTAGGCCTAAACAGATGGCTTGAGCTGTCCATGGCCGCCCAGAAGATCAACATCATAAGACCAGAAACTTGCATCTCTTTCTCGGATGGAGCATGAAACCTTTTGCTGGAGGAGATTTGGACCAAAAGCACTTCAGGGTGTAAAAATTAGAGCAGCAAGGATGTGGCCTGGCTGCCAAACACAGCCAGAGAGCGGTGTCAGGTGGCTGCAGTCTCTCTCTGTCCATCTCCCTCACAGCATACGGTGATTTTAAGCTTCCTGGGTATACAAGAGGCACTGAGCAGTTTGCTGTTTCTGTGGCTCAGCTCTGCTTTCATCTAGCTTTTTTACAATCCAAGGGCAGCTTGGAAGACATCAAGAGGCCTGATTTAATGGTACTCTTTTTTCATCTCCCTGCCCAGCCTGTGATAATCATACTGCAGAGTTGCTGGATGAAAACTGATCACTTCAGCCCTTCCTGGGCGATTTTTCTGCAATGAGCTAGTATGTGGCCTTGCTGACTATGCGTTGTGCATGTTTAGGAACATAAATCACACAGCCACACTCACTCAGCTGAAACAAAGCATCACTGGTGCCACTGGAGCAGTGACTGGTGACTGCATAGAGAATCATCCTCTCAGAGTCTTTGTACTTTTCCTTTGCAAATACATTAATGTATGCACTTTAAAAAATCATCTTCAGATGTAGACATGATCTCTGGCCTGCACATTAACTGACTAGGTCAAGGAGCTGCCCAGACTTTCTGCAAGTACTTAATACACAAGCTGCATCTGTTACGGCTTGTGTTTTCTAAACACTTCACTTCGGCCTAAATGAACAGTCTTTGAGTCAAGTAAATGCTGGGACTCTGGTCCTGTGTTTTCACCAGAGTGATCCTGGCAAGGCAAAGAAAAGGATCCAGCTGGGGAAAGGAAGAGGCTGTATTTACATTGCTCCCTGGCAGGAGGGAAACCGTAAGATATGCATTTGAAAGGAGTGGGTCAACAATTCTCATTCACAACATTTAATGAAGAACAGCTTCCTTTCCCCCTGTCATCCCTCAGGACAATTTTCACAGAACTGTCAGATTTCAATTACTTTTTGTGGGTTTACGGAAGAGTAGCAAAGTTCATCTTTTCCTTATTAGCATCCACAGTCAATAAAATAATAAAATTTCTCTTAAGTCTTATGAAGCCAAAAGAGCAAAATAAGAGGAGTGAAAGGAAAGAAGGGTTTATATCCTGGAGGTGGGTTTATTTGTTTATTTGATTGTTCTCTCCAGGCCTAATACTGTTTTAGTCCTACTTATTTTATAACTCCTAGGGCTTTGTCATTAGCCTGTAATTGTATCTTGGCTTGCTTTGCAAAGCAAAAAATGGAGCAGCCTGTGCTGGCCGTTGCGTTCAATCATCTGCTCTTTTGATATGTATGTGCGTGTGTGTGTGTGTGTGTGTGCGCGCGCGCGAGTGCGCATGTGCGCATGCACACGCATGTGTGTCTATTTTATCCTTTCATCTTTATATAAACTAGGAAGTAGAAACCACTGTGATCCTACCGCACCTGACAGCTTTACAGTCCAGACAGCTTTACAGCCTGTTCAAGAGCTCACACTCCTGAGACTGAACTAACAGTGCTGCACAGGGGCTGAGGGAAGCTGTCTAAACCAGATACTGCCTTGAGAGCTGAATGCTGATTGTTTTGTTTTGCCTTTTTTCTCTTTCATTCTTCCCCAACCCCCGCCCCAACACCATTTTTGTCTTGCTGGCAACCCTGGCTGCAAAATTCGGCAGGCACTGCTCTTCCTTTTGTAGCAGATCCCTTTGAAAACACATCAAAAAGCTTCATTAAGTCTGATAACCGAATGCCAGGCAGAAAAAAAGCATACAAATGGATATTTGCTTAGGAAATACTTTTGCTAATTAGCATATATGATCTTCCATCACTAACAACCAGAAGTAGCCACAAGGGATATATTATTAAAAGCTTAACTGATCTGAATAAAGTTGCACATCTGGAGCCAGATGAAATTCTCCTGTTCATGCCCAAGCAAAAGTTTGTATCAGGGGAGCAAAGAGAGTGACAGTTCAAAGCAAATGCAAATAGCAGCTTCCCTTTGTGTCATTTAAAATCAGTAAGTAACCACTCAATTCAGGAACAGGGAATGACTGCTCGGAGGCTGAGTGGGGACTGAACTCCCACTATCCCGTGAAACTGACTGGTGCCAATCTAGCATGGGATCCAGCACAGGATCCAACAGCTCCACAGAAGGTACTTGGCTGCCCCAGGCAGGCTGCATTAGAGATGAGGCTTTCCCTTTATTCACAGATGTCCTTCCCTTCTCCACAAATAATCTGTGCAAATACGAGTGCCAGAAAAGGGAGATTTTTCACAAACTTTTTCAGTTAATTACCTTTTCTGGTCTCTTTGGGATTCAAATCCTGGAGTCTTCTGGTTGCAAGGGTTCATCAGTGCACGGACTTCTCCTTTGTGCACTTCCTTACAGAATGGCTTTGTTTTGATTCCTCCCTCCCTGCACTACAAGCACATGTTCAGAGCAGAGCACTTGATTTCTAGGGCTGTGATTTAGCTTTCTAATGATGCGTGAATGCTGGGGGCAATTCATATTTTTATTTTTGTAAATACATATTCTGTTTCCTTAGGATTTCTTGCAGTGTGAGGTTTAGCACGTTCATTACATTTAGTATTTCAGGATGAAAAAAATGAAAAATAATTATCAGGTAGTTCATGATTTAACCTAATAGCATCCAGGGAAAGGAAAGATGTTCCCCTCCCTGCCAGAAAAAAGAAATAGAAATAAAGAGAAAGAGAGAGAAACAGTGTTTCAAAATATGAAGGCCAAGTGAACAAAGTCATAGCATTTCAAGAGCAATACCAGTAGCAAAGCCCATGGTTTTTCCCCCATGGCTAAAGAGGCAGTGAAAGAAGCCTTGAGACAAGCTGTGCTGTCTAAAATATAGATACATTCTGGAAGATCATCACCACAACAGTGTTATCAACTTCATGATGGGATGAAATTTGTTCAACATACAGATTTTCCTGCCCCTGAAGACATTTAATGTTGCTTGTGAACCATCCATATCTGAAAAGGATTCACCACATACATTCAGAGGTGAGCATGTATTTAAGTCCTCCCTAAGCAGGGATTTTTTTAGGCACATAAATGGCATTCAAAATCAGAGATGCAAAAGAAAACCTAAGTAAAGCTGATTTCCTACTGATTTAAGTACAGTCAAGAATTCAGATCTTGGAGTAAGATTGCAACAGCTTTCACGGTTTCATACATTAACGTTTATCTAATTAGCTAGGGAGGCAGGAGACAGCTCTCACCACTAGGAAAAATATTTTTTGATCAAATCCAGTATAAAGCATTTTATCAGATGTAGCAAAGGATTAATGCTTTGCTACATTAAAAATGGGTGGCTTTTATCTGCCTTCAGATATCAGAAATGCAAGGAATGTCTTTATTCCTCATGGGCTCTCTGTACTTTCCTTCCATTCACGTGGCAATTCTGAGAGGCTCCTTCCTATCTGAGCACTGAAGTGACAGGAAGGCAGAAAATCTGCTGCACTAACATAGCTTTATTACGTGAAGTTCAGAAACGGACTCCCAAAGGAGCCAGGAGGGACCTTCCTATGCTGTGAGATCTAACTACACCTGAAATGCTGAACTGCTGCTGAGCAATCTCAGTGTTTGGATTTTTCTGGGGAAAACTCTATTCCTAAAACACAGTGGCAGCCAAGATGCACAGTGAGGGACACAGGCTGGGGGAATTTGATTGCCTCGGGATTTTACCCAGCCTGTTTTGTCACTGTGACAGAGGGCAGGCAAGCTACGCTTGGGCTGCAAGTTGGACTGCATCATTCAAGAAACTGCAAACTTCTTGACTACATGACTTTATCACAGGGCTGAAAACTTCACAGTTTATGGGGATTTTGGTGCATTTGGCTCTTGTACATGTTTTTTTATATTTATTTCACATTTTACATTATTTTGCATATTTTTTTAAATGAGTGCCTCCCTTTCTTGTAATACAAAGCTTTATTTTTTTGCACTGTGTCCAAGTAATCATGGGCCAAACATTCTGCTCTGGAACAAAGGGAAAGAAGTTCTGTATGTGTCATATGATGGCAAAGTCTCTACAGCACATCTAGGAACATTCCTTTGCCAAGGGCAAAGCAAGTTTTTCAAACACACTCAATGGTAAAGCGAACCATAATAGTAAGACGTGCACATGAACCGTGTGATGGTGGGCCTGTGCAATGACTTGGGCTGAATTTCACATTTTCTCACTCCTGACCTATCCCTGACCTGCTAATTATCTGCCGTCTCACACACTATGATGGCATATGGATTTTTGTGCCTGGCTGAACTCTGGACATGCCCACTAGGTGTCCAGAGAAGACATGGCCACGCTAAGCCCACCTGTACCTCCAAGCAGAGAGATAGAGAGGAGAATGCATCAGACCTTCGGCAAAACTCTTCTCCCTCTGTCTTAAGACAAATTTTGTGACTTCAGCTATTTCTAACAATGTTCTTTCCTACTAGTATAGCTCTGGTAAATTAGCACTACTTTAAGGCCTGCAAGGAGCTATGGCTGAGTGCTAGGATGGAGTAGGAAATGTTGTATACACTTGTCTTGAACTGTAACTTTCCTTCAGCATGTACTGTGGGCTACAGCTGTGGGAAGAAGTGTATCTTTAGCCTGGCATTGCTCAGCTACTCTTATATTTATATAAAAATTTATATATAAAAACATATATTTACATATATCTTATATAGCTACTCAGTTATACTCGGAAGTATCTACTTCTGCCTATCTATTTAAGAGAGTAAGTTATGCATTGATCTGTGTAGCCCTGCCAAAACAGATGTGGCTTCAGAGCCATCAACAAGGAAAACTCAGATACAGAAGGAACCTAAAAAGATGCTTCATACATCGATAGTAGCTGAGCAATAGTTCCCAAGACAGTCACTTTGGGTTCAGAGCACCTAAATTCCACCCAGCTTTAGAGCTGCATCCCTCACCAATGGGAAAAGAGGGAAGTAACTCAGAGGTAGCAGAGATAATAGAGGTGAACACATACAGGTCTGGAGACATATGAACTGCTCAGAACTAGAATGGTCCATGAACAGAATGGTTCACGCTTGCTTGCTTATGTGGCCATTTACAACTTCCACAACATCCCAAAGTCCCAAGGTGTTTAAGAATAGAAAATCCACAGAAGACAGGATTGTGGCCTTCTGTGCAATATTAAATACACTTTATAGCATCCTGGAGAATATCCTGCCAACGCCTATGTCTGACTTGGAATCTTGTTTTCAATTCTGAGTCTAACAATCAGTCCTTCATGAACATTGAATGCAGCACCCTGAGGACCATACCTGATCATTAAACCATTTAGTGCTCCTATAAAAGCCAGCAACAGTGTTGTACATTTATTAAAACCATCTATAGGAACTTCCTCCTTTAACTACTTAGATCTCTACTGACAGGTCTTTCCTGGACCACTGAACACTGTGCCGCAGTTAGCATTTGCAAGTGTAAGGCCTGCTATCCTCAAAGAAGATACTAAACAGTTAAAAAAATGTTATTGATCCTTAATTTTACTGAACTATAAAGCCACCTAATTGGTAGCTTTCCACATGGATGAGATTAGCTTGTCAATCAGGAACCTTCACTGTTAGCTGAGTATGAGATGGGCTCTGATCACCATGTGACCACTACCTGCTAACTGCAGTAGGTGACATCTGGATGCTTAGGTCATGGTGTCAGGAAATGTAAAGACACATCAATTGATTCCAGCCCAAAGAAGTTTACAGTCCAAGACATGTGGGAAGATACAAGAAAAATTTGGAGAAGGGCAACAAGTTTGATGTCTACAGGGCTACCAAAGGTCTGAGAAAATCCTGAAATGCCCTATTTCCACAACACAAAGTTTAGATTGGGTAGAATTAGCGACTTTTAGCCTTTCATTCATGATTCCAGTCTTCCAGTGGTCCCATCACAGTGACAGCTGCTACCAGACATCTGGAAGGCCCTGGCCCTCACAGCATCCAGGTTTGCAGTAAATGCATACAAAACCTGTGCACAAACACAGGTAAGTTCAGAGCACTCCAAATGTGTGCATCATACACACAGACGCATGTTTCTACCCAGGCTATCTCAGGGAGAAGCAGGGCAGCAAGTGAGTGGTACCCCAAAAGACTCAGTTACCCACAGTATAAGACCCAATGGAAGCAGGACCACAAGTCAAAAGTAAGCAGAGCTGCACTCTTTCCTCCTCAGCACAGCTGAAGAAAATCAGGACACTCCCAGATTTATGTAATAGTGAGAAAATAGCAGGGAAGCCCCAGCTCAGATGAGGGCCTAGTTATTGGGAGCTGTCCAGACACAGAGCAAAGCAAATATTTAAGCCACAAAGAGCTTCTATTGAAGATAAGAAGGGAAGTATTTCTGTGCCATGGATGGCTGTACAGCAGAGCTTCTTTCAGCTACTTCCAGCCTAAAGCAGACATACTAGGAATGGGATTTTCAGAAGGACCCAGGTGCAGAATTCTGGCAAGGAGCAGTGTGGAAACTCCCACCCTGAGTTGACTGCAGTCACACAGGAAGGCAGGAGCAAAGCAGAAACTTACCTTTATATTTCTTCAGTCCTGGGTCAGTGATGTGGGAGTACAAATGTGCTGTTCATCACAAACACCCAGCACCTTTCTCCAGGACTACCTACTCACTAGTAAGGGAGTGTCTGCAGTACATGTTTGCCGATTGGTTCATACTGCTTTGGCTATGCTGTATCAGTCTCCTGAGGAGCCTACTTGGCTGTCATGTCTGTACAGAGTCAAGCAGAGATGACATATGTGGCCCTCCCTTTGGCACATTGGAAAACTCAAGGCATGCAAGGGGAGAGGAGGAATTATCAGATGGATCTTTGAAATCTAATGCCTGAGAGTGGTTTCAAAAGCTCAAGTAGAGTCAGTCCCCTATGAAATACTGGCTTCTTGCCTTCATTCATAATGCCCTTCATCTGGACACTTGGCAAAGTGGCCTTACCTTCCCTGCATTTTAAGGAGCTCCCAAGACAAGCCTTGCCCAAGCTTCAGCCACTCTGACCCACTATCTCCATCTCACTCATGGAAGTGGAACCCCAGAACCCAAATGCTCCTGTCTATCCATGCATTCTGAAAGCTATAGGGCCTATTCTCTTGGTGTTACCTAATTGCCAGTTTGTCTCTTCAAAGATACAAGAGGCTGAAACCTGCATTTGGTTTTGTCTCTGAGTCAAGCAGGGGGAAAATCTGCCTGTGTTGGCATTTCTCCTTCCAGACAAACTTCATTTGAAAAGCACAGTGAAAAAAAAAGAGAGATCATATCTTTCTCATGACTCCTTGATCAATCCCATCAAAGCCTAGCCAGCTCTTCTTTTCTCACAAAGGTTCAGACTGCTGCTTTTTCCTGTGCTTTGGTTTATTCACAGCTATCCCATTTGAATGGGTGATCAAAGTTGAACGATCTCTATTGTTTTCTTTTCAATAGTTTCTCCAATCACCTCCCTGGGTTCTCTCTCAAGGGGATCCAAGAATCATAACAAAAGGTAATCAAAATGGCATTTGCTGTTGGCATACACAAGTGCCCCAAACTGCAACCACTTCTGAAACATTTCTAGGTTAAAAATCCATGTAAACACATTGGAAACATCTTTCAATCTCTAAAATAAATGTAGCTTCTGAGGAAAAGGAGACACAAGCATGCCCGTCACCATAAACATTTGCCCCTAGATGGATGTCTTTCCCCCAAAGTGGACCACAAAACAGACTTGAAGTGGAAAACCAGCATGCTGACAGTGATATTAATTAATCCTGTCCTAGAACAAATTCTTGGTAGATGCTGTAACAAGCCAGCTAAGCATGTTGTGTACAGAAGAAACAATAAAAGAAAAAAGTTACAAAATAGATTCTCTTGCAAAATCCTTGCCCAAGATCTTCAAACCTGCAATAATCTTTGGCTCGCACCAGAAAAAAGTTACCTCTAGCTTTATCTTTCACCTAATACTTTCCTCATTGCCAGGTATTCTAAAACCTCATAGCAATATGCTTCATATGCCTACTAGACTTACTGCAGGTTGGGGGGAAGTGTAGGGGGGCAGGGAAGTGAAACTACTAGGCCAGCAGATGCCTAAATGTCATTTGCTCTGGGTATCTCAACTACAGTTGAATTTTATTATTAGAGTGAGACTAATAGTGAGACTAATCAGTGAGACCCTGACAGCTTCTCAATCTGTTTGCATCTAACTTCACTGTTCCCTAGTAAAGAAACCAGGTGTCCTATTTGAGTGCTCATATGCAGTCAGTCACCACGCTTTCAAAAACTAAATATAAAACAAAACCAACACAGCAAACCACAGTCCATCAGGTGCTACCTACCTCATTGCCTGGGGAAAATGGCTTCAGTGTGTGTGCCACAGATACAGAGCTCTCTGTTCCTAAGGTTTCACAGCTCAGTGTCTACACTGAGTGCCTTCCCGTCAAACTCCCCCAACATTCCTCCTTTCAGCCACCAAAAAGGGGAAGTATCTGTCTTCAGTCAGTTTAGCATGCCTGAGCATATGCTGACAGTTGCTTCACTTGCTATTGTCATTGGAAGGACTGGCAGAGCTGGGGTTACAATGTGAAAATTGCACCAGATACATAAGGAAATCAAACTAGAAGCATATGGATGAAATGTACTATGGACAGCACAAGAGAAACACTGGATAAGTTTCACTGCTTTTCAAGCTTGACCCTTAGCCTCTGCTTTCATTTCTCACAGTCCTGCTCTGCTTCACAACTCCCTTCTAGCACCAGCTTCCTTCTCATCACATAAATTCACTGTTCACAGTGACATTCCTTCTTGCATTTCTCTGATGAGATCTCCAGTTGGCGTTTTCCACCTGGCAAAGGGCTGTAATAACTGGCCAACCTGCCTTTTTCTCACTAACTGTTGACAATCTGAAGCAAGCAAGGCAAGCTTTCCTTATTTTATTTATTTACTTATTTATTTTTGCTTAAAACACCCAGAACATGACTAGAAAGTCAGTAGAGAAGGCAGCAACTGCAGGGTAACACGTTGAATAACTGAAGCCCATGCATTCATCACTGAGGGAAGGCAGGTTGGGACAGTGGAAGTTAAAGCCAATAGAGATACTAGTGCTGATATTAATGAGCAGTAAATCAAGCTCAGATTTTTTTTCTTACTTTACACAGACTTGAGACTATCCTCACATAAATCCAAAAGGGATTTACCTTCTCACTGCTCTCTCCTCCTTTAGTTTTAGCCTTACTGGCTCTACTTTTTCCAAAAGTAAAATTCACATCTAGGAATATGTTAACAGAAATCTTCTAGAAGACTGCAAAAGTGTCCAAAACCTGCCCAGGCATCAGCTAGGTCTATAAAACTCTACTGGAGCTAAGTGTTAGTCTAAACTTAAAATAAGTGGAATAGCACTGATTTCACTGTAACAAGTGGATGGATACAACTGACAGCAGATCTGGTTAGTCAAATCTACATTAGTAGCGATGCTCTAGAAGAAAGCTAATTTGGGCCCCAGGCCTTGGCTCCCCGCACAGGGTTGGAAATAGGTAGATGTACCCTTTTGAAAGACCAATCCTCTTTTTGCATCCACACAGGAAAAGTGCAACAGCAATCACTTCCAGTCTCTCTCACAGGACCCTCATGGCCACTGCATTCTAGGGCTGCTTGAGACATTTTAAGGGAAAGCAAAGCTGTAAGAAACAATTTAAGAGTCACAAGAGACTGGTAGCCTGGAAATTTAGTGTCCATGCTGCATTTTATTTTCTCTTTTCTTCTGATCTTTTAGAGGTAAAAAAGACCCAATAGAACAGACTCCTTTCCTCAGCTGTGGGTGATGCTGTCTATCGGATGACAGTTAGAGTCTTTAGATTAACTGTCATGTTTCACATGCCAGCCTAAATTCACACCGGGAAGTCTTTATAAGAGCCACAAACTGAGCAGTGATCTCCAAAATCTCAAACCGATATCACTACAGTATTCCAGCCCTTGAAGTTCAGGTTCGTCTGTGACAGATAGAAAATCAAAAACAAACAAACAAAAAAAAAAAAAAAAAAAAATGTAAACCAGTCAAACCTACCAGGTTTCCAGAGGAAGTCCATAGAGACCTAGTGTCCTTCACTGAAAACTTTTTCAAAGATTTGGTTAGCAAGGCACTATTTCCAACTTTAAAGCCTCTCTTTTACTGTTTATATGAGTTTCTTTCAAACCAGAAACTTGAGATTTAGTATACATTTTCCCACTCTATCAAGGGCATTCACAGTGCCAATATTGCAAGTTTCAAGTGTGGGATTTTAGTTAAATTTCAAAGAACATTTCAGGAATTGGTTGAAGGGTGGAGAAAGAGAAATAACTTTGTAGTTCCACAGATTTTGCTCAAAAGATATATTAATATCCCCAATTGTCACGATATTTCCCCTTTAAAATTCAGGCTTTGAGGCAGTTCCAATTGCAACATTCCATTATTTAGCAGTAAAAAAGGTGCTTTTGGCAAATAGCCATTGGCTAGAAAAGACAAAAAAGGATTTCAGTAGGAAAACATTAACAAACAACCTACCAGTCCAGTGCATGAGACTGCAGCCAGAAAAGCATTTGTCATGCTGGCTCATGGTTCTTTCATGGTCTGACAACCTTTCCAGCAGAAGTTGCATATCAGATGAGACAAATCAGAAAGCAATAAAAAATGAGGGACTGGCTTAAATGCAATTAGATGCTGGATATTTTCATCTTTTTCCATCAGAAATTTAGGGTCAAAGTCATCAGTCACTCTTGGAAATTAATCTGTGCTCAATATGTTTGGAAGAGCTTGCTAGTACTCATCTAGGGCCAATGAAAAACTCTTAGACCCTCCTGGGATGTGCTGTCCTTAAAGACATCATCACTAAATCATTGCCTATGCACACTGCCGTAGTACAGCAGGAAGCAATCCATGTCAGGTGAGATCCTGGCCCCACAGCCTGGTATTTTTGACTGCTACTTTCCACTGAAGTGTGATAAGATCTAGAATTTTCTCTTCAGCCAGCCTTCAATGGCACCAAGGAGAAGCAGTTCTGCTGCAAAAAACACATGCCCACAAAACCAGCCAAATATCAGCCCTCTTTGCCCAAATCCTAGCTGATGAATAGTAAATTCTAGCCTTAGAGGAAGGTGGCCTGTGCATACATGGTGTTAAAGCGGTGCAACTCCTACTATAACCTTACCTCCTCCTGTTCTTCCAGACTCCTAGTAGGTGTCACAGCTCTGAAAACTGACAAACTAGGGCTCGAGGTGCCAGGACACATCACTGTCTTTTCAGCATGCTGAACAGCTTTGTTTGCCATACATGAACCTGATGGCTCTTGCAGGGAGAAGAAACAAAGAGGAGAGCTATAGCAAAGAGGTCAAGTTATACATCAATACTAAGGGCTTAATATGTCTTCTTTTTCTGAAATGAAAAACAAAAGCAAATTCAAGTTTACTTAGCTTTACACCTTCTTCTCTGTTAAGGATTTTTATCTTTAGGTTCAAAGAGTTTCCAAAGCATTGAGAAGAAAAATACAATGTCTCCATGTAAAATTTATGAAGAATAAGAATCGTAATGATGGATCTCTCCTGTATCAGTGCAAAGATGGGTCCAACATGTGAAAACCATTTTCTTGAACCTTAAGTGTAGACTAACCACATAAGAAAGAAAGAATGCACTGAAGGGCCAGAACAACTCAGCCTTCCTGTAAGAGTCACCGTTTGCTATGGACGTACAGGCGGATCAGCCACAGGACTTAGGCCCAGGTCTTCTGGGCCTAAAACTCTTTGAGAGACAGCATGATGTGCTGTAGCTCAACTGATTGTGATTCCTGGTATGAGCTGCAAGGCCTCCTGGTTCAATCCAAGTTACAAGCCTGCAGCAAATATGAAAAACAGCTCCTAACACAGGATGTTTAGTGCTTTTGACAAAATCTGAGAGGCCTTTTCCCTCCAACTCAACTCAATAATTTTTAAAATTTTCTAAAATCACAGTTGGCTGCTTTCAGCCTCCAGCAGCTGTCTAAGAAGCAGGTAGTATAAAGGAAATGCTGAAGGTATCTAGAACAGTTGTCTACCTGACCACAGTACTGTTAGACCGAAGTAGTATTTCAGTAACACATCTGAGATTGTGCTTGTCACAAGAGCACCTCCTAAGAGAATCCCTCTTCCAGAGAATAGTCTTCTACTTAAATCAGAACCTAGGAAGATGAGAAACAAGCCAGATATAAGTTGGAGTCACAGCATCTCAGAGAGCATTTCATATTTTTAATTCTTAATTGGGGTAAGATTTCCATCACACATTCCTCAACTGTTCTTTTTTCCACCTGCCTTTTATTTTATTTCTGGCTCTTTATGGCCTTCCTTTCCAGCTGCTTAGTATTATCACCTACAATTCTAATCCCTCCTTAACTGCTCACATAATCACCCCTTTATTTGGGAACTTGGATTCATACCCTTTGATCCACAGGTTGTCCTTGTACTTCCTGATCCCGATTTGTTCCAGGGCTTCCAACAGTTTCCAATGTCCTGGAGCTCTTGTTTTCTTTAACCTGTCCTTCTTTGTCACAGCATGGGAATGAAGTAAATATTTAGCACCAGAGCACATGTGATTAATCTAGCCTCTTTGCTCAGAGACGGACTGCAGTTTGCATGACCAAGGGGTCATTTGAATTTGCTGAATCCCTTCTTAAGTATTATGGACAGGCTGCGGCAGCAGTAGAGCTATTCTGCTTTAATTGCCATGAGTCTTGTTACCACTTCAGCTGTGCAAGCACAAAGGCACATGGAGCACTCTGAAATTCACTCCCAAATAATTTGGTGTGCAGGATCTTGGGCCGTGTCAAAGAAACTATGAACCAGAGTAAAACAGCTTTGGTACTAAGAACAAGTAGTTTGATTATAGGCAACAAGTCTTTCTTTCCTCATTCGTCTTGCCCACATTTTCCTGGGGCAGCAGTCCTGTTCAGTGCTATTGTGGCTCACACACTTTGGATAAACAGCAGTGCTTACCACATCAGACTTCTTTTGCTCTGTTTTCAGACAGGCTTAAAACACATAATTTGCTTCCAAGTTCAATCAGGGCATTTTCATGAAGCACTTACTCTCCACTCTCATACCTTTACCCCTTGCCCACATTCACATCCTACTCATTTGTGAAAGTCTCAAAGATGTCAGGAGGCAAGGACTTCTGCTATCTCTCATTCTGGCCAACTATTTCTACCACTTTTTGCCCTTAGAAGATTTATTCCATTCACAGCTGAAGACCAGACAGGTCATATTCGCAACCTACCCTGGCTGCCTCCGTCACTCAAATCAGGGGACAGCACTTGGTAATCCTTGGATCAAGCACATTAGTTTACGTTTGGCTACAGCAGGAAGGCATCAGAGGTATGATGACAGCAGGGCAAGCAAAGTATATTGATTCATCAAGTGTGGTCTCTGAATAATGGTAGCAAATTAAAGGCAACCAGAACTACAACTCCGTGAAAAAATACCTAATTGTATGTGGTATGAAAATATTCCAGTGCATGTTTCTAATTGTGATTTAACAGACTTCTCAAGAGAAAAGACAGACAGCAGAGTAAAAGGATCAGCATGTAGGGAATCTTCTCCATGCATCTGTGGGGAAATCAGTCTTAAACAGCCTTATGGGTGTGCCAAGACCCAGATGCCAAGCAGATTAGCCAGAGCTAAACTCGGCAAGGACCACTACACTAAATAAGCATAAATAGGAGGCCGGGGGAGACCAGTCTCATAGCACTCTGTACTCAGACAGAGCTCCATGGATGGCTGCTTTTGCTTCTGCTTCTCTAGCTGTCAAGAAACCACATCAGGCTTTTCTTGATTATGACTTTCCCCTATAACTGGTTTTAAATCTACAGTCAATAGCTTGAGCATCCAATGAGTAACACTCTCCTTCTTTTCTCTCACCATTTCTCTCCCCATTGCAAGTTTATCTAGTGTTAAAATGCATCAGGATGAATATGAAAAGGCACAAGATATATTGCTTCCAGCATCCAAATGAAGCAATTCTAGTGCAGTCCAGAAGAAGCACAGAAACTGTAAGAGATGGAGAACACTTACCTTCCCTGCTGCAGAGTCACTACACTCTTTTTGACAGTCATTTTCCAAGGTGATGCATCCTTATGTCTTTGCCTTTTAGATAAAACTCTCTCACATTCAAAATCATCTCCTCAAGGAGGTATTTATAGATTGTAAGCAATTCAACCCCCTTGCTCTTCTTCCAAGGAAAGTCTATTTCCCATCCATCTTTCCATGCCTCCTCCCTTTTATTGCATCTCCAGTTGAGAGTGGGATCTCAGTGCTAGTATTATGTGGAAGAATTAGTCAGGGGGACTACTTTTAGATATTAGGTTGAGATGGACAGAGATCCTCCAGCATGGCCTGAACTGGCTTCCACCAATTAGCCTAAAAAGAAGTAGGTTAGCTAAACAGCAACTGTAACATAAATCATTGTTAAATATCAAGAAAATCCTAAATTTAGGGAAGTTGTCTTTCAGAAATGGTTCTAATAGGGAATCCCCAAACATTTGAATTATGTAACATGCACATGTTTTCTTTAAACGAGGCATTTCTTATTAGTCATTAATGTTAAAATTTTTGTGTGATTAGGTCCATAACATAGTTATCCATCTTTCAGATCTGAGGAAAGACAAGATCATATCACTTACAGATGATTTTCAGATAACTTACTTTATATGACCAATCTTTATAGGAAACTGAACTGTATTTTGACCAGTTTGTGAATGACTCATGGTTCATTTGGCTGATTCACTCCCACATCTCGTTCCTTAAGCTACTGGAATACATTCCACCTCCCAAAAAGTGTATCTTCTCCTTTCAGAAGAAATGAATCAGTTCAGCTTATCAGAGTTTTATCATCTTCTGTAAATTAATGTAATACATGCATGGAGCTATGAAAGTAGTTCAGTTCAGGTTTGGATTATTGTCCTCTCCAGTTCAGGGCACATCCCCAAGGAAGCAGTGGGGAACCTGAAAGGGACGTCACTACCTAGTAAGTCATCAAATCAATCTTCAAACTCATTGCCTAGATTTTATACTGTGATTCTCACTGAGATACATTTATGTTCTTGAGCTAGGCCTTGGGAGATGAGGAATGAGTTGATTTTCTGTTCTGCCAAAACCTTTTACATTGCCTTAGGCATTAAAGGCTCCTACCTACTAATTGGTATAAGGCTTCTGCACTAGCTTTAACCATAGCTCCTCTAATACATGGAAGGTGATGGAGGCTCAGTGCAGAAAAGAGAAACACATTGGAAAGTTTCATTGTCAAAATTCTATCTATAACAGGTACTTGGGCTTCTAGAAGTGAAGCATAAGTTAGAGCAACCCCAGCACTGACTGTATCTCTTCCGTTACATAGGTCTATCAAGCTAACAGGGTAATTGTTCTCTTCTAGCAAGCACAGGTGATTCAAAGGCATCCTGGAAAGAGTATTTGCTGTTCCCAAGTGAGATCATCCCTCCGAGCAATCACTGACACTTCCTGTGGCCTGTGGTTA
This sequence comes from Rhea pennata, assembly GCF_028389875.1. Lineage (NCBI taxonomy): Eukaryota > Metazoa > Chordata > Aves > Rheiformes > Rheidae > Rhea > Rhea pennata. Next base: position 42,655,620 of record NC_084668.1, on the reverse strand, counting down.
GGGAATGCTATGCATGCTCTGGAGACCCAGCCAAGCCTTCTCCCTTCTGAGCTATGCCAGAAGGGGACATGCAATGGGTGCTTACTCTGCTTCATCAAGGCCACAGACACCCTATCATGTTGTAAGAGGGACTGTCATGTAGGCACCTGCTGTTCAAGGTATTGTTCAGTGTCTGGTTTATTTAAACAGCTTTTTTAGGTGATTTAGAGTTTGCTTTTTCCAAAGCAAGGGATCTGTGCTATTTTAAAGCCACTGCAGTGAGGCTTAGCAGGCACGGGACTGGCTGTAGAGTAGCAAGAAAGTTTTCTAAACACTTTGGTAGAGAGTCATTATGTTGCAACAGACTGCAAGATCTAAGATTGCTTTCCAAGCACTAGGAACTACTTCTGATCACTTGGATGCTAGATTCCAAAATCCACTCTCCCTAACTCTAGCAATTTGAAAATTCCACTCAGTATGGGTATTTCCATGAGCTAACTTTAGTCCTTTTACACTTCTAATCATCTTTTTATTCTGCAAAAAGATGTTCGTGGTCCATGAATTGGAGCAATACACACCACAAACAATCAAGAGAAATTAAAGCAGGCCCTTCCCCTGGCAGCTTTAATCTTGTGATATAGTTTCTCTCATTTTCTACTCAGAATCTTCTGTGGACAGACAAAAGCCAGGATGTCTACAGAAGAATGAAAAAGACAAAAGCAGCCAAGAGGAAAAAAGCCTTCTATTCTTTTTCTGGTTTGCTTTGCAGATCACCTCAAAAGTGTGGTGAGTATTAGAGAAAGAACTGGCTAAAGTTATAACAAAAAGTACTCCTTTACACCTGCTAGCATGACACATTCTTCACAGCTAAGGGAGAAACAGATGGATGTGTCCTGATCACAGATTTTGATCAGCAGAATTGTTAGCAAAATATTTTTTGTATACGCTTCATTATTTCCAACAGTATGTGAACAAGAAAGGACCCAACTTCAATAAGACATGCTAAGGTTTTCAATCAAAGGGCCACTCGGGGGGGAGGGGGAAGATGCAGATGAGGAAGTTTTTTCACAGATAAATATGACAGAGATAAAAGGAAACACTACCCAAATCTGGAGAAAGTCAACTGAGAAGCTAGAGAGCTGCCACAACAGGAGATGTAGGTTGGATTCATGGCTGTGGTATTGAATGTTTCATGCCCTCAAGTTCTTTATAGAGGAATCACTCCCAAACTGTTAGGCACCCCAGTCGGTGTGCAAATCCGGGCCTTTGCAGCTGTGTTTCCTGTCCTAACCCACACATACTTTCAGCACAGCATTGTAAATTGAGACCACATGCATGGACATCACTGAACCTCAGCACTCCAGTCTGTCTGTAGACTTCTACAAGCTGCAGTCAATAACCTTAATGCTTGCCTCAGGCTCTCCACATCATAAACAGGAAGATGTGCACAGGTCTAGCAGTTATCTTGAAATTACAACCTAAAACTCAGATGGAGTTTCCCTGCCAGTGACTTGGTTTCCCAATCCTCTGTGCCTTCCCATCCATATTACGCTCTTATGGTACTGCTTGCTTACTTAAACTTCAGCCAAAACCTGCTCACCAGCTTAATCACATGAATCGCTTTAAGGATTTAAGGGCTTTAAAGTCCACCATCCTAGAGAAAGTATTTTGTCTTCTATCTTATTGTAACAAACATAGGTGGGCTCAGCAAAGAATGGAGGACTTCTGCACCTCTGGGGATTTCCAGAGAGGACCCTGTAGGTGATATTCAGTCAACAGAACCATGCCTTTGGCTTCAATGAGTGTCAGACCAGGGTCAGCTCTTAGATACAAGACCCTCCAATTCATCAAATCCATACAACAGCCTGCACACTTTGACCACTTACCACCCTAAGCTGTGCTCCACACAGAACAGACTGCCATGTCATCTTCCATGTATACGCACTCCTACTACATGATGTCAGAAGACTATTTAGGTGGGAGAGTTAGGCACTCAGAAGCTGGAAATGCCAGATCCAAGCTTATCTGGGCAACCATAATTCAGGTCCCTAATGCAGGCCTTTGGGGAAATGCAGGGAGTCAGGATACCAAAGGCTGTATCACAGCACATGTGCAAGATTACAGTGACAACTAGACATCTGGCAGTTGCTAGTATTTGAATGCTTGACTTCATCTACACAAATTTAAATGGTTTCCTAGGTCTCGCTTGTGGATGGAGAAAGCGAGGAATCTAATAAGCAAATGCCATAACATATAGAAGTTCCTACCATCAGTAAGATGTGAGCTCAGAGCCTCCATTGGCACTCACTGTACAGCTTGCTCTGTAAGACACAACTGATATTGCCCAGAGGAAGTAGGATGCTATGTTCAGGGTCTTTGTTGTTGTCCAGTCCCAACCAGCCTTCCCCAGAAGAGACAAGGAACTCGAAGTCTGTGATCCTCCATGCCTCGAAACACACTGTTCCTAAAGCAAAACATGCTGAACATTCTGAATATTGAATGGCAAAATCCTGCCACTGTTTAGTTATTTCCATGGGATTTCAAAGTTCTTTTGAACACTGCAATGTAGAGGAAGGAAATGGCATGTTCTAAAGATAAGTAACTGGAGCTGAACATTGCTTATGGGATGAGTCACAGAATAGTTGGAGTTGGAAGGGACCTCTGGAGATCATCTGGTCCAGCCCCCTCTGTTCAAACAGAGTTAGCAAGAACAAGTGGCTGATTCCATCACTCCTAGTTGAAAGCCCTTCTTACCAAGCTGCCCAGCCTATTGGAAAAGACACTTTTGCCCCTTTGTCAGGTGAATCCAATCTCTTCTAAACAATTCTCAATCCTCAAAGAAGGTTCTGTGATCATAGAAACCAAAACCTTGTTTTCAGCATCAGCTGCACAACAGTTGTTGACCCACAAGATCTATCTAGTCCTCCTCAGGCCCTCCCCCTCAACAGCAGGATCAAGAAGAACACCTCGTGGGCCCCCATGCCCTTTATCCCTGTCCCCAGAGCCCTGGAGTCATTACTGATACTTTAAAGGTCTCCCCTGGCAGTGTTGTTCGTGCCCTGAAGGAAGAACAGCATGGGTTAATAAACTGAGGGCTGGACAAGCCTCAGCAGCCTCTCTACAACATCCCACACAGGAGCTCCCGGCGATCAGCCAATCTCTCTAGAAAGCAGCTCAGGTCAGCAGATAGGGACCTCCACCCCCACAGCAGGGAGTCATCTACTCCTAACACTTTTCTCTTCCTTCTGGTGCTCTAGTGTAGCTTCACGTCACTCAAAAACTCCATTTGACCATTTTCCCAGCACTGCAGCTAGAAGTAGATTGAACCTATTCTGAAGTTTCCAGTCTTCAGGTCCAGGTGTCAGAAGTCACCAGCTTCTCTTGGTGTTAGAAGTCACCAGCTTCCACTATCATGGGAGTTTCTACTTTCTAACCTAACAGGCAATGGCTCTATCTGCTCCTCTGCTACAGTTAGAGGTTTGAACTCCTGAAGATAAAATCTCAGAAGGGATCTAGTTGATCTCTTGCTCATTCTCTCTGATACCATGCAGTCTGCTGACCTTCTCCCACAGCAACCTGACTTGATGGCATAGCCCCTCAGCCACTGCATACCTCCTGTAGGTGAGGAGACCATCAGCCCCAGACTCAGCAAGAGATCCCAGGCACTCCTGCAGCTCAAGACATACAGAGTTGTGTCCTCCATCTGCAGCTGTTTGGCTCAAAGAATCATAGAATCGTAGAATCATAGAATCAGTAAGGTTGGAAGGGACCTCTGGAGATCATCTAGTCCAACCTCCCTGCTCAAGCAGGGTCACCTAGAGCATGCTAGACAGGGTTGCATCCAGGTGGGCCTTGAAGATCTCCAGAGAAGGAGATTCCACAACCTCTCTGGGCAACCTGTTCCAGTGCTCTGTCACTCTCACAGGGAAGAAATTCCCCCTCACGTTCAGGTGGAACTTCCTGTGGTTCAGTTTCTGCCCATTGCCTCTTGTCCTGTCACATGGGACAACTGAAAGGAGTTTGTCCCCATCCCCTTGACACCCTCCCTTCAGGTGCTTATACGTATTGATAAGATCCCCCCTCAGTCTTCTCTTTCCCAGGCTGAAGAGGCCCAGCTCTCACAGCCATTCCTCATAGGGCAGATGCTCCAGCCTTCTCGTCATCTTCATAGCCCGCGCTGGACTCTCTCCAGCAGCTCCATGTCTCTCTTGTCCTGGGGAGCCCAGAACTTGACACAGTACTCGAGATGAGGCCTCACCAGGGCTGACTAGAGGGGCAGGATCACCTCCCTCGACCTGCTGGCAACACTCTTCCTAATGCAGCCCAGGAGACCATTGGCCTTCTTGGCCACAAGGGCACATTGCTGCCTCATGGTCAGTCTGTCATCCACCAGCACTCCCAGGTCTATCTCTGCAGAGCTGCTCTCCACAAGGTCAGCCCCCAGCTTGTACCGGTGCCTAGGGTTATTTTTCCCTAGGTGCAGGACCCCGCACCTGTCCTTGTTGAACCTCAGGAAGTTCCTCTCTGCCCAGCTCTCCAGTCTGTCCAGGTCTCTCTGAATGGCAGCACAGCCCTCAGGTGTGTCAGCCACTCCTCCCAGCTTGGCATCAGCAAACTTGCTGAGGAGGCACTCCATACCTTCATCCAGGTCATTGATGAAGAAGTTGAACAGGATGGGACCCAGTACTGAGCCCTGGGGGATGCCACTAGCCACAGGCCTCCAACTAGACTCCACACCACTGATGATGACTCTCTGAGCTCTGCCTTTCAGCCAGTTCTCAGTCCACCTCACTGTCCACTCATCTAACCCACACTTCCTGAGCTTATCTAGGAGGATGTTATTGGAGATGGTGTCAAAAGCCTTGCTGAAGTCAAGGTACACAACGTCCACTGCTCTCCCCTCATCTACAGAGGCAGCCAACAGACGCAGCAGTTTGCGTAGCACTGTCCCGGTTCTGCCTTGAACTTCTGGGGCCTGTGTTGGACATTGTGGTCTGCTGACCCTTGTGGGATGTGGGGACTAGAGTGTGACTCTGCTAACAGGTAAGCGGAGCTGGACAAGGGCAACTGCAGGTAGCCTTAGGCTCTCCTGGAAGAAGCCCCAGCAATTATCCCCCGCTCAAGCTGGATGTAGCTACTTCTAACAAGCAGTCTCCATTGCCCCTGAACAAAGGGAGGTGGGGCTTTTGACACAGGTAGCCCTTGTTTAGAGTGGATCAAGTACCCTGTGGGTTGGTAGTAAAAAGAGGTCTATTTAAAAGCCTCTGATGTCGCAGAGACAGTTGCTCCTGCTAGAGACCATGCCATGTGATGCATCACCATTGTGAGGATGCCATGTGATGCATCACCAATGTGATGCTGAGGACATGTATGCTGTCTGAGCAGTGTAACCCAGAGCTTCTTTGTACCCTTCCGTGCTCTGTTCACTGTGCTCTAGGGGCTACACACTAGGCCTGGCTCTCATATAGGCCTCTCCCTGGGGATGACTAAAAGGGTATTTGACCCTCCCTAACCAGGCATCAACTGGAACAACGTTCTCCAGGCACCTTTTGATCAAGGAAAGCTGGCAGAGCTCTTTAGTAGCTGCCAGAGCTTATTTCTTACTAGTCAAGGCCTCCTGTGGCTATCCTTAACTGGTTGTCCATACCTGGCAACAGCAGGCACCCTCAAGTTCCTCAGAGGATTCCTAGGAATTCCCTGATGATCTCAAACTCCCCAAAAGATCTCAAAGAAGGGCCCAGAAATCACTGTGAAAACTGCTGTGTCTGTTTTCTGCGTTCTTTGAAGAGAGGGTGTTTTCCAAAGCCCGGGGTTGTCCCTCTGCTGTAGGGACAAAACCTACTTCAAGGAAAGGACTGAGTGCTGCTAGCAGTTTTGACTCTTCCTTCCATCTTCCTGGTAGGACACAATGGAAAGTGACTGAGGTCCAAGAAGTTTTGAAATGGGGCAGTCTAAGTCTCAACACAACCCAGCAGCAGCTACACCCTTTTTGATGTGGCCTTGAGCAGCCTTTCAATCTCTTCTGCATAGATCCAACACCCACTAAGAACAAATGGGAAGAGGTTACTACAGCTATCAGACACCTCCATCTGTCTTCCTTCCTTGCCTGCAAAAAGAGGAGACTGTGTGCTTCCATTCACGTCCGTTCTCAGTCATACTCCCCCAGAAACAGGTTTCACACCACATCTCAATCTTGTTTGAGAAGGATGTCCTGATCTTTGCCTGCTAGGTAACACTGCCACTAAAAAACTCTCTCTTTGTGGCCAGTTTTGTGGCCTTACACATAAGCTGTCACTCCCTATAATTAAGTTTTAAGATCCACCTTCCCCATCTTACAGCTTAAAGCATGGCTCCCATAGCATGGAAATAACAAAATCCCCCACTCTCATTCAGTTTGTTTTTAAACACATGCAGTCCCACACTGACTGCCTTTTCCAGATGACCGTTTTTATGTGCTTTCCAAGCGTTCCTTCCTCTTCTGTCTCTGTTCCCAGAGCTTTGGGCTGTGGGCAGACCAGGCCCATCTCTCAGGGGCATGGTTCTCATTTCCTAGGCAGAGCCTGCAGTAAATTGCACGTTCATGGTCTGGCTGCTCGAAAGTGTCCCAATTAAATCTCCACGCAGTGACAAGAATAGCAGGGCTATTCCCCCTTGAGGAAGGTATTAGCAGATCTGCAAGAGGAGAAGAAGTTCTGAGGGTAACCGGGATTTAGTTTCTAAGTGGCTGTGGCTGTTTTCAGGTAATGCCCCTGGGATGTTCACACCTGCTCCCTAGTGCCAATTACATCACTCATATTTTTCACAAAGCCATGAATTTGAGGCACCGTCTTCCTGTCATTACCAGTAAGTCTGGCTCAGACTCCTTGTCATCAGCATCACTTCCAACACACTAAGGATCCAGGACCTGCTACATTCAGTGTTGCACCATCACCTGTGGGTTTTGTGGCATACCCCCAAACTCATGCCCCCAAGTTTCCTTGGTTATAAATCCCTTTCCTAAGAACTAGCATATTCTGAGGCAGTGAAATGAAGGTTTTTTAGTCCATCTTTGCCACTGTGCCACTGAGTCAATCCCAGCCTTCCAACTCTCATTGTGCCATTACAGACACAATCCCTGTTAACTCCTCCTCTCCCTCCTTCCCCAGAGATATGCAATTTTGTTCCTGTAAAATGCTCCTACCCACGGACAGCAGAAAATCAATTACTCTTTGTCAAGGAAACAGTCATGTCACTCCTTTGATTGGCATATGCCCCAGGGAGATGGTGACAGGGCTCAAGGTTTAGATACAGCAAGACCTGATGTTAGATTGTGTGTAAACTAGCTACGAACCTCATTCTGCTCTGAGTAGGGTGAGAGGGCAAGAGCTATGTGGAAGCCTAGGAACTCGTGCATGAAGTACAAAAATTGTGCCATGAAAGAGCTTATCTGCCATGAGAAGAATTCATTAGTTGGACAGAAAAAAAAAAAAAAAAAAAAAAAAAAAAACAGAGAAGAAAATCAGAGACATGCTGACATGCTTTGAGAAATTTTCTACTGGTGCACAGTTTAAGGCACATCTGGCTTGGTATTCCATTCTGGCTGTGAAAAGGTCCTCAGAATGTTTTCAGCTTTCTCAGGTTTCTGTCTGTATTAGAAATACCACTTCTTGGCTCTCCTTGGTTATTGGAGTACTTGAGATACCTTTGGTAGCTTTTGGTGAGAACAAGGGACTGTTCTTAGGGGTGTTTTAGTGACACAAAATAACAGGCCCAGATTAGGGAGCGAGTTATGCCTTGGTATGAACAACACTGCCAGGGAGACCTGGTGGGAAAATAAATAGGTCTGAGTTGGCTTCTCCTCACCCCATGTGGATATAAATGGAGAGTGGAGCGGAAAAATATTTTGGATCTTTTGGGATTACTTTTACCCAAACTCCATGATCTCAAGGAGCCCATAGAAGACTGTTTAGACAGGTTCTATATCTCTTTGCTTTTTTCTGCTATATCCTTTCAAATGAATTGCTCCCCCCCAACAACTCACAATCCTTGCTGAGCAAACTGCTTCAGACTTTACACTTGGAATAAAAACAGGACTGTAAAGGAAGGAGTGGGGCACAGCAAACTGCATATGAGGGAGAAAGAAGAAAGGTCAAAATACTGTCTCACCCTTTAATGCCTAGGGTATGTACACTCATTTTCTCCCTGATACAGCGATTACTACAGTTTAAGACAAATAGTTTAAGAAGTTTAAGACAAATAATTGTCCAATTTACAATGATTTTACATGAAATTTTGGTACCTCCCTTCTCAGCTTCCTTTGAACATCTACCCTTGCACATAGCCCCTGGCACTAGGGAGTGCTGGGGCAGTTACAATGTTATAATGCAAGACTGCCAGCTGTCTCTGGCTCCTTCCTGCTCTGTATCTCCTCTCTCCTCTCATTCCTTCATTGTGGCCTGCCACTGCTCTCTATCACAGGTGAGAGACCATTTGAATGACAGAGAGTGAGTTCAGGAGAATTATTTTTAAACTCATTAAGGGAGTCACCTAGAGTTTTATAATGCTCTGGTTTTAGAGCTCGGGAGAGCCTGCATTTGATCTGTAATAGGCAGCCTGCAGGCATCATTTCACAAAGCATGCACCTTTTACCCCTGCTGCCATGCCTGTTGCCAGTTATCTAGCTTTACTTTGATGTCTCCCATGCTAACACTGACAATGCTGGTGGAAGAACTCTCAAGAGATACTCCATTATGAAAACAAGAGCCAGAGATACGCTGATGTCTAAAGATCATAAACATCCTAAGCAAACACAGAAATGTTCCAATTTCTAGCGCTCTTTGGCTTTTAACTTTTCAACTCACCAATTTCATCCTGAAACAATTTTCAGCAATGCAAATTGCATGTTTTCCCTGAGCTGTGCAAAGTTATAGACCAGTTATTTCTCTTCCACCCCTGTGATGCATGAGGACTGACAAAAGCAATCTGAAGGTAGAAGCGAAATCTTTTTGATCGAGCAACAAATCAGCATCATTCCTTAAGGAAAATGAAAAAGAAGCAATCAAAGAAAAGCAAGGAAATGCAAGGTAGAAGTAGCTTTATGATGCCATTTACTTCAGCAGGAAGAGTTAAACTGATGCCAAACACTTCTAAGGTGAAAACACATAAGGAGATTTTGCAAAAAAGTTATGTCTGAGCTCTCTGGCCACCTTAAACCCAAGGAGTGAATTAAGATCAGTGGAAAGCTAAGCATTATGTTTCTGACCTTTCGTGGAAGTTGCAATCACTCCAGACATTAAAAACACTAAAATCAAGAGACATTTAAAGTTATACTTCAAAGAGATCCAGATGTGTTGAGATAAGAAATGCACAATTAAGGCACTCAAACATCTTAATTCTGTCCTGTGGCAATGCTGGGCAATAACGATGATTATGCATAATTTTTACTGTTTAAGGACTCAGATTAATCTGATTTAAATTTAAATAGGAATGTTCCCAAGATTTTTATCTTATTACCCCATCACTGGGCTCTTGCAATACAACTTTCTCATACTGTTCTGTAATTAAAAATAGAGAGAAGCTGTGCACAAACTGGCTGTCAGGGAAACAGGGCAATTTGTTCAGTCCTCTTTGGAGTCTCCTGCTTCAGAGTTAATCGAGTGTTCTGCCTTTATAGTCTCAAAATGTTGATATCCTGACAATTTCGCTTTCATTTATAAGTTACACTTCTTCTAAGGAACCAGAATACAACTTTACTTACATCAAAAGTTTAGAAAGTCTGTATGGTCCCATTTTAGGATCCTCTGGTACACAAGAAAGGATCCCAGTTTCGAAGATCCGGTTTGTAACACAGACCAAAGTGCAGTGTCCTTGTAGAATAACTTAGAACACCCTCCCATTTCAAAGCTCTAAGTTTGAGGAAGATTATCCTGGGATTTTGCACAAAACTAGGAAAACAACACCTTACTTTAAGTGAGAAATCCAGCTCTGCTTTAAATACAGAATCAGAATTTGAATTCTTATAACTAAGTGACAGAGAAGGGAGAAACAATTGTCATGAATACTACACATGACACCTATGCATTTCCAGCATTCCCTAATATAATTGCTGCCAGAATCAAGATGATATTTATCAAGGCAAACTTTTCAAGGTGATCATTAATAGATATAATGTAACAATCAGGCAGAGGGGTGACACAATATGACACAACATGATGGAAGCACAAGAAATGTGTCATTTTGAGTTGTGTTGAAGATCACGCCAGTCTGTGTGGTAGTAAAGATTTTGATGTGGGGTTCCTGTAGATATTTCTGTGGAGAACATTTTACAGGACTATTTTCTCCAGTAGATATCACCCTTCAAATTTTCAAGCTTCCTGCACTATCTCATAAGTCACCATGATGTCTGTGAACCCATGTTTCCCAAATCTGCCTCCTGGGTTATTCTAAATGTCCAGAGTGACTTTGAATTGCAGCCAAAGCCAGTCAAATGAACTGAGATATGAGTCTGACTGTCCTAAAGTCACACAGAGCATGGTTTTGGCAAGGTCAGCTGAGCTGAAAACAAAGGAAAACATATGGTGTGGGTTGTCATGCAATGACAGTAGGTAGGCCAGTCTCTTTCCCACAGTTTTCTGAAATGTTCCTGATTCTCACAGTGTTATACCATGGTTGTCTATGGAATAGAGGAAAATGTACTGAGCCTCATTTTCACTATAGACACAAGTTATTTGCTGAAAAGCGGGTTTGTCAGAAGCAAATAGATTTTATTTATAATAACAGGCAAACAAACTGCCTACAACACCACTGAAGCAAAGAGATAGCAGAATACAATAAAATAATTAATATTAATATTAATTAGTTCTATATAAATTAATATGGAATATGATTAACACAAAACCAACAACTCCCTCTTTCCAAGCCTGCACTCCTGGGCAACAGGCTCTGTGCGCTAGTGCCATCAAATCCAGATGTCAAGTTAATAAGCCCTTCCTCACACACCTATAATTTCAAGCACCAACACTCTTCTCCTCCAAGCCACACCAGCCAAAAACTTCAGCATTTCCTGTTTTAGAGGAGAAGGATTTGATCACAAGAACCTGCTAAAGCTACTCACCTACAGAAGGGCAACCAACCTTGCTTCTGCAGTTTTCACAGCCACCAGCTGCTTCTAAGCCCAAAGTCCACAAAGATGCCAGGCTCCTTTCCTCAAGAAAGGGACTCCTTTTCTCTTCTTTAACTGAGCTGTGCCAAGATCTGATAGGACAGAGGATGCTTGCAAAAGGACAAGGCTGAAATGCCTAAGTGAAAATATCAGGTCTAATGAATGCTGACTGATCTGAGGCCAGAATGGAGGTTCCGCAGGGATTCTCCAAGTGCAGTTCTGGAGAAAAATGGTCTATTTCAAACAAACAGCACCAGGAGAGGAAGAAGGGTCCAGATTAGAAAGGTTTCAACACATGGCCAATGGAAAAGATCTGAATTTTCATGGGAAAAACAAGCCTAACACCTAGGTATGTATTAAGCCTGAACAGAGGGCATTCTGCATTTCTTCCATATGGGGAAAGCAACTGATTTTTACTTTTAAAATATGTCCGACCATGCATTAACAGCTGAAAATACACAGATCTGTTAGATAATACCATCCTGCCATAATAACAATAAAAATGGTATCACTATAGTAATAAAGTTTACACCTAAACATAGTGTAGGGAAAGAGGATATGGGGTCAGAACCAGCTAGATCAGATACACTTATAGGCTTGGAGGAAGCCTAGATGGCCAACTTTGACTAGAGGCCTAACTTATAGGTGGTAAAACTGTGGTGATTTGAATCTCATCCAAAGAGAGGTGCCCAAGGTTGCAAAGCAGGTTAACATTCCAGGTCTCAACCAAAACAAGGCATCTTTTAACCCCAGTGCATGACCTTAGTGGGACTAGGCCTTGCAAGATAAAAAAGCTATGAGATCTGTAGATCATACCTCTGAGAGACTGTATTTGTGTTGCCATAACACACAGCACCATTTTATCATGATTTCTTGCTGTGTTGCAATGTGATTACATGGGCCCTGGCAGAGGAGATACCAAAAACGGGCCATTTCTTGGAGATTCAGGGAAGGGAGCACATGCTCCCCCCATTTCCATGGGGAGGGCCTCCTTGGGTGAGAGGCCAGATTCTTGGGGTAAATCCATACAATTCTATTGAATCCAGTGGCTCAATGCCAATGTGTATCTCATGCATATGCGCCACAGTGAGGCCCCATTAATTCTTTGGCATTTCCGTTAAGAGTATAAATCAGTTGCTTCTCTGATGTGATGACTCACTATGTGGAAAGGCAGCCAGCCAGATTCAGAGGTGAAAAGCTTCTTAACCTATTTCAAAAACTGCACCATTTGAGATACAACATTTACATAAAGGTTATAGATCACAATAAAAGCAAGTAGGCCAAAGACCTATCAGCTCTTTTATGTGTACTTGGCAAGGTTACAAGACAGCAATTCATTTCCACGGGACCTTTTACTTTCCTATAAATCCCAAGAACCACATTTAAAAGTGAATTGGCAGATGCATATTTTATTGTAAGGAAATTTGTTTTGCTTCAGCAACAGGCTACATCTTCAGTCATAAACAATGAATGGGACAGTAGATTTCCACTGAAGCCAGCTATATTAAGCTCATAGTATCTTCATGCGGAAGGAAAAGTTGGATTATGTAGTAATCTACAAAGACGGTCTGCAGAAAGCTGAATAACAATTTTTTTCTGGAAATCCAAAAGTGCAGCCACTTTTCAAAGGACATGAAATGTCTTACAAGTTTTAATCTTCCCAGCAGAACCTCAAAAGCCTTGGCTTGTTCTTCTCTTTTAAATTCAGAACTTGACAGCTATTTAACCAGAACCACAAGTGTTAGGGATGGAAAAGGCCTAGGGATTATCTATCTATTCCATGTCCTGAACAGAGAATAGTAACGCTAGAACTGCTACGTAAGTGATCTAAAATGCCTTCCAAAGAAAGGGAAAGAGCAATACTGATGCTGGATGTCCAAGGAGAGACACTTCACTTGACTTGCAACTTCTTAATTAGTCTTTTAGGTTGAGTAGTTGCTGCAGTGCTGATCTTGACTGAAAGGACGATGGCATTTTGATCTATGCGGCTTCAAGGCTGCTAATGAACTCTCACACATGAAGAACTGATCTTTACAAGTGGAGTTAACCCACTCAGCAGTTTCCAAGCTAGAGACAAAAGGCAATGGCATTCATCCACTACAAAAATAGGCATCTTTTACAACTTTTATGTTTATATAGCAATGTTCCTTTGAGTCTTCAGAAACAAACTCTCTATAAATCACATCATAAAAAAAAATATCCAGACTGATGGCTTACAGACAAGTTTAGTAATGTCAGGTCTATTGTGACAATCCAGCCAAAAAACCACACCATCAGTTTTCTTATGCTGGAAGTAGGATATGATACTGGAGGTAGGAGAGTTTACTGCATGTGGATTAAAAATCTTGCTCACAGTTTAAGTATTTGATGTTCTATCAGCCATTGGCAAGTGAATTCCACCACTATCCCCTCCTTACTTTATTGGTACTAATCTTTGTGCTTTGCAGACCTACAATAAAACTGTTTGTGGTTTGTTGAACTTTTCACCCTACTGTTTCTACAGGATTGGAAGTATGCAGGAAGACATCTCAGTAAAGTTACTGATATATTGGTTTAAAAGAGACAGTGATCTAGATCTTGAACTTTAACTTTCTGAATCTTCTGAATGTGGTTTAAAGGTAATACTTTCCTTCCCTGGTGGAGTAAGTAGCAGATGGTACTGATGGCAGAGGAGGAAATTTAGGCAGAAGCTCGGTCCTGATGGATCTTAATGCTTTATAGCAACAGCATATAGAACATGTCCCTTCACACACCCATCTTTGAGGACTGTGACCATCTCTCAGATACATAGGCTTAAATAAATACCTCTTCAGAGAAATTATACTGGGACTACAGCCAAGGAAAGCCATGAAATGAGATAATAGTAACAGGAAACAGAGCAAAATTCCAAGCAAAAATTCCCACAGTTAGAAATCCATGTGATGCCTGGCTGTCCTGAGCAGCAGGTCAGAGCAACTGGTGGAAAAGGAAGGTCCAGTGTTGTTACTTGCTTAGTCAGACCAGTGTCTTCCTTCTGGGGTACACAAGCAACATATGAATGCAATCTTGTTTCTTGTTTGCTCCTCATAAGTCCTTAGGATCCTGAAGGAGGATTTTTTCCATATGGGATCTTTCATGTGCACAGATGCCTTTGATGCAGGAGATTGAAGGTCCCTCATCTGCCCAGTACTATTCCCATTCACCAGAGTAACACATAGAGCAAAGCAAGGGCAAAAGTCCACTTTCTTCATGCAAGCCCCACCCTTTCATCCTAGGTTAAAATCCAAAGTCTTCTGTGGCCATCTACATTTGGCTGCAAGAAAACTCTTTGTGTTGTGCCACTGTGTGGTCTTTGGCACCTCAACACATGGCTAGATCAAATACAAATCTCTTCATAGGATTTAGCCCCTTCCTTGGATGTCCTACTAGTCCCACCAAGATCTTTTTAGAAATAGGGAATGTAACTCCACCCTGGGAGCTGATTAAGGCAGAATTTAGCTTGTTCTCTGGATCACTCCCATTCCTCAGATGTTCAAAGGAGGAGTGAAGGTTTTTTTCAGGGTAGATTTTGGATGTGGTAGAACACAAGAGTCAGGTGGCAGAGAGGGCCACACATTGCAGCAAAATGGCAGCCCATCACTGAAGCCCTTGATGTCACCAAAACAACCTGAAACCTGGATCTAGGGGCTTTGGCTTTCACATCTGCATGGAATAGTCTGTGTTCCAATACTTTCACATATAGAAAATTTGCAAGCAAGTGGCTGCCACCTCTGTAACGTTCACAGTCCTTCCTTTGGTCTTTACTTTGCATGCCACTGTCCTTATCAAAATGAGTGATGACACATCCACAGCTGGAACGCAGGCTGTGCTGGCATCCAGAGGCCCAGATGCTTAGCTGCACTCTCCAAATCCCTCCAATCTGCAAGACAGGGCTGGGAAGATCAGGAGCAGATTTCTCCTGAGATTTCTGGCACTCCTCCTTCCAGCCATGGCTGGCAACTCCAAGAGAAATGCCTTTCTCTAATGTTCCGGCATTTTCAGTTTTGGCAGGAGGCAGGATGGAGGAAAACAAACCCAAGCCTTCCAGAAACTCCATAAACAAAGATTTATTTTCAACATGATTCTGAAAGGAGCCAGAGATATGGAAAGAAGAAGAAGGGGGGAGGGTTATAGCTTCAGCATTGCCGAGTGCTTCTCCCAAATACCAAACAAAAGGGAGCTTGCAGTCGTTCTTGCACATTACACTATCATAACATCCAGCTAAGACAGCAAGGTGCTCTGATTGTTAGGAAGAGGTGCTGGATCCCTTCCAAAGTGCACAAAATGTGCTTGCTCGAGGGATTGACATGCTTGAGGGCATTGGGTAATGCTGATATACTGAGGAAAAGACCATGTTTTAGCCACAGAAAGGAGGGATGGGCTGGGGCATGACACAGAAGATCAAGACTCAAGAAAGCTATTCACTGCTAGACTCCACCACCAGTTTTCCGAGTGTTTTTGCCTGTGCCACACATCTCCAGAGGGGGTGAAAACCCACCCATCACCTGCTTAATAGGAATCTCTGGTGAAATGTAAGTCCAGGCTCTGCTTGACCTCCTAAGGGAACCTGAGAACATTTCTTATCTCTTTTCGGTTCCCCCATCCATGGACAAGGCATTTAAGGTGAATGCTTTTTCAGGCAGGTTAGCTGCTCTTCAGTGAGCATGTTAATTATATTACTGAGTTCAATGCGTAGCATAAAGCGATTCTACACTGCTCTGTGTGCCTGTTACATTAAGGCTATCAGCAGTGAGGAATCAACTCAGAAATGGATGAAAACTGAATTTGGGAGGCTACTCAACTTCTGGTAAGGCAGGAAAAGTGAATGAGAGGGCTGTTAGGAAGCCTTTCTGTGAAAAAGCTGAAGTACCTGTGATGAGGCAGGTTTTCGCCACTGGAAGTTTGTAGCAGACCTGGAAGTTGCTAGATGTTCATGAAGAACTGCTAGGATTGTTGCTCTTGTTAGAACATCCTCACTATCCTTACCCAGGCTCCTGTCACTTTGAAACAAACAACACGGAAAACGGCCTAATTGCATGCTTTTCTGAGGACTAAAGTTTCATTTTGTCCTGGATTATCTGCCTCAGGCAATGGAGTCCAGTTTCACTCACAATTTAATTCTGACAAACTTCAGGCCAACTGCATGAGGTTGACAAGGAGAAGAGCCAAATCCTGCACTGTGGGAGATAGGGATGAGTGGGAGGGTGGGGGAAAACATTCCCATGCATCAATCTAAGCTGAGACCAACTGAGTTGAGAGGGATCTGGGGGTGACAGTGATGTCAGGCGAATGTGACCTAACCGTGTGATCTTACTGCGACCAAGGCTAGACACAGTGAGCGTGTCCTGATCTGATGCTGGGAATAGCCCTAGTCCAAGAGGGAAGCTGGAGGAGAGCCTCCAGAGACCTCCTTCCAGTGACATTTCCTGACTCTGTGATATATCAGTGCCCTTACTAATTTAGGAAAAGGACAGTGAATTATTTCTGTTTCTCCATGCCAAGCTCCTCGGATCTGGGCTCTGTGAAAATCCTTGTAAAGGAGCTGCCCAGAGTTGAGTGAGAGGGAAGGGCCATTTCCCCAAAAATCCTTTTGCTCTGGAAGTCGTTTTCCACCTCAGTTCACAAGTGGCCAAATTCACTAACATTGCTAATGTGTCTTAAGTGGCTCATGAGCATTGAGCTGCGTGACTTTTGTGAACCGTACCAATGAGTACCTGCTGGCCCTAACCCTAATCCTAATCTAATACTGCTGGTGGTACTATTTTCTTAAAAGTCCAAACCAATTAAACTGATTCAGCATCACATATCAAACAAGCAAGCCAAGAAAGTGCTACCATATAACTGTATAACTTCATCTTAAATTTATCCAACCTCTTTTTTTCCCTTGAAATGGTCACATACCAGTTGTTAGAAGACTGTTTGCCACATTGATATAAGTAAAGGAAGGCCGAGTGATCACAACTGGAAATACAGTTTATTAAGATATTGCCTCCCAGCTAGGCATGCTGTTTGGTTGAGGAATCACTAATAGACACTTGAAAAAATGCGAGCTGGTCAGATAGCAAGAACTCAGCTCCTAATCCCATCATTAATGAACAAGTAAGTCATGAATGAGTCACTTCTACCTCTACAGCTCAGTTTCCCTACTAATGAGAAAGAATAACCTCTCCTCGCCTCACCTTGCCTCGCCTCTTCTCTCCCCTACCCCTCCCCTCCCCTCCCCTCTCCTTCCTCCACCCCTTCCCTCCCCTCCCCTCCCCTCCCCTCCCCTCCCCTCCCCTTCCCTCCCCTTCCCTCCCCTTCCCTTCCCTTCCCTCCCCTTCCCTCCCCTCCCCTTCCCTTCCCTCCCCTCCCCTTCCCTTCCCTTCCCTTCCCTTCCCTTCCCTTCCCTTCCCTTCCCTTCCCTTCCCTTCCCTTCCCTTCCCTTCCCTTCCCTTCCCTTCCCTCCCCTTCCCTCCCCTTCCCTCCCCTTCCCTCCCCTTCCCTCCCCTTCCCTCCCCTCCCCTCCCCTCCCCTCCCCTCCCCTCCCCTCCCCTCCCCTCCCCTCCCCTTCCCTTCCCTTCCCTTCCTTCCCTTCCCTTCCCTTCCCTTCCCTTCCCTTCCCTTCCCTTCCCTTCCCTCCCCTTCCCTTCCCTCCCCTCCCCTCCCCTCCCCTCCCCTCCCCTCCCCTCCCCTCCCCTCCCCTCCCCTTCCCTTCCCTTCTCTTCCCTTCCCTTCCCTTCCCTTCCCTTCCCTTCCCTTCCCTTCCCTTCCCTTCCCTTCCCTTCCCTCCCCTTCCCTTCCCTCCCCTCCCCTCCCCTCCCCTCCCCTCCCCTCCCCTCCCCTCCCCTCCCCTCCCCTTCCCTTCCCTTCTCTTCCCTTCCCTTCCCTTCCCTTCCCTTCCCTTCCCTTCCCTTCCCTTCCCTTCCCCTCCCTTCCCTTCCCTTCCCTCCCCTCCCCTCCCCTCCCCTCCCCTCCCCTCCCCTCCCCTCCCCTCCCCTTCCCTTCCCTTCCCTTCCCTTCCCTTCCCTTCCCTTCCCTTCCCTTCCCTTCCCTTCCCTTCCCTTCCCTTCCCTCCCCTTCCCTCCCCTTCCCTCCCCTTCCCTCCCCTTCCCTCCCCTTCCCTTCCCTTCCCTTCCCTCCCCTCCCCTCCCCTCCCCTCCCCTCCCCTTCCCTTCCCTCCCCTTCCCTTCCCTCCCCTTCCCTTCCCTCCCCTCCCCTCCCCTCCCCTCCCCTCCCCTCCCCTCCCCTTCCCTCCCCTCCCCTCCCCTCCCCTCCCCTTCCCTTCCCTTCCCTTCCCTTCCCTTCCCTTCCCTTCCCTTCCCTTCCCTTCCCTTCCCTCCCCTTCCCTCCCCTTCCCTCCCCTTCCCTCCCCTTCCCTCCCCTTCCCTTCCCTTCCCTTCCCTCCCCTCCCCTCCCCTCCCCTCCCCTTCCCTTCCCTTCCCTCCCCTTCCCTTCCCTCCCCTTCCCTCCCCTCCCCTCCCCTTCCCTCCCCTCCCCTCCCCTCCCCTCCTCTCCCCTTCCCTCCCCTCCCCTCCCCTCCCCTCCCCTTCCCTCCCCTCCCCTCCCCTCCCCTCTCCTCCCCTCCCCTCCCCTCCCCTCCCCTCCCCTTCCCTTCCCTTCCCTTCCCTTCCCTTCCCTTCCCTTCCCTTCCCTTCCCTTCCCTTCCCTTCCCTTCCCTTCCCTTCCCTTCCCTCCCCTCCCCTCCCCTCCCCTCCCCTCCCCTCCCCTCCCCTTCCCTTCCCTTCCCTTCCCTTCCCTTCCCTCCCCTCCCCTCCCCTTCCCTTCCCTTCCCTTCCCTTCCCTTCCCTCCCCTCCCCTCCCCTCCCCTCCCCTCCCCTCCCCTCCCCTCCCCTTCCCTTCCCTTCCCTTCCCTTCCCTCCCCTCCCCTCCCCTCCCCTCCCCTCCCCTCCCCTCCCCTTCCCTTCCCTTCCCTTCCCTTTCCCTTCACTGTGATTTCCCGCAGACTGATTGATGAGGTGGGTTTTTTTGTGAAACAAGACAAAAGGATACTGGTCTTGGGAACAGCCTTGCAGAGAGGCTGCTAAAGAAGTGCATATTGTCTGGGATGACACATCAGATAGGCCAGAGATTCAATTTATTGCTGCGCAGCCTCAGGGCATTATATTATTGCTTTCCACCTACCCCTTTTCCCTTTCTCGAATGATTTTGTCAGAAACAAGTCAGGATTCCTCAAAAAAGTACCTCTTGCAATTTAATGAAAAACACCGTTTAAAAAGACTAACTCTGTAAGTGAAAATGCCATTTTCTCCTTGTAAACTCTTCAGAATACAACATCCAACTTTTTCCATGCTTTAGGCATACATTTTACAAGAGATAGATACATATATATGTATATGTATATTTTTTTCTTTCTCTAACGTTTTTTTTTCTTTCCACTCTGGCTCCAACATAACAGTTCAAATGCCTTATTCTGTGCTGCTCTTGGAAGCAGTTCACACAGTATCACAAAAAGAATATTGCAAACTTCCGCGAGACTTTTGCACGATCGATGAGGCTTGCTTTAGGAAGGAAAACACACATGTACCCAGCCTTCTGAAGGTTCAGCTGCATTTGCTGATCCACAATATGGGATCCTGGTATAAATTAACATTTATCCATTCCCAGATGTTTGTTCTGCCTTGTTGCGACACCTCTTACCTAGTTTCAGACTGACCTTGCACTGGGCTTGAGAATGTTCACGAGTTTTTTAGTCATTGTTAAGAACAAGGAAAAAGAAACAAACATCTGGTTAGCAGAGCTGCCAAGTGCACATTCCTTCGTTGTTTTTCAACCTTTCAATCCTTTTGTTTTCTGCCTGAAATTCCATTTGATAAATGTACGAAGAGCCACAGGGTACTGATTAGAGGCAATTCTGGTCCTGACCCACACCACTGCTCCACCAGTATCACCTCAGTGTAAGCACCACTGACATCTCTAGGAACTAAATTCCTTGAACCAGGAGTAAGGCCTTGATGAATCTGTCCCAAACTGCATTTATCTATGGGGACCTAATCCCACTCCCACTGAGGTCAATGGGAGCTTTGCCACCAACTTCAAAAGGAACAGGATGAGGCTTTAACACTCTTACTACGTTGAAATGGTGTTGAAGCACATTCTCTGCCAAGATATGAACTTGGTTTCAATAGCTGTAGTGGTTTTTAATTGGAAACAACAACTTTATTGAAACTGTGCCATGGCACTGGCACAGTCTAACCAAACCAGGTGGGGTTCTAACAAAAGCTCATGAAATATCAGTTACCAGAGGATTCTTCTTTACCTTTACTGTACACGCTTCACCCTGCTGTGCCTCCACACAGGAACATCCTCCTTGAACCACAGTTGCTCAGACTAGCACAAACCTGGTTCTGGGTCCATCCTGCTCATCAATGGGCACTTCTCTACTGCAGCAAAGTAAGGAAAGGCATTGTCTTAGCTCTCAGCTGTGAATAGACAGAGACAGATCCTTCCAGGGAACATTAAGCAGGCTGCACCACCTTTCAGAGGCATCTATTTTTCACAGGAGACTGCTAAATGGAGCCTAAATTTTTAGCATAGGCCAGGAATCTAATCTAAAACTCACTGTAAAAACAGTGACCTTTGATTCCCAACAGAGACATGCTCTAGGTAAAAGGTAAGAAAGATGCAAAAGGACTGTTGCATTCTCAGTCAATGAGATCTCTTAAGAAGGCAATGCATTAGCTGTTGCTTGGAATACCAAGCATCTGAATCTTTTAAAAGCTTCCCTCTGTTTTTTATTTATGTGTGAGTGAATCTGTGTCCCTGAAAGAACAGATTTGAAGATCATTAGTCTGAGACAAGAAAGCGGGCACACTTACGCAATGCCGTCCCACCCAGTTGTCAGTCTCAGCCGTCCCCAATCTGCGCACTGAGTGACGCTGTAAAGCGGGATTGTACCAGACTGGAAAGCCTCTTATTTCCATCTAAGATGCCAAATCCGCAGCAAGTTCACAACTGGCCATGATAACAATTTCTTTTCATCCTCGCTGGTCACTTTCACAGATGGCAAGTTTTGGGCAACGCAATGTACAGCATTTCCAGCAAACCGCTCAATGATCTCACTTGCATTGCAGGGGCTTTTTTAAATACCTCTTCTTTTAGCCATACATTTCAGATTAAAAAAAAAATCATGAGAGATCACAGGAAATTGGACATTTAAAATCAGGACACAAAAAAGCATGACCCAGAGTCCTGCATCCCGTTGTTGCACACCCTTTTTTCAAGACGTACGCTCAGGCTTCATATACTCGAGCATGAGGACAAATTTCAGCTTCTGGCACATACTCTCTAGCATGAGTGAATTTTTGTCAAAGACATTTTCAAGGGTTCCCTTGTCCAAGGGAACTACAAACTCAGGAGCTAATTATTAATTTCCATTGTGAATGTGCAGTCTTCATCCAGCTTTGATTCTGATTTTAAGTGATTTCTGAGTGAGTAAATTACAGCTCAGAAGAGATCTATTGACTGCCCAGTTCCTACACACAGGAGGTCTAAATGTTATTGTTAAATTTGCTTAGAGAGATGCCAATTTCATATCTGAGAAGAAAGGAATTTTGTATGAGTTTGAGAATATAAATGCAAAAGAAGTTTGGCATACTGAACTTTTCCTGGTGTTTCATGAGCCTAGACAACAATGGACTTTCATGATCAATAAGGAAAACAATGCCAGTCACATGCAGAAATGGTAGACAGGTATGGTGGAAACTACCGGCAAGTTCAGCTTTGTGGGAGAAAACTTGTTAAAATTTTCCTAAGCTTTCTACCAATTCCATCTATTGACTCCTACAAATTCAAAGCAGTTTAACAGGCTCTACAAATCAGAAAAAAAATCATTCATAAAATCTTTATTAAAGAAAAAAAAATCTGAGAACCCAATTTGGTCAGGTTTCCTTCAAATGAAGGTACTACATTCAAGCTTTGTAAATCCTGCTTCTGTGCTGTACAAATGCCCTTTCATCATAGCTTCATTTAACCCTCCTCAGAGAGAAAAGAATCTCTGCTAAAATTATTAGCTTTTCCAAAGAATATTTTCTTTGAGAAAATGGCCAGCTCACATGCTTCACAGCTCAAAGGACTGCCATGAACACCGCACAAACTCTGTATTCCTGCGGCTAAAAGACTTTTTTTTTTTCTCAAAGACAAACACATATTACTACCCTGCAATACTCTCTTGTCTCTCTGTTGTTGCATTGCACATAGATATGCCACTAAGCTTATTACATAGATCTCACTTAACTTTCATCATATCTATCTCTCTTTCATCATATCTATCTCTCACAGCTAATTTGGGGGCTTAGTGTCCCTTGGTCCCATATCCTACATTTCTTGCACTGTCTTTGCTTCTGCAGAATATGAGTCCCTAGCCACAGAGCAGTGGGTGTCTGGTGAATAGCAAAGATGTCAGAATGCTTTGGTTCCATTTTTCAGCTGCCTGTGCACCCCTGAAAGAAGTGGCAGATTTAGACATAGACCAACAATATTAGCTGAAGACCACAACAGCCTCATGAGACAACATCTGCCCTAGCCTTTAGAGGGGGAAAAGAAAAAACAAAAGAGTTCATGCAACGTGTAATAGAACACAGTCATTCTGAAAGTCAAGGAGGAAAAAATTCATTCCATGCTCCTAGAATTCAGGCCCTGGATCCCCAAACTCCACCTGATGTGATCTTGTTCAGCTTTTTGGTCATATTTTCTGTAAGCTGGAGGAGTTTCCTTCTAATTCAAGTTTGCTAACCGTAAGAGTTACAAAGTACATGGAAATATTAACAGCAGTTGACAGAAGAGTTCTCAGTGGGACACAGAGGCTCCTGGCTTACCACTCAATGTACAGGCCCTTAGGATAATGCATATCTCTTATTGTTATAATTATTATTACTTTCATTAAAGTAGAGGAGATGAGAGCCCCAAAAGGGGAGGGGAGTCTGAAATCATGCATACCTTTTTTATGACACCCAAAGCAAACTATGGCTTTAGCCAAAGCACCCAGACAGAAACTATCTCATTAAATCCAGCAGTAGTAGTGAAAAAGAGATCTACAAGATACTTGATAAAATGCCACATTATCATTGCCACGTTATCATTACACATGCTACTCCTAGGCCTCGTATGGCTGCTAGGTGGAGCTGTTGGGTGTCTCCATGTTCAGCTTGCTATTTCAGAGCATCCTGAGGTGCTCTCCAAACTCAGAAAATGGTGCCCATTCTTCAAAAAGTGGGAAAGTTTCCTTTTTGTTCAATACCAGATCCAAAAATAAAAACCTCTTTATTCCCCCAGCAAGGTATCACTTCCCATGCAAAGCACCATTTTGACACCGTAAGTTTGGCCAATCTAAATATTCTACTTTGAATTTAACTACATTTTTTTCTCTGGGGTATCTATTGCATTAAAAAGTATATGGCTGCTGAAATGAAAGCATAAAGCTAGAAGCTGCACAGCAAAACCCACTGTGGTTGTTCCCAGCTGTCTGACTTTGCAGGAAGGAAGGTTTGGGAACAGTAACTCAGGTCTTTTGCTGGCAGAGGCAGAGAGAGGAGATCTTTGGCAACAAGACGAGTTAGGGCAGGTAGAGTGAATACCTGCTCGTGGATGAAGCGGGCATAGTAAGATGATAACCTGTTGTACTGTAAGAAAGACACAGCATTTATCAGACTGCTACTGTATTTATTCCAAGGTTTCACTGAGCCTTCACATCAGCATGAGTACAAAGCACTAGAACTAATATAGCCACATGCAAGCTGAGATATTCACATATATATTTACAATGGACCTTTTCATCATACTTTGGACAAGAAATTAGTGTAAACAGAAGGTTCCATAAATGAGACAATGTTCATTCATATAGATGTTACCTCGGACATAATGAAAAGTAGCTTTTCCACTTCTCCCCAGTGGTGTGCAAGTACCATCACCCCCAAAACAGCTGTGTTTCTCCATCTTCAACATTCTAATCCTCACTTTATTGTGTCCTTGGCAGCTCCACACAGAGAAGTCATGTATACACAACTGGTCGCATCCAGTGCTGTGTCCACCACACATTCTTCAGTGCTGAGACAAAACATCTCAGAATCTGTAACAATGAATAAAAACACATTCATCTTTCTGATCCATCTTCCTCTAATCTGCCAAAGGGGTGTCCTACAGCCTGTGACTGTGGGCTTACTACCCAGTCCGCCCAGAACATGTTAATCACTTCAAGACACAATAAAACTTTCTAATGAAGAACAAACTACAGCTGTTAAGAAAAAGCAAACACTAGACTAGTGTTTGTGGGCATATCATATAACAGTGGTACTATAGAGAACTTCCTTTTTGAAGCATGCAGTTGACATATTAATTAACACAAACAGAAGGTTAGCTTTACAACTTATTTAATACTTTCATTTTATCAGATGCATATGAAACACTAACACTAAAGAGCACTGTACTCAGCAAAAGCGCTATTGAAACCAACAAGAGGCAATGTAGGCAATGAAGTGAACTCTTCAGTGAACTAGATTTTTAATTCTGGTTGTTATCTTTGGTCAGTCCCAAAACATTGACCCCACATGCCTAGTCTCACCTCCACATCAGCTTCCGTTCACTAAAGCAGATATAACCAGGCTGCAGGCCACAGCGTAGTGTAGAGATATCCATGCTTACCTTGGTAAAGGCAAGTTAGGTGGTGTAGAGCCTTGGAGCTGCTGTAATTAGACTATTCTTGGTACCAGATTGCTCAGCTGTGGCTACATGACCCACTGGGCTAAACTGTAGCCCAGTATGGGAAAGGCAGGAGGCATAGGACACACCACCTACATGGAAAATAGAAGAGAGTCATGCTAACCTGGTCAAGTAAGGAGATAGGTACCAGGACATGGTAGACAGGCTGTGGAGTCACAAATATCTGTGGTAATGAGGGAAGAGTCACTGTAGCCCAGTATGGGAATGGCAGGAGGCATAGGACACACGACCTATATGGAAAATAGAAGAGAGTCATGCTAAGCTGGTCAAGTAAAGAGATAGGTACCAGGACATGGTAGACAGGCTGTGGAGTCACAGATATCTGTGGTAACGAGGGAAGAGTCACATTCAATATGAGGAAACATCTACTGGAAAGATGAGAAAGCACTAAGAAAGGGTGCAACCACTGTTGGATTCTAAGGACTGGTGAGACACATCTATTAGGACTGGGAGGGTGCTGTTGGACATACCTTAGTCAAAGAAGAGAGGTAGCATGGCTTCCCAGAGTCCTGTGCAGCCACTGTTCACCAGCAAGCCAGCCAAAGCAAATGTTATATTTCTGCAAATATGGGGAGGCAGAATTGTTCGGGTTTTTGGGTAACATACCTGATTCCCCAGTGTTACTGTACTGTTTTTGGCTGAATTATAGGACTATAACAAATGCTAAACCCCATGTTCACCATCATATTACTCCAGCAGAAGAACATTGACACAGAAGTGGTCAAAAGTGGTTTCAGTCATGTTTATTTTAGACTATGGTTGCTAAAACTTAATCTGTGGTAGCTAGAATTCAGTAAGACTGCCATAGATAAGGTTTTTTTTGTTTGTTTTTTTTTGTTTTGTTTTGTTTTTTTGTTTGTTTGGTTGGGTTTTTTTTACATTTGCATTGCAGCTGGACAGGTACAAGGATTATTTTTTAAAGCATCATGTTGACCACACTGAGATCATACCTACTAAACCACTTGGCCAGGCTTACCTTAGATTTATCTGTGTTTATCTGAAAAGTTTGTCTGAGAAGTAATTTATATTCATCATCTGACATAAGTATTACTCATTCTCTTTCTCCCTCAAAGCCTTCTATACTTAAGCTTTTTAGTTATGGTCTCTGCCCACCCATCCTTCTACAGAAAACCTGCACAAAAAGGACAGCTAGTAGAAGAAATATATACTCTTGCACATGGAGAAGACCATGCTCCTCTCAGAACTCATTTATTTCATGTCTTTGGAGCCCTGGACCATGAATCCTAACAGCCTGTCTGATTCCTGCAGTCATGCAGATTTAGGTCAGCAACTTTCTTCCACTTGGAAACAAACCTGGGTGGTGTGGGTTCAAATGTGACCTGCACATGCGGGTGTTGGTGAATAACGCTCCTTGCTAATTCTATTGGAGCTTGGATTAGGCTTGCTTTTAACAAAGCCAGACTGCTTTCTTATAATGCCCTGTAGCATGCAGGCTCTGGCTCATTAAAATGCTTTGTTGCCACCTAAAATCTCCACACCTATAGGGCAGTCAAAAGCCTGAAAAAGAATCTGTAAGAACCAGAAAGTGCAAGGGACCAAATGAACCTGACTACAGAGGTTTTGCGACTCCTCTTTGAAGCTAAAGATTAGCAAGAATGTATTGTGCTTCACTACACAGATGCCAGTTGATGAACCAACACTGGCTTTTCATACGCTTGTGCAAGTGTGTATACGTGTGTGTGTATGGTCATGGGGAAGTTTGGTCTCTTTCACTGCGGGTTTCGCTGGTATTTCCCCAAAAAGAACAGTGCTTTGAAGCTGGAGGCTGGGTGTATTCCTTAAGAACTGGGGGTGATTCCAAAACGTAATTATACTATTAGTACAAATAAAGCATGACATTTCCTACTACAGCACATCTAGAAGGAATTTTTGCATAGTTTTTAAGACTCCAGAGTCACTCTGGCCCAATGCAGGCAGCTAGTCACGCTGGAACACCAGCTGCTCAGAACAGCAAAGACTAGTTAAAAGAATGAAGTGTTTAAAATTTCATTTTTAAAGTGACCTTTTCTGTGTCTTGCTTCACTGATTTTCAGTGAGCTGAATAGATTAAGTTACTGTATCATAAGCAATAGTTGAATTATGATCATGAACATACTTTTCTTTAGTGAACTTGCAGAGAAAATGAATACCATTTTTCCACATACCTGAGGAATAAAAGCACTTGTGGAGAGGAATCTCTCCCACTGGGAACTCTTGTGTACTTTGCAGTAGTATTTTATTAAGAGCTGGAGAGTTCAAGGGTCTCACAGATGTAAGTTTTCAATTAGCTTTCCATTGTGTCCCAAACACTCTTTAAATACTCAGCTAAACTTTAATCCAATCACTTGATTTGACTCCAAGCATGATTTATCTTTTAATCATCATCTGCTCAATGAGAGGGAAAAGAAAGCAAACTTGTTCTTGGCCCATCATGACTCATACATGAATTTACTGCGATCAGAGTTGTGTTTTCCTTTTAGCTGATGCCTTGGCAATAGGCATTGGCTTTGGCTTTCTATTTAGGTATGATCATTCCTGCTCATTTCCCATCTCCCAAAAATGTTGAATAGCACTGAATATTGTCCGATATACCTTTTCCCAGTGAGGCATGTGGTTTTTTTGTTTTGTTTTGTTTTTTGTTTTTGTTTTTTGTAATATCTTAGCATTGGAGTAATCAAAAGTGTCTGCTATTTGAACCATACTGAAAATATAAAACATACTTTAAGAAGAGGCTTTTCTATATTAAATTAATAGCATTTTCCTGGGAGGAAGTATTACATAGAGAGCACAAGGACAAAGATACAAACCAAACAGTACACTCAGGGTATCCATGAGCAGCTTGACTGCTGGAACGGGGACAACAATGTTTCCCAGTAGAGTGAGCACAGGGATGTGCCTCCAAAATTTAGTCCCTTCATTTGGCCATCTTATTGATTTCCTGAGCTTTTACCCACTGAATGTCTCAGTTTACCCATCTGGAAAAATGAGGCTTTCATGCAACAGCTTTATAATACTGTTCTCCCTTTCATATGTTCTACCTAACAGCTGAGTGTTATATGGCCAAAGCAGCATTCAGACGATCTTACTGAAGGAGCTGCATATTGCCAGCTGACCCTCTGGGAACTGTGGCAGCCACACCAGCCATGGCTATACCTTGTTCTGACCTAACTCTCAGAAACATCCCAGTTGCCAGCTTTTGCCTTCATGCAGTAGCCTCGGTTAAATGCATCTGTCTGGCTAAAATAAGAAATAGACCTAGTCTTTGCCCATGAATGGCACAAATTGCAGAGCCTTTGAGGTCTGAAAATATTGTGCAACTTCTTTCAATGCATTATTATTCATGTCAATGGCTTGTGCAATTCATGATTCCAGCTGACAGCAGGAGCAGCGTTTACAAAGACATCAAAAATCTCTGGTCTACTCAGAATTGTGAAGTAGCAGAGCTCCCCAGGGAATACAGGTTTCTCAAGAATCTTCTTTCATTTATGTTTTCCTTACAGTTCATGATGGCTAGACATTTCAGACAAATTCCTTGAGGCTGACAGTGAATGAAATTTCAGTGCAAGACTAATAGTGGTTGGTAGTCTTCTCCAAGTGTCAAGTTTTGGAAACATAGGACTTCTTGAAAAGCTCAGGTTTCTTTCTTTTTTTTATTGGCATTTCTAAGTCCCATGGGAAAAATAGAATATATAACCCCTATAGACAAGGAAAGCAAAGCAAAGACAAATAACCTCCCCCAAATGCATTCATATGAAAAGGAGAGCTTTTTAAACTAATATCTGATCTTATTCACTGGTTCTATTAAGCAGTAATGGATTCTTGGTTTTCCAAACCCCACCGCATCTGTGGATTTCACAGGCATAGCCATACTTGGCCTGGTTTGAAGTCCATGCTCTTCCAGCTTTTTTGTAGCCAGTACAGGATACTAATGGAAAGAGTACAGGAATCTGGCCATGCTGATAATTTCCTTGACATCATCTTCCAGCTTCCAACAATCAGTGGAACTACTGACTAGACTAAGGGACTTCCCGAGCTTGTTCATGCTGAGATTGCAACTATTTCAAAAGTTGAGGCTTCTTTCCTCATGAATTTTAGACACAGCCTGAATAACACCAGGCAGTGTTAACCTAGGCAGCATAGGAAACACCTCTTTGGGGACAGGTGTGTAGAAAGAGCCTTACATTTGCAAACACTCTCTTGCACAAAGCTTCAGTAAATGGACTTTGCTTGTGGGCTTGCTGAAAAATAGGATGCAAGTAACAAAACGGTCTCTGACCCTGGGCCAGCTTAGACACTTCCAGGGAAACTGGCATTAGCTGACATTAAACTCCTGTAAATTGAAATGTCTGCAGTGTAGAGACCTCCATCTCTCCTTTATATTTGTAAAAGAAAAATGAGCAGTTTGGGAAAGCAATCCATCCCACCTCCTTGCCAGCTTCCAGTTTTCTGTCAACATTGGTAAAGGTTAGCCATTCAATCAGATTAGGTGTCAATATCTCCTTTGTAGGCAGCTAAAGTGAGGCAAGACAATTTTGTGAACCAGTTTTCTAAAGACAGGCACATCCCGAGCCCACAGGCAGTGGGAATTAAGTACCTCACTATTGAACTGTCACTGGTCTGTGCTTCCCTGGTCCATCTCTCTTTGCCTTCCCCTACAGCTGCAGCAACCAGGCATGCAGCCTAGATATGTAACTGGCAAAGATGCTGTCTGCAGGTCTGGATCATCTCGGCTGCCTGGGAGCCTTTTTCATTTTTATTTTCATTTTTATTTATTTTTATTGGGAAGTGTATCCTCTGCCTCCATGAAAGGCTTCTCACCTGCTACACTAGAGGCTTAGTTAATCTCTCAGTGCCTAGTCATGTTTCAAATCTGAGCTTTGAGACTGGAGCACTTTGCAGTGAATATAAGCAATGATAAGGCCTTCAGCAAGGAAATCAGATACACATCTTCAGCAAGGAGAATAAAAATAAGCCAACTTTTGTATGTCCTTTGGTGGTCTATCACTTGAAGACTTTGAATCAAGATTAGATGCATCCTTTTAAAAGATATCCTTCTGCACTAAGAACGTCCCAGTGGGCTTGGAGCCAAAGTTGCTGGGTAACAACATAAAGTGTGTGTTATCACAGAGATCAGAATAGTGGATCATAATTGTTCCCTTCTGGCTTCAGATCCTATGAAAACTCACTTCTTGTTAATGCTGAATTCATAGAACAGGAATTCACATTTGGGATCCTACCCAAGAAGACTAGCTGTTACTGCAGAAGATCTAAACACTTCCCTGCTTCTATGGTTGGAGACTACATTTATGCTTCTAGGAACAAATTTTCGTTACTCTAATGCTGCTTTCTTTGCCACTGCCTCTTTCTCTCATTCAGTAAAGGAATTATAGCCTTGTAGGTCTGCAGAGCTGCCCTAGAAAATAGTGTTGTCATCACTCATTCAACACAAGGAGGAAAGGAGAGGAGATGGCAAAAAGAAACTTATTTTTGGTATAGTGTGATTCATCTGATCCAAATCTCCCCCAAAACTCTGACTCTATCCATATTGCTATGAGACATTTGTCTTTCACAAGAAGACTGTTGGCTCCTGTCTTTGACCCAGGAATATCCTGCAGACAAGAAAAAAGAGGAAGTATTGAAAAATGCAGTGAAGTCACTATTGGCTGAGCATCCCTGAAAGGGGACCTTGATGCCAGTCTGCTCAAGCTACTCAGACAGGGTGTGCTGGTGTGGAGTCCATCTGCAGAGCTGTGTCCTCACAACCAGGCTGCAAAGAGCTCAGTAGTGCTTCCTGTTGACATTTTGTACTGGAGGTGCAAGGACTGGCTTGCAGTGGTCACCACCAGTTTACAAATTGCCCATCCATATGGTCCTAAAATTGCTTTTTAAGGTTTAATTTCAGCATTTTCCATGGAGCTGCGGAAAGCTCAGCAACAGCAGTGTCTTCCACTTCATCCCGGAAGAACTTGGTTCATGCGTCTTTGACAATAACTGGAGAGTCAGGAGATAGCTGCATGGATGCACATTTTGAGTAATACATTGGACTCCTCTCAGTCTTTTGATTGCCCTGGCTGCTCTTGTCTTTGTCACTGACACAGATTCAGGAGATAGGTTTCGCTTCCAAACTTGTTTGTTGGTGTGACCATGTTACTGGCATCTAATCTTGTTGCCAGAAGTCTCTCTTTTGATTTAAGACATTTTTACAACACACACATGCACATGCACACAAGATCAGCAAAAAAAAGGACTCTTTTCCCTCATTCTGTGGCATTATGATGACATGATAATGGATCTCCATTAAAAATAGGTGTTGTGTGTGCTTAGCCCTCCTGCTGTGTCATGAAGGCAGTGGGTGTGCATTCAGAGTGCTTTTTTCAGAGGACAAAACTGCCTGAAGCTCCATTTCTTAACAGGGCCTTTTTTATCCTCTGCCCAATCAGTAACGAGTGCACCTTCAGCAACAGAACAATAGTGCTGCCACACTTCGGGACTTTCTTAGCTTTAGATGGAGTAAATCAAGGCTACAAGCTGCCGAATCAGGTCCTGACTGTTTTAAGGTGATTGGTAAAAGCAAGAAGAACTGCTGCCTGGCCTGAGAGCATGGCTGAAGTATCTCACACACACAGAGATTTTCTGAAGCTATTGTTTCTGTTTTATAGTGCAAACATGTGCTGGCGTCCCATAAACCAGCAACAGCCGTCCATCAAACAAACATCACTTTGTAAATTGGCCTGAGTGACTCTGTTTTCAAACCCCAGGTCTCCAGGCAGGTTTATGAGGTGCTGCTTGTGTGATTAACTAGTCCAGAGGACCATGGTGCAGATGCAGCAAGTGATAAGGAGCTGAGCTGGGGAGGAGCTGGGGAGCAGGTTTCCAGTCCTGCCAGGGCTGTGGCACAATCCACACCACCTTGACTTCAAGCTCTGCTTTGTGCTAGGGAGCATAAGGAGGGCATTAGGTTCCAAAATCACACAAACATTATACTGTAGTGTGAAACATCACAAGTTTTATGACCTGGGGTGTAACTGTGGTTGCACAAGCACAGATCTCTTCTTTCTGTCCCATCCTTTTGCCTGAGCCCACTCATGTCTCCTCATCAGCTCCCTTCCCTGGGAAAGGTGAAGGGCTAATGAAGAAATTAGCCTTTACATGCAGGATGCAGAATTTTCAAGCTTCTTATTTTTTTTTTTCACTAAATCAAGATTGCAGACAATGCAAATATGCAGTATAGCTTGTACCCAAGGGAAATGGTGACTGACTGGATAATCCTCCACTCTTAAAAATTGTTCATGCACCTTGTAGAAGGCATCTTTCCTACAGTGGTTTTGCAAAGGGACTGAGGTTTCTTTTCCTCAACAACAAAGTGTCTGGTTTTTCTTAGCTCCTAACTGGCTGAGTCAGGACTGAACTTACTGTTGTGATGATACCTGGGTTTTAAGACACTGATGAGTGGAAGAGTGGTGCCTAAAGCCATTACCTTGGGGCATCCAAATAAAACAGTTGATAACAGCACTAGGTATCATATGAATGGCATTTTTTTTTCTCTCCCTGAAGATACTTGTCATTGCTTATAGACACGGGGTTATTCACGGGTACTATTTGTAAAACTCTGGATGCCACATTATATTAACTTTCCTGCAATATGTTTTGAGTGGGTGAGAAAGGCAGAGTGAAATACAGCCTTCTGAAGGCCATGGCACAAGGAACATAGCCTTCCACTAGCAGTTCTCATAAACACTTCAGTTAAGCATGTATCCACGTACACTTCATCTCTCAAATGTGATCATTCATTCAAAGAAGCAGACAAGTGCTCCAAAGCAGTGACTTGGATGACAAACTGCTTGGCAGTATCGGTCCAAAGATCATCCCTCTCCAACTATATATAAGCCTCCAGTATAAAGCTCTGTGAAAAATAAGAAACCATGAATAAATGGTTCTATTAGAGAAAATGCCTTCCACTAAGGAGGACAGAATAAAATGTTCTATAACATTGCAAACATCCTGCAGAAAGATTTAAATGATTGTGCACACTTTTAAACACCAAATATTTTAAAATCGGTGATTCTCTTTACTAGTTTATATGAATAAAAAGGTAAATCAAAGTCATATCAACAAGTATTCTCCAGTGCCTCCCATGATGAACATTCACATGTTGCTACCTTGTGAATAATAAATGTCCTGATACCTTTCTCACCTAAAATCAAAATCCTGAGTATGTTATGAATGTTTCATTTCAAAATTATTTGAGCATCTCAGAAAACAGCTGTTATCTCTTTGAAATGCTCTTGCCCTGGAAATCTTTGTTCTGCTTTTCATTATATTGTTACATTTGCTGTTGTTTTAGGTTAAGAGGAAGAGCATTTCAGTGCTAAATGATAATACTTTCACCTTTTTTGTCCCCAGTGCTTCACAAACTATATGTCCAGTAGCTCAGGCACACCAGATGTGGCACATAGATGGAAAAAGGTATAGGAGCTTGGCTGTCTACCATTTAGCTACAGGGAGCTCAACCACTCTATTAGCAGGCCAGTTCAGTTCCCGGACATCCCTCTGTGTAGCTGTAGTTTGGCAGTGCTATTACTAAATTTTGCTGAGCCAAGTAACCAAGAGCTGCACTGTCCCTCCTAGACAAAGCATTCTTCTTTCAGTATCTTACATCTAGTCTTTTCTGTTCACCTAGGACCCAGATTTGCTGATGAACATGGCTGCAGAGCTACATGGCTTAACTCTGGATTAGCAGCAGTTTCGTGATGGACTTGTGGTACTTTGAAGTCATCTAACTTGAAAGTATCTGATCTTTTCTTTATCTGTTCTTTATCCAGACTAAAGGACTGACTCCATTTACTATGCAATTTAAGATGATGGAAACAGGCTCAAACTAAATTCCCAGCAAAAGAAATGCAATTTTGCCAAAACTAGGTTATGTAGGTTCCACTAAAAATGTCACTGGGAAGGTTCCCCAAGCTGAATCTGAAATATAGCCAATGGGACAAGGAGAGGAAGAGAGAGAAATAAACCTCCAAATTAATCTCAAGGAAACACTATTTTCTTCTATATACAGGTACAGAGATCAGCTTTCAACTGCTAAGACATTGTGGAGAAAATATCAACTGCAGTGCAAATATTCCTTGAAAATGGATTTATATTGGAAATTCCATAAAAGTGGCAAAATCTCAGTGTTTACCATGGGAGGATTTGTTCAGATAAGAGAGACAGAGCAGACAGGACTGAGGAAAAGACCTCCCTGCGTGAATAGGGAAAATTACACAGGGAGTCATAGATACCTAGACCTTCTTACAGCCTTGAAACCCAAATGCCCATGGCTTCATTGGCTAACAAACACATAGATACAGAACAAAGTATCTTACTCAAAAACTTCTTTTCATTACACTCTATTGATTAAAAATGACCAATAGCCAAATGTTATTTCCAGACCCTGCTAGGCCTGAAGAGCTGCTGGGTGGTGGTGGTGGGGAAATGGTTGTTAAGTAGACCTCAAAATTTTACCAAAATGTCATACTCAACAGTGCTCTAGGTGAGTGCACAGTACTAGTGCTACCTTGTCCACTGTTTGAGAATCCTTCATCCACATCTCCCAGATGTGCAAAATTCACCTAATCAATTGTACATTATCTCTACTTCTGATGAACCCAGTGGCAGAAATATTTCTGCTGTTCCCTTCAGCAGCTGCCCCAGAGTAGGGAGTGCAATAGGTCTAAACCTGTAAGAGTTTGCTTGTATGAAGGATGGGAATATTATCTTCTCCTCTGAGATCTGACCTCTTTCAGAGCTGGCTTGTCTCAGGGGAGATCTTTTCCTTTTTTCTCTCTCTTTCTTCTCCTTCCCCCCTCCTGCTTTGTCCAGAGTCTCACTAAGAGAGCCAAATTCCCTTGAACACACTAAAAGAAGGCTTGCTGGAGCATCTGCTCTCCATCTGTGGAGCCAGACATATCCCCAGGCAACTCTATTAGCAGTGATGGATCTGGAAGGGAACATTAAGCACTGAAGAAGCATCTGCTGAGAAAGAGGAACCCAGCACATAAAACTACCCCTGGTATTTGCTG
The DNA here is from genome assembly GCF_028389875.1 of Rhea pennata. Lineage (NCBI taxonomy): Eukaryota > Metazoa > Chordata > Aves > Rheiformes > Rheidae > Rhea > Rhea pennata. The sequence continues at coordinate 42,620,703 of NC_084668.1, read as the reverse complement.
AGCCTCCTTGCCTCTGCCCATTGCTCCCAGTGGATAAGAACTATCTTCTCCAAAGCCCTGGTCAGAGGAAGACCTGCTGTTTCTCAAAAACTTTTAAGTGAATTTATGCCTCAGGTGGCCAAATGCGACTCAGTGCTCAGTTAAACAGGGACAAGAGAGCCAGAGAAATATTCAAATGGCTGAATCCTGGGAACCATAAGAGGCCCGTGGGAGGCCGACAATAAAGAATCAGTGCTGCAGAAATGTTTTGGGTTGAAATGGTGCAGCATGCAGAGGTGGGGAGCTGAGATTAGAAAGTGTTTCCACTGTCCATCCAAAATGCCAAAGACTCTGAAGAGTATAGAAGAGATTGCTGGGCAATCATGAAACCCCACTGCCAAGTATGGGAACTGTAGTAAGTTGTTTCTTTTGAGGGCTTGCTTATACATGACTCTGAGAAATACAGTGATATGGCTTAAAGGAAACATTTGCAGAATGAACTCTGCATTAACTGGCCCAGGTTCTAGTCTCAGCTCTGCTACCTATGACAGTGACCATTCCTTTCACTCCACGTAAGTCCCTTCCTGTCATATGACACTTTGCCTATTTAGATTGGGATTCCTCTACAGTGGAGACTGTCTATTACAATGGAATTTCGTAATAACAATATTATACTGTCGGGTTATGTTGGTACTATGGCAAATTATTTATTTTTTTCCAAAACTAGTACAAAATTTGTGCCCTAACTAAGCCCTCAGAGTAGAGGAGAGAAAGAAAGATCCATACTTACCATTAAGCCATGATTAGGCCTATCAGATATTCACACTTTGCCTTTCCTTTTGTCAAGTAGATTTCCAGATAACAGGTTCATTGTTCAATTTGCTTGCAGGGGGAGAGGGACAAGTGGGCCCTGATGTTTTATACTTGTAACTTTGAGACCTGTACACTTTGCAAAGTGCAGACTCTTACAGTCTGTTTTCTGTTCTTCTAATCTGCCCGGAGCAGGCAGAATTAACATAAAATGAAGTATTGGAAAACCCAGATTAGTAAAATGAGTCATTAACAGCCTAGGCCCCCTCTTAAAATAAATCCCTCTATTCACAGAACAAAGCTATAGCACTACTGATTGTATCCTAAGCTAGGACCTGGCTTTTGGATTCATTGAGAATGTGAGTAATTTTCTGGTTTCTGACTCTTTTTCTGAAGCTATAGAGATTTGTGCTTTCTGCTGTCCCAATCAGGTAGTTTTCTGTGGCTCAAAGACTTCACAGTAGGTATCTCCTGAGCCTCCATTCAGCAACAGGACACAAATCTGTGCATAAAGTTAAGCATTATCACTAAGCAAAGTGCTTTGATAAAAGTTCTCAGTGCCCTACCTCAGAGAAAACATTTTGGCTTTTCCTAACCTAAAATATTTCTCTATTCCATTGACTGAATTCCTTAAAATACCACTTAAAACATTTTCTGAATGAATTTAAACATTAGCTTAAGTACCAGTGAAATCAAAGAGACTGAAGCACACTCTTATATTAAGAATTTTCTTAAATGTTCTCCTGAATTTGGGCTCTTAAAAAAAATCCAGACATTTTGAATTAGATCCAATAACCATAAAGATGATGTAGAAAAGCCATGAGAGGCAAATGCAGCTTTCTCATCTCAATGCAATGACGAGATAGCTGTCCTTGAAAACAATTATGATATTTTAAGTACTTGTATCTGCAGCATAAGTTTCCTATAATAGTCTATGGCCCAGATCTTTGACACTACCAAATTAATGGGAATAAGGCACCTAAATTTCTCTGAGCATTTCAGACTAATTGACTTTGGAGTAAAAGTCCAACTTATCCAATATAGAGAATATTAAATCATAATAATAATACCTCTTTGTAGGGCATGACAGAGAATTCTAACCATTATCAAGATTCTCATCCTTGCTTAGCTGTTCATCAACATCTCTGATTAATTTTCTTCAAGCATGCATAATTATAACAGGGAAAGTTATCTTGTCAGCCTGCTGTGAGATGGTGGAGAAGCCCCTTGCTGACTCTATGGTCCTTCTTTCTTCTTCCAGATATCTGAATAGAGTATGATGTTTTAGGAGTATGGATTAATACAGTGAGAAAGTGTCAGCACAGATGATATTGACTACATTTAAGAAAACTAGTATCAGTTGGAAATGGACCTCAGTCTTCCAGTTCAGTGGGCACCCTGCACACCATTTGTTCAGTGCGTGAAGGATGTTGGACATCTGCTATTCTCCTGAATTCCAGCATTTCTCAAGACATGGCCCACCAGTGTCAATAGATTTTAAATCAAAAAGATTGTCAGCTATTTTAGGACTGCACCTATTGTAGTTATTCCATCTGCTTCTATTTTCCAGAGCTTAGAATGGTCTGAGACAGAGCACTGAATATTTGCATCACCCTCAAGCTGTGTTATCTACCAGTGAGTCAGAAAATGTTTTAACTAAGTAAAGTGGTGTTAGCTTGTTTAATAGAGGGTACCACAGTATTCCCATTTAACACTGCAGTTCATCATACATCTCTATCCCAACCATTCTCCCAGCAGAAGATCAGAAGATGCAACTGGCTTCTGCTAACAAAGAGGGCAGAATCATGTGTTTCTGACAGCTTTATAATGGGGTTTTGTTTGTCCAGCCATAGCAGAATGTGTGACTATTAACACTTTATCAAAAAGATAAAGGACTATTATGTTGTCTTCCTCCAACCCCTCCCTACCAAAAACAACAACAATCACAAAGTCTCTGTGTGAACCCTATACTAAATAGTAGGTGGAGAGAATGAACTTGTGGAAGAACTCAGTAATTATTTTGGTGAATTTTCAAGGAGAAACTCTACAGAAAATTCATTCTTTCATGTTACATTCATTCATATTCTTTTGTTATCAACAGCTAATAAAAAGAGAAGCACGTGTGCTAATTAGTTTTGAGTGGAGAAGTGAAGAGCCCAGAATTATTTAAATCATGACACACACCCCTGGATTTGCAATTGGGGAAACTTTTGCAGTAGTCTTCCTCAAGAACACAACCCAGACTCTCTGATCCTGACTTTTCTTTTTTTTTCTTCAGGGGTGAGAAGGAGGAGGGAAGCATTACTAGGAACATTCTAAAATTAGAATCTAGTGTTTCTGAAAATAAAGTTGGTCTGAAGTTGTAAATATTTCCATTAACTTGCTTCAGACTCGTTGGACAGAAGATGGAGGAACCTTTTTACAGCTTTGAGCAGGAAGATTCCACTTCTGAATTTCCCTTCTGGGACCAGGCAGATCCCAACAATCAGCTCCAAACACAGCTAGATAAATTCCTATTGGACTGTTCCTCCCTGTCAAACCAGTTGTCCCCCTGGTCATCCTTTGCTTGCCAGCCCCTGGTACCTGATGACCCTCTCTCCCTACTAGATGTCACTGGAGGAGAGCTGGGGCTGGAGCAGAGTGCTGAACTGGACAGCTCCTCATCCCAGCTAGGGCCCAGCACGCCGCCGCTGAGACGTCCCAGGCACTTCCCACCTCACCCCTACAAGGTCCAAAGACACGCTGCAAACATCAGGGAGAGGAAGAGGATGCTCAGCATCAACTCTGCCTTTGATGAGGTCAAGTGCCATGTACCAACTTTTCCATATGAAAAGCGCCTCTCCAAAATTGACACGCTACGGCTGGCCATTGCATACATTGCTCTGCTCAGCGACATCCTCCTCTCTGGACATCATCCTAAGTCCTATGTGGAGCAGTGCCTGAAGAATGGCTCTCAAGGCCACCACCAGGCAATCTGGAACACAAGTGGTGAGTGAATGAGGGGTTTTATTTTGGAGAATCACAGCAATATTTTTGGTTGCCAATAGGAGCAGATCAGTTAAGTTGCTTTTGAACATTCAGCTGTTACATTCACAAATGGATCTGTTTCAGTATAGCTCATCTTAAAAAGAGTGTGGCTGAGTGAGTATTTCAATGAAAAAAATGCCAAATTTTTGTTTAAAAAATTTAAGTGTAATCTACTTAACAAATAAACTTTCTGTGATCATGGGAATGGCTCCATTTTTGAAACAAAACTGAAGATTTTGTTTATTCTCAGAATATGTTTTCAGAGGTTTTTTCTAATTCAGTGCAAAGTGGTTGTTTTGTAATGCTAGCTGATGGAGCCTCTAGAGATGGAGCCTCTAGACATTTTCTTCAGTTTTAGCAGGTACTTGATGGAGAAAAATACCCAGCTTTTAGCATTAGCATAATCCCATTACTTAAATGTGGGCATATTTTCAACCTGTTTCTCAAAGGTATTACAAGTCAGTATTGAGAAGTAGGCTACACAAGCTGTTGCATTCAAATTTCAGTTTTGTTTCAAAATATAAGACAGCAAATGTGTATTTGCAATTTACATTCTTATATAATTAGTTACATTTTGAAGTGCAGGACTGTTACACTGTTTTCTATTTCACTTGTAAATAATTCTGATTTATGTGGGTTTCAACTTTTGGTTTGTTTCCATCAGATTAATTCTCTGCATTAGCCTAATATATAGTGAAAATGGGAAATTTCTCAAGTGCCCAAATAACATGGGACATGTTTTCAGACAAAAAAATGACAGATCTTTGAAAGACTTGCTTAGCAGTGCAGGGAGGAGCAGAGTAGGATTTTCTATACTTCTCTGGCACTTCTTTTCATTGTTAGGTACTTAAACCCCTTTCTAAATTTGCCCTTTTTGTAGTTTACGTTCCTTTGGTCACTTTTGGAAATGGTCCTTGAAGCCTATTAGTTTTCAAAAAGCAGAGCATAGGTAGAGAAAAGTCATTGCAAAGAAAATTTCCATTGCATTTTGCAGAACAGAGTCAAAGGAACAAAGCCTGCAGGGAAAAAAAATAATCTATTTATTTTAAAGGAAAAGTTAATTAAGTCTTTTCTCCTTTCCCATTAATTTACCTCAGCTACATGACTGGGAAAATGAGTCCTGCTCTACTACTGATCACACCTCTCTCTTCTGTACACAGAACATTTGTATTTTACTTTTCAGCTGACTCCACCTTTTAATGAATAACCAAGTTTTAAAACAACATAAATGGCTCTCATAGGTATCACCTCTTTTCAGGCTTCCAGTTGACAAATACTTCTGAAGAGCTCCACTTAGAAAGAACTAAATGAATGAGACTGCTTTTCTGGAGAGGTTGAATCGTTGATATGTTAAACTCTAATTTAAATATTTTAAATTATTGTAATACATTTTTGCTTTGTTTTCCTTTCTCCCTTCTATTCTGTGCAGATCTGACAGCCCACCTGTCCTGGGTAAAGTGGGATTAAGAGGTACCCCAAAGAAAGAAGAGAGATATTTAAAGGCAGCATATTATGAAATCTGATGACTCAACTGCTGGGTATCAGCTGTTAAATTCTCAGTACTGCAAGCAAAAACATGGCACTTGCAACTTCATTTATTGTTACTGGTCACTTACTCTCTGCACATCCAACACCTGGCCTCTTTTAATGTTAATTCATTGCTCTTTTATGGCCTTCTGCTTCTCTCCTTTTCCTAATATATTCCACCCTCATAGTCTGCTCTTGCATGAAAATCAACAACCAAATTAAAAATCAGTGACATTACAATTGTAGCAACAATATTTTGAGGATTCTGATCCACTGAGATAAATGAAAATAGTGTGTCTGAAGCTTATTTCTGATGCAGTGAAAAAACTTTTGCATGATCACAAGAGAAAAATAGGCACCATCTGTCGTAACTAATTACTTGGCTTTAGATGTCCAAAATAGTAACTGTAAAAGTCACCTGTGATTTAGAGCAGAGACCCTGAAAGGCCTGGTTTCCAGAAGGTGAGACACAGACCTTTTTTCTTGTTATCTCTCCAAAATTTCTCAAGTCTTGCTCCCAGTGGGATAGAGATAAGCAAGGTTGGGTACTCATGCTTGGTAAATATTTACCAAAGAGCGATTTCCATAGCTTAACCATCCTATTCTGCAGTCCAGGGCAATAATGAGGATTTTCGTACTAGCAAAAATAAAATCACACACACACACAAAAAAAAAAAGGCCTATGGCTGTTTCTTGATTTTATGTGCTCTCCCATGTTTCCTGAGCATGCTTTAAAGCTAAAATTGCATTTTGTCTTTTACCCGCATTCTCTTTTCACCATATTGTAAAGGCTTTAAGTTAATATGTGGTGTAAAGGAGAGCCACCATACGCTTCACATATTTTTGTAATGCCTTGCTAGTATACTTCAAGATCTGAAACCATCGATTGATATACTCTATCACAGTATTTCTTAGCAGGTAAAATGCTACCTCTAGATAAAAGAGAATACATTTATTTTTAATATATTGATTGGTTCTCCTAATAACATTGATCGCTAATATTTCATCTCAAACTTCTGACTCTCTCTGCTTTTCCACTCGCTTAAGACGCTTAGACAAATTTCTACAGGAAACAGTGCCTGAAAAGGTGAAAATCCTAAAAGTAATAAAAATACCTGAAAATTCAGTGATTCAATTTTATCTAATTTTACTTGAATGTGTGAAAATCTTCAATCAATAAGAATCCCTATTTCTCTTTTAAAATATGAAATCAGTAGTTCTTCCAAATATGTCCTTCCCCTTCGCTGGAAGGTCATCTTTGTCCTGCAAGCACAGAGCTAGCTGGCAGGTCAGGACTCATGAGTGAGTCCAGGTGGGGCTGCAGAGTCTGTGCACTGTATCAGTGCAGCACTCCTGGTACTTTACTTGACTTTTTGGATGTGAGTCCATCCCCTGTTGTGTCCCTTCAGGACTTAGGTCTATGTGATTGCCCTACTTCAGCTCACCTGGCAATCTGAGCTTGCCAGGATTCAGCTGTGAAGAAGGTCAGAGGCACATTAAATCACTAGTGACTCAGCCACTCTTTCACATGAAAACAACATGAGGTGTTTGACTGGCCCACAGGCATTGAGAGACCCCGTACAAGAACAGCAGGGCTAGTGACAGGCATGGGGTAACAAAATTAGAGGATAAATCCTCTGTGCAATTTAACATCATCCACTCAACACTGTCTCTGGGAAATAGGCAGCAAGTACATGCTACAGCAACACAACTGGCAATGATGTGGGACATCAGTATGCTTTTCTGCCAAGAGAGGGCTTTGGGAAGATGTTTGCTCTCCGCACTGTCCTCCTCTTGGCCTACAGCTACTACTGATCAACATCCTCTGCACTCATGCTAAATGACCAGGAAAATAATATAATCCAGGTATTCCTGTCAGGGAAATTGAGCCAGGGGCAGCTTTTCCTAGGAGAGTACACACTCTAGTACCCACAGCAGGCCACCACTCTGATGGAGATTGGCCTAGATCTTAACCTCAAGAAGTACAGTTTATAAGACTACAAATTCAATCTCTTAACATTAAATACCTTGGAGTAGGATAGGGGAAAATTAAAAGAGGCTCTCTTTTAATCTCTTTTAATCTATCACAGTTCATTGCCATCTCCCAAATTCACAGGACAGCATACTGTGTGAAACTAACTCTTTATTTTTAGGAGCATAATAGATAAAAAAAAAAAAAAAAAGAACAATACCTTCTCTATACACCAGTCTAGATTGCTAATTTTCTATTTACTTAATTCACTAGTTCACTAATTTGATAATTGCTAATTCATAATCTTATGAGCAAAATAGTTACCTAATCAATGATGGGAGTGCTCATCCTTCCTCCTCTGTCATGACGCAGACATCCCCTGAATTGCACAGGGAAGCACAAGAGCCTCAGCAGTCCAGCTGCTGGTGGGTCTGCTTCAAAGGCTATTTAGGGGAGCTAATGTGTTTGTCCCTTACAGCTAGGAAATTTGGTTTATATCTATCCATCATTTCAGTTATTGGGCAAGAATTTACTTAACTTTGAAGAGTTTCAGCTTTATCAGGTGTTAATAAGCAGATACTTACAAAACTGCAGGGATAGCAGATTTCATTCTTTTTTGTCTTTTAGTATTTGGCATAGGCGTTGCTCTCATTTTAGCCTAACGGCACTCTTCCCAGCATGCATCAGGTCTTACCATGAGCTGTATACTAGGCACAAAGCCTGAGTAGGAGTTGAGTGAACAGTCACACTTTCCAGAGGGACTGCCTGGCTCTAACACTCTTTGTAAAGGGGCTCAGCACACCAACTGAGAACAAGCCACCCCAGAACTCTTCAAGCTTCCCTCCTACTCTGGCAACAGTAGTTCTCTGGGCATATAAGTGTCACTGAACATACAGGTTGACAGTAATGGGTGGTCCAGGATGGCTTGGTCTTTTAGTCCAGGATGCCATACTATTTGCCTGGGGCCTAAAGGAAATGAAATCACCTAGCTCCTTGCCTTAATATCCCTCTTCTTGGCTCTCCAACACACACAAGAGCTGCTGTTGTATTGCTGCCTCCCTTGTTGGGTCAAGACAGGCCCTGTCTCTCAGTTAAGTTGATCAGTGGCACGACAGCCATGCTCACAGGGCCCAGAACCTTCGTAACAGGCTCAGGTCCATGCTTAGTGACAGCAGGACCCATACTCTCACCGCAAGGTGAAGGAGCAGAAATAGCCACCCGTCCTTTTTACAAAGCCAGACAAGTCTATCCATGACAGGGTAAAGATAGCAGGCTATCTAGGTGCCACTGCTCCCAGCGCTCTTAGCCAGAGGAAGATGTTTCAGCAGCCCAAGCCCTGATGTCCAGCCATCTGCTCACTCTGGTTGCCAGCCTAAAGTTCTGCATCAAGGGGATATGCAAAAGCCTGCATGTTACCTTCTCCCAGGCTGGCATTACCACCCTATATCTGTAAAAATGGTGCCATCTGTGTTATCACTGGAAGAAGAAGGCTGAATCAAGCCTGCTATTTAGAAATATAGGAGAAGACAGGATTGTCTCTGAGTTTTCACCTGGATATATATTTCTCCATGGGAGGTAACGTTATTCCAAGGTTTTTATTGATGGCAACATGGATTGGTGACTCCTCCCTCTAGGATGCTTTCAGAGAGGACTGTTGTGGACTCCACACATTGTAAATCGTAGTCAGCAGCCAATAGCAACAACCTCTCTGATGTTGTCACGCCTGGTGGTGGAACTGACTCTACTTGGGAGTGCATCTGCTTTTCAAGGTCCTTCACACTGAACTAATTTTGGGTGCTCCAAATCCCTGACTCCAGATTTCTCCCAGTGCAATAGTATCCCACTGCACTCTACTTATTGCTTTTCCTTTCACTGTGGCACTCAGAGGTCCAGGGTGGATACAAGAAAATAATGCCCTGTTATGAAACAAATAAACATTTGCTGTAGGCACCTGTTTGGGAGCAGAAATCTCTTTGCCTTTGCTCCAATTCAGAAATCCTGGCACATTATTCCTCTGAAGCAAGCTGAGTCTGTGAATTAGCATCAGGAAAGCACACTCATATAAAGGTCAGGCAATCTCTCAGGTTTGTGAACTACTTGCTGTGGATGGACAACTAATCTGGAGAGTACATAAGTATCAGAAGTGACCTAGTGACAAAAACAAGAAGTGTCCTGGAACAAAGAGATTTTCCTCAATGTGGGGACTCCAGCTAAGACTAGCACTAGGTGTTGGCTATAGAGCTGAAGTCTTCCTCTGAGACGCAGACTTTCATTGCTGTTTCATCATGGAGCATCAGCAATGTCAGGAAAGACACCATGTTCCTAAGAGATTTGCAGCTGTACAAGTGTGGCTGGCCTATGGTCTGCATGCTGGTCTGAGAAATGCTCTGCTATAAAAGGCGCTCCTACCCGTCACTACTGCTCTCAAGGAATCATTGCACAAAGCATGACTTTGAGGAACAGGCTGCTGGAATTTGATGATGACTCTAAGCTCGGAAAAACTGTAGCCAATAAATCCTGCAGCAGGATATGTAGGGATTGGGGTTTGGGATGGAGTCAAAAGCAGAAATAAAAATGTTCCTTTCGGGAGTTAAAACTCTAATCCTGGGCTCTTGAGCCAGTAAGTAGGAGTCAATAAATTTATTGCCACCATTAAAACTGATGAAGCTGTTTCTCCTCATGCTCACTCTGGTTTGACACCAGTATCATTCCATTGCCTTTAGTAGAGCCACATTTTGTTCACTGTAGGTTAGATGGAACAGCCTGTCTCTGTCTGTCCTTCCTGAGATACCTGTAGTTTGATAGGGTACTAGAGCTGACACACTAGCCAAAGGTGCTAAACCATGTTTGGGAGGTATCTTGATAAACTATTTGGATGTCACTGACTGCTCTTTTCACCAGGCCTGCTTAACTGGTGAATGTATAATGCAATCATACCAACTTCTGATATGTCACCATTTCAGCCTCTCTGATGATTCCACTCATTTGGGATGAATAAAAGGAAACAGAGAGGGTATCAGCGCTCTCCGGCTGAAAAAAGCCAAGTCAGTGCTAGGGCCCTCTTCCTACTGAGCAGTACACAGGGGAAATTTCTTTAAAGGCTTGGCTCTTCAGGGAATTTTTCCCTAGATAACCCTTCCTGAATAGCCCCAGGGCCAGGCATATTTATTCTGAAAGAAATCTGCCTTTTTCTGAATGAATGTCTGCTTCTGAAAGAGGTCTATAAGGCAGGAAGTCCCATGGGGAGCAATGACTTCTGTACTTTACATTTACATGCAGCTTAATCCAAAAAAAACTGCTGTATGCAGACATGCTCCATGTCCACTCATCTCCTTTCCTGCCAGTTCTGGCTCATTCCCTGTGTCGTGCTTGATAGATGTTTGCCCAGTTTCAAGTCTCCAGTCAGCCAGCCATTCCCCTGATTGGCAGTGCTAAGCGATTCTCTGTCAGGGAAATTCTGATATTCACCTTCATTTTTCCATTTCTTCATCTCACCTCCTGAAGCTTGAAATTTTATTCCAGGAACAGCAATTACAGACTTCCAATAACTTAGATCCCATTGTACATACACGGAACGTCATTGTACAGCTGCCCCTACAGAATACAATACACCTTGGCACAGATCAAGATTTTAAGATGAAGTTCTTCATCCTATGTCCATCCATAGGTACCCAAAAGAGCACACTGACTTTCAAAGCAGCTCTTTTTAACTTCCCTAGGATTAAATTCACGCTCCCACTTCCTAGTCATTTGCAGTGCAGTGCATTACAGATAAACTCTGGCCTTTCCTTGTCCTCTGTGAAGAACTGGGATCCTCTCACTGGAAATTCAATGGCCAAACTTCTTATGGAAGGAAACCAGGAGGTGCAGAAGAGCGGTCTCTTCCTACTGCATCTGAGGACCAGCTTGGTGGCTCATCAACAACACAAGAATTGCTCACTCAAAACACACTCCTCACTTCCAACTCACCTGGGTCCTTGCCAAGAAAAACAAGAATGATTTGTTACACCTTCCTTCCCCCAGAATTAAACTACTGACCCTTTCTGAAACAGTATACCACGGTTTTCCTTCATCAACCTGGAAACTCTGGAAAAAAAGAATCACATCCATATTATAAAGAAAGAAGTTCCTTTGAGAACATGTTGGCAGTTCCCTTAAAGGACAAAACTGAGAGTCAGGGGACTTTTTTTCTTTTTTGCTACATACTCACAGCATCAAGCTTCTGTTTCAGCAGTCCTACTATGATAGGATGGAAGAAGGACTTTCATGTTTCAGCTAAAACAAGACTGGCCAAGGAATTGGGCAATATTGCTTTTTATTTGTTACCAGAGCTTGGCCATGGCAGACCTCATGATTCACAAGCTGCTCAACTTGTGGATTTAAAGATTTCAACATCGATGAGAGGCAGGACAGCCTTCTAGAAATCTAAGACCCTGGGCTGAGGAGGACCCTGTTAGAGTCATGCCCATATGGCTTGTAAGGAAGTTGGACATATTGCAAAGTGCTCTTTGATTCTCTGGCTGACTGTGATGAAATTTATCAGAACAGGGACAGCAGAAAGGAGGCTAGACCTCAACAGTAAAGTGACATGGAGACAGCAGGTCAGAGCAAGACAAGATTTTGTCATGAAGAAAGACTTTATCTAAGAGGCAGAAATCTCTTAGAATGAAAAAACAGCTGAACTACACAGTGACACAAACTTCAGTAGCTAGCCACGGTTCCAACCCACGGTTTTAGCTACATGCTGTGAAACTGTCTGGAAAATATGCCCTCTATCAAAACTTCATTCCTGACAGAAAAGAGGAGATGGCCTTAACACTGGTTTTGTACATAGTCCTGCACATAATCCTACTGCACTTCATGGCTGACTTTGCAAATCTTACACTGGTAATACTAGGTCAGCCGTGGTAGCTGGTTCCAGTTTGCACACAGACAACAATCTTTGAAGTCAGTACACTGCTCAACAGCTGTCATCACAATGACAGATTACCCCAGGCTGTAGCTGTCTCCACACATATAACCATACACAATACATACACTGCTAGATTTGTTTAGGAGAAGGAGACTTAATTGCAGGGACTAGTTGTGTTAAAACTCTGTCCTGAGCCAAACACCACGCACTGTGTCTTCAGTGGTGTTCCTTTCCTTTCTGAATGTTCAGCATTAGTTGGTAAGGGAATGCACTGTTTTCCCTCTACTAATGAACATTTGTTCATTCAGGATGAGGGCAGTAAACACAGGAGCTCCCAAGTAGCCTTTTCTTCTTTGTCACAAAGAAGAATAAAGCATCTCTGTACCTCTCAAGCTAAAATCCCCAAACCCTGAGAGGACTACCACTACCCTGGCACCTGCTCATGTGAAAGGTAGCAGCCAGAGCGAGAACAGAATGACAGTTGGTGGTGATTCCTCCATTGTTCTCATACAGCTTTGTGGGTCTCTCTGCAAGAGATTCTCAGCCCAGAGAAGGCCAGCTGGTGAGGTGGAGGAAGCAGCCTGAGGGCCCAAATGCAAAGAATTTCACTCCTGGGCAGCCAGGAGTGCTGTTTGCAATCCTATTTCCTATCTGGTCCTATTGGCCAATTTCTTATCTTGATAATCTGGTTTTATTCACATGACTGATTCTCCATCATGACCAGCCCAATTTGTGCAGGATTTACTGGACTGTGGGCTAGGCTCTCACTGTGTTAAGCTTGTAGTGTAAAAGCATGGGATACGGTCCTTGTTGATGGCCTGAAAAGGGCAAAGCAGGAGCAGATTACAATAGCCTCAGGGTTTCTTTTGGATACTGCAGTCCCGTGGTGCCTCAGGATGTGCAGTAGGAGACAATTTGTTCCTACCTCTGATCTTGGGAGAGAAGTAAGAGCCTATTCCCTTTGCACAGTGATAGAGTAGCCTGGCAGGGGTCCACTCCTAGGTCAGAGCAGGACCCATGTTTACAGTAGGACTCTGCCTGCAAACTCTCCTTGAAGCCAGGCAGTCTGTTCTCAGGTTTGCACAAATAAGAAAAGAGGCAAATAGGCTGTCTGTTTGAGAGGAAGTTAAATATAAATAGCCAGTATCCTGCAAGCCCTGTGGAAGTCCCCTTATGACAGTCCAAGATATTGTTCTCCTTTCCCAAATGGGTCTCCTCAAAAAATTCAGGACTCGGAACCCAGGATACAGCTGTAGGGGTTACAAGCACACCCTGACCTTTGAGAAGAGCCTCCCAAGCCACATCAGCTCCTTCTGTGGGAACAAAGTGCAATTACAAGCACTGCGTCTAATTTTAGCTGACTCCCACTCCCACCCAGTCTGTTTGCTTAAGTCCAAATGCATTTGAACAGGGAAACACCAGAGCCAAAATGATTCCGATCTCGAAGATAATCTCTTGCCAGGGGAGGGGAAATCGGGCGGTGGGAGGGAGGTCGGGGGAGGAGAATCAGACCGCATTTTGTACTAACAACCAAAACCTGTGGACAGCCAGGCTGTTTGTGCAGACGAAAATCCAGCTGCAGGCACTGCCCTCTTGTGGTACATGATTAAAATCTCTCCCTTCCAGGAGAAGCGCAGGATGACTAGTAGCTCCAACACATCGCCACCCAGGGACTCACGGCAGAGAACACAACATACAGAAATGGCTATTAAAAAGACACAAACAGACAATTGTACTCATAGCTACCTATCTATATATTCAGAATATGTTTTATGCCCCTTCACTACAATCTAACTCCAGTTGTTTTATCTTCCTGTTGCAAGCCACTTTTATGCATTTATCACCCTTCTGTCCAAGTCCTTGTGCATACTCCTTGCACATAAAAAGAGCCTGAAACATTATTCAGCTTCATAACATTCCTCTCCACAACATCTGAGGGTTCAGAAACATCAGTTCATTATTTGCAAAGCTTCCTGGGAAGCTGAGATTACCTAAACTGGTGCACAAAGATTATAGGCAGAAAATCCACTAATTCTGATCGTCCACAGGAAGCAGCATGTCATTCCCTATGCACACTGCTCTAGTCCTAGAGACTGCCCATGCTTCAGCAAGATGCCTCTTTCTCTCATCACAGTCTTGCAAATGGCTAACCATCTCCTCCAAAAATAAGCAGGCTGAGGCAGACACAGCGTGTGGAAACAGACCAAGCTGTTGCCATTAGACACTGGTGTACACAAATGAAAATGGAGTGAAATAATGAGGAGTTCAATCACAGGTTAGGCTATCTAGAGTGGACACAAGTGCAGGTGTTTACATGCCTTTCTCTTGGAAATATGGGATAGGAGAAGAGGGAATAGTAAAACATTGTATGCAGAGATCAGCAATTCTTACCTATCATGAATTTCCTAAAAGCATCAGCCTGATGGACCTTTCCTTGTGGCAAACATTTTCAAAGGGTTTCAGTGCCTGGAAGGTTTACCTCTTGCCTGCTGCTCTGTCGACAAGCACCACTCAAAGACCAAGCTTAACAAAAATCCATTTCCTAGGTCGTGGTGTAAGATTTCAGCTGGGATTTCCAAAAAGGGACTTTTGCTAAATTGCAACAAAGATCCTTAGAGGGCAATCTGACCCTGATATCCTCCTCCCCCCACCCTGACCAACTGAATGCATGCAGACACACACACACACACACACACACACACATATCCTGTTCAAGTGCAGAAGAGAGATTTCCCAAGCTAACATTTACACAGCACTCTGGAGGGCAATAAAGCTATATGAACTGTAGCAATAATTATTGGATGTTATAGCACTCGGCCCAGCCAGTGAGCTAATCTGAGACTTGGTTTTCAACAAATATCAAATTTTCCCTGTCGTTCAGATACCTGTATTTCATGCCCACAATTCCCAAGGCTTTCAACTTGTATGTCATTCAGTGCAAACTCTCTTCTGAAAGTTTCTCTCTCCTCATCCTGTCTAAATTACAGCAGACATTTCTGAAGGATGACAAATGGCAAGGACCATATTCATTTCTTCCTTTTTCCCAATCCCATATTTTTCTCCTGCTGTGGAGGTACAAACCAACTGACCCAGTGTCACTACTTTATTTAAGACTCTGGGGTGACACAGTGACCCCATAGAAAATTAAATACTATGGGGCATACTTTCCCAGAAAGCATAAGTCTTTGCAGGCATTTTGGCCATCTAGCAAGCCAGTTTGCATATCCTCTTTTTAATCCCACTCCAGCAGTCCAGAAAAGCAGTGAATCATATACTTAAATACTACTGGGTGTGCATGCCAAGCGGGCTTCAGTTGGGGTAAACGTATGATTCGAAGGAAGGATAAATTGTTGTGTTTTGACAGCTCAACACCAATTATGTTGAGTAGCTTATCAATTTTCATTTCTGCCGTTGAAATACATACTGCACTCTTAAATCAACCTTTTCCAGGAGCGTAGTGCCATAATGTTGATAAGCTCCAATAGTGATTATCCAGCTCTCTTTCTGCCACCATAACCTAGGATTTCTGCAGCCAAATGACCGTACAGTAACTTCAGGCTTAGAAATATTATACTGTATTAGCAGAATGATGGATCTACTTCTAGGACCGCAGGGCAGGGGGGACACCATCAAGTCTGACAAAGAAACAGAAAGAGTCTTTCAATATCTTTATTTTCCTTTTTCACATTATGGTTCTTCTAACTAACTCTTACATCTTCTTATGCACTGATCCCAGAACAGCTCTTTAACAGCCAAACTGTTTTCATTTGGGGAAAACATCAGCAACACACGACATTGAGCCAACACTAAAACTGAACAAACTGAAAGTAATATGTAGTTGGTACCTTTTTGGTGAAATGAATTTAATTATATTAAAAACATTAATAGCTAAATAATCCTGTAAAATTGGGATTTCAAATCAGTGAAGGAAGTTGGTAAAATCCTTAGATTTTTATTAACAAAATATATTTGAAATTACCAGCTTTAGAGGTTTCTTAGAAATGCTAGAGGAACATATAATTCAGCAAAGAATTGCACTCTATCAAAATAATTTGCTCTTGGAAAGTTTCTGAATTTACTCTGTAATAATCTTAACCTTGGTTATTTTGTAGTTAAAATGTAGTGTCCTTACCTTCTGAGAGAGAGAGTTCAGAAAATAAAACATTATTTAAAGAAAAGCAGAGTCCTCTATTCTGAAGGCATTTAACACAAATATTAAGGAATAAGACCAAATTCCTAACCAATATAAATACTGATTTTTTCAGGGTAATGAGTAGTAGTTAGTAAACTGTATTGCAAAAATACTCAGGGAACTTGTTCTAATTATTGCCTAGTACATGGATATAGAAATAACTTTTTAAACTACTCTGCCTGACTGCTCAAATAAGTTTAGGACCCTGAATATACAGCGATGGAAGTGATTTTTTTATGCTTACTCTGATTTTTTCTTTTTCCTTCTTCTTCTCTGGGATTTCTGTTACCTTGCCACTTATTGCTAGCTCAACTTTCCAGCTGTAGGAAAGGTTTTTTTTTCCCCCAGCTTTGCGAGCAGATCAGCTTCGATCCAGGGAGGGGATTTCATGCTTGCGGCTGCCTTCAGAGTCAAGAAGTAAACTGTCCGGCCTCTCTTTGATAAAAGCCGTGCTGGAGCTGATCAGTATATTTGAATCTCAAATTGAAAAGAAAAACAAGCAGAAAAAAAATGCCCAAAACAGGTTTCATAAACTCAACCAGATGCCTTAGAAGGGCTAAGATCTTGTTCCTCTTTAATTAAAAGGTATAGCAAATAAAACCTGTTTTTAATCAAACAGCAGGAATATAAGATGTTATCTCTCCAAACCTTTCCATACTAGTGAATTGACTTTTGCTTGTATTTCTGAAATTCAATGCATAGCAATCCCTAGCAATCCAAATATAACACACAGATAGAGAAGGGAGTTTTTATGAAAAGTCGTGCATCCCCCCCCCCCAAAAAAAAAAAAAAAAGTGTGTGTGTGTGAGAGAGAGAGAGAGAGAGAGAGAAGACAGCCTTTCCTGAGTAGGTACATACAACCTGGCATGCCCAGTGCATTACACCAGTTCAAACTAACTCCCCAAATCAGTTCTTTCATTTCAGTTCATATCAACTGCCTCATTCTGTTTATGTACTAATGCAAATGCACACATTTTCACTTATAAACTGTTTTTTTCCACTTATAAACTGTTTTGTCCGTGTGCAGCCTTCCATTTAAACATCAAGGAATATATAGAATTTAACTGCAGTGTTTAAGCTATTTTTCCAAGGTCTCTCTTACCAGATTTTCAATTGCTAGCTTTTTCTGCGCAAGGTCAGAACCTCCTTGCACAGTGGAGCACAGCTCCTCTCAGCAAGAACAGCCCGAGCAGGCTCACACAATGGCTCCCCTGACTTTCCTGGATTTTGCACTGCAGTCTGTTGGAAAAAGCTCATAGCTTGCTGTCTCGCTGCTGCAAGTCGGCTTGGAGACCCAATGAGCCACTCAGTCCTAAGCTGCTTCAGGGCTTTCCTCCGTGGGCTGCCAGCATCCTTGCTGCTGCAGTGTGCCGAAGTGCTTGCACTCAGCAGCTATTAGATTTTGGAGGAAAAAAAAGTGTTTTATGCAGACGACTCGGCTTGGGAGCATGGATGTAAGTCCTGGATTTTCCCAGCAGCATGGTATCCTTGGCCAGGGCCAAGCCTGCTTACAAAACAGGGCAGGTGTGTTTACTACAATCCTCTCTCACTAAAAAGAAACAGGTTGAGGGGTTTAAATATAATTAGCATGGGCTACACTCCTGCCTTTAATCACTACCTTGCTGGTTAATACAATCAAGAAGGTAAACAAACAAGGTTTAACTCCATTAAATTAAAAAATACATATTCTACTGGGGAGGTTGTGAGGGGTTTTTTTGTTTTTTTTGGTTTTTTTTTTTTTTTTTTTTTTTGCGCTGCTACAGAGCATCATTTTATTTCTGCATTACAAATTACTATTAATATAAAAATATTTGTCTTGGAGAAGACCTCCCCTCTCTCTGCTTCTCATAAGTAGGAACTGAAATTCAAGCAATTTAATTTTACTTCAGATTAAGTAAACAACATTTTATACTTTTACAGCGTTTTTTCACCAGAAGACATACAAGCACTTAAAAGCTTTTATTATATGTCAAATGAAAAATAGCATTTGAGTAACACACCTGCCTCTCTAATAGTAAGTGATATGTTAGACATAAATACAGATTTCAGTACCAGATTCAAGGTCCCCAAGTGCTTGAGACAATATATTGCTGTAAACTCTGTAGCTGGACCCACTTGTTTGGGGCCAGAGAAAGTGGTCAAATCTAGAATTGAATTTTGGGCAATCACCTTTCTCATGATACAGGAATCATAACCTTCAGCAATGACCATTTATTTCACATAGCTCAGTTTAAACCCCACACAAACAGAGGAAATGCTCTTAACGGTAGAGATAGATACACAATGTATTAATACAAGGATTAGGGACTGCTGTGATCCTGAAGTTTCACATTCACAATAGCAAGCCCAGATAAATACAGGCATGTGGACCTAAGCCCGTTTAGATGTGTGCACATTCTGTACCTCATTGCAGAGACAGCAAGCAGCTAATACAAGAGCATACTCTCTTCCCTCTTGCTCCTGCATAACTTTCCCCCTTCTCCTACTTCCATTGTAAAACAGCCCTTAGGATTTTTTTTTTGAATGAAAAAGCTCTTCAGCTCTCCCTGAAAAGGAAAAGTCAGCTCTACCAATATGATTATTGATTATTATTATTATGTTAAGTACCTGACTGACAAGCCTTTGCTTATAATATAGACACTTTCTGTGCAAATTTTGTGGAATGTGGCTTACCGAAGTTTAAAGGAAAATGGGAGATTGTCATGGTAACAGCACATGGGGGCTGCAATTTGAAGAGGACCCTCTGGGAACCACAACATTTTAAACATTTTAAGCATTTTTTTTTGTTCAATTACTTCATAGCTGTTCCAAAAATTCTAGGAGGGAAAAAAAGTAAAATTCCATAGTATTCTTCACCATTTTGCAAATAAACATCTGTCCTTTCCACTTAAAAACTGCAAGAAGGATGCAAATGTTAATAGAAAATATTGCTCTCAACATTCCATATTTTAGAAGCAACACTGTAAATACTGCAGCAGTCAAAATAGGTTAAAAAGATGCTTAATGGAGAATAGCAGCTCACTGAGGCCATGAATCTGAAAAGCATTACTGCTTACAACAGTGCTATACACAGAACGAGCCCGATCCTGCAGTCACTTATTCATATGCTCCATTTATTCCCTCTGGGCAGCTCCTCTAGGCTCTGGGAAACTCCTTGCAGTGTGTAATTACTCTTAGATACAAATCTTCGCAAGATCTCTACCATCCTTAGTAATGTGAGTCCCAGGGTCTTAGCATGCCTAATGTTCAGCGTGGAATTAAGTGGTACCCTAAATAAAGGAAGGCTTCAATACTTATATCCACTAAGTCAAAGATGAATCAATGACCGGGTAACTGAGTATGGTGGGTTGGAAACCATAGCTTTTGCAAAGCAAATTTTAATCACAGTTCCTATTTTACTCTTGCATGTGAGCCAATTCACAAAAAACAGGAATTGAACCTGCCTGCCCAAAATATAAATCCAGAGTTTCTCGCCAAAATATCTGCATTTTCCATAAATCAAACCCTGATTTTACAGTAAACTAAAACCTGTTTATTAAAAAACGAGATTATTTCTGTTTGTTTTTAACAGACTGTTTTCTGATCTTTTATTCCTAATTTGAGGGCAAAACAGAAAAAAAAAATCAAAAATATCATTTTCACATGGATATTCTATTTTGTTTGAAACAAATTCTTTAAAAATGTATCAATCATTTGTAGCAGCAACTTGGAGATGATACGAAGTTTAATAATGCACAAACATATGCCCCAGTTCTACATTCCTTTCATTTGCTGTATTGCCTAAAGAAGTCAAAGGCTGCAAGAGCCTATCTACTCCAGCAGACATAAATGTGACTTTGTAACATCTGGCCAGATGTGAATTCTACCAGAGGAAATTCTCTTGCACAGTCACAGCCATAATGCTGTGTATGTCTTTCATTGTAAATGCACATAGCCAGGACAACATAAAGAAACTTCTGCCAAATAACAGAACAAGAAATACTTGCGCTACAATTTTTAAATGAAAAGGGTTTTTATGTTATGGCTGATCACTAGAAATAAATCTGACTGTGCAGTGGTACGAGAACAGTTCACATACTTACCCTTTGCAAATGACTACAGGTATTTATTAAGGTTCTTTTGTGTTCCACATAGTTTTCTTATTTCAGGTGGCTTATTTACTTGTTATCTGAAAAATGCCCCATTTTTGCTTAAAATAAGTTCTCATTGTAGATAAAACAGCTTTTGCTGGGATAATCCCACGATATACACATCCTGCACTAGGGCATGTCCCAAAGCATCGGCTGACACCACATCTCAGATAGCAGGGGAATTGGGGGCTTTGAAATGAAGGAAGCACCTCCAGACACTGAGGATCAGGACTTATTGATGCACGCTGATCCCTGCGGTACATCTCAGGAGGGAATGAGTGCCACTGTTGCACGTTGTGTGATGAGCCAGATCCTCCTCGAGTACAAATCAGAGTGGGTGTGCTGAAGGCAAGTGACCTGGCTTCCACTCACGAGCTGAAAAGCAAATGCACATCATTTTTCAGCAAGGGCACAGCTGCAGAATGGAGCCTTTCTGCTCATTTTTAACACAACCAGCACTTGTCAAAACAGAGAGGGGATTTTCAGAAGAACTCAGTGTTGAGCTCAGCGATGTCAGCAAGATTTCGACCAGTGATTTCAACAGGAATATTGACAGCCTCATGCATAGTATTTAAAAATCCTTCTGTCCTGACACCTGCAAAATCCCAAAACCTTCCATGGAGTAAGCCTGAAACTAGCAGTGACTTTCAAACCTTGTTAAAATAGGGAGTGGGCATAAGAACTAAAGCAACTCCTTGATACATAAGAGCCTTACTTCAGCAACATCCTTGAATCTCAAGAGCAGATTCCCTTCCCACAGATTTCTGAAGCACACGGCTATACATCGCCATTCCCTGTTGCCAAAAAGTGGTGTTGTGTTGAGAGTCATGAGCTCTCCAAAATGTGACATGGACAATGATAAAAACACAAAGTACAGCAGCAGAGCCAGAGATGACTGAGGCATATTGCTGCAATGTCTGGAAGTGGAAAGCAGGGTTAGGTCCGAAACATGAGCCACAGGGCTGCTGCCACAGCTTCACAATAGTGTGACCCGAAATGCCCATGGGTGAATCATGAAGCACTGGGATCACTCCTGCCTTTGATCTGCTCAGCGAGTAGCTGAAATCAGGTGGAAGAATATGATAACTAATAGTGCATTTCTGGAGCTCTGCAAATTCATGGAAACGGCAGTAAATTAAGGGTCAGAGAAGATGATATGGCCACATACTTCACATGCTCATGAGAGAGCATCGTTAGCAAGTAAATCATAGTAAAGTATTGAATCAAACTCTTTGTCTGTCAAGATGATGCCTGTGAAAACACATGGATCCATTCTGCTAAGCTTGAAATTAACCACTAATATTTTCCACATTATTTTTCTGCCTTCTGGAAAATGTTCACTTTTTGAAGGTTTTCTTAAATTTTTGAAAGCATCCTTGTACTGTTGCTAACCTGATTGAGCACCATTATCTGTGCTCCAAAGAAGGAAATGAGAAAGTGAATACAGGGAATAAAAAAATGTTTAATTATAGAAAAAAAGGAGCTAAACAAATGGATTACTAACAAAAGAATATGTATAACCTACTTTGGTAGAATGTGAAATCAACAAGAACAAATGCAAATCCCACTTCTACCTTTTTTTTGGTACTTCAGCACGACCTTTTAAAAGCATTTATTTTGGGGATTGGTGACTGACCCCACCTCTTCACCCCCAAAAATATAGCAGAAAAAATAAATATTGTTTAACTCAAACATTTTATATTTTTCTCCCTTAAACCAAAAAAAGCAGCAGGAAAACTGTTTTTTCAGATCAAACAATGTATTTCACTGTATCAGAACCAAAATGTTTCAGTTTTGGCTTGGAGTGAGTTTTGCACTATTAAGAAACACAACATTTAACCAAATTTAGTTTCATAATATTTTGTGGAAATTAAAAAGTTTCTCTTCAAAAATTTCTTCCAAAGCAGTTTTAATTTGGGAAAAAAAAAAAAAAAAAACCCACCCTTTTAAACTGAATCTAACTTACATTCAACACCAACTCACACATAGTTTTTGTAAACCCCCAAATGCATTTTTTGGCACATCAACTAAATGTTTTCCAAGTTCTGGTTTGTGTATAAATGGGTACTCTGGAGCCCTGATGTGCAGTTGGGTACTTGACTGTTACCACAATTTGAACATCACTGTCCACTCTGTATTACAGCTGAGAACAAGGCTGCATTATGCTAGGTGCTGTAGGAACATGCCGAGATAAATAACTGCATCTGCATTATTATCACACTTACTACAGAAGCTTGGGTATCTCTGGTTTGTACAGGATAGTATTCAATTGTCAAAAACTGGAGGAAACAAAATGCACTCCCTCATTTCTTCTTCGGATTATACTATTCATTTATTTCTGGTGCTCAGGATCCCTGTTGCCTTTAGCAGCTCATACTAGACTTCAAAGTTTTAACTTTGCTCAATCCTATCAATAGCTGAGAACAGCAGAAAGAGATGATCATCAACACAAGATTATAATATCTGTTCTGGCTCTTCAGTGGCTCTGAAAACGTGCGAGTGTGGTTGGGGAGATGGAAAATAATATGAAACACTCACTAACAGCATGTAGCATAGAAACTTAGAAAACCACTGTAGTCATTGACTCACAGATGGTCAAAGGAACAACATGTTTCTATTTCTGTATTTAATTAAATCTTAATTATGCCACCAACAGGGTTCAAAACAGCATTATGAAACAGCTTGCATGAATACCAAAATATGATTGGTTTATAAGACTTTGAACTCATGTAATTATCTTCCCAAAAAAGTGCACACGTTGGGGCTATAAAATCTCTTCACCAAACAACCCATTGCACTACAGCACTCAATTCAAAATAGATTCATGTAAAACATACTCAATTAAAGACACTGAGCTGATAAATTGAGAGGCTGGTTTTCAATTAATGATGAGCCCAGTGAAGAGACCCTGGGAGTCAGAGTGAACCTCTTCAAGCCTCCAGCATGCTCTGGATCAGGCCCCCACATCGAGGTTTTGCATCTTACCTTTGCTGGCCTGTGGATGAAATGGATCCATAATAAAATCAAGCCACACTAATATAATTCTTCCACCAGCTGATCCTGTGAGTTAATTAAAAACAGCTGCTTGAAATATTCCTTTGAATTGTCTTTTTGTTGTTAAAAGAAGGCCCTTTATTGAAAATAAATATTTTTGGAGGATTTTTTTTTAATTTATTTTAATAGTTAAACAACAACTCACAAATGCTTTTCCCCAAGGAGTTTATTTTCTAAAGTAGTCAGGAAAGGGGTGCAAAGGATAATGGGAGCTAATGCTACCTCCTAACTTTAACTCATCTGCCCAGACTCTTCTCCTATCTTTTAAAACCATTTCAAGCTGCTTTTCCAAACGTCCCTAACATATCTCCATGACCCCAGCTCCTTTAATAAAAAGCCATCCTCTTGTCCAGACTACTGTTTCTTTACTTTGGCATCTGATGTTCAAAGAGATCATGTGACCTGTTCTCTCTTATAAACATATGAAAGGGATATATATCTGAGAGCAAGAAGAGTGCAGCATCTGAGATGCACCTATCCTACAAGCTGTAGGTTTGAGAAAAAGTGTAAGAGGCAAAAAAAAAAAAAAAAAAGAATCCAGATCCCCCATACCCAGAAAATTTCCCCTTGAAACTACAAAGGTTCCTCATTAAAACGGAGAATAGAAAACCCTCAGGATGGAAGAAATTCTGAGTTTGGACACCTGACCTGCCTCAGAGAGAAGTTAGACCACAGTATGCCTGTGCCACTTGGGACCAAATGTGTCTGCACACTGTATATGCTTTATGTGACCTGGCATTCCCTGGGGGCTGTGCATGTCTAGGGAGGGAAGTCATCTCTGCTGCAACCCCGATAAGCTAAAGAAAGTACTATTAGGCACATCTATAGAAGCTTCCACTCCCTTGATTTTTTCTTTTGAAATGAAATATGACACAGACACATTTAGTAGATATTTGGCAGAGTTCCCATTTCCTTTAAAAGCCCACCAGATCTGCAGAGAGAGAACATCTTTTCACACTCCACTAGCACATCTTGATTTTCAACCTAATTGGATTACTGATTCATCTTAAAGGAGAGGAGAGTTTTTCTCGGGCTTTCCTTTTTCCCCAGTGAGGCCTCACACTCCCTGAAATATCCAAAATTGCTGACACAGTGTGCTCCTCCAAGAATCTAGGATCTTTCCCACTGAGTTACAAGCTGCCAAGGAGGCTATATTATAACAAAAGAAGTTTTTATATCCTCCTGTAGGCAGAATATTGGAAACTACCATGAAATGTGCATTATCTGAACTATATTTGTTGATGGTTAGAATCAACTTATTTAGGAAATTTCCAGCTGACATGTAAACACA
This sequence comes from Rhea pennata, assembly GCF_028389875.1. Lineage (NCBI taxonomy): Eukaryota > Metazoa > Chordata > Aves > Rheiformes > Rheidae > Rhea > Rhea pennata. The sequence goes on along the minus strand of NC_084668.1, from coordinate 42,595,809 downwards.
CCATCAAGAAGGACAGAAACAGCATCTGTGATGCCGCCAGTATCTAAACTCTCCTGGCCCCAATCCTGGGGCTTAATATCTTAATAACTTGTCCTTATGAATCACTGCAGAAAAGAAGCCAGAACTGCTTTTGTCACATTTGGTAAGTGGACTGAAATGCAATCATGGTCCATTCAATGACTCAAAATTGGATAAGATGAAACCTCTCCACTGCAACAGAAATGCCATCATTTGCTAGAGACTTTGCAGGGTTAATTAAACATAACCAAATCTGCATTGGCGACAGAAAGATTAATTAAACTGAAACTACCTTTTGAAACAGAAGAAGCCTCCATGAATGATTTACAGACTGAAATTGTGTTACAGTAACAGCTTGATTGACCTCTCCATCACAAGTGCTGCCTTGCGGCGCAGCTGTCCCAATCACCTATTTCTCCTGGCCATCAAGGCACAGCTGCAATGGTGGTTGTATGAGGTTCATGCAGGTAACAGGCAAAACCAAGCTACTCTTGGACAACCAAGAAGGTATGTGCAAGTAACTTTACAAGATGAAAACATCCTGTAGGCCTACAGTGAATGAACTGGGAATGAGGCATACATTTTTGAGGTGAGTAGCTAGCACCAGACTACTAAAAAATGGTGGTAGACCCTGCATCTCTTGAAATCTCCAGCCCTAGACCAACTACTTCGCTGAAATATTTTCTCATTGCTCCCTACTGCAAAGGGGATAGTAGGAGATTAATCCAGTGACAGTGGATTTGTTTTTTATTCTGCTTTCTTTTTACTAAAAAAATAGAAGAGTATTTTTTAAGGCATTAAAAAGAAAATTAACACAAGAAAAAAATGTGAAAAGTTTAAAAGGAAAGAAGGAGAGAGACAGGAAGTAAAAATTTCTAAGCAAACAAATTGATAGGCTCAAAACAGGTGTAATTGAACAAAATTCTCTAGTTTATCATAAATGTGAGGTCAGACTAGGTATCAGACAATTCCTTTGGAAATTAAACTTCTGAACACTTCACTAAATCAGTGAAGAGCACCCATGGTTCCCAGAAGGGCTGCCTGAATTTTCACCAAATCAGAATGATTTGGTGCAACCCAAACTTTGAAGCTCAGTTTTGCTCAAAAAAGTGCCATTGTACAAATAATGATTGACAATTTCTGCCTCGTGGTAATTTCTGCACTAAACATTAATCTGTAAAATGAAATGCAAACAGGTAAAGAAGATGGAAAGAGAAATTTAATATTGGCCAGCCCTTCTGCTCAATTTGGAGCCTGAAAATCAAGATGATGTCTTTTTTTTTTCCATTTTGTACCTCATCATTAGTTATCCAAAATTTGCAGACTGAATTATGGTCTAACTGCTGCTGCGCAATTCCATTATATCCACTACAATGCATTACTTTTTCTAAACAGCAGCTGAAGAGAAATAAAAATACGCAGAAGTTGGGGGAGGGCCATGCCAGCTCACTCTTTTCGCTTTTTGGAAATGTTAGACTTAGATGATGAATTAACTCTGCATTTTATAATGGGACAAAGGAAGTACAAATCTGAAAGTAAATAGATACTAATTTGAATGCAAACAAGCAGCTTTCTTACGGGGAGAGGCAACATTTTTTACATATAAGTTTCACAGGGAAAAAATGAACTCTTACAGTGACTTTGTGGTCAGCAAAGTGTTTGTAAAAACATCACCTTATGAGTCATCAGCTCTGTTCCCTGTGCACATTTGCAGCCATATCTGCCAATCTCAGCAACAAAACCAGTTTTAGTGCTTTTAGTCCTGTTGGAATGGCATATTCAGGATAGCTCTGAGAGAGGGAGCTACCTCCCTCTCTGGCTCCCATTTTCTCATTACATGTCAGCTAAAATCCTCCTTGCAGAATCCGATTATTGACAAAGATGTAAGAACAAGAAGGAACACTACCAGATGTTCAGGTATCTTTCTTCAGTAAAGAAAAATTAGGGCTGCCCAGAGAGGGGAATAGATTCCACCCCCATCCCGCATCCAAAAAACAAGCTTCTAGCATGATGCTTTCATTTGAAATTCTTCATTAAAGAATTGTTATGGATGGAAAATTCCCTCTCAATTTTATTGCCAAGAGGTGGGGGGAAGAGGAGAAAGGATTTGTCATACGTGTGTGCTCTCCACTACCTGTTTCATTGATTCCTTCATCATTCTTGGGGGGAAAAAGGAAAAATGAGAAAGAGGCAGGAACAAGGTGAAGAAATACTAAAGAAAAAGTTATTCTCCATTCTTTTTTTCTTATTTTAACTTTGTCCTCTTTTGCTGACAGGGAAATCCTCCTAAATTAATAGCAAATAGCAGTGAAGAGAATGAGTGAAAAAAATGACTTGTCCCTAGTAATATTTCCTTCCTTTTCTTCTAAAACTAGGAGATTTTCATGTAAGTATTGCAAAAGGATAGTATATAAATGCATCAGGATTATTCAAGAAATAAGAAATAAGAAATAAAAATACAATAAGATTTCTCTTTCATTTCAAATGTAACTATTCCCTGCAAAATATGCGAGGAATCTTTAAAAAAGTGGGAGTTACACATTAATTTACAAATTAAAAATGTAGATGTATCAACAATTCATTACTTCCTCCTCACTTTGAAACACTGAGGGAAAAACACTGAAAACTCTAATTTCACAAAAATGATCATCATTTTTGTTTTAGTTGTATTTTCCAACAAAATAAAATAAAGCAATATAAATCTTATCCGTGATGTGTTTCGGTCTCCACTCTCCAACAGTCTCTTATTTTTAACCCAAGAGATTTGTATCTGGGTCAAATGTATGACCAATTGGCCTCTTTCTACAGCACAAGATTTAGCCTATCAGTTCTCAGGTTAGAAACATATTTTGCAAACTCTGGAAGGGTCAGTGATTAGACTAAGTTTAAGCACAATTCATATTCCATACAAATTGGTTGGTCCGTTCCTAGCGATAACAGCCAGAATATCAAATACACGACAAAACTAGCCTACTTAATGATATTTAAAAAATACAGCACAGCAATATACCACATACTTCTGTAGCTTCACGTGTGCCTGTTACTGGTATGTCTTGCATTATAATAAAAACATTAGTACACGTTGTACTGCCATTCCCCCCCCCTCCCCCCGCTTTTCCCTTCCCTCCACATGGAAGAATTTCATCATATGTCTGCTCCAGTCCGATCTTGTTATTCGTCTATGCTCTGTGCCTGACAGATGTTTGCTTGCAAATTTCTAAATCAATCTGGATTGGCCTCACTTTGTCCCACTGCATTTGTAAGGAGTTTCACTTCGTCTATATCAGGAGCAAAGCAGTCCACCTATTCCTGCCTCCTTCCCACTGCAGCTAGCTAAACCAGTACAGCAGTGGTGGGAAATAAAATGCTTAGGAACATGCAGTGGGGAAAATACCATCCTGTGTCATTTCCTACATTTTCCTGGACTTCTGCCAGAGAACAAAGTAAACATGCCAAAGCAGAGAAATCCCCAAGCAGAAAGTACTCTGATAGCTCTGGTCTGACCCTCACGTCACGCAAGCTAAGAAAATTACCCCTCCAGCATCAACATCCCTCAGTTAGTTCCTGCATCAAGCTCATATCTGTCAACTGAGGACTGGAAGAAAGCATCTGGGGGCCTTGCGATTAATGGGTGGCCTTTCATCATCAACAGACTGAGCACATCTGACTCTGACCAAAAAGTGCCAGCAAAACAACCCACTCTGCTGCTGTTAGCAGAATCACATCATCACAAGAAAGCACACCAAAAGCGCTTTCTCCAGGCTCCCCAATACCACTGGAGAAATCTTTTTCATAGGATATGTTTACACGCTCCTTTGCTAGGTAACATCCAGCTTGCAGAGGTTTCACTTTAAAATCTCTCTCCATTCCTGTCCACATCTTTTGCACAGAGAAAGAGGACTGTATTAAAAGAACACTTTGTGTTCAGAATTCTTCAAGTGAGTTCAGACTTCAGACTCATCTTTTGTCATACTTGAGGCAAAAAATGCTGCCTATTGCCTTCTGCTTTCCCCTAAATAAAACGTTCTATGCCTTCAAAAACTCCCTTCTGAAAGTTCACAGTTTCTTGAAAATAAGTTGTTTATTTTCAATCAACTTTTTTCTGTCTGTTTTCCAAATCAGGTTTTTGACAAAGCAGTGACATGTGCTTCCACCAAAAATTAGATCACACTGAAAAAAACATGGAGCAACTCAAGTTACAAAATAGCCCTGAGATGTGGTTGCACAACATGTAGTGAAATGCTGAGGTTCATAGCTTTTAATTTAGGCTTTGCCTCATAAGCTAGAAGGTGTTCCACCAAACTCACCAAAGGTTCAGAAAATGCTGTTTGTGCTTTCTATGGTGTGGCACTGCAGAACTTGGCTTTTCATTACCCATGCAAGTCTCAGTTCCCAGGATGAGGCTGACCTAGTACAAACCAAGAAAACGAAGTGTTTCCATTACCCTTTCTGAAGTTGCTCTTCTATTTAATTTTTGGTGCAGCCAAGCTCTTTTCAGGCTTCTTTTAGAGCATAGTTAAAGAGAAGAGTTTTTTAATGAAGAACTTTGGTTTTTTGTAGTCTATATCCGAGTAAATGCATGTAGCTTGATGCTTGCAAGGCACTTTGTACAGAAATCAAAGAGATTTACTGGAATTTAATCCAGGTCATAACTGTTTGACCTGCCTCTTGGAGTAAAGTGTGCTTAAAAGTATTCCACTAGTTTCATTGCAAGAACTGTGGGTCTGTGTTGCCCTCACTGCAGAAGGAAAATAGAAGACAACCAAGCAGATGTGCAGAAACAATGAGGTGCTGTAGGCTGGGAGGATAAATCCTCAAAGCCAATTGCATCTCCCACTCTGTTCTCCACCATTCTCAAGATAATAGCTTATCACATTGCTTTATCCTTTCTTTTCAATCAGCTGAGCAATTCTGGGAACCTCTAATGGTATTCTTCTAGTCCTAAAATAAGGATTTCCTACTGATGAAAAAACTACACAAGACACACTAAATTCCCTCCAGGCACATCTATTGTCAGAGCCAGTGGCAACATCTACAGCTAAATCCCTCTAATGTTAATTTTTTCTAAATGAAAGACTGCTGGATGGAATATTGAAGATTGAAGCTTTGAGGTGAGCAAGCAGTTCCCCAAACTTCTATTACATTTTCAAGTATACTCCACTGCATCAAAAGTTTATAGATGGTTTTGTCATAAGTGCAAAAGCAATGGTTTCAATGTCTTGCCCATATACAAAATGTAAGTCAGTTTGTACAAAGGGTTTACCAGTTATCATGTGTTATTTTTATGTATCTTCTAGGGAAATGCAACTGGAGAATCCAAACTTAGTAAATTCAGGATATGGGGCACTATTAACTCCTCAAAGGATAATCAAGCAACAGTGATGGATCAAAGACCTACAAAATATTGCAAAAATATATTGGTCCTTTAGGAGACTGAGATGTGACAAATGCCTACTGGATTCGTGCTTTAGCATGCCCTTGTGAGGGTAGAATTATCAAAGCTTACCCCAAAGCCTGCTGAGAGCAACATTAAGATTTCTGCTGACTTTGAAAGTTCTGGATCAGACTACAAGTCATCCAATAGAGAATATAATGGAACCAACAATAAACTTCACCTTAGTCAAAAGAGAAGGAAATAAAACATCACAATAGTAACAATGCTAGGTTAAAAAGAAGAAGAAGAAGAAGAAGAAGAAGAAGAAGAAGAAGAAGAAGAAGAAGAAGAAGAAGAAGAAGAAAGAAATCACACAGCTAAACAGATAATGAAAAAGTTGGGGGAGATTCAGGTTGAGGACAGGCACACTTTATAGCCCTCCTCCTTCAACAGTTAAATACAATTTAAAAGCACTCTAAGCAAAATTGCACAAAAAAGTAATACTTTGCAGTGCACTACAGTCTGTGATGCCCTTCCTCATGGCAAACCCTACCAGTGCCTTTTTCAGCACTGCGGCAGACACCACAAATATGCACTGATACAATTTGAACTTAAGGATTGAATAACATGGAAGTTAGACCACAGCTGTAGGCAGCAGCTGCTGCCCACATCACCTCCTGAACTGGGGCTGCTCCTGGAAAGGATTTGAGCACATATGCCATCCCCTTAACTTCAATACAATGACTTACACACTTCCAAGTTTACCATATAGGATGTCATTTCTCCTGCAGAGGTCAAGATGTGCCCCAGCATGGCAGAGTATACTGATGCACCCAGCCTTGCAATGCATCTTACAGCTTCACTGAAAGGAACAATTCACACATGCATTTTCCATCTGAGATGCTGAAGTTAGGATGTGGGCAACCAGAATGGAAAACAGAGCCTAGCTTCTTGGAGTACAGCTGGAGCATCATTTTCCACCATTTGATCACAATGTAGTAAGGCTCAGATAATACTGAGCAAGTTGTCCCTGCACAGCGGATGCCAGAGACACGATGAAGCAAGGCATCAGTGGGAGCTAGGAAGCAGTGGGGGAAGTATACCCTGCCTCCTGGATGCAACATGCATCTTCCCTGACACTACGAATACAAACTTATGGGTGCTCCCTAATGCTTTGCGGGAATGCTCTTCCTGTGTCTTTGAAGGGTACAGCTGTTTCCCTGATAATTTCATTTCCAGTGTTTCAGCTGGCTTTAGCTACTACATTCTCCTTACAATAGCTTTCATGTCTTTACCACAGCATGTTTAAAAACAGATCTAAGTCAAGATGGCTTGAGATGTGCTTCATGATACCCCAAAAGACTATATGGTCTACACAAACAGAGGTCATTATTCTTGAGAAAAGGACCACTTTGTTGCTCCATTTTGGAGCAACAGTCCAAAACTAATATTAATGTTTTATGGCTTTCTGTGGTTGCTTTTCTTTTCTTTTTTTCTTTTTTTTTTTTTTTTTTTTAATTATTCTACAAATCTTAAGTTTTGAGAGGTTGTTTGTTTGGGCTGGGCCTTTTTCACCCAACTGCTTTTCAAAGAAATGATGGGTTTTCATGCTTTTCCTCCCCAGATCTTAATAGGAATATCAAGCCTGGTTTCCCCTGGATTTGCTGAGGGTCCCAGAAGTGGAACCTGATCTTTTAAAGTCCAGCTGAGTCTTTAACAAAACTATCTTTTCTCCCCAAAGTTTATTCAGGTGCTTGAGTTAAACAGGTGTTACTAAAGACAAAGAAAAGGCAGAAGTTTTAATCAAGCTAAGAAAATAATTTCCCTTCTCAGCTCAGCTTGTTTGACTGAATGTCTCTTCTGAAGCTGTAAGTGTAGCTAGTCAGTGATCTTCCTCCCCCCACCTCCCACCATCCCTGGAAGAATTCAACTTTTCAACATCAAATTAAATACCAAAATGAAAAAAAAAAGAACCAGGTGATAGTTAAGCTATTTGATCTGGAGGTGCCAGCCCATTGCTGGAGCAAAATTCAAAGGGAAGGCACTGTGGCTTTCTGTGTCTACTTCAGTTGCAGATAGATAAGCCAGGACACAACAAATCCTCTCCTGCTCAGCTGTCATGGTGTGTAAGGGATGTTCATAAAGGGGAGCAGCTGCAGAAGGCAGCTAAAGTACCTGGAGTCACACGTAAACCTAACCTAAAGCTTGAGGAAGGAAAGGGCTCAGAGTTAAGGTGTCTGTTTTTTCCAAAAGAAATTACATTTTCCTAGGAATATTGACATGTTTCATGAAACGTTCTATCAAGAAAAAAAAATCCATTTTGCCCCAAGAATTAATTCTAGCAGATTTCTATTTCTTTGCTTGGCAAGAAGATCATCAGTCATCCAGGCGGTTCTCTAGGGTGATGCCCTTTCCTTCTTCTACACCATTTCAATATGTAACAGCAGGAAACAAAAGATCTCTTTCACCTTGCTTTATTTTTGCAGTTGATAATCCAAGCAATCTTCACCAGATCAGACCCTTCTGCTAATACGCTAAGCCATTAAAGACATGACACGGCATTGCTGACCTCCATAGAGTGTCAGCCACTGCTCTTCTGGGGCTTCAGTTAGGCACGTATTTTGAAACAAAAAACAATAAGCAGGCTGGTGGCTGGGAGGGTATATTTTGTCCTCTGCTGTGGAAATGTCACTAAAGCTACAGGTGCACAGGGGGGCACAAAAAAATGCCAGTGGGAAAGAACTTTGTGATTAAAAAAGATGAATAAGACATGAAGAGTGGGTATAATTTTTTGAGCACTGTTTCTAGGAAAGGGAAGACAAATGATAAGCAAATCGTTTTTTCCATCAAGGCACAGGAGAGCATCTGTGATTTAGCTTATAACTAGCTAGTTTTTGAAGTTTTAGGCAAAGGGTGTGGGTCTCTGTTTCATGCAGATGAATATTAAGAGAGGTTTAATCCAGTATCTTCACTTGGCCCAGCACTGGCAATGACCAGGAAGTAGAGCCCTTCCCTTTGGAACCATAAACCAAGATCCTGTCCCTTGGATGCCACTATCTGGCTGATAGGGAGTAGGAATATTTTGATGGCAGGACTTTCCACCACCAGGAACCATGATGAATGACCTGTCACTCAGCAGTGACTCATTTGGCTCATCAATGAGTGCTGCCAATGAGCTGAGCAGTCTCCCTTAAACAAAAGACATATGCAACATGATACATAGCCACAAATATGACTTAAATCCTGGAAGAAATGTTTGGGGAATTATGGTTCAGCGGGACAAGGAATGAAGGCAGACATTGCTTGTTTTTATCTGGGCAAAAGAAGGCTTGGGGATTTGCAAGCAATGAGTAGCTCAGGTAATAGTAAAATCCAAGGTTTTCAAATGCCCTCAGCATTTTCTCATCAAAAATTCAGGCTTCCTTACTTCAGAAACTGTAACAATTTTCCCCTTATTTTGCCTTGACATTCAAAATTGAGATTTTCCAAATTCTGACAGTTCCAAGGACGCTTGTGGGCTCCTATGCAGCCGTTTCTGGGGCTGTACTGAGGCCACCTGCAAAGACACACAGCTCCGGGGAAGGGTTCACCTCCTCCAGGCAGAGTTATCAAATAGCCATTTGAGTTCAAGTTCATCATTTAGGCTTCACAACATCCCATATTCCAAATTACCAGATAGCGTACCTTGATGATTAAATTTTACAGGCAGCCCCAATGACTACATTTTACTTGGCTAATGTTAGGGACAATAAATTCCCCTCGGTATATGCACATCCATCAAGTGATAAACCCAGGTGAAGGTGCTTCTCTACTTGCCTTTCCGCATGTCCTACAATTTTGGGGGGTTTCATCTCCTCAGTTATGAGACATTTCTTAACCTCCTCTGGAAAGCAGCAAGGAGACGTCACTGAAGCCACGCATCCCCCCCGACATAGCTTTCAAAGTGGTTTCATTGCCAAAGCAAATGGAAAAAAGTGATTTTTAATATGCTTTGAGAAAGATTCTTATGTAAAACTACCAGGCCTATAAGAAAAATCAAATTTTTCACTGGCAGTATAATTACACCAGCACATTGCTTTTCAGGACCTTGTTGCTGTCATTTTACCTTACCAAACAGTTAATTACAAGCTGATTTAGCTCTCTGGAGTCCTGATAAATCCTCAAAAATGCTAAAATCCAGGAATTATAGCAACAATACTTTGGACTTTTTTTGGTAGGCTTTCCAGTCATTTGACCTCACAGTAATTTCAGATTTCAAGAGGTGTAAAAAGAGTAATTGCACACACTGTGCATAATGTACACAGCGCTGAAGAAATCATGACCAAACCCATGGCTGCAATCAAACTAAGAGGCAGACTAAGGGGCAGGGCTCCTTGTGACTAGCAGCAATAGTTTTCATCCTAGGAGCTAAGACAAGAAAGCCAGAGACCTTAAATCTGCTCCACAGGATCAGTACTTTCATTACACTAGTTCTAGGGCTTCATAGATGAAAAACAAAACCAAGAACAGAGTAGTACTGACCTGAGGAAGTTAGCCTCTGCAGACGTTTTTTGTAACCTCAGAGAGAGGATCCATCATGAGGATGGATCAGACCCTCTCTTCATGAACTGTATGGGGAGATAAGAGAAATCCTTACACTAGCAATGGCCTTACTGAATCCTCTTCAAGCAATAGTCTACACTTGCACTGCTAAAGTCAACCAAAGTTTAGTCTCAGGAACAAGTCCTGGCATCTCAGTGGAAGCACTTCTCCATCTTCTGAAGAAAGAGCTATCAACCAACATTAAAAACTAGAAGCCAAACTTGACATTCTGATGAATGTACCTGCCTTGAACTGGGTGTTGCAATCTGAAAAAAATCAACAAAAGCCTGACCAACTGTGCCGGAATGCCTTTGGAATAGCCAGGTTAGGTTTGGATTCTCCTTGATGTTGGTGGGAAGCACAACTTAATGAGGCTGGAGATGGAGGAGAAAAGTCAAGGAGAACAGAATACTTTGCATGCTTTAATTTTCCAGTTCATGAAATAATATTTTCATTTTTCATAACTCAGGTTTTAGGCTACAGTTACTAGTGCTGCAGCCACAATTAATATTTCACCTTCCAAAAAGAGGAAAAAAACTATTTTCCCTGTGGATTCCCAGGGACACATTCCACTTTGATCTGCAATTAGTGGTAGCCTTGGGTAAATGATCTAAAATAGAAATGTTATTTTTGGAATCATGATAGCTACTACATTTTACTCTCTCCAAAACTGGTTCTCCTTTTTGCTTTGCATGATCATTAAAAATAAAATTCACAATTACAATGCCAGTGCATTTTGGTTTCTTCCTACAGCAGACACACACTATCTTTCCAATGCTACTGACAGGGGAAATTACATGGATTTCTAATCTTGCCAGCAATCAACACTAAACTTGAAACACTGCACTAAGCATTCAAGTCAGAACTGTATCTGGTCTAAATTATTCTATTGACAGTGGAGCTTGGAGTACTGGGAACTGGGAACTGGTCCTCTGTTTGACAGATTATGTCTGAACGCCTGATCCAGAACCTGATGAAGTCACTGAAGAGTTTACTTCTTATTTTGGTGGTTTGAGAATCTGAAATTTAGACCTGGATTTAGCATATGCTTAACTTTAAACACTTGCTTATGTCCCAAGGAAGTCAATGTGAATCAAGTGCACCTCTCCCTTGCAATGCATGCTTAAGTACTTTGCAGAATCTCAGCATAGGTTAGGAAAGCCGTGAATTATACAACATACTAACAATGTGACACACCACAGTATATTTTAAAAATTATTTATAATTTATATAGTTTATATTGATCACTATTACACTGCTGACAGTCTGCCTTAGCATTGTAGCAAATAAAGAAAGCACTGTATAACTTACATTCTGAGAGAAGAAAACAAAAAAGGCAAGTGCTTGGCAGAAAAGAGAACTGAGCATCTGTGTGTAACACACGCCTCTCCCAACATTTTGTTTTGGTCATCCTTTTGTATTGAAGGGGAAATGGGAGGGCCAAATTATGATTTTGAAAGTCTCATTCTAGAAGAAGTGGAATAAGAAAAAACAGCCTTTGCAAGTCATATGCTATGTCAAAGCTTGGATGGAGCTTTCAGCTTAATAAAGGAGATGAACAAAGACTCCCTGGGAAATTTTCCCCCACAGCAAGAGATGTCCACCAGGACAATCTCCAAGTCTTTTCCTTCTCTATTTTCTATCATCATCTTATAATGTCTTCCCTAAAAACGTCCTAACTTCCAGCATCCTCACGCATAAAGGTGAGGAAGCCAAAGCGAGCACTCAAACCAAATATCAACTCTAGGTACCAGCAGAGAGCTACCGCCTTTCTCTCTGTGGAGTTGGCATCAGCACACTCAGCTAGTCAAGCAATACATTTGTAGATTAAAAGCACACCTTGACCTTGACTACATTTGTTGTCAAGTCAAGAAAGTAATAGGATGCACTGTCCTGAGTTCTTTGCTTGTGTATGCTTATATGCTGCTTCAAAGGTTTATGACTGAGAAAGCAGAAAAGAAGAGCGGGCACATCAGCTGGTAACAGTTCAGAAACAGATGTACATTCCTGCACAGAACTCCAAAGATAGCATATCCAATTACTTTGAAGCTGTGCTCTGCTCCAACTGTCTTATCCCTAAAGCCTTGTTCTCCTTACCTCCTGCTCCTCACTCACTGCTTCTTTGCTTTTGATTATGAACTTGTCATGCAGGGTCTGTGCTTAGGGAAACATCCATCCACTGTTCGGCTGCTGCTGCAGCACAATACAAAAAATAAATAAAGAAAGTCCACAAAGAGGGAGTTCAGAGCTAAACATGGCTACTCTTGCAAAGACAGCATGTGAAAGATGCACACAACAGATCAGGACTGGTGGCTACTGCACAATTAATTACTCCAGGAGGCCCTTTTTTAAAAAATCACACAGAAAGCAAGGAAAAAAAAACAGTATAACTAGACATGGCCATGGTAGAGGACATTCAGTGCTGGATATGCTTTTCAACCAGGGCATTTCTGAAGGGGAAAAAATGATGTTTTTCTCTAGAGTAACAGGTAGTGAGGCCAAGGAAGGCAGAAAGCACAACAGCATCTTTGAACTTTCAGTTTGCTCCAAAGATTTACATCCTTGGCAGATTCCCTGAACAAAGAGGAGCTGTAAGAGCAGTCAGTGTTGGGATCTCTGATGCTTTGAAAAGCCATCGCCTTTACTGCCTGAGCACCAAACCTTTCCCTACTTCATAGTGGAGACTAAGAGAAAGGGCAGCAGGAGGCAGACACCAGACACTCTCCTCCACAGCTCTCTGCTGGTGCAGACGTCTGCAGGCTAATGGAACAACTGGACCACAGACTTAAATTGAGAACAATTACTAAATTGAGAACAAACACTTTAAATTGAGAAAATCACAAAGTCCAGTCTATGTTCATTGTCTTCTAATTTTTAGGAACATGCTAATGGTAATGGAAGAGTAGTAACAGCACAATTAATGTCATAATAGATTTTTAAACAGTGGTATTAAACTTTCACCAGAACTGTCTATTTTCTGTATCAGAGTTATTTTGTAATGTCTTTCCTGCCCTGCTGTGAAATAGTAGGGATGTACTCACCATCCTCCTTTGCAAGGAGCTCAGAGGAGCTGGGGAACAAGGTGCCTTTGTACCACGTGGCCCCACCACAGACCTTTCAAACTCCTTCTTCCTTCAGGAGAACCAGATCACATTTCACTAGGGTCTGCATGCAAGTAGACTCAGCCTTTGATCTGCTCCAAGGGAAGATATTTGCAATATTGTCAACACTGTACTTAGCTCTGGCACTAAGTACTGCTAGGGGACTCCACAGCCATAAAGTGTATACATACACACAGCAGCTCTGGAGTGATTCTAGTTGGAGCTGGGGTTATAGACTTTATAATTATGACACAGCCTAGTTTCACCATAAATTTCCTCTAATGAAGTCTGCTTGAAACTAAAAAGCTTTGCGCTTTTAGAGGTTATGCACAGCAACAGTCCCCTTAGGGAGAAATTCTGCCGTGCTTTGTCATGCAAACAGTCCTTCAGGCTGTTCGCAGAGCCAGGCAGGGGGCTGGGGCTGTTCATTTATTTGTTTAATATAGCCTCAGCATTCACAGGACCAGGAGGAGAACGGGGCCCAATTTCAACAGAGAGGCACAGCACTCCCTCTGTTGTGACGGCCCGTTTCTCTTCCTTGCACTGCAAAATTGGAGGAGGCACATCAGAGAGCACAAGGAGTTCCTATGGCTTGGATGCTTGCTCAGGATGGCACAGCATGGTTGCATTATGAAATCAGTTACCTGGCAGTCCATTTGGCAGCCTATACCTGAACACACCATACAGGACTATGCCAGGTGAGTGGCTGCCTTTTACCACTATCACTTTAGTATGACATCTAGAAGCCACAAGTCTCCTACTGTGCCTGTCTCTGGCCATATACGTATGGTTTGGGCCTGGTGACTGCCACAGACACCACGAGCCCTGCAGTAAAACAGCTTGTCCCAGCTGAGAGCTGGGCATTTTGAGATACATCCACAGCACCTGTCCCCAAGACTCTTCTGCCCCCAAACTCGATGGGCAGAGTCTACTCCATCGAAGCACCTCGCTCCCATACCCCCCAGGAAATGGTGACCACTGCAGAGGAAAAGAAAGAGATGCAGAATAAGTATTAACAAACATGTTGGCAGGGCACGAGAAAGGAGAAGCAATGAGCATCCCCACTTACTCTTGCAAGCTCTGCTCCCCCTGCTCCTCACACTCTTGTGCTCAGTCCAGAGCACAGTCCAACTGCCCTCTCCAGAAAGCCTTTTACAGATGTTCTTAGCATCTTCGGGTAGTACACACTATGCATGGGAACTGACCATAGCGCTCAATCCAGCACAATGAATTTTAGCAGCCCAACTGTCCTCTCTCACGCAACAAATCATTGCAAATCCATTGCAGTTTACTACCATAAATCTGGTGCAAACAAGCAGAGGATCCAGTCTGACTAATAGCTAACCTCTTTGCTCAGAAAATCATGCTCTTTGCAGCTGGAAAGCAGAGATTTCCCTCAGATCTTCAATGCTGGTTTCCCTAGCTCATTGTGCACTGGTTTCTCTTAATACTTGGAAATGATCCCAAAGACTAAGAATAGGTGACTTCTAAATACTTTGAGATCAAAACTGAATACAACTTATGAAGCTGTTTTGCCTCTGAGGTGTAGTTTTATACTGACATTGCTAAATCAGTAGCAGTTTATTTTGCTTACAGGACAGGACAGGAGATGTTATCATCATTTAGACTTTTCTCACCCTGCCTTGCCTTTCTGGAGCTCAACAGTCACCTAAACCACAGTAGTGTACTATTCAAAATTGTTTCAGTGGATCACTTCAGCATCAGACCAGCCCCAAATCAAATCTTGGCAGTCGCTGCAGCACGGGAAAATGCTTTCTAATTTCCCAGTGTAAATTCCGCTTGCCCTAACTCATCTGAGGACAATATTCTCCTGTCAGGTCCATAGTGCTGTTAGATGGCACCATGGTACCCTGCACTTGCAGAGCTCCATGTTTCAGCATGCTCCTATAGACACAAAGTTACTGCCCACCTCTTGCCCCAGCTGTGAGCCCTTGGCCCTCCTAGAAGACTGATTTCTTGGAAATCTGGCTTTTGGGTCCAAACATGAGTGCGAGGCACCCGTCCTGTCCAACTCGGCGGGGTCTTAAATTGGATTAAAAATCTATTTGCAGAACTGCTTTGCTTTCCGACTTCTGTGCTGCACCTGAAAACCTTTCCTTTTGAAAGCAAACGCAGGCTCTCCCCAGGGGCTGCCTGGGGAAGTCTTTCCACTATAAACATTACCTACCAGTAGTAGAGTCAGCCCCAGGCAAGCCAAAATTCTTTCTCTTACCAAAGAACACTTTCCAATCAAGCTAGACATTATTTTTTCCATTAATGAGTGTTGATACCTACTGGAAAACTTTGCAAAGAAATCTACTCCAAACTAATTCTTCTAATTCAGTATCTACCTTTTATAAATTTCTTTTGTCTTATTTAAATTCTATTTTATTTTTCTGATCCTTATTGTAAACATGATCTTTGCTGCTCAGGAATGTGTCTGTTCCTGCAATTTGGGCTTTAACTGAAATCAGAGGTCCAAATTTGATTTTATTCTGCATTAACTCAACAGAAGCAAGCAGAGTTTTTCCCACATTTTCCCTGGTGTGATGGAGAGGAAAAATAGATCCCTCATCTTCTGTTTGCTACATCAGAAACCTTGGAACTACCACCACAATTTTTATGCCCCAGAATACTATGCTTTCAACAGTAAGATAGACTGAAGGAAAAGATAACCTCCCACCTATCTCAGGTCTTGCTTCCCAAAAAGCACTAATAGTACTTAAG
The DNA here is from genome assembly GCF_028389875.1 of Rhea pennata. NCBI lineage: Eukaryota > Metazoa > Chordata > Aves > Rheiformes > Rheidae > Rhea > Rhea pennata. The sequence continues at coordinate 42,580,008 of NC_084668.1, read as the reverse complement.
AGAGAAAAAAAGTGGGGAGAAAAATGGCAGGTGAATGTGCTATGTGGCCAATACTACTGCTCCAGGACTCACCTCCCAGAGTTTTCTGGAAACTATTGGCTGCTTTCTAGATGATGCACATTTTGGGTTCTTCTGGGTTTGTCTTCTACATCCCTTTGTTCCCTGCCAGTAGAAACATTGCCTGCTGCTCCCAAAACTTTGACCCTCCCTACAGTACCTTGCACCCCAGGGATCTTCTGTCAATCCAAAATCACCCAATCATACCTGGTGGGGGACAGATTCCCACCCCATCTCTCCGCCTCCAAGGCTGCATGTGGGAGGACACAGCTGGGTGAGCAGGGTGCTGCAAGGGGAAGGAAGCAAGAACACTTTGCAAAGGGCTTTTTGCAAAGGGCAGCTTGCCATGGGCACCTTGCAAGGCCTCCAGCACAGGAACCCCAACACTGCAACAGGGCAAAAGCAAAAGCCAATGCCTTCTCCTCTCTCCCTGCACGTGTAAGAGCTTGGGAAAAAGCCGAACTATAGCATGCACCATACTTGGCAGCCTGATTCAGGCTAGGTACCACCGCAGCCCAGCAACAGAGCTGGGATGTACCCCTTGGCCAGATAGGATCCCGTTCCCAGAGCTGTGCGAAGGGGCTGAGAGGCACATTGTAAAGTTTGCAAGCACGCCACAAGCAAACCAGCACCCTGAAAGCTCAAGCAAGGGGTTGCTCTGGAGGGATCCCTTCCCCAGCTGCAAATCCTGAATCGGGGGCGGGGGGGGAGGGTTGAGTTGGGGGGAATGGTCGCAAGCTATCTTTTATTCAAGGTGCATTCCCAAGATTTTAGTTAAGTGTAACATAAAACTGTGAAAGTTTAGCAGGCGAAAAGCTTTCCTCCCACTGACCTGGCCGGCCAATCAGAAGGGAGCCCCGCACCTCCCTCACTTCTGACAACTATTTAGCAACTGAGCTCAGCTAAAGTTTCCAAAAAGTTAGAATAACTTCCTCTCTCCAAGACCTCAATTTTTGCACAACCCCGTCCTTGAAATAAGAGCCCTTCAAGCAACCTGGAAAACGTTTGGTCAGCAAAAAAAAAAAAAACCTCCTGTTTTTCCAAAGGATCTGTCTCAGGAATTTAAAGCACATTTAAGACACACACACTCACATAACATTAGGAGGGGGGGAAAGTCTCTTCCCCTCCCCTTCTTGCAGAAAGCATGGAAGAAAGTTCCAGTTCTCCTGTTTCCCCTGTGGATAGCTTGGGGACCAGTGAAGAGGAGCTGGAAAGGCAGCCAAAGAGATTTGGCAGGAAAAGAAGATACAGTAAGAAATCCAGCGAAGATGGCAGCCCCAACCCAGGGAAGAGGGGGAAAAAGTCTAGTCCCAGCTCCCAGTCTTATGAAGAACTGCAGAGCCAGAGGATCCTGGCCAATGTCAGAGAGAGGCAGAGGACTCAGTCGCTCAATGAAGCCTTTGCAGCCCTGAGGAAAATCATCCCCACCTTGCCCTCTGACAAACTCAGTAAAATCCAGACCCTCAAGCTCGCGGCTAGGTATATAGACTTCCTCTACCAAGTCCTACAGAGCGACGAGATGGACAGTAAGATGACTAGCTGCAGTTACGTGGCTCATGAGAGGCTGAGTTATGCCTTCTCAGTATGGAGGATGGAAGGAGCATGGTCCATGTCGGCCTCACACTAGCCACCGCCAGGGCAAAGCAAATGCATCTGCCAAAGGGGTAGGTACCTCTTTTGTTCTCCTAGCTTGCGTCGAGATGCTCCAGGTCTCCTCGGGTGAGGGCTGGAGTGGCTGGAGGTTTCTTGCTGGCCTTGGCTGGATGTGGGGCTTGGTGCAGCTGGTGATGTATGTCGGGGGGGAAGGTAGAGGGGCCGCGGGAGTGTTTCAGCCGCAACGGTGCCCAGGTGAGGTGGGATAGCTTGGCCGGGAGCTGGGACTGGGGCACTGCAGCAGGCCAGGGACCTTGTGCCTCACCAGGCAATGTAAATGTGGCCGGCTCCTTCCCACTCCAGCACACCAGCTAACACTCAAACAGAGGAGCTCCTGGGGAGAACGAAAGTCAGATTTGCCCGTTTTTAGAAATACCAGCATGTTTCCACTCAGCTGTAATGGGGGGGGGGGAGAGAGGGAAGTGGTGCAGAGAGCCCACTGGCAAGGCAAAGTGGTGGTGGGGGGAGAAGTCATCGCCACACAAAATTTGCCAGAAAGTGTTGCTTTGGGGAAGGATTTTTTTTTTTTTTTTTTTTAAGAGAGGAAAGGGCGATCAGTAAAACAGCCTGCCATGGGGATCGGAACCAGCTGCTGCTAGGTTCAGCGGGTGGCTGTGCCCTAAAAACCTGGTGCTGAGTGCGCCTTGCATCCTCTGCTCACCCCAGGGTGGCAGCGGGGCCGGGGGATGCGGCGGGTCAAGAGGACCCCAGTGGCGTCCGCTGGCGGAGCCCCCTCTCCACCGCCATCCGAGCTGCGTTTCCGTTTGAAGCAGCAGCCGGCAGATGCTGTGCCTGCTTTTTTCCCCTTCCCCCTTAATGCCACGAACAGCAAACTCTGGTCTGATTTTCATAGCGTTCAGTTTCCCTTCCCCAAAGCACCAGTAAATTTAAGGCCAGTGTTAGGCTTTTCTCAACTGGAGTGCAGTTTCTGATTTACTCCGAGTGCTAAGCTCTTCCTCCTCATTTTCTATTACCAGAAAGCTACTTCCTCTTATGTTTCCTTTTTAATGTGCTGGGGAGAAAAAACTATAAAGAAAAGAAAAGGCCTTTAATAACACCCTCACTCCAAGCTAATTAAGCAGACCAGTTCTGCATTGTATCATCCAGAGTCTGCATACATCCAGTTGCTTTCTTGGATTCAGTACATAAAGCAGACCCTAGTAAACTATTGCAAACCAATTTCAAAAGAAATGCTGTTTACAGATGCAAGACTGAGGATAGGGCAGTTTGCCTCCCATAACACAGTGCATGATGCAAAATGAAATAATTTCACCATGCAGAGACCCAGTTCCTTAAAGACGAAGAGAAAGTTCATTCCAGCCCATTGGCCAGTATTTTTTAAAGAGGCAAATCCATCTTTGTTTTATCAGCAATAAATAGCCCAGTTAAAAGCCTTGACACAATTGCCGTAAGTTATTTGCAAAAACCCAAGAAGTGTTCAGAGAAGGACTTACTGCTGGTGTAAAATGCAGACTTAAAATCATTTTAGAAACCACTTTAAGCAAATGTTTCACTTGCATCTTGAAACATTCTGTATTTTAATGCTGCAATAAAAGTTTCTGTACATTCTTCTAGAAAGCCCCCAAAAGGTCACTTTTTTAAAAACAAATTAATTACTCCATCCATTGCATGCTTTAATGAATTTAAACCTGTCTGCTACTTCATTTTGTTTAAAAAGGTGACTCTGCTGCCTTGTTTTTTATGGGTATTACTACCATTATGATTTTTTACACACTGTGCCCAAATTTCAACTGTAAAAAGACAAAGTCGAGTGACTTTTTTCAAAAGATAAGCTCTCTCTATATAAAACCTAATGTCTTTTCCCATGCTAATCTGCCTAAAAAGGCTACAGCAAATAGATTAAAAAAACACACCCCAAACCCAGGCTTCTTGTCAAAAACAGATGTAAAATGTCTCAAACACATATTTCTTCAGCAGTTTAGATTGGCTGAATACTAAAGTGCTGTGATGGAACAATGCATTTATTCTGTTGTTTCCTAAATGATGTGCTGCCATTAGCCCATGTTTTTTTTAATCTATTATCTAATATATATCTGTTCCTCTGTTTCAAGCAGTACTTCAGAGGCAAAAACTGCTTTTTAAATCATGTTCCAAATTTACTAGTAATAGAATTATTACTAACACTGTTCTGACAAGGTGGATATTATATGTGGATCCTCAGAGACTGCTCCTTAATAAAAGAAATTCAGAGCGATACTTCAGAGTGCATGAAAAACTACGAAATAGAGCCAAACCTAGACATGTTTTCCATTTGCCTCGCGGTGAATTGATATTTGGTATCTTTTCCAAAATTCAACTTCCAACCAACTGGCTAGAGACGGCTTTTTGCTTATCATTTGCATTCACAGAGAGCACCATCTTCCTTGAGTAACCCTGAACCCCCAAACTTTCCCCGCTTGCTTCTAACTTTTGTGTCTGTGTGTGCGTGAACACATGTGCGGTCAAACTGTTGAAAACGTTGTTGACAAATGGCCTGGTGTGGTGTGGTGGGGTGTCAAATTCTATCGCTTATGGTAACAAAATTTGTGTCTGCCAGCAAAAAAAGGTCGAGAAATGCATTAAAATGGGCAAATATATTCAGCTGATGTGGCATGGGAGTCTGTATGCATCTGTCCCTTCAGAAGGTGCTTTTGCACACGAGAGGCATCTGACTGCGGTCTAGATGGCAAAAAAAGAAAAAAAAAATCCTTAGGAAATGGTGCTGTGAATTTGGGAGTGCATCCTGCATTTCTTAGGAATCAGCAATTGCCACAAACTTGGGGTGTGCACAAAAAAACAGGGTGAATGCCGTTCGGACTGTATCGCCGTGAAGGTTCTCCCTTTTCCTTGGGTTTTGGAAAGAAATAGGCAAGGAAGGCTATCTCTTTGAAGGGGCAGTCATTACTGTTCAGTCGAAAAATCAGAGCAGCTTTTTGATTAGAAAATCAGAGTCCTGGGAACTGGTAAAATGCCACCTGGCCTCCACAAATGCCAGTAGGTGACTTTTGCTCATTTCTTTGGCAGGAAGAGGTTTTCCTGTTCTGCTCTGTGTAATTAAAGACAACTTATTCCTGTTGTTTCAAGTGGAACAGGCACACCTTCTCACTCCTATTAGTGTGCCAGGCGATCGGATGTTTCAGTGAATGTCTGAAAGGCCGATCTCCCCAAGCCTCCTTTCCTCCCATCTCCACCTCCTCCCCACTGGTTCCTGTGCCTCTTACCTTGCAACTGCCTTTTTTATTTTCCTTTGGGAAGTTCAAATACTCTAAACTGCACAAATATCAGGAGAACAGAAAATACGTTTTTCCCGTTATGCCACTTGGTAAGGAAAAGCAGTACGTAACCAGGATGCCAGGGACACCAGGAATAAAAGCCAGCACAAAAAGAACAAAACCACAAAAGCATCAGCAAAGTGTAAACCACGATATAGCATTAAACCCTGGGGCCATATGACAAGTCGGCCCGCAAAACCCATTTTCTATTTGCGCTATCATCAGTGGGCTCTGTGATGAGCTGTTTGCATTCCACGGGCTGGTACTTCGATTAATAATGCCTTTGCCATCTTTTTGCGTTTTGGGAGATGAGTAGAGTGCACGTATGTGAGACACAGCATTCTTACAATTGTTCCTTAAGCATTCTAGGGCTGTTTCCAGAATAAAACATTAGCATCCTATTTCATTTTGTCCTTAAAGAAGCAAACAGATGTTATCTTTGCTGGCCCTGGGAACAACCTAATTCTATAGTTTATGAGAGAACTACAGTTAACTGGGGGTGTTGTGACACTGGAACTAAGCCCTTTTTGTCCCAAAAGCCCTATTTTTTTATACGTATCCTTACAAAATGTAAATATGTTTCCTTGACAGGAAGGATTGTAAAGTTTGGTATTTACATTAATAGGTTTATAGTGTGTTTTTTTTCATCTCAGTGCATTTAAAAGCCCAGCAAAATGCATTTTGGATCTTCTGTTTACGTTTCTGTCTTTTCTTGGGAAAGAATAAATCTGTTACACAGAGTACACCAAATATATAGCACTCAGCCAGCAAAAGCTCAAATTAAGAGACCCTTGAAAGAGAGGGTGCAAGGAAAATTCTCGAGAGAAACACAAATGCAAAAGACAAATCTGCTATAGAATATATGCACATAAACTAATTACCTACCGATCATACAGAGTTAGAGACACGCGTGGTGGACAGAAACGCTGGATCAGAACTAAAGACCATATAGAAGAGCAGCAAAAGCATGTTATTACTTCGTCTGCTGGAGCCAGTGCTGTGGTAAAAGTCCTATCTTGACAGATGCGTATTGAAGGATCATTAAGGGACCAGTAAATTAATACATTTTAGCTAAGTAGACCTAATTTGTCTCCAGATTAGTCATCTCCACACTGATTGTCTGTGCGGAGTTGCTCCAATTTTAAGAGTTTGCAAGCTTCATCATTAAAACAAAGGGGAAGACTGCAGCTCTTTCTGATTACCACCCTTTGCATTTTTTCCTTCAGCATATTTTGGGCGTATTTTATATGGGCATAAGTAGTGGCAATAAATTAGCCTTGAAGATCACTACAGTTTCTTGCAGAGCAGGGACAGATCTTGTAACTGCAGCTGAAATCTCTTCTGGGGACATTTCTTGTCACTCTTTCCTCCTGGCAATATAATTATTTTTATAGCCGCAGTTCTGAGAATCATTTCCATGTGGTTCAGCAGAACTTTGAAATCTCTAAGCTTGAAATCTACAGAATTTATGTCTTGCTGCAAGCCATAGGAATAGTTTGATGAGGCCATGAACATGTAAGGGAACGCCACCACAACCCAGAGCACAAAGCAAGCTCTACATGTAATCAGGGAATTACAGCTGCTGGTCGGGAAAAGCATACATTTTTGGTAGCTTTTTTCCCTATCCAGGCTTCACAGAAGATTAGGGGGAAAAATGATTAAAAAAACTGCTGTGCCATGAAAAATGTGCTGGGCCAGATTCTCTGCTGGCTCAGAGCAACCTTGCTGATACTCGCTAGCTCATGATCCCATCAGACATCTCAGTGGGTTGTTCTAAGTCACTTGGAGAGTGCTATACACCAACACTTATGATTTACTTCTTAGACAAATTTGGATGTGAGGAAAAGCAAGTCCTCCAGCTGGATCCTAACAGCAGCATGCTAATTAATGATTAGATCTGGAGAATTAAAGCAGTAAAAAAATCTGTGGAAAAAAAAATCTAGGTATCCTAGCATTTAATTAGATTTGCAGTTGTAGAAGATGACCACTCAGCATCAACAACTCATCATACAAATAACAGATTTAACTCAGTCAGCCAATGAATCAAAGCACAACAGCCTTTACCCAAATACCCTCATATTTATACCCTCTTTAACCATTTCTACCTCAGGGACCTCCAGCCCCCCAACCAGACCTTGACATTTGCAGTGGATTAACCAAGCTGGTGTTCAGATTCAGCTGCAACATGATGACTTTTCATTGCATTGGGCAAACAAAGCGTCAGCTCCAACTCTCATTAAGCATTATTGCGTATTGTCAACATTATAGCCCTGGTCCTACAATAGGGCTCCTCTGTTCTCAGAAGACTCCCTATGTGGTCAAAACTGTCCGATCAAGGCCAGCTTTTGCAACGTGCTTGTCCCTTCTTCAGGACTCACTACGCATACTGAGAGAGGAACCAGTCTTGCCTTCCTGAATTCACTTTGGTAGGACTTTTGCTGCAGTAAAGACTGCAGGGCAGAATCCTGTTAAACTGAGCTAGATAGGAAGAAAAGATGCTGTTCTCCAACAAACATCCTGTCAGCTTTTTGTTATGGTCTTCTCAATCTCCCTGGTACTGCTGGTGCTCATATTTTTCTCTGCATGAGTGTACAGACATGTAACGAGGGAGCAGGGTGACACTATCTCTTCTGGATATGCTGTTCCTCCTATATTACAGCAAGACTTTGGGGGAGAATTTGATTTTAATTTTTTTGCATAGTCTCTCGCTTGTAGAGTTCACTGACTCCAGGCTTTTGGCGTTCAGAAAGAAAGGAGCATTTTCCGTTATGCAGGACAAATCTGCCTTTCACCCCTGAAAATCAGTTATCACACTGTGGGAAGCAAGGTTAGCTGAAAGAAAAGCTGGTGACATCAGGACCAGCAGAAGGGTGCACACGGTTTACCACACCGGGACTCTGATTCCTGACAGGGAGGTTTTTGGCACAACTCCTATACAAATATTAAATAAAAAAACAACTGTTAAGTATTGCTAAAATAGGCAGCTGGGGTTTTCATAGAGGTGTATGACTGTTAGCTGGCCGATCTCTACGGATAGTCATTTCAGAAGTTTGAGCCTTTTTTGAGGGAAAAGACATGTCAGTCTAGTCGTTCAAACTTCACCCAGGCAAAAGGCAGGGTTGTGCCTTATACGATCACTTCTCCAAACCAGCCATCATGTGGGTATTTTTCAGTGCAAGCAATGGTTCCATTCACAGTGCTTCAGTATTTGAGGGCAGTCTTGCCACTCTCAGAGGCAAGCATCACCATGCACATCTTTTGCAAGGGTTAAAAGCGTTAAAATAATTTGGAATTATTTTTTGGTTTCTGCAGTGTCTATCTTTGCTAAAAGAGTCTCATTTCAGCAAGCTGTAGCATAAGTAGCACCTTGAAATGTCCTCGCTGTCTGCTGAAAAAGGCAGCAACTAGACAGGCCCTGTTTTGCACACCTTCAAAAGTGATCAGACATCAAAAAGAAAGTAACTCTTTTGCCCTGCACTATACATTGAGCTGGAAATGAGCAATAGTCCCTCCTCTCCTCCCCCTTCCCTTCTCCTCCCTTATTTTGCTCCTCTCTGTCTTTAACCATAGCTTGGAAAGAAAAAGAAAAAAAATGTCTGCTAGTTCAATTTGATATATATATATATATATATACATATATAGGAAAAGGTCCAGTCAGTGAGCCTGTACTAGCTTTAATCAAAATCTTAATAAGCTAGTTTGCCTTGTTAACTGTCACCCCTGAGAAGAAGCTTTAGCATTTCCTTAAGAGATATAAGACTTGCCAAACACATGCTCTGTAATATATGAATTAGGTTTCTGATTATTCTGGCCACCAAAAATCCACATGCAGTAATTTATGTAATTATGTCTTCTCTTTAAGCTGTTCGTGTCATCTTGAAAAATCATATGTTTGTGCTTAAATCTAAATAAACCTAATTGCTCGAGGTAGGAGAGATGGAGGGATCACAGCTTCCCTAGGAGTCTTATCAAAAATCAGTTCATCGAGCTCGGAAAATTCTGGGGTGGGGGTGGGGGGGAGATGGATCAAGGGAGCAGATTTCATTTAGAGAAGCAGAAAGTGGCATTTTGCACTGCGCAGAGGATTCTGGCAGATCGGCATCCAGCTTGCCTGACACTGTCTTCCTCATGCATTCACCACTCATTGATGTTTCCATTGTGTCCCGAAGAGCCTGGACCCAGGCAATGGCAAGTCGAGTTAACCCCAGGGTGGGCTCAGCAAAGCCCCTGCAAACCCTGCTGGGGGCACTAGGGTCTCTTAGCCTTTGGGCACTTCTCTGCCTTGTAACAGTCTAGGACATTGCGTGTATTAGCTCCTTCGTATTAATCTGGCAGAGGGATTGCAACAAGAGAAAATGTTTCATGCTCACACACAAGCAAACCCAGTTTATGTCACGTTTGATGTGTACTATGAAGAAATCTAGCAGCAAGGTACGGCTCCTAAGAAGAAATTCCTAGTCAGGAGGAGAACCTAAGAAAATACTGTGAGGATGTTAGAAATAAAGAACAGACTTAGGAGAATTCTGAAGCAAACAGATACAAGTTTCCCTGTACCTGTGTATGATTTGCCATTGGTAACAGGGTAATTTAGAAAACAAAAAAAGTTTCTTAATGCTTTCACAGAGTGTGTGCCTTGGAAGCGCTGCCATCCTCGCTGGCTTACCCTGTGCCACCCATCCACAGTGGGGTGCTCCTGGGAGCAGAACCTCCGTGCCGGAGGCTGCCTGGGGGCACCGGGGACACGGAGTGGAGAATGTAAGGAGCAGTACCAGCCGCGTCCACAGCAGTGAACCTGCAGGCGGCTGCTTTTGATAGGAGTGACGAGTGGGCTACAGTGTTTTGTGTTTGCAAATGTAGCTGTCACGGCAGAGGGCGTCAGATGCAGCGCGCCACGTCCAGGCGTGCAAGGAGTCTGACAGGCTGATTTAAGAATAAGCTGTAAACTCTAGCTTGGGCACTTGTACCGCAAAGACCCCAGAGGGAAAAAGGTGCCCACAGGCTGCCTCGAACAAGTGGCACAGCCCAGGAAGAGCAGGGTTCTGTGCTTTGCTTGCTTCTGCAGGGTCCACTTCTGACTAGCCATAGTCCGCTCCCAGGGACTGCATGCCCATTCGTGGTAGGATTGCACTAAGAGGGCCAACAGCAGTCTCATTCTTTCAAGATGAAACCCTGCTAATGACCCTATGAGATAGATACCAAGTGCCACACCAAACACATTAGCTGATTCCCATCTTGCTCGAGGTCCAAAAGCATCTGATGTTACTGCAGTACTTGGAGATGCCCTCCCATCCTGCGCACAGGGGCAGACCAGAGTGCCATCTTCCACAGTAGACCATTCCTGGATGCAAACAATATAGTTTCGTATCGGCATAGCTGCAGATCCAGCAGGGTTCCTGGGAGAAGAGCAGCTGGGGCACAATCAAATCACTAATCACAAGAATTAGGACAGCAAAAAAATAGTTTTTCAGTATGCCAAAACTCAATGTCTTTGTCTCTCCCTGTCTTGCACACTTTCTACCCTGATAACTGGCACCATTTTTATGCATTTTGAGTGATGTATGTATGGATTCATATCCCAAAATCACCTTCTGCAAATTCTTGCCTGCCATTGCATCTTTTTCTCTTCTGAATATGCACCGGCGCCAGTCCTGTAGGCTATAACTGTGGGATGCAGGAAATTAGTGGTCTACCTCCGTATGGGGTGAGCTATCTTCCACTGGGAAGCGACAGAAATCAAACTCATTCAAGAATATTTTCGGGGAACAGAAAGAGCTGTTGTAGGCCACAGCAGCACTGCTTAGAGTGTCAAGAAAACAACAAAATGAGAATTTCACAAGAAGCTACTGAGACAAAAAATGATGCAATAAAAGCAGATCAGATGAGATATATTGTCTTTAAAAAAAAGAGAGAGGATTAATACTTATAAAATAGATTAATGTATATTTCTATGCATTTAAAGTATGCAAAATGGCTATTCTGTGTGTACTAAGGCAATTTCTTATTTTGTCTGAGGAGCTCAGGAAATTTCTAATATAGCCGAGTTTTTTGCTCTAATTATTAGCACAATGCTTCAGGCACAGCCAGGCAATCTCTGTGTTCAAAGCTCTCTTCCACGTCAGTGGGGTTTTATGTACTGGACAACTAGATATTTTGCAAGAGATTTTTTCATTCTTTGCCCATGAGAAGGGCTGTTAAATAGATTCTTGTTATTATCAGCACTAAATAGTCTCTCTTTTATACTATATATGTGTCTGAAATGTTCAGTGACAGTCATCAATTGTAATTCTATGTTTTTTATTGTTCTCAAATAAGTCATTAGTGGACTTCATTCCTACTGTAGTTAGAAACACTTTTCATGCACCTCACATAATGAATCAGAAGGTATTTTTATAAGTTCTGCATATATTTATAAGATCTGCCCATTCATCTCTGTTCCTTCAGAAAAATAAACCTCCCGTTTATAGTACATGTTCCATGCTGTTTCCTAATACCATAATTTCCCCAGCCATACAAAGGGGTTGTGTCATACTTTTGTTCCCGAGTGTAGCTTTTTCTTCATCTTACATTTAACGGCCATTTTGCGAGTTTTCTGCGTGACAGAGCTTGAGCAATATTTGCTTTTTTTTAGTGAAAAAATCTCTTTCCAAATAGGGAATCCATAGTCCACCCGAGAATTACTTTTGTGCTGCCGCTGCACTGCTCACCATCCTTTAGCTCTTATTTATTTCAGGCACCTCCTTTACATGGCATATGCAACCCAAGCATTTCAAAATGGATGGCTTCTTGGTCACTTTTTACTGTGCCAGGGCATTTTGTTTGCCAAACAAGCATGGTAAACCTGAGGGTAGTAACTTCACCTGGCTTTTTCTGTCACCCTTACTCAAACACGTCATGCTTGCTAAGCTTCTGTGGACGAACTGCAGAATTGCCTGCCTAGGAGCCCCAGGGCAAGCACATCTTCTGGTAGTGCATCAACACGCTCTGCAGAGGCAGGGGCTGGAGGAGGACAGCACATGCTCCTCTGGCACCAGACCTCACCATGTGCTGGCTGATGAAACACCTGCCCCACCGCAGCCTGCTAAGGTTCTGCAGCATTTAATGCAAGCAGGGAGTTAATTCACTAAAGTTGCTGGCCCCCAGGGGTGTGTGACACCTCAGGAATTTTTGCCCCGAGTGTGCTTGCCTTTTCCAGTCAGTTTAACTTTTCGCCCCCCAACCACCTGCATCTGCCTTGCACAACAATGGGAAAACCCAGCCCCAGTGCACGGGCCTTCAAAGGCACCTACAGCATTTGCATGCCCAGCTCCAGTAGCTGGGGAGCCAGCTCGCACGGGAGCATGGCCTCCGCTTTGCGACGTGGCAGAAGCAAAGCACCATCTGCCTTTAGCCATGCTGCCGCAGAGCACCCGTAGCAAGCCCAGCTCTCTCCAAGCTGCGCCTGGCCAGCATGGATTGGGTATGGAGAAGCTCCATGACGCACAGGCAGGAACAGATGCCTTTCCTCCACCTCCAAAATGCAGAGAGGCAACAGGTGAGCAGCAGAATTTCATCCTGGCCTCCCTGGCATCTCCTAACACAGCGGAAGCACATCTAGCTCAGGGTCCTCCTCTCCCTTGGCTGTCAATGTCCCAGGGCTGCCTAGGGCTGTGACACCACAAGACTTTTATCCCAGCAGGTCCAGAAGTTCTTGGAGGGGGCCAACAGGCAGACAAGGCCATTCCTCCAAGCTTAATTTTCTTAGGAAACTGAGAGAAAAAAAAGAGAAAGAAAAATGATATTTGGCAGTAAGCAGAGGGTGGGGATCCCTGCCAAGGCCTGGACAGCTGTACCTTCTTCGCTAGCAAGTTGTGCGATCAGCCGAAGGCTGTGCTAAAAGCCAATAGGAGTTACCATAGCTGCCACATTGCATTTTGCTGATCCTCCCACTGGGAGACACCTTAAAGAAACAAACCCACCCTAACAGCTATGCAAGCTCTCATACTTTACAATGCAATCAGAGGAAAACTATGGGTGACCTCTTAGAGGCTTTTTTTTTCTTCTTCTTCTTTTTTCTCCCAAATCCTCCAAATCGCCAGCATTTGAGAGCTGGTTTCTGATCCAAGAAAAGGGGACAGGGGAGGAGAGTAGTTTATACAAACTTTTTCCGTTTCGTGTAACCTCGCTTGTATTCAGCTCACACACAAAAACACCATGCGCCCCTCCCATTTATGGCTGCAGCCCGGCTCCTGTTATAAGGCCTTCTTGCCATCTCAAAATAACCCAGGAAATTGTGCAAAAGCTCCAGAGGGTTCAACCCTTCACTGCTAGAAGCGTGCACAGCTCTGGATTTGGGACCAGCCTGCCCCAGCAGCAGTTTTAGCCTGTTCATGTGTTGCATTGCAAATCTCAACGTGCTTTTTTAATGGGGGGGGGGGGATCTTTAAAAGAGCGGAAAGCAAGAGATGCTTAAGGGGGAGCAAGAGCTCTCTTGAGCATAGAGGAGCATTGATGAACTATACCCTATTCGCAGCAGAAATAAGCCTGGAGCATTCTTGTGAGTCCCAGACAACGGCTGGGATAACCTTCACTCCCTTCTCAGTAGAATCTGTAAGAAAATGAAGCATTCTCAGATTATTGCTTTTTTAAAATGGATGTAGAAAAGCATTCTTACATATTTTAAAACAGTGATAAAAACTTATTTAAAACATATTTTAAAACAAATTTCTAGGTGTTTTCCCGCCTTTGTCCATTCCTTACATGACAGCTAAGTAATCACAGAGTTCCAAGATTTTTAACTCACTCTCAGCAAAGCAACCTTCCAAACCCCAAAAGCTTAACTAGAACCTGTTGTGCATATTTTTGTTCCCTCTGTAACGCCCATTTTCCTTGAAAAACTGCTCCTGTAAAGACTTACAGAAGAGCTGTTCTTGCAGAGCCCTGTGTGAACAGTTTCCCTGGAAGCAGGGCCTGAAATGTCATTTCTGGTTTCCTTGCTGCCTATTTAAGGTCATTTTAGGTGCACAATGCACAAATTGATGCACAAACATCCCAATGATGCACCAACACATTTAGCTTCTCCCAGTTTCCTAGCAGCTCAGCACATAGCCGTTACCCTGGCTTACACAACCCAGAATAATCTCTGTAATAAAAGAGGGTGGAAAGCCACATTTTGCTGCTGCTGACTCAGCACCTGCTGGCACTAGAGGGCAGGATACACTGCACTAACGACTGACCTGGGTCAGAGATAGCATCCAAAGGGCACATCTCTTGCAAGCCTAATGGGAGAACATGCTTAACTCTCCCTGCCAGCAGATAGGCAGGTCAGGGTCTACCTGACTGCACGGAGCAAAGCAAATCTGAATTTTACACACAGCATGCCATCATTAGGACAACAGGTTCCTGTGTTTCTTGGTTTAGGATCAGGCTACCAAATGTCTTTTGAGGTGGAGGTTCTTTTGTTTTTGTTTTTTTTTTTTTTTTTTCCTTTTCTTTCTTTTAAATATTTCATTACTTTCTGTACCTCTCGCATGTTTTTTCTCTTTATTTCTCTCTGATTAATCCTCTATTGTCCTATTTTCTTAATAGGAGGTTTTAGAGCAGCTCCAAACAGAACGAGTATAGATATGCTCCATTCCTTTAGCAGCAGCTGCTTCTGATAGGTAATCGGTATTTGCCCATACCATGAAAGATCACTTATAGTAGTGTCCAGTGTGCAGTGCTGCCATTAGCAAAAACCTCACTGAACTTGGCAGACTTGAGAAGAAATGTATTCTTGTGATTTGGGGGCAAGCAGAAAGCCTCTTGAAACTTCCAGGGCACCTTGCAGCCAGGCCCTGATCTCACAATCACAGTGCACTTCTGTGCAGCCTGGAGGCTACACAACCGTGGAGAATGTTGTGGACTAACAAAAAAAAAATTAAAAAAAAAAATAAAAAAAAAAATGGGAGAGACAGGTCCTACCCCTGGTTAAGCCTGTTGTTGACTCCTCAGGTTGTGATGTGCAGTGGCAACTAAACAGACAAGAAGAGCATGGGGAGTGGGTTAGTTTGCCTAAACACAACAGCCACCTTGCAGCCTGTCCTGAGCTCTGCTTGTCTGTGCAGCCTCCACTGGGACGTGCCTCAGCTTGGTAAATGCAATCCAGGCACAAGTATGCGATGCATGTCTCTCCCAGTTGCTGGCATTTCTGAAGGACGTGAGTTGGTCAGCAGGGCTCAGCTGGGGAGCTGGCTCTTCAGCTCAGTTGGAGGAGGGCTGTGTGAACCAGCTTCTGTCTCTACTCTTGGCCGGGAGGGTGGTGGCTGCTTCAGAACGCCAGGAAAACAGCTTTGCAAGTGGCTGTGTTTGCGTCTCCTTCATCCGTTTCACGGGATATGCTGAATCAATTCCCTTCCCCATCTGGCAGGGACAGAAAGTGGAGGGCAAAAGCTAAATAAAATCATCTGCCAGAAAACATCTGGCCTTCACTGAGGGACTGAACTCCTTTAAACTGAAAAGACTTGGATGAATGCTACCAAACTGAGCCCCAAAGAGGTGCTGTATCCAGCTGATGCACTGCAGCAGCTCAGTGCAGGGCCAGATCCAGCTGTATCCTAGAAGAGCCAGTGTGCCCATAAAACTTGGCTCAAAAAATGCATTTTAGGCTGAGGGACCCAAAAATGACATCTACGGGGCCCTCGAGGACCTTTTGTGACAAAAAAAACCAAGAAGGGTGAGGGACAAAACCAAAATAAGATGTTCTTGGAAGAGAGTCTCTGAGACCTTCTAAAGAGGTGAATTTTATTTTCAATTGCAATTTGGGGATGGAGTTGTCTTAGTCCAGTTTTGTTGCTAAAGAGAAAAGGAGTGTCTGTAAAAATACCCTCAGCTGCTGGGAAGTGGGATATTTCACAGAATGGTGAGTTGGAGAGCCTCTGCCAAAACAGTGGTTGGTAAAGGAGCCTCAGCACTTGCCTTCCCATCTGTCCTGCACTGCTTCAGCCTAGTTTGGTGTGGGCTGTGTGTCTCAACATCCCCTGGGTGCCAAAGGGTTTTGCAGCTGGCTTTAGTGGTTTGGTGCCACAGTTTCCCTGTCTGTGAAAGGGAAATGCTAATGCTTTTCCTTTAAGTGCTGCTGTTTGTCTGTCCAGCTTGTAATCTCTCCCTGAGACAAGACCTTCCTTCATGCAGTAGAAATACAGAAAAGGGACCTACATGCAGTCAGGTTTTATCAGAGCTGAGTCCTGAGCTCAGTTTTTCTGCTCATTCCTATGCCTCACCCAGCAGACAGCCCTTCTTGCTGATTGTCCTCCCATGGACAAGAACATGCATCTATTTCTGTGTATTTCTAGGTTCTTTTTGCACCCCAACAAGATTTGAGTCCTGCCAAATGGAAAACTGCTCTGCATCAGGGCCAGTCTCCAAGTAGCCTATCTCCAGCAGTTTATATGCATTTCACAGCTTCTCATTTCAGAAATCTAAATTACAGATGTGCACTTCAGATTTGGAGGGAGACGAAAAGGAAGTAAAAAGGTTAAACAGCTCTGTGAGTCACTCCAATACACAAGTTACTGTTGATTTAGAAACCTACCTCGGCAGTAAATACAGAATGAAGTTCTCCAAACCGTTTAACCTTTTGTATTCTGGTCAGTAGAACAAACAAGAAACCCCATCCAGAATCAGAAAAGCAACAGTCTGGAAAACACCACAGTGAAATTCGTACCAAAGAGAGAGTGACCTAAAATGAGTGACCTAAAGAAGAAGAAAAAAAGGCAGACATGAAAGGCAAGAGACAGGCGCACACATTAGCAGAGCAGATAACGAAGCAAACGCCGAGTGCAGGCTGTGCTGATCTCTGGGAACTGATCCAGCCAGCACAACACAGCAAACAGTATGAGCGATGACTTTCCAAACAAGTGGAGGGAGACTGCACAGCCAAGCATTTGTAATTTACGGCATAATGAGAAAAGAAAATACGGCCTCAAATCCTCCTCCTGCTGAAGTCAATAGTACGGCTTCCATTCAAAAAGTACTGGCACCCACTTCATGTGAGAAGCTTATTGCCCCAAGGCTTTCCCTGGACCTGTACAGATTCAACCCAAAATGCCCAATACAGTCCCAAATTACTTGCTCAGGTGTTTCAGCTGCAGCTCTCTGTAGGCTAGAAGCACCAGGCAGAAGGCAAAACATGTCTCAGCTGTGTAACTGAGGAAAAGCTCCCTGCATAATTGCAAACAGGCATACCATACAGGTAGATGGGAACATTCACTAGAGAATTAGCTTTACAGCATGCAGATAGGCAAGACTTATTATGCACAGAGGATATATATGCATTGGTGTTGAGGAAAGTCTGCAGAGGGCTGATACTGAAGACATAGAGCAGGCTGTGTGTTTGAAATGTCCTTATCCTAGCTTTTTAAACCCTTGCAAGTTTTGAAGATAGCCAAAGTGTACAAACCCCAAGATCTTGTTCAATCTCTCTATTTCCGTCTTCAAAGTGCAGGGTGTAGCAACGGAAGGAGAGCTTTCCCTGGGATTTGAGACATTGAGTGGGAGTTTAGAGAAAGGCCAGCATCTGCTGATCTCAGGGTACCACCAAGAGAATACTGCACAAGGATCTTGAGGATTTCACTTGGGCCAGAGCCATCCCGAGGTCTTCTATTAAAGCAGAATTTCACTAAAAAGCCATGCAAAGTGACTGGAGGAGCCAAGGGGGCTTGAGAGTCCCAGCAGTTTTGCTGTTCATCAGCATTCACAGCAGGGTATTAGGAACATCTGGCTCCCTAAGAACTGACCCCATACCATCTGCACTTTCACTGTATAAAATGCAGGGTAGTAAACAGGTTTGGACAATTAAGAGGAACCCTGATGAGCAAGCCTCCAGAGCATGAATCTTAGGTTTCCCTTAAATATTTGGTCACACTTTAAATCAGAGGGTCTTAGGCTGTGGTTCACAAACCAGTTCAGAGCAGCACATGGCATCAGCAGTTCCAGATTCTGTGAGGAGCAGAGGCACACCTGAACAAACTCAATACCATCATTTACCATGCCAGGCACCTACCAACTGCAGCTGGGCTCCAAGCTGCACGCCAGCATGTGGTTACAGGATAGGGGAATATGGTCAAGGGCTAGTAGGGTTGGCTGGTCCTGCATGACAGTGGAGAGCTTCCCTCCTAGTCTTGACCTTTTTGCTCAAGTGCACCCCAAGGATTGTAAGGCAGTGGCACAAAAATGCTAGTTCGAGAGACTGTGGAATTAGAGATGCTCTTAAAAATGCACTGTGGTGATCAGCACACAGATGTGGTGCTGAGGAGAGAGACAGAACTGTCTGTGCAGAGCTGCTGCATTAACGGTTGAGTCTGGAACACCTCTTTGGCTACATGTCTCATTTGACTGCCTAGATTAGGTAGTGAAAACCTCCATTTTTACCACAGTGATAACTGCTACTGAATGCAAGACTGAATTTCTTTATGCTAAATCGTGCTGATAGATGGAGCACTTGAGCTCTGCCTTGCTAAAAAGCCCCCTTGTGTTTCTTCAGCTTTTAACAGCCTGTGCTTTTGGTTCTTTCATAACCACATGCAATTGCCAGGTTTAAGGGCCAGTTGCAAACTAAGACAAGATATCAGAGAAAAACTTTCAAAGTTTCTTGCTGGTTTGGGGGTTGAACTTTTCAGAGATAACGCATTCAACCTTTTCCACCTAAAAACTGAAGACTAGAAACACACCTTCTTAAGAAAGTCTACAATCAATCTATTTAAATTAAATGATTAAATAAACCATTCTGCTAAAACCTCACGGTATTTCTAGAGTCAAGTGGTTAAAAAATGCCAGTTAAGTAGGACCAAAGCTTGACATCACAACTGTGACCCAGAAAGAGAGTCTTTTGATGGGATATAGTGCAGGAAGGGCAGTAGAAGACATCGATTTTCACATTAAAGATGCTATTGTGCTAGCAGTGTGCCAGCAGTTTCAGATATGTGTTTCTGTACCTTTGTCTCCCTGTTTGCTTTGTTCAGAGTTTTCTTCTTTGCTGTAGCTCCTCTAAAAGAATGGTACTTGCACATTGCAAAGAGCAGACATGAAACTGTAGTCTTATTTTTGCTCAGTGCTACAGCACCCTCCCAAGTGTGATGGGACCTTGGGAAAGATGTGCCTTTCTGCAGTGCAACTACAACAGGTAGTGTTGGCAGTAATTCCTGGAAAATTAGGTGCCAGAGAATCACTGGGAAGTAGATGGGATTTAAGCACCAGATTCTTGGGCAAGACAAATCTGAACTGATTATGTAGGAGGAGAATTTCCCCAGCAAACATTGCTGTGTTTGAAGCCTTGCATGAGGGGAAGCTTTAGGAAATTAGTGAGATTACTGATGGCTTGCTGGAGTATGTGTGTATGCATACAAATCTCCTTATCCATGAGCTGGTATTTAGTGGAGCCTGACAAGCATCAAGGAGCTGAAAACCAGGAGAAGGCACAAGTAAAACAGAGCTGGTGGAACCTGAATGAAGAGCTGGATTCATCTCCTGCACTCCTGTCTTTGCTGAGGCAAGTGATGGAGAAAGCATGGAGAGACTGAAGGAAGTCAAGGGGGACAAGCAGGACCGGACCAGGAGAAGGAGCCCAAGAAACAGACAGTGGAAGAAGTAAAGTGCCTTGAAGGCTAGGGAATGGGGAGAGACATAAGGCAGAAAGAGTAACAGGCTAGGATTTGTCATGAAGGGAGACAGAGATTAATCATGCACCGGCCTAACATGGGTAGCCTGTTTCCAATGGAGATCTCTGCTATCCATGCAGACCATGGCCAGCTCAGACCTCTCCATGGAGGCACTGCATAATGTAGATATACTTTGCGCTTAGTAACTCACTGAAACAGTTGCAGCAGTGAGGCCTACCACCAGCATCAGAGAGGGAGCAGCGACACGCTGGATGCAGAAAGGCCCAGAGTGCTGCAGCACAGCTGGGATGGGGACCTCTTGCATGCTTCAGAGGTGCGAAGAGCAGGAGAGAAAGAAGGATGTGAATGGTGTTCAGGATCTGTAGGACACTGAGGAGGTTTTCCTGCTTTTTCCCCCACTCAAGTCCCAAATTTAACTCAAAGATGAGCTGAAATCTCCAACAGTTCTCCCACAACATGATGCCCACCTGCAGTCCAGGGAGTATCCAGCTCTTATCTGTTACAAAACCCAAGACAGTTCAAACTTTACCCTGATATTTTTGCAGTTCCCCACCTGGTAGATAGCCAAGCTGTTTTGGAGACAAGCAAAGGGAAGAGCCAACACAGTCCAACACTGCTGAGCGTGCATGATAAAACTATTTCCTCCTTACTGAGTGTGTGTGTGTCTGTGTGTGTGTGTGTGTGTGTGTGTCCATTCTCCTCCAAGAATCATGCACAGAAGTCAGCCTTCAAAAGGCTGAGATAACTTTCTTCAGATCTGTTTCAGGGTGGCCACAGGGTCTGACGCACAATTTGCAACTGAGAGGAGAGGCTGAAAAGACTCAGGGCCCCACCAGAGCTGGGATTTTTTAAAGGGCACTAAATTTCCTTGATCCCTCTGAAAATACCAGCCTCCATTCATATCTAAGAGTCTTTATTTAGTTGCATGCTAGAGCTTAAAGAAGCTTTTCCAAAAAATTCAAGGAGCAAGGTTTCAATGAGCGTAGGTGTTAAACACCACTTTCAGATTTTAAATGTACTGTTGGAAGTCCAGGAGAAGACACAAGCTGGGTCAGAGTACTCCCTAGGGATCCTGCTACTGCAGTAGCCCAGGCCATCTCCACAGACAGCTACCACTGTCCTGCGTTTGTAACCAAAGAATCTTTTTGATACATCAGTATAAAACTCAGTAAATCTGAAATGCTTTGCTCTCTGTACACAAACCCTCACCATACACCCCCGAGCAAGAATACTGTTATTATCCCTGGCCTAGAGAGAAAGCCTGGGCACATGGACTTTGTAGCCCAGAAGCAGCCATCTGACTCCTTTTTGTCTTTCTACAGCTGTTCCTAGAAAAGCTGGGATGCCCCATTTCATAGCACAGGGAGGCAGAGGTGAGCTGTATTCCCACAGCAGATCTTGGGAAGTTCTTGCCCCTCCAGAGGCTACTTGCTGAGCAACACAAGGCACAGCTTTGAAACTCTTCACAACTCCAAGCATGTCTCACTTCAGGGCATATCCCCCTCAACTATCACTCTTATTGCTGTCAGCAGGCAATCATTTTATTCCTGGCTAAAATCACAACCTCCTTTCCCAGCATGGCTGCCCATGGGCATTCCCTTTGGCTCTCTGGTGCCTAGGAGTGATCCTCATGCAACAGGACCACTTGGCTGGCTCTCAACCCCCGTCTACTGTTCTAGAAGTGAGATTATGCTGATATGATCCTGTGGCCAGTCAGAGAGCCCCAGAAAACAAAGTATCCCATCCATAACTCATGCATGCAGGAGTAAGGAAAGAGTCTCTGCACACATGGAAAAGGGGAACAGATTCCCCCAGGGTAGATACAAGCCACTGATTTCTGCTGCCAGATTTTCAGCTTGTGTAACCTGGCATAGCTCCACTGAAAGCAACAAACAGAGCTCCCCCTTTGGTAAATGGAGTATGAGTGGAAACAAGCTGGTTTATGCTGGAGAGACATGGGAGCCCCAATGCCCAGATTTAAGAGAGTCCCATAACCAGAGATGAAACAATGTGGTGATGGGAACAGAGAAGAGGGACATTTCTGGAAGGAAAAGCAATACTAATAATCCATTTATTGTCTGGAGCTACTGTGATATTTCTTATTTCAGCTATCTTTCTTATGCTACCCTACTCAATTTAGGCAGTGGGGGAGGACATGCAAACATTTGGAGATGAGTGTAGGTCCTTCATTCATACACATTAGGATGCTTTTCCAACATACTCTGCTCTGGAAGAGGAAGCAATCTTTTGGATTAACCCAGCGGTGTTTGCCAAAGAGGGAGTGAGGGGAGGGAAGGAAAGGAAGAAGAAAGCATTTAATAACTCCCAAATCATTTTTTAAAATTCATTAGCTATTATTTCAGCTGTGTGACCTCCTAAAGGGACTTTCTAGAGGTTCAGATTATGCAGTCAACTAAAAAAATAAAAGTAAGTAATCTGTTCCCCTGGAAAGGGCAGAGATCGCTTTGTTCGGCCAAATCGCGTGGGATGTCAGGTTAAATTTCCTGTAGGGTGCATGTATGTACTTCCAGGACACAAATGTGTCCAGAAAACTCCACCAGTCTTAGCGAACAACACTCCAGACACTGGGCATGGCATGAGACAGAAGGAGCTAGCATTTGTATTTGTGTTGAATGCTTGATTTCCAAGCACTTCCTGCCAGTCCCACAGGGACCGAAGCATGTTGCATTGCAGCAGGATTTCTAGCTTCAGTTCGAATGGGTTGCAACTTCGAACATGTTGCAGAGACTAACTTATAGCCAAGCATACTACTCTGGTTAAGGATTTTCATCCTTCCTAGCTGAAGTGTTTGGGTAGGGGAAATTCTAGCTAAATTTCTTTCTATTTGTATTTCTCTTACTCCTTCCTCCTCTGAGAAAAAAAGCCTGTGCTTCATGAACCAGCCAGTCTTCCTGAGCCTATCTCCTCTCACTAAAACTTTGAAGACTCACTCATGTGTTGATGTGATTAATTAATTACTGTCTTTGGGGAGCCTTTTAGTTAAGGTACAACTGATCCTTGGAAACCTGGTCAATCACCTTTCAAGTGAAGAAATATTGAGAAATGCAGCTAATTTGCTAATAATCAGGGGGAGAAAAGGGTTCTTTCTGCAAGATTTGGTGTCTAAAACCAGAATAATTGTGATTGTCAAAAAAAGTTAAAACTTCAAGAACTCTTTTTCTGATAAGAAGAGCTTGGCAAGAATTTAGCTAAAGCAGGATGGGGGAACAGGTTTTAAGAGAAAACTTGATGAGATAGCAAGTGAATAGCTCTAAAACCTTGCTTCACTCTGCCCTTGTACTCCAAACAAAGGGTATCGAGAGTATCATCTTTCTTAGCCCATGGCATGAGCAGGGCCCCAGGCCACAGCTCTAAGCTGGGCCAAAGTTGCCCCAGGCATGCGACCCCTGCCTGTTCACTGTCTCTCACAAAGGTGAGATGGGCATTGGGCAGAAGAGCAAAGCAGAGCTCTCTACCAAACTTTTTCCTATTTTATCAGCGTTGCAGATGTCCAGGAGGACACCTAGGGAAAAACAACCCTAGGCACCAGTACAAGCTGGGGGCTGACCTGCTGCAAAGCAGCTCTGCAGAGAAAGACCTGAGAGTGCTGGTGGATGACAGGTTGACCATGAGCCAGCAATGTACTCTTGTGGCCAAGAAGGCCAATGGTCTCCTAGGCTGCATTAGGAAGACTGTTGCCAGCAGGTCAAGGGAGGTGATCCTGCCCCTCTAGCCAGCCCTGGTGAGGCCTCATCTCGAGTACTGTGTCAAGTTCTGGACTGCCCAGGACAAGAGAGACATGGAGCTACTGGAGAGAGTCCAGTGTAGGGCTACCAAGATGATCAGAGGGCTGGAGCATCTGTGCTATGAGGAACGGCTCCGAGAGCTGGGCCTGTTTCGCCTGGGGAAGAGAAGACTTAGGGGGGATCTTATCGATGTGTATAAGTATCTGAAGGGAGGGTGTCAAGGGGACAGGGACAAACTCTTTTCAGTTGTCCCATGTGACAGGACAAGAGGCAATGGGCAGAAACTGAACCACAGGAAGTTCTAACTGAACGTGAGGGAGAATTTCTTCCCTGTGAGTGACAGAGCACTAAAAAAGGTTGCCCAGAGAGGTTGTGGAGTCTCCTTCTCTGGAGATCTTCAAGGCCCGCCTGGCTGCAACCCTGTCTAACATGCTGTAGGTGACCCTGCTGAGCAGGGAGGTTGGACATGATGATCTCCAGAGGTCCCTTCCAACCTTACTGATTCTATGATTCTAAGGTGGGCTGATATCTGGGGAAGATTAGCAGAGAGATGTTACTTGAGGCATCTGTAAATTCAAGGTAGATGTCACATTTGAAGAAAGCAGCAGTTTCCTGCTTGGTAGGAGGTGGAAACTCCCTCTTTAAAATGATTATAGGCAGTAGGATCCCTGTGTGCACATTGCTTCTAGCCAAGCACAGCGAGCAAAAATTACAATCATTTGTGGCTTACACCAAGAGCCTTACTGAATACACAGCCCTCAGTGTTATCCCTTTGGATGTGCTGTCTATGAGCTGAACACCAGATTCATGAACTACATATATATACATACATATAAAAATATATAAATATCACACACACACTCCCCAACAAATCTGTACATACACAGGCAAGTGCTATTGTATGAGTGTATACTAGCATAAGGGAAGTGTGCAGTGTATGTATAGATATTCAGGCAGAGATGTAAACACCTCATTCATCATGAGAATGGTATCCAGAATAACTAGAGTTCAGCAAGAGAAAACAGAAATCTTCTCTTCATCTTTCTTAACTGATGAAAAAGGCAGAGGAATGTAAGAAAATTAAGTCAAATTACCATAGATATCCTATATTCCTCCGTATCTATAGTGTATTTAGAGCTATAAATGTGGTATCACAGATGATATATCTAGGTACTGTGTATATAGGCATGCACACACACACACACACACACACACACACACTTCTCTAGACGGACACCAATGCTTTCACTATACCCTGTCTACAACTAGATTTCTTACTGAGCCCTGAAAACTTTGATTTCAATCACTGGACATGATGTCCAACCTCCCTTACTCATCACAAATAGACATGCGCAGTTTTAACTTAGAGGATAAGAAATTTCATGGAAAAAAAGCTTTAAACTTCTTCTGTACAGTAAGAGTAAGCTGTATGTAAAATTCAGCTGTGTACAACAGAAAAGCTATTCAACATTAGTTACAAATCCAAGCAGAGAGATGAGAAGCACACTGGCAGCTATTTCAGAGAGAGTGCCTTGTTCACTGGAGCATAAGATTAGGTCAAGCGCACAGTCTGCAAATCCGAGGGCACTTCTTCAAATTCAGAGGAAGAATATTGTCAAAATCAAAGTACAAAATCTTTGTTTTGAGCAGATGTAGAAAGTGCCTCTCTCCCTCCCTTCCAAGCGAAAAAAATGTGCTGATACCACAGCAGTATAGATTGTTAGCTCAGTGAGAACCTAGCAGGGTTCAGATTCAAAGGTTCAAACAACTCTAGCTTGCAGCTGGCAAACTTAAATAAGACCAGCCAGCTGGTATCAAGCTGAGTCATCTACACAACAATTTGGTTGAAATTGTTGATTTAACTCATTCATTTAAGCACCCAAACACAATAAAAGAAATCTGACAGCTGGAGTCAGGAAAATTTACATCTGTCCTTTACAGAATGACATGCTAGAAAAGACCATGGAAAACAATTTTCTTTTTTGATTATTTTTTATAGGCTTCTGTGTGTATATTGCATCAAATTCAACTTCTCAGTAGTCATTTGTTAGTCTGTTCTGAATCAGCAAAGCATGCAGCACATCTTAATGCATACATTAAATCCCACTGAAGTCAATGGGGCTTAAGACAGCTAAAAATCAGGCATGTGATTAACTACTTGGCTAAATGGAGACAAGCTAGGGACACACTGACTTTCTTTGCTGAACTGCTGCTTTAACAAAGATATTTCATTGCTGCAGTGAGATTGTGGTTTTTTCTCTATTGACAATTAGTAATGAGGGAATGATATACTTCATGCTTTACTTCTCTTGAAGTTGTAAGTTCTATAAACGTTGTGAAAACTGAAAGGAGAAATCTAAAATGTCCTCTAGATAGCTTATTTATACAAAAGATACATGAAATATCAACGTATAAAGCTGCTAGACAGCAAAAGGAATGTAACAACTCTTATATTCATTTCTAGCCCACTGATGTTCATGAAATATCACCAGTTCATCAGTGTAGAGAAGATTAAAGTCCTTAGGACTGCAGGGAGATTGGGATTGGTTTGTAGTAGTGCAACCTTTTGAAGTTTGGGTAAGACGGGGTGCCTTCTACCCAGGGGAGCAGTGTCTGGGAATAAGCCAGCCGGCAAAGGCTCACAGCACCATCCAAACTGGCAACATGTCTCCGTAAGAGATTCTGAGTAAGATTTTTCCCTTTCCTGCTTCCTGTTACTTGCCTGTCCTGTGTCACCCTGTTAACAGCTTTAAGAAAGCCTGTAAAGAAGCCAGCCAACTGAAATCCAAATTACAAGCAATGATGCTTGTGTTACAAGTCTTGGAAAAACAGTGATTCACAGTTACTCAGTGCATGGACAGTGACTGGTGGTGTATTATTATCTCTTCAGGAAACCATTCTCCTTGGGTAGGATGGTGACATCAGAAACCACAAAAATAAAGATAAAATATTTCACCCATGACCAGTCCCTGGAGAGATTAATTGCCACATTATTCACTGCAGCCATTTCATTACTGCTCTCCTCTCCACTGCCATAATTAAGGTTACCTCTAATAACCACCATAGCCTGAGGTGCACAGAGTCAAAAAACAACATAGACATCTACACATTTGTGGGATCAGAGCCAACAATGTGAGCAATGCTGTGCTGAAGCATAGTGCATTCAAATAAAAACCCTGCAGGCTCTGAATCCCATTTTTTGCTCTGCAAGTTACATGACCTCCTGTCACTTATCCTGGAAAGGTCCTCTGATGAAAAGCAATATGGGTATCCTAGGCAGCAGCAAGCCAGCCATGAGAAGAAGCTGACATAGGGCTGCTTGTGAACACCAGCAAGGGAGAGGGTCTCATTGCAAGCTGACAGCTAGAGGACTGGATTTTAAACATCTGCAATGCCATCTGCCTGTAAGGTGAAGCCGGTGAAAGGGATTGCCAACCTGCCGTTATGCAGCTAGGTCGTGGCTGCATTAGGCAGGCAGTCACTTGCAAGCCTGGCACTCTGCATCCTGGTCCAAAGCTCACCTCATCCCCGCATCCCAGAAAATCACTTCCTCTGAAGTGATGGTTAACATGTCAGCACCCTGGCTCCTGGCCTGCTGTATCCTGCTACCCTTTCCTGCTGACAGAGAGGGAGTTCATAGGATCAGAGCACAGGGCTAAGGACACATCAGGGCACAGAAGCACCAGGAAGATAGACTGTGTTTCCTAGGCTGCATTAGACATCAGAATACCTTTACTCAATGCTAGGTACTTCTTACCTTGATAGACTATTTGGTATGTAAAAATGTAACTCCCACTGCATAAGGGCAACACCCTATAACCGACATATTTTAAAGAGCTGAGCTATTCTTGTCATAAAAAAAAAATCAGAATAGTTTTACTGAGTTCAGTGGAGTTAAACTGGTTTATTCCAAGTGAGAATTTGGCCCCTTCAATGAATCTGTGTTGATTAATCCCATATGAAGACCCGGCCTGGTACAATCCGCTCCAAAAGTCCTTGGAGATTAGTAACACATATACTGAATCACTGCAGTTACTCAGAGTCTGGGTAGTTATCAAAAACCTGCACCTGCTGGGGTGTAAAACGCCACTTAGCCTGGGCCAAACAATAGAAATTGCCGCCTTCAGGGACCAGGGTGTGGCGAATGAGGGCACATTCTTCAAACATTGCCTCATGTCAGAAGGAGAGATGCCAAAGTATCGCTCTTTTCTCTGTAAATGTTTGTGAATGTGATTCAGGATGCAAGTTCCCAGCTCTGCCAAAACCCAGAAACGGTGACATGCAGCATTCTGGGCAAGCAAACAGAGTGGAATCATTCTCCTTCATATTAAGGGCTCGTGATGCTCTATGAAGGACCTTAACATAAAAATGGAGAATAAAATCCACAGAGCTCTGGGGAATCTGTCCTGGCATCACTTTGCCACTTTTGAAAAGGAAACACAGCTTCATGCAGCAAAGGGAAAACTTTTTTCCCCACTCTAAAACCAAGAAATGGAGTCTTTTTGCAGCAAATATCTCCAAGTCTTTCTCAGGGCAAGCAAAGCTTCACTTCCCTGTGTCATAGGAACAATTGCCAGTCCTCCCGGCAGGAATGGATCCATTTAAAGTTAAAATCACTTCACTTTCACAACTGTTTCTTTACATGCACACACACACATGCACACAAATGTGCCTGTAAAGAGAGTTTTAAGCAGTTCCTTGTGTTGTAGTGTGGAAAAACTGCAGAATAAACCTCTTCAAAGGCATATGTTGATGGGTTTTTTTGGTCTCTGGTAATAGACATGTACGTTAAATGGTATGTAGCCCATCTCCCTGCATATTATTTATGCAAAGACATTTTTCATGAGTATGAGATGCCAACGTCTCTCCTCAAATGACTGACTGGAGCTGCCCCTCTTTTTCTTTGAGGGTACCATTGCATAGAACAAGGTGACAAAAAAAAATAGAAAAAAAGAGCTCAACATTGCGTGCAGAGGAGGCACAGCATAACTCAGGAAAAAAGAAATGCTTAACCTTGCAATTCATTCACTCCAGATCTCTCTTCCAAGCCTTTCTGAAGTCAAGCATCTGGAATGTGATGTAATCTGAAGATTGATCAGCAGCAGCACACATACAGCTGTGCACATCTGGCGTACAGGTGTTTCAGTTGCTATCTGTCAGTAACTGTATCAAACATTAAAAAGCACCCTGGGTTCATAAGGAAATCATACCTGTCCCACAGATTGTTCACAGGAGCCCATGAAATGCCATTGATTTTATGCTAACTGTCTCTGCTTTTCAGTGGGTGGCCCCAGGAGTTTTTTCTTTTTTTTTTTTTTTTCTTTTTTTTTTTTTCTTTTTTTTTGGGGGGGGGGGTGGTGGTGGTGGTATGGAATTTAAACCAGAAATGTTCTCTAAGAAGAGACTTTTTGCTGTTATTGTTAATAGCACTGGCATTAATCTCTGTAGTTTGGTCAGACATAATGGATGGCTGGTCTTATCCATTTGTTGATTTATTATTAGGTGTCAACAATTTTACAAAGATTCTGTGCTGCACTGATGAAAAAAGGCTAAGGCTGATCCTCTTCATGCTCAGCTATGTACAGACACAGCAAGACTTGTTCCCATCCCCAGAGTACTTAATCTAAACAAAGCAGAGATAGAAGGATCGGGGAAACTCATAAGAAAGGATCTATCCAAGGGATAGGACCTGCTAGTGCCCTGTCTCAGTGCCTGAGTTAGTAAACTACACTCTCCTCACAGAGGGACACTGTCATTCATGAAGTTTACAGACTGCATTTGAATACATGTTGCACATAGGAAAAATAACTAGAGCAGGAAAACTGTTGTTTGAGCAGGCCAGATTGAAAGAGGTCCCTTAGAAAAAGAATAAAGCTAGAGATTAATATATTTATTTTTAGAGAAAATGTTTTTCCTAGAATTTGCATTATTTTGGCAGAGACTGAAGGGGAGGAGAAAGGGTTTCCCTTCATCCAATATTATGTTTTATTCACAGAATCATAGAAGGGTTGAAGTTGGAGGGGACTCCTGGGGATTATCTAGTCCAAGCCCCCTGCTCAAGCAGGGTCTCCTAGAGCATGTTACTTTGGATTATGACTAGATGGCTTTTGAATATCTCCAAGGATGGAGACTGCCCAAACTCTCGGGGCAACCTGTTCCAGTGCTCTATCACCCCCACAGTAAAGAAGTTTTTCCTCATATTCAGAGGGAGCTTCCCATGTTTCAGTCTGTGCCTGTTGTCTCTTGTCCTATCGCTGGGTACCACTGAAAAGAGTCTGGCCCCATCCTCTTTATCCTCTTTACACCCTGCCTTCAGATGCTTATACATATTGATAAGACAAGTATAAAAAAGGGGCTGGAGCCACATGACTTTTTTTATAGATCTTCTCATATCTCAGTTTTGTTCATCCTTATAGACACAGGCAAGGACCAGAGACATATTTCCCATTGAAGGACAACCCTGTCAGGGCATCCTATGGCTTGGGAAACCAAAACCCAGCTTGGCAACAGAAGGAACAGGGAAGAGTACTCCTCTTGCAAGTGATCTTAGTCTCTGCCTCTGAGAGAGGCTGAGAGGAGAACTCAGGGGAAGAAAGCAAGAAATTGTTTGGGAACCTGCAGTCACTAACAAGATGTCCCACACAGTATGTGCAGCCCGCAGGCTTTGCAGATAGGACCTGGTGTCAGTAGGAATCTCTAACTTCCAGCTCACTTTGCATCCCTCCCGGAAAATGCTGCCCACAAGAAGATATTCAGCCTTTCTATTGATTCCATAAGAAAGGTCTGCATCTGGCGGGCAGCTCCATGGTTGACCAGGATATTTTGTTTGGTGATAAGCAGGGAAGTGTGCAACAGCTTTTCTCTCTCTCCTCTCCTATTTCCCCTACTCTGATGCAAATACAAAAGATGTATATTGCCTCCATACACAGCCAATGTAACATCTGTATGCTCCAAGGTGCACAGTTATCCTAGCTGAATCTGATCATAGAGATGCATTCTGGGTGATGTGGCATACTTGCAAGGAATGAGTTGTAATGCTCAGTGTTTCCATTGCACATAGCTCCCAGACACCACTACTGACTGATTTACCTACATCTGACTTAACCAAGCACCAACTGCCCAAAGTCACTATCTTCATATATTTTCAAGAGGAAGGAGAACCTCGTTCCTGTTGATATTTTTCTCCCAGACATTCTCAACTAACCTAAAAGAATATAGATCTCTTATACACCAAGATATTTTGCTTTCCAAGAGGATAGACATGATTAGTCATCCTAGACCAGGTGGTGGTATAAGTCATTAAGCAAACAGGTCATGCAACCATATCCTAAAGTAAACTAAGCCTGGCTGTGTTTGTGCAGGGTTGTAGTTGCACATTGCTTTTATTGTGGGCACCTCAGCCATAAGTGTATTGCCCTTGCATAACAACACTACCCTCTTTATCTGGCTTCTACATAATATATTTCCAGAAATGACACTGCTTTGACTGGCCCATAAGCATAGTGACTGTGTGTTTCAGGCAGGGTGGGTTGAATGCCTACTGTAACCAAAACCGCTTATGATATAGCAGCTGAAGCCCATATTTAAGTGAGAATCTCAGAAGCTAGAACATCTGACACACATGAAACAGAGATATATGGGAAGGAATGTATTTAACATGAGCAAAATGACTGCACTCATCATTGGCATGTGCCTCATTAGCATCAGTGCCATAGTTAAAGGATACGGATGTATGTGTGCTACCTCTCCTCCCCTATACTGCGTATGTTTTACCTGAGGTCCACAAGATGAAAATCTCATTCCCTTTCTTCCATTCCCTCTTTCCTCCTTTATTCCATACTTCTTTTGCAAAGCTGAGGCCATGTTTTTGTTTAAAAAACAGCATCCCTACTTCTGAAGAGGGGATGAGAGATGAACACAAGGAAATCTGTCACAGAGATGGGCTCTGGCTCTCTCTACTGCTCCATTAGCTGGAAGGGCTGGAGTTTACCGGCTCCATCTCATCCTTCTTCTCTGTGCCTGCTGGGGATGCTTGTCCACATGCTTTCCCTTGCTTCTTGCTTGGTGAGCCGTTTCTTTGGTCAGGAGATGCTGGGGATGTTCCCAGTACTTGTTCTTCAGAGCCACCCACAAGGCAGCTATATAGAGCTGAAGACAGAGCTTAGATGGTCCTTTCAAATGTTGAAACAGTCCTGCTTCTTCATGCTCCAACTGCTCATTAACAGTTTCTGGCTTTTGGCAATTTTTAACCGTGCTTTCAGTGATGTACTGCCAAGATTTTAACCAAGGGCTCCCACAAATCTGCCTCCTCCTCTGACTCCAGTGAACCCCACTGGCCCAGAGAGGCCAACACTTGGACTGTGGAGGAGTGCAAGGCTGGGGAACTATTTCTTTGGGGGGGTTCTTTCCTGTTTTTTTTTCCCCTGGCAAGGGAGGGACACAGCACCTTGGAGCAAACAAACTAACTGCCTGTAGGTTGCTGCAGAGAGCCAGGATATAACACAGAAACACTGAGAGTCCCAGCAGCAAAATACTCCTTTGCAGAGCTCTCTCTTGTCTCCCCTCCCACAAGGTTTACCCCATGCAACTTGTTTTATCTGGACTAGAATGATCAGCCACTAGCCAAAATGAAAAAGAAATGGCTTTCTCTAAGTGTTTCAGGACCCAAAAGGGCTAGTTCTTCTGGTGAAAATGATTGACCCCACCAGTTTCTGTGTATGTGACAGAGGCAATCTCAGCTTTCAGATCCAGATCCTGCAGCAGCATATGTACCTGAGCACCAGCTGATTATACCGATTTACATCAGAGGCAAAGCTGATTTTCTACTCTCAGAAGACCTTTGAGCTTCCAGACATTTTGTGGCTTTAAGCTTAAGCTTGTACTGCAGCAACTATGATCGCTCTTCAACTTCTGTAACTGGTTAGTTGTTGTCAAACAGTTTGATAGAGGCTTCCAAAGTCTTAAAGTTTCTGGAAAGTTTTCCAAAAAATATGTGTGGACAAGTCAGTGGGCTGATGTCCTGTACCTCAAGAAAATCATACATTTTTTAAAACACACCTCTTTGAAATGTAATGTGAAATTAGCACAACCCCTATTCCTTTCCAAGCACAAATGGCTCATATGTTATGACACTTTCAAATGAAACAAAAGTTGAAGTTAAAATGAACTGAACCTGTAAGGAAGTTTAACAACTCCATTATCTGGAGCCAAGCAAACTTCAAAACCAGAGTATGAGAGGTGCTGAATTTGTTGTGGCAGCCTTAGCCTCTACAAGTACAGGAGACAATTCATTTATCCCCAGATAGTTTGCCTTTGCCAGAAGCACACTTGAAGACGGGAGAACAGAAAAGCTCATTTTCCAGCTTTTAATCTATAAATAAGAAGTGAGTGCAAGAAAATGAACTGTATAGACTCCAAAACAATAAAGGATGTGGAAATCAAAAAAAAGTGATTAATATATTAGTATCAAAAAACTGTTAATTAATATATCCGTAGATAAATCTGTAGGTTATAGATTAATTAAACAATTCTAAATGCAGGCCATTCTTTCAAACAGAAGAGTATCAACAGCACTGAGTCCATATAAATGTATCTAGTGTACTTACAGTGTCATTTTTCTGCATTTTATTAAAATCCTTTTCTTTTATTCCAAAATCATCTGACAAAATGGATACAAAAAATAAACAATGACAAATACTTTTCAGCCTTATAAAACTAGGCTTGAATACCTTATAGGGCTGGCAGATCTTCCTGAGCGGTGACCCTTGACCCTTGACATACAAACAGTCTATGCGAGGCAACAAGTACCAAGAAGCCTTTCTGGAGGAAAAGAATGAGAAAAAAAATACATATTAAAGCTAGATTGATTAGCTTTTTCAATCGGTATTGGCTTCTTTGTTTTCAATTTCTTTTCAATCAGTATTGTCTTCTTGCAGACTTCAGACTTTTTTTTTTTAATTTAAATCCTCTCTTTTTCTTTGTATACTTATTTATGAGGAGCACTCACATGTGCTTCAGGTTTATTTCAGCTGTGGGCAAGGTACCAGGCAGCTGTGCTGGTCTCAAGGCTTGCATATGTCCTCCCTCCTGCTCCATTGGCTAAGACAAAAGATGAGCACAAGGGATCAGGGTTATAAGGTCTCCTGCTGCTTTCTTTTTTGTTGGTTTTTAAGGGTCATTTATCATCATTATTTTTCCAGAACAGCAAGGTGTGAGCAAGCCATCAGCTTTTCTTAACAGTTGTCAGACCAGGTCGGGGAGACATAAACAGGCTTGGAGGGAAGAGAATTGAAATGATTAAATCTCCTTCTAGATGG
Organism: Rhea pennata; assembly: GCF_028389875.1. Lineage (NCBI taxonomy): Eukaryota > Metazoa > Chordata > Aves > Rheiformes > Rheidae > Rhea > Rhea pennata. The sequence goes on along the minus strand of NC_084668.1, from coordinate 42,546,331 downwards.
GCTGTACTTCCTCTTATTCCACATCCCCTTCAAACAGTTAGTCACCCTCACATTAACGGTGCTGAATTACAAACCAGAGAACTTTGGGACACAGGCAGGATCTTTTGCCTTGAAGCAGCAATGGGCAGAAAATCCTTCAAGGTCTGAAAAGCCTGGGGTAAATGAAATTAGAGACTTTCCTCTGGCCAGTAAAGAACACGAAGCAGGGGGTACATTTGGCAATGGCAGGGAGGACTGCAGGCGCAGGAATGAACAACTACAAGGAATACATTTTTAAATGGTTTCTCAGCTGTAAGATGCACATAATTGTGGCTTTCCTTCATCTGGGAGTCTTCAAGAACGGATAGTAGATAAGGGTTCATACCAACAAAGGCAGAAAAACACAAGCCAGGGTATCTGGTTTCAGTCTGTCTTTACCCACAGCATTAGATCTGATTTTGGCCTTCTCCCCCTACTCTGTGTACACAATTATCTGAATTCCTTTCTCCACTGCTTTCTCCCTTCTGAAGTCTTGCAGACAGATCCTTGTGCCTTTTACGCAAGAGCAGCAGTCACGCGTTGCTCTAGAATCAGCTGCCAGTGGGGGCCCTCTCTCTTCAGGTCCATATATTGCCCAAGCAGGCGTCTGTGCCACAGCCTCAAAAACTGGCACTCTTGGAAGGTATGAAAGCAACCATGATTATGCTATTTTATACCCCATCCACATCTCAGCCTTTTGTAGTTGGAAATGCCCTAGAGATCTGGGAATTACTGCTATTCTAGCCACCTAACTTCTTCTTTGAGCCTCAGTTTCCCTTTTGTGTCTGACTCCTACCACTTGCCACTGGGTGTGTTCAGAAAGAGGTCCTCAACCCTCTGCATTTCATCTGGGGATCCCCGGGGAGAATTGTTCAAGGACATAAGGGCTGGTTTGTCAGGTAGATACACAGTCAGCAAGACAGATGTGCTCAAAGACACAACTGAAGCACTGTTTTTTCCATCTCACACCACTGTCATCTCATTTTCTCCACCAAGTCAACCTGCTGCAGTGTTGTCAAGTGGAAGGGAGACTTTTCTGAAATATTTCAGATAGTGAGTGGAAATGGCTCTGAAATAAGCTTCTCCATCCTTCTCTTAGATTGTCACACATTGTCTTTTCCCCAGTGAAAGTGCATGTAGCTGCCTGCTAACAAAGGTCTTGCTACTGCTAAGAGCTATAGTCCTTTTCTTCAAAAAGTTGCATTTGGGGCCAGTTAAATACAAAAATATTTTAAATATCAAAGATACAGGGCTGTCTACTTTGGCTCTGGGGACAGCTGACAAATCTTTAAGATACTTTGAGAATATCCCTCTGTGAGGTACAGATCCAAGCAATGCCTGCAGCATGTATAGATTTGTGTACATTATATGCATAACAGCAGACTCTTTCTTCCTTTGGCTTTGCTATAAAAATACTTGAGCATATATAAACTGCACGTAAACACACACAAACAGAGCATATGTACATATACAGAGTTTTCCCATCCTTAAACAGAACAGACTGAAGTTTTCATAAACACACCTAAAGATTTGATGAATTCAGTTCAAGTCTGTTTGAGTGTTTTAATTTGGTTTTCACCTTTTTGCTATAAGTTACATTTATATATAAAAATTTTAGCGTGTATTGAAAAGTCTTTGAAAATTCTTCAGATATTGCTCCAAACCTTCCACCTCCCTTTCTGACAACCAGTTTTGATTGATGCAGCAATAGTTTTCCTAGAAAACTGTTGATGGGAGTCTGTTTGTCTACTTAGAAGCAAGAAGCTGATCAAATCTGAACCAAGCCATGCACTGTTGTGATCAGAATCTCAAGGTAGGAGATATATTTCCCGCAGACCATATTTGTTGCAACTGGAAGCTAGCAAAGTAGGTTCGGCTATTAAATGTATCTTCTGAACTGAGACACTTCTCATCATCAGAAATCTTTAAAAAATTAACTGGGCTATATTTTCAAAAGTGCAGGTTTCAGGAAAGCTTCAGGAAAAGGTAACTCTTATTTCAATTCAGATTTTTTTTTCTTGTTTAAGCTTCCATTAGTCTGTCTCAGTGGTCCTGCACCAAACACAGGCATCTCACGGGATGGGATGCCACCAATGTTTATCCAAGTAGGGATAGAAACCAAAACTTCTGTGCTCACTTTTTCCAGTTAAAACATAGAGGCCTGTTGCAAGGCTCTGTACTTTAGCACCAAAGATGGATAAAAGTACTCTCAGTCTTGGGGGTCCACTATTTTACTCAGAGGTGGCCATGATGAAAAGGGGATGTAGAGAAAGTATTCACTTCTGTGATGCTCAAGCACTGATCTTGGGTTTATAATGCCTCATGGGGTAGCCTGGGAAGGCCAGAGAAGGCCAAGCTATGCTGGATGCTGACAGGACTGCCTTCAGCTAGCAACTATGGGGCATTTGTGCTCGTTTTGATGCAAAAGGCAGAGAAAGGAGCAAGGGAGGACAGTATTCTGTAAATAGGACCCTTCCTAGGAGGACTCAGGTTGTGGACAGGGTGGTAGAGATGCAAAGCTACATGTACTGCCTTTGTTTGGGCATACTTTGACTGCAGCATACTGTGTGATATCATGTGGTTCTTCAGGAGGGAGGCAAAAGGCATCCCAATTCCCAGAGTTAAGGAGCCGTGCTGGTTTGCTGAAGTTGATGGCATTCTGCTGGCAACACAAGCTTCTACTGTGCTTTGGGCACCTACATGTTCCCCAGTGCTGAGGGAAAACACCTCCAAAAGGCAGATTCACTTCCACTTTCCTGGGGCCCAATGAACACTCAGAAGGAAGACTTCACTCCCCCTGCAAACTGGAGCTTTATAGCTGGGGAAGCCAGGATGGGACCCTCCTTTCAAGCATTGCTTCTGTGAAATTTGGCTGATTACAGACAAGTCTTTTTTCTCCTGCGCTTTTACCCTATGCGAAAGGAAATCAGAGCAAGATTTTAATCTACAAATCTCTACGGCAACTCACCTTTGCTCCTTTCCAGCTTTTCTGATCTACAGGGGCAATAGCATCATGGTAGTTACATGCTACTCCTAGTCCCCCAGGATGGGGATTAGAAAATGCCTGGATTACTTGTGTGCATCCCAGTGTGCCAGTCTTGAGTCCAGCCTCTTTCCACAAAAGCTGCTATGCACCTTGCATGTGTCCTAGCACATTCCTTCTGCTTCACAATGACTGCATGTTTAACTAGACCTAATAGCACTATGTTAAAATCCAAGTCAAAATAATTCCTTTTACTTCCTGCCATAAGAAGTAAATTCTTTCTACTTCCTGCTACTTCATATGGCTCACAGAAGTGCTCACCCTGTGCATGATTGGAAGGTGATTTTGGGAGGCTTAGAACTAGGTCAAAACAAACTTAATTTCCTCCAGGTCCAGGTGGGATGCTGCTTTTCAAACCAGGCATTTGCATTCTGCCTTTCAGCTTTCAACCCATGGCCATAGCAGCCTCCAACATGCGGTCAAAGGGAAGTTTTTATCATTTTGGAGAGCAGCTGTTTTCCACTTCCCCTTGCTCCGAAACAGCTGGGCCATTTTTGCCTAGACTCTAGAAGATGAAAACAACAAGAAAGAGGAATCACCTTCAGGCATGGAAAATTTTCAGCTCAAAGAGCGCAAGCTTCAGAAGGTTATGAGCAGATAAAAAAAAACACAGGGAGCTGGAAGGCAAAGCTTACAAACCCGACCCTTGATATTATGATTGGTACTTGCAATATGCTTTTTTAAAGCAGCCACCTCCCAGACAACTGGAAGCAATGGTCTCCATACCACTGAGCTCAGGACTGAACAAGGTTAAGGGCTGTATTGAGGGTGTTTGGTGGTAAACACATAAGCTGAAGATCACATCTAGAGACAGTGACTGTGATAATAATCTCACATTAGCCAGGCTGGATGATTTCTGTGCAACCAGCAAGTTCATCCTGGGTAGCTCAGAACCGTGCCCTTCAAGTTGCCAATTAGGTCCTACTGACAGTACTCTTGGCTGGCAAATCTGGAGCTGAGTTGAATCACAGGCCTTGGAGAGAGAGCACAGCCTGCTCTCACGAGTCCAGCTCACTAGTCTTCAGCTACAACCAACCTGGTACCCAGGCAAGAGGAGGCTCTTGTGGCTAGCAGTAGTCCAAATTCCAACCTTCTGGCCTGAGTATCAAGACACTGAGATTTGTTTCCCCCTCCAGCTGGCCATTTCCTAATCTAAAAAAGAACAGCTCATTTTCTGGAGCTGTTTGCTTTGGCATTTCAAAAATTCACATCAGGCCACGCTGAACTATTATCTCCGAAGACACGGACACAAACACGTCTCATGTCACATTTTGCATTGTTCGCTGTTGTTTTCCCTGTCCCCAAGCACGCCAAGCTTATGGGGCAATATATATACATTTTTGTAATGGAGATTGGGCATACTGGGGATATGACATAATGCAATAACTGAACTAGCCACATTTATTTATTTTAAAAATTATTAAAGGTAGTTGCTACTTAGCATCGGTTGAAATGTTTTGTTGATTTTCTAGAGTGGAGCATCCCTTTCTGTGTTGTAATCTACCGGGAATTCAAACCCATGGCTGGACTATTCCAAAATAATTTGTCTACATCACATTTTGCCTCCTCTTTATAAATATACAGAGAATCTCCAGCCCTGAAAATATGAGCCTGGATAAAAACAGCTAGAGAAATCATTGCCTCACATTACAGGGAGCCTCATACCCATGTTCTCAGAAGGGAAGACTGCCTGCTTTTTCTCACTAAGGTGTTATATCCAAGCCCCAAGTCTCGTAAGTGTGGGACAGAAGACAACGCTCAGGTGAAAAGTGCAGCCTGCTTCCCCATCCAAATAGTTGCTCTCCAGTCACTATCAGGGGAAATCGGGACAGCCTTGTATTGCTCACTGGGAGTAGAGGGCCATGCAGCTTCTCCTTGAGCAGGGAAATCAAGTCCTGTGCTGCTAGACTTCCGGGAGGGGAAAATCCCCCTACCAGCTCTTGTACAGCACCTAACAGAGTAAATTCGTCAGCATGGGCCAGGTCTAGTGACAGTCTGAGTAGTTTTTCATCCTATGTTTTCCTGCATTTATCTGTTCTTGGTAGTTTCACTTTTGAAGGATGAGCTTCAGGGCAGTGGTGATGGGGAAAATCAGGCTGAGTTTTTTGGGGGCTTTCTCTTGGTCTGGTTTAGCGTATGTTTCTTTGGTGCATGTTTGTTTCCTGGGGAGGAAGATCACAGAGCTCTGTTCCTGTCCACATCCAACAGCACTTTCTATTCTTGCAACCTGCTTAATCGCACTAGGCATCCCCATCACTCGCCAGCCTGGCCCAAGGAATTCCTCCTTCCTGCAAACCCCCAGAGTCTGTAAGAAAACAGCCTTTGAAGTTAACATCCCATTAAAATGAATGGTGTGGGGACACTTAAAGAGCAGGCACAATCTGGAGAGGGAGACTTCAAAGGAGACAAAATGCAGCAGCAGAGACTGTGCCGAATACTGCAAAGTTTCCAGGACCAACCTGGACTGGCAGGGAACTGTACCCTTCTCATTTCTGTTAGTTGGGATCACAGGGACAACAGCCCATGGGATCAGTCAGGACCATGCTTGCTGATGTTAGTTATAAGGAATTCATTATTACTTTAATTCAAACTCGCTTTGGCAATGAAGACTGTTTGGTCAGAAACAGCATCCACTAGAGAGGCTACCATCATCAGCCCACGGGAATGGATGGTCAACCCCTCACCAATGTGCTGACAGAAAGGGGCTGGGGTCTTGACTTTGACTCACACTGTATTATAATTCCCCAAGATTAAGAAGAAGGAGGAGGAAGCAGTCTGTAAACTTCTCGGCGACTGCTGAAATCAGTAACAGCTGGCACAGTGGCAGGCAGCTGGTGTGTGCTGCTTTAGGCTGTCCAGCTTGTTTCCCTTGCCCCCCCACTCACTGCCCACCCCACTCCTAGAGCCATCCCCGAACAGAAGGCAACAGGGCAGGGCAGTTCACAACCCCTGAGGCGGACTGGGTCCTTTCTGGCAGCAGTTTTGGCTAGCCAAAGTCCATGTGGGTCGAGAGAGCCCAGGCGCTTCGTGCCACCTGCGCCCTGTCCCTGTGGCTCTTTGCCTGGTCGTCTTGCAGCCTTCAGGGATGTGCAGGAAGAGCTGAGCTAGAGAGGTCTGCCAGGGACCCTGTTCCTCCAGGAGGTCCTGTGGGCCTGCACGCTGACTGCCAGCAGCCATCCAGAGACGTACCAGGCTTGATGGATGCTGAGGTACTGCTGGATTTTGGGCACAGCTCCAGGGAGGCAGCTGCTGGATGAGGACTGTTGCAATTCATAAATTAGGCCTTCACCACCTCAGCTCTGCTTAAATGACATTTCAGTCAGCTAGATCCTCCCTGTACCCAGCCTGTAACCCACTGCTGTCAGCAATCACCCTGAAAAAAGCTGTGCACAACAAATCAAGCATGACAGGCTTTTCTACCAGAAATAAGGAACAATTTTTGACATCTCTAACTTTAAAACAAATAGAAAAAGCATCCTTTTCTTAAAGAAAAAAATCTCAGAGGATTTTTTGTAGACTTTCCTATTTCTTTTTCACTCTTGACCATATTATGGAAATGATTTCAACTCCTTGGTAACCGAACCCAAACCTACTCCTGTATAAATGAGGACCTCAGGGGCCTGTTGCGAAATTTCCTGTGATCAGGTCCCTGCAGTTGCTGCCACTTTACATCAGGTCTCCTGCTCTCAGCTGCCATGGTTTCCATGCAGTTCTCTGGGTCTGAGGACTGAAGCAAAAAAAGACCAGCAAGCCACAATTCTCTCTACATACATCTATGCCATCATGGGAAACTGCATGGGGGCTGAAATGGAGCAAGAATCATAAGTTATATTCCATGTTACAAGCTACAGCATAAGCAAAATGCTTAGAAGCTATGTTTAGCGGAGAACTTCACAGTATATCATGTCTCAGTCCAGAAAGTATAATCATGCTTTGTTATCATGTAGTATTACATCCTTCAATACTACCTTGGAGAACTGCAAAGCACTTTATGGGCAATAGTTAATTAAAATCTACATGCCAGCCAGGGAAACTGAGGCACATGCACAGAGAGCAATTACATAAAAAGCATGAGCTGAGATTACAACTGAGCTTTGAGCTCTGTCCTACCATGCCAACTTGGAAGAGGAAGGACTGGGGACAAAAAACACTCCATCTGAGGGGCCTTATCGTTCAGGATATCAAATAGTGTTATCATTTGCATAATATAGCACTCACACCCACTTGGAAGACCCAGCAGTCATACATAGCTGTGCATTTAAAAACTTGCAGAGCTATCCTGCATCCCTCATTTCAGGGAGATTTAGTGCCATGCAAGCAAATGTCACCCAGATCTAGGCCCCCCTATGCTATGAGATGTGCTGCATTTTTTAAGGAAGAGGCCCATAAATCCTTACCCAGTTATTCTACTGTCAAAGAAAACCCACAGCAGAGCCATAGTTGAGCCAGACCTGCAAGATTTCATTACAAAATTTCTTTGGGTCCAGCTCAGGAGCAGAGCTGAGAAGTGCCTTAGGAGTAATTGCCAGCTGAATATATTAGCAGGCTTTGAAGAATGCTTTGTTGAGCCCCTCTGGGATTAAAGGATCATAAATATGAAGCATGACCTTGGGAGGGTCCATTAAAACATGAAAATACTATGGAAAACCTCTCTATAATTTAACAGCGCATGAAGCCAGAAGGACCCTGTTGATTCCTTTTTATAACTCCTGAAGGCAACAGGGCAGTACTTGTCCCCTTGCTGTACAGTGAGTTGGGAGATTAGAGCCAGATGTTCTGTGTACTTATTGGGACACTTCAAATTTTGCTGCACTCCCTACCCTTGGACATGTTCCCATTGCTGTAGGTACAAGTGCCTGACTCCTCTGCCTTGAATTGGGCTCTCCAGAAATCAGGGGCAGGAGAAAGCAGCCACAGGGAAGGATTTGATTACAGTGGTGCTGCTGGCACTAGGCAGAAGCAAGGAAAAGATCAGATTCTCAGTGCAGCATCCCTCTTCCTCATCCCAGAGCTAATCCTTCTCCTACAAGACTCAAAAACTTTGCAGCGAGCAACCTCACCCAATATAAAAGACCAGATTTGTGAAAAGAGAATCACAAGCTAGATGAAGAGTACAATTTCTCAAATATATGTAGCTATTTCTGAAGCAAATTGAGAAGCCACTGAACGCCTCACACTTTATTAAGCTCTATTTGGGATACCAGAAGGTTTTTAAGCACAGTACTCCTCTATCTTAATCACCTGAAGGGTGTAACTGAGGATGAACAAGCTGAGGAGAAATGGATACAGACACCACTCATCTTGCCGTTTCTCTACCATTTCTATGCCTGCCTTATTATTATGCACACATCCTGCCACCAAAGTGTATTCTTCACGCCACAAGGAGATGCCCACCTACTTCTGTTAACCATTTACATGTTTTCAAAATTGCTACTTAGAGCCAGATTCTCAAAAAAGGTCATCATCAGGTGGTCCCTAAGGCCAATATAAGAAGAAATACCGATACATTGCTATTCTCATGCTGTGTAGTCCCTCTCTTGAGCTGACAGATTGGGTCTGCCTGTCAATGGCCTAATTTTTGTGTGGTTATGGATGAGAACAGTCTTAGCACTGCTGCACAAGATGACATCTAGTTTGGCTACACCAAAAACAGGTGACTTGGGCTATTTAACCCATTCCAGCAGACTTCTGATTTCAACATATAAAAGGGGCAGAAGATAACAAGTTACCTTTTGCTTGGTCTGATTTATTAACTTTACATCACCAAAAGAAAAAAAAAAAACCGTGAAAAAAAGTCTTTACCAAGAGGTGTGTTGCCTGAGGACTCTTTTGGTGTTTACCCCCAGGGGCATGTGATTGTATCATACCTGCTTGAATTACAGTCAGTGCAGACCAGGTGCTCCTGGTCTCTTACTCTTTACTGTAAGGGTGAAAATGACTTTCTGTGGAGTTGGAGAAATGGCTTTTTATTGTTATTATGTCACAGAATCACAGAATAGATGAGGCTGGAAGGGACCTCTGGAGATCATCTAGTCCAACCCCTCTACTCACATAGGTCACCGACAGCATGTTAGACAGGATTGCATCCAGGTGGGTTTTGAGTATCCCCAGAGAAGGAGACTCCACTACCTCCCGGGGAAACCTGTTCCGGTGCTCTGTCACTCTCACAGAAAGAAGTTCTTCCTTATATTCAGGGGGAACTTCCTGTGTTTCAGTTTGTGCCTGTTGCCTCTTGTCCTGTCACATGGCACCACCGAAAAGAGTTCAAGGTTCAAGAGGACAATTTAAGAAATTAACCTATGTAGCCAGAAGCAGCTTGACAGTTTGTCTCAAGAGATCTGAACAATCTTTATTTTTGGCAAAGTTCAGTGCTGGCTCAAATTTGTGATGACTTGCACTGCTGTAGCAGTGAAGCATGGACTAGCAGGCAGTGGTGTGAGATACGGGTCCCACAGCCCATCAGAAAACAAGGAGGCAACAGCAAGGGCTGATGACTAGACATTATCCAAGCAGTGGCTGAATAACAGCCACACCTGCCTGCTCATTTGCCCCTTCACAGCACTGGAAGGGCAGGGTTAAAAACTTGGAGTATGGGAGGTGACCTAGGAAAGCCAAGCCAGTGTCCTGGGGCACAGTAGTGATACTCTTTGCCAAGTAGACCACGTTCATTCATCTCCCTGTAATAGGGAAGCCAAAATTCCCTGTTAGCACTGACCTACTGTGAAATTCCCATTTTTCCTGTGACAAAAGCCAAAAGAGTTACTGAAGATCAGAAGGAAGCAGTGAGAACCAGATCCTAACATTGCCACAGGAGACCAGACTGAGGTGCCTTACCTGAGGTTAAAGAATGCAACTAGCAAATTGCCAGCTTTGCTGCTTGTCTCAATCTGTCCAGTCTTGGATGGGATTTAAAAAATCGGGGAAAATAGTTTAGCTAACTATTAGGACACTTTCTATCCAACTGCAGTTTGTTTGATGTGGCCGCTGGATCCAGAAAAGAGCAGGACACAGCAGTTTGTTGTGCAGTTGATGGTGAGCATCCTCTACCCTATCTTCTACTTATTGGAGAGAATCATTAAAAAATGCTGCCCTTAAGGGTTGCCCCAGGCTCAAGCAAAAAATCTCTCTGTAGTATCTTCCTTCCTTTTATTCTATTTTTCTTCTAAGTCCCCCTGCTAGAGCTGCAGCAACATGAGCATTGAGCAAGAGGCAGTCTATCATCAGATGTGCACACACACAAACCACTGCCATTCACATACATCAAGCATTTAAGCTTTTCTAAGTGGTCCTGGGCAGCCTGTCAAGTCCTGAACTCGTCTGCAGAATGTGGTTGAAATTAGATAATTAATAACTCTGAGAAGGAAAGGAAAGGAAATAAGCTAAATGGAAGCTTTCCTTAGTGGGAGGAAATAATTATATCTCCTTTTTGATATATGAGCTAAGCTGGTTTTCTGAAGGCAGAAACAGCATCTTGCATGAAAAGCCATCCCTCCCCCAAACTAGATCGGACATCCCATGGGCACTGCTGGATTGCAGAGTTTGTCCCACCAGCCCGCAAATGAGCAGCAGCAGGTTGCTGCAAATGATCAGAGCAAACCCCACAGATATAAAGGCTCCCAGTTGTGTTGCCTGAATCCTGTCACATTCCAACGAGCGGAGCAGAGTAGAGTTGGAAAGGAGTGGGTCACAAGGAACTGCATGAAAAGCAGAGGTTTAGCAGAACTCCTAGGATCAAAGAACCTGCTGGAAGCATATAAACTTTTTGACAGATGCATTGCTTCTGCCCATAGATTTAACCTTTTCACTGTACAGCACAAAAGAGATTGTGATATTACCAGCCTGTGAAATTCACACATATAAAGCTCAAAGGAATTGTTTAGGTTTACTTTTCTTTTCTTTTCTTTTCTTTTTCAGATATGCTTAGAAATTTCATAAATGTGTTACCCCAGGATGGAAAGAAAACGTATTCATTTCCTTTGGGGTTTGCCTGATTTTGCAGGAAGAGCTGAGAGTCACTGTGGGTGGGATTTTTTAAACTGCATCTCAGACACTTCATTCTGTTCTATGGGAGTCAGTGGGAGTCCTGTGCTAAGTGCAAGACAAAATTGGCAGCACCACTAGAACTGAACATCCGATCTTCTCATTTTAGTTGATTAAGAGGTCGCATGGGCTATTTCTGGTGCTTCAGAGCTTACTCAGCTGCTGAGGAAAATGAGGACGGCACAAAGAGGGTGTGCTTCTTGCAAACACAGCAGAATGGCCCAAACCAAAATACGTTTGGCAGCAACGTATAATCAGCTTTCTTCCAAGTTCTGATAAGCTCTAGGCCTTTAGCTTCACACTGAGACAATGCTGAAAGGCATGGCTTTGGCATCAAAAGGCCTTACATTTGAAGTGGCAGCATAGGTATGCATAGAGGTATGGCACTTACAGGGGGAGACAGAGTGATTGTATTTGTACATATTCACTCAATGAGGAGATGTGATTTTACTGTGTGCCTACATATTGCTGTAACCAGGGGCAAATTTTAGCACACAGTCATGGGCTTTCATGAACCATAGCCTTAATTTATACAGTAAAGGAGTTTGTGAGAAAAGGCAACCCAGATAGATGTCCTGTATTCAGTGTATTTATTTTTCTTTTCTTTTTTTTTTTCCTCTAGACTGTCCAGTGTCTGAGACTGAAGTGGAATTGGGATGTATCCAAGTTTGTAGCTTCTGAAACCTTAACAACCTCAAGTAAACTGGTCCAAAAGACCCCTCTTGACCTCCCTAGCTCTGAACTCCTGCAGAGCACTTAGACTGAGCAGAAAAATAGCACCGAAGCTAACGGTTTGAAACTTTGCAACATCTCTCCCCAAGTGACTGACCAAAGAGCAAAGAGAAGCAACATTCCTGGTTGTTCGTTGTTGTTGGATTTTGTGTGTGTTTTTGTCTGTGTGTTTGGTTTAATATCTTCTTTTTTTCTGAAAAATCTTAATTCAGGAATACATTTATGAGAAATCTTTGGGTTCAGATTTTACTTTTCCTTAGCTGTATTCTTTTTTTATGTTTTTTGTCTATTTTTTTAAACACAAAACCTGATTTCTTGTACAGTAATTCAAAACTGGACCAAGGCTCTCAGAAAAAAAACAAAGGAAAAACCCACAGTTTCCCTAGGTTCCTGCATGATTTGTTTCAAGTAAAGCCTGGATTACCCCCCACACACTTTTCCTCTTCCTTATTGCTCCATGATTTGCTACCGCTAACTCCCTCCACTTTTTTTTTTTCATTTTCTGTTCCAGTGTATATGTTGCTTATTTGTTTTATTTATTGAGATATTTTTAACGAGCTAAGAGACTGCAATGTCGCTGTGTATACTGCTTCTCTTGCCAATAAAAATAAAGATGTCATGCAGCTACTGGGGGTATTTGATTTACATTCTGACTCTAAAGTTCAGAGCAGAAGCCAAGGAGCTAAGTGACTTCCTTGCACCCTGCCAATGTTTAAACACTCACTGATTCACCTAAAATCAGTTTCCCAGGTAGGGAATGCTGGGAACAGGGAATGTTGCTTGCAATCCTACAGCCCATAGTATGAAAGATGTTAGATCAGCATCACTTTATGCAGATATACCTCAGCCTATTCCTACTAGATCTAGGGTGAGGTGGGAGCAATTGGTTACTTAACTCACAGTGCTAACGAGACTTACTCAGTCTGGTAGTGCTGTGGAGGAGGCTTGCATTTCTGCAGCGGTGTTGTCTCACACATGCTGCTTACATGACTTCTGTAAAAGCAGTGATTTTTCTTAAACAAAATGCAATGTTCCTCAGTACACACCAATCTGCATCCATGATTCTGTATGCTTGCATTCAGCTAGGATAGCATTATGTTGTTCTCTACCACACTCACTGCAGAAAATACTGATGGCAACCATTTCTCAGAGGAAAAAAGGGCTACATGCTGCTCGGCTAGGTGCAGTGCAAAGGCATGGTGACAGAAAAGCTGTGCAACAACTCTGAAGGGGATTGCCATTGCTTTGCTTTGGTTCCCCTTCTCCACATTTTCAAGGAAAGCATTCAGCCTTCCTAGAACCTCTTGGTAATAATTTAAAAACAAATTGCATGCAGAGAAAGTTTAATTGAACTACTCAGCCTTAGAATTACTGTTTGTTTGTGGGCCTTTGCATATTGTTTCCAGAATAAATTCACAATCTAGGCAAAGAGCATGAGCTACAGTATGGAAACAGACATGTAGCAGAATTGCTGGTGTGCTCCTCTTTTCTACTTAACCTTCCATGCCAGTAACAAACACCATGGGCTCTTATAGTATTCACTGACCTTCCTCCACTGCATTGCAGAGACTGTTCAGATTGTTGGTAATACAAATGCTGAAGCCAGGTTTCAATTTCCAGGTCATAAATAACTTGCTTAAAAAGAAATCATTCTGAAAAAAAAATCCTTTAAAGAACAATCACTGTGGATCTGGAAACATGGAGATAAATTATCCCAAATGACCTTTTGTTCTCACACCCTTTCCCTGCTGGATTAACAACAACCCCAGTTAACTGGAGAGCATCTGGACTAAAACACAGAGATGACAGAGAGAGATTGATTAAACAGATGGCCTCTTATTGAAGGCAGTTTGGGAGCCTCGGTATTGATTGCAGGAATTATCGATTCAGCTTTGGAAAGCAAGAGACAAAACAGATATTTGTGAGAAAGATCTGCTCAGAAATTGGCAGAGAATGAGGTATGGGCAGTGGGGAAGATGGGGAAGAGTATTCAATGATGGGGAAAAAAGCAACGCTGTGGTGTGTAAAGCCATTAGAAGAAACTAAATTGTATCATTCCACCCAGACCAGCTTCAGATAAAAACATATTAACATGCCAAATCAACATACATGTGTATATTGAAAGCATTAATTGTGTGATAGGACTCAGAACTCAAAGCAGCAGAGCTGCAAAGGGTAAAATAGATCACATCTGTCAGAAGCCCTTATTTGGTACCAGCAGAGCCAAAAATACTGTTGGGGAAGGTGAATTTAATGTATGTCACACAGAATTGCAGTAAATAGAATTATTTTCGGGGGGGGGGGGAGGAGGGGACAGTAGGAGATGTGTAGTTTCTGCATTCTTGTGAATCTTCAACAAAGCTTCAGATTCTGCCAAACTGATCCACTCCAAGGAATGATGTTTTTAAAACATGGGTACCTTCATCCAGCTTTGGCTACATTAATGGCATTTCAGAAGAGTCCATCATGCCACTCTGCTCTACCAGGACTTAACCAGAAATAGGAGATGGTCAGACCTACCAAATCTAGAAAGCAAAGTGTTTAATTGCCTCTGCAGTGGAGCCACCTAATGTCATCTTAGCTACTATGTGCCTTCCCCTTAATGTTACAATGGGTCATCTCAGTGCTCCAAAGCCATGCCTTCAAGGACCTGTCATGGTAAATTAAAGCATTTGCTCTGCCTGTAAAGTGCTCTCTGGGTGAATGGCACGAATAAATGCTCACAAGTTGACACATCTTCAGTGAATACTGGGAGTTAGCCAAAGTCACTGTCAGTGAATGTCCTCGGAGAAGTAAATTTGGAGTCCTAAAGGCCACAGATGTGAAGTCATGAAAAAAAAATTCATTTCAGGCAGAAAAAGTAGGAATACTAAAAGCTGGTCATACCAGTCAGGAAATAGAACAATACCATGCAGCTCAGGTGAGTTATTTCAGTCCCTGAGGGCAGAATCAATACTGTCAAAGACTGCAAGAAGTACTGACAATTTGAGAGCTGAAAATTGTCTGAATAACACATTGTAACAGGAAACATGTTTGAACTGATGGGAGAGATCCATTTTTCCATCAACTCATAGAAAGGTTTTTCTCCTTTTTCCTCTTGAATGAGTTGCAATCTGTAACTAGCAATGTGAGTCAGTTAGGAAGAAGTCAAATTAAAGGTAAAATACATATCCTAAAACTATAGCTGCATTGCCATGACATTTACTTTTTTTATAATATATGTGAGTTTTTTCAGTAGTGCTTATCACACCAATCACACTAATTCCCAATGCAACTGAATTTATCTTTAGCAAGACCATTTGTCCATGAAACTCTGAGCCACATGGGAGATTAGGAAATGTACCCAAGGACAGAAACAGACCCCAACGTGCAAAACAGAATCAAATCCTAATCCCTTTCTGGGGGTGTGGGGGAGAGAGCCTCAAATCCTTCTGTTGTAGATAACATTTCAACCATAAGTGTGTGCTCCTCACAAGAGGAACTCCTCTGTGGCACCACAGTCACATGTCCGGGACTTGACTAAATATCATTCCTGAACTGTTTGGCCTCTGCATACATAAAAGTCTACAGAAAACAACCAGCACACACTATCATGTGTGGAGACTTGGTTACAACTTCTATTGCAAAGAAGACAAGTCTTGAGGTTATGGTATAAAGTGTACTGATTTTTTACTCAATCCCAGCTCAGCCAAGCACTGAGAAACCCCTCACATTTTAAAGGGAAAAAGTTTTCAGTTGCCATTTGCATTCTCAGCCGGAGTCCTTAAAATAGACCAAATGAACAACAAAAACAACAACAACAAAAAACCAAACCACCAGTCCCTGCACTTGAAACCTCATTTCTCCCTAACCTCCCTCAAGGCCACTCTGTTTTCACACAGCTGAATGACAGTGACAGCAAAGAGGGATCAGGGATGGGGAAGCACTGGCAATTTTTTTTGGAGATGCTTGTAAACATGGAGCCCTTACTTGTCTGGGACTACCCAAGCACCATTTCTGGGACTGAGAAATCAACCCCCCTCAAAAGGTGACCACAAAGAGAGGTAGATGATCTGCATTTTCAAGCAATTGGTTAGGTTGAAAGATTGTGTACTTTTATCACACAATCTTGTCACAGAGACCTTGGCTGAAACAGCAGGCATCCCTCCCAAAACTGTGAGAGGAAAGAGCCGATGAGATTTCAATGGGCATCTGTATGCAGCCAGCTATGTAATTGGGATAGGGAATAAATCTTCCATTGACTTCAGCAAGAGGAAGGAAGGGCTATTCTGAAGCACAGTAACATAACCACCTTTACCAGGGTTGAACATAAAGATAAAATCTTACCCTGAAATCTCAAGCAATATGTGGAGAGTGCAGTTCCCTGAGATCTTTTCTGAAACTAATCTTGTATGTCGCTGAGGAAAAATGTTCTAACCTTCCCTCAGTATTTAGCAGATAGAAAGCATTGCAGCTCACTTTAAAATCTCTGAGTAGCCATAGTGCAGCTCCGAATAAGAGAAAAACTGAAGTTATCTTCAAGAGCCATGTTTTTCTGTGTGTGTGTGCAAACACTGTAATCTCATATTTACTTAGCAGAGACTTGCCCAGCTCATCACCAGAGTACAAATATGTAAACTTCTAACGAGATCCTCCAGCTGCAGAGGGAATGGGCAGCACAAGTAGCCTGTTATCCACTGGGCAGTACATCAACCATGAAGGACATGCAACATCTACCTTGTCTGGGGCTAATGGAGCAATCTAGGAGTCAATACTGGAGAACAACATCACTAAAGACAGCATATCCAGGCTTTGGGAACAAAGCATTGGGCAGTGGTTAACCCTTGCACAGCACAACCCAAGCAGAATTACTGAATGCCTTCTTTGCTTCAGTCTTTACTGCCAAGGGCAGCCCTCAAGAATCCCAGAGAATGGAGAAAAGAGAGGTCTGGAGAAAGAAAGACTTTCCTTTGGTTGAGGAGGATAGGATTAGAGATCTTCTGGGCAAAACTGGCATTCACAAATCCATGGGCCCTGATGGCATATACCCACGGATACTGAGGGAGCTGGTGGATGTTGTTACCAGGCTGCTGTCCATCATCTTTGAAAGGTAATGGAGAACTGGAGAGGTGCCTGCAGACTGGAAGAAAGCCAATATCATTCCAGTCTTCAAAAAGGGCAAGAAAGAGCACCCAGGCAACTCTAGGTCGGTCAGCATCACCTCCCTCCCTGGAAAGGTGATGGAACAGCTCCTTCTGGATGTCATCTCCAAGCATATGGAGAAAAAGAAGGTGATCAGGAGTAGTCAGCATGGATTCACCAAGGGCAAAGCATGCTTAACTAGTTTGATAGCATGACTGGCTGGGTAGATGAGGCAAGAGCAGGGGACATTGTGTACCTTGACTTCAGCAAGGCTTTGGATGCTGGCTCCCAGAACATCATCTTAGGCAAGCTCAGGAAGTGTGTGTTAGATGAATGGACTGTGAAGTGGATTGAGAACTGGCTGAAAGGCAGAGCTCAGAGGGTTGTGCTTAGTGGGGCAGAGTCTAGTTGGAGGCCTGAGACTAGTGGAGTTCCCGAGGGCTCAGTACTGGGTCCCATCCTGTTCAACTTCTTCATCAATGACCTGTATGAAGGGAGAAAGTGCCTTCTCAGCACGTTTGCCAATGAGACCAAGCTGGGAGGAATGGCTGATACCCCCTGAGGGCTGTGCTGCCATTGAGAGAGACCTGGACAGTCTGGAGAGCTGGGCAGAGAGGAACCTCCTGAGGTTCAACAAGGACAAGTGCGGGGTCCTGCACCTAGGGAGGAATAACTCCATGCACCAGTGCAGGCTAGCAACTGACCTTCTGGAAATCAGCTCTGCAGAGAAGGACCCGGCAGTGCTGGTGGATGACAAGTTGACCATGAGGCAGCAATGTGCCCTTGTGTCCAGGAAGGCCAATGGTATCCTTAGGTGCATTAGGAAGAGTGCTGCTAGCAGGTCGAGGGAGGTGATCCTGCTGCTCTGCTCAGCCCTGGTGAGGCCTCATCTTGAGTACTGCATCCAGTTCCGGGCTGCCCAGGATAAGAGAGACATGGAGCTGCTGGAGAGAGTCCAGCATAGGGCTACGAAGATGATCAGAGGGCTGGAGCATCTGCCCAATGAGGAATGGCTGCGAGAGCTGGGCCTCTTTAGCCTGGAGAAGAGAAGACTTAAGGGGGATCTTATCATTGTGTATAAGTATCTGAAGGGAGGGTGTCAAGGGGAGGGGGCCAAACTCTTTTCGGTAGTCCCATGCAAAAGGACTAGAGGCAACCAACACAAACTGAACCACAAGAAGTTCTGCCTGAATATGAGGAGGAATTTCCTCCCTGTGAGAGTGACAGAGCACTGGAGCAGGTTGCCCAGAGAGGCTGTGGAGTCTCCTTCTCTAGAGATATTCAAAACCTGCCTGGATGCAACCCCGTCTAACCTCTAGGTGACCTTGCTTGAGCAGGGAGGTTGGACTAGATGATCTCCAGAGGTCCCTTTCAACCTCAACTATTCTGTGATTCTGTGAACCCATACTCCAGTTTATAAGTCGCTCATATCTGTTCTGTCTAGCTTTACTTACAGCACTGGCCAGAAATGTCCCCAGGTATTTTGAATGAGGATACTATTGTTTGCTGGATTCAAGAAAACATGGATCTTGAAAACCAGAGTAGACTTCCAAATGTTTGAACTTTGGATCCCCTTTTTAAAGCACTCAGTGTGATCAGAGATTACGATTATAGGCATCAAAAACCATGTCCATCACCCCAGGAAGGCCTCACCCATGCTTCCCTTGGACATCATATCGAGCCCTGCCTAACTGTCCAACACAAATGGCAGTTCTGGAGGAGCAGACCCTTCTCTTGGGGAAGTCCCCCATCTTTTTCAGCCAGACAATACCGCTTCCAGCAGCTGCCTCAGCAGGAACGGGTCTGCTGGGAGATGTGCAAGGCAAAAGGAAAGGCTGAGCACAGCAGAAGACCCTCTTCCACCCATTCTTTCATTGCTTCTACATGTTTACAGCACATTAGAAGTCATAGATCTATGTTGCCTCATCTTTAATCATTTCTCCCACTTCTAGCAGGAAATCAGTAACCATTGTATCCTAAACTTCATTGAGAAGCAAATACCATACATTACCAGAATTTCACCCATGTTTTAATTCAATAATTCAAACTGATGTATGTTTTTCGGCTGTATCCTCATGCTTTTTGTGGTTTTGATGCCATTCTACTTGCCTTTGTAGTCTCAGAATTTGTTTTGAGTATGGTAAAGTGCACTCAGCCTTTTTATGATTTCCTGTCTTGTTTCAGAGTCCCGCACTGAAAGACTTCAGTTGCCTCCTAAATCTTTTTCCAGAACTCTCCTGTCACTTTAAATATTGGCCAGCATTTTGTTAGCTTCAAGACTTTGAAATAATATCAAAGTAAACCTCAAAGGAAAATAATGCAGTAAAGGGTAAGGTTGGAGCTTAATTCATATTTAAATAAAGATCTTTCACTTCAGCTTGGGTTACTGTGTAAAATGACTGGGAGCAAATGGAGCTTTTAAAGGGCTTGTTCCCCTGGGGCTCTATTTTAAAATGATTGGTGAGCCTACCAGGCAGAGGAATGAAATTGCCTTCCCATGAAAAATTCTCTACAACTGGAAAAAAAAAAAAAAGATAAGAAAAAGAAAGAAAAAGACACTCTCCAGAATCAAGATGGACTTTTTCCTCCCTCCTCTCCTGAACTACAGCCCCAGATGACATTTGTAAATGGTGCTCTCTCTATCTACAGACAGACAGGAACATTAGTAAAAGCTTCACGGAAGGAGACAAAGAGATAGTGACTGGTTTGCAAGTAACAACATAGCTGTTTCTTTAATAACTTCATTTTTTCTGGAATGAACAAAGAATTTTCTGAAACCTAAACATGATATTCCTCCTCCTCTGAAAATGTTAGGTTTCAGGAAAGAAGAAGGAGGTGGGTGCTGGTTTGTCAAAAACCTCTGCACCTGACAACTCTTCCTGTGCATCCCCATCCCTCAGCCTACCCTGATCCCTCCAGGGCAGCAGTTATTTTCTGGAAGCAGACAGAACCAGAAACTGGCCAGAGAACTTCATAGCTTTTGTAAAGAGTTTATATAAGGCCATGAGGAAAGATTTACAACTTAAATGTCCAACGTGGGTATGTTTGTAGAAGTAGCCAGGCACAGAGCTATGTTTGATTCAGTCTAGGGAGCTCCTTTGAAATTTGCCCTTAAGTTTCATATCCTGTTCCTGTATGGAGGATAAGCAGTAATGGATTGAGCCTTCCACGTACCCTCTGCTTTTATTTCTTATTTCCTATTCAAGCCCCAGGAACAGTGGGCGGGAAGGATTGCTTTTGTTAACGCCAGCAACTTGAGGTCTGCCAAAACTCAAAACAAAGGCTGTGAGAAAAATATTTCTGGAGGAAGTATTTGCTGAAGCATGATTCATTTCTTTAAGATAAGTGGTATTTCCTATGGCCAATACAATAAAAGATCTAGCCTCCCTTATCTATATTTCAGCCTTGATGATGAATAAGGCTGAAGCAAGTGCTTCCAGTTGAGCCTTCACAATGTTGTAATTCTTGTTCTGCAATCATATGCATGGCACAGAAGTGTAGGTTCATTCTTACATGAAGGTAGTTTGAGGCTGTGGACTTCAGCAGTTCGCTCCAGGTTTTTCCTTATTGTCAGTTCCCCCCACATTTTGTGGCACCAGGTCATGCTGCTGATGGGGGCTCTCCTCCTGCTTTATGCCACCACTTCAAGCAACTTCATTTTTAAACAAGGCCTGACATCTCTGTCTCAGTCACTCTGGCTTTTTCTCCAACTACCAGAAACAATGGGCTCTGTGGGTCATTTACAGTTCATCGTGTCTTTGTGTTGTCCAAGTAGTTACTTAAAAAACCATTCCTGCTTAGCACATGACCACAAGATACATAATGGAATTTCCTAACATCCTTTATTTCAGAAATCTCTTTTGAGAGCAGCCTGCCAGCCTGTAGCTATCTTTCCCGAATTAGTGATCTGGTAGAAACTCAGCAGGACCTGGGCAACGAACCAACCAGCGTGATCCCAATGATGTGCAAGACAATGGCTTGTAGGACGTTGTGGGAGGCGGGAACCCATGCCACTATTCTGCAGTCCTCCTGGATCTCATGCCAGGTATCAGTTTTGGCACCTGCCTTACTGGTTTCTGACCATGACCTCTCTCCTTCTGACAGCCCTGTCAGATTTACACATATTGATGTACCTGGCATAGGGAATTAGCTTCTTAAAGCAGAGGAGGAAAAAGATCTCATTCCTCTTCCTCATCCCTTTGAGCAATCAGCAGATATTGGGGACTATGTAGGGGGCCTGGGTACAAAGCAGGGGGAAGTCCTTTCTGGATGATCATCTTAAAATATCAGGCAAGAGATCTCTAAGCTGAGTGAACTGGTTCAGCCCTGATAACTAAGAGGGAAGATCACACTCAGATCAGGATGTTGTCACCATGGCATCAAGAAACCACTGTCTGCTGTTGCTCTTCCACAAACAAAGACTGAGCTCTTGGATGAAGACTGGTTGAAAAGCAGAGAAACACTAGAAGAGGTAGATCCTTCAGTGGTGGGGAGAGCAGGCTGTGCAAGGGCTGAAGGGTGATGATAAATTTCCAGCACAGAAAAATCCTAATTTTCTACCCTTCACAGGGCAGAAAGACAGAAAGCTCTGCCATCTGCAACTCCTGGCAACACCTCAGGTACCTAGTGTCCCAAAGCACAGCAGATACTGTGATGTTCACATGGACACAACTTTCTCCTACTCCACTGGCATGGCTCAAACCAAAACTGGCAGATCTCTGTCACAGGACCTTTCAAATATCCTGTTTACTCAGGTGTGAGTCTCATGCACAGCCTACCAGAGTTACTCTTTAGTCATCGCACGTATCCAAGATGAGGCCTCTGAGCTCCATATTTGGTCTGCCTTTTCTCCATAATTTTCCCCTAGGCACCTCTATCCCTCTCTGGTGGTCTCGATCAGATCACATTTCCTCAGATCTTTTTGCACATGAGCAGAATTTAGTGGACACTCATGACCTGGGCTGCATTATTCACAGCATCCATCTGACCCTCCTGCCACTACCTTGCTCTGCTACCAAACTCCTTTCCATCAGATGGACATACAACATAAAGCCAAAATACCCAGGTGGGCATTGACTGTCCTGAGGACCATGAGGGTATCTAAATATAGGAAGATCCTTGGGATTTGGTAGGGGGCATGCAGAACAATGTGTCGCAGTCTCTTGGTGGCCTTGCAGTCCTCCAGACAATCCAAGCGCACCAGCTGGGATGCTTGGGAGACATGCTGACATGAGATGGAAAAGAAGAGAGCTGGAATACTGTTTCCTGCCAAGCATTTTGTCAACCAGGGAAGGGGGAGGGAAGGAACAAGCACAACTGGCTTCCAAAGCTCTTCCTGCCACAGGGATGAAGAACTGGGATGCTGTGAAATAGTTGCACACAGATGGATGCTTGCCATCTCTCATCCTAAAAAATGCTTCAAGGACTCAGCCCGCCCCGTTTATCACTTCTTGCCTTCCAGGGAGGCTGTCTTGGTCTGTTCTCTCAGTTATGGTTAGAAAAAGAATGGATCTGGTTTACAGGACAGCCTAAGTGCCTGCTATCAATTTTTAACATCTTGGCCATGAAGGCTGGTTAATTTCCTTCTTATTGATTTTCTTTTTTTACAGGGATGAATGAAATCAGAGCAGGTGGCTGGAGAGGTGTTTGTAATGAGTTATCACCTGGGTCTCCATGCCAGCAGGCCCAGCCAAGCTAGAGCAGTCCTGATGCTTCCAAAGATGAGCCACAGTGAAGCCACACATTGTTAGGCCTCCATGGCCATTGCACTTGGCAGTTACAGGGCTGTCTCATCAACTGTCAGGGTTTGACAGGGTTTAGTACGCAGTGCAGAAAGGAGGGTAAACAAAGATCTGCCTATTCCCACGGACTGTACATAAATACTTCAGTGTTTAGATGGATGGATCATTCAGACTTCTCTTCAGACCCCTATATAAAGTATTGTTTTCAGGTCATAATTTTATCAAACTAAACTCTCTGCTTTGCTAAATTTGGACTTAAGCACTGCCTTTGCAAGCCCATATCTTCTCATACCTCATTAAAATAGAAATAGATCTTGTTTCATTCAGGGAAAAAAAATTCAATGTTTTTAATTTGAGCTTCAGAAGTAATGTGTTTCCACCAAAAGAGTGAGATGATATATTTAAAAACTACTCTTTCCTGTCAGTCATTTGCTAATGGGAGAAATTCCCCAAAATATACATCAGAGCTACAGAGCAACCATCCAACACTACCAAGACTAGGACCCTTGGTGTATACATTACTGACCCATCTTTGAGTCCACATCCAGGGAGCACCTATCCTGTGTAAAGCAGTGCACTAGCTCTCCTCCATCTGCCCTCATCCTGACGGACAATGTTAGAGCATTGGGTGAGAAACAGCTAGGAAGAGAGGTAAAGACAAAAGTTTTCTCAGAGGAGGCCGTTGCAACAAAGAACTCCTCATCTCTGGGTTTCTCTGACTCTATTAGGAGGAAAGATTTGGGAATCTGATCCTAGCACAACTGCATAGTGTTAGCCAGGAACTGTTGTTACTCCTGGTACTACTGTGTTGGGCTGTAATTAGATCTTACCTTACTGAACTTTGTGCTGTGACATGTTTATATGACCAGACCCTTTCTCCTTCATTAGTACTGGGGTCAGGAGAAGCCAAAGATCAGGCTCAAAGCTGATGATTTCACTTCTAAGCAAAGTCACCGCTTCTCTCCACCTTCCTCCTCAAAGAGTTTGGCTCATAAATTTTCATTTAGTACCACTGAGTTGATTGGAGGTGGGGGTCACATTCACTTTAACAACAGGGATATTTCATTCCCCCAAACCAAAGGACATTTCCTTATTGTTATGAATCCCATGCTATTTGGGAACGTTTTGTCACTATCCTGCCCAGTGCTTCAGCTTACAAAGTGCCAGGCAACTATGCTGCTTAGTACCTCAATTTCCCAAGTGCTAGTAAGGATTGCTAGAAAAGTAAAGATGGTAGAGATTTGAAATATGGCCTCAAGCCAGCCTTGTAACCTCTCAGCCATCTTTCACCACATCAGCAATCCCACTGCCCAGTTTTAATGTCTTTGCCACTGATGTTCCCACAGCATCATAGCCCTGTTTGACATATAAAGAGCTGCAAAAGAGCAAAACCAAACCCCAGGAAGACATAGAACTGTCAAAAATGCATACTTGCTTGGCTTTGAGAAGAAGCTTTGGGAAAAGGCAGAAAATGCAGTCAATTTTAGGTTTTGCTGGTAGTTAGGTTTTGATACTTGCACTCAATTATGTTCTGCAGTCCAGTTAAAGCTCAATAACAAAGAGAAAACCAAACCCCACATGCCAAAGATCAACGCATCTGTGTTTCTCATTGGAAAATAGCAAGTCCAGAACAGGAATACCTCTTGCTGCTAAACCTCTCTCTCCTCCTCAGGCATGGATGGCTCCGTCTCCCAAAGTCTCTGGCTTTTTATTGCTTTGTAAAGCCTGGATTCTCTTATTCTACTTTTTCAAACACCTCAGTAGTGGTGGTTCTTGGTACTTTTCTAATAACATCTTCCTGTTTCCAGGGGGGCTCCTGGGGTCAGTTGACATGGGAAAAGAAATTGACTTCTGTCATATACAGAGGAGGTGATTGAGACAGGCAGTTTCCAAAGGGACTGAGAGATTTGGGTGCTCAACTCCTTCTGAAAGTGGAATGCCTTCAGCCTTTTCTGAAAACCCCACTATGATAGCCTGACCCTTTGAGTAATTAGATGCACTTTCTGCTCTGGAGTTCCAGGTTTACATTCCATTTTGGTCATGGTCAACAATATGTTTGATGTTTTCTATTGGGTCTGGCATAAAGGTCACCCCATGGCACAATCCCTTCCAGGGCAGCCCATGATATGGAGATGCATTGCCTGTTTCTGGTACTATCAGGATGGCCAAAGAGATACTTCAGGCCAATAAGGCAATGCTGTGCAGACTGCTTCCCATCCTAGCTTCCATCAGCATCACCAAAACAGGACAGTTCAATACCAGAAGGAAGAACTAGAGCAAAGACTTCTGGGCCGAAGGGTGTTCAACTCATTTAAAGTCTCATTAAAACTTCAAGCTAATGGTACACATCTGCATGCACTAACCTCTCTAGGAGCTATATTGTGGATAACTGCTCACCACTTACTGCAATCTCAGAATAGCCCAACATTTCTATTTATGCCCTAGTGAGACATAGTTAACATGAACAGCTGCCCACCAGAACTAGTGGCAAGTTGACATACACTTATAAGTCTCCCATATCCAGAAATAAATGCATTCAATTACTGCCCGATGTAACATTTACAAGTAGACTCAATCAGCTCTGCTCTTCCAGGGCATTTTGCCTTCCTCTCTACTTGGGGCTGTTAAGGGAAATTTCTCCTGATCATATAATCTTTACCTCTCCACCCTGCTCCGCAGGAAGAATGGTGGCTGTGGTTTAGTGCCATTTTGTGGGTACAACTGCAATGAAGGAGAGGAGGAGAGGGAGGGGATGGCAAGAACAATGGAAAAAAAGAGAGATTTGGGGTTGCCCAAGTCAGAGGCTGAGCCTGGTTCCCTCATCCCAATGCTGATGAGCTTGAGTGGACCCATGTTGCTTCCTCCAGAAAGTTGAATTAATACAGTAATAGAGAAGGCAAGCATCACCTATACCTTATCTAGACTATGATAGCTCCAGCTGCTGACAGATCTTCAGAGGGCATTTTCCCATATAATTATCTAATGAAAGCAACAACAGTTAAGATTAAGATCTCCACTACACCGAAAAGGCTCAGAACCTAAAATGAAGGGTGTCATACTTTATTTTACCCAAACCTTCTTGCTGGGGAAATGAGGTTGGAAAGCAGAAAAGAATGTATTATCTTCTACAGAATTTTCAGAATAGCCTGCCCTAATGGCATAAGCACACTCTTGCAGAAATTTTACCAAGAACCTGAAGGAAAATTAGGCAGCAGATTTTGGCTAATGGCACAGGGTGGTTCTTCACTCCAGGCTCACATCTTGCACTGGAAGGAAAGTGCACACAGTCCCCAACCTCCAACTCTCTTGCAAAATTAAAAAGCAATATGAACCCAGGATAAAAATAAAGGGTCCATGGGGCCCTGCCACTCTGAGGTCAAATGGCATAGTGGATGTGCAATCAAGCTCCTTCGTGTAATTTTTCCTTTGCCTTTTTCAGGCCAAATCTGAAACAGAGCCAAATGACAAGCAGGGGGATAAAGAATCATGAGCCTGGGGTTTCTTTCATAGAGTCAAAATCCCAAACCAAGTCCTGTTGGATGGGACACTCTCATTATCTATCACGATAGAACATTGAACTTCGATGGGCTCCGTCCAAAACTCCATCCACAGTGATGAAGAGCAACCTACTCTGACTTAGCATTTCACACCTTACAGGACAAGGTGGGGGAGATGAGTTTTGTTCTCACAAGAAAGGGAGGAAGGGAAGCTGAAGGGACTTCAGCTAAGCAGTATTCAACCTTTCACTGTTCAAAGGAGTCAGTTATGTCTCCACATCAATATCCACACCTCCCCTACACGCTGTGCCTGTCACTCTTGTCACATTTTTGGCTTCTCCTATGTTCACACTGCCAATGTCTTTTGTCCTGGCTTTGCAAAGCATTCATAGCATTGGAACAAAGTGACTTCCCACTCAGAGACACTCAATTTCTGCCAGGAAGGCTCTGGAGGAACTTTGGATCTCAGCTTAGGAAGAACAGGCCACTGGAGACCAGCTTGGATGAAGTGCAGGGGACCCACAGGTGGCCAGCACACAGCCCTGAGCACCCAGTCAACCCATGTTTGCACCATACTAGCTGTTACAGATTGGGTCACTAGCCTGTAGGTGCAGGTGGAAGCATATTTGGTGATTCAATCACACTGCACATCAGGCACATCCATCCTTAGTTAAATGGCACCTTGTTTGAGCTGTATTTTACAGCATGTAGATGACTGCATCCGAGATTCATTAATGACCCAGCTCCATGTTGCTGTTTCAGATTAAATTGTTCTCAACACTGTGCATTGTTATTTGGGAAATGTATGAATTTTTCCCATATGTCTTTGACCTATAAAATGAACGTCCCTCAAAACTGAAAGGTTATTGCCAACTACGACATGTCTTCATTTCTGATCTTTAAGCACATTTCATGGTTTGCCAAAACTTTTTAGGAGGTTGAAACTGAAGTCCTTGACTCAGTAAAGCACTTCGAACTTGTGCCAAGTAGAACTTATGCGCACACTTACATCTAAGCACATGCTACAGGCCTGTCCTGAACTGAGATGTTTTCCCAAATTCATGCCAAAAACATCTTCCTATTCATTAACTCCTAGATTCTCAGATTGTGTTCTCAGCTTTATTGACTATCACCTACAGATGAAATTTGGCTTGCAGATGCTAAGGTCCCAGATTGCCGATAGAAGCTAATTATATATGGAGCTTGTTGGCTGGAGCTAAGAGAAGCCGTAAAAAACAGCTTAAGTAGAGCTGGGTGATACTTCTCAAACGCATCTTTTTTGAAAAAAAAATAATTTGCAGCAGTTTCACCAAGTGGTTGATTTTAACAACAAAATCTCACAGAAAATCAGAAAGATCTATTTCAAAACTTTCTAAATTAAAATACTGAAAGAATTTTGACTGAAAAATTCCCTTTTAAAAATTTTACAAAAAAATTTTTACAAAAAGTTTCCTAAAATTTTATCTTCCATCTTTGGAAAACTTCCATCTCCAACCCTTTCTTTCTCACACACATATTTAGGACAGAACTGAAAACAGAGCTAGATAAATGATGGCAAAGGAAGATTTTGAGTTTGTCCTTGAGAACTTGCAAGTCTTCCAGGAGGAATTCAAGCAATGGCAGAAACCATGGGTATCAAAATGTAAGAGAATCTTCACTGAGTTTCCAGGAAAGAAACATTTCATGGTTTCAAGAAAAAATACAGAATGGAGACCAGCTCCACCTGAGCTTTCAGCATTCCTACATGCAGTTCTAAATCTCAGTCCCAAACTTTTCCATCCCAGCAGCACAACTCTCTGCATGAAAGAAATCCAATGTTCTATTTCAACACATTTCTAACATAGTCAATTCATTAAACCATGGGGTGTAATTGTTGCACCAGATCTCTGAGATCAGAAGTGCATCTTCCCTCTTGCAAGCAACTCTGCCATTACAAGATAAAGTCTGCAATTCAACACGGTAGACAACCATAGCAAGCAGTCTATCCTTTCTATCCTTTTCAGCTAGAGAGAACACGGAGGGAAGTGTATGTAGCTAATGTGCATGCCCTGTCTGCCCTCTTGCTGGACCCCAGACAGGCTGCCAGGATGTAAGACACAGGATCATGCAGTTCCAAGCACACAGTGCTTTCTCCACAGTGAAAACAATGCAGTGTACAGACTATACAGAACTAAACTATGTTAGCAGCTCAGGCAAAGATGGGACAGCTGCTATCCTGCTCAGGTCAACCAACCTGTGCTGAGGGGGAAGCATGCACTTACGGATGCACCTATGTTTTCCCATGCTGGGAATGCATGGAACAGTGTTCCTGTTCACCTCTTCTCCTTCCCCTCTCTCAGCCTTTTGTGCTCTTGGCTTGTTTTTATCTACTGATCCACCTCACTATGCAAAAATACCCATTTCAGAGCCCCTCAGATTTATGAAATTACCAGTCTGATGTGTTTATTGACACAGAGGAACAGTGGTGGCATTTGGAGCAAGAACCACTCTTCTGCAGCTCTAGTCCTCAGAACTACTCAGACAAGCATTGCACTCAGGCAGAGCAATGACAATGCTGAGCTCTGCTGATGTCCAGAGAAGAGCACCGACTTTGCATGCGTTAAAGCCAAAAGAAATCTCAGAAATGACTAGGTGGCTCATCACAGCACAGAATGGGGAGAAGGGTTAGAAAAATTAACTTTATGAGCTCCATCATCAGATCTGTCTGCCTCTGAGACAGGTTCAAGCACAGTGCTACAAGAATGCTCTAAAAACTATCAGCATCAGGACCACAGGCACCACACATTCGAGTCCTGTAAGGACAGGCTGGAGGGCAGGCTTCTCTGCCAACATATATCCCAAGGCAACACTTTAAAGATGGTCTTGACCATGAATAGTTGTTACATCAGCAAGTTGTTGAGCTCTTCCACCACATTGCTATTGCACAACAAGAAAGCTGCCAGAGGAGGAAAAAATGTCTGAATCAGAATATTTTTTGGTCCTTAAATGTTTGGTCACTCCTGAAATCTATTAAAACTGAAGATACTTTAAAGGGAGTTGAAAGTAGCAGTGGTGGGTCACGTTTTTATTCCTATTGTCAAATGGTAACATTATTTTCCTACTTAAGATGTCAAAAGCCTGTGAAGCAAGCAAACAAACCCCCAAAGCACCAACTTCCCAACACCCAACCACAGCAAGACATTCATGAACACAAGGAAATGGGCTGCAAAACTTGCACAAAAAATAAACCTTCCTGAGAAGGGCTCTGCCAAATTTAAAAGGAAAAGAGGTTACAAGAATTTGTGGGAAACAGTGCTAAAAGGGAATGGTAAAAAAGAAAAAAAAAAAAAAAAAGAAGAAGAAAGAGCAGAGGGAGAGAGGACTAGGGATAGGGCTGTGCCAGTCAGAAGGGATTTGGCCGGATGATGGTTTTACTGCATTTAAATGTGTAAGATATACTTTGATTAATTTTAGTAGACTACACCAAAGTCATACTCGCAACTCCCAGTGCGCTAATTACAGAGAAGAGGCGGACAGTGACTCATATTGGAAGCTGTCCAACTTGCAAAGAAAAAAAGGAGGAATCTCAGTGCTCAGGCAACCAAGATCATCCCCAGATCAGTGTGCAGTGCTGGGAGAAAGGTCAGAGCACGCACAGCCATGAGGAAGAAGGCTGCTTGGCTGAGTGGTTCCCAAGGACAACTGGCACAGGAACCACCCTCAGGAAGTGCAGGACAATGATGAGGGGGCAGCAGGGAGAGACTGGGGTGTCTGGCAGTGCGTTTGACTCTCCTGTGCTTGATTTGCTTACTCTTTGTAGGCTTTTTTTCTCTCATACACATGAAAAATGAGCTGCAGGAGATCTGGGGGTGGTTGGATGCACGGATGGGGCTTACATGGGGATGCAGGGCATCCAACAAGAGGGGGCTTCAAGCCAGACACAGTTGCCCTGGATTTGGGTTTCCAGACTGACTTCCCTAAGCCCTACCTTTTCCCTGGCCCATACAGGCAAGGCAGTTATTTTTCCCCAGTGTCCTTTCTCAGCCAGTGGAGCTATCCCAGTAACCCCAGTTCAGGAATGCTCCCATACTAACATGGGGAAACTTCAATAGGCTCTGCACCAGGCCCTTGGAAGGACATTTCTCCTCCATGATTCTACAGTAAAGTTACAACCTCAGTGCCATTGAAAGTGTTTCTCCCCTTCCTCATCACAGAGATCCGGGGAGAAAGAGGCCTTGGTAAGGGGGACTAATTCAGAGCCAGGTTCACTGCCCTAGCCTCTGCCATAAGCTCAACCACAGTCAGGTGAGGTGTGCAGCACAGCTCAAGGGCCCTTTCTGTGCTACTGGTGGAAGAAGCTGTCCAAGCACCTCAAGAGAGATGGGCTACAAGTGGGGCATCTTCTCCCATCACCCCACCTCCCCACTATCTCCCATGTCACCCCACAGACAAGTCCTGAGGCTATTTCACACCTTAAGGAAGAGGACACGGAAAAAAAAAAAAAAAAAAAAAAAAAAAAAAAAAAAGCTTCTGTCAGATAGCTGGTGAGGAAACACAAGCAAGCAGACTGCTACTTGCCCCTGAAGCCCTGGTAGGGAGCAAGGGTGCAAGGTAGGGAGCAGAAAGAAAGCAGAAGAGTCCAGCATGCCCCATGTGTTACAATGACTGGGCCATGGCTGGTGGATCAGGTTCAACTTCCTATTTCCAAAGCTTCCCAAAGGGAAGAGGCCTCAGGTTTGAACCCTCAAGCCCAAACACTTCTCAAGAGCCTGGGAATAAAACACCACATTCATTTTAAGCCTCTACCACCACTATATCACTGGGGCAGGGTCTTGCTTAGCTTTCAAAGTCAGCCCTGGCTGAAATGCTGAAGCCTATAGGAAAGAGATCTGAAATAGAAAAAAACCTTGCCTGGAGAGTGACACAAGTGGTGTCAGCATTAATTATTTGATACCTGGCTGCCTAAATAAAGGAAAGAGTATAGGGGCTTTAGAAAATGTATATCAGGAGCTGAAATATGCAGGCATCTGTGCAACTTCGGTCTCATCCCATCACTGTTTAGTTCTGCTCTATGAATTCTCTGTTCAGTCATCTAATTCCCAGGGACACTGAGGTCTCACTGGTTCGAGGTAGGTTGAGGAACAGCAAGTCACTCAGCTTTATTTCTCACTCCCTCCACTCTTAATGAAAAATTAAATGAGCCCTATACCTTCCCAGCATAGGTTTATACCCTAGCTGAAGTACACAATGTAAAGAGTCTCACCTCAGGCTGGACTAGCAGAAAATGTTGCATGAAATCTGGATCTGAAGGATTCTGGCAAAGTCACCAATGGAAAAATAAAGTCATAGACCCTGTGTTAAGCTTCAGATAGCCCACTGAGCTCCTTCATTATAAAGAGCTCCCCCACTTATGTTCGTGCAATATTTAGCAAGAAGGAGACACACACACACACACACACACACACACACACACACACACACAGATGTTGTTCAATAGTGATTACCACCAACTCCAGAACATCTCTCAGGGCAACAGGGGAGAAAATAAGGGGGGGTACATGCCTGATATTTTTTATTCTATCCCAGCATGGAAGGCTCCATTCTCATCTACTCATTTTTAACTCACTGAAAAGCTGACAGCATCAGAAACTGAAGCCAGAACATCAGATTAACAGCATATTTCTTCTCCAGTCTTCCAGACACATGTTTGAATTGGTTCAGCCTAGAAATAAAACCAAAACCCCATAATCTTATAGGCTTGAGACAGAGGCAGAGATGGTGGGGGGAGAAGAGGGACAGGTTTAAGGCATAGTAGTGGATTACAATTTCATTTCTTTAGCTTAATTAATTAATTAATCCCTTAATTAAGTTTGTTGTTTGTTTTTAATGAAGTAAGAAAGGAAGCTTCACTGCATGTCTCCCTCACATTAGGTCATAAATCAAACTGCAACTTGGCAATGCTGGGGATGCACTGCATGTGCATGCATTCCTCTCAGACCTGAGTAGAAACCCTGCCTGTAGCATTCACGTAACATTAAATATGAAACAAGACATCACTTTGCAATGCTGTGTGATTCTCTGCCTCCCTGACACTCACACAGACCCAACTGACTCCATAACCACTAGAGGGGAGTGGAAGGTAACTAGTGGTAGAGAAGATTTCCTCAAGTATGTTCTCCTAGGAACATACTTGAGGGTTGGGGAGCTCTGCATTTGGATGTTTTTCAGGATATGTGTCTAGACTGGCTAAGCTCAGGCTAACTGTGGAGCATGAAATGCTCATCCACCATGCTGACAGTTTACAGCATCTAAACAAGGCGAATTACACCAGCACGCTGCTGAAGCATTCTTCAACATGAAGGACCTTCATGAGTTGTCAAGCTTGCTTTCTAGCGAGGGATCTCGTAATGCCAACTTTCCATCTTGAACATGACAGTAATGCAGGTTGTGCTTGGGAAAACACTTGAGATTCAACCTTGAAGAAGGAAGATTAACCAAACCACAGGCTGGAAAATTGTGGGAACAGCTAGAAAATGCAAAGACAGAATAACACAGATGGTGTGAGAAGGAGTCAAAGGCTTCCTAATTCAAAATGTACATGATTGCCATGGTTCGGCCTTGCTCTCAAGAGGTTGCAAATCATTGATTACATGCAAGCAAGCATTCCTGCACTGCGAGACTGTGGCAGGCATTTTGTGAAGATCATCAAGTTATTTTGGCAAGACTCATGTTTTCTGGGAGGCCAGAGAGGTAGAGAAACCGCCAGATGGAAGGAAATGCACCTTCAGGCAAGAGGAACCAGCCACAACTCTGCAAAAGGATGAAACCTTGGTTCTCATTTGGGTTCCCTTTATCTATCCTCCTTCTGAGTGAGAATATGCAAATGATTTTTGCCTGCTTACCTGTGAAAGTATGAAGCATTAAATAAAGGAAGTCTTTTAAGAGTGAAATAAATGATTTTTGTATTTGAAAATGGAGTTCTACCAAAATCAGAGTTTTCCACTTAGCAGAGTTTTCCATTGAAAAAGAATCATGGCAGTTGTGATGCCTTCTTCCAGTGTAAGGGCTACGAAGATGATGAGAGGACTGGAGCATCTGCGCTATGAGGAATGGCTGTGAGAGCTGGGCCTCTTTAGCCTGGAGAAGAGAAGGACTGAGGGGGGACCTTATCAATGTGTCTAAGTATCTGAAGGGAGGGTGTCAAGGGGAGGGGGACAAACTCTTTTCAGTTGTCCCATGTGACAGGACAAGAGGCAATGGGCAGAAATTGAACCACAGGAAGTTCTACCTGAACGTGAGGGGGAATTTCTTTCTTATGACAGTGACAGAGCTCTGGAGCAGGTTGCCCAGAGAGGTTGTGGAGTCTCCTTCTCTGGAGATCTTCAAGGCCCACCTGCCTGCAACCCGGTCTAACATACCGTAGGTGACCCTGCTTGAGCAGGGAGGTTGGACCAGATGATCTCCAGAGGTCCCTTCCAACATTACTGATTCTGTGATTCTTGTTTCCTGAGTCATGCCGCATGACAGCACCTCCTGTTCCAGCACATACTGCTAGGTCTCTCTACAACGTCTCTTGCTTTATCACCCCAGAGATGAGGTTTTTCTGGGGCTCTGAGGAGTAAGAAATTTCATGAGGCAAGCCTGCCAATTGGGCAGAGGCAGAAACTGATGCTGGCCCCAGCATGGCAGCATAGCCAGATCTGGCCACTCAGGTCTGCACAGCCTATATTGTCCCAGCAATTCATTAATGCATATGAGCAGAAAGCATATCACTTGTAAATTCCCATAAAGATGTCTGAAAGGGGTTCTCCATCTGGCTAAACCACTTGCAAAACCCTTCAGGACGTCCCTCTGCCAAAAGTGCAACCTCTGGAGAAGGCCCATTTGAGCCTTCCCAATTGCCGTGTCAGAGAAAGGGTTATTCTCGTTGTTATGGGAGGCCACATACACCACTCGCATTCCATTAGCTCACCCTCATCCAGTGCCATTCAACAGCATCCACACAATGCAGAAACTTGTGGGTCAGAGGCTGCCATTTACAACCACATGTCCTGTCAGCCAACTAGCAGGTCTCAGTAATGCCAAGGGAAGTATGCTGATTCTGTGCAGCTCTTCCCCACATCAGAAATGTGGCCTTTCCTGTCTCTCACGCCTGTTAGTTGGAGGTACTCCTAGACCATGACCACTAAGAGGAAATGTGTGACTGTGCTGAGACAATGGGCAGCATGGTGGAGCTAGGATGAAAAGCTACTGACTCCTCTCAGGGCACAGTCGCACACGCTACAATATGTCCATTCAGCAGGGGGGCTGTGACAGCAGAGGGTCAGACAAAGAGGAGAAATCCTTCATGATTTCAGAGATGTACTATGCTCCTGCTCTGCTTTCCCTTCTCCTGCCTTTTCTGGATTTTCCTCCTTGCTATTGCAGCTGCGGGATAGAGTGCTGATGAGACAGTACTAGGTCCAACTCCAGACCGTCATTTCCCAGTAATCGATTTGAGTTACCAGAGAACACACAGTAATGTTTTCTTGTGTCACTATTGAGTCAGATTAGACTGCTAACCACAAATATGCTAGGGAAGAAGATGACACTGGTGTATATGAGGTACTGAATTGTACAAAGGTAGAACAATCTCATGCTCTGAACTGGAAGATAAGTCCTACTTTGTACAGCACTTCTTTAGCATTTGAATCACTTAACAGCCTCTGCAGTGGTTGTATTTTTGTAGCATTGTGAGATGTAAGAGACCGCAATTTCAGCAGACTCTCTGTCCCTCGCCCTTGCTGACGTCAAATATGCATAAGATGGTGTGTTTCCCTTAGGCTATTTGAAATGTCTTGCAACACTTAATTCTGTTGATGCTTCAAAAATGTGATGAAAGGCACTAATTATGCTCTGCTAGCAGGCTATATCATCTGACCCAGTCTCTACTAACACTCTCTTTGCATATAGAGAGGTACATTTTATGTATGCTCTATAAGCTGTATCATCCTATAATCACAACGTAACATAGCTCAGTTCAGCTTTGCACCATGATGTTCCTGAGGCTGGGTTTGTCTGAATGCCGCTTTGCCAAGGGAACACCTGGGCTCTGGGTAGAAGTAAGAGTAAGACAGACAGACTCTCTGCAAACACAGAAAAGCAGGAAATTGTTGAGACAAGAACAGAAGCATGAAGTGCAAGAGGCTTCTCAGGGCACTTTTCAGGTGGCATCCCACAGCTCCAAGTGGATTTGGTCCATGTGTCTGCTCACTGCTCTGAGCGTGGAGACATATTTAAGTCAATTCTCCTGTAGTCAATGAAGAGAGGTTGTTTTGTCACAACCCAGGTCCAAGATAAATGTGACAAATTGCACTCCTGAGGTGCCAGTTTGCTCCCATCGACTCAGAAGGGAAATTGGAACAAAAGCTGAGAATGAATACAACTATTTTGAGGTGAAACACATCTTACTCTTCATACTTCTCTGCACTAGCTCCCCACCTGCAAAATAAGAAGGACGAAGTTTTTGTTCCCATGTATTTCTTCTTTCTTTCTTCCTTAGATGCCAAACCCTTTGGAGAAGGAGTTGTCTCCCTTCATGTTCCTGGCCTGGACCAAGCACAGTGGGGTTGTGCTCCCAGCTGAGTTGCTATTGTAATAAATTTTAATTGGCAATAAAAAATTCAAACCTAACCCACAAACCCAGCATGTAAAACTATTGCATGTTGTAGGCCTTCCTGCATTAGCAGCAATGCTCTGGAGTTGTCTTGAGGGACTAAGTCTTTCCCAGCCAGGATGCTGGTAAACAAAGCTAGATGATGAAACCTGTCCTGGAATGTACCTTATTCAGTAGTTACAGGCTTTGAAAATCAGGGTTGCAAATGTATCATGGATGACTAGACATTTCCCACAAGGATGCATTGATTATAATATACATTTTTTTAGCTTGCTGCATTCAACATTTGCTTCATTAGGATCCCAGAAGGTCTCTGTGGTTCCTCAGCAGACACAGCATAAAGCTGCGAGACTATACAAGTTGTGGGTAACCACTCCTCTTGCTGTGGGATTCAACAAGCAAAGCTTCATAACATTTATTTGTCTAGACACATCTTGGGCATCTGGACTTCTCCTTTCCTTGTTAGTATCATAACAAAAACTAATGAAGTCAACTGGAAATAAGAGTTCAAACCATTCTTCCACTTTTCTCCGTGTGGAAGTTCACTCTTGCTAATACAGACCTTTTATTTGCAGTTGGTTCGATTATTTCTTTTTATGATGCTAACAAGGGGAAGAAGTCCAAATGCCCAAGTAAGGCCTCACAGCATGTATCTGCCTAGGCATAGCTTGGGCTTCTTCTACTTTTCTTGTTAGTATCTTAAAAAGAAATGCTTATTGAATGCTTATTCGGTTTGGAAGCCCTTGGTGTACTCTGTCTCTCTCCACGAACAAAATATGGACTCTGCTCCAAAGACCTTACAGACAAGGTCTGCCATTTAGCTAAATGAAGAACAAGCTTGAAGAACGGCCTTAGAGGAAAAAGTTTGCTCTGATGTTTCCTACCACTGATCTTGCAATAGGGTGGATAGGTCTGTTATAGGCAGATAAGCACTGATCAGCAATCCTGGTAGAGTGGCATGCTCACAAGCAAAGGAGTTTGTCAGTGCCCAGAGAGCTGTGAAGTGAGAAACCAGCCTGTAGAAGGAAAAGAGCCTTTATCCCTTAAAAAAAAAAAAAAAAAAAAAAAAAAAGCAATGAGTTTAGGTACACAATTTCATCACGTTTACCCCAGTTCTTTGCTTCATTATATTCTGTTTACAAAGCAAATTGCTTTTGCCTACTTTTTTTTTCCAAAAGAATTTAGTGTATGTCTCAGTTGTCCAAGTCAGTCCAAGCATTCCTTCTTGGATCACAAAGCACTAATCATTTAGAAATGCTGGGAGCAGCGGGGATCAGCGCAGAAGATCTGTAATATATATAGGCAATTTACTCAGTGCCAGTTCAGTGACATAAACAATATTTCTGTTATTCTTAGTGGGAAGTTACACTTTACTGACTTGATATGCCTGAGAATCCCCAGCCCATAATAAAGCAATCATTAATGTGCTGCGCTATTAAGATAAGGAACAAGTTAAAAAGCTCAGTTGCAAAAATGAATTAGGGAAGGGAGCTATCCAATTAATACAGCATTTTTCTGTGCCACTGCAAAATGTGGGGGCAGTTCTCATAGGAGCAACATGCTGGCATCACCAAAACAGCAGAAACAGAGACTACCACAGTAGCTGGAGGCAGACGCAGTGCAATGAACCTGTGAAACTCCTTACTTCACGGAGTTTTTTGCAAGAAACAAACTTTGCTTCAGGATACCAGAAAGTGCTGTGCTTGCACATCCCTGGCCCCGTTTCTCTCTCCCAACATACTCTCCTTCCTAATAAAAGCTTTGAGGAACCACTGGAAGCCCCCCCACCCCAGGAAAGCCAGCCACAAGGAAAGCAGTATTCATACATTAGCTTTTGCATGCAAATCTTTCCATACTCCTGTGGAGGAAAGTTACTCCATGTCAACAGTCAGGCCAGAACGCAAAAAGCTCTACAGGCCCAGCTTGGCAATAGGGTGCTTGACTTTATCTCTGGCAGATAGGTCGATGTTTTACTTATGTGTGTGTCTATCCCTTGGATTGCCAGAGCAGCTACCCTATACTGAATTTCAAGAGGCTCTGAAGAATGCTAGCCATTCTACTTGGTTGTAGTAGCTCAAAGCAGTGTCTTTACAGACTACAGTATTTATTTTCCCTCACAAAATACTCTATATGTCTTCTCAAGACAATTGGCTAGGTCTCTGGTCTAATCAGTTACTCTTTTTATCTCTTCCAGATCTGTCCAAGTAGCTCTGGAGTCTGTTAGCCCTGTGATGTCATATCTTGGCACAGCACTCGTGTGTTTGATTTTTGCCAGTATTAATCCTGTAAACACTTGCAAGAAATCAGAGCAAATCCTTGGGGAAACACTTTTCCCTTTTCCCCTCCCCATGCTCCACAGAAACTGTCCGTCTTGCACCACAGTGACACAGAGGCAGGGAGGGAGAACAGAAAACAGAGTCTGAAGAGAAACCAGTAAGAAAGCTGGGGAAGGAGAACTCCACACTGAATTTTTTTCATGGAATGACAGCACAGTGAGGACAGCTTCAATAACCATGGAAAATAAACAAACCCAGGGATAAAGGCGCCAGCTGGGTTCTTTGCCAGTCAGTTGATTTTTAATCCTTTATTTTTTCTGTTTATTGATGCATTTGTTGAAAATGCTTTTCCTTGATGTGTCAGTCTTTTAAAGCACAGGGCAGCCCACACCCAGCTGGGACCAAATTTAACCTAGCTGTCTTGGTCTTGTTGCTTAAGGAAATTAGGCTTATGGGATTACAAGGCATGTCTGGTTGTTTCCTTTACCCTGCCTTCCGGATAACTTCTGAGCCCTTTCCTTGTTTACTGACAAACATAATGGAGAGCAGTTTAAATTTCTGTAAGTTTCTTGAAAAATACTCCAGTAGGTAGATTGGCTGTCTTAGCACACATAGGAGGGGACTGACTACAGCTTGAACCCTGTGTATATTAGACACCAGAGAATCCACAAGAGCTTACGGTTGCCTCAGCAAGGCGGAACTCCTCAGCAAGCTTCCCATCCTATCCTGCCATCCTATCCTGCCAGAGACCCCAAGCAATGTCAGTTTCCAGGACATGGATGGGTCCAAGGTGAGGCCACCACAGTCTCATGGCCTGTTTGCTGGATGAGCAAACTCAAACCAGAGCTCTGCTTGACTTCCTATGCTCTGCAGGAAGCTCTAAGTAATGTCAAGCAATGTTTCCCACATTCACAGAGTAACACATAGAATCACAGAATGATTGAGGTTGGAAGGAACCTCTGGAGATCATCTACTCTACCTCCCCTGCTCAAGCAGGGTCACCTAGATCATTCCTCTGACCCCAAATGCACTTACATTACCAGGCAATACCATAACACACAGATTTAGTATTAATGACTGGAGAACCATGGCCTGAATATGACAAAAATTTTGCTCCCCACGATCACGATAGGGTTTTGTGACAGAACTGAGAGGTTGGCACCAAGTCTCCTGAGGCTGGAGAGACCCTGCAAATGCCTATGAGATGGCTGCTTTAAGCTCCCATCCCCCCAAAGTCCTACATGCAAGGGAGGGGGAGGGAAAGGGAGGAGGGAAGAAAAACACCCTCTCAGCACTGTAAAGATTTTATAATAAACAAACATCCTTGAGCACTTTGGGAACTGGGTGATTAACATTCCTTAACGAACAAGAGGGGGTGGAGCAGGAGTTGGAGGAGGGGAGTCACAACGCCCTCCTGTAAGGTCCCACCTTCCACCTAATCCCTGCCTTGCCATCTGGCAGATTTACTGGCCCCAGTATCGTCGCTCCCACTGATATAATGAGGAATTGCAGGTTGTGCTATATTTCCTTATGAATTTCACTTCCCTGCCAGAAAAGTTCAGGGCTGGGTCACATTTTTATACATATTTTTATATAGAAATATACACACGGACACACACATGCGCACACATGTATTTCTTTTTCTTCTTTCTTTCCAGGTGATTTCCACTTTTCCCCATCTAAGTATTCATTCATCTTCATCTTCGCTTCTCACTCATTTCTTTACTGTTTGAATTGAGTTCAAGAAAATAGTCAAAGGAGCAAATCTTGCAACTGCACCATTAGGGACTGTCTGCAACGGGTAGAGATGCTCCATGCTGCTGCTTTCTGCAGGCAGTTTTTTTGTCATGGTGAGCCGTGCTGCAACCTGTATCCATCCTCTGTGCCAAACTAGGGAATGCTAATTCAATCGAAAGCTCTTCTCCATCCTCCTCGACCACAAACAAGGCCTGCTTTTACAGGGTCATGATCAGAAAGGGACACGGCCTGACCTCTTAAATCACTGGTTTCTGACCCTCTACTGTGCTGATTGATCTAATGTTTATTTTCACCATCCCAGATTGAGAGAGATTGTTGGAAAACATACACTGGAGATTTACAGGGATACCTGACATCACATATCTATCTCTCTTCCCAGGGAAAAGTTGCCACATTAATACCACAGAAAGTATGGCAAAACAGCCTGTGTTCCAGGTGTCAGGAGGGAGAGAAACCTTGGAGAAATGGAACTGCAATAGAAAGACTACAATTTATTTGTTCTGCACCAGCTCTGGAATTACTCCCTGCTGCTGCCACCACTTCTCATACTGGGAGCTGTATGTGCCTCTAGGATGAGAGGGAAGAAAAATGAATTTCCTATCTCTTCATTGGGTTATAGGACTGAAACACAGGGAGAGTGAGATCTCAGGGGCACGCACCCTCCTGGGGCAGACAACAAGTTCTAAAACCCTTGAGGACAGAGTAACAAAATGCCTTCAGGTAGATGAGTGTTGTGCAACCTCTGCAAAGGCAGGAGCAAAGCAGTGGCACAGGCACTCCCTGAACCCCATCTCACATAGCTTGCTCTGCAGTCTTGTTTAAACCATCTTGTAGGAGGAAGGCAAAACCAAACAGGTGGAAATAACCCTTTCCCCTCAGCCTGCACCCAAGCCCTGCATTTTCCCTCCAGCTTTACTATATCTACATTAATCTTACTTCTTTTATATACACATTTCTCTACATATTGCAATTTTTTGAAGAAGCAATTGTTCAGGGCAAAAGCATTGCTCCTCCTGGATGCAGGCTTTAGGATGCTAATTTAGGGCACATCCCATACAGGAACATATCGTCCCAATAGCTAGGAATCTTCTGGGTCCTTTTGATGAATCACCTTATTTTATAACTGGGAGTTACCATTCATCAAGGAAGGCAGTTGACACCTGGGAGAAGGTGAAGCCCCTACATGCAAAGGGAGGAATGCAAAGCCATGAGTACAGGGTAGCACCCACTCTGCACCAGAGGTGCAGGGGTGGTCCAGATGACCTCACACAGCCCTTTCCAATTCCATTTAATAGAGTTCAGGGGCTCACAGAAATTTTCAATTCTTCTTCTTCTTACTGGGTTTCCTCTCCTACCTCAGAATTAACTCATTAGTTCAGAATTAATTTTACCCCCTCCCCATGCTTTATAACAGCAAAAATAACAGCTGAAAACAAAAAGTCTTTCCTTGCTCAAGCCCTTGTCTCCTGCTGATAACAAATGATAGCAGGTTTGGGTCAGCAAGGCCAGTAAGTATGCCCCCCCCCACCCCTGACATTCTCAAAATCAGGAAATAAAAATGCCTGCATGATGTTAATAGGTCTTGGGTATAGAAGAGTTATAGCCATTTGCACACAGATGTGTAATAGAGAGCATGCTGTTTACTGGGAAGTTAGATATGAGTCCACTTTGAAGTTTTCAGTCCTAATGAAGTCATTGTCAACATGTAGAGAAAATAGCTTCCATATTACCCGGTTCTGCCTGTTGGAGAGATACACACTTCACTCAGAGGGCTTTCCCATTTAGGAGCCTGTTTTCTGAACACAAACAGATTTTTGAACCTGAATTTCAGTAGTCTTCCCCCTTTAACTCTGAAGGAAAAGCAAGGCTGGCACTACCGCCAATGGTACTGGCTTTGTAAAACAGTGGTTTCCCATGACCGGATGTTCCAGAAATCCTTATTGACTGGTATTTTCCAACCCTACCTGCTAATTTTTTTCAGTCATGGTTAAATGAAAGAAGCAACTCCAGTGATTTCAAGACACATATTTGTATTGTTTCCTGTGACAGGGACACAGTCGTCTTTACTTGCTTATTTTTGTTTGCTGCTGAGAGGCTCTAACATGAAGGCCCTGCTGACAACCCAAACCAGGAGCCAGAGGTGCAGGCGGGGCCCAGGAAATGCCTTGATATGACCCTGTAGGGAAGTGCTGGATCTTCCCTGCCAGCTCACACGGCCAGGTGACCCGATGGAGCCAGTAAACAGAGAGCCCTTCACATGGGAGGAACATCCACCACCAACATCCCTGAACCCCGGTGTCTGGGCTATGTCTACGTCCCCCTGTTGGAGAGCCCAAATGACCCAACTCCTCCTGTCAGTCTGAACTTAGAGAAGGACCTTCATCCCAAACCACTTCAAACTTGAATACATGACCACAAGACACCAGACTGGAACCTGAGAGATTGTCAGTGCCCCAAAGAGATGCAGCACAATGCAGTCTGAGGCTCTGGGGGTCAAGCCTGACAGTAAATGTTGCACTCGAAGCAATGAAAAACTCTCAAAATGTGATAAACGACTGCTTGTGGCATCCCCTTCCCAGAACTGGCACATGCTCTATAGCTGCTATCATAGCTCCTCACAACACATGGGGAGTATTGCCAATTTGCAGGCAGGGAAACTGATGCTCAGGACAAGGACATATCAAGGACATGCCCTGTCCAAGATAAGAGAGGAACTCAAAGACCAGAACTTATGACTGATTTCCTGGCATAGAATGGAAACCTGGATCACACCATTAAGGAGGGGAAGGAAAAGACTGGCTGTACTACAACTTCTTTGCAAGAGAGAGACTTTTAAAGGCACTCTTGTTAAATATGAAGCTGTTCCCCTCAAAGGGTTGGAGGAGTCTTTGCCTCTCCAAACACTATCCCAGAGTAAACCACACACCTCTTCACCAAGGGCTGGCTCTAAGCTGCCTTTTCCCACAATTTCATTGGAGTTTTACGGTTAGTGTTCCTCATTTTCCATGTCATTAATCTCCACACATCCTAGTTCCAAACAGGCCAGAAGCCAAACCCCGCCATACAGGTTCCAAGTGAAATCTAAACGTTGTCTGGAAAAAAAAAAAAGTTAACTAAAAATTCAAAAAGCACGTGAGCTCAAAGTTGGCCTTCACAAACTACCCAGCAGCACAAGTGCAAGATTATTCAAACCAATGGATGTTTTTAGTGACAATCTCTATATATTTTTCCATTCCACTAACAAGTGATTTCCTTTCCAGTAAACAAACAAATACAGAATGTTCATTTGGGCTAGCATTTTTGATTTCACCCAGGAAAGAAACAGGAAGATCATTTTTAAGTTTCTCAAGAAAGTTTTTGGTTTTGTTTTTTTTTTCTTTCAGAACAACCATTGAAGATTTTAAGCCAATGCATTTTTCAGAACATTTTTGCAAGGATTTTTAATTTCCTCCATTTGGCATTTGTTTGAGCTGCTCTGCCACAAAATTCCAGATTCCCAAGGTCCCAAAGCTATGAGAGAAGCAAGCAAAATCTAACTCTTTCAGCCAAGGAAAGCCGAAGTGGAAACCTGTCCTGCAGAGGGAGGAAGAAGGGGACCTTCTTGGGGAAGAGCAAAAATACCTCTCCTGAGCATCTCCAGAGATGCTACAGTTCCTTCAAGGACAGCCATTCTGATGCTTCTGCAGTTTGCCCAAGCTTAGAGGCAGTTTGACTCTGCTCTGATGGATGAGGCTAAGCACTGCAGGAAAAATAATATTGATCTTCACCTCTCCTTCTGCAGCTGACTCACAGCTTGCATTTTTTTTTTCTTGCAATTACTGTAAATTGGAATTTTTTTAGGCAGGAGACCTGCCTGTTATTGGGAGGTCAGTCATTGGCTCTTGGGGACTTCTTCCTAGCACCTCCACCCCAATGGGTTGGGCCTTTGCATTTCAACGTGGGATTTTTTTTTTGATCTCTTCTCAGGCCGTTCAACACATGCCAAGATCCATTTGACAGCCTGGCCAGCAAGGCCAGCTTCTTTTCAAACAAGGCTGCACAGGCTACCTGCTGGCTGCCCTGCTGATGAACTCAGGAAACTTGCTACCCTGGACCCCAAGACAAAAATCAAGTCTCCATGTTTTTAGACTAGTGGGAGGTAGGGAGCCGTGAAATTGCGTGTTTGTGTGTTATTTTTCCTCCCTCCAGAAACAAATGCCAGCACAGTTTAACTAGAGGAGTTTTATGGCCCCGCACCAGGAATAAATTGCTAAACAGACCAGCAGCACCAGCACTTTGAGCTGGGATCCTTAGGAACAAGGGCTCTGACAGACCATAGCATGATCCATAGCATCTCTCTGCCAGCTCTCTTAGAGTGAATCTGAGATGCACTTAGGAGGAATCCTAATGAAATCTGCAGATACTTTACTGCTTTGGTTGGATTGCTCTTCCATCTCCACCCCCCCCCCAACTCTTCTTCTCCCCCCCCCCCCCAAAGCCCCTTCAGCACAAAGCTTGGAAGCAGCCTGTGATACTTAAGTATTTAAGTCCTGCCTTTCTCGACTCATAAAGGGAACCAAAAGGAATTGTTTTGAAATAACAGTGCAAATCAAATTACCCGTCACAGATAAGGGGGAAAGAGGTCAAATATAAAAAGGCTTTAGATGAAAGAAGAATTAGCCTGCAACCCACAAGGAATAATTCAATTCAAGTCTCATTTTCAGCACCCCCAGAATCTGGCACAACAGAGGTCCCTAACGAAGCCCAACAGATAAACCTGGCCAAGACAGTTTGTTATACTGCTGAACACAGAGCCATTTAACCAACCACATGCTAAGCATCAATTGTCCCATAAAATAGGAAAAGTATATTAACATATTAGAAACAATCATCAATCAGCATAGAGGAAACCAAACAGCCCTGATCAGGTTCCAGACGGAGCTATGGGAAGCCGCTCTGTGGTTTGAGCTTGCAGATATTCAGCAACCTTGTGCACATCCACTCCCAAACTTCATCTTTTGGAAGTGGGGCCTCAGGTCCTGGCT
Source organism: Rhea pennata (assembly GCF_028389875.1). NCBI lineage: Eukaryota > Metazoa > Chordata > Aves > Rheiformes > Rheidae > Rhea > Rhea pennata. Next base: position 42,501,447 of record NC_084668.1, on the reverse strand, counting down.
ATCCCAGTCTGAAGACACTCTCAAGGTTAGTGGGCTGAAAAGAGCTGGAGGATTTGCAAGGTTCTCTCATGGACACTCTCATCTGCTGCAGCATTTGCCCAGCACTCCCCAGACTTGGCAGGATTATTGATGACCTTGGGACACACCTGGGGCTCCCAATGTAGCTTTTCCACAGCCTCCACTTCAACTTTCCTCCCTTTTGCAAAAAAATGTTCTCTTTGGCTTTTCCAAAGATGTATTTATCCCTTTGAGCTGCAATCTTTGTTCTCCCGGTGTGTACTAGAAAACAAGTTGAGACCAGAAGACTCTCTGGAGCCTTACCACACAGCCCTACCATGACTATGCTTGGAGGCCAGGCTGGGACCCCCATCATTGCTAAGACCTATACCTATCATCTCCTGGATAAATAGGCTCCAGAGCCACCCAGAAATTCTTATTGCTCACCACTGAATGAACCAAGCTGCCTAAAATACAATTGTTAAGTAAGTTTGTACTTGGCTGTATTATTCACGGGGATTGCAGAGGATTTCAGGAATTGACCTATGCAGATGGAAAGAAGAGTTCTTTTTTTTTTTTTTTTCCTTATTCTGCTTTTCTTTCAAACTAACACATAATCGAAGAATGACATTTTGAAAGCTGTCTCAAGGACTTTGGATGTTTAACCCCCTTTGAAACACTCAGGAGTTGCACCTTTTTCTAATTTAATGGAAACAGGTCCCTTGTTCTGACAGGCCCATGTGGCAATCTAAATACAGTTGACCATGTGATAATTGTGCCTTAATACATCACTGACACAATGCACTATGCTGTTGACACATCCCCAGCTCCTCCCAAATACAATAAACATTTGTGAATTCCCATCAGAGTACCAGCTGTTTTGCAAGACAGTGAGGTGCTGCAGCAAGGGAAAAGCATATACCATAACATTTTGCCAGGATATGGTCCATCGTGTCTTACTATTGCTACTGAACCATTTAGTACATGTTGTATTTTGGGGAGCTGGAGGCAGGTTTCCTTTTCCCTAGTGAAAATCCAGAAGATGCTTGGCTCTTTGCAGTGTTCCCAAGCCTGAATTACAGATATACTCCTCACACAGGAAGTCAGCCTCAAGCCAGGCTGAAAGGTGGATAGAAAAGCACATACAGTGTTTTAGCCAGGAAAGCAGACTTGAGTCAATGCTAATGTCCAAATCCCAGCAGAGATCAAGGCCTTGTCTCAGACGGAAGTCAGAGCCTATCAGGCCCTGCTGCTGAAGCAGTTTGATAGCTACATGCATCTGCTCTCTGCAAGATAGGCAGTAGGAGGCTTCTCCCCTCCTGGAGTTTGCAGGGACAGCTGGGTGCTCTTTCTGCTTTCTCAGACTAAGGCCTCCAATGGCTGTTTCGAGCTTTCCATCCCAGCTGACTGGGACACTTCATGCTCCTCCAGCACAAGCAACAAGGGGGGGGGGGGGGGGGAAAGCTGCAGGACAGAGCTGAGCTCTGCTCTCCATCTGACAATGCACAGCCCCGCTCCTCTGGAGCCAGCATCACCATTGAAGTGGGAGCCCACTCGGCCCCGGGCGTGAGGAGTAACAGGACAGCCCTCTGTTCCTTCCTGTGCTCAGCCTCCCAGCCCCATTTCATCTCCAGCCCCATCTGTTTTCCTTTCACAGATAAAATCTATTTTAAGCTGAAAGTATGCGCTCTGTGCTGCCTGCAGCCCACTCCTCCAGGACTGGGAAAGGCTGGAGCTGTGGGTGGCTGCAGCTGTGGTCTCCAGCTATGCTCTGCTCACTCTGCAGAGCGGCTGCCGTAGGGCCAGGGAGGCAGGGTGCTCAGGGGACCAGCTCTCTTCACCATGCAGGTGGCGGTGATGGAACACAGACTTCTGCCATTCCCTGCACTCCCTCTCCTCTGAGGACCCTGCTGGTGCCTGAACAAAACCTCACATCTCTCCAAGAGAGGGCTATGGTCTCTTTTGCAAAGCACAAGACAGCAAAGTGCCACTGCTCAACATTAGGAGATTTGCAGGGACCGCGCCAAGCCTGCCAGCTGGCAGTCCATACATCTTGCTTCCTCATGGCCCACTGCTGTAGCAGCTCCAGTCAGAATATTTTTAACAGGGCTGGGCTGGCTGCAGACCAGTATTCCCTGTATTGCTTTTGCAGGCAACTTATCCCTGCCAACCACCTCCCAGGAAAATAAATAAATGAATAAAAGAATATGCGCACATGCATGTGAGTAGCAGCATTCTTGAAGCATGCCCAGGTATGTCCACCTGAAGAGCTCCAGCAAACTGTAAACAATCATCTTGATGCTGAATTATAGCCAGTCTGTGGATTTAAAGGACGTTTGAATTTGAAACACAAACACTTGGTTGACTCCCTAGAGCTCTCTATGCCAAGGGAAGTGTGCTTTGCTGGCTCTTTTCACTTCCCTACACAATCAAGAAGAGCCCTCTGGGCCACTGCTCTGCCTCTCTCACAACAGCACTGGGTGTGGTATGGTAGGAGCCAGGTTCCTCATTGCTCATGCTGGCATTAACTCCTGCATATCCTAGCAATCCTTCTGGTGCCAGCCACAGCAACACAGGCCTTACCCTGCCGGAGGTGACAGGCCAAAGTCAAGAGCATGATCCTGCCCACCAACATGCTCATAGAAATGGGGATAACCATGCACATAATCCCCCAGCTGATTCCAAATCTGAACCAGCCCCTAAGTCTGTAGCTGCAGAGGTTTATAAGAGTCTCCTGGCCAACCTCTGGTCACCTCTGCACCAGGTTGCAGGCTGTCAAGCTTTCTCAAGTTTGGGTAGTATAGGAAGGAGGACACTGAAGTCTAAAAGCCTCTTTACAGACAAGGACTTGACTGTTCACACAACACAATGGAAAGCTGGAAGAGTCAGTTGTTGCTAGACTGCAAGGAAAGAAAAGTCATTATGGCAAGATATGAGGAAAAAACTTCCCAAATTACCATTTCCTTACAGATTTTCGTAGAAATCATAGGACAATTCAGACTATAAGAGACTTTAGGATGTCTCTTGTCTAACCTCCTGCTGAAGGAAGGGTCAGCAATGACCAGGTTGTTCAGGGCTTTTTCGAGTCCAGTCTTGAAAACCTCCAAGGATGAAAACTGCACAACCTCTCAGACAGAAGCAATCCAGATTCAGAAGCTGGCATTTTTACTGCCTCAGGGCAGGGAAAGCACAAGGCCCAAAGTACTTCAAACAATCTGCATCACCCCCCCCCCCCACTTATGCTTTTGGAGGTCCCGGGAGGGAGGACTGTTTCAGACTAATAGTAAAAAGTGCATTGCATGCCTTGTAAGAGCATTAGTAAAACTAAGAGGAAAGTATTAGCAAATGGTAAAAGTGTTGCACAACAGAGACAGTAACAAGGAGTGCAAATCAGGGGATTAGGGCTGCTGGATAATGAAAAGTCTAGCAGATGCCCACAAAGACACTTACATCCAAAAGAGGCTGCTGGGATGTAGGCTCAGGGTGCTCAGCCTTGGCCAGAGGAAGTGTTGGTTCATGGCCCTGAGTCTGTAAGGAATGAGAGGAGGCAGAGGATGCAGAATGATGTGGGAGAAAATTCAAGCAATGCCACTGGGGCAGCTTCTATGTTGAATGGGATCAAGAGTAGCAATCCAGAAAGGACAATTCCTAAAAGGTATTGCAGAGTATAGAGTGTCCCAGAGCAAAAGCCATCCATCCCTGGTGCAAACACTGGTACAAACTGGTGGATGGGAGCACTCCCTGTAGGAAACATGGACAAGCATGCCCTCCAGAGCTGCTTTCCTAGAGAAGCATTGGAGAAGCCGTGATAGTCTCCCACAGGACCCAAGCCTTGTGTGATCACCTCCCAGGTGGCTTCCCAGATTTCCACATTCTTATAATTACACAAAAAGCCCGTGGTCAAAACCAATAAGCCCCTCAGTAAACATGGAGATGATTCCTTTCGCTCAGGGAGCCTGTAATTAGTTCTTCTAAGTTTACTTCTTCCCTGCTGAAGCCTTTAATTAGTGCAGCTTGTGATACGTAACACTTTATTTGTACAACCATGAAATATGAATATGTTCTGAACCCTCAGCAGGAACTGCTGGTATTGAGTTATGCTGTCATTAAGACTGACTGTGATCTGAAATGTGTGCACCTCTCTGTCTCTACATCTTCCACCAAATCCAGACCAAGTTCTGCTGACAAAAGCAAACAAATTTGGCCATGGGAAGGGAAAGGAGAGTGAGTGTTGCTGTTAAAGCCCTTGCCCACAGTCATGGGAGGAAGGTGTGTTGTATATTTGCTAGCAATTCTAGTATCTAAACTCGGGAGAGCACAAGTCTCCTGTTTTACAAAATAGCCATATTCCAGCTCCATCATTAGGGAGTGGTGTGACAGCCTGGCCACATCTTTTCTTTGGATAGCAGACAGATCTGGACAGCTACAGAGAGAAAAGGTGGTGGTCCACTGTGTTGGTCCAGTGGTGATGACCTGATGAGCTGGGTGCCCCAAAACATGGGAGTACAATGTTCCTTGGGGAAAAAAAAAAAAAAAAAAAAAAAAAAAAAAAAAAAAAAAAGCTTAGTTTTCAGGACTGTGAGCATCTATCCTTGACATTACAATTCTGGTCAGATTGAAAAACCAAAAGTACCTGAGAATTAGTGAAAGCATTGTCCTCAATGGTTCACTAGGCCTACGCACAGGCAGCAATCCAGAAACAAGTAGTTTCCAGTACGTGGCTGTCTCTAGTGTGACTAAGGCTGGTGCCTTAGCATGGGAAGCCAGCCGAAGCCTATTGCTACTTTTACTGCTTTGCCTAGTGCCATCTTTGGGAGATATAAAATTTCATCCTCCACATCAAGCATGCTTCCACCACATGTTCCCTAAGGGATGTGCACATGTGTACACACAGATACAGACACAGACACACACTTGTTTTTATTGTCTGCAAGCTTCACACAAACACACACGCGCACACACACACACGCTTGTTTTTATTGTCTGCAAGCTTTAATTGTGTCCCTGTATATAGGGCATTTCTTGTTGAGGGGCCTCCTGCTTTTGTGTGCTTAGTTTCCTGCACAATTTAATGCCTTCCTGTGTTTTTGTTGCATCACTCCACAAACATCATTGGCTGCATTTGCTCTACCTAGAAGTAAATAGATATTGGCTTTTTAAAAGGGTCTGGCTCTTGATAGTTGCAGCGGCACTCTGAGTGTTCTCCTTCAAAGCCTCTTTATAACCTCTTAATTCATCTTTTTGGATTTCAGGTCAATTTGCCAGTTTGGCAACATACTGATCAATATCAATCGCTATCTATCTCTTATTTTTAAATCCTTTCATATTTGATGTTTCTCTGAGGCTGAACTTGCTCCTGACAGATTTTACATGGGTCACTGCTGTCTGCAGGTGAGAGAAAACAGCATCAGCTTCGATCCTCCTTCCCCTACCCCAGCCACCCACGTGGCTGATCCTTCTTGGGTTTGTTTTTAATTTTTTTAAATCTACCCTTGCTTCCCTCTCCTGGTTTCTCTGGGTGGCCTAAAGAACATATTGTTGCTAAAGTAGCATCTACCTGTTTTGGGATAGGACCTGAACACTACAATTCAGCCACCACACATATACATTACTGTGATTATGCCAACAGAGGATGTTGGACGGTTATTTTTTCCTAATGTTAAAAGTAAATCACAGCAGTCCCACCCATGGGAGCAGATTCTTGCCACTTTGCCCAGGCTGTAGCTTTTCCTCCCATACTCAAGTAGGAATCTCTTAAATTCCTGGACACAATCATGCTATTTTGACTTCTCAGGGAGGAGTTAGGTATTGCACTTTGCTCCTGAGACAACAGCATGCTACATCTCTTGGCCTGCTCTCTCCACCAGGGAAGCGTGGTCAACCTCCCGTTCCATTTGCTGTGGGGAGAGAAATATCCCAGAGCATCTGGATTTTAGCACACACACTCAGCTGTTATATTTTTCCAGCACCATTATCGCCAAATCTATTTTTTCCCTAAAGCTGTTACTACTTTATGGCAAGTACATTTCAATTCCCACTTACTGAATTTCTCCAATAATTCTTGCTTGCTTAGCAACAGTTATTTTTACAGAGGAAAGCACTAAGCTGAACTTTACCTGGAAAAGAATATCTGGAATGGTCTGGTTATTTTAATCAAGTGCAAAACCAGAGTCTTTTTAAAGTATGTGTATCTGTCATGTAAATCCACATTGATATGAGAGCAACTCAGCACTTGAGACAATTCAATACTCACTGATTTTGGTCCAGGCTTGCACTGGAAGTATAGCTACCCAAAATGCAGGTTTTATCTCATAGGTGGATTATTCCCCAGCACTGGGAATGGCTGAGCAATGCTGCTCACAAATGTAGCCCAGGCATTCCTGGAAATGTCTTTTTTTTAACAGCCACTGATGCAGCAGAATCCAGGATTTTGTAGGGCCTGTGGCTGCCACGTGTCCGACCCAGCCCACCTGAGTGTGGCTGATTTCCCAGACAAAAGGTGGCCCTGTATTTTACCCAGGACTGGGATTCTTGGAAAAGGAAGGACCACAAGCAATGAGAAAGAAAACAGCTTTTCAACCCAAGCCCATTGCCTCTCCCCCTTGGAGGCCTGGCATCCAACATTTTATGCTGCAAGAAGAGGATTTTTTTTTGGGGGGGGGGGGGGCGCATTGGCATTAGCAGCTTCACAGGAGAAAATGCAAGACTTCTGGGCTTTTCTTCTTAGAGGATGGCTCTCAGCTCACTCCTGGGCCTTCCTGGTGGCCTATCACAGCAGCTTCTAGTTGTGCCCTGTCCAGTGATGACTCTTGCCTGCTTCCTTCCCAACCTACCCTCTCCCCAAGCTCCTCCCACAAGATTTCTGCTCCTGTCTATCTGTGTCTACTCCTTCCTGCAGACCACATTAGCTCTTCCTTCCCATACTGGTCCAGCATTTCCCTCTCCTCCTTGTATTTCTCTCAGTCCGTTCATCCCACCCACTCCACTCACAACCCTTCAGCCTCACTGCTGCTCCTCAGAGGTAAGCACAGGGGAACAGGATTGGGGGGTCAGAGCCTATTTTGGATCCACGTGGCTTGCTTTGAACACTGTGAAGGACACGCTCCAAAGCCACTCTTGACTACAGCAGAGGTACACGTGCAGCAAGATGGGAGCTGGGAGAGCAAGCTCTATTTAGGATGATGCCAGCAGATTCCAACAACATCTCGTTCCTCTGGGTGAGGAAGACCAGTGTCTGACTTGGCTTGCCTGGGGGATATCTGACAGCACAGGTATTTGGCAGCACGCCAGGACAGCACACCAGACAAGAGAATTGGGGGGGGGGGGGGGTGCAAAGGGAAGTAGGTCCCTGTCCTGGAGCAAACACTGGCGCTTGCCCACTGGGACCTCTGCCCAGAGCTGGGAAGCCCAGAGAGGGCGGTGACAGGCATACACAGACTCATGCTTAGCTTAGCACAAGAGACCACCCACATCATTTGTGGCTGCTTGCCCTCCTGCTATCAGCAAAATCATTCCTGTTGCCCAGAGAAGAAAGTGAATGACACTGCAGGGCAGCTTTGCAGATTACACTCACATTTTGTGCATAGTATTCGGCCAGGGGGAAAAAATTAAGTCTCAGCTCTCTAAATGGGCTTTAGAGCAGCCCATAAGAGGATCAAACGTGCACCACCCCTAGGAGAAAGTTTCCACTCAGCAGAGCTCCAAATCCCACCACAAAATGAGGACGTATTGTTGGCACTGCCTGAACTCTCGCCCCCCTGTGCACTCAGGTTATATATTTAATACTGGACCTTATTCTGTCCCTTGCCTTGACTTGTTGCCCAGATATTGAGAAAAGGCCTCGTTCTCCTGAAAAAAAAAAAAAAAAAAAAAAAAAAAGAAAAGAAAAAGAAAAAGAAAAAAAAGTTAAAATCCCACTACACCCAGAAAAGCTCAAGGAAATGACTTCCTTCCCCACAGAGCTAGCACCCATCCTCCAGATGACTGCAAAAAATACCTAGCTTGGCAGCTGCCCTTTAGTCTCAGCTGCAGGCATTCAAGCAGCGGGAGATAGCAGGCACCCTGGAAACTACTGTAAAGGTTTTGGGGCACATAATTTCAGTTCAACTTTATTTTCTTTTGGATTAATGAATATCTAGCTATAAAAGTTTCCATGCCTAAAACAGCAGCCAGCATAGGTGCCGCACTCTTTAGTTTAGCCCTCCAGGAGGCAGCAAACTGGATTCCCCATTGCATTGCATCAGGCTTACAGCTACGTGTTCAAGCAGAGCAGCAAGCCCAGAGTGTCTCAGGCTAGATTAGGTAGCTCTGGACTGTAGATGAACTTGCAGGCCCAACATGTCAACATTCAAGCGCCAGGTCCCACTCCCAGCAAGCTACACGCACGGAGCTGGGCCAGCAGGTTTTAACAGGTGGATCTGGATAAGCAAGAAGTATTGCTGCTGGAGTGGATACACATGGATGCTATTCGTCCTAGGAACTCCAAAGGGAAGCCCAGGTTGCCCTGTCACACACAGGCTACCCTCTGAAACATCCAGCCCAGCACTTTTAAACTGCCTCCCTCTATCATCCTAATTTGTAGGGTCTTGAAACCACTGCTTAGCAATGAATGTTTTTCAGAGCACATGTGGCTTTGCAGAGTGAGACCCGGGGCTTCTTAAAGGATTAACAACTTTTGGCAAAAGCACTTAATGGGAAACTGAAATCATATTTGAAATCCTCTCCAAGCAAACCCTCCTTCTAGATGCTTTAAGAGCTGGGTTTGATTGACCCGCTGTGGTTTTTCACACCAGCTGATGATCTTTCTGTTCCTGTAAGATCTTTCTCAAAATCCTGCCCAAAAGGGCCCCAGATACCTCCTCTTGAAGGAGCTGCAGCCTTGCACCCTCCCCCTCTGACGTGCTTACCAATGCTTTCTACTTGCACGCGGGTCGCGGGTCATCATAATTGGCAACTGCCCTCATGATTCTTGCACTGCCCTGAAGCAAGCACAGTATGGCGCTGCTGGGGCACCAGGCAGGTGCTGGCCTTGCTCACTCTGAGCTCCCTGGTCCAGATTTTGGTACTGCTACACCACAGCTTGGAGCAAGCGACATGCAAATGCATGCTGCCCATACAGGACTGCGCCTGCACTCACAGGAAGGAGCTGCCATTCCTGCTGCAGACAGGCATGGGGCAGGCTCCCGTGTTGTCCCAGTATGCAAACAGGGCATTGCGCAAGCTGACTTCTCTAATCCTTTGACTATCTCTAAGGGCAAAGGCCTACATGGGTTTAGACCATGAGCAACTTTGCCTGAGAGTGGAGGCAAGTGCATCCAGACACCTTTGTCACTATACATAGCAGAGATGTCATGAGTTTGTACCCTCACTCTGGTCACCTTGTCCTGGCTTTGGGGTCTCCTTTCTCAGAGAACTTTGGGAGAAGCTGATCTCTGCACGGTCTGAAGGACTGAACCTAGCACATACGGTCAGAAAGTAAAGCTTGCTGATACGGGATTTCCTCACGCTGGCTTTCAAGCTCCATCTCACTCACTGTACAGCAACAGTATGTTGCTGCTCATGCCATTTGATTTTGGCAATCACCGCCCTCTCGCGAGGCATGGACAATTTGGCTACATATGCAGAATCTGCTCAAATGAGACATAGGCATGATTTGTGCATTTACAGGACAGTCTTGCACAAGAGAGCAAAGCACAACCTGATCATCGTGAACAGAAATAGCAGATTACGTACCTTGGAGGTGAATGAACTCTCTTGATGGGCAGGCATGTCAGAGCGCCACTGTTCTGAGGAAGTAATTGCCATCTAAAATGGGAATAGGGATATCTATACCCACTGCAGACCTAGTCTGGGGGCAGGTAATTGTCTACCCAGCTCTCCTCAAAATACTCTTCCAAAGAAATTTAGGCTATTGCAAAGTGAAGGAAAAACAACTGCAAAACATTGAGTGGAAGGGAGATACAAAAATACCACTTTTTCCTCTGTGTTGATTTTTCCCAGTTAAGTCGCTCAGTGTTGGATTTTGGGGGGAAATGCAGCAAAGACCAGCTCTCATGGCCTTGCTGTTGGAAATCTAGTTTCAGTGGGAGACCATTATTTTTTTCTGCATTCTCTATAAGCAAGTACCTGTCTATCAACACCTTAGAACTGGCAGGAAAACTGCACAGAAGGTCTAACAATTCTCCTACCAGAGATAGCATGGCATATGTATGGATATCTTCTGGCCAAGAAGCTGGTTCAGTAATGAGTCCCTCTTCAATTACACTAAGAAACTCTATTTAAAGCACAGGAAGTATCACACAGCCTGGGGCAAGCCAGCTCGGAGCAATTAAAGCAGAGGCATCAGATAGAAAGATCAGTGACAGAAACAAAGATGGTACTATAATTAACTTTTTCTTTTTTATTTACACCACAAGAATAACAAGTTGTCATAATGTGGTACAAAATACTGGACTCCTAATAAAGTTGAAATTGAAGTTGGTACTGTCAGAGAAAGACACCATTGGCCAGTAAAAAAAAAACAAAAAGAAAACAAACAAACAAAAAAAAAAACAAAGAACAAACAAACAAAAACCAAGAATGAAAAAAATATTCCAACTCCACCAAGTAAAAGAAAGGACCATCAGAAAATTTAGCACAAAGAATGCTACCATCACTTAAAGTAGGGTCCATACAATAAGAGTGAAACTGTGTCTAAATTACATCGTAAACCGGTAGCTGCTACCAATGGTGACATCATACTGAGCATGTATAGGTATAAAGTAGAATATAATATAGTTACAACTTTTTTGATACTACATATCTGTAATAAGCTCTTGGGTGAATAATGTTTCAACCCCTCCCCCCACTTTTATATATATATTATATATATAAGTTTGTCATCCTCATAAATTGGAAAATAGCGCCTCCACTATGGAGCACAGAAAAGTGTTAATTTATTTTCTTTCAATAGGATACTTTATCAGCAATATCAAAGACAAAGTGAAGATGAGCTGAGAACGAGCTCAACTTCATGACAATGAAGAAACACATTTTTCCTTTTGATGTAAAGTCTCGTTTTAAACCACAGTGTTGCACAGTACAGGACTGTTTAAAGTGAATCCTACCAATACATCATGTAAAAGCAATTTTAAAAAAGTTAACACAGCTGTGCTGAAGAGTTAACTCTTTCAAGTCCTCGTCATTCACCTTCTTGGAATTAATGACTACATGTGTTGACAAAGGGTCATGTCCAACCTCCCCACCTAGTGAAGAAATTAAAATACTCAACAAAAATTTTTTTAAAAAAGGAAAAATGACACAGGCAGTTTACTTTGTGTGTTCTGTGTAGTTTCCCTAAAAACACTGTTTCCACATAAATACAATAAACTCTATTATTGGTAAGTCACAAGTGCTAGATAAACGTCTTTTTCTTCTTAAAATGAGAAATGTTTAAGTAGTCCTTTTTATTTATTCATTTTTTTACAATAAAAAGCACAATTTCTTATTAAGTTCAGTCAGACACAAAAAAAATTCCCACTCTCCTTCCTTTGTGTGTAGTTGTGTGAGTGCATGTGTTTGTGATCGAAAAATGTCCCAACCGTTGTCTCCGCAAATGCCACGAGAGGAAAAAAAAATTTTTTTCTTTTTTCTTTTTTCAAAGCTGCCAAGTTTGGCGTGCAAAATCTGTATACAATATAAAGACATGCCAACCTTACAGACCATGCAACCTCAAGGTGTAGGAAACTTAAAAAAATATATTCATATATATTTATATATATATTTATATATATCAATGCCCATAAAAGACGTGGGCCCAAAAAGTTTACAAAAGGAAGAATGGAATGAATACATGACTGTGACTAATAAAAAAGGAATGTTTTGTATCGAAAGTAAAAAAAAGAAAAAGAAAAGAAAAGAAAACCCAAATGATTAATTGCTTACTGCAAACACTGGGACTCGCTTCTATATCCGACGATTTCAAGATGTTCCTTCCCTTCCAAGTGGGGGGAAAAATCCCCCCTCCCCCCTCCGCACTCCCTGCCGTGCGGCTGCTCCCGGCGGAAGCTGCCGACTCCAAAGGTGGGGGAAAAATAATAATAATAATAAAAAAATACATATATATATAAACCTCGGTGATCCTCTAAATGAGGGGCCCCTTTTGCTTGCTGTCTGCACCGGCTCCCAGATCATCCAGACCTCACCCACAGAGCGGGCACGCTTCAGAAGCAAACGTGCCCGATTGGGATTTAGGAGGAGACAAGCTTGGAAGCCTTGGAAAATCATTCCATCTCCAGCGAAAGCTTTAGCAAAATGATTTACGGGAATGGGCACGGCTGTCCCGAGAGCAACAGTACGACAGAAAGCTGCCGACTACCTCGCTGCGGCCCCCTGGCTTGAACTGAAACCAAGGCGGCACAGTTGCTCTGCAGTTCCTCAGGAGCATAAAACCCAATTTCACACAAATTAGCATTAGGGAAAAAGAAAAAAAAAGAAAGAAAAAATTTTTAAAAATTATAAACCTGCTAGGAAGGCCTGACAACAAAAGCAATCGCGTAAACACGATCAGTGCCAACGTCTTGCAACTGGCTAAGTGAATATTCTAAATATTAAGTCACTGGATTCTGCAAGCCAGCTTAATTTTCAATCGCAGCAGCAAAGAGGCCGCTTTAAGAAACAGCACCCGCAGGCATGTTGCATTTTCACGCATAAGCCTGACTTCCAGCATACGCTGAAGACAGTTCTGACGACCAATGCTGTGCGCAATTTCCAAAAGTACGTGGGTTAGCAAAATTCAAACATGGTGCTGTCTGTTTTTGCAATCGCATTCTAAACATCAAAACAAAACCAAGTCCGCGTGTGTTTGCTCACATGGATGGTATGCTTCAAATTCTTTCCACAAGGAAGTTCTCAACAGAGCGAAAAGAGCCCCGTAAGAACTGGGAAATAAAAGTTACGACAAAAATGACCCCATCAGTTGTCATAACGAGAGCATAAACTAAAAATATACCCCTTAGTTGTTCAGATGACGGACCTGTGCTACTCTACTTCCAGGTTCAAGGAGGTTTAAGAAGGTCACACGCATCAATTCAGTCTCCTTTAAGCAACCCAGGGATTAGCTACTGCTCCTCTGGGCCACTTGCAAAAGGCAATGGGGAGCATAACTTCGCTCGCCCTCGGAAAAATAATTTAGAAAAAGGCTCTTTAAAAGTTGCAAATATGCCAGTCACGGTTGTTTGGAAAGAAGAGGAGAGAGAGAGAGACAGAGACAGAGCATGTGTGTGCGCGTGCGTGTTCCACGGGCGGCTGACAAGCCTGCTGGAGGGACGCTGCTAAAGTTGCAGGCGATCCTCACTGCAACCCCCGGGGAGGATAAAAGATGGTCACTCATGGCAATACCACTACGTGCAAGGTAAGGAGACGCCGTATTTTCTTTACAGAGCTACAAGAACAGAACTGAGGAAATATACAGTCATAGGTATCATTATACAAAAGAGCCTGTTGCATTCCCTCCTCCCCGATAAACATACGCGTTCCAGAAATCAACTCCGACGGCCTGCAACAATTCCTTACACCTGCAAAAAGCTGCTCACTGTTCAAAAGGCTTTTTTTTTTTTTTTAAAAAAAAAAAAAAGATAAAAAAAGAGGGGAAGAAAAAGAAGAAGAAAGGAAAAAAAAGGAAAGTAATGTATGGGTCAGAAATCAGGGAGGAAAAAGGTGTAGACACTGTTGCCGTTTAGAAAACAATGACAACAACAACAACAACAACTGCCAAATGGAAAATAAATGTCAGATCCACACAAACGAGGCTTCGGTAGGGTTTTCTGAAATATCGATATAAAAATTAATAGCAAATTCATAATCTTTGCTATAAAAACCTCATTTTTTGTTAGAAAAGGATCACAACTAAAAACCTTAACTTAAAATACAAATGCTTAGGGTAGTTGCCCGGTGGCTAATGTGTTGGTGTTCTGAAAACTTTCCAAACTGTAGATTGAAAGTACCCAAGTTTCAAACTGAATCCTTTTCCAAAAGCACCTTTACATTCCAATTCACAAATCTTTCCCTAGGGAGCTTTCAATGGCTACTATTATAGTATGCATTTATTATATATATTTTTCTATAAATGCATTATAAATATTTTATCAATAATTCATAAGAATCAGGTTTCTAAGCTTGGAATACATTTGGAATATACATTATACACATATATATATACTTATACCTAACAATTTAAGCAGTATCTCATGCTAGTTGCTTTTTATAAAAAGCATTCCAGTCTTAAACCTGCATTTGTGCCTAATACATGCTTCAACAACCAAATTGATAAGTTCAATTGCTAGATAATGTAGAACAGAAAATATTTGAAAATTGGATTCAAAAAATGGTTAAATTTCAAAGACCCAACAGTATTTGCCACTTTCTTGGCAACTACCTTATTTTTTTTTTCTTTTTGAAACAGTAATGAAAGAAAATAAAACAAATCCAAACTTCTAGACAGTTTTTGGAGACGCTCTATTCAGCTGATGCCTGCTTCCAACAATCATGCCAGCACAAGCCAAAAAGTCTTCCTTCCTGATGGCAGTTCTTGGCTTTTCCAAACTGAGGAAAAATATTCACGAACTGCTGCATTTTTTTGTTTTGTTTTTTTGTTTTGTTTTTTTTTACTTAAGGCATTGTTCCTCAAACTTCAGAAAATCCAGCTGCACCAAATCCATCAATTAAAAAAAAAGGCACAAACTCATCTTCAGATGGCTTTGGAGATAGTAAAGCCGACTCCATCTGGGCTACCATTTCCTCTTTTGTGTTTCCCCTCCCTCCCCTCTTTCCCTTTCCTTTAGATATAAGACTAGTCCTCTTTCCCTTTCCTTCACCATTAAAAATACACCATTTCACATTGTTCTGGTTTCAACAAGAATGTCTTTGACTCACAGGCAGGCAAGAGCCACTTAAAAAATCCAAGAAATGAAACTACAAGACGGGTTGAGTGGTTCAAGCGGAGATTGCTGAATTGTGGGTAATCAAATTGTAAGCACCAGTTTTAAATTAAGGTTTGTTTGTTTTATTTTCATATGTGGTGTTGAATCTTTGATTTCTACTTTTTGGCAACTCTGCCAAAGACTTCATGGGCGTCATTCCCCCTTTCAGCTCCAAGTGAGGATCAGAGGAAGAGTGCCCAGCATGTCAGTCCTTTACTGCTCTTCACCAGCATTTTTCTTTTTCAGCAAGTATATACTGTAGATGCATATAGATATGGAGAGATTTTTCGGTTGCTTTGTTTTACACCTGGTTGTCCTTCTGTATTCTGGAAAAAACCATGACAGGACGCAGGAGTAACAAGAGAAAGCTTCTTGGCAGAGCTTCAAGACAAAGACAAACAAACAGGAGAACTCCAGCTCAAAGGTGAATGCTACAGAGGAGGTTCCTCTTCCATGGGTTCATCATCAGGTCTGGATGGGATCAACAGACAGGCAAGATAGGATGGTGGAGAGAGAAAAGAGGGCTGAGCATGATAGAGTCGGACAATTTGTGCTGTTCTGTGCATACAAGTCTTGCACCTTCTCTTCCCATCACCATCCCACCCAGGGCAGTTTTGCTTAGCCAGCTCACCTGGAAATAAAACTTGCTGCCAAGAAGGTTTTTCAGCAACTGTGTTATCACTTGTACAATGTTAAAAATTGTCTTGCAGTGAAATCATTACACAAGGTGTGTGGCACTGTTGTTATTCTCTTTCAGTCCACGAGGTCTTTGGAGAACCCATGAAGGGCAGGGGATACACGGAACACACTTGAAGAAGACAAACCATGAAGACTGCTCCTTATGGCCCCTCCTGGGAGGGCAGATTTTTCCTGTTCCTATTCTCTACTCTTTCTAGGCTGTAACGATAAAAAGGAAGGAAAGCAACTTACCTCTTCTCAGCTGGCTTCACGCCTACCGACAAAGATGCCATGGCTGTTACAGTCTCTGCTTCTTCGTTCTCACACTTCTGAGCCTCAACCAAAGAGTACCCCACTGTGGAGGCATAACGCTGGAGTGAATGCCAATACTTGCCTGCAGCAGAGAGGAGAGAAGAGGCAGTTAGGGCTCCTGCACTATAACAGGTCAAACACCACACTCCTGCTTTCCCATGCCCAGTAGAAGGCTGAGAATTGACTGAGGCAGACTCATCACACCTCTTCCAAACCCTATGCAAAATGCAACCTTGACCCACACTTACTCTTACTTTAATGACTCTCAAGGTCCCAGGGCTGTGGAGAAAAACTGTAGATGGAAGCGAGTTCCTGAGAATGTGTGCTAAGGGTGCTTTGGCTTGTGAGGTGAGGACAGAAAGCTACCCAGAGCTGGTGACCTCTGAGCATGGTTTTGGAGAAACAGCAGAGCAGACCCTTTCCATAGCTTTGCAAGGATGCTCTGCACCAGCAGCAGCAGCTTTCAGCTCTTTGGCAAGAGGTCTAATACCCTCAAGGCATAGTAATGAGAATTAAGAAGGCTCACAGGTGACTGCTTGGTTTGGGAGGATGTTTGCCAAATAATAATACTGGTCCTAATGGCCATGCTTGGCCAAGCAGGCTGCTGTAAGAGAAGTTGCTTTGGTCTCTAGGCAGAAAAATCCATTTATTTTCTATATGATAGCAAAGATGACTCATGAGAACTGTCAAAGTGGCTTGTTAATTCCCCAGCAGCAGCACAGACAGTAACGGAAAATATGGCACTTTGTGCCGTACTGCTTTATTGGTAGATGGTGTTGCAAGGGTGTTGTATCTCAAAGATTTAGGTTTTAAGTATGTGTTTATCTTGTTTGCTTGGGCAAACAAGTTAAATTAGCATTATATTTTTCACTGTGAAACAGTGCAGTGGAATGATCTTTTAACCAAGCTATCGACAATAAAGGGCAAAACCCTTGTCACTATAGAAATATTGAAAATGGAGGAGAGAGGCCAAAATACTAGACCTTCACAGCTAGAAACTTACCAGGAGCTCTGGGATCCAACAAATCCCCAGGGCTGGGGGACGTTGTATAGGAATTTAGGCATAAAGAAGCAAAAATTCAAAAGCTATTGACATCACTGTAAAAATGCACCTGTGCATCCCACAAGCAAATCTAGGATGTTCAATCAGGGCTGACACCCTGTCTTATAATCACAGAATGGGAAAGGTTGGAAGGGACCTCTGGAGAACATCATGTCCAACCTCTGCTTAAGCAGGGTCAGCTAGAGCATGTTAAACAGGGTTGCAGCCAGGCGGGTTTTGAATATCTCAGAAAAGGAGACTCCACAACCTCTCTGGGCAACCTGTTCCAGTGCTCCGTCACTCTCACAGGAGAGAAATTCCTCCTCATATTCAGGCAGAACTTCTTGTGGTTCAGTTTGTGTTGGTTGCCTCTAGTCCTTTTGCATGGGACTACTGAAAAGAGTTTGGCCCCCTCCCCTTGACACCCTCCTTTCAGATACTTATACACATTGATAAGACCCCCCTCAGTCTTCTCCAGGCTTAAGAGGCCCAGCTCTCACAGCCGTTCCTCATTGGGCAGATGCTCCAGTCCTCTCATCATCTTCGTAGCCCTATGCTGGACTCTATCCAGTAGCTCCATGTCTCTCTCGTACTGGGGTGCCCAGAACTGGACGCAGTATTTGAGACGTGGCCTCAGCAGGGCTGAGTAGAGTGGCAGGATCACCTCCCTCGACCTGCTGGCAGCACTCTTTCTAATGCACCCAAGTATACCATTGGCCTTCTTGGACACAAGAGCACATTGCTGCCTCATAGTCAACTTGCTGTCCAGCAGCACTGCCGGGTCCTTCTCTGCAGAGCTGCTCTACAGAAGGTCAGCCCCTAGCCTGTACTGGTGCATGGAGTTATTCCTCCCTAGGTACAGAATTCTGCCCATGCCTTTGTTGAGCCTCAGGAGGTTCCCCTCCGCCCAGCTCTCCAGCCTGTCCAGGTCTCTCTCAATGGAAGCACAGCCCTCAGGGGTATCAGCCACTCCTCCCAGCTTGGTCTCATTGGCAAACTTGCTGAGGAGGCACTCTCTCCCTTTGAGCAGGTCATTGATGAAGAAGTTGGACAGGATCGGACACAGTACTGAGCCCTGAGGGATGGCACTAGCCACAGGCCTCCAACTAGACTCTGCCCCACTGAGCACAACCCTCTGAGCTCTGCCTTTCAGCCAGTTCTCAATCTACCTCACTGTCCACTCATTTAACGCACACTTCCTGAGCTTGCCTAAGATGATGTTCTGGGAGACAGTGTCCAAAGCCTTGCTGAAGTCAAGGTACACAATGTCCACTGCTCTCCCCTCAGCTACCCAGCTACTCATGTTATCAGATTGGTTAAGCATGCTTCGCCCTTGGTGACTCCATGCTGACTACTCCTGATCACCTTCTTTTCCTCCATATGCTTGGAGATGACATCCAGAAGGAGCTGTTCCATCACGAGGCTGACCAGTCTATAGTTGCCTGGATCCTCCTTGCCCTTTTTGAAGACTGGAGTGACATTGGCTTTCTTCCAGTCCGCAGGCACCTCTCCAGTTCTCCATGACCTTTCAAAGATGATGGACAGCAGCCTGGCAACAACATCAGCCATCTCCCTCACTACCCGTGGGTGCATCCCATCAGGGCCCATGGATTTGTGAATGTCTAGCCTGCCCAGAAGATCTCTAACCCTATCCTCCTCAACCAAAGGAAAGTCTTCCCTTCACCAGACTTTCTCCCTTGTCTCCAGGCTCTGGAATACCTGAGGGCTGCCCTGAGCAGTGAAGACTGAAGCAAAGAAGGTATTCAGTAACACTGCCTTCTCTGCATTCTTCGTCACCAGGGCTCCTGCCCCATTCAGTAGCAGGCCCACATTTTCCCCACTCTTCTTCTTGCTACTGATGCATTTGAAGAATCTCTTCTTGTTGTCCCTTGCCAGACTTAATTCCAAATGGGCCTCAGCCTTCCTCATCGCATCTCTGCATACTCTGACAACAAATCAAAGATGCTCTTCCTTTTTGGTTAGGGAGAAAAGGTGGGAGGCTGAAACTGGAATGCTGACTGGATGAATATGCCAAGAGTGATGGAGGTTAGGATTCCTAGTTATGCAGCATAAGTCTGCTTTGAAGAAAAGTTGTACTACATTGGGTGTTCAAAAAGTAAAGACAATTCCTTTTTCACTTCAAAAGCCTCAGAAATTTTAGACCTAAGGAAAAATATGTGAGAGGGAAGGGTGTATCCCAGATTTGGACTGAACATCTGCATTAAGTTATAGCTGGCTAGTCTTGCTATACTTTCATGGGCAAATCACCTACAGTTAAGGAAGTCAAAGTCATGTCTGTTTTGTTTGTCTTTGATTTACCACTGATGGACATCCTTTTCCAGTGAAAGGAGCATGTCTGGACAAGAAATGAAGGGCAGAAGTATCTGCAGCACAACCAGAGGCTCCCGAGAAGAGCACAGAGAAGGCCTCAGAGTTAAGGGATGTTCCCTTGGTTCTGAGGCAGCACCATGCAGAATTTGCCAGTGCCCAAGCAGTCACACCAAAGGTTGAAAGAATGAACATGTACAATGAGGCCATGCAGATGAGGAGAAGGATCTTGTTTTCAAATCTTGTTATTTCTATTGTATCCTGCAGCATACCTGAGTGTGTCATTCAAAGCCCCTTTTCTAATTTGTTGTGCTTATTTTAAAGAAAAAAAAATCATTGTGGCTGACTCAAGGTACTGCTAAGGCATCACATCACTGCTGAACACTGCCACTGCACAGCAGCTTCTGGAAATTGAATTTAAATTCCATAGGTCAGGTCCTAGCATAGTGAGATCCCCACATTACTCAGGGAACCTCACTACATTCCCCATGAACATCCCCAGGAAATCTTCAACCACCAAGATTTTAATCGTCCCCTCCATGGCTAAACAAACCCACAATATTAGCAGCTTTAGGCAATACTCTGGTTAACTTTCACTCCTATCCGTTCTTAATTAATGAATGCAACCATACCCAACTAGACTTATGTTAACTGCAGATACTTGAATAGCTTTTGAAGAGATACCCATGTGCTCCAAGTACAGGAGAACCTGCTCTTTAGAGGGATAGTAAACATGCTTCTGCACTGGATTTAATATTAATTCTTACACTGAGATCAAAACACCTTGCTGGGTGACTGCATGCCTCACTGCTTGCTGCATCCCCATCCACAAATGTAACCTTCTGCACTCCAATCTGTGGTCAACTAAGCAGCTGTAGGCTCAGAGACACTTATACAGTCCAATTCCAAGAGCTGAAGCATTTCTCTAAATTTATTGATCTCTGTGCATCGCTTAATGCACTGCTGCAAGCAAGACCAACTTGTGGCTGCACAAATCCAGTTTACTGTGCAGTAATCATCTGCAAATTGGACTGGTGAACGCAGTGGCCTGATTTTGAACATGTGATTGCCAAGATGATGGAGAAGTCAAACTGGTGCCCTTTGGGTAATTTAACAGTGAATCAGCTGTGTGAATGTGAATATACTCACTGTGTATCTCGATGACTTTCTCCATGGAATGGACTGCATTAGCATTTGCTCTCTGCTGGAAAACCTTTTCTGGAAGAGGGTCAAGCTGGAGAGAGAGAGAGAGAGAGAGAAGAATACCACAGAAATGTTATCTCAAATTAGAGAACAGGTATGAAGCTTGATTTAGCAAATGGCTCTGCTGTATGAACCTGCCACTCTACTCTTCTAATTCCCATTACCTGACTCTAGCTAAATATCCAAAATACACAGGTTTTTTAAACACTCTTCTAAAACTCAAGGCAATATGCTGAATTTCTAACTGCAAGCACTCTCCAGCTTTGTCAACCTCAACACTCTTCTACACTCACAAAATGCTATAGGGTTTGCTCACTTGCAGAACAACCGTAGGTGTGCATTTACATCGTAATAGCTATATCAGTAAGCATGCACAGCTGTTCTCTAACAGAACTTCTGCAGGAGGTAATACGGATTATTTTGCAGCATGGACAAGTCCTCAGAGAGGGACATACGATGGAAACTGAATATTAAAACAAAATCACATGAAAACAAAAGGAACTTAAAAATACGATAGCAGCCATGCTCCCTTTTTTCCTCAAAAGAAACAAAAGGGGTGGCTTTTTAATTCTTCTAAACACCTGATCTAGTAAATGTATTGACTTCTAACTATTTGAAAACATCTGCACCCGAAGAGTAAATAGCCTCATTTTAATAAAGATAAACATCTTTTTTCATCCAGCACAAAGGAAGCAAAATCCTGCTTTAAATCTACACTAAGTACAACTGTAACTACAAAGTCACTGCTGATGTCTCTTACTAGCTGATGAGTTAGTCTTGCCAGGGCATAGCACTAGACCCATACTTTAATCTTTATGAAATTCACTCTGAAGTTCTGGGAAGGATAGTATTAGGCAAAAAAATTTAGTCTTTCTGATGCTGGTTGCTGTCCTTTGCCCTTTATATAAAAATATCACAGCGAAACTATGCTGCTAATATCGAAACAGTAAGTCCAAGATGCAAGTCCAGTCCAGTAAGTGCAAGCCTTCCAAAAAATTTCGATGTAAAAGCACATAGCAAGCATGCACCCTTCTGAGATTTCCTGTTTTTATGCAGTAAATGTAAATGACACACTGTATCTGCCTGTGATAATTTTGTTCTTAAATACACCCCACTCTCACAATGTCAGCTTTGTCATTCTTGCAAACCTTTAACAATAAAACAGCAAAACACTAGTAACATAATTTACTTAACAAGGAATTTAGAACATTGGAGCATCTTCATAGTGCTGAAGAGAGATAATCAGCAAATCCCACTCTAAAGCAACTCTTTGGTGTCCTTTTGCAGTAATACTTGTTTTGTCATATGAGTGAAAGTCACATGAATCCATCTGTAAAAGCCCTTAAAGCTGTTCAGTGTCCACTTCACTAAATACGTACGCAGTGGTGTACATGGGAAGTATGCAGCTGATGGAGTTACCTTGCAGTAAACCTGCACTGCTGTCAAGATAGACTAGTGTAGTCCATGAATATGAAATAAGCTGACCAGGTAAGCGTATTGTTTTACCATTAGAGCTATGTCTCCATTAGAGGTCTCAGCAAGCCCAATTCTATCAACTAGGGAGCACACAACTTTTTACCAACAGAGCTGTGCTGGCAAGTGGTAGGAGCACAGATCTGGCTTGCAAAAGCATAACTGCACTGACACCATGTTGTCCATACCTGGGCTCTGACAAGCATGGCTATTTTAAATGAATAAACTCACACCTGAAGTAATAGCGCTCAACAGGTAAAAGCTGCTATAGACCTGAGACTTGCTGGACTAGAAAGTGGTAACATCAAAATAGGCTCATTTTAAAAATGCAAACTCTCCTTTCAGTTTGCAGTCAGGAGGCTGTAACACTATGAGGGAATCCAGGTCACCTTAGTATTGGTGTGGACAAATGCACTTACTGTCACCAGTCGACAATATATCAAAAAGATCTCATGTTAACTAATGACATTTGGAGGGGAGATTAGACTGCTTGCCTGCCAGCTGCCTCCAGAACCCATGGCAGGCTGCAGCAAAGGGCCTCTGATCCTGCTGCGGCTTCATAACCAAAGTGGTAAGTGCTCTGCCTATATCCCATCCTTACCCTGCAGCCTTTGATCATTACAGAAAAAGAAAAATAAGCTAACACTCGAAATGCCGTATCCTTTTCCCTGCTGTTCTTACACTAGGAATTTGGAAGGTGGATGTCACAGAGAAGCAAGAAAAGGTTATTTTACTAATAGAACATAAAAAAAAAAAAAAAAACAGCAGCAAAAGCTCTTATGCAGCATGCTGAGACCATGAAGAGAAGCTCTGTAGCAACATGGTCTGAGCAGGACATGAGAGATGCAGCCATTAGCACAAGCATCGTCTCCCAGAGGAAGGTTCCAGACAGTGCTGCCTGAGGTTTGTTTTAATTTTTATTTATTTCCCTTTAAAAATAAACATAAGAAGGGGAAAATGCCTTTTTCCTATTGGGTTACTTCTCTCATCCCAAGACGACTATTCTCTGAAAAGCTAAACTGTCCCCTTTGCCCTGTATGAAGTTATTAAGCCTTGCATTGTCGCAGCTATGATGCTTGCTTTGGTTCCTACAGAGGAAGAAATTTGGGCTCAAATAAAAACATCCCACAATTCTTATTAGTCTTTTTTTTTCCTTAAAGAGCTGCTGAAGACCTTAAGATATATTCACCTTGCTCTTGTCTGCCTTTGAAAACAGAACAAGGATTTTAATATTGCACAGTTGTGGCTGTGACACAGGGAGGTAGGAATTAGGGCTGCATCTCACAGGGGGACTAGTATAGAGATAACCTCCCTCAGGAAGGGAGGTTAAATCTGCAGTGTATCGCAAAGGGAAGGAGCTTGGTTTATTTGCTTTTAATAAACGACATTCTAGAGAGCAGTAATTTTTTCTGGGACAGGACAGACATCTGCTTGGTAGGTAATGGTGCCCCAGCAGAACAGCTCTCCTTGGGTCATCAAGACAGCCAACTGTTTTGATTTAATTCACATGAACTCAAGGGGTTTCATAACCAACTAAATACTCAAGAAAAAGCTTTCAATAGAGTTGATGCTTCTCCCCCTGACCTGGTTCTCCACAAAAAGGTGACTTCACAGACCGTCAAGGTTGGGTATCCAAAACTGGAAACATCTACAGCCATTGAATGTGTCTGAAAATACTGGTCAAGGCTCTTACAGAGATAATCCCCAGCAATGGAAGCAGCCACTGTTTAGTAGTTAATAATCTATGGCAAAGTTTTTCAACTTCCACTGAAAGCCAGTAGAAGCTCCAGCCAAGAGATGTGCTTATGAGACCACATGGTTGCCACTAGGTAGGTACTTCACGAGGACTAGAAATTGCTCTATTCCAGAACCAATAATTATAGACTGCCTTAAAAAAAAAAAAAAAAATCTGTACTCTAAAAATAACTCTTGCCAAGACTGGTTTCTGTGTGACATTAAGTGAAGGCCAACCAATTCCTGGACAAATCCTTAAATGAGAACTTTAGTAACGCCTTCTAGTTTACGCTAACATAAAGCACACTCAAAATCAGACAGCTTAGCTGTGTGTTACTTCACAGATGAATCGTTCTAATTGCATGCTACTCTTCCTAAAATAAAAGGCACAGACAACAGATTTACCCATCAGTCCACTAGACAGGGAAGAAAATACCTCTGGGCCTTAGACAAAGGTTTTAAGCAACTGTTTATCATCAATTTCTTTTTTGTTCAGGATGTCCAGAGTTTGATACTGGATTCACCTCAGCTACTTCTGCACCAAAAATCTGGAAGACAAAGTATTTCCAGCAATCACATGCAATACTGTTGTTCTTCTGGCTGCTGCTTAGGTCGTATCTCCCATGACATGTCTCTTTTTTCCCTCCTCACAGTTAGCACAGTTGGCATGAGCACTTTACATCCTGCTCTAGGCATGGTGCTGGCACAGCTTGTAGCCTTGAGAAGCAAATGTCATTAATGTCTAGATGTTTTGGCTTGGTATTTCTCATAGGACAGAACTTGGTTTTAAGAGGAGCAGTTGACAATGCCTGGAAAAGAATCATTGCTGCTTGCCCTGTTCTCCCATGCTGCTTTTAGGAGCCACTTTGAATATTAAAATAGCAACAGTGTCCTACTGACCTAAATTATCATTAAGTGACTCTTCTCTGCCTCATGTCTGCCTTTGATTTTTCAGCTAAAGTCACGTTAGTATTGAACAAGTAAATTTGTAATTAAAGAAATATATGTATTTTCAAATGACCTCTCATGTTGCTAACTCATTTTACATTGAAATAATCCGCTGCAAAGCTACTGTTCTGCTTTAATTTCCTGGACAGTTGGGAACAACCGCAGCTTTTGCTGTTGGAACTGCACACACAAAGCTTTTCCAAAGCTGGGGTTTTGATCTCTGTTGGTGAAAGCAGACACTTGGGGGACTGGTATTGCTCCCCTCATTTCCTACCATTTTGCTACATACCTCAGCCAGATCTCTTCTGTTAGCAAATTTCCCTGCAGCTCGTGGCTGTCTGCAGCTGGCTGTCCATGTGCATGCATGCAAAATTGTCTAACACACTGTATATCAAACTTCATCAAAGGGCCGGCAAGACAAAGTAACAGCAGTTCACTCCAACTTCCTCGCATTAAAAAGATTTTATAAAAGACCTTGATAAAACTAGTGCTTCCTGCTTTTTGATGTGTGGCTAAGAGAACATTATCGTGGTATCTGTGTATGCTTACAGCCCCCTTAGGAAAAGTGAGAACAGGTCCATCTCTAAATATTTTAAAGCTCCTTATAGCTGTCCTGATTCACTGACCCCCCCCCAAAAAAAATGATCTTATGATGATTTTCTACCTTTAAGGATCAACATTCGCTCTGCTAAATGAAAACACTCAGCGAAAGGACATCATCCAAGTTATTGTGAGTATTAAAATCTCCAAAAACTGCACAGTTCCAAACACGAACATGGCTCAGAGCGAGTGCTTATTTATTGCGTACAGATTCTCACAGCACATTTTAGTCACTTGACTGCTCTATAGCAGCATATTAAGTGAGAGGACTGACATCTTTCACGTGTTATTTCCCCAGTCTTCCCTTTGGTGTGTATCTTGCTGCTAGAGCTGGCTGCATCCAAGGTTTGGATGGAGCTAAAGAGATTGCCTTACTGACAATAATAGTGCCATCAGCTGCCAGATTAAGAGAAGTGGGTGCTGAAATAATAAAAAAAAAAATATTGCTTGGAGGTGGATGTAGCAGTTGATTTTCAAGTTTTCAAGAGTCCCAAGGACTGAGCACAAGCTGGACCAATTATGCATGCTGAGAGCCTTATCAGAATTGCCCAGTCAGGCACAAGGAACTAATACTTTCTGGACACTTGGAAGATGGGATGCTAGATGACTGAAACAGATGCTTTTGATGAATCCCAGCTGTTTTACCAATGGCCTATTGGACTGGTTAGTGAGGTTTCCTCAGGCGTTGTTGTCCTTTGTGTAGCGTGTGTATACTCTAAAATAGAACATTTCTGTGAAAGGCTGGAAGAAGCAGCAAATCTGTACCTCCATATAGATCCAACCTCTACTCCTAATTCCTAGACCTAAGAAAAGCTGGTGGTCACTATTTGCTTATGGCTCAGGAACACCCCAAAAAGTTAAACCTCACTGGAGGAAGACCTGGGGCTGAAGTATTACTTGGCTTCTTCTTTCTGCAGCACTGCACTTTCAGATATTGACCATAGAGCTTCCCTCAGCTCCTGCATAGCATCCTTTCTTCACCAAAGGGTGATGAGACGACCTGGTTGTGTTCTCCAAGACAGGTGAGAGTTTTAGAAGGAGCCTTCTTCCTTGGCAAGGTCATTGGCAGCCAAGTTCTTGCCTGCTGCAGAAGAGACCACTGCCTTCAGAGGTCTGCTCTATCACACACTACAAGGTCATCTTGGCAGCCTCCTCGTGACTTTTTACTCACGTCATGGCCTTTCAAGATTTGCTCACATGCACAAAGTACTCTGAGGGCAATCCCTTAACTGAAAAGGCAGCCTGAAAGACTTCAAATGCACTAGCTGGCCGATAAGTGCTGCTCTAGGTTTCACAGCCACCTCCAACTCAAAATCATTTTGGTCACTTTCATATAATGTTGAAATTTTTAGTGCTTTGTAGCCTATGTAATTGCACCGCTCTGCTGTCAATGATTTATGATACAAATCGAAACAACTGTTTTGAACAGCTCCTCAGAGTCTCTACTACACTAGGACACCCTTGAGCAATAACGAACAATGATAGCGCCTGTGGCTCCAGTCTAACCAAATGTGTGTTCCTTTGTATGAAGTGCAATTTTTCTGGATGGAAAATTACCACTATGCACTTCTGTCATCTACTAAGTCAGCCTAAGACTCTGCCCTTATGACTGCAGTCATCCTCTGAAAACTCTGAATGGAGAATGGGTGCCCAAAAAAGAGGAATAAACGAGAGAAATGAGAGAGGATGGACCCAAACGAAACAGTTGCTCAAATGTACAAGCCTACAAACTATACAGAAAAACATTTGCTGAACTGAAGCATATATATACAAATA
Organism: Rhea pennata; assembly: GCF_028389875.1. Taxonomy (NCBI): domain Eukaryota; kingdom Metazoa; phylum Chordata; class Aves; order Rheiformes; family Rheidae; genus Rhea; species Rhea pennata. The sequence goes on along the minus strand of NC_084668.1, from coordinate 42,474,399 downwards.
TAGCAGACTCACAAGAGCCTTAACCTGAGCTTTTGTTACAAATAAGTGGTTTTTATATTTCCTCACTGCACGAGCTAGCAGTATGTGACCCTGAACTCCCAGAGCCCAAAGGCATGTCAAATGCCACCGTCAAGTTTTTAAATACCAATCATTTGGAAGAAATGTATCCTTCAACTGCTCATTTGCTACCATTTGCAGCAGATGCTAAAAGTCAGGATTGCAGCAAAGATGATGGGAAAGAGGAATTCGAATAATTTCTTCCTTTATCCCACTGATGTTAAGAACAGAGAGAAAAGCTAAAGTATCTATGTCTGTAGAAAAACACCCTGACCTCCCCTAGACACCACGAACCAGATTTCCTTTGTGCATTTCTCTGGCTTGCCCTTATCTTGCAATCAAATACTATGGCCTTTCTCGTCAACCTCTGTAACATAATTGGGCTTTTTCAATACAGAAACGTGCAGAAGGTACAGAACATAAGATAAACCAAAAAAAACCCCAACAATCCAAAATGGAAAACAATGTCAAGCAAGCCGCATGATGGAGCAGATACACTATACCACTAGAAAGGAACTACCTTAACAAAGGTAGTTAAAAAAATTTAAACATACAGTCTTTAACTCTACCAAAAAAAAGGAGAAAAGCTAGAAACAATGACAAAAATTCAGTAAATGCACTATTTTGGGGAGTCATCCAAATTCACCCCTTGGAAACTCTGCAAGAAAGTATACAGTGCTTGCAGCACTTGGCACTCATCAAGAGGAGGCCATCCACAGTGTGTGTTCATTTTCGCTGTACCTCGTTTCCCAGCAAAGCAGAAACACATGCTTCTGAGGCGTCGCAAATGGCGGTCAGGTCATGGCCTCCTTCGAGGGCCAGAACGACGCGACCTCCGGCCAGGCCCATCAGCTGCTTCGTCAGGTACCCAAAGCCTGCAAGCGGGGGACAGGAAACGCAAGAGAAAGGGCAACGGTGGTCACTAGGCTCAGACTTCTGGCACAGCATCAAAGCAGCGTAAAAAGGAATTACATCATATTAAAGAAACCGCAAGGGATCCGAAAGGACGGAGCGCGTAATAGAAGCCAGGTTTGATTTTAATACATTCGTTTCAGGATTCCGGCTCTGGTTGCCCTTTGAATGGGCTCAAACATGTGGAGTGTGGGGCAGATCCTTCTCTCCGCGCCTGGAGCTCGCCCGCTACCGTTTTGCCTCCATAAGAGGCATCAGCATCCTTCCTATGACCAAACATAGCAGCAAATATCAGCTTTAGAAGGAAGGAAAGGGGATAGAAGGAGGCTGCTTTTTGCCCATATTTCTAAGGCATGAGAAGCAAAGAAGTCATGCAGGAGGCATGGCGGGGGGGAGGGAAGGGAGGAAAACAGGGGAAGGGAGGAGGTTAAGAGGAAGTAAGTAAAATTGTTGCCGGTGCTTTTAGTTGTGACAGCAGCATTGCAGTGCCCCAGAGATATTTGACATCTAGTTCTTAACAGACGGTTCTTCCAGTACATAATATGCTGTAAAAATTCCTGGGGCACCCAGGGACTTTGATCATATGACACACAATACATTTCTACCCGTTAAACAAAACAGAACCAAGCTGTGAGGATTTAAAAAACATGTCCTCAAACCAACCCTCCCCCTCAAAAAAAAAAAAAAAAAAAAAAAAAAAAAAAAAAGATAATCCAGTACACTTACACCCTCCTTCCCAATTCCCTATTTTTTTGTCTTGCACTGAGTTGCATAACTCCCCCAAGTGCCTCTGCAAATTGGTAAATTAGCAGCCAGATAAAAGATGCATGACACCCATAACACAATATCCAACCTCTCCGTTAGAGTAGCAAAGCACAGGAGTTTCAACAAGCAGGTAAACACACGATTTTCATTGCAGAGTGTTTCTTATGTCTTAAATAACTTGTCTCTTGTAAATCTATTCCACTTTATTCTTTTATAATGTTTATAGCTTCAGACACCTCAAGAGGTTCTGAAGTCCAGTGCAGAGAGTGTTTCCTGACTGAAACAAACTCTTAAAAAAAAAAAAAATCCCATTGCTTTTGCAAGGAAGAAAACCTGTCTTCTTGACTGGCCTGAATGAAACAATGCCAGATAAACCCAGTGTAACCAAGAGAAGGGAAAAAGAAAACCCTCTTCAGCCCATCTCCTGTGCAGGGCAAAACATCACAGATCCAAAGCAAAAAGAAAATGTGCAGTTCCAATTTTAGTAAAATATCCTGGAGAAGGCAACAGACATCTACTAGCATTCAAATTAGGGTATTCTGTTTACATCTGGCACTTCCTCTTTCTTCAATTTTGCATTCAAACATGAATTTTTTCTTACTTAGCAGCTAGCTTCTACAGAGATTCAACTACAAAAGGCTTCATAACTTTCTTTATAAGTGAAACACATAATGCTCCCAGACAAGAAAGTCTTTAGCCAGCGCAAAGTGCAATGCCAAAATGCATGGAAATGCACAGAAAAATTCTGAAATTAAAGAGTTGAAGATAGATACTAAAGAGGTAAAAACTGGAAATATTCTATTGAAGACCCTAGGACAGCAATTTACAGCAGTGTAGGATCCTTGCTGTTGTAATGCCGCAACTTACATTTTGCTGATAGATTATATCCTCCAAGCGGTGTAGGATGGCCTTCCACTGCGTCAAAACCAGATGACACCAGCACAACATCTGGGGCAAATTCATTGGCAATAGGCATTACTACCGTTCTGCAACAGAAGATTAACAACGTCAGATCCATTATTTTGGCTCTCGAAGGAACAAAGGAACACTTAAACCTTGAGCAAACTCTCCTAAATCCTGGTGGTTTTATTCCACAGGAGTAAACTCCATTTCCTCGTTCTTTAAAAGATGAGAAGCTGGTTGCCCAGCCATCACATTATTGTTTTGGTGAGGTGCATTATTTCCATCATTAACAGCCTGATGTTCAGCCCAGGGGAATAACCTTCCATACACTGTGGTTTCTGTGTGTGGTCATGTCCTGCTTCACAGACATGGTCAGCCAGAGCAGAAAGGGCATGAGGAGAAAGGCACAGACTGTAAAGTCACCTGGAACACTGGTCCTGTAAGGACCTCAGTGTGTGGTACTGGTTGCCCAGCTGCAGCAATGTATTCTATCTAAATATCTGCAAAGGTACTTACTTTTTTCCATGACACACTTTTCGTTAACCAGAATGAAAGGCTGGGGAGGTCACAGTGCACAGAAGCATGCCCCAGTATATAGCTGCATCTGTCTGGTGAGGGCAGGCAATACCACAGTGCCCATTTGGTCTCCACTTATTTGTCACTCAGTAAATAGCCGCTTGTGCCAAAGGAAGCTTTAATATGCAAATATCCCACCCAAATCCACCTTACAGAATGTGATTCCCTGTCCCTCTTGCTTTTGTTGTCCTCTAAAAAACAGACTGAATTCCTTAGCATCAGCAAACCAATGCCTGTTGAGGCTGGCATTCAAATGAAGTAAGAGGTCTATCTTTGTGCTTTCTCAGTAAAAGGCATTTTCACATCGATTTATCTCTTTAATCTGCTCCATTTCTGTTCAAAAATCTACATGAGGTTGCAAAGCATCCCATTTCTGATGCCAAGATGCCAGCTAAGCAAAAAAGAGAAGTTTGGCAGGGGGCAAGTAATTGCTTCTTCATCTAGTGCAAACACAGTGGAACTGAAATTACTGCAATGAAAAATTTCAAAGGAGCAGAGTTTCTTAATAAACAGGATACAGACACACACAATCTCTCCTGATTAAGAAAGCCTGTAGCAAGCATTCTTGGATGAATACCTTCTTTTGCATGCACTTTATGCCAGGGGTACATGCATTCAGAGGTTTGAAAACTGTTTTGAATCGTTATGATGAGGCAATGATAACTGCAGGAAATGGCGGAAAAGCAAGGAGATGCCTTAAGTTAAAAGTTTCCCATTCAAGACTCTTTATACAAAGTAGCATTTTCCAAATGAAGTTCTTCTCTTATAAAAGCATCAACTGATTTTTAGATGCATCTCTCCAAATGTAAACAGCTGCTGTAAGATTAGGGAAAACTGAATCATCCCTTTTCTGGTACTGAAAAGTAATATTCTCTTTTTTCCTTATTCTAGGAAGAGCTACTGGCAAAGATAACTTTTTAAAACATGAACTGAAGTAGCATCAGACCCATCAAACAGCGTTTATCGGTACAGCTGAATACAGTTCCTATGCTCTGGTCTGTGCAGGTGGGGATGCCAAGGCACATCAGCTCAACCACAGCTCTGGTCAAGGCACTGAAAAATAATTCAGCCAACACTGTGCAGCCCAAGAAAAGCTTTCTAACTTCAGATATTTGGCAACAGATCGCCACAGTAATCTAACAGCCTCCTGCCTTCTTCCTGCTGGCCAGTCTGCAGGACACGCAGCCATATAAACATATAAAAGGTAAAATCTTATTTTCTTTTTCAAAATCTGTTTAGTGAAACCTATAGATGTTTTAAGTAGAAACCACCTCATTCACAGAGGACTTAAGCAGCAGTTTCAAAGCAAGTGCATGTGGCAAATGGCTTTTTTCAGCACTTTGAACTACTGCTGAGCTATTTAATTTCTAACCAGACTAAAACTGCTAAAATCATCAGATTTTTTCCAGACGTGATTATGATACCATGGGAGTTGCTCACACCCCAGCTGCTGTGTGGTATCATCCTAATTCACGTCAGAGCAAACCAGAATCAACACTCTGGAGTTGTGTGCGCTGGCTGACAGCATTGAACATCCAATGCCACCGTTAATGAATCTGCCTATCTATCAATACATGTTTTTTTGCCATGAAACAGCTCATCTGGCTGATGCCCAAATGCTAATGCACCCAAAGCATGTGAAACAGCAGTGCACAGCAGGTGAGCCATGTGAACGACTCACCTGGCTCAGTGATGATTTCTAGGCACTGCCTATATGAATGACAACAGTTAGAAGATACCCTCTAGTGGCACAGGGAATGTCAAGGCAACACCCAACAAATAAAGGTGAAACTCCTTAGTAAGATAGGAGAAAAAGCAGTGGCTGCTTGTTAAAAGGAAATCAATCTGTGTTTGGCAATAGTTGGAAGAAGCTGTCGAGGATCTTCTGAGCTTTCTCCAGCATAGAAAATTACCTGTGGTGCTCATTAGCCAGAGTAAATTTTAGAATGATTTTCTGATCCCCCTCCAAATTTAAGAAACGTGAAGTGCAGGTGCCCTGGCTCTCCTGTCCAAGAAGGGACAGACACAGGATGGATAGCCTCTCTGTCACCACAAAATCCTGGACAGAGGCTTCTCTACCTTCACCTTTGAGTCTGGAAGACCAAGGAGTCAGCAGGCAGCTTTCATGTTTCCTCAGAGGAAACATGAAAGATCACATTGTGTCACACCAGATAAGCTAATGATGCTTTCTGCAACACTGACTATTAGAAATTATTAACAAGTCAAATCCAGACATAAACCCTTTCCTTCATGTATGACTCTTATCCAAGCTCTGAAAGTCTGCTCCCTCTTCTGAGTTTCTCCTCCTTCTAGCATTAGACCAGGACCAAAAACTACAACCTCAACTGCATTTGACAATCGCCAAACATGTAAGCGACTACGCCTTCGATCATAAAGCTTCAGTTTAGGTCTGAACCAACATATGGATGAGATGCTGCCACGAGCCCCACATTTCTCAAGTCCAGTGGGGCTTCCCAGGAGCACAAGGCTTCATTTACGGAATCCACCAGGAGCACCAGGCCCTGAGCATTGCTCCACCCGGCCTCGCTTGGCGTGTGGGAGCCATGTGGCTTTTTTTTGGAAGACAGCTGCGTATGACAGCTTTTTGAGAGCTCAACAGCTTCCTCAACTTTTTTTCTAATTGTTAAAAAAAAAAAAAAAAAAAAAAAAAAAAGAGAGAGAGAGAGAGGGAGAGAGAAAAAAAGAAGAAAAGAAAGGTATGGAATTTTCAGCTGCAAGCTGAAAGCCCAAATGAACTGGTTTTGAATAAGGAATTTCTGAGATTTCATCTGTGGGCAGAATTTCAAATGTATCTAAGTCTTTCAGATTTTACTTTTTCTTGAGCATGGAGGAAAACACTTCTCTCGCTCAGATCTGCCATGCAAAAGTCAAATCCCCACAAGAAAACAGCAATTAAATTGAAAAGGATCCTATGACTTTTCCCTGATGATCATACTCTAAAAAAGCCAAAAATTGAAATTACTGTCGAAAAGGTGACCAGGTTTCCATGGAACTGGGTCCTTCAATTAATGGCTAGGGGAACTATAAAACTACTGATCGAGGAATTAAAATTTTTGCAACACTTAATATTATTTCCAGCCATGCTGATTTATTAAAATACGAGGGATAGTTACACCTTTAAAATTCCTAGGTTTCTTGCAGAGGGGTGGTTCGGTTTTCTTAAAATAAATTACATTCTTTCACTTCACTTAAAATACAGCTAGGCTGAACAGCTACACATTAGTTAATACTGACAGTTATGAAGAGTAAAAACTATTGTCCATGTTGTGCAATCATTTGGGGTGGAAATACAATTTTACATATATTTTCTAGAAGACTGCATATCTTTTAGTCTATTACTAGCCATTTTGCCAACTAAAATGTTTAATAAATGCCAGGTTGATTAAACAGTTCCATAGAAGGTTTTTTGTTGTTTTTTTTCCTGTTGAATGCTCAGTTCTAGTAAGTCGAAATGAAATTTAAAAGTAATTTTTTTTCAGAAACCTTCCTCCCACTGTTTCCCATATATTATAAAGCATTACCCACTGCTCCTAAGGGTGATCGGTCTCCTGAAGACTCTAGTCTGTTTCTCAAAACAGTCACCTCCATGCTCATTTCCTATGTCAAACTGGATTAGGAACTTGGGTACAAAACGAGCAGCAGAGAGCGTGAAATCCAAAATACAGAGACAATGACTCCAGGCGAAATACAGTCAGCTGCCCCTCCCTCTCCTCTTCCTTACTTCTGAAATGTTTTATGCACGGAAGGGAAAAACCAACCTCCCCCAGCCCCAAACTCGGCTTCCGAACTCATTTAACGCTTTCTACAATCTGAGAAATCTGAGAGGAGGAGGACTTCAAACTAGAGTCCTTGCTTCACTTCTATTTTAGGAGCTTTAAATAAAAATAAAACTAACACTGAAGTCAAAGCTGCATGTGGAATTAAGATTGTGTATGGAAACCAAATTGTCTATGGAATTAAAATTTTCCTACCCCTCTGTCAGACAGGGTAGGAAAAAATCACATGAAACTACGCAACTCCTAGAGCCATCAGGTATAATTTTGTATAGGAAGTTCAGAGGAAAACTCCTGTGCATAATGCAATTTGATTTCACTATGCTGCTGCTATTTTCCTACAATAAGGAATTAAGCACAATCCTCACATTTTTCTGCAGATCTCCTAGTCAGGTTCACACTTGGCATTTCTACACAACATTTGAAAACATCATGAGAACTTACAGAAGCAAATGTTGCTTGTGCAACAAGCCAGGAAAGAACAGGCTCTGGTAAAAGCTAAATTTTACAGCTGTTTGTTTCTGGAACTACAGAATAACAGCAATAAATACCAAGAACATTCTGATGATTTGAGGACCTTCTAAATTCTATGCCACGCATTAGAGTTTAACACTTTTCTGCCTCAGCTGTGAAATCTCTATCGCCCACATACCTTGGTGGTGACTTCAACCAAAGAACATGCGCTCAGCAAAATGATCAGCTAAATTGTAATATATTGCCAGCCAGGGCCAGCGTAGCTTCAGTTATTACAGAATGGAGGAGTGCTGACATCCCAGCAAAATCCCAAATCAGTGCTTGCAGACCAAACATCTATTCATGACCAGGGTGACTCCACCCGGCTTCCCACCAAAGATACCAATGGTGATATCACCCTGATTTCCAAGCAGACCCAAAGACGCGTTTCTGCAACTGGCGTTTTCACTTCTCCAATGACCATAAGCGACCAAGTGCAAGGCGAGGCGGCTCCGCTTCATATTTTTAACTCTTGACCTCATTGTGAAATGGCTCAGCATTATTAATAAATATTAAGAGGCCATGAGACATTGTCCAGTGAACCATTTTAGCGTAAATACAGGCATGCCAGTGATCTTTAAAGAAATTCTCTGTAGAAAACCTTTGATGGAAATTATTGTTCGCTCTTTGGAAAGAGTAAAACGACACTGTTTGAAATAGGTTTTCAATACAGGGAAGATAAATTTCACTTGAATTCATTTATTCACTCATCAGCAGAGTAGTTTATGAGGCCAATTATCTTAGTTATTTCATTAGAGTACATGGTTTTATCAAAGCCATATAGCAGTTCATCCCAAAAGAGAGTAAAAAATGAAAAGCATGCTGCATATTTTTCTACTAGTATCTTAGGTATTTTACATAGAAAGATGGTTTTCTTCGCTAAAAGCAGACAAGCACGCTAAGAGTTAAGGCTTTTTTTTTTTTTTTTTTTTTTTTTTTTTAAAAAAAAAAGTGTATCAGTATCTTTGCCTAGCTCAAAGGATTTCCACTGATTCCTCCACAGACTTCAAAGCCTCACAGTTTGGCATTTGGACTGGTTTGAATTAAAGCTCAGTTCTCCACTGTGAGTTTCCAAGTTCATGGTGAAAATGCCTCCCGCTTCTGGAGTTCATTATGGCCAATTTTCTTATCTTTGCTTCATCTTAGGTTTGATCCCCAGCAAATGCAACGTGGCATTCGATGGGGTGGAATAACAAGGTGCTGCCTTGAAGGCATGCATTGTCTCATGGGGCTAGCCTAAGAAAAGAGGGGAAAAAAAGGATATATGACCCATTCCCTTCACTTTCTAACTCTCGGGGGACTATAAATTGTAAACTTCAAAGCATTATTTTACATTAAAATCAATAAAAAGATTCAGGCAAAATGTTTTTCAAAGAATCTGGTTAAGATTTAAAAAGGTCACTTGATAATGTATTATCATGAACAAAGCTTGGCGTAAGATTAAAAAAGCTTCCAATTTAAGTTACTGACTGAAGGTGTGCACATTGGGGAGAGTCCAGGAGATGCCATCTATAAGGACAAGTCACGAGGAACTTGCTTCTCATAACGCTGGCAAAATAAGAGCTACGACTAGTTAAAAAATAAGTTCCCCAAAGAGTTTTAAGTCCCTGGGTGAAGAGACACCAATATCTATTAAAGAAGGGCTGGCCAAGTTTTTATTACATTTGTACACTGTTTTGAACAATTTTCCAGAAGCCTAGAAACTAAGTTAATATTTAATAGCAAGCATGTCACTTGGTTGTGAGTCGCAGGTTCTTTTTACAATGAAGAGATCAGTCTTGTTGACTGCTGGGATAAACAGACTTCCACTTTGGACTAAAGTACTTGCTTTCCTGTAGTAGGAATACAACATCAAGACAAATGACAGTTATTTGACTCTATGTTATTTTAAATTGTATACACTGTTTGAAGGCTTTGGAATGGCATACTGAAAAGGAAAAGCTCTTTTTGCTCAGCATAGCGTAACAATAAAAACAACGAAGAACACAAAATAATGTTCCTGTCCCAGATTTAATGCATGCAATGGTGTTTCATGAAGTCAAAACTCCACCTGGCTATTTCCAGACATTTGCATCCAATGTTTTGGCAAGTATATGTCTCCTAAATTTATGCAGGGTGTTTGCCAGAAGGGTGCTAAATCTTGTTTGAAGACTGCAAACCACTTCAACCAATAACTGTTAAAGTGATGCAAGCTGTGAGAAGGACAAAAAGTGTGGAGGGTAGAACGGCACAAAAATCAACAAAAACAACAACAACAAAATCCCTCCTCCACATGTATCCAGCAGATCAGTGGATTATATTTTTGTTCTCCTTGGAAAGAATATTAGAAAGGAAAGTGTGGTCTTACACAGGCCTCTAGTAACTACTGCATTGTTTAAAATTTCTCCTCGAACCGAGAAAGCTCTGTATTCATTTCATCTTTCTATTATGTTGCTTTCACAGTAACTTTTAATACCGTCCTTTTCCTGTTGTTTGCAGGTCTAGGAAGGAAAAGCATTACTCCAAGCTTCCGATAAGCTTCAAAATGACCAGTCATGTACAGTTGCCTGACTTGAGCTATTCCCTTGCTGCTCAGCAGCAAATCTTTGTGACGGATCCATACACTTGCTGCTGGAGACACCTGGCTACAGAAAACATGCAGTGCTGTGCATCCCCAGTGGTGAGACAACCGCCCCAGTTATTTCTGCCATGCTCAGTTCAGGTTTCACACTCTAAGCTTCCAGAGAAGAGTGAAAATAATGCCCGCAACGAAAAACGAGAGACCATTTTAAAGAGAAAGAGCGCTGAGGTAGAAGAATTATTTCCACACGTTCTGAAGACCAACACCGCTACGCAGTCATTTGTCACTCGATCTCTATTAATACGATTGTTTTGCCCATTAGATGCTCAGCGCAGTGAGAAAACGCGCCACACGCTCTTGCAGCGCTCCTGTAGGGACACTGGTCAGAATGGCCAGGACCACTGAGCGCATCATTGTAGATCAGCTAGCAGAAGAAACTGCGTTTTTGATTCCCATACCTCTTTCGATCATGCTGATAGGAGGAAAGTAAGGATCAGCTGAGATGATCCATTATTCTCTGTGATCCTGAGGTTTGCTGTGCCTGTGTGAGCTGGACCACTATGAGCAGGTTAGCAGGACAGGTACAAGGTCTGACAACAAGCAGCTTCACCTCCTGCTTCACCCAGAGACTCAGTGAATGCCAGCTCTATAGAGTATGCTTGAATACGCTTGTAAAGCAACCATGTCTTGTGGTTTAAATCTGATGCTATCATTACTGCTAATCAAGGAGTATATGCCTGAGTGAGGTGGGGAGGAGTCACAAGCAATGACAAACTCATGACTGCTCAGACATCTGATACCCCTTTGTGCTTGGGCTAGCTTGGCCCAAGCTCGGCCAGCAAGCCTTGGGCTAGCTGCCCTCTGAAATTTCACCTCATAACAGCTTAAGCTTGTTAAAAAGTTTTTCTGGGTCCCCCTCCCTGCCCAGGTGGGTTTATCCATACATTCACCCCAATGAGCCAGAAAGACCTTTAGTCAATTAATAGAAGAGCTTATTCACATCAGTAGACTTTAAATTCATGCATAAATCAGTTCTGAGCAGTGAGTATAAGTAAGTCAATCACTGAATCTCCGAATGTCACAGACTCATTTATTACGGCCAGAAATACTGTTTACTGAATTCAGCTTTATCCCATATGGTACTCACAAAATAACTGCAGCTCTATGAAAATCTTGTTACTTAACTTAGTGAGAGAGAAACCCAAGATTAAGAGAAATTGCAGGAGAAAAAGGAAATTTGGTTTCAGTGAAAAAGATGTTAGAAGAAGTCTTCAATATTACCTGAAAGCAGTTAAGTATTCTGTATCTCCCATCGGTGGGTCAAGGCCACCAGTAAAGGCCATGTTAACATTGAAGCCAACTCCTGCTCCTGTGCCAACCTGAAAAAGGGAGACAGTACTTTCAGTTGTGCATATGGAAACTGCTAATTCCGGCAATGCATCTTTGCTGTCTTTCTATTCATCCAGCTGACCCTGGATTTTGATTCAGTAACTTGGTGGGGTAATTTTTCCCTCCAGAGTACTTCAGGTCCCAAAGTGAGAGTAAAATTAAAGCTCCTATATGCTCTAAACTTGATGGGAGCTGTGGATAGTCTGCATTTGCTAGCTGCCTGAGAGAGAGAGAATAAAAAAAAAACCACTATTAATGTGGATCCTTTCTCTTTTGTACAACATGGCATTTCACATGCTACCTCATCAAATTAATTCCTTTCCAGCTTTATTCTGAAGAGTATTTGTGTTTTATATGTATCCTACTTCCCATTGGGTGAAACAAATCCCAGAATTTTAATCAGAGTGAGCACCCCCTCTGCCGGACAAAAGTATTATGCACAAAAATCAGATTTTTGCTGACCAAGGAGGCATGTAGGTGGTGAATGCTGATACATTCCAACTTGTGCATGTTAGCATCAAGCGCAAACAGCACAAATTCTTTGTTTTTTTCAGCCAGGAACAGTACATACCCTCTAAAAATTACTAAAAATGGTAAATACTGTGGGGATAATATAGTCCAGTATTTCCTTACAATGCTAGATATTTTGTAAACCCAGTATTAATTTCAAGGGTCAGCAAAAAAAGTGGATCTCGGAGAAGTCTAAGAGCTCACATCCTTTGTATATCCTAAAGCAGAGCTTAAGCCCACTGCAAAGAGCCGCTGTTCATTTATTACCACAGTAGTGCATAAACAGGGTAATGAAGGAGTATCACATTACGTTTAAGTTTCTTTAAAAACCCAAATGGAAACATCGATGTTTGCTGAATAGGAAAATGCAAAATTCATAGGGTACGAATTCTAAGGCTTTTCAGATTTAATCTAGAGCGTCTCAGAGTAAATAAAGCTCAGCATTTCACAATATCCCTCTGATAAACCACATCTGAAAGATGATAACTGAATATCTATTTGGAAAGAACCACTTCTAATTCAAATTTAAGTCAAAGCTACAGTTGAAATAAAGTGCTACCTATCATGGAAGATTTTATTGATTATATGATTCAAGTGCCAGTCGTTTCTGTGCTCCATACTTGTAGCATCCTCAATTTTATTTCCTCACGCCACTAGCCTGGCAGAACTCATTCACCCACTCCCATGAAGAAGGAGCAGACTGAAAGAACGGTCCCCACGTGTGCTGAGTTCACAGAAAAGGTTTTCTGTGAGGCCACTATCGTATACCAAACAGCACCGATTTTAACAAGGTCGGCTCACAGCATGGCTGGAAATGAGCCACTATAGGGTCCTGGGTAAGGAATGACCACAAACTTCTTTATTATCTCTGCTTTATTAGGGCAAATTAGTGGGATGGCTTATTTAAAGCAGAGAACGCTTTCCATGCTAATTATGTTTTCTTAGTAAAGAATCCACGAGCCAGAAGGGAGTGCCTTGCTAACAGTACGAACAAAGGCTTGTCCATCAAACGAAGGAAAGGAGAAATAGGCCAAGGTATACTTTCAAATGACAGCATTAAACTCACTCTGGAATGATAGGTTATTGGCTGCCAACCTAGGACAAAAGAAAGGGCAGGACTAAAGTAGAAGTGTCCATCTGAAGGCCCACGGAGAAAAAATGCTTCCAGTGTAACATGCACAGCCTTTCTTTCTGTAGCAGGCTCCAAGGCAACCACCCGTAACTGTTGGGATTTGTCCCACGGCATGAATGACTCTATCTAAAAGTCTACTTTCCAGACTGCTAAATCTGAACGCAGCACTTGCTGTAAGCAATACTCTGGCAGGGAGAAAGGAGGAGGTGATGAGCTCCAAGACCACGTTAGGAAAACCAAGCGATACAGTACAGAGCTGGTGGTACAGTCACAGGCAACCTGTTCCTCTCTCATCTCACAAAACGCTTATTTCCCGCTCTGGCGAAGTTCAAGTCCTGTTCTTCAGGGAAGAAAATGCTGTCTGGGACAGCTGGCAAAGGAGTCCCTTGGAACAGGTTGTCCCATGAGGGCTTGAGAGTCTAACTACATGAATACATTTTTTGATCATTCGCCAAGGGATTTTCCTTTCCTGCTGGCTTGCAGCAGCAGGACACAATGCTGTTAGGACTTGGACAGGAACTCACAGGAACACTTAAAACTGCATGACGGGCTCCAGGAGAGGCACAAGCATGGGGATGGCGGCACAAGCATCTCTGCAGCCTTGCTCAGCAGAGGCTCGCAAGATCTTTTGGCCACCTTGCTCACTAACAAAAACAGTTCCTATCAGACATGGCAACACATTGTGAAGGTAGATGCTATCTCAATCCATGTTCTTACCTCATCAGGAGCACCACTGCCTGGGAAGAAGTTCCCATCATCATAGCGATGTAGCGAAATATAAAGAACATTAGGATCATTGTAGAAAGCTTGCTGAGTACCATTTCCGTGGTGTACATCCTTCAGGGACAGAGATTGCATCATATGAGGAAGGTTAGTATCTTAGTAACAACGCAGATTAAAGCCATCAGCTTGGGATTTGGAGGTGTTTGCCTTGTGTTTTGTTTTCTGGGCTTCTCTGATCTCACTGAAGCAGTTTATTGCAAATGAGAATAATCTACATTGAGCGGCTGGCTTCATGTTATACTTTCCGTTTAACAAAGCAGGATAAATAGGAGTAAACACAAACTCAAATATATAGCAAAACTGAAGATAAGATTAATTTTCTTGGAGAGAATTGGACTGATACACAACCTTGCAGGACAAGGGGAAAGAAGGCCTATATCAGTTCCCCAGTTTTATGTTTTTAATCAGTATGTAGGGTGAAAACTAAAGCAAGTCTCAGTAAATTTCTCAGGTTGGGCCCATCTGGGTTAAACACCACAAATTCACAGCCCAGATCCTCTACTGCATTTCTACTTGGTGCACAAATGCATCATGGGGGATGGGTATGTAAAATGCTCCTTCTTTCCAACATGAAAAAGTGTCAGTGGGAAGCAAGAAAAACAATGTCCATCTACTAAGTCAAAAGGAAAAATACTTCCATTTCAACTCTCCTGTCCATGGAAGATTTGTGGCAATCTAACCAAAACTTGTAGCTGATACCCAGGCACTTAAATGCATTCACAGTCAGTTTTTTTCCCCTAATCTATACATCATAATAGCAAAAATTCAAATAAGGTCTACTGCAACTTAAATGCACTGTATGCAGAATATTTCACTATCTTTGCCCACATTACAGATGACATTTGACTGCCTGACCAAACACAGAGAAGCTGCATTGGCCTAGTGGCAGGTCACTGAGACCATCTAGACGGATGGCCAAGCCATGCCAGACAGCTTGTCCCTTTCAATAATCAGTCATCACGTCTTGAAAGAACAGCTGGGATTGATAATAATGATTAAGCCCAACAACCTTGAGAAAAAAAGAGCACAGCTGTCAGAATTATCCATCCTTGCAACTGTGTTATGGTCTTGCTATAGAAGGCAACTAGTTATTCAGGATTGCACAGATTTGGTGGGAGTGGGGAAGTAAGAGTGCAATTAAAATCCTAATTTTGTTCTGAAACCTATGCACTCTTTCAGAGATCTTTTATTAAAAAATAAAAACAAATGCATTTTGGCTTACCAACCACAGACAACATTTTTTTCCCTCAATTTTAAAAGCCTAGGCTGCCTTTGCAAGAAAAATGACAAAAATAAATCCTCCCCTAAAACAAAGAAAAACTTCCATTCGATCTCTTCATGGGTAAGAATCTATGTTACTCACCCAGTCCACTATAAGAATTTTGCTAACATTCAGTCTTTGCTGGAGCAGCTTGGCTGCAATTGCCACGGAGTTAAAGTAGCAGAAACCCCTGGAGGTGATGGGAGGGAGGGAAAAAAGAGTGAGGAAAAAAAAAGAGGTGTTAATTATAGGTTTGCCTTGGTCCCAATACATCTATCATCAGATATAACACAGTAGGAAGAGATTTCCACTGCTTTTACTCTTCTTTCCTCCCTAAAAACACATGCGTGCTCAATTAGGAGCACAAAATAGCCATCCGGCAGCAGGTGCCTTGCGATCTCTCAAGAGAAGGGGAAGGCTTTGATCAGCTTGCTTCAATGGCTTTCCAAACCCCTCTGCAGTGCTGCTCCACGCAAACTGCTCCCCAGTGCTCCTATATGGGCAAAGGGAACAGGGTTGAAGGGGAAAGAATGCAGAAAGAGGAGAAAGAAGGGAAAGGACCGGCAGTTGAAGCGATGCGTGGCCACGCACATCATGGGAAAAGGAGCAGTCTGCCTCAGAGAGGCCCTGAAACAGTGTTCCAAGGGGAATCCAGCAAAAAAAATTGAGATCTGGGACCAAAGCACCCCAGGCTCCCCGAATTAGTCACAAAGCCAAGGACGTGGAACTTTAAGTCACATCCAGAAGCCCAGTATGATCCAGTCGCCAAAACCCTACTACAAACTCAGCTCTACTAAACTCGTGTAACATGCCTGACTTCAGCTTTCTTTTCGTGAAGTCATCACACTCCAACACTCTCCTAATTCCATGTTTTAACCCCAGGATACACAGTTATGTTTGATATGCTACTATCAGTTGCAGATCCTTGCTCTCCTCACATTAGGAGAAACATTAATATTTTAAGTTAAGACAATTCACAAGAGTAAATAAGATTACAAATGCTTTGTCAAGGCACAATTTTAATGCTGTCCTTACCAAAATATATACCTATATCAAAACCAAAGCAGGATCTTTCCTTCTTCTAGAGGATTACTAGGAGCTTTGGAATCTAATACTCAACTATGTAGCAATCCCAAGAAATCATAACACTAATATATGCAATAATAAACTAACAAACTCCTTTTCTAATTTATATCTGTAGATCACATAATAGATAGACATTGAAGCAAGCTGATCAAAGCACATAGGCATACTTACATGGGTGTGCTTTCTTCTGCATGGTGACCTGGAGGTCGAACAACAGCAAATCCATTCTACACACAAAAATAAGAGAAGGAAGAAATGAGAAGGAAAGGAACATTTATTTCACTGAGATGCATGCAGATTTGCAGCCAGAACTGCTATTTCTGCTTTGGAATTATGTAGTTGCTCTTGATAGTTTTTCTCACAAGACCAATGTAGCACATGATGCTTTTTTTTTTTTTTTTTTTTTGGGGGGGGGGGGGTGGATCTACATGAATTTTATGGAGACTGGTTAGTATTTCCTACCATTCAGGAAAAAGAAAACTTCTGAATGAGGTAATTTAAACAGCAAATTAGCTGAAGTCAACAGCAAGACCCTCAGGTATCACTGGAATAATGATTTCACTTGTTGCTCTGGTTTCTTTCTTCTTTTTGATCAGTTTGTAAGAACATTCATCAAGAGTCTGCTGTTTACTTGCTGCTACCCTCAAAGATTTTTATGACTAGAGCCAGGTGGTGCCATTAAAATAAAGCTAACTGGACCTCCTGCATAACACAGCCATGAACTGAGTTCTGCTGATTCCTGTACAGAGCCAGTATCAAAGCCAAGTGTTATTATTGTACCAACCTTCAATTCTCCGGTGGCTACTTTAAAAACAAGTTCGATGACACAGCCCACAGCCAGGCGAGCAGCACCAGATGAGTGAACTTCATTCCAAATTGTGTCGCTGTCAACCTAATCGAGACACACAGAAACCACTTTCAGGAACAATAAGACTAACAGAGGAAACAGGGACTCCCTGTTTTGCAGAGCGATCGTTCAAATGTGTAAAATGCACATATTTGCAGAACTGATTGTAGCAATGCCAGGCGTGGGAGTCACTCTCATCAGAAGGGTGAGCATGCTAGAGTGCAGCAGTGGCCAACAGGGCTCTGCCTCCACACATGAAGGAAGCTGCAAACCACAATAGTGACAACTAATGACAGAGCTACTGAGGGTCTGTCCCAACAAAAGGCACTAAAGAGATGACAATTTTCAATAGCTCTGTGGTGCTGCAGGGTCAAAGCTGTAATACAGATGTGAATTCGGTATCTCAAGCACTGCAAATTTTCAATTTTCTCCTACCAATATTCTTCTAAGAGCACAGGATTTCTCTTTAACTGCTGGAGTAAATGGATGAAATAAAAAAAGTTTTTAAAAAATAAAACAATCCTATTAAAAATGAGAATATAATGAAGAAGGATGTTAAACAATGTACGTTTAAAAAACGCCTGCCCAACTTACTCCTGCCAGATTTATGTTGACATAAACTTCCCTGGAGAATCGTAAGATAAATTCTGTCTCATTAAAGCTAACAACAGACCTTCACCATCTAGGTGCTAACTACAGACATTTACTTAAATGCCAAATATTTGACAGGACCAGGATCACTTTGCCTTAGAAAACATGCAAACAGACAAAAGGCAAGAAAAGGAAAGACATTTTTGAGATAGTCTTTGCTTCGTTATTATATGAGATCACGTTCTAATTTAAACAAAAAGTAAGAACTGTTGGCTTTTACCACATTAATCTCGACAACTATGCAAAGGCAAGATTAGTTTGCAGACACATGACAAAATGCCTGTTCAATTTTTACTACAATTCTGTTGGAAACTGCAAAAGAAGGTGCGAGGGTTGGGGGGATTCCTGGGGGACTGTTTCTAGGCTGACTCGCTGCTGGGAAAGAGCTGCTTGGATCTCCTTTAAAGCACCCCAATCTGTTTGCATGCCAGCATGAAAGGAAAGCCTTCTTGTCTTGTCACAGCCTTTGCAAAATCCAGACTACTGGAACTGTCCCATGTCAGGACAGTTTGGCTGCCCGGGAACATCGCAGGGTAAGTGTAATATTGTTCAGTATGCAGGATCACCAGCTATTTTTCAAGAAGTACTCCACCTTGAGCGTATTTGTGGAAACAATGGCAAAGCAGGAATGAAAGAAAAAGATTGTCTCACATGGCATCCAGTTTGCTTGCTGAACTGTAGGGAGACACAAGCAGCCCAACACGAGATTGATCCACCTTATTCATGGCTGCATTAAAGTCAGTGGAGATAATTCCAGGCCTGTTATCAGTGACAACTTCTGGCAACATCTGTCATGAGGATGGTTTTGAAGTCAAAAGTAAACCAAGAAAGCTTCATGAGAATACCAAAGAAGGCACCTCTATAGTGTCAGTGTAATACTGCCAGTACATTCACTGTCTCAGGCTCTGGGGAAAGTCACTTCATTGGTAAAAAAAAAAAAAAAAAAAAAAAAAAAAAAAAAAAAAAAAGCCTACATTAACTGTTCTTGGTACAGGGGCTCTCCTAGGTGCCTGTCAATTTGGACAGTAACATGGGAACAGAAATATCATGATAGATATTAAGAGATGGTGAAGTTACTTTGCAGTTCAGGTGTTATGACAGTGCTTGGGAAATGCATCAGTCTTCATTCCCAGATCCTCTTCATCAAAGTTTTTGAGAGTGCAAGATGTATGTATTTTTAACAGCTGGGAACATTTATTTCCTTTTTTGCTATGGAGCTGACTGCCTGACTTTCTGTAGGATTTAGTCCTGCTCTTGTCGTTTCTGGTAAGGATAAAATTCACAGGATCTGCAGGACTATCTGCTGCCTAACTTCTACAAAGTGAGGGCCACACAGTGGTGGCTCACATTTTTGTCACCTGAAGGCTTCACTGAAGTGAGATACAGCTGTACCATGTGATCTGGACCGAGCAAATTTATTCAGAGAGTCTTTCTTGCTCTTGAAAGAAAATGTTTCAGGACACCTGCAGCCAAGAGATTCCCCCTCTCTCTTTGTCTTACTACACCAAGTATCAGGTCTGCAAAATTGCAGACCACTGCCTTTATTCATTATAAGTTATCAGAGAAACAGAAATACGCACACACAAAGAAAGAGAAATTCAGATGTCATAGGCATGTCTTTATTCAAAACCAGGTAGGTCCAACAGGACCCTAAGACCTCCTTAGACTTTTGCTTCTGCTAGCTTTTCCCATAAGGCATGCAAGAGTCACCAAGCTTCTTAGTCAAATACTGTTAAGTTCAGGCCCTTTGATGCCTGAAAAAGCCAGGTTCACATTGGCAGCATTTCAAGAGAATGAGGAAGGCAAGACAGAGTGGTTTTGAAGAGTTATTATTTCCGCAGAAAGAAATTAAGTACCTAGAAAAGAATTCTACCTGTAGTTTGGGAGCCAATTGCAAGGACTCTGCCACACCCTCCACATTTTGCTACCCAACAAGGGGAAGATTTGGTCAAGAGATGTCTGTTCCCATCCACAAGTTCTCCACAGCTCCACCCTGTCCACAAACACCTCCAAGATAAGGATTTAACACCCAGCCACTTTGCTCAGAACGGATGTCTGGAGACTGCTGGGCCGTAATCCAAGGCAGCACTTCATCATCTGTTTCACTGTAAGTGTTTGAACAGTCCTACTGAAGTCATCAGTGCTTCGCAGTACAGGGGCGTAGACTTTGCCATGGTGGAAAATGTTATTAATGTGGCCCTGAGCTGGACTGCTCTCTGTCTCTGAAGCTGCTGCTGCTTGGTGCATGGGCTGCTGTTGACTCCTCCATCATTCTTGAATTCTGAGGTTCATTACAGAGGAGACATTACTTGGCTCTCCCTGCTTATGATTTCTTTGATGTAGCTGCCATCATAGTAATTGTTGCTGGGATAGCACATCAGCCTTCCCATCTGGAAGGACTTTACAGAGAGAGAGGAAGTATATTTCTTGCCTTTTTTTTTGATCCACCAGTGTGTATTTCTCTCTTTCTCTCTTGAATTGGATGATACAACTGTGTCAGAGACATCAAGTCCTCCACATCTGTTGGGTTAGGAGTAGTTGTCTTGGTCAGCGCACCTGTCTTCTTGAAAATAGTAATAGTGGTTTGTTCATTCCAATAAAGGAGCTGCTGCTTCTGTTACATGAGCTCTTAGGAGAGCTGAGGAACTCCAGAAGCGGGGAGAGGGAATTCAAAGCTTGTGACCTGCTGCACAGTCTTAACCTCTACAACATATATAATTATTACAAAACGATGAGGGAATGCAGGAAAGGAAGGGTCAGCAGTTTGACACATGCTCTTTTCTAGGAAGAATGCCTGAGATGTTTTAGGATGAGATCTGAAAGAGTTTCTCTCCTTCCTTATAAACTTTAAGTCTTTATTAATGTAAACAATGAGGTTCCTATTAGCACTATATACTGTACTACATAAAAATGCAGAACAATTTCAAATTGTAGTGAAGTGGATCTTATAAACGGTTTCATTATCCTAATCTTTTCTTCAGTTAGAAAGCTATCCAGATAGTCATTTAAAAATAGGGACCAGTAGAGACATTTTCACACAGCAGTTCCAGACTCTACAAAGCAAAGGAGAACAAAAGATTTCTGCTTTTCTCTCCTCATTATGCTTAGAGTTAGCAGCACATGCCATCCATGCTGCCAGAGAATTATCTCTATCTAAGTGCATCTCCTAGCACTCTAAAGCACTGATTAAATAACCACATTTTGTTCTTCTAAGACTTTCTAATCAGTTTCTTCTCATTTGCATTCCATGGTAGCCCTTTTTTTCACACAGAATCACAGAATGGGTAAGGTTGGCAGGGCCTTCTGGAGATCGACTAGTGCACCTAGAGCATGTTAGACAGGGTCGCAGCCACGCAGGCCCTGAATATCTCCAGAGAAGGAGACTCCACAACCTCTCTGGGCAACCTGTGCCAGTGCTCTGTCACTCTCACAGGAAATAAATTCCTTCTCACATTCGGGCGGCACTTCCTGTGGTTCAGTTTGTGCCCGTTGCCTCTAGTCCTTTGGCATGGCACTACTGAAAAGAGTTTGGCCCCATCCCCTTGACACCCTCCCTTCAGATACTTAAGACACATTGATAAGGTTCCCCTCTCAGTCTTCTCTCCTCCAGGCTAAACAAGCCCAGCTCTCGCAGCTGTTCCTCATAGGGCGGATGCTCCAGTCCTCTGAAGCACTTTTGTCATCTCTACTCTATGCTGCATGCTGCACACCGGCACAGGTAAAAAATTTTTTTACATACACTCCTCAAGACTTTACAAGGTAAAAAAAGAACACCTTATTCCACAAAAGAAAAAAAATACTAATGCCTGTATCTGCTGAATGTGCATAGATAAAATATACATGAAAGAAAACAAAAACGTTAGAAAATATTCAACATTATAATATCAGATCTTTGAACTTTTTGAAGTATTAATATGTAAGTATGCTTGTATTATTTTGCAGAATTTCCAAGTTCAAAATCTTTTCTCCAAAACCTACTTCTAGTTATCCAGTATTATGTAATGCTCTGGTACATGTAAGTAATATATTAAGAAAAGAGTGTGTATTATAGAGAAGTAAAGGTAATGTCTCTAAGCAAACATACTGCACTTGCAGATGTTGCTAAAGTAAAATCAGCAGGAACAGATTACTGTTGTTTAAATCAGAGTCCACATCTGTTGATATAAGTGCTTCTGTGCTTTTTTTTGTTCCTGCTAAGATCAGAGTAATCACAGATGGGAAAGGGGTTGTTAGTGCCGGTTACAACAATGTGAAGGGTTCCTCTTATAAAACAAATGAATAAGGGAAAATTCGTAAGAGTTTCCAAACACTGGGGAGCCAATTTATCCTTATCCCATTGATTTTGAGACACTGTGACCTAGTTTTTAAACAGTAAGACTGAAAAGGTTCATGCAACAGATTTGCATTTAACTTCTTCCTTTCTTTTACTTCCTTTGTCACATTCTCTATTAAGAAGAACTCATGAAAATTCATATATTCCCCCAAACATTTAAAACAGAATGGGAACATTCCTGATATGTTGCCTCACTTCCACTGAGGGCAACTGAGAAGGCAATGCTGCTAAGCAAGGTGCCTGAGTTTGACCACAAGCGCTGGTGAATAAACTGCAATCCTAACAGGACAGTGAAAAGGAAAAGCAATGTTCTGTCATGTCACCAGGGGGATAGCTATGTAGATAATGTGATGTGAGTAAGTTACAGAGGAGAAAACAGAGAAGGAGAAAAATTTTAGCTGTAGCCACATCTCTTTGGACAGCAGAAAACTCATTCCCAATTCCTACAAACAACTACAAACTTCAGGCATACAAACTTATCCTCAGGAACTTGCTCATCATATTCTCCTGCCTCTACTGGTCCTATTATCCAAGGTGCTAGCTCAAGGATAGGAATGCAGCTAGTAAGGTAGGAGAGAGATTTATGGCTTTCAGAGATTTGGGACTTCTAGTATATGACAAAAATAAGACTAAGATAACTGGGAATAAAATGGAAGAGAAAGAAGCAGTAGAGACTACACCTTTCCTGTCTGAAGCTTATTGATACTGTTGAAGGTGGCGTCAGGTCAGACACTGAGGTCAACCTGGTGTGGTGTAACAATAACTATTTCAATAGCGAGAACTGTAAAAATCACAAATATATAGCTAACAGCCAAGCTGTCTTACAACCCCCCTTTTCAATCTATGAGCCTCAGGTCACTGTTAGGACATGTACTTAGGAGACAGTCCGGTGGTGTATCATTTTTTCCTCAGGGAAATACAATTCTCTGACCCAATCAGGCTTCCTTTAAGGTATTTTCTTCAGCAAGAAAATATGTACCATAAAGCACTAATTGAGAGAGAACACCTCTGAGCCTTCCAGACCACTGGAGGGAAGTTTCTGACTTCCATCTCTGATGAACAGACCATGCCCTAACTCTTCCTTTCAGAGCCAAGTGTTTGGTCTGAGGTGTAACTTCAGAGGAGAAAGTCCTCTGTGGTTCGATTGCCTCCTTGCAATCAAGCCCATATTCTGGTTTGACACTAGCCAGCAGCAGATACTCAGGGAAAGTGTAAGAGCAGGGCAAACAGCCATGTGTTGATAGCTCATTCGTTCAGCTTCTAGCAGTCCCCACTATAGAGGTGTCCTGAGATACAGAACGCATCTTTATACTTGTGCTTAACAGCTCTTCATGGGCTTTCCCCACCACGAATACACCTAAATTGCCTTTTAAACCCATTTATTCTTTCAACCTCCGTAGCATCCCCTGTGGAAGAAAGTTCTATTGTTTAACTGTGTGCAGAGAAAGAACTTTGTTTTAAATTTGCTATCCCATAATTTCAATTGAGGCTCTCAGCTCTTGAATTCTAACAAAGAGTAATCACTCTGCTTTCACCTACTCCAGGCCTCTCCCTGCACCTGCCCACATGCATTATTTTGCATCCATCAACACTGAGTTTCATAAGCTACTTTACTGCTCAATTTTTTGTTATCAGGAGACCATCTTTATTTCTCTGCAGTCAGTTTTCATTGTGATGACTGTGAATAAATGCAATACCATCAGCAGAGCACATCTGATAACCAACTATCCCCTCATCTGCAGCATTTCAACAAAAAACAAAGATTTCTGTGGGACTGAAACTCTGACTTTTGTTTCCCATATTCTAATCAGCAGTGAACTCAGAAGAGGACTGGTCCCCCCTTACTCTACAGCAGGTTGACTCAAGTTCTCTGGGTAAAACATTCCTTATGAAGCAACTGGCCAGCTGCAAAACTGTCTAGTATCTTGGTGAGTTGAATTTAAAGACCAACAAGACTTCCACTAAAGTGCACTTATCTTGAGGTGACAAAAGCAGAGAACCATGCAGAAATATTCCATGTTGAAATTCTTCTCCAAAACTGGGCATGGATACCTAGGCAGGGATCTAGCTTGCTTCTCCAGGAAATGACTTTTTACAGGTGTTCAGCTGACTGTGTCCATCTCCCATAGGCATGTGGTCACTCCATCAGCTGCTCTACCATCCCAAAGACAACATACAAAATGGAAACAAGGCTTGATCTCACCAGCACACTAAGGGCTGTGTAGCTATATCATTCTTAGTGGTTCACCTCCCACATTCAGGAGGAAGGACACAAGACAGCACACTACAAACGTCGGCCTTAGGCAGTCAAGCAGTTGCCCACCATGCCCTCTCATCATCATGTGCACCTGATTTTCCTTTATTATCAGAAAAACACCAATGGAACTAGTACAAAGTGACTTGAGCGCCTTAAGCTAGCATAACCTTCTCAACTTGCAAGAAAACGTTGCAAAAAAGCCTGATTGCTGGAAGCTTAAAGTTCTTTTGAATCAAAGGTGAGTCATGTTCTGCTTACCTGGTGATCTTGAACAAGAGAGAGTCCAGATACAACTCCAAAGCTTTTCATTAGTCAGAAATGCCATCTAGCTACCTACATAATAGTCTGTTAAGCAACAGCAGGAAAAAAAAAACAGTAAAACTTCCTCTAAGCCCTCTTGCTAGAACAATTTAAAATGATTAGTTTGCACCATAACAACCAGCATTCAATAAACTAGCAGTCTTCACCAGATGAACTTCTCAGAATTTTATCACGCTTTCAAATTCCTATTCGCTAACAGTCTTCATAGCTGATATTTTAGCCTAGCTCCTGATTTTATTAAAAGTTTCTCTTATAATGTTACACTCATCTTAAAAGTATCTTGTCATCCTCTTTGGCACAGAAAATAGGTTTTTTTCATCTGCTACTGAAAGGCAGGCTTTGTGGCCTCAGCTAAAACATCACTACGGGGCATCTTGCAACACTTTCTCACAGTAAATCAACTCTGGGACAAACTGTTTCATAGAACCAGCACGTCAACAAAGGCTACAGTCTTCCCCGTATTTCTTCAGTAAAAATACAGCATTGCATAGCCAACTTTCTTTACAAATCTTGCACTTCCAAAGCCAGTAGGAAACAGGCTTGAAAGTACCTTGTAAGATGACTGCATGTACTGTCCCCTCCAAAGGAGATGGCCTACACTTAAATCCACCTGCACTACACAGAAGTGCAAAACACTCCCTCTTTAATATGCTGCCACCAGTCATTCTCCACCACGCACTCATTTTCTCTACAAATACACAGCTGCTGTGTATATAATCATAAGAAACGCATGCCAAACGCAAGGAACATATTTTTCTCTATCAGATAGGAAAGCAGTCGAACTACATAAATAACAGGCATTGTATTCCAATGTAAATGGGAAAGCAAAACAAAACAAAAAACGCCCCAAAATTCATGTTTATGAAAAATCTGACTATCATATTGTTGATTACTAGGCAAATGCCACTTTTCAAAAGCTTTTCCACTACAACATGGAAATATCCATTGAAATTACTAAAACACTGTAGAAACGTTAGCAAATGCTTTAATATTTTAAGGTTACACAGAGATAACTGACCATAAACTAACCAACTGCAAACACTATCTTCAGAATGTTACCGGCATATCAATAATACCAGCACTGTGTGTTTCCTGCCTTGATTTCGGATTTAATGCAAGACTTCCAGGACTGCACTAGGCTCAGGCACTCTCTCTACTTGTTACCATTCAGTCCTCACTTGCAAATGGTAATTTTTGCTTTGAATGGCATGCCTGTCTGCAGGGCAGAGTAAATCCAAACCTTTTAAACTCTAGCCAAAAATTTGCCATGAATTAGGAGACTGCAGCATATTTACAATACAAAATAAAATATCTCTATGAGTGCTCAGTGGTGGTGGTATGAATAAATGCCGATTATTCTTTTTCTGACGGGATAATTTTCAAAGTAGCGATTTTGCAAAGACTCAGGAAGAAAACAATTTTGCTTCATTTCCATAACAGAATCCAGACCTCTCAATTCAACCTCACGAGCTACAATTATGCATAAGAACTACCACTGTGAATTTTCAAACACAATGCCTTTTATTGTCTCTTCTCATTCTTTTCCCTTCCTGATCTCCGAGATTTTCTGTAGTGTCACCCTATGCACAAGTTTTACAGCAGAAAAGTCTGACTTGAAAGGAAAACTTTCAAGCTTTCAGGCTTCAAAATAAACCTCAAACTTTCAACATAAAATATTTGAACATGTTTTCCCCCCCCCCAATCTTCTGAGAACAAACAAACAAGAAAGCTTGTCTTTTTGTTACCAGAGAATCTTGACAGATGAAAACTAATGTTCAGCTTTTACATGATGGATGGACAGGTATTTCAGCCATCTCTCTCAGAATTCATGTGCAATTGCCTCGAGCCCCAAAAATGAAAGGTAACAAATACTGAAGACTGCAATTCCCTTGTGCTGCGTAACCCCTGGGACATTTTGCTCTAGGACAATAATATAGCACGGACACAAATACAATAACCTACTGTTTACAGGAACTTCCCAAATATTATGCTGCAATATCCCTATTTTATTAATGCATTTTCCACCTGTAGCAGGCAACTCTAAAGTACAGAAACTGAAGATGAAACACCTACACAGCATGAGCAACATGAAAAGCACATCTTGCTTTTTGTGCAGTTGCAGTGCTTTTTTGTCTTCAGTAGTTGCTTTAAAACGCAGTAATCTCCAAGCCATTAAACATCACTGCCTGGGAAATGAGTTTTCACATCCCAAAAACCAGAGACAAAACATGCCTCTGGATGTCGCACACATTTCAGGACTCCAAACCAGTTTAAAAACTTCACATTGCTTTTGAAGAAATGCACGTGAGGCTGTCACTGCAACCCCGCACCCCAGACAGACCATGTTTATGGGTAACATCTGGTGGCAATTATCCGCTTGATGGAATGCAAAGCAACGATTTTTGTTAGCAATGGGACTTGGAGAACAAACAGGACATTATTTACACATTAAAGCAACTACTCACCCCGACACCACCACAAGGAAGCCTGACAAACATTGACGTTAGAGAACCTGCAGGAAGAAAAGAGAAACAACAACAAAAAAATATTAAGTCCTCAAAAAGTCAAATTTCACCAAGTTTGGGTCCAATTTTATGGCAATGCTGAACTTTCATTCAACACAGTTATGGACTTTGGTTTCATTATAACATTCAAAAAACACACAGATAACCTAGTTATACTTCAATGAATACATAACATACACACTCACACTTGTTCAAAAGCCTTTCACAGCACAAAAGCCTTCCATAAATCCCACTTCTTGAAAGGTTTGTGTGTGTTCTGCATTTCAGGCAACCAAGCTGAACTCTAAATGATTGAGATGCTACCCATAACTGCTAAGTATGTCTTCTAAGATTAACATTTTAACCACTTTCAACTGAAGGAGGATTGGAAATCATAAAAAGGAAAAACATCCTAATTATCCGTCATCTACAGATTTACTAGAGGGTTTTGGAGCACATCAGCTTCATAGAAGAGGAAAACATTAAAAAATAAACCAGTGGCAAGCAAACAGAACAAGTGTTATGACTGAAAGAGCAAAACCAACATTAAGAATTTGAGGAAGAATGGCAAAAATATCTTCAGGTCTAATTTAGTAACTGGTAAGAACAGTAACATCAATTTCTCTGCCCTTACATCAGCAATATTATCATGTGGTCAAAATTCTACAGGGTTGTATACTGGTGTCAGATGCGTCGCCAACACATACATTATCCCTTCAACTCAAAGCACAGCTAATGCCTCTGTATTATTAATCTGAGTGCACAGCCAGATTCATTCTTTGATTGTATGCATAGGAAAATTCTCAGATCACCCTGCCTTAGACCTCCTGCCACATCTTTCGCTCCTAATCCATCTATTATTTAAATATTTATCTTTCTGACAACAATTGGACGTAAATTAAAAGCAGCCTTATTTGTCTAAGTTTAAACTTGTTCAACAGGCTCCAATGCTTTACAACACCAAGTAAGGGATGGATTCTGATTTTGCACCTTGAGACTTTCAAGGGTTTCAGCAACACTTCAAGGAGTAGGGTTATGCAACCTGCGTGGAATGCTACTGTCTTTAAATCCATCTGATAAAAACATATGAAAGCAAAACTTCGTAATGCTCAGGCTCCTCTGGGAAAGGCAACTTCAATATCAATAGTGGACTTCTATCGCAGCAAGCAGCTTCTCTCACGTTAGAGAAGAATGGCACTCTTTGCAAAAAGACTTAGCCTCAAAAGCAACCCTCTACAGGACCAGAGGGAATATATAATATATTCTTCAGAATAACACGTACTTTGGAAGTATAAGCATTCAGCTGAGCCATGGTATCTGAATGAATCGACATCTGCTTATAGTTCTGAAACATCTGAGCTATTTACTTCCTTCCAGCTTCCTTTCCAAGACCTGCCTGATGAAGGGACATCCCGATTACCACTTACAGAAGCTTAAAAAGACATAATCCTTGTTTTCATTTCTCAGCTTTACAAACTCTTCCTTTTAGGTTGACATTTCTCACACTTTTTCTTGCTCCTAAATTTATTGAAAGAGAAGAGTTTATAGTGTCAGCCACTGCATTTCAGGTGGATGAATACTAAGACACTCAGGTCTGACAAACATACATTTGCGTATGTGAGCCTCAGACATCAAAGTTCCACAGGATTAGTCAGCTGACATATTTAAAAGAACCCCACAAAGCAGTTTTATACATTTTAAAACTTTTTAAACCCTCAGAATGAGCAGATGGTTGAAGAAGCGGTTGCTTACAGGCTCACTCACTCATCCACACAAATACTTAAATCCATTTGTTTTCTGGGAGGTTTTCCTAGCACATCAGTGGCACTCATCCTTGCTATGGTCCAGCACCTTGGAAACCATCAAGTTCAGAAAGCATGCTGTTTTTAGCAGGGCTTCCTGCCCTGCTTCCCAAAGACAACCTTTTACTTGGATGCTGCAGAAACATCCCGGATGAGCTCACACATCTTGGCATTTCAACAGGCCATTTGAAAGGCTGTGTTGTCCCTCTAGATCCATCTGTCAAGTTACTGACCTATTTTCTCTTGCTGGACAGGGTAAGGGGCAGCCATGCAAAATGGCGAAGCCATTTGCTCTTCTGCTAATTCTGCTGCTCACGGTGAGCATTCCTGCCAGTTTGCAGTGCATGCATAGTGTGGCAGCACTGCTGGGCAGTGGGAAGAGGTGACTGGTTGCTGTCAGGACAAACACAGTTACGTGAGTCGGGAGTGAGTCTCCCGCTGTAAGCAGCTCAAGCCTAAAAGGTGCCAAATGAGTTGAGGAAACAAGCTGTAAGCTCGGTTAAGAACTGTTGGAAAATGACGCCTGCTGGAGATCCCAGGGACGACTCCTCTTGTCTGCAGCTGCAGCCTTGAAAAGAAAATGTTAAAAAAGTAGTTTCCTGACAGCATTTTGGGCCATCACTGAAGCTCTGGCTGTAGTCTCAGCCTAGATCTAGTCTAACATCTGTGAATACATTCATCTTCAAACTGATCTGTCAGTAATATTGCTTCTCGACAACCTCACCTTCTTTACAAACTACATCTAACTAGGCAACTTTTTGTAATGGAATACCCTCATGTACTAGAGTTATCTCTTCACTAGAAGAATCAAGTTTCTTTACTAGAAACTTAATCCCTACAGATATTTTAAAATGAGTTATTCAATGGTATGTGAAGACACAATAAAACTAGAGAAGTCATGAAAAGTAGAGCAAGAGCTCCTCTTCCCTCAGATTCTCGGTACAAAACATCAAGAACGATTCAGTGAAACCGGGAACCTCAAATCCAATACTAATCAAATAAAATCTCTGCATATCTGCATAGTCAGATAAATTCCCCAAATAAATCTCTGGAACCACTGATACAGGTTATATATACCAAGAGGCAAAAAGAGAATAGACTAGTATTGCAAGAGGATCTTATCTTTGAACATGTAGGGAACATTCAGCATTATCACAGTCTACCCTAAACCCGAATGTTATGCACAATATCAGACACCTGACGTTAGACTACTCCTAAACAAGAAGCGTTAGGACAACACACTACCCCTTCTACCCCCCATGCTGGTGATGATCACTGACAGAGGCAGGGTGCCGACCGTGTCTGACCTAGCCCAGTAAAGCCAATGAATCAAAAATGCTACAGGACTGCCCAGACCACATCACAGGGAATCTGATCCACAGAGAATACTCAAGACAAACATCCTGACGTTCAGTGCTAGTTAATTAGTCCCAGGAATTTGCAGCAAAATCAATCAGTAGTGGAGGCGGTGCACCTGCAAATGAGTTAGAGACTTCTCCAATCTGCTGGGAGAAAATTTACACACCATTTGCTTGGACTGCCAGATATGCCTTACACAAGGCAAGAGTTTTATACTACTGAGAACATGATGTCATCGGTTATTTAAACCACACACATTAATTGCGATATCACTCAGCCAAAGGTGTCTACCTCTCATTTCTCTGGGTTTTAAAGAGGTGGTAGCTTAGCTATAAATACAGTGCTAATTATATGTTTAAACAACTGGCTAATAGCTTTCCTCTTTGGGAATCTAATGTACATATTGAATGTGTTGCGAATTCTTTCCAGTTCTTTTGCTGTGACTACCACAACATGCAGACCATCAAGTTAATCCTCTTTTTATATCATGTAAAGTGAAGATAATTCCAACATAAACTTTCTCAACTTCTAGATTCCAGAACTGTCTTACTCCTGATCTCCACATGAAAATTACCAAAAAATGTCTCTCCAATCTATCACCTACTGCTGCTAAAAGGCAAAAAATGAAGGGAGAGGAAGATGTTTCCATGAATACATTTCAGGTAAGCTGCTAAAATTCATGTGATTTGATTGCTATGGGTGGAGTTGGTTTTCTGAGTAACTTTACCCTAGACCGTTTGCATGGAAAATTCTAGGGCAGACCTGTTTCAGGCACATCCAGGCACCAGTGAAAGGAGGAAGCAAATTCACATTGAAATTCAACAAATGTCGGTTTGCTTAACAGAAATGCATCTTACTTGCAGATTATCCATACAGCCCAGGCAGCTGTTCATTGATGTCTATGAAGCTGGCTGGTGCTACAGATCCAAGTTTTTTAGGAGGGTATTCCATAACCATCTAATATACAGACCAGAGTATCCAAGGATAAAAACAGGTACTGAATCATCCCTCCTCCTCAGAGAGGATCCTTTCAGGTTCTGAAGCCATTAATGAAAGGTAATTTTAAATATCCTAGATTTAAAGATCTATTTTAAAAATGGGACATGCATCTGGAATCACTCTCAGGCAGGCATTTGAAGGAGATGGGATGAATCTTCTTGAAAACTGTCTACAGTTGAGGACAGATGGAGCCTCATGGGCCCACCTTTCAGACAACTAAAGCTAAGCAATTGCCAGTGTCAGTGCTGTGGCTGGCAGCGTGAACATCAGGTATCTGGAAGGTGACCCCTCCCCATGCTGAACTATACCTAGAAGTTTCTTGCTGTCCAGTTTCTGTCTGTTCAGAGGGTTTGTGCCGTACAGCAGTGTGTGGGCTTCCGAGTGAACTGTCTGAAGCTCCTCTAGAGTTGCTTTTCTTCCACGGATACACTGAAATAGGAAAGAAAAGCAGCAATGAAATCACTGATTACTATGCATAGTCCTATTTTCCCTGTGGCAAAAAGGAAATCCCACTCCAGGCACACGCAATAAAGGTCTGCTTAACCCACATTACAGAGCATTTCTTTTTCCCATAACAAATCATAAAGACAGTGAGCAAAAAAACTAAAATGTGTTCTCTTGTGAAAAATTCATCTTAAGACAGAAAGATTTTGGTTTAATCCCTTATTCAAAATATTAGCTTGACATATAAAGTCATCTTTGGACCTTTTAATGCTTGCTTTAAACATATTTACCTCAGAGCATTTGCTACATTACACATGGACTAGTTGACTACTGAGTATTTAGGATTTCAGTTGCAAACTACTATAAAGTGCCTAAATGATTCACTGCTGAAAACACAGCCATCTAAACCCTCCCTCCATTTCCCCAAAGCGATTATTAAGCTAACCTCAAAAATTCTCTCGAAAACACCACTCTCCAAAACTGAACCTTCTAGCAATTGAGGGTCATTTGCAAACTTTTGCCTCTCAGACTGATCTTGGAAACCCTACAGACTTAAACCCTTTTGTTTCATTATCCTTTGATGTAGGTTGGGCTGGGCAAGGGGAAATATTGCAGTGATTGTGCTCCTCCCCTGGCTTTTATCACCAGCGGAAACTGAGAAGGGGCGACGCACACTCAAGTCAAAAACTTGGCTCCATCGAAGATTACAGCAAAGCTGTTCCTGAAGGCCATGGGACCTCAACTTCACTTCAGATTTTACAAATTGGAAACTCTTCCCCTTTTTTCTCATAGTGGCTCAGCTTATTCGGGGGGCTTATCTTGGGCTGTCACCATCTATTTGAGAAGCCTGATTTCAATCCTCCAGAACAGGCCTGGAAAATATGTTTGAAAGAACCCTCCCAGCATGTTTTACATAGCTTAGAATGGCTTCATGAATTTTTTTGTTGTGATTTTGGCTGAAATACTCTAAAAGGAGTTGTCATTTGGAGTGTTTTTTTCCTAAAAAGGGACATTACTCCTCTCTGCAATGCATTACTGGTAAAATGTCAGAAAGCTCTGAAAGCACATCTTGTGAAGATCCCAGGGTCGTCTAATGTGCAAGCCTCAGCAACAAACATGAATGTATGGGCATGACCCAAGGCTGGCATTTACCTTGTTGCGTGGTTCACACTGGACACACCACACAACCACACATGCACCTTCCTGAACATACTTCACTGTAGCTTTGCCTAAGTAGTACCATTTTCTTTCTTTTTTTTTAATCCACCTTCTTGCAGAAACAGAGCTTCTAACAAGAACCATACTAGACTTTCAAAGAGTTGCCATGTACCACTTGCTTTATGTGGATGTGCTAGAGATAGGAGAAGCTGCTAGGAGCAAGGATCAGCTGCACTTGTTCAAAGGCACTGGCACTTCTAGAAAAACAGAGCTTGCTTTTAGTGCAGCTTTAGTCAACCCTGACTGCACCATTAATCCCAGCAAGGTGAGACTGTCCGAGGCTGCAGCCACCACTGCACCACCGCCCCCAGCACTTGCACATCTGAAAGAGGGTCTCGCAGGGAATTCGATATCAAAACATCAGTGTGAGCCTCTGTCATGTGTTTAAAGGTGTGTGGGCAATTGCTCTGTTAAAATCATCTGAGCTGTAAAGCAGCAGAAATCAAAGCACTGCTGGAGTGCTCAGGCACTCTGCCGCTCATAATTTTGGCCTTTCTATACTCTAGTCTCTCTTTTATTTTCTGGATGCTCTGTTCCACCAACAAACATTTCCTGAGGTTAAGGAGGAGGCAAAGATGAGCCAGCCCATTAAAGACACAATAATCACAAAAATGTTAGACCCAGAAGGGACGGAAATATTTGGCAAATCTCCCTTGAATGTTTCTCCTGTCTTCCCTCTTTTTTGTTCATGTCAAGTCTGTCTCCGATACCTCTTGAAGGCTTTTTATATATGAAAATAGCATTTTGTATTTCTTGGCATTATGGAAACATGCAAAGGGAAGGGCAGCCCTTTCTAATAACACGCCATGTCCTCTGTGGCCGTACACAACTTCAGCTCTCCTGGCCTCAGAAGAGCTGCTCCCATTTAAAGCAGATGGCCCTACAAACATATCCAAGTTCTGTGCTCACTAGGAGGGTATAAACACTACCCATCCTTCTACATGCTGGCCTTAATTGAAGGGAAGCTACGAGTCTTTGGAGAACTTTCAGACGAAGTTTGAAGAATGTCTATCACAAAAAGCATGGTTTGATTTGGAAGAATAATGCTAGATTGGGTTTTGCATCTTTCTCATCTATCAAGCTCATTTACTCCATATGATCCACTTCTTTTTTCCAGCCTATTTCCTGGGAATTGAGTTCAGGTTTTTCAATGCAGGAGTTGGCTTCTCATTCCTGATGAACTGATCAGCTCTTTATCCCATTTCCTTCATGTCTCCTGATGCACCAAACCTGACCTTTGCAGCAACACAACACCTCTTTTCTTCTGCTTTATAGGTTTTCCTCTGTACTCTTCAGCTAGCTTTTCTTTTTAATTTTGAGTAAGGAAAATAAAAAAAAAAATGCTAGTCTCAGTTTGCATTTTATTCACCCTTTCATCGCATGATGTTTTAACAGGAGAGGATAGGAATCTTAAGAGCCCGTGACCCAGGCCTTGTCCCAACTGTAGCTCTGCCCTAAGCTACAAAAAGCCATGCAAATCACTACAAAGCTTCTTTCCCCAAGATTCTGGTTTCCCTGGACCTGCTGTCACTGCAGCTACCAGACAGAAGTGTCTCAGCGCTGGCCTTCAAAGCTCTTTGGTATGGATCAGCTCTCTGGAGACCTTCCAGCTCTGACCGTACTGCTGACCAATGTACAGCAGCTCTGCTGAGCCAGAGCAGGGACCGATTCTGCACTCGGATCAACCTGAAGGCTGTCCAGGATGGCCCAGCCCCGTGGCCAGTTTTTACGTCCTTCCTCCACAACTGCAACTAACCCCAGGGCTTGCACTCACCATCCTTAGGCTTCAAGCAACACAGGTGTGCTTGGAGATGGACCTCGGCTCAGGAGCTCACTCTTACCAAACCTGCTCTAACAGTCCAAGAGTCCAGTTACCTCTCTTACCCATAGCAAGACCTATCCACTTCCCTCTGCAGCTGCTGAAGGCTAGGGGGATTACTCCACACGGTTATTGCGGCTTTTTGTTTGGAGGAAAGAGCCTTTTTTTTCAGATTGCCTCAATTAGAATAATTGTTGCTTTTAAGTTGGGCGCATACACCAGCGTAATTGCCGTATTTTATACTGCTAACTTAATTAAAAAAGCAATACTCTAAACCGCAAGTTGTCATTGAGTTTGCACAACCACTTTCACTTCAAAGGGTCATCTTCAAACTTGTGCATCTCTGTCAAACTCTTACCTATCACACTGCAAATCTGGTACGCGTTTTCCCCTCAGCTGGATGTTAGATGGTTTTTGGACAACTTCAGCAAATATATATCTGTTTTGCTGCTGAAAACCAGGGTGAGGGGAAGTGATGTGTTTCTCCTGTTCTAAAAATATTTGTGCTCCTTCTGGATCGGTTCTGTTGCCTCCAAGAGAAATGGTAGGAACTCAGCACTTAGCAGGCTATATAGGAGCCTCTCAGTTGCCTGATAAAATTGGCTTTTTTACTGGGTTGACTTCTGAAATTTCAAAATTTTTATTTTTATTTTTTTTTTTTTGCATGTACAATAAAATATTTATCTGCCAACCCATTGCTGGCTGGGGTCATGCATACAACAGAAACACCGAGTGAAAATTTCCAGTTCACAGACACCCTCAGAACTGCTTGAGCTTGCACTGAAAGCCGAGTTGCAATCTAATTCCAGCATGCCATGCTTGAATTTCCATTGCCTAACAGCAGAAAGAGTGGTTCTGCTCTTTCTGTAAGAGCTCAGGTGTCCAACAGAGTCTTGGCTACCCCACACAGCATGAGATTATATTATGCATCGTGCAAGGCACTGTGTTTTTATCAGTTTCTAGCAAATACTTACAAACAACAGAATTAAAACTACACACACAGACCACAGCAAAGGACCGTTAAGGAAGCAAAAGGAAATATGAGGATAAGGAAACATCAAAGTTTAAACTATCCTTTTACAAACATGACTGATAATAAATGGATTAACTATATAATGGCAAACAATTTTCACATCAGATCCCCAGAACTTACTTAACTGGTGTATAATGTCTGAGGCATAGGACAATACATCTGCAACAGTGAAGATAACAAAGAGCATGCCCAAATGTGTCAGTCAGCAATGCCAGCTAAAAAAACAACCTAGGATAAAGCAGGAGCTCAGCAAAAAATAAAATATACACACTATCAAAAGTTCTGATTGCCGTCATCCAGGTGTTGCTGTGGTCATAACACATCTACTAATAACTCTTCAAATAGCCACCTCTTTCAAAGTGCTGCTATGCAGATTGCACTGTTGTAACTCATAAAAAAATGCAGATATAGAACCCGCTGTATAAGTATTAAGTGTCGCCATCATCATGTAAACAGTTCTTTTAAAGCTTTACACGTCAGAAGCTCAAAGAGGAAATCTGTGGGGGGAAGCAGGGGAAACGTAGGGTATAGTACATTCTGTCATTAATGGGTCTTTCTGCATAGGCACCAGGGATTAAAAAAAAAGAAGAAAAAGGAATAATAATTATTAGGTCAGGTTCCAAAATTCCTTCAAGATCAATTGCATCATGGAATACGTCCCACAGAATGCAGCATTCTGCTTGCAACACCCGCAGTGATCCTGTCCTTGGGGTAATGCAAAAAGCTTTACGAATCACTTCAAACAGCTCAGCACATATCCCAATCTAGGGAGCGCTTGCGACTCAAATTCATCCCTTTGCCACGCAAGTGCCCCTGACTCCAAGTTTGCTAAAGGAAACGTATGTTGCATCTTGCACTCCTTCCTGCTCAGAGAGAGACAGACTCTGGCAGCAGATCTTCAGAAAGAGTGTGAAAAAAGGGTTTTGACCCTTTTTGACCCTGCACAAAATTACACAGGTCCAGTACCACAGAAAGAGAATCAATGACAGTGGTGCCAGGAAAAAAGCCTGTCAAGAAGAGAGGAGTGGAAAGAGGAGGTGGAAGGAGGATGGAGAAAGAGGGCAAAGTTGTGCCCAGCAAGCTCAGGAGAAAAGTTACAATAAAGAAGAAAATTTTCACGCTGACCTGGACACAAGTGGGAAAAACAGAGA
This sequence comes from Rhea pennata, assembly GCF_028389875.1. Taxonomy (NCBI): domain Eukaryota; kingdom Metazoa; phylum Chordata; class Aves; order Rheiformes; family Rheidae; genus Rhea; species Rhea pennata. Next base: position 42,437,420 of record NC_084668.1, on the reverse strand, counting down.
TGAAGGATTAGAAAAGCCGACTAGAGAGAGGAAGCAAGCCTCATGAGAGTGCCTGGCTATCCCTGAAAGGCAGGAGACTCACTGAAGAAAGGAAATGCATTGAGGCAAGCAAGCCAATATCACATATCTATGGTTTTCAAGCAAAGGAAAGGTCACAATATGGTTGAATTTTGCCACTGTTCAAAAGGGAAACATAGGTGGAAATCAGGTGAATTTCAAGGACAGCTCCAAGAGTTGTTGTGAGAGAAACCCAAACTACCAAGCTAAGGAAACAACAACTTTTGCAACAAAACAGCTGCTCCTTGGAATCAGACTATGAAGAACTTCACACACTGGAGCACATCTGTAACATAATTTTAGAAGACTTAGGAGGCAGTTCGTGTTTTGTGATTGAATTACGGCTTCTAGCGGAGCTAGACAACAGCAATGGGGTGTTTGTGTTTTTGTCAGAATAATCCCAGAATTCAATTAAATGGGTCTTTGCAGACACAAACAGGTTTAAAACTCTTCCTTGCTCTCTTCAGCAAGAAATAAGGCTGTGACAGGAGAACTTTAGCTAATGGCAATGCTGCCACCACGTGGATAGTTTTTCTGATTGCTCAGACAGTATTTCTAGCCAGGTTCTGACACAACTCACAGATACGATATGATTCAGTCTCCTCAGGCACTCAGAGAACAGAGGAACCCTATCAATTTATCATTGGCTATTAATAACTATTACTATTAATGCTTATTAATCATTAATATGCTTATTTTAGTATCTAAGCTTTTCTCTTAGTTTGCCTTACTCTTAAAACATACATGTCCAACAAAATATCATCTACATTGATGGCATAGTGTTTAGCTATGTTCTCCAATGCTCATTCCTTTTATAACAGCTTCATTTCAGCTGATCATTACTTAAAAATAGATTTTTTTTTTCCTCTCTCTCCTTGCTGGTGTTTTCATTACCTCGCACTTGCCACGGAGACCTGTCTCCTGGAGCCGGGACCAGATGCTCTGAATTCGCCCTGCGTGTTCTGGGTGGCTGTTTGTGTTTCCACAGGTACACTGATGTTTCAGCATCAAGGTGTCGTACACAAGGCCTGCGACAGAGGGCACAAAATTGCTCTCAGAGTAAGTAACCATTTTGCCACATACATGGTGGGGGAAAATAAATAAATAAATAAAAACCCTCAAGTTTTTGACTGCAGCATTCTCTATGCAACAGAGCACTTGCAGGCAGAGGTAGTGTGCATTCTACCAGGAGCTACAGATCTCTAAAAATTAAAATCTTTCAAACCATGGGGGCACCTTCTTTGAAACACAATCAAACCTGCGACAGTTCCTCCCATTAGAAATCCTCAAAGGATATGGAAAATAAATTAATCACCAGCATCACCACAGGCTGAAGTTGTAAGGTTGACTGAAGGAGGTGACAAATAAAAGTGTAAGGATGATTAGAGGTACGCGAGTGCAAATAAGTGATCTAAAAAGGGATTGACAATTACAACTTTTCCACTGAGTGCTTTTATAAATGCTGCTAAAGTGATTCTAGAGTTTGGGATTAAAAACCAGGAGGAGTAAGTTGTTTGAACGCATTCTGTTTCATAACATAGTTTATACTGAAGCCTTCACATCAGCATTATCGGACAACATACTAATTAAGTTTATTAGCACACACTTGGGAATAATTATTCAGCATGATGTGTAGCTACTTAGCAGTGTTGTTTAACGTGGGAGTCAGGCAGCTAAATCCTCCCGCGTTACCAAGTATTTATGGCACGACAACAGGGTAGGAGACTTTCATTCATGTTCCAGAGTTGCCCAGGTACATTTTTGGAATAGGAGTTGGGATTTCGTAGCCAATAATCCCCTGAATGCAAACAGCAGCTTCTCTACAGCTATGTAGTCTTAGTGACAAAAGACTTGAGCAAAAGAGATGCAATAATACACTTAAATTTACCCTTCCCTTCAGCCAAAAGCTCCAGAGAACAGTACAAATGGGGGGAGGGTGCAAGGGTTCCTGCGAGAAATGTCCATCTGAAAACACAGTACAAAGTTACCAATCAAAGGTCCTAAAGAAAAGCTTTAGAATTAGCAGTGGATGCAGAAGGTATTCCCAGATCGCAGCTTTAAAGGGTCTGTATTAACTGATGCTGCTCCTCTCCACTCCCCCAAGAGCGTACCCTATGCTGTGGCTAGAGGTCTGGACACAGCTGGCACAGCTTCCCTGTGCTGGCTTTCATGCAACCGCTTCACGTACTGATAAACAGCACAATTTGCAACTGCAAGGAGTTCAGAGAGGCCCGTAAAAAAAAAAAAAAAAAAAAAAAAAAAAAAAGGAGAGGAAAAAAAAAGAAAAAAAAAGAAAAGAAAGACTCTGAGAAGTTATGTGGACATGTAGCCTGGAGCTGAGCTCTGTGCTGCTGTGTGCACCCAAGTCAGCTACTTTGACTTAAGCTGGAATCACACCTTTTTTGCCTAAGCATAGGCATGTTCTCCTACCAAAAATATTGTCTTTCTCCTGTGCAACAAACTCTTGCACTGACACTTTCAGCTCTTCAGCCTTAGGGAAGGTATCTGGCAGCTCCTCACTTTGCTGTAGGTGAGTACAAAAGGAGAAAAAAAATAACACATTGAGTTCTAGGAAGAGAACAGAGCCCTGGTTAATTGGCTAGGTGAGCCAAAGTTCAGTTAAATAGGATTGTGTTATAAAATTCTGTAAAGGTCTCCCAGCTTTGATTCACAGCAAACTTTATGAGAAGCTTCTGGAAAAATCAAGCATTATAAATGCCAACTGAGAAGAAGCAGTAGCCCAACTGTAAGGATGACTGCCCAAGAAAACTTCCCTAGAGTTTCCATCAATGTTCTTTTAAGTTCAAATGTTCTTAAATTAGTGCAAAGTCTGATGATTTCCTTGCTCATGCATGTTTTCCCTCCAAGGTTAATTTATTTTTTTAAGGAAATCATTCTTCAGAGGACTCCATGCATTTTCTTGGTTTGACAAAGTCCTAAAGTGCCCACAAGACCCCACGTAGATAATCTTCTAGACCACATGGGACTGCACTAGGTACTAGGTCAACTCAATTCCTGTGGCTAAATTTAGGAAAGTGATTCTGCTTCCAAACATCTATGGGGACTAACTAATATTACAGAATTAATGCAAAAAGGGCCATGTGTATACATACTCTATCTTTCAACATATATTTTCACACTCAAGACAAATTCTTCATTTTAAACAAAAACAAGAGATAAGTCATTTATTAGACAGCTGCTGACCAGTCTGGGTGAAATTCTGGCTCTTTCTGTTAATTGGCTTCAGTGCACTTTTGAGGACCGCATCCTTGAAGGGGCAGTGAGGATTCAGATGTGCATCACCATGGCAGAGAGCCTATCCTGCAGCAAAGCGAATACACACACTCTGCTTACTATTGCTCAGCTTTTTCAAAGGTAAACAACAAAATGAGAGCCCTACTGGGAAATCCTTAATTGTTCAAAATATATGTGCACATCTAAATTCTATTTTGATAATTAAGCCTCTTCCCAAGACCATTCAAAGTTAGGTAGAAAGACACTAAATGAGCCCAGAAGAGCCACCAAATGCAGAACACAGAAAATCTTTCTAAAAGATTCGTATAAAATGTGGTATGGAGTGAATATGTGCTCCTGCACAGACTTCCATGACATTTGTTCAGACTGACGCGTTCTCATCTCAACCTTGTACAATTTGCATCCTTACAACACTCTTCCTGGTCACATACTTGGGAGGACCCTAAAGGGTTAAAAAAGAAAGTTTTCAGAAAAGGTGGCAGTAGGATGCCTATACATCCCTATCGGATAAGTTAATGGGGACTACAGTGGGAATTAAGTAATTTGGTTGAGCTATAAACTTTGTCCTTCCTCAATGATTCAGTGATAACAGTGGTGGCTCAATGAAGTTTTTCTGCACTATAATAATGTATCACTCAATGTTTTTGGTTTTTATTTTTAATTAAGCCACAGAAAACAATGGAACTGGTCCAAGTTCCTTCCTGTGGTTGGGGACACTCAAACGAAGACACACACAAAGCAAAGCTTGACAAGTTAATCTTAAAATACTGAACTACATTGGCCATTACGAGTTAAATTAAGTGGTGCTGGAAGCAATACACCTAAAGACATGAGAACAATCATTTTTAAAGGTCAGCTCTAAAGCCTAACCGACTCGCTTTTCTTGGCAGAACAAACATATGATTTGAGGCTCAGATAATTATATTGCTCTGCACAGGAGAGAATAAATGTCTTCACTGTAAATGAAAAATACTTTAATGCAGAACATCAGAATAATTTGTGGAACCATTTTCACAGGAGATCAGAGACTAGATAATTGGAGCTATGCAAATTAACGGCCTACCCTGAGAAGTCCTATTCAAGTGTGTGGAACAGTGCATGCAGAAGTATTCATTAAAGTCAAGAGGGCTACTCTGCTAGGGAGGGCAAGTTCAAGGACCAGCTTTCTTTTTATACGCTAATATGAAGGAAAATTAAGTGCCATGCATAAAACTGATTGCCTTGAAGATGTCAGGAATGGCACTGCTTTCAACTTTCATGTGTACATCGTGTTTGAAACAGGTGTTATGTTGTTCTTTTCATACACCTTTGAAGTCGCAGGTACTGGTCACTGCTAGAGATTGGAGAAAAAATTACACATAAAACAGCAGGATTTCAAGCCATCTGGTCCTAACGCCATTCAGAGAAAACATTAGGATTGTCTGTACAACACTCTGAATGTAAAAGTGATGAAGAATTCCTTGTCTGTTGGACAATAACTGATCTTGGAGCAGCCATACTTGTGGCTAGACTAATCTTGGTTTTCTTCATTAGGGCCACTGAACAGGGTTCTTTTTGCCAATCCTCTCACAAAAAGATCACAGCAACTCAAATACAAATTTCTATAAAACCCAGAGTACATAATTATGGTAGAATCAGTCTCAAAACCAGTTGCTTCCCAGTCAGCCTGATTTTCCTCGTGAAAAAGAAGCCTAATGCACTTTGGCACTGCTTGCCTTGAAAAATAACCAAGATAATTTCCTGCCCTTTAAAGAACAGTTCAAGTCTAGTGATTAAGGCTTAGCATCCATCTCCAAACACACTGATTTTGATACACAGTAGACAACTTCAAGAAAACGGAACCAATCTAACTAGTGCACACACATTCAATTTGTGAAACGTCTGGCTTTCCTTTCTATGCTTGTGTGTTCTTTTTTCTGGCAACCCTAAGGAAACAGTGGCAGCTTATTAAACTACTCCTTCCTTGCCATTGGTGGGCATACAATAACCAGGTTTGTCTGAAGGACTTCTCCTGGAGAATTAAACACAGAGGTTTTACGGCCTGAGTGTGAGGAAGGATTTAAATGGACTATTTGTTCAAGCAAAAAGAAAACCAATGGGAAAATGATTATCCTTCCTGAAAACTTTCTTCCATCCAGTTTCCATGAATTGGGCAACTGGCATCTCACCTTTCATGCCCTGCATCTTTACTAGTGTCAGCACATGCCAAACAACACTTTCTCCCTTGATAGCATCTTATTGCCTCTTTCCTTCTCCATTCACATAGCATAAGCGTAAAGGACTGCACAATGGAAAATCAGTAGAAAAGCAAACCTTTGAGACTTAATATGGCTAAATGCTATGAAAAGAATGTTTAACAGGTGAAAGACACTAAACATTCTTCATACCAATGAACTGGATTAAGTAAATGTCTGGTACTGTATAACAGCAACATGATATTCTGCTTTTTTATTAAGCCACTTTTTTTTATCCTACTGCCGAGGAAAATAAATCTTAAAATTTTAAGTATCTTTTCAAAGAAGTACACTCTTCAAAGTCTTATTACTACATTCTTATATAATTTATAATGAAATTCAGCAGTACATTTTTGACTAAAATGTATATCCTCTGGTAGAAAGTGCTACTGTACATTCAAAGTCTTACACATGATTGACAAGACAGTTTAAATACCAGAGGAGGAGAAGGGAAGAAAGAAAAAGAACAAATAATCTCTTAAAGTAGGGTCAGTCTTCATTCCCTGTTTTAAAAGCATCAAGATTTGGGGCTAAGTGTATCATGTGCTCAAGTTTCATCTGGTTTGATTGGGAGCCAGGGGCCTACCCTTCTTTGTATCCTCGGCAAAAGCCAAACTCTAAAATAATCTTGTTCCTTCTGATGCTGCAACTGGTTGTATCAGAAATTCAGGTCACCAAAAATTCAAGATTTAGCTATTAACAACAAATACAGACTTGAAGGGCTGATTTCCAAAAATCAGATGCTATTTGGGCTTTTAGAAAGCTGATTGCATGTGCTTCCCACTCTGGACCTAACAGCTGACGAAGAAAGTCATATGTATCTTATCATTCTTATTATACCATTAGAGTCTGTAAACAAACCCAACCCACAGTGCTGATTTTAATGATGAAAAAAGTATGGGTTAAAGTAAGATTAAATGGATTAATCAAAGTGAAACAAAACCACAAGTTGCCTTTATTTAGGGCAACATTTTTTTCTTCTTTTTTTTTCCTCTCCTCTCCCCAGGGTGCACACCATATGGCAAAATGTTCATTCATAAAGCAGAGCTTGACATTTGGGGAAGAGAGGACTGGAAAAGCAGTCAACACTAAAATTAGTTTGCTTAACGCCCCAACATAGGACTTGAAAAATTGCATGTAATTAACTTTTATCTGTTACTAAAGCTACTGAATAGACAGAATGGATCTGGAGAAGAAAAATGTTGGTCAAAAGTCCTCATTGATTTTAGAAGAACAGTTACCCTTCATATTTAATCTTTGCGGGGACATTAACACTTTCCTTCCATTTGTGCATTGCACTAGGCAAATGCAGAACTGTAGTCACAATTTTGAGATGAAGACAGAGTAGGTAAGAAAACTGTCTTCACTCTGTTTCTGCATACTGACAACTTGAAATAATCAACTCATCTCACCTTTCTGATGCATTAGCTTTTGCCAGGTATACTGGCCTTCTCTCTCTCTTGTTTTTTCTTTTTTAAGCTACAGGAACAGCCCCTCCTTGGTGGACACTGTGTGTTACAGAAAGGGGTGGTCTAGCACAGAGTCCAAAACAGCTAATTTACGCTGCAAAGTTGTGCAGGAACTAGAGAAGATGTGAAAAATACATCAAATAAATAGATATCACAGGTCCTGGTAGCATTAGGTCTCCCCAGACCATCTGGCATGGTGTCCTTTCTCAATAACATTGGGCTCTGCTCTCGTCACATCTAAATCACCCCTGTCATAGTGTATGACTCAACTTCCTTTTTTTTCAGGAGGAACATACTTAAGTGCGACACTACATTTTATTCATTTTGCAGATTCTTTTCTCGATAGGCTAAACAGTGTCTATCTTACTGGGGAAAGGAAAAGAAGTGTAACAAGATATAAAAGGATTGAATCTTATTCTGAAAGATCGCTGGACATTACGGAGTCTACAACCACAGTTGAGATTCAGATCCCAAGCGGATGGCCTTGTACGGACACAGGGCCTGAGCAGGGCTGCAAGTAAGCTTTCCCACCAGAGTACACCTTTCCACCTAAACGAGGAATATGATCTCTCTACTGCCACTGTATAACCACTGCTGGCTTTCTGAAAGCAAAAAAGGATAACAAGGCAAAGAGGTCACCAGAGCCCCGCTGATTAGGTGTCCAATGGCCTAAAACGTTACCTGTTGTGAACCTTGGCTTAGTGGGTGGCTCCTGTACAGACATAGGGAAGGTGGCTGAGGCAGGTGAGGATTGTGCACGGGACAAAGGCCGATGTCCTCCAAAAGAGACCGGCATGCCAGCTGCCTCCAGCGATGCCTGGTAGTTTCTCAGCTGGTGAATGCGTTGCTGCTCCAGCAGGAGGGCTTGCTGTGCGGAAGAGAAAGGGGTAGCTGCTGAAAGCCTGTGTGGTGCCTCAATAAAACAGTTTTTAAGGATTTTTACATATTATGTTTGCAGGTTTTGACTCATTTACCTGACAAACGAGCGTGAACACACATTATGCAGCACAGATGTGCTTCTAGACTGAAGCCAGGCAAGTGGCATGACAGCATGGTCAAACCTCAACCTTGAAGCTGGTATACGCTATGTCATGAGAAGAAGCTGTCTCATCTTCCCTCCGCTCTGGTGACTTACTCCTACTCCTGTGCCACCCCTGCCACAGCACTAGTGTATTAGCAATGCAATGCACCAGGTCAGGGAACGGCTTCAGCTGAACTGCATCCTAAGGACCACATTCAAATTACAGCCTAACATGGTTCCCATTCCCTCTATTTATTCACTCTTCTCTCCGAGACAAAGTAATTGGAAAATAAATACTTCTTTTCAAGATCACTCAGGTAGGACCGTGCATTCAGGACTTCAGGAGGAGGCTGCCCATTTACAGGAATGACTTGATTGCAGTCCATCATTAGCAGCATATTAAATTTTGTTTCTCTCCTTTTTTTTTAAGAAAGCAATGGTGCCCAGATCAAAGAAATAAGGCCTCGTTTAAGGATGACTGGCATTGGTCTTGATCCTCTGAGGCAGCACTGTTATGAAGCTAACACTATCTGACTAGGAACTGAAAATATCTTCTCTGAGCAATAGCCAGTGATGTTCATATGGGACATACGTGTCAATTCTGCAGCACTAGGGAGATGGCAGGGAGCAGCTAGATGCAAATCGTCACACAGAGGGACCACTTATGCCTAATTCACAGACATTTCAACTGCAAATTTGGCACAAGTCTGCCTTCCCTAGCCAAAGGCTGTGCATTTGCTCAGAATGCTACACCCTGGCATCAACACAGCTATCTGTTCCTGGCTGTAGATCCCATGCAGTGGTTACACAAGGCTCTGGATCATCAGATGCTCAATTTTAAAGACTGCAAATATGAGTAGAGCAGGGGTACCTTAGGAGAATCAACACCTTCTTACCTGTGTGACTGCTACAAAGACAGACTGCTATGGAGAGACAGATATGCTAATTAGGGAGGTCACACCATACTATATCTTTATTGGATTTATTACTATGCATCTGTCTTTTTCACCCACAAAAGCCAGCACACCTGAAATCTCTAGGATCTGCGGCTGTGAAGAGAGAATCCCCTTCAACAAAACTTGTCACCCAGTCTCTTTATCTAGCTGTTCTTTGGAAGAGTTAATCAGTTTTAACAAAATCAGGCTGAAATAAAATCCTCAGCTAATGGCAACCACAGTGGTCAGAAATGTTAAGACTTCTTTTGTCTTCCTAAAGAAACAAAGAGAAAGTGGCTCTGGAACTACAAGCACATTGACTACATTTTGTGCAAGTGATCCAGATTCCCCTCCCTGTGACTTTGGAGATGACAGGGTGACTGCACGAAAGGATAGCACTGACTTTATCAGAAGATTTCTTTATGTAGCAAACCCTCAGGAGCTAGTTCCCTTAGCTTCTTGCCATTAGAGTGGTATTAGGCAGTCACAGAGAACCAAGTCCCAAATGGTCACTGTGATAGTGCAGGAATTTTCTCTTCAAATCAACTGTTCCACTTCATTTGCAAGACTTTTTCTCCCCTTGTCCTCTGCCAGAGCGTGTAATAGCGCATTTATGAATATTAGGTCTAGTCATATGTATGGACCACATGCTCCTATCCTTAGCAAAATGGGTACAAGCAACAGTGTACGTGTGAAATTAGTTTAGTGCTAATCTTCCCACTTTCTACCTATACATGGATGGCTCAGTCCTATATGATGATTACAACCTACCATTCAAAGCCTGGGAAAATCTTCAACTATTCAGAACTCACTAAACTTAGATATTTGGGTCGGTCACTGCCCTATTTTTGCATAGCTGCCTAACAGCAATTGCAGATCCAACAGCTCCTAGCAGCTCCAACCCTCCCCTCTCTCACCTCACAGATGCCTATCTGCTTGATTTTATTTCACAGTAACGCTACTTAGATTGTTTCCTATCACTCAAAACGCTGCTAAACTCCTCAACTTCATCATTGGAGCATACAGTACACTTCTAGCCACTGTGGTTTTCCTAGGTTGTTGGTGTCACTGTGCCCATGGACATATCCTTAATTTTTCACATCATGAGAGAGCAGAGAGAGCACCAGCAGTCCTCCTTGATGATGCTTTGAGAGCTCACCTGACGAAAGAGCAGCTCCTGTTCAGCCTGCCTCTGACCAGGCTCCAGCTCCTGCTGTGGATCTGCTTCCTCCTCATCACTCTCAATGGGTTCCTGCTTCACTTGCACCATGTTGGCCAACCCTGGGGCCTCCTTCTGGCTCGCAACTCTCTCACTGTATGGCTCCTCCAGAAGGGCTTGGTGTTCCCTTAACTCTTCTTCTGTCTCCTCAGGGTGGCTTTCATGCTGGCGAGCTGGCTCGTTGGGTTTTGATATGATCTGAAAACATCCAACAGGTTAACTGATAAAGTATCAGTATATATATCAGTTAAAGCTGACTCTGTTCCCCTCAAAGAGTCAGCTTTATGAAAGCAAAAATTGTGATACATAGCTCATATCTTATAAACCAAGTCCAAAACAACTGTGTAAGAGAAAGATCAGGTCAGCCTTGGCATTAAGTGCTATCACAGAAATCTTGTGTCCCAAGTAATGTTGCACTTGATTTGGCTCTAAAGAGATTAGAATCTCTTAATCCTACACAGTTCTGGATGCTACTTTGCAAATCCACAAAGGAGAAGTGCAAGACCCATCACTACATTTGGCAATTAAAATCTAGAAAAAGTAAATGATAGATCAACCCTCAAAAGGATTTCTGCTTTCTTGTTTGGCCAGTTTCTTTTTTAATTATCCCATAAATTTTATCTTATAAGGTGGGATGACATCATACAGACACCTTTGAAGACTGCACTCTTAACAGTTTAGTTTAGAGGATATTGAGGACACTAAACTTCTGTACAGGAATAAATAGTAAGAAGTAAAAGAGTCACTCTAATCAGATTTTCTTAACTAGAGGTAGCAAACTTCTCTGGAAATTAACTTTTCTGAAAGCATCTGTTAAAATAGAGAGAACAATATAATTTTCACTGTAATTCACACAGACTCAAAACTTCTGAAAGTTCAGCAGCAAGATAAAATTCACAGTTCTTAAGTCTTAGAACTGGTAGTGACTTTAATTTGGAGCAAAAAAAAAAAAAAAAGAAAAAAAGAAAAGAAAAGAAAAGAAAAAAGAAAAGAAAAAAAAGAAATCTGTGACCTGTTTTTAAATCCAGCACAGATAAATAAATCAGTTCTCCTCTCCTTAAAAGAGTGTAGCTTATAAAGAAAATTGCTGAACTTTGAAAGTTGTCAGGGTAGAGTTTTAAAATGGATTAGGTCATTGGTATGAAAAGCTATACTGATTTTAAATCTAATAAAACTAAATCAAAACACATTTATTGAACACATGCAGAAGGAGCAACTATTCTTAAGTAACATTTGCTGAAGAACACTGGCTTAAACTTGAAACCAACACTTTTCACCTAAACTTAGGAATAAAGGCTCTGTGATATAACTTAAGTAAACCTACGCAAAGCAGCGTTAGGCATACAAAGGCCATATAAAGGATTAAATGCCGGCAAGCAATGCACCAAGGACAGCAGGGATTGCTCATAACTGGAGCAGAGGATCTCTAATAACTGGAGTCAAAGCTTCTTTTAATATTCAAGCATTATGAAAACCAAAAAGTAGGGCCACATCTTTCCAGCACTTTGTGGATTACCGAGTTGTGGATGTCTTGACTCCTAAGCTTAAGACAAAACACTGTGGACCACCCCCATACAGCTTAAACTTCTTACTAACGGACAACAACTTTGTTCCTTCAAACTCATCACTTTTGTGACTTTCCCTACCCTGCCCATCCCATTTCATTACCTACAACACACATTGGATAACCAAGCCACATTAACCTCAAGCACTCCGAGGCTTGCTGTATTTAAAGATGCTGGTTTAAAGATAATTAAATCACCATGAACCACCTTCCGCTATTTTTTTTCCTGCTTAGATTGCAAGTCTCAAGCTTTAAACTTGATACCTTCTGAACTTGTGAACTGTTCAAGATGAGTAATTGCTGGGAAAATAACTTACAATGTCACTGTCAAATCTAATGGAAATGAGAAGCACTTCCCTGTAAGATTTCAATTATTCTAACTCCATAAAAATGTAAGAAATTAAATGAAAAACATGTGTAAAATGCTACAGTGAAGGTTAAAGATCAAGTGGCCAACAACAAGGACATTTCAACAACTTAGGTTGCTCTCTCAACGTAAAATCAATCTCCTGGTAAGCCATTTGTCCTAGCTGCTACAGTCTATTCTCCTTAAAGCAAAAATTTCCGAAGTATGTACTCTGTATGAACATACTCCATATACTACATAAGGATGTGCATCCCAGATCCATTAATTATCCCTGAAAGGCTTCCATTTCTGAAATTTTATGAGTATTTGCTTGTGTTAAAATCAAGACAATAGTTTAAGAAAAAAATAAGGTAATGTAAGTGCAAGGGATTGAATGTAAAGTTAAGATGGTATTTAATATGTTTACAAATATATCTGAAATAATAAACAATTATTCAATGCGCCATAAACAACTTCTTATCTGAAGTAGCTCTTTAGCATCCTTTGCAATGAGGTTATTCCTCTATTTTCAAACACAGTCTCCTCTGGCTATCACATACTGGTACCATAAAATATTGTTAAGAGCACTGCCTCCCTAGCCTTGGACAGCTGTTTCAATGCAACAGAAACTAGACATCTTGATTTACAAGCATTATTAAAAGACTAGATATCATCAGGTCAGATACCTTACCTACCTTTTCAGAACTTGAAGAATGTAGAAAAAAAGAAAATCTTGCCAACGTCAGGTCCGAATAAAGGCAATCCAAAGAATTAATTGTTTTTTTTTGTGAAATGCCTCATAAGGAAAAAAAATATGGCTGTGTTTCCCTGCTACTAAAATTTCAGCTTATTTGAAATCTGAAAGAGACCATACTCTATCTACTGAACCCTCTCTTAGGGCGCTGGGAAGTCCCACATACTGCCAAACAGGCTACAAACATAGGAGAGACCTCTTAACATCTAATATTTTTTGAAATCTACAAAACTGTTCTGCCTAAGTTTTTTTTATAACTAGCTTCTCTGAAATGAACAGGGAAACCCTCATTGTGCAGTGCAAGTATGACTTTCTACTACCTCTCATAAAGTAATCACAGAGTAATCAAGAGACTCCAACAGAAAAATGCTTGAGAAGTTCCTAGAAAGATACAACTACTGCATTTTTCCCTTTGGACAGCAAAAGTCACAGAGACCTGTTTGGTCTTAAACAGCAGCTCATGAGCTCCTATGGAAGCAGATGAAGAACTGAAGAGCTTCCAAAAGAACAGACTGCAGTGCTTCTTATCCAGATAGACCAACTCTGATAGAACTGTGCACTTTTGAACCCTTCTCTGAACAAAGCAAGCAGTTACAGAGGAAGTTCAATGGTCCTGCATAATTAAAGGACAAGATTCCTTCAACAGTGGATGTGACGAAACATCTCAGCTATCTATGACAGAGATGAAATTTGGTCAAGACTTTAGGTAAAACTTGAGTTAGACCGACTCTCAAGATCTCTTTTACAGTGTAGGAGTCCACCACAGGGCTGTGGCACTTTTGTAGTGTTGCTCATCCATGGAAACGGTTGCCCAGAGTAGGGAATAAGCTGCTACAGGTTTGAATCCCTAAGTGGACTGCAATACTGGTAAAAGTCTTCTGGGAAAGGGCACCTCTGCTGTAGGGAATACCTTCAGAAAGTTCAGCATTGTTGGACTAACTATACAAAGGACACAGATGGGAGGCTGAAATCACAACCACACGCACCTTCAGACTGAAGAACAGATAATCACATTTTCATACAGCTCATCCAGTTATCTACAAGTAATAGAAGCTCAAAGAAGTCATGCTTGATAACATGCCAAAAGCCCGTTCTATTCTGCTAGGTAAGTCCATCTGGTCAAAACCTTGTGCAGATAAGACTGTGCTGGAAGGTAGAACGATAGCACTACGGCTGAGAACGATCCTGGGAAATGCAGATCAAGTCCTGCTGGGTGGAGTGACTTCCCTCTGTTTTGGGTGAACAGAGTGAAATAGCAGAACATGTCAGTGCGGACCCGGCCAGCATCTGCCTCTCTTTTGTACTGCTAAGATCAGCCATGCAGTCTCCTCCTCCCTCTTGAACAGCACTGTGGGAGATACAAGAGTTGGTGGGACATCACATAATGTCCCACTGACCAGAGGAAGAGAAAAATCAGGTGCAAGGGACTGATTTTTGCACAGTTGTGACTGCCACACTGTGAAGAACCAAGTGGAAACCTCACTTTCCTTCCTCCGGAGATCAAGAACAACTTCTTTCGAAGAAGAAAGAAGTGAAACACAGGGAGGAAAGAGAACAACTTTGGACAGCTGGGGAGACAGTTCTGGTGAAAAAGAGGAAAAAAAGGAGATAAAAAGAAGATAAAGGCTTAGCTCCAAAGCATCCCGAGACAGCCAGTCAAGAAAATGCCTGTCTTGAGTCAAAGAAGTGGCTAGGAATTGAGAAGCAGGAAGAATGCACTGTGGAGCAGGCATGTCATCTGGGTTGCTCAAGGGAAAGAAAACCACAAGCTGGAAGACTTAAGACTGACTGCATCCACAGGGGAGTGGGCATTTGAACAAGCATTTGAAGAAGAGTACATATTGCTGAGGACCTGAATTAATCACTCAGCAATGGCAACACAAGTTCCACTCTTCTGGCTATTCAGTATGGTTCTTGCCGCGTGAGGTACCCCTTGCAGGGTGGGGACCTTTTAATTTTTAACTTCCATAGACCAAACAAGAGATGATAAGGAATGTTGGGAAGAAGTAGAGCTGCACATATGCCATATAGTGAGCTGGCAGTCCATTCTGCAGGAGATGAAGCCGAGAAAAATCTCTCCCTCTCTCTCCCTATTTTTTTCCCTGAAGTGATTAGACAGCAGGGAAAAAAAAAAAAAAAAAAAACTATCTGAAGCAGACTACCTGCTGGAAGGGCCAAGCAAATGCCTGCCTCTGTGCCTGGACCAGAGGGAACAACTGAACTGCAATAAATCAAACAATACCACCTGCCTGCAGGGGGCAAGTAGAGGCAGTGAGAAGAAAACATCTTGCAATCATCAGAAGCTGTCTTCTTCCACCCCTCTCCTAAATAAATGGAATTATGCATTTGACTATATCAGGCACACCTTGACATGTTGCCAGATCTCCCGCAACAATCATCCCATGGAATAGCGGCTTCTGGCAAAACTGCTCAGTATCATTTACACCATCATAGGGGCGAAGAAATGCACATGCAGATGCAGGAAGCCCAAGCTCCTCGCATCCTGCTCAACCGCATTTCATATTCCACTGAGGGAGAGACATACCAGGAATACTGAATGAGTTTTCTAGGAGATCTTTTCAATGATTATTATACCCAATACTATGTTTGGGCCCTGCAAGCCACCTAGGTCCCTGGCATTGTTGCAGAAGATGGAAGAATTTTGCTACTTTATCAGACAAAGAAAAGACAAAGCGAAGGGCAAAAAAAGAAAGGAAGATGTTCTAACTAATAAATGAGTGAAGATTATGTTGAAATAGGCTTCCCTTAAACTGTTCAAAGGCTAATAGCTCTATCTAACTGCTGGACAATACAATCTAAAACATTGTATTTTTCCAACATTACAAATGTAATTATATATTAAAATCTACTTCAGGAGTCATTTAAGGCTAAGCAGTTAAGGTATTCCAAAAAGAAGAAAAAAATCAGGAAATAGCAACGTTAAATTCTAGTTGCTAATAAATTGTACCCACCCAACACTGCTGCACCACAGTTAAGTCAAGGCACTGTAATTTGGCATATATATGTTGCCCCCACAGAAGAAACACTACTCTTACCAGAGACTGCTAAAAATAGGTTTTACTCAGCACAACCAGCTCCAGTTAGGCATAGTCCATAAGACTAGGCATAAAAGTACAATTTATGACTAAAAGGAAGATCAGTTGTTCTGTTCAGGCTTCTGCGCATTATACATTCAATAGACTGAAGCCAAATCACTCATCTTCACTACAGAAAAGTAAAAAGCAGAGTATTCTGGCACAGAATTTGTGAAAATTCACTTGCATATTTCTGTTTGGAGAGGTGATTGCTACTTCCAGACCTATCGCATTGAAAAGCTCGTCTTTTAGCTCAGAAATAACCGAGATCTGCTAAGAAATCGCTGCCACGTAGAGTTATTTTATCTGATCCCAAAAGGTTACCAGAATACTCTCAAGACAGAAATACCCTTCTGAGTGCCAACGCAGAGCACTAGAGAAACACAAGCAAATCCCTGTTCATCTCTCGCACATAAAAGACTATGATTTGCATCTTAAAAGAGACGGAAGTCTGCATAGAAATCATAATTGCTGAAGATGAGATGATGCTGGGATTGCTGCATATACATATCATACAGTAAAATAACAGTCCTATTTCCTTCCCTGCCCCCTACATCAAATCCCCTGCAACCATGTTAAAAGAATATTTTTGAAGTTTTGAATGTTAAATGCTGAAAAAGGTAGGAAATAAAAGCATTGGTCTTATTTGTGCCATTTCAGATCAGTTTTCTTGTGCAAAAATAAAGCTTTTCTTTTCAGGACTGCAAACTAGTTGGTATTTATTCTTTTAGGGCACATGCCTCAGATTAGAGGTTGCACAGAGTTCAATTAACAAGCAGTCCTTCAGTACCTTATCCAGAGTCTTATTTAGTGTATCAATCCCCAGTTCAGGAGAAAGAGCTGTTGACTTCTACATGTGTTTTGGTAGCGTGTTTATCACTGGAGCATACAGGTGCTTTGCAAGTATTAACATAGCTGTATTCACAAGGAGTCAGCGGCAGGAGGCGAGCTACTGCTTCCGTTTCATCAAATAAGAGATTACGCTTAAAGTATGCACTGTACTTCTTGTTCCAGTTTGATATGTTATTTTTAACGTCAGATGTTTTAGTTTTAGATACACAAGCACACCTTTACAGCTGAGAGCCCAGCTTCTGTACAACATGGACCAAATGGCCCAAAAAGGGCATTCCAAAAATGAGCAGCAGGCTGTGATTTGCCAACTGCAACCCTACAGGGGTTAAATGCTGGCTTAATGGAATAGCTCAGCATTGCACTGCTCTGTGACAGGGAGTTAAAAGCCAATTTTCCGTGACAACATGAAACAGCCTTAGCCCTAAGGCCCTTTCTCCTCTTCTAGCAATCCACTTCCTTCTTTACCTGTCCTCCAACTTCTGCAACAAATGAGGGAGAGCTCTATCAACGAGCAGCCTCGTTTTTACATTTCTCCTCTGTACTAAGTTTGGCATCTTGCAAAAGAAATAGCATGAGATGATTAAAAATCTTATCAAAAAGCATGTAAAAAAGGAAGTGAGATAGACTCACATGGGAAACTTAATTACTCCCATTTCCAAGTTTGTATGTGCAGTTTTGCAACTTCAGTAATATTCTTTTCACTCCATTTTGCATGCATGTCTCTCATATCCCCATTTTTACTTTTTCTCTCTCCTCAAAGCAAATGCAGATGGAATCCATCAGATGGTATCAACCAGGCTGGCTGAGCTGGGACTCCCCTTCTTCCATGGAGCCATACCACTCTCCCTCTTGTTGCCCTCTCCGTCCCTTCCCAGTCATTCTCTCATTCCTCACGTTTTTCTGCTTTGACAAAATCTCTGCTTCAAAGCCTCAGGCACCAGGGCTCTACAGAAAAATTCCCTACATTGTTATTATTATTTATACTCATAAGCAAAACCACATATTTTCCTTAGCCACTTCTTGGAAAGAGACAGACTTATTTGGGCTGAAATTTTCTCAAAAATTTAATCTGATGTAGACACCTAACAGGGAAAGTTTAAGGCCAAAGTCTTGAAGTTAAGAAAAATAATAAGCTATCGAAAACAACCTCGTATTATTTACAGGAAACACAACACATCTAACAACAGACAGTGTTGTCAGTCCTGCTAATAATTAAAAATCAGCAATCTATTATACTACTTTTAGTTATGCCCTTACTCTCCTATACACAAGTGTCTTAAAATATCTGTGTGTCTGGGAAAAGTCTTTTTCCATGTCAGCAATTGGATGCTATCCCATGGGATAAATTTGCCACACACATACAGAGTTAGTTACTAACTGATTTTAACTCATCACTTAAATAAATCAAATACATGGAAATGGTCTCCCATAGGTATGATATACCCCAATTTTAACAAAGCTGAATTTCCAACTCTGGAACAAAAAAAGATTAAAAAAAAAATCAATTGACTCAAATTATGCATAGGTTCAGACTCTTGGGAGGTCTAAGTGAAAGCCTGAATGAGTGCAGTAGGTACGTCATAGCAAAGCCTTTGGACGCTTGCAAGAGTTGGCAACAGAAAGCCTCAAAACCCTAAACAAACCAGCCGCTGAGCTGCAACTTCTTCCCTAGCAAAAGGGTTGTACCTAACGCCTCAAGCCTGATGATCCCTATCCTAAGGGTCATTACGCAAAGCACGTTTGGCATGGGCTAAGCTAAATTCCTATGGCAACAGCAGCTCTACGCCATGGTGGCGCGTGAGGCTGAACAAAATCCAGGGCTGGCACACACGATACCTAGTGGCAGATATCCAGAAGTACACGATTGACGTCAGAAACTTGTGTAATCATCCTGCCTTAGCTCTCTTCTATAAACAAAGGTTTTTTTGGGTGTGCGTGTGTGTGAGGGTTTCTTTAAATTGTCTCTTTCTCCTTACTGCAAAGTTATTTTTTTTTAATGGGTCACCACACAATCAAGTGAATCCAGCTCCCAGGAGTCATTTTTTTTCAGATGACAGCAAGGGTCCAATAAAAATGAAACCAAAGCAATCTGCAAAGCAAGCCTGCCATCTCATCTGTCCCTCAGTCTGAAAACTACCACTGGATTTGCTTGTTTCTAAAAGAAAATCATGTCTGTAACTCCTTGAGAATAACCTTTAGAAAAGCCTAAGCATAACCGTAGAGATCACAAAGGGTCACAAAAGCATTAGACTGATTATGACTGATTTCCCTTTCCCCCAACAGCCTTTTTATAGTGCAAGACTTTAGCTGATGAAGTACTGGGACAAAATCTCAGCTGGTATAAATTGTCACAGATCCATTCCTACTACCTGCAATTTGAACACTTGCACTTAAAAGGTGAGTTTTGTTTTCTGATAGACTTAAAAAAAAAAAAAAAAACAGGATACATTTTCTCTTTTTTAATCCATACCCATGCAATCATCTCAAAGCAGCTTCTGCTTTCATTTCAGGCATAATACTGGGATGCCCAGACAGATGATTTCAGCTGCATAGCAATCGCAAAACCTGTGCATTGGTGAATGGCATGCTGCAATGCTCACCTGATGTTCTCTAAGTGATTTTCAGAGAGCGAGATAATAAATGTAGTGCTTGCTTTCTTCAGAACAATTTTTGAATCAAATCATATTAATCTCAAAACAAGCCCTGTAGGATGCACGGCAATACTGTCCCTATTTTCAGGAGATAAAAATGGACAGGAAACTGTAATGCTTTACATAGGGCCATAGTTAAAGAGAATTTGGACTGGATATGAGAACAGCTATTCTCTTTTCAAAGGTAATCCCAGTGAAAAATGCTTTAGTAAATCTGAGTATCTTCATTTTCAATTATTTTCTACCGTTGTCACCTCTGAAATTTCTTTTTTCTCCCTCAGATTCATATTAATGTCCCTTCTCCCTTGAGAGCGGGATAAAAAATCATAGAATGGGTAAGGTTGGAAGGGACCTCTGGAGATCATCTAGTCCAACATCCCTGCTCAAGCAGGGTCACCTACAGCATGTTAGACAGGGTTGCAGCCAGGCAGGCTTTGAACATCTCCAGAGAAGGAGACTCCACAGCCTCTCTGGGCAACCTGTTCCAGTGCTCTGTCACTCTCACAGGGAAGAAATTCCTCCTCACATTCAGGCCGAACTTCCGGTGGTTCAGTTTGTGTTGGTCGCCTCTTGTCCTGTTGCACGGGACAACTGAAAAGAGTTTAGTCCCATCCCCTTGACACCCTCCCTTCAGGTACCTATAGACATTGATAAAATCCCCCCCCACAGTCTTCTCTTCTCCAGGCTAAGGCCCAGCTCTCGCAACCTTTCCTCATAGGGCAGATGCTCCAGGCCTCTCATCATCTTTGTAGTCCTATGCTGGACTCTCTCCAGTAGCTCCATGTCCTTCTTGTACTGGGGAGCCCAGAACTGGATGCAGTACTCGAGACGTGGCCTCATCAGGGCTGAGCAGAGTGGCACAATCACCTCCCTCAACCTGCTGGCAACACTCTTCCTAATGCACCCAAGCATACCATTGGCCTTCCTGGCCACAAGGACACATTGCGGCCTCATAGTCAACTTGTCATCCACCAGCACTCCCAGGTCCTTCTCTGCAGAGCTGATTTCCAGCAGGTCAGCCCCTAGCTTTGCACTGGTGCATGGAGTTATTTCTCCCTAGGTGCAGGACTCTGCACATGCACAATACATATTTTCCCCATATACCTCGACAACATTTAATGTTCTTTACCGCAAAATAGGCAACGATGCTGATGTGGATGGATGGTGGCAATGACAGCTTCAAAAGGTATTACTGGAAAGCTTGAAGTTTGACTTGTACTAGCTTTCCGCTACCTGCAACAGAGCTATCGATCCTCACCTTGGTGATGCACGTCCATGTCCTCACTGGTGTATCCCTCAGAATCATGAAAAAAGAGGTTTAAGGATGAAGGTCTTTTGATAATGGAGTTAGTTACATTACAGCACAAGAAACAAACAACATAGGCTAAAGATGGTGTTGATGCTGTATGAGTAAGAAATTCTTTGGAAGCATCATGCCTACCTTGTTGATGTGCAGTTGCTGTTGCTGGAATTGCTGTTTATGTTTCTCCAAAAACTGCTGATGCTGCTGCTGGATCACTAACTGCTGGAGGGCCTGGGCGTTCTGGGGAAGGGGAGCAGACTGTGTGCGCCCCAGCGGGCGATGCTGCCGGAGTTTGTGTATTGAAGGGGAGACCCGTTCTCCACCAACCAGAGACTGTGCATGGAGGGGCAGTCCTGAAAGATACCAGTCTGAAGATAATATGGAGGAAAAAACAGCAGAGAAGAAAAAAAAGGAAGAAAGGAAGGGAAAAAAACGGCTGTTGAGTAACACTGATGGTGACAATGAGATACACTGTTAAAACCAGCCACCTCGCCATTTACAGCTGAAGTATCCTTAAAGAGAACAGAAAACAATTAATTACTGTTGGATGGAATAATACTTTGTTTGCTTTTGAATTCTTTGTTTGCTTGTTTGCTCAGAGACCCCAAGGAATGCTTCATTTCTGAAAATCAGCAATACTTTATGGATCCTTCCATCTCCTAGTGGAGGACATGGATTTAACATCCTAATGGTTACTTCTAGGAGGTGTTAAAATCTTACAGCTTGCTTTAGTCCAGGAATAATCTCAGGTTCATTTTTAAGAAAGCACCAGCCCAACCTGTCACCCACAATATCTGGCTATTACATCTTACAGTGGACTTCATTAGAAACACTGAAGATGTATGATGATGAAGCTGCTTCTCCTTGTAAATCACATGGAGAAGCATGGTTGCTATTGGCTGCATCACACCTGCTCTGTAGAAATGACTAGGAATGAAAACTTCCACCTGATAAACCTCAGATCAGATGAGCCTTGGAAAAAAGGCTCTCTACTGGAGTATTTCAAGAATATGAGAGTAGTATATTTAGAAAGAAGGTAAGTTAAGAAACAAGATGACAAAAAGAAATAATTGTTTCCATCATTATTGTGTATATTCATGCTGGTAACTTACTGAACATGTAATGGCTATTTTGGGAGGCATACATTACTCATGCCCTAGAAAACAGGGTCTCCCGGATGACCATCCTGTGAAACACCTCTCTGATCCCTGCTAAGGGCATTTGTTCAGCAAGTATCTTCTTCTTCTTAGTTGTTCTCATGGTAAGCCAGTTCTTGTCCTGGTCTCTGGAAGACATACCTTCATGTATTTTTTAGAAACCTGGGACAAGACAAGCCCAACACAAAATCAAACTCAAGAGTGGAGCCTCTGAGAATAAGCCTGTGCTGTTGCCAGTTAATGCCTTGAGAGAGAAAGTCATCAATGCTGTGAACTGCTGTGTGTCCAATAGGGATATAACCGTGCATGCTTTTAGCAAAAAATATATTCTTTTGATTTACTCCACTCCATAAAAAGAAATAAAGAAAAGATTGCTTAAGCAGTCAGTAATATTCAGATATGAGGCAGTTCAAGAACTGGAGAAGTTGTTTCTTCACTTGGTCTTTCATTGAGAACATAGAGAAGCTGTACAGAAGTCTGCAGCCTGCTGAACACAATGATTTGGAAAACAGCTTGCAATACCTGTCCCACCAGTGGGCAAGGACACTACTTCCCATGCCCACTGATTTTGCAGAACCACCCTGCTTGGAGTAATCAGATTCATTTTGAAGCCTCTATTCTTGTGAGAAGATTGTCTGTGTTTCTGTCACCCTGTGCTTTTCTGAAAAGAGTAAAACAAAAGGGCATCATTTTCTTTCCTCTTTTTTAATATATACTTAATTTAGAAAGATATGGTTCATTTCCCTTATAGTACAGTTCCTCTAACCAAAAGCTGAAATTACAGAGCATGGAAAGGAATCCTCTACAGTCTGTATACAGTATCTTGGAAGATGACTTTGCTCTAAGAGAATGACCAAGGTCTCATGTGAAGGCTTTTCAGGGAGACACTTTGTTCCTATTCAGGACATGAACATTCATGTGAAGGATATCCAGAGTACCCTGCACAACAGCAACAGCAGATCTAAGGTAGTCTGCTCTAGTGGGAGACGCAGCCACGATGCTTAGATTTTATCATCACTTTCTACTCAGCGTAAGGTGTTCCTTAAACTCCAGCTAGGATCCAGAAACCAGCCTAGCAAAACTCGTTCCCAGCTCACAAAAGGAGCAAACCTCTGTTCAGTAGTGACTCATGATCTCCCATAACCCTCATGCCTAACCTCCTCCACAGAAAGAGAAGCCTGCCATCTGTGCTATCTCCTTTTGCAGCAGTCAGAAGACTAAGCTCCAAAGCTGAAGGCTACCTGCAGAACACTAATCAACTCCCTTTGCTTCCGAAGAAGTTGGAGGTATCAACTATGATCTGGCAGCTTGTCCATTCAGGGCTTTTGAGACCATGTTATCTTGCTCTGTTTCAGTTGCTGTACCTGGAACATGTATTTGTTGTTGCTAGACTGCTGTACAGTGAAGATTCTCCTAAGCAGTGGCTGTCACTGGTTATACCTGCCCTGAAAACACCACGTGTATAGCAGACGGACTAGAAAAAATGCATTTAGCAACCAAAACAATACGCTATAAACTCCAGGAAGCTTTGGAGGAGGTAGAAGAAAAAAGTCCACTTCCCACATGTGCTTTAAGGCAAACGTCAGCACAAACCTGGAAGAAAATTCGGTTGACTGAGTAAGAGGGGGAATCTTCCCTGGTGGTTCTTAATCAACAGTCTTTGGGCAAAGGACAATTGGTGAAGAGACACAAACTTTAGATAATCTCATTTTGCCATCACAAAAAAGGTAATAGAAAATTTCATAAAGGTCCAAGAAATCTGTACAAACCACTCTCACAGCCCAAGAATGTTGGTTAAACACCACAATTCCATTCTTCAGCGCCATGGTACGTACACATTTTTAAATTTATCACAGCCTCAGGTATATTCCTGGGACTGAATGTAAAACCAGACAGGAGCCAAATCAGACAGCACTGCTGTGGCATTTTAGTGATCAACATCCCTCAGGAATTCCCATTATAAAGGGAATGAAAAAATATTTCAAAAGTCAATATTTCTTTAATGTATACAGAATATACTTTGTCCTAATCTTTACTAATATTACATACTGTAGACAGAAATGTATCCTGCCAGGGATTATTACCTTGATTCAATCCTATTTATAGAAATACGCCTTCCCACAGGTGCTTAATTCTGAGAGTATTACACAGGGAACAATTCAAAGCAATCAACACACTGAAATTGTAACATATACAAACAAATACAATCTGTTTGAATGCAACAGATTTTGCCAAGTTTTTTTGTCATTTATTATAATGGTGAAAAGCCAGTATTTTAATCTATGCTTTCGTAAATATATGTTCTGGTATATATGGAACAGAAAACATCATGGATAAATAGGAATGGTGATAAGTGAAGTAAGAAACAACATTTTTATTGCCAATTTAATCTAAACTAAATAGAATTTTAACTATAAAGTAGATTTAAATTGTTACCTACAAACTTAGGCTTCCATATGGAAGTAAATGCTATTTAATTCCATTTTGCCAAGATGACAAGCTATTTTGTTTTTCCTACAAGTCCAGCTTTTCCTACAAGGCAGCTTTTCCTACCACTGGAAGATGTAGGCAATCTCAGCTTTTACAAACGTTGCCACTATCCTTGAATCAATGAACACACATCTTCTTTGTGATTTTTTTGCAAAATAAAAAAAAAAAAAAAATAAATAAATAAAAAAAGGTAAGGAATGTCCTACCCTCTTTTCCCCTAGCTGGGCTTCTATATTGTGGTGTTTGAATGTTATCTGTGGTGTTCTCACCTGTGACCAGGGGAGTTTGTGCAGTCGGCTGTTCCAGTAGGACCATGTGTTGCAGAAGGGGGTTATGTGCAGTTCCCCCATCTCTTTCCAGCGTTGTAGTGCTCAAGTAGGGAGTGAGGTGGGTGCCGGGGAACAAAGAGATCCGCTGTTGTAAGGCAGGGAGAGCAAGCCTCTCTGCGTCCTGCTGTGCTGATCCTCCCTGGAAAGGCACAGGCAATGATACAGTGACTTAAGGGCTAAAGACAGCTGCAAATACCAAGCCAAATCCGTGCCCAACATCACTTACACTGGAAGGGCCGGTCGCAGGCAGCCCTAGCGTGATGTTGGGCAACGATGGCGACGTGTAGAGCGGTAGCTGGGTCACGGAGCCTTCACGATTCACCAGTCTGTGAGCCAGGCTGGTCTGGAAACCAAAGCAAGAACATCGCCCCCATGAGACAGCATCCAGGGATGGGACTGAGGACACATCAGACATACCCATGCACCCCACCAGCATTCTGCTTTCTTGCAGGCTTCAGATAGTGCCACTGCAAAAAGCTTCTCTAGAGAAAGATTTAACAGCCCACTTGCTCCTCTAAAAGTAAAGTATGTGTTCTTTTAAATCCAAAACAGATTACCTAAAAAAAAAAAAAAGGCATTGCAATGGATTGTTGTCCTCTTTAGCAAATCGCAGTTTATGCTATTTACTAGTGGGTTTTAGGTTAAAGTAGACTTCAAAATCTCATCAAAAAGCCTTAAGATAGTGCTTATGCAGCTATTTCTGGATTTTTAGGATGCAAGTGGGATGTAGTATATTATGTTACAGCCATTTAAGGAAAGAACACTTGTGCAAAAATTCCATTAATTTCAAGAACAATTGGTTTGAAATATATGATAAAACTCATTGAAAAAATGACATTACTTCAAACTGCCTGCTACCCTTGTTAGGAGATAAATGTTCTGATCACACTGAATTCTCCGGTGGGTAATCTTCCAACCAAAATAAAATAAAAAGGAGTTCAAATTGCAAAAGATTTTCTACAGAATTTCTACTATTTTAACTTAGGCATTATTGAAAAAAAACAAATTATGACTAATCCAACATTATACTATGCAAAAACCTATATCAGTGTAACAGAGAGATCTGAATAATGGCTTTATGCATTTTAGCCCTAATCTCAAAGCCCTTTAAATCAATGTGACTTTGCAGTTTATTTCCCTGACTGCAAAACCATCTCTAGGTAATATGGACTATTTTGTTCTTTCAAGGACTCTAAGGTAAAACAGGGTGAAAAATGGACCACTGTAGCAACCATTGAGAGAAAAACAAAGCAAAACAGCCCCCCCCAAACCCTATGTACTTAAGAACTAATATTGAAAAACACTCTATAAAGAACAATCTTCAAAAAAAAAACTTGCTTCCTGCATTTCTTGAGATTTAACCAGGTTAGCTGCCAGCTTTAATGGCCAGTATTGCAGCCTGAGGTTAGTGCTCCCCAAACAACAAAGCCAGGGAAGAGAAAAACTTTCCCGGGACCACGTTTGCCAGCTTTGCTGGACACCGGCATGTACTTGTAAATGCACATGTTGACATGCCACTGATTTCTATTTATCCTCTTAGCATCCAGCTGCTCCTGCATTCCAGACATTTGGTAAGCTTGTCTAGCTTTCCTATGACACTACACAAAACCTCCCCCATTGAGTTAAACTCTTCCCATCTTATCTTCTTGTGCTTTCATGAACGTCAGTCGAGCTGGTTGAAAATACATCCCAGATCAGTTCTCCCTTTGAAGGAGTAAACATGTATTTAAGATCTCAGTTCATAATTACACAACTGTGAATTTATATATAGAGCACTTAACATTTTTGCTGCCACAAAGGAGGAAATTTGAAGAGAGTAACAAGTTTTGCTGCTGAATGGTACCTGGGAAGGGCACATGATAGTGCATGCCCACACTTTTTGCAAGCAATTTTGAACACTACCAGCAATTTTGCTCTAATTTAAATCTCACAGAACATTAGCACAGAGAATAAGGTAGTTATTGTCGGCAAAGTAATGAAATATTTTATCGATACCACAAATGAAACAAAACTACACCCATTAACTCCTTGAACAATCCATACCATGTAGTTGTGCCTCAAACAATCTCATGAGAATTCGTTTTAAAAACAATGAAGAGAAAAATGCAACAGATTGAAACTAATAGCAAATGATGTTTACTGGCATTATCATCACTTTAAATACACAGGTCTCATCTGCGGATTGTGCACAAACATCTATAGAACTGCACAGAAAGGCACAATTTCAGTATGTACAATTTTCATCTGGAATGAGGTACTTTTACAGTCATATCAATTGCAATGGCAATGAACAACCTGTGCCTTTGTAAAGACAATAAATTCTTAAGATTTAAAAACAATTAAAAAATGGACTTTAGTAGGGTGGTCCTTCTATACTCAAGGCAAGCATTTAACCTTAAATAATGAACTCAGAGACCATGTTCCAGCATATCTGGAATGGTTCAAGAGGTGACCTTCTGACAAACTGACAATTTCTCATATAAACTAAAATGCAAAGGTAAACATGAAACACAAAGCTGGCAATATTAAGTTTTTGGAAGCATTTAAATATTTATAGTATGGAAAAGTGGAAACATGATAAAGGACTAATCAACTGGTATCACAGTTGGGCTACCATATAATACTAGTAATACTAAAGAACAAGATCCAAATGAAACCAAAACCCTAGTTTACTCAGCTTTTCCTCAAATAAATCTAGACAATTAAAATACATATAGGCAAACAGGGCAGCTGGTAACATGCAACATGCAATGCTAGAACAAGGAAAAGACCAAAGCCATTTTCCCACAAAAAATAATGCAAAGAACTACAACATTTAGCTAAGCAATTCAAGTAGGAGAACAGCAGAAAAAATTGTGCAATAGGTTATAAGTGTTCTTTTTGCCACCATATAATGATTTATGGTTTCTTCTGCTCTTGTGATGGCAGCAATCCAACACACCACATGCACTCCTGGGTAGTTCTCAAATTACCACAATCATTCATATGCTACATTTTTGCTATTTTCCAAAAATTATAAAAAGTTGAAAAAAACCTGGGCATTTCTTCTGGAGAAATTTTAACTCCATTTTTTCCCCTTCTTTTTGCTTACGTTTTTTTGGAGATGGAGATACTACTCCATTTAAAATTCCAGATCAACATGTTTCCTTTCTCATATACAACAGCATTACCATGAATCAGCCACTACAGTAAAGCTGCAAAAGAGATAAATGAAAGGTGATTGCCTTCTACATTTTTGGCAACTCCTTCCAGAGAACTGTTTTGGCAGTGCACGGATTCTTTTTTGTATAGTCTGTGCCACTTGTGCCTCAGTCTAATTTACAAAATTGCTGCTCTATGAGCAGTCCATGAAAAGAGCTTTCTTAAAGTCTGTGTCTGTGCCCATTTTATTAGGTATTGCTAGCCTAGTCACAATTCATTAGTTCAATTTATTTATTTGAAAAATAAAATGGTTAAGGTGAGTACTATATCTTCATGTTCACCTTTAGAAGCTAATACTGGCTTGCAGGAAGCAGCCTGTTCCATCTAGATTGCAAGAAGTGATCAAATCCACTACTTTTTTCCACCACTAGCACTTACAGATCTGCAGTTTGCTAAATGTAGACCAGATCGATTTCTCCTGAATCAGCAAAACCGGAAACTAAGGGCAAGCCTACCTGTGGCAAACAGAGAGCAGTGTCTCCAATGTGCCCTTAGCTATAGGGTTGCGTATGTAAGATAGCACTTCCCAGACCTCCTCCAAACTACTAAATGGATGGCATGCAATTTGAAAGCCACACGTCTTTACAACAGCTCTGGTTCACAGTGTCAAGTGAAGACTCTACGTTATACAGTCTTAATCTGTATAATAACTGCAATGGACTATAGCGGACATAGATATGTGTTGAGTAATTTGGCATGGGAGAGTGTTAATAGAAAGGGTAGAGTAGAAGGCATATTCCTTATATTAAAGGATGTTACACTATGTTAGAAATAAAAACAAAGTGAAAACCTGTGTAAGCAAAAAAAGGCCTACATATATGCTATAAAAAAAAGCATTTTCAAACTCTCAAGGTCAATTTGAGAAGACAATAGTAGGTTAATACGCTTTCTTGTAAAAGCTCAAGCTTGGTTTTACAGTCCTGATGATGACAGACACTATATTCAAGGGGAAAACAGCTAATGGCAAGCTGGGAAAAAAGATACATATCCATGTCAGGACACAACCCCATTGCTTTTCTACAGATAAAGCTTAAAGATATCTCTATCAACCTTCAGAAAAAGGTGGGCTTCAGTAACTCTGGACAATGGAACTGCTATGTGGAACCATACTCAACCTAGACCAATACCCTTCCCTAGATAACCATGGCAGATATTTCAGGTGATGGCAAAAGCTTAAGCGATTATAAATTAGTCCATGGTACTAGGCACCAAGCTTTCAAATCCTATACATGAAGGTTAAACCGGTTTCCTCTAATCCAGCTCCAGTCTGCTCCTACGGCACTTACTAGATTCAGCCTATTCTGCAAAATACAGGAAGAGATGCCCCAAATTTCAAAATACTTACATTTGACCAGGAAATGCTTTTCATGTTTTTCCTCCCCAAATCATTTTATTTTTATTACTGATTCATAATAAAACCACACGCAGCTCATGAGCTGGCTTAAACTAAATTTAAGACACAGATAATGTGTCCGGTCAACCCAGATTGGGAGGTTAAGTCCCAAAGTCTGCTCTGAACTACAATGTAAAGTTTTCAGTAGGAGTCATATCAATCTGTACATCCAAATTCTTAGGACGTTGCAAAAACAGATTAGAAACTCAAGTATTAAAATCAGACTAAAGAACAGCTCTGTACCTCTGCTTGAATACTTGTGACCGATCCTGTAATTCCATTCTCAGCACTTATGTTGTTGGAGCTGTTGTTTGGAGAGCTGGGACCAGATCCAGGAGCACTGTTGCATGCAGAGTCTAAAATACATCCAAAAGCAACTTTTAGACACATTACAGGCAATCTCTGCAATGCTATTTAGACAGGAAACAACCCCTCAAATTCTGTTTTTGGAGGAAAACACCCCTACGCCCCACATCCCCTTTAAATCTTAACAGGACTTATAAAATACTGACAAATACACTTTGAAACCATCCCTCCAAGTACGTGCTTACTTTATTTATGTCTTTTTCTGCATGGGCATTTCTCTTATAGGGCACTAATAACCAAAAATATGATCAGAACATAATAGAAGACATGCAAAGCCTGAAGAGGCCAAACTGCAGGACGTCAAACTGTTCTACTTCATTTTCCTCAAGTGTCTTCTTCAGCCCTCTTCAGTATTTAATCCCAGAGCTCCCCTCTCAAAGTGTACTGCATCAGACTTCGTCCTTGAACTGCAAGGCAACCTTTACACTTTCTCATGTTGCCTTCTGGTCCATCTGGCCACTACAGAATCCTTGTGCTTATCTGACACGAGAGCTGACTTACTTTTATAATAAGGCACATAACAAAGCACTGAGATTTATAATTCAGGCCTCTGAGCCCAAGTTTTAAGTCTGCACTAGTGAATGGATTTAATACAGGTCCCCGCATGCGACAGGGGGTAACTTTTATTATTTTATATAGGTCCCTGAGTGGTGAGAGCCCTGAAGCCAGCACTTGCCCTTCACGCCCTGCATCACACATGTCAAATTAAGTAATTTAATGACCCCTCTGGAGCTGAGGAACATGTTTCCTCTCACTCCTAGCATAAGATCACGGGAAGTAGGCTCAGAGGAGTGGGAATTAGTTGACACACCTCAACTCTTTTGCTGGGAAAAGGGCTGCTTTGAAAGGGATATGCATTTTCTGTTCCTTTCTCCTCAGTCCCTGGCCAGTGGATGGTCAAATCTGCAGCCACTCCTGGTATTTTTTCAGGATGACAAATTAAATCACTTTAAAAGTTTTGAAAACTGCACAAGTGAGACACGACTAGGCAGACCACCGGCCAAAATCCTGGACTGAGGATATTTTATAGAAATCAGGTAAAACTGTATAAAGACCGAGAGACCAAGTTCTTTCTGAGATACTGCCTTTTATCAGCAAGTCTTCTCCACTTGGGGAGTAAACTCTCTCTTATTGGAAAGACCCAGTGCAGAGTTCATCCCCATTAATAACTCTGTTATCATCTGAAAGCTCAGAAAATCCATCTACCTTTGTATATTTTATCAACACATTCTCTGTAGACTCACTAACCAGAACCACTGAGATGTTCAACTTGAAACCAAAGCCTCCCCAATAATGATACAGAAACAATAACAAACAAAAACAGTATATGAGATTGCAACAGGCAGAAAACTTCCCCGAGAAGGTGTCTCATCTGGTGTATGGAACAGTTTCCAGTGTTTCTTTTTTTATTTTGGAAGGTACGTAACATTAAAACTTTTTTTCCTGAATGTTCCCACTCCCTAAGCACAGGATTTGACCAACTCCAGAAGAATCTCCTAGCAGCTGCCATGCTGCCATCCTGTAATTGCTCTAGGATGTTCAAGTAGAAATAATGCCAGTTGTTACAATTTCAGGGGTCTTTTAATAGCTTTTTTTGGTGGCATTATTCAGTATACATTATTACACTACTTTGATCTGTGCAAGTTCCACAGATTCCACATGTGCATTCCAGAAGGCTCTGCAGGTTCCAGGGAGGTATCAAAGAGCGAGACCAGAAACAAGCCTGCACATACTCTCCCTGTGATATTAAGGATGCATTGAAGCCGCTCTTCTCCAGGTCCCATAACATAGGTTCAATTCTCAAATCAGAACGTCCAAGACACTGTGCAGAACACCGTCCTGACATCACTGCTTTAAGGTTAAATGCCTGCTTGAGAGGGCTTGGTAGGCTTCTCCTTTGAACAACGACTTCAAACATTACTTTCTATTTCCACTACCGTTCTTTACTGTATAAAAATTATACCATGAGGATAAATACTCCCTTCTATTATAGAGCTATGAACAAAAGACCTGTATGAAGAGAGCATATTATGTGCTTGCATTTATAACTTGTAGACAGGCACTTTGCAAGCTTTTGCACAGCCATAAGAAGAAGTTAACTGAAGGCAGCTCTTCTTCAGCACTGATCAAAGATGTTGCCCGTCTCCCCTTCTGATCTCAACTGGTCAGAAGGTAAGCACTTGGCAGCCAGAGTGCTGAAAAGCAGGAAGGTCCACTGTCATTTTTGAAGGCACTCCTGGGACATGGAGCTAGCATACAGACATTAGGGCCTCTTTTATCCTAAAAAGCCCTATGACAGATAGCACTATATGGGAAGTGGAGTAGATTTGATTTTCAGATGGGAAATGAATTATGCAAGGCTGTTAAAATCATCTATTTTCTTTGCAAATAGAGAGGCTCTGATACAAAGTAGAGCACAGCTACCCTAAAATCTCCTGAAACCACTATGCTATCTAAAGTGAGCTCACTTTCAAGTTGTTTGAATCATGATAGCATGCCTTAAAGTGGCCCCAAAAGCCTGAAAAAGCAGTCATCCAGTGGTACTTACGTACAGGCATCCCTAGATGGTGCTAAGAATTAACTTTATGGTAATCTACATAATTTAGTTTACTGTGATCCCTCCTTACAAACTTCACCCCAAAAGAATACTATTTTTCAACAAGAAACTGAAATAAGTAGTCAAAAATATTATATATATGTGTGTTTGTGTATATATATGTATGTGTATGTGTACACATATATACATACACACACACATACACACACATATATATATAAAGCTTTACATGTTTTAAAACTTCAGCATAATTACTTAACAAGGAACTATGGCAGTCTGCCCAAAGCCTAAAACAAATATGGTTTGTAAAGCATTTACTGCTGGAGGAAATCAGTCATGAATTATGGCCTCCTCATGGATACTGCTACTTCTAAACAGCCTGTTGCTGAAGATCACAGAAATGTTTAAGGGAAAATAATACAATAGTAACATATCTGCATTTATCTAAAGAAGTCTTAAAACTTGGCAGTAAAAATAAGTGTATCGACTTGGTGATGCTGCTTCAATAGATGAATATCCAAAAAATCACCTTGCTGACTCACACCTCCATCAAGCCCTGCTGAACATAGCTCACATCATTCAGGTCTCTAGACCATTAAAAGGCACACAACAGAATCAGACTACAGTATTAAGCAGATGTAAGAACTGCTTTTGGAAAGGGACACTTCATATAATGTTTGGTAGGCAGCATAATGTTCGGTTGCTTACCCAACATACCTGTGACATCCAATGGACGCTTCTTAAGAGCGGTAACCACTGGACCATCTTTTCTACGCAAGAGGGGGCTGCTCCGTCTTTCGGCCACTTTTTGCTTTAGTCTGGATCGTAGTTTCAGATTGGGTTCAGATGCTGAACAGAAAAAGGAAAAGTCATCATGGCAAGCAAACAGCAGTTTAGTTCATATTATTTTAATCATTTTCTACTGAATACAAAGGCTGAATTACAATTAAGCATCTACAAAACTGTAAATGAAATTAGTCATTTGATACTGTACATTTGGAACAAAGAATTCATAACATAGCAAACAGGATCCAGTCAATAGTATTTTAATTAAAAAATAATCATTATTATGCAATGCCTTCTCCGAAATGAAGACACAGACTTATAACCTGCTGTGAAACTCACTCAGACTAGTGCAGAGAACTGTACTTCCTTCGTTCTTGCCTCTGGCCCAACGAGTTTCCAAGTTAGTGGTAAAACCCAACCGGAGTGATCTAAAAATTGCTACATGAATCAGTGAGACATCTGAGATGAAGGAGTCCTACCAAGCTGAGATGTTGCTGCTTGGTCAGCTTGGGGCGTTACTGTGTGGCTGAGACACCATCTGTGATTTGTTGCCGCAACGGGCAGCTCCATGTCCTGGGAATCATCCAGGCCCAGGGGAAACTGGCTTAGGTAGGTAAGCCACCAGGAAAAATCAAAGAAAAAAACCAAAAACCAAACTCAAACCTCACAACAAAAAGGACGAGTTTTCCTAGTGGATTAGCTCCCTGAAGCACCTCACCTTGGGGTCAGGTGAGCACTAGCATTAGTTCAAGAAAAACAGCAGAAGAGTGAGGCCAAGGCCAAAGCCAAAGCCAGGGAGTAGATGTTTTGCTTATTTGGGGAGCAACTTCATTACAGTATCACAATCACAAGGTAAAACTGTATGTAAAAACACATCAAACACTTTGAGAATCCAGGCTTGCCAAGGGTAGGTGTGCATACACTTTCGGAGACCACTACCTGACTTGCTTTGGGTACATCATCCATTTTAGATATCCTCTTAAATACAAGTTGTGGCTGTACTCATATCCTGAGATTTCATTTCTTCGAAAGTCAAAACAGATCTCCCAGGATCCCTTAATACCTCTGGGCTAACGACAATAGGCAACACCGAACACACTAGCACTGCACATCTTATCAGCTTCTTACAAATGTAATGAAGCCTTAAGTAAAGATTCCTCCTGCAAGATCATTTCCTCCATGAACTTTGTGATCTCTTGAGTAGACGTGAAATACCTATTTTTCAACAAGAAACTGAAATAAGTAGTCAAAAATATCATATATATATATGTGTGTGTGTATATATATATGTATGTGTATGTACACACACACACACACACACACACACACATATATATAAAGCTTTAGTGCTTGAGGGCTCCCAACAGGAGATCCGTGAACTGGCCCAATGTTGTCCCTTCCTCCAGTCTCTCAACAACTCTGTGGCTTAATCTTGACTTCATCTACTGACTCTCCACACTCAAGAGCCAATAATCTAAACTTCAGAAGTCTTAAAATGTGGCTTACAGTCTGCTTTGAATTAACTAGTTGCCTCTGACCACTACATCTTGTAAAAAAGATCAAGATCAACTATGCTAATTGCAGGGCTCAAAAATCAAAAGCTGAGGAGTTCAAAATGAAATGCTCGATGTAAATCCATCAAAACAATTCTTTGATGAAATTTTAGGAAGGATGAAAAGGAAAAAGCTTTTCATTAATGTTTTGGACAGAAAAATGCCAGCAAGAAATAAAGGAAGCACTGAAAGAAAAGTGTCAGCCTCATCAAGATGATACTTAAAATGCAGTATGAAGTGCATTAGCAAAGGTGGAAAATCATCTTCTAGAACATTTGCATATAAAATGGCAGGGGACTGAATGTAAATCTGTCATTCGCATGGAGGACAAAGGTAGAAGAGCGCACTAGTTAAAATATAAGTGCTTGCTAGTTCATGAAATTTTACCCCCCAGAACTGATTTATTAAGTTTAGAAGTAATCTTTGGACATGACAGCATGCAGTACCTCATGTTACATTTATCAATTCACAATTTTAATTTGTTGTAATTATTAAGAATTAGTAACTGTCTAGATGCTTGGGTCAAAACTGAAGTGTCACACCTAGATGCTGGTATATATATTTCTGATATATTTGGACTGCCAACAAACAAATGAAATATAAGCCTTTTCCATTGCCTTGGAAAGGATTTGTCCTCTGGCAAAGAAAAACATGACAATATAAATTGTATTTCAGTGAGAATTTTATTCATATGTAATTTATTTCCTCTGTGTTGATCCGAAGTATGTTTTCTGATTGGGAAGAGACAAGTCACTGTACATTTAAAACAGAGAATCAAAATGGTTAAAAATGCCTTAAAAATAGCAGAGAGACAACAGAAGGACAGATTTGGGGAGGTCACAGATTAGCTATTGCTACAAAATATGGCACAAATATAATGCCACAGCAGAAAATCCTTCTGTGTAACAGAGAGCATTTGACCATGGAGAATTACAGCCTTCAAAGAGAAAACATCTCAAGAAGAAGCTATACCCCCCTTACAGCAAATAGCATATTAGAATTTTGCAGACAAAAGTATTTTCAGGTTAAAGTATTCTGTATATTCCTCCTTGACTTCCTCAGATGAAGTATCAAATTTTGAAACACCAAAATGTCATTTCAACAATCACATTTGTTTTGTGGCATGCTTTGCCTTTGCTCTGTGATGGAAGTGAGAGTTTTTCCCCCTAAAACACAATCCTAAATCAAAGAACATAATCCCTGCATGCATTTAATAGGGTGTTATATAACCCAAACTAGGTGAACTAAAAATAAAGTTCTGATAGCATATAACAATCTAAAATTCAAAGAATTTACATACAGCATATCTTATATAAATGATTTAGTTCTCAACAAAGAAATTTCCAAACTTCAAAACAAGAAGTTAAGGTTATTTAGCTTTTCTTACTCCTACATAATAAAAAAATATATATTTTTAAACTGGAGAGAGCTGTTCTACAAAAGTATAAATTATGAATTCAAGCAACATAAAATTATATTGACAAATAACTATATAACTACTATATAACGTGTAACCATACAGCTACTAGACATTCAGTATACTGATTCCATTGTCTCTCCGGAACACCAATTGCACTCAAAATCTCTTCCAATTCATTCTGTCAGGCCACATGTTTAAAACCAAGTGGTATTAACTACTGTAATTTTGACAATTTGAGACTAAATTACAAAACATACTGGTCTTCTACATCTTAAAGGTGAAGTCTTTTAATCAGAAAACATGAAGTTACCCACAAGTTCGACTCCTGTTCAGCAAAGAAATGAAGCACATACCCGGTCTGAGTCAGCTTAAATGAAGCCAGTGGGATTTCTTAAACAGTGACATACTTAGTTTGGCTGATAGCAACTATTTGTTCAAAAAGTATTTTGTTTTTCTCCAAGTGCGTAAATTAATAACTCATGCAAAACATAAGCCAAAAAATTCCCTAGTTTTCATAAGCTCAAACCCAAGTTACCCCTTTTATACTTCATTTATTACGGCAGGACCCAATGTAATCCAATTCTTCAACATTTATGTCATGCTCATTGTTTTCTTCCTGGAATTGCATCCACTAAGCTGCTGAACTAATCTGACATTAAGTCTGTGCAAGTCAAAAACACAAAATCCTGGTTAGAGTTTACACAGTTCCCATTACCCAGCCACATTTATGAAAAGAAGCCAAACAATGTAGCACGAATATGCCAATTCCCTTCCTTGTACATCTTAACTTTGAGGCACAGAAGGCGGCTGTTATTCCTTTATTTTTTTAAAGCTACATACTAACACTCACCAGCCTGGTAAAAGACAAAGTTACTACCCTGTCACTATTATAATGCCCAGCTTACTGCATGGCAAATAAAACAGAAGAGAGATTACTGGCAAAGTGTGATGGGCAACTCCACTCCAATGCCATCTCTTGCTAGAGGATAGCTGTCTGAAAATGGCATTTTGCACCACTAGAACTTTAATACAGGTAAATTATCTTTGCTTAAGCAGAAAGGACCACAAGTTCCATGGGTTGGCATTTGCCCTCCCCCTCTGTGGCTTCTTTCCCACTTGTCTGGCTCTGTCTCAGACCTTCGTTACCTCTCCTGCTTGCATACATCACGGTCTCGTCTCTCTGCAAATTTACTCATGATGCCACAATAGATTCTGGCAAAGCCCATCACAGGAAAGAAAGGAGGAGAAGGTCACCCAATGCCAACCAAAAAGATTTATTGGCTACAACATCATTTCACCAGGATTTCTCTAAATCCCAAGGGCTGTTCTGTTAACTACTATTCCTGCTTTTTAGTAGTTGCAGGTATCAGCACAGAGGAGGGAAGAAGGCGTATGGTCCTTGAAAAACATCCCTGGGGCTGGTAGGTAACACAGGGCAAAAGTGGCAGCAGAAAATTCCCAAAGTAGAAAGGAAAAAGGGAAAGAAAAGAAGATGGGTAGTCCAAATTTTTGTTACTCATTTGGTGCCATGTTTAAATGGCATCATTTGAAGTAACGCATTTTGGAATCTAGACACAGCATTGGAAAGGGCTAAATAAAAATATTGACTGTGCTGTCTTTCTTTTCTCCTCGCTCTCTGTGTTGGCATGAACGCGGCGCATTGGCATTTAACAGCTCTGTGGAAAGGTCATTTTTCTATATTTATAGAAGATTGTGTCCTTAAAACAAAAACTTATTAATGGCTAACAATTATCATTTTTCATCTTGAAGTTTAATAGCTACAATGTCTAAGCAGTAAAGAGAAGGCTTTAACACCCATTAAACCGAACACACAATGTTCACACTTTTTACAGCTTCACTATCATTTGCTTGCTTGACTGCATGAATATGCAAAATAGCAGTTTTGGTGTTCTATTCTAAGGTTTTAAAATGTGCTTCCCAAGACACTCTAAATTTAATCTCAAGTGTTTGCAACTTGTTGATTTATAAAAATTCAAGGTGGGACAAGAATGGAGATGGAGAGCTGTCCCCTCCACTCTTTGTTGCTGCAATTGCATTCTCTCTCCCGGGCTCCCAGTACACTCACTTCCTGAGTTGTAACCTGTTTGGCATGTCCCTCCCTTAGACTGAGCTACAGCCAGTGGCCTGAAGGCCAACTGACTCTACTCTGAGCAGAACAAATCTAAGCATACACATATGCAGTTAAAAATGGGCCACACTCCTGGCAGTACCTGTGAAGCAGAGTGGGAACTGAGAGGATCAAAAAGAGCAAGGGTTAGGTTGTGGGCCTCCCAGAGCCTCTGCTCCCCAAAATAACCTCTCCCCAAAGTTGACACAAAACCAGAGGACTTACTTCTTTGTTCTTCCACCAGAGGACACTTCTTTTGCATATCATACTCAAGTGCTTCAGTAGGAAGCCCTCACGGTCCGCTGCAACCATGCTAAAAAATATTCAAGCTGTTCTATCAGAGCTCCTGAGCAAGGAAACACCCAATTGACCTTCCTTCTGACTTCTAGTCTACCTTAGCACTGAGAAAGGAGGCCTTAGGCGACATGATTTACAGCTTCTGGTTGCATCTGGAGCTACCGCTTGTACCAAAGGAAAAGAAAGAAACGAAAAATTCCCTGCCATGCATTTCGAGATGATGGTAAGAAGTGATGGAGGGAATAAAGAAAACATTTGCTGGTCCTCTAAGTACGCATTAGTTTGCTCTCTAAAATTTCAATGGTCTCATCTGAAAAGCTATTCTGTAATATCAGAGTAATAAGTGATTTTTGTTTTTAAAAACTTATTTTTGGTTTAAAGAGACAGATATTCTCCACTTGGAGCAGGAAATGATATTTATAACAGTATAAAATTCTCACATATGTCAATGCCTCCTCTCATCAGAGCACGCCCCAGGGTAGTGCATGGGTCTGTAGGACTCAGTAAGCAGGACAGGAAAGCCAGACCATGCCAGCAACAAGAAGGACAATGTGAGTGGGAAAATAAAGATTCTCTCAAACTTGAGTGACACTCCATGTTGCACAAAGCTCAAAGATTTTCTCTAAATTATACTCCCACACTACGCCAGGATATCAGCCTACTCTATTTTCCCCTAAACAAATCTTTGTCATAAAACAAACCAGTTAAAACATTCCAATAATCAGAATCAATTCAGAGAGGTATTACACCTTTCTCAATAAATGCAGTATTTTAATTTTTAACACATACTTCTTTTTAACTTTTGTTTTCTTTCAAATGATAATTTTTCCGAACAATTTTATCTGCTTAGCTGCAAGTTCGACTCAAACAACCTATGCTCCTGCAACAGTGCAAAGAAACCAACAACATCACCAGATGCTGGGCCCTCTCCTCCCTTAGGCTACTGGCTTTTGCATGGAAGCAAAAGAGTTTTAGCAAACAGGAGACAGTTCCTTGTCATGAACCAGCCCAGCACATGGAAGCAACAGCCAGCAGGAAGGTGCAGGTTGGGATGACAGCACTGCCCACTTCAGGGACAGCCTTGGAGCTGCGGTGAATGACCATGAACCTGCTATCTAGGGATATCTTACGATCACTGTGGGTCCCCTCTAAGTGGCTCAAAAGAGTGGTTGTTCCCAATTTGCTCATTCTTGACTTGAGCCAGAATAATAATATAGACCTTTTCTTTGTCCTTTAGAAGGCCAATGGACTAGAAATGTGTCAGCACAAGGAGGGTATTTGCCATCCTCCCTCTGCAGCAGGTCCAGAAACACTGGGAAAAGTCAAGCTCTCCAAGCAGCACACGTGCTGAAGGCTGCCCTTTTGGACAACACATGAGGGAACGTTCAAGCTTTTTGTTGTTTTCCTTTACTCCTTGAGGGAAATCACTACTGTAAAAGAGTATCCAAGTCACTGTCCAATGATACTGGACTAAAAACATCTCCTTGGAGCCTTCCAATCTGTTCTTAAGTGAGTGAGCTTAAAGGTTAAGACATATTGCTTCTACTCCAAGCTCTAAGACGCAGTGTTTAAACTATAACCGATTCTCCTTCTTCTGTTGTGACTGCCTAACCATTTGTGCAGAAGGCAAGACACATTGCTAGGATGGGAGGTTTTTTGGTAGGATGCTGCTTCTTTCCTGCTCTCCAGGGAAAACTAGCAGAAAAAGGGATCTGCAGCACTTTCTAGTTGTCATTTCTTCCCAAATACATATCACACGCATGTACATATCTATCAAGACAGGAAATTCAGAGACCCTGTCTGGCATTAAAACCAGATTAGTTTTGGAAATTCTCTCTATGAGTTGCTCTCCCATAGATCTGAAGTGAAAACATTTGGAAGCACAAGAATTCTTGGGATCTGCAAAATTTTCTTGCTCATCAACCATATTCTGATCCCAGAATCAGCTCCCCAGTACAAAGAGTGGCGATACAGAAAGTAAAGAAATGGTTAGACCCAGAGCCCCAACGATGCTTCACATCGTTGCTGCAGTAGCCATATGCCAAGCAGCCCCTGGAATTAAAGCCAAATAACCCAGGTACCAAGAGTGGCGATTTCCAAATGCTACCATTGTACAAGTGCACAAAGAGCTGCTATTGCTTCTGATGCAGGGCACGAGGTCTTCTTATGGGCAACAAACCACAGTGATCTGGCAAACACCAGAGTGCTGTTAAGTGCAAAAGAAAGCACAAAACAAAACAGCACATTTTTGATAGCATCAGTTTTATCAAAAGTCCTGAACCAACTGAATTACTAAATGTGTGAGGAGATAGGTTCAAAGATCAGTTCAGGGTAAAAAAGCCAAGCAGAAGGCACAGGTCTTTCACTTATGGAGACAAAGAAGGTCAAAGGAGAACAGCTGTCTCAGGAAAGGTTTGCTTTATTCAACAGTAGGAACAAAATTATGAGGAGATTTCAGCCGGCTTCACAATCTGCAGTGCTGATTCACAAGGATGTAGCCATTTGTACACTTACAACTTCAGAGAACATCTCATATGAGTACTTCAAAAGAAATGACTACATTTCTTACTTTGGGGTCTAGTTTAAATACAGATATGTAGACAGGGAAATTTTTCCGTTCATACATCCCCAGGAGTTGAACGTGCATTGCCCAAGCAATTCTAGCAATCATCAAGTTTTACCAAACTTCTAAGGATTTCAACAAACCTGGACAATGATCAGTTGAAATGATGTGGCTTCTATCAGAAAACCCAATTAGCTGTCAACTCCCCATGGATGTCAGGAATCTCTACCCTATCTCTTTGCAGGAGCAACTGGAAAAGCCAGCATCTACCCTGTCCTCACCGGATGTAAAAATGAAAAAAAGACTCCAAAACAATAATAAAAAAAATAACAAAAACACAAGCACAGTGAAAACTATGTTAAAAAGTTCTCTTCAAGTTTTTTACAAGTCTCTATGATAGTGGTCGATTCAGGTATCTAATCATTTTTTAATACCTCTAAGCATTTTTTAATACCCACACTGCTCAAATTCCAAAAAGCAAGGAGCACGATAGTGTAAAAACCCTGTTAATGGAGAGAAAATAACTCTAGCAAGCAGGATACTATATTTTTAGACATGCAAAACTGAAAAGCCACATTAAAAATAACTTCAGTAACTCCTAGAAACTTGTTGACAAATAATTCTTAGGGTCATCAAAAGAACCTACAAAAATCTACCCCAACCCAGATTCTACAGTCACTATGAAAAAGTTTTTTAGGTATTTTCTTTGAGGGTCTCAGTACACTACTCAATGAAAGTACATTAAATTTGGAAGCCATCAGTCTTGATATGGGGGCAGAAAAGGTCACTTACATTTTCTCCTCTCAACAGGTGTAGACAAAGTATGTATACTAAAGGAAGTGTATATGTAATAAAGGGAACTACATATACAGGAAAACATTCTTTCATTAGTCAAGT
This sequence comes from Rhea pennata, assembly GCF_028389875.1. Taxonomy (NCBI): domain Eukaryota; kingdom Metazoa; phylum Chordata; class Aves; order Rheiformes; family Rheidae; genus Rhea; species Rhea pennata. The sequence continues at coordinate 42,395,528 of NC_084668.1, read as the reverse complement.
TATTTAACAATGAAAGGACAAAAGAATGAATAGCATCGACCAGTTGTCATTTCAGTTAAAAAAAAAAAAAAAAAAAAAAAAAAGAGGGAGATTCTCGAAGTCTTTAGATAAGGGGAATTAAGTGCAATGCATCCAGCAGCCAGACTGAGAACAGGATTCAACCATTTAATAACTGGACTATTCAGCAGTCTAACAGTAAAACAATTTCATGCAGAAACCAAATGGCCCAGAAACATGAACACAGTTTAGTAAAACAAATCTCACAAGTGTAGAATTTCAGGGACAGGATGTATTAGGAGCACACTGCAAGTGTTTACTGTTTCACAGGCTGTACGTTTCCAACCACTCTTTCAAGACATTATTCATGCACATACATACTTCTACCCAAGCGAATATGCCCAGCTGATTCTGTTTATTATATGATGTTCATAATAGAGCTTTAGACTAGCAAAATATCTCATAGTGTGCGCACAGGGATAGGTATAATCTGTTATATACCACAACGTGACGGTGTCGTAAAAAAATCAGAGAGATGAAAGGCAGTATTATTAAAACCCACCACAATTGTATTTATACTTTTCCTGAACAATTTTTCAACATGTAGGTCATACTGCCAATTCTGAAACCTGCAACGCGGAAGAAATGATCTTTCAAGTGACCTTCTCTCAGTCTGCTAAGTCAGCCTCTCCATAACAGTGATTTGATTGGATTCCAGTCCCGGTAATCAGATCTGTATTGTGATGGATTCTGTATTTGAACTGCAAATGTTTAATCAAATTTAATAAAACTGGACTACATGATATGGCAGTTTCAAATTACAAACTCAAATAAAGCTGGGATTTTGAACGCTGCCAAAAATCTGAAAAGCTCACTCACAAGACAGAACTTTGTTTAGGATGGGCTCCAGCCTTCCCTTCCTTTTGTTTACACCAGTCTGATCAGGAGTCTTTCTTCTCCAAGCAACTTAACATTCTTGGAAACAGGATTTTTGCAGACTATCATTGTGCCAGAAACTGAAGTGCTGTTGTGTTAAAAGTGAAATACAAGAAAACAAAAAGACCTCCCCTGAACCTTGCAACTGCACTTAAATGCATCACATACTATTCCCCAAAAGATTAATACTGGTGCACAAAAAGAACAAACGTCAGTATTTCGGAAAAACAGAATCAGTTAAATAAGTTACTGCTTTAAAATAACAACGATTTGGTTACTTCCAATTTTAATGATGCTATTAAATACATTTATCATCCTTAATTCACTTTGTCTGATAGGACTCTTATTCAGCCACATTTTTATTCAGAACTCAGTTTGGGAAACAGAAAAGGGATGAACACCACACTGCCAACAGAACTTTGTATGTAACACCAAAATGTTTTCTTCAGAAGGTGGCAAGGCCATGATGCAAATCACCTGCTTTTAGTATTGAGAACTAGGTCCAGGAAGTGGAACCTAACCCATTTGGCAAGTGAAGGAAGGTGCAAGATGTGCTGATCCTCTTCTGCTGAAATCCACTTCCATAACATCTAGAGCAAGATGGGAGACCTAGCCTCAAATTGAACCTCTGAAGGAAGATCTCCTGAAATGATGGGGAAAGGAGTTTTGGAGTAGTTATGCTGTGGTGATGCTAACATACACTTATCAGAAATGGATCATCTAGTTTCTAGAAGTATAAGAAAGTGACATAAAAAATTCTTGGAATCAGGTTGTCTAAAGCTCCTGGACAGCTAACTAGCAAGATGATAGCTATGCTGCCAATGGATACTTCCTCCTGTGGAAATATTGAGGTTTCCTGGAGGAGACTGAAAGCCATGAGCAGAGCAGAAAAAAACTGCTGTGATGTCTGCTAGTAGCCCATGGGCTGAATTTCTTCTTCCAGGTAGGTGTGCACATTACACCTCTTTGTGTTATGACTGATTTTGAACTGAAAGAAAGCCCTCTTCTCTGAGGACAGCCCTGCACTGGTGCTCACTTTCCCTAAAAAAAGCAAAGGTCTGAAATCCAGATAGTGTCACTTTGGCTGACATGGGCACTAATGATGCAGTAGCATTTACTGCATCAAAGTGGCATTTGGTCTCTCACTATCCAGAACTACAGATGAGAAGAAGCCTTACCCTTCAGTAAAGCCATTTTTTAATTTTTGGAATCCCCCAAAAAAGATTTTGCCTTCTTGTCATCAGTTAAAATGACCACAGAAGCATAGGGCACACACAGGAAAAGCCCCTGTCCTGGAAAAGGCTTGTCAACTTTTGATCAATTTCTTGTGTAGCTGAAGCAGAAGCATCTGCCATCTGCCATTCAGCCACTGAAGTACAACAGGCCTGGTGATGGGTAAGGCTGCCTAAGGAGTAACCTGCTGCAAGATGTCCAGAGATTCATCCACAGTTTCTTCCACTTTTTCCTCTTAGAAACCACAGAGGCTGAACCCTCTGCCTGAAAATCCCTTACTTATTGGCAGCGTTGAGGGGGAAGCTGTCAAATGCAGGCTTGGGTTGGAAAGACCTCTCCATCTTGGAAGTGCCAACAGTACAGTCTGTGACTTTGTGTAACAGCACAGGTGCTATGTTGCAGAAAGAAAGAGATTCCAAAAAAAAAAAAAAAAAAAAAAAAAAAAAAAAAAAAAAAAAGAGTCTTTTAATGTTTTAATGCAAAGAATTGCAAGGTAGGAGGGGCACAGGGACAGAGCATAGAAGTGTGTTTTTTCTTCCTGTTAGATGCTGAAAGGAGAAAAATCCCCATCTGTGCAACAACCTATTTATGCAATAAGTTTAAAAAGGTAACTGGAATAGTGTTAAAACATTCACTGCCTGTAAGAGCTCCTCCACTTCTAACTCTTAGGAAAAAAAAATGGCACGAGAATACCTGCATCCCTTCTCGAACGAAACTGAGCAGCAGTCAGCTGTTGGGAACTGGGGTAAGGCAGTCAATTTGAGTAAAGGCTTGTCATCCCACAGGAAGATCTGGTTAACATCCCATCACCATTTGTTCTCCCAACGATGACACTCTCTTTGATTACCAGCGTTCCTTCCTCCAGCTCTAAAGATCCACAGAGCACACACGAGAAATAGCTATGCAGCTGGTAGATGTCAAAACCCACTTGCGGAAGGTACGAAGTTCAGATGCTTTCTCCAGGCACACCGCTGCTTTTCTTTCATCCTTTCAGAACTCTTTTTTCTATTTTAAAGCTATTTACAACACACAGCTCTGTCTGCACCACCCACTCAAGCAGCACTGTTCCCCAAACTGAGGTGACCCCGTCAAAACTTAGCTTTTTCCCCAAAGGAAGCAGCAGTGGATCACAAGTTAGCAAGGCTAGAGGTGAAGGCTGTATTGGCTGTAGGCACGCAGTACAGAGTGAAGGACCACAGCCAACCAAAACAAAATGTTTGCATAGTATATAGCTGAGAAATAACTGTCCTGCTTAGCCACAGTGGAGGGAAAAACCTAACTGAGAAATAACTGTCTAGGTGTGAACCAAAACCCTTCCAGGAAGCCCCTACGCTTTGACTGGCAGAAACATGATTATTTATTTGAAATATAAACTTGTATATAAAACGAAAATCCCAGCAGAAGTGAACTTTTCTCGGTACTTTTCTCACTCAGCAAAACACAGTGACTGCAGACGTGTAAAGCTATGCATTAGTTTCGACTTTGTGAAAACAACCGACTCACAAAATTTGATGCACAACAATGCTGTCTACTACATGCAGCTTTGCAAGTCTGCATGCTCGAAGTAACTCCAGTCTCACTCTAACACTGTTCATTCAGTGCCAGGATCACAGGGGAGAGAGGGAGCTGGATGGAGGGAGTACTTGTTAAACAAATCATATGAAATACTGCTCTTCTTGATAATATTTTCTCTCTCTCTCTCTTTTTTTTTTAATAAAAGATCTGAGTGTCATAGCAAAGACACTGGGGAATACAGAAAATCGAGGCAAGCTTTACCTGTTTTTCTAAGAGGGAAGTCATCTTTGGAATCATACATGCCCAGGACAGGGTGGTTGTAGGTGCCGGATACTCCGCTTTGGGGTGGGGAACTCTGGTCCAGAGAACTGTGTTGGGTCTTCCTGCACAGAAAGAAAGAAAAGAGAAGCAAGAAACTTTACAGAAGTGAAGCACAAAGGGAACCGGTTTAGCTTCACCTTCCCCACTATATAACTTATCAGTTAGCAATACCAACGAAAATTACTTCATACTGGTTTTCTTCTTCTAGGCACTCATGCAAAAAAAGAAACTAAAGGATTGTTTAAAGTCTGATATACAGGTAGGTAACTAAACATATGCTTAATTTTCATTATAGAAAGAACCCTGCTGAGCAAGGCTCAACTTACGAAGATGCTTAAGCATGAGCATAATTTTAACTTGAATTAGGTTCTGATAAGCTAAATCATGTCCTCAAAGCTAAGCATGAGTGCCATTACTTTGCTCAATCACAGCATGGAAGAATAATCTTCCTTCACTGAACAAAACCCAGACACAGGAGACAGCAACTCTACGGACGAGGCAAACCTGAAGGATGAGAACACAAGGTGCAACACATTTAAACCTGCTAACAGCAGCCATGTGGCATAGGTGATCTTCTGCCTTTTGATTTGCTGTATCTTGAACCAAGTACTTAGCAGAGACAGGGCCAAACTACTTAGCACCTTTCCAGATTCACTTCTCGACACTGGCAATTTATATCTTTGTCCAAGCAAGCTGCTGGAAGTAAATCACACTCTGTTTGCTAAGGATATTAAATAATGAATGAGTTTTCAAAGCTTCCTACCAGTTTCTTGGCCATATCTTTCCTATTTAATGACCTGTGCCCAGTTTTGCTATTTCATTCTCAAGGAACTCTGTGAACCCTGCTCAGTCCAGACCCTTGCAAGTCTGGAGACTTGCAAGGTAATAGCGGTAATAATGACTACAAAATAATCCATTTAGCAATATAGATGACAACCATAAAGCTATCAAACAATTTTACATTTTAAGATAAATGAAACTTAAACCCTGTTTTGCTTTTCTTTTTAAATATTAAAGCATTAGTGACAACATAAAACAAAGCTCTTTACCAAATAAATTGAAGATTTCTAATTTTACACATTTTAGTAATTGGACAGCCTTGGAAATCTTGACTGAACTATTCTGCTACAAAAGTTTCTTAGGGAAACAAAAAGAGGGCCTTCCACCTTCACAATTATATTAATTTGTTCAGTTTCTTGAGCATCATATTTTGAAATCTCAAATCTTATGCAGGCTGTTTGATAAAATACATAATACCAATTCTACTACAAGTTATATGCTTCAAAAAATAAGGGACTAATGAAATATCGGAAAATGCATCAATTTTTTAATGCAAGTTTGTTACAAAAATTCTGAAAAGTCTTTTTCCCGAATATCTACATTACCATTTTCCAATTTCTTGCCAACAGTTAATCAACAGTTCTTACCAAACGATATGATTCATTGGTTTCTAACCCTCTCCCCTTTCATATTCCAAACTTCTGTGTACATACGGGTAAAATAATTATTCAGGCTCTTACACAGTGCCACATTAGCATACGCACACATCATGTACTTTTTCATATTCACATCAATAAATGCCCACATGCACGCACAGTGTAATCATCACCTGAATTCAAAACAGCACCAAACTGAAAAATATTTGAATCCTGCATGAAAACAGAAGAAGCTTTCTCTTCCCAGATCTGCTCCTACCATAAGGAGGCTGCACAGAGAGATGTTTCAAAAGCAGGAAGTCTAGATGCTGAAAGCCAAGAGCCCTCAAACCCGCCATGTCACACAATGACATTTTTTGCTTTTGCCTACGCAAGCAATAGTGTTTAAAAAAAAAAAAAAAAGGCGTGGCTTAAGCTACACAATGATGCACAGTGAAGTTATTTTCATCACTTTGTTAGGGAATGTGCATGAACTCAAAGGGCCTGTTTAGATGTCCTTTGGATTTGCTGAATGACAGATATTCAACGCCACGAACATGAATGCATTGTATTGCTGGAGGACTGGGATCCAGCACCCTATACCGCTTTAAGCAAAATGCATTGGTCTGCATGCCCTTTCAAGAATTTTAAAGGTCCTGAAACAGATAAAACTGCATACTAAATCAAGTGTGCAAGCATTTCTGAAAGCACATACCCTCACATAACACAGAGTCTATTCTTTGAACTGTGAGGTCCTTCAAAAGCCCAGGCACAGTAAAACACACATGATACGTCAAATATATTCACATAGTGTAAGTTGTATATATATTCAAACATATGTATTTGTGCTAGAATGCTTTAAGGATGGAGAATGCAGATGCCTATATTCATTGGAATAACCTAATGTGCAATTCCATCTCTAACGTCTTAACACACAACTATTGGCTAAATTTGATTTTATGATTGTTACTGCATTGAGTGCTACTTCTGAAACATATTCCTGAGAACCTCCTAGGGAAATAATAGCCCTATTATAAAACCAGAAGTGCCCGGGATTCTTGTTAAGCCTTTACGTTAATTCAGCTATCTTCAAGAGTAAAGCTCCTGGCAGTAGGACTGTCCAACAGACATAGAATCCATAGGAGGGGCAATCTGACAATACAGTTCTAAAGGACCTCTTCTATTGTTGCCTAGCATTAACCTAATCAGAAAATTACAGCCCATAAAGCCATTTTAAACAATTAAACATAATCCGGAACAGTACATAATAAACAGAGTTTACAAAGTATCTTGAACACCTCAGAGCTGAAGACCTCTGTAAGGTCCTCCAAGAAATTTCCCCCAAGAAATATTACTGAGCATTAGACACTGGAACAGAAAGCTTCCTTCTGTTTAGTAGATCCTTTGGAATACAACTATACTGGAAAACCCCTACAATTGGCTCCTGCTTGGTTTGAAGGCAGATCCGCATGCATATGTGCAACCACAGCCTTTTACATTAGGGATTAGATAGCTTTTTCCACTCCATGGCCCTGCACCACCAAGCCTCGTGGTAAAAGCATCTACACATCTCCCTGGACAACTGAAACTTAGCCCAAAAGGCAAGGGGAACGACAGCTGCTTCGCATGGAAATGGTGTGTTTCACGTCAAAACTGTCGATACAAAATTCTTGTGTTATTCAATACCTTTAAGAGAGTTAATTTTGCAAGCAATGCTTTAAATATATTTTTTAAAGAAATACATAAACCTTAATAAGACCAAAGGAAGTGCTTAAAAACAGACATGTCATTGAGGAGACTGTTTCAGCATCTGTTACTATTTAATTGGTTTGCCTGCACACAGTAGGAACATCAAGGCTATCTTCTGCAAGCATGGTTTGTGTGCATTAAATCTGAATACCACCCAACTAAATCCAGAAGCATGTGCGGACATGAATATCTCTGTAACTGCAGTGGTAACCTATGAGATGCTATACAAACAAATACTAATACATAATCAGTTAAAAGGTCCTTTAAAGAATAGAATGGAAACTTAAAATCTTCAATTTGTGCCTTAACATGCAAGGGACTGCTTTTAAAAAGTCTCCGCTGGGAGATAAAATTCTACAACTATGCTGCTTGTCTTCCAACTGCCTTCTTCAAAGTTTGAGCAGAAGGAGCTCATGTCTGGTTGCAATTTATCACTTAAACATGACCCTACCAAAGATCTGTTAGGCCTCTGAGGCTCTTTCTGGCATTGGAAACCAAAATGTTGATCCTCTCTCCACCGCGAAGCTACAACGCAGTAAAGAGCAGAAAGGAGCAAGCCTGTTAAATGCAGGAGAAACGCGATGGCCCCCTGTGCAGCAGTTAGCATGTTGTCTCTAGCTGCTGGCATCCCTTTATCAGCAGAGAGGAGGAAAGTGGTCTTCAGACTCATGCACATTGCAAGAAAGCTTAACAACGTACCTGCATTCAGCATTAGCTGCAAACGAGGCAGGGAACATACTGAACCCTTAAGCAGAACTAGGCTAAATAATTTCTTGTTTCCTCCTTGATGCTTAAACATACATGATATTTAAGACCACTGTTCTTCAGCTCAGCTCTGAATGTTGTAATCTGTATGAAAAAGCAGTTAATTGAAAACTGCAGAATGTAAGGAATTCAAACCACTCCCAAATTTCCTTTTCTTCTTTCTAATAGATGAAATTCATACATAATGACAATTATATGTCAGGTTTCCATAGGGCCAAAGGATCAAAGATTTTAGAAGAAAACTTTCGCTTATTACTCTTAATTCCATTTATTTCATTTAATGCTACTTTTGCCTTAAAAACTTGGCATTTAACTGATGGGAAAAATGGAGAACATAGTAGCTCCCAGAGTCTTCAACTACTTTTAACAAAATACACAAATTTCCTGGTTACTCTCAATTAAGGAGAACAGTGGAAAATCAGTTATCTAAAATAATAATTGTTTCCTCTTGATTGAAATTCAGTTTCACCTATTTCTTCTGCTACTGACCTAGTGGGGCTTAAATATTATCTTTGTATAAATTAGCAATATTTCAGTACTTTAAACAGTGCCATAGCCATAAAATTTTCAAATCTCAGATCAGATAAAGTTATTTCATAGATATATAAATTTAATAATCTCATCCTTGTGAAATAATGCTAGAATTTTTCTGAAAATGACACTTCAGCATTTCAAGCCTTTAGAGCTCAAGATGAGAGGTAAGCATTCAAGGCTTTAAAAATGCAATCCTAGATCAACTATCCCAAATTGCAACTCAGTAAACATAAAAAGCATCTTCCCTGTTTTCATGAAGTTCAAATTTTCTTACATCTGGTGGGATCAAATTGGGATAAAAAACTAGGTAACTTATAAAGGTTGGTCTAGATAGTGAAATACGCTAATCTGAATAATCATGGACTAAAGAAGAGAACAAAGACCTCTGCTCACAGAAATATGTGACCATCACAGACGATATGAGAATTACTCCTATGGAAACCCACTGACAAAAGCATTTTAGTTATTTTGTAAAATAAAAGCCAAACCCTAGCTCTACTATCATAGTGCTTCATCCAATAAACATATTAGCTTTATTCCCCACATCTCCAGCAACTGTGAAAAAAGGTGGCACCGGCTGAATCATTAAGATAAGCCCAGTACCACTTACCCATACCAGAAGCGAGGATCACTGGATATACAATGGTTGAGATTCCGGTGTGCCAAAGCTTTCTTTTTATTCAAGACAAATTCTTGCAACTTCATCTTTACTTCTGTGCTTGCCACTGCACCTGAAATGTCAATAATAATGTAAAAGAAAGGTTATTTAACCAATGCACTTTGGATGAAAACAGAAATAAATAAAAATTCACATGCTTTAAGAATTAAACATTCAGAATTAAATCTTTGATTCTCAAACCAGTAGAGAACTTTTCTTTCAAAGGGAAAAGAACAAAGTGCCTCAAAATAAGGAGCTCTCCTTTTCTTTTCCTTTGGCTTTGCATGTAAGCACAACCTATGTTTAAAAATGGAGATTTAATCAGAGATTTATCATTTTACTATAAAAGATTTCTGAAGAGGATTTTCACACTTTCATAGAAGTACACTTAGAATAAAGCACTTATATTAGGTATTCCAGCTTTCTTTTAATCAAAGGTATTTAAGAAAAAGGGTCTTGTGTGCACTCAAGTTTTAAATGTCACATCTGCAAGCAGAAGGGGAATGAGACAAATGTCTCATATGTAGATTTTGTCTTGAAAAATCTTGTAAATAAGGACCTCTTTGTTCAAAAGTATCTGTGTACAATAAGACCTACATAATTTTCCAATTCATTTACAAGTGTGCAATCTATTTCTTCAAATAGAAAATCTAACAGTAAAAAAACAGTCAGTAATTTTGAAGTGTAGAACTAAAATGTCAACTGTGTAATTTCTAATCATTATTTGCTCCACAATAAGAGACCAGTCTGTTTTACTGTGATGATCGATTAAAATTATCATTCAGTTGACAGAACAGATTTGCAGGCAGAGTTTCTGATGGAGCAATGCATAGAAAGCTTGACCAGCAGCACATGTGCAAAATGATGGTTTATCTATACCACAGTGTAAACCAAAAAATTCCAAAGGAAAATATCTGGGCTACAAAAAAATCAGAAGGCCAGCAAAACGGTCTGCTCTACCGGGAACAAAAAACTCCAAATATGACAAGGTGACCTTCTGCCTCCTGCATTCTGCTCAACTTTTCTGTATCTCCACAAAAGAAGAAAACTGCAATATATCTACAAAGCACTGCCTGAAGATTTAATGTTGCTTGAACATTAAGGCAGGGTTGAAAAAATTGAAAATTCGCTCTTGTGGAGTACTGTCTATCTCACTATTTCTACAAAATGTAGGTTTGAAAAGTGCTCCAGCAGAAAGTTCAACAGAGGAGCTGTATATGAATTCATAGCAAAGCACATGACTAGACTAAAATGGACAACAAATCCAGGAATCCAAGAATAAAGGTCTTATCGCTCCAAAAATTCTCACCTCTAAATTATTCACATCTTTAAAATAACTGAACATGCCTGTGTTATATGGGCTTTGGATAAATCTGACATTATTTAAGAGGTTTCAAGGCAAACGTTTTTAGATCTTGAAGTTTGCAAAAGCTTCACTGGCATTTCTTCTTCTTTAATTAGAAGCTGACAGGTCCCAAGTATGCAAAACAAGATAAAACCCTGCCAGAGCCATAGATAAATCTGCCATGTGAGATGTGCTGACTCGTATTTAGCCCTTGACCCTTCAGTTGAAAAATCAATGGGAGGGGGAAAAAAAAGCCTAAATCACTTTTTACATTCTATACTGAATTATTTTAGACCAAGTCCTACATACAGGCAGAAGCACTGCACAGCTTCCAGTATGGATGTTAAGGAAGAAGTCCAAAGTAGAAAGGTCCAACCTGTTGTGTACATGACATTGTATGTCAGGAAGGTGTATCAGCAAAGAGTGCTGCAGAAGTCAGACCTCAAAAAACTGTAGGTGCAGGTGTGAGTTTGCAGGTGGAAAGTAAGACGTTCAACCCTAACAGAAGTGAAAGACATAGTAGAGTAAAAGGATGAAAAGGGGGAAAAAACAAGTAGCAAAATACAAACTATGGCACATTCGTTCTGGAGTGACTGAGTGCCTAGGAGGAGCAGGGAGCAAAAAGCTGTGAAAGAGGTCTGCAGCAAGCAAAGTACTATGGAGAGAACAGGTCTAAATTAGTTTGAGACAGATGACTATGGCAGAGAGAAAAATAAAATATATCTTGACCCAAGATCATATTGGAACGGAATACAGGATAAGGTAAGGGTAGAAGCAAGAGGACCAGAATAAAAGTAGTAAGAAGCAGCACCAAGCTCCTCTGCAAAGAAGAGGCTGCACAATGCATGTAGAGAGGAACAGAATAAAGGGGAATTAATCGGCAAAAGTATTTAATGACAGTATGGGCTAGCCATAATCAGTTAACTTGCAGTAGAAAAATCCAATGTGGATCAGTCAAAAGCTGCCTGAGCAACCTGGGATTTAATACCCAGAAGGACTGAGACAGAGATAGATGATGCGTGTCTGGAAACCCATACACAGACCTTGTTCTAGGCTCAATGGTAACAGTGGGAAGACAGGAAGACCAACTAGTGCTTATTATCCTTTATGACATGAGAAAAGAATGTCAGCATGATAAATTTTTTCCTTCTTTTGGAAGTCATGCTTTTGATCAAAAGCATTATGATGGCAGATTTCAGTTCAGAAGGACCAGGTTAAGACTCCTCAGAAGAGAAATTAAGGTACTGATATTATGTAAATCTATTTGTGATTTACCTTCTAAAAAGTATGAAAAAATACATTTTGGCTTCCAACGATGGGGGAGGGAGGACGAATAAACTATATTCTTTATCTGTTACACACTCTTCATATTTCAGATTAGGACTATTTTAGTTGTGTTATGCTTAACAAAATTTTCTGATGTGAGAAAAATAACTTAAGTATTCTAGAGAGCTTAGCTGCTAGTGATTATCATAGCACTTCTTAAATTAAAGTATTTTAAAAATAAAACTGTAGTCATGGGAACAGGATCTTCAACTTAACATCCCCAAGTTCTATTCTTTTCTTTACCCTCATATTTTCTTGAAAAAGGTGCTTCAGAACCCTTTGTTATTTTAAGAGATTTGGGCATTTTTGTTATTTGTACAGTTTGTTTACTATTGTAAACAGAGATAAATTTTGCAGATGATCAAACAAAATATTGATACAATGTCAACAGCTGATGAGAAAGACAGAGTGAAGTGGAAATACTTTTATCCAGTTCAAACTGATTGTCTTTACTTAAGAAAATAATACAACATAGCCAAAGGATAAAGGAAAGTAACTTGCATGGCAGCCAGCATGGACATCACAGTAACCAACCTACATTATCATCACCTTTACTCATTCCTGAACGTTGAACTCCTTTTTTTAAAGGTGAATTTTGATCCTTCAGTATTTTTCTGGCTATTTAAAAAAATAAAAAATGAATTCTGAATTTTTATGAACTGCTTTGCTAAGATTTGGGGTTGATCCATACTTTCCTTTATTCTGAATGCAGCTTCAAGAGCTTCAAGTCTATCCCTGCAAAATTCATATGCAGAGTGTAGGATTCAAACTTCAGCTTATTTTCCCCTAGTCCTCATTACTTTTCTGCTAGTAAAGTCCTTCTTGAAGCCTTATCTCATTGCTAGTCCCCAGCCAGTGTCTTATCTCCTGTCTCCCTCAAGGCATCTCAGCTTCTTCCACCACATACTTCCTCATTTCATGTGGAAGGAAGAACTAATGAACTGATACTACAACTTTGCAAGGTATTTTTTTCCTCCAATTCTCGTCTGAAGAAAAAAGAACAAGAAACCAAATGTCTTTGATAAGGGATTTTTGTGAGACCATAATCATTTCACTGAATCTTGTGAAGTATATAATAACCACAGAAAAGTATGCAAGAGTCAACCACAATCTGTACCTCATAAAAAAAACCCTACTTTCTGAATGAAAACACTTTCAAGCTAAAATCTGAGAACTTAGATACAGTTTAAAAGAATGAAATTAAAAAAAAAAAAAAAAAAAGAAAGGGAAAAATGCAGTGTGCATCTGGCACATTTTATGGTTTTAATATTCTGTCTCCATTAGGAATGCTGCCAAAAATACTTTAAAAAATGTTAAATCTAATAAAGAGATGATACTCTTCCTTTCAAAATATGCTAAAATGGCATTTAGTAAGACAAAAATGAAGATAAAGCATGGAACTATACTTTTCTTCTCCCCTCAGTACCTCTTAAGAGTTTACACAAGCTTCCTGTGCAGTTGAGCTCTGCAGAGAGGCTATCATGAAGATTTCATTAGTTTTATATAGCTAGCAGAGTGGAAGTTTTATGGTTTCCATTCATCTACTCTGCTTGTCATCACTGAAACAACAGAGCTTTTGCTACTTACTCTCTTTTCCTTTCTCTTTGTTTTTTAGCTGCTGAAGCTTTTGCTCTCGATGCTGCTTCTCCAGTTCTTGCTCCTGCCGGTGTTGCTCCAGCTTCCTCTGGTGCTCCAAGAGTTCCTGCTGATGCTTCATTGCCAGCATCTCCTGCTGCTGCTGTGGAGAAGGGAAGAGGAAAAAAAAAGAATCAAATTAACACAGTCAGACTTCCCAGCGCTAAAACATAAGTTACCATCAGCTGCCAATAACACTGTTTAATTTGGAGAAGCAGAAAAAGAGCATGTCCTTTGTCAAGCGACAAAGTTCCTCATAGGGACATAAGACATGTTAATTATGAATACTTATATGCTCATCATGGGATAAGCCTTCACTGAAGAAGTACTAGTAAGCTTCCCAAGTCAGACACTTGAACCAAAATACACCATGTGTTGGGCTTTGCAAGATCAGTTCAGTTCCCTCATATGTAAGCTTGTTTGAATAAGCCTTTAATTATATGACTGCACACTGGTCGCTCCAAAGTCTCTCTCTGTGTGTACAGAAGAGTAGTCAGGGACTGGGGTATCTTCCTATCTTTATCCAGCACCGGTCACTTTCCTTGTCCACTGCACAACCCTCAAACTTCAAGCTAATGCAAAAAGACTAATCAACATCACCAGTTCCTGAGGTCAATTATAAAATATCTTTCAACAATCACTTAAAGAGGGATTTACCTCATCCCCAGATATGTTCATAGAGAGAATTTCAAGATAGGTTGCCCAACTGAGATCAAGATTTTCCAAGCTTTCATAAAACTGTATGTTCAAGATTTGAAGCACCAAAGGCTCCTTTAACACAGTGCTTTGTGCATAACAGCACTTTACAAAACCCTGGACAGAGACTACCTAATTTTTACAAGGTCTTCATGCTGCAAGTAGACAACAAAATGGATAAGTGTTATCTAGAACTCTCTGGATCGTTTTGCTTTGACTAAGCTGATTTTAAAAAGTCAGGTTTTGGCACCCACTTTTTCATCAATATTGTCAAGGACACAGCACTTGGTAGGCTGGGAACACCAACAAGAGCACAAAAGGTGCTGCTTTCCTCCCTTGACTTTGCCAATCGACTCTCCAAACCAAGGATGAGCTTCAGCCTGCCACTGAGATGGCTGGTCACAGCCTCCATCCACTGCTGCAGGGCCATCTTGGGTCTGCCTCGATTTTTGTGCAAGCAGTAACATCTTTTTTTTTTTTTTTCTTTTTCATTGCTTGGTTGCCTTGGCCTAGCAAGTAGCCCAAACTCACAGCACAGCCACACACAGGAGGTGATGGAGAAAAGACCCTTCAACAGCGACTCAGTCTCACCTCAGCTTAAGTTGATCATGAAACCACATGGGGAGTTTCCAGCCCTGGGGTTTTGAGGATAAATTTGTTAAAGAGTTTTGCGAGGTGACCTAGTGCCTTCCCACTGCTTCCAGTTACTGCCCCATGGTGGGTTTTGTAGTTAGGCTGAAAAAGTAGTGCTAGACATCGAAATCAGCCAAGCCCGCAACTACAACTAAAACACTGGTGGCTGGAAAATCTGGCACCACAATACTATTACCACTGCCTTTTGTAGACGGGAAGCAGAAGCAAGTCAAAGTTGCTCCCACATAACCACACAGTAAAACCATGAGATCTTCCAAGCCTTAGCTCTCTGGGCTTCACCACCAAAGGGGTTGAGCCCTGACAGCTCATCACGGTTGTGCTCACCACTTCTCAAAGTCCCACGGATCAAATCCAGGCACCTAGAAGCTGTGTATGCACACCAACCTCCTGCAAAATTTGGGGCGAACCATCTCCCAGAATGTATCCTTTGTGGATCCAGGAGTAGTTTTCCTGGGAGCTCCTCCAGGCCACAGAGAAGTACCTGCCAGCACTTAGAGAACAACCTGCATACTAAGAGTAGGCCAGGAGTGAGATGTCCTGAGGAGAAACAGATGACGAATGACAAGCAGCAAGAGCTTGTCACTTCTTTAGGTGTGAATGGATTTCCATGCAGCCTGCAACAAGCACTGCTCCAGGGCAGGGCTTCTCCCTTGAAAAACACCAAGCAAGTTCAGAAAAAGCTCAAACTAAGATTTAAGATACCACCAACTCATCCTAAGAAAGATCGTTGTCACTCTGCTGCTTCTTCCCAGTTTCATCTGCCCCTTGTTCAGCAAGGTACCTCTGTAATCAAGTGCTTGGCCTGCTCTCATTGCCCAATGCAAATCACTCTGAATGCAGGAGCATGTTTGCTCCCTGGAGCAGGATCCCATGATCGTATTACGCCCGCCCTGCAATCTTTATGTTGGCAGCTTATAAACTGGCAGATTGATTGGAAGCTGGCAACATTACTTTTCAAAACCTTTAATGTTATGTAGGCTCTGGCGATACAGGAGACTTCTCCGAGCCTTGACTTAATGGGTATCTATGCTCAGATACCACCCACTGTCTGAGGTTCGCAAAATCCTGGAAAGAGCTTGAGCCACTTCTGGCATAGTTAGTAAGATGGGAACGTGTCTCCACTCTTCTCCAAAACTTAATACAATATGCGCATGTGCATGTAAGACTTCAACCCTACGTATCAATGATTTTTCTTCTTCCTTTTCAATATTTTTTATTTAACTTTTGACAGGAGTTTCTTTGTTTAATTTCTGTTATTATACATTTGTACCATCAAGTGTTTTAGCTGGGGATACATTAAAATTATACAATTCTATAAAAGCAGGCAAAAAAAAAATAGTTCAACTAGTATTCTGCAATCTGCCTGGCTATCTGCTGGAAACGTGATCAAGTAAGTTGCTGCTGTTGATTCAAAGTGTGCAGACTGTTGTAAAACACCAAACCCAAGTTACCAGTGATTCTACCTCCTCTCAATTCCAATAAATTTTACATAAACAAAAAAAAAAAGAAGTTATTCAGATTCTAACCACCTACAAAAGTAAAAGCAAAAAGCCCACAGAGGCAATCGGCCTTTTTTGGTGTGTAAGTTGTCACTTCCACTAACATGTTTCCATTTGGGGACAGAGTATCACTTCAGACTTCCAACAAGTCCACCACATGGTGGGCTTTTATAACGTACCCATAGAAAGTATGCAAATGAACAATATTTAATGCACAATATGTTAAAACAGCTTTTGTTATTTTTTATGAAATAAGGAGCCTTTTCTCTCCATCTGCAGTCTCCTAAGCTTTGCATGCTATACTTCCTGTAATGTTTTACATACATTAAGATGCTTTAGAAGGAATCGTGTTTTCGTTGACATCTGTAGTGAAAAGTAAATGAAAAGACAGATTTCTATCTGGATGGCGTATAGAAGTTTCATTGAAGATGTTTTTTCTGTTGAATTTTGACCTTAGTTTCCATAAAAAACATTCTTAATATAGCTACAAATCTTTCCAAGCTTAAAGAGTGAAGTAACCTCTCCAATCTTATCCATGAATTCACTTTTTTGTTGTCTGCTGGAGCCTCAGAAAGTGACTGAACAACTCACTTTCGTAGCCTATCTGAATTCTTACAGCATAAATATTTTTCTACACTTAGGCATGAAAACAAACTACATAAGATACTATTGACAGGAAATATATGGCATGCACACTCAGCAAAGGCAAGGCATGATAGTGATGTGGCCAGCTGCCTTGCTAGCTTTAACCTAGCCAGCTCAGGCAACTGCAGTGAAGATCCTACAGCACAGACTGCACATGGGCTTTTCCTCCGTCTCCAAGCTTGGATAAGGATTTAGGATGCTACCCCAAGCCGAGGCTTTCATTGCTCGTCCTTGCTGCTCTTGCTATCCATGTCGGTTATATTGTAGTCACAGGGAACAGAATTATCTGTACTAAAGTCTCACAATTTCTCTGTGCTTTGAAAACATAAGCTTTAAGAACTCTATGCACACTAGACTGTGTCCCTGTTTCCCTTTAAAAATTTTTGGAGGGGGTTACAATTTAATTTTCTCTTTTTCAAATGTGTCTTTCTGCTAATGCTTTGTAAAAAAAAATCATAAACAGCAAGATCATAAATAGCAAGAGAATCCACTACAGAATGACTAAACAAGAGAAACAGGAAATCTGATAACATGCAGAAAGCTTTCCTATGCAAAAAATAAACTGAAACTCCAGAAGAACATTAGCTTTTCTGTTTCAGTTAAAGTAATGTAGGCACATTTTAAGAGGTAGCGAACATGCAGAAAAGCGTGTGGTTAACTGCCATACAGTTTTATTCCCCCCCTCCTGCTACACACACCAAACTTCTGACAAGATAATACCCATACATTTTAGCTTTGTTCTGACATTAAACCTTCACTTGACTGTCTCATTGGAAAAAAAAAATACTGATACGCAAGAAACAAAATATTTCAGAAGCCTATTTCAGTGGAACACCATCTCCCACCACCTGGGTCCTCTAGAAACTGTCTGAGTTAGGAATTCAAAAGCATCTCTTGAACTTCACTTCATGGCACATCAAAGGATGCTCAGGTAGCTCTGATAAGGATTATTAATTACTGGGCTAAGATCTTGTTCACATACTGCAGAACACAATAGAAGATGCTGCTACAGATTTCTCTCACTGGTAAATGTATCAATGCCAATTCCGCAATGCCTGCATGTTAATTACCCATAGCTGAAGTGGTATGTTTTTCTTAACCGTAATGAAATTCAAATGTTTGTGGAATACAAAGTGATACGCCAAGGGAAATCCCTTGCATTCAGAGTAATTCCAGTATCAATTTGAGGAGCATGGTGTGTGACAAACAGGCATTCTGCATTAGTGAATATAGCAAGGAAAATCTGAGTAAGGTGCTCCTGCCAAAATAAACACTTGTAAATATTTGTAACTATAGGGATCCCTGCATATGTTTAATGTCACTGCTTCCACTATTTATGAAAACTGCACAAATGTTCAACTGTACCTGTAGTTCAGGCTTCTGGAGCTCCTTTAGCGTATGTTAACAGGAATAAATGTAGCAAGGAGAATGTAGTGCATTTTAAGGTATTTATCAATTTTCAGCCAACCGTAAGGACTCAGCAGTGTAGTAGATTTTGCCAGTTGTATTCCTCAATTCTGTCCAGTTAAGTTCTCAAGTATGTCTTTCGAGAACATGGAGGGAATCAACCAGTACCATTTCAGTAAGCATGTTCCAAACTTCCACTGCACAAAGAAACTTCATTTTTAGCACAGTGGAAATAAAAGTTTCCTTTAGCCATTGCTGCAAAAATGGAAAAGCAGTGGTCTGCAATATTCCACATGTATCCAACCAAAAGAAAGCCAGCATCCTCCTGGAAAGTGAGTACTGCTGACAACAAAGATTCCGTTTGTCAAAAAGAACGAGGGTGTATTCCATTAAGACATGTTATTAAATCTTGCATAACCCCTCCGGGAGCTTCTAGAGGAGGTGCATCCTTCCGGCATCCCAGTTATCTTGCAAATACTACCTTATTCTTTCCCCCAAAGCAGGACACAGTTCTCCCCGCCCACATGCATCAGGTTCTTCCTTCCTCTGCAACAGCCACCTTAATGATGCTTCTGTCATTTAGTTCACACAATGTGATAAAACTGATTAAAATCTGCAAAGTACGTGTGGTTTTAAAGGATAATGGACTACGACTCCTAGGTCTTTAAAAGGTGTATTTTCCATATTTCATTGCAATTAGTGGAGAGCAGTGTAAAACTACCTTCATCCACCAAAATCTCAGCAGAGAGGTGGACAGAAAGGCATAGATTTTGACTGAATTCTTGGAGAAGTTCTATTTTATTTGGTTATTTTACAGCAACTTCAATGTTGCTTTTTTATTTTGGCCAGATCCTCTACTTCACGATCTCCCCATCCTGTTTACTGGATTTTCAGGCTATTGCTCCAGTTACAGGCCTCTCTCTTGGCAGTGCTTTAATTCCAAGGGCAAAGCTATTAGATTTGTACGGAAGATATCTGCAGGAACACTGGAGGCTAGTTAGAAGTAATTGGTTGTACTGGGAGAAGGGTGGGGGGGAGAAAAAGTTGTGGTTTTCAGCAGGAGCCAAGCAGTAAGGTTTCCTAGACACAAAAACCTGAAAATACTGCAGGGGAGAACAAATGTCTATCATCTCTTTTCTTGGACGTATCACCAGCTGAACATACGTATATTCAGCGTGCCCATTTCCAGCTGTCAGAGAGGTAGGCAGCAGGCAGCCCCGTGCCAGAATTCTCCACAGCCATTTGTTCTTCACTATAGCAGGAGAAAAACAGTCTATCTCAGCTGACAACTACCCGGGCAAGCAACTCATCTCGCTTAGACATAACCTACCAACAACGTCTGGGGTTCACGTTTATGAGGCTCAGGTTTAACAGCTTTGGAAAGGGGAACAACGGTCAAGTTTCCGGATTGCCAGCTACAGGCTGAAAGATACTATGTTAACAGTTTGGCATTTTATACACAGATATGTAATTATTCATAATATATATACACAGATATATGATAATCTATTTTTTTCCCATCCCCTTTCCCCTCTCCTAACAGCCTGACGGTTTGCATTTCATTAATGAAGCAGCAGCTTCATCCCTCTAACCCCTGCACAGATGTGAAGGTATACTACTGAGAAAGTATGTATATATGTGCTTTCCACTCTCTGACTGCCAACTCCAGGCTAGTTTTTTATGCTTCCTTGAGAATTAGATTAGTTGCAAGCCTTGGGAGAAAGCCATAGGCTGCATTTGTAGCACCTGGCATGCAGTTCTTTCTCCCACTATTCCTCTCAAAAGGTGTGTGCGCATGTGTGGCTGGGGCAACAACCCTTTTGCATCCAGCTCTGATGTGCTTCACATGCACCTAAATTGAAGGTGAGGACAAATCTGTGCACCTTGCACCTGAAGTAGGAAACGTGGAGGGCTGACCATCTTCCTGCAGCTATTGAGAGGAGTTTGTTTCACAATGAGCAGCTGTTCTTTACAAAAACAAACGTCCATCTTCCCAAAGACATTCTTATGGTCCCTAGAGGTAAGTCACCTTCTCCAAGATCCCCTGCTTCCTACACTGATGTGTCTATGGTAGATGACAATGCCATGCAAAGTCTTGAGTGAACAGAGGGTATATTTAAGTAAGAACTTAGAAAAAAAAAAAAACACTATGTGTTTTTTTCTTTGTGCTACACTGAAATTGGTTTTTATCTAGTTTCTGGAAAGGAGTTGTTCCCAACTCATTCTTCGCAAAGGGACATTTAACAAGCATGGGAATATTGAAGGATGGAGCAAAGGGAGAGGCCATCCTCTGCTCAGAAGCACATTATTCTCAGGGGCCTTAAAGTTGTACGTGCTTGCCTTGGTTACACCAAGTCCTTTGGTTATGATGATACTACTCACTGCAAGAAGATACTTAAAGACAAAGTCTGTACTGCAGTAGGGAGTCTTTGTTTATCCAAGAACCATACAATTATCTGGAAAAAGGAGAAGAGACAGAAAGGCTGACTATGAAATGTCTGAGTAACATATCCTCCAAAGAAAGAGGGTGTTGAAAAACTAACCCACAAGTGAGGCAGATTACTTGTTCCATAACTTTCTGCTTTGCTCCTACAGTCCCCCACAATGGTCAACACGACTGCGGACATGTGGCTTTAGCAACCATTTCAGTGCACAATTTCTGGTTCAGCTCCCTTTGACTAGATTTAAATATCAGTGAATAAGGCAGTGAAGCAGACTGGGCAGTCCAGTTCTTTGTCACCCTCTGAAATGAGGCAGAGCAATAGGCCAAGCATCCAACATGTCTGAAGGAACACAACCAGGCTAAAAATGAATATTCAGCATCATTTGAAGTTCACGCAAGCACAGCAGAGGTATCACATTTGGAGGTAACATGCCACCAAACTACATACCAATCACATATTCATTTTTACAAACCATTCTCACATGGATTGCTTCATGTTTTCAAATATGAAACTTAAGGAGAAAGATTAATCCAAAGATATTGTGTGTATACAACTGAGTATACAATTGGGTTATTCCCAATATGATTTACATTTAAATGCAACGTCGTTCTTTCATATACCTGCTAAATTTTGTTAAGAGACCATATACAGCAAAAGGAATCACATGTTATGAATGCTAATTTCTCAGATAGTGCCTACATTTACTTGTCAGGCAGCGAACAGCGCCTTTTCTGCCGCTAACGTCAAATGCTCAGCCTTCAGAATACCTAAAATTAAAAGGCAGCCCAATTTAAGGACAATTTAAGCAGCCTAAATTTAGGACAGCAAGTTAAAAAAAATGCTTTGGGTAAAAGCCTGTTCTGTGCAAGAGGGCTTCCCCCAAGAAACTTGATGCAGTCAAGTTCAGGTGGCAATAGACTTTTCATCTCCTGTTTGACTAGTGTGAAACCACATTCAATTGGAAAGCTGTAAACTTCCCAAATTGAGGATAGCACGTAACGGTGCAGGGAGGCCAAGGCTGGCTGTAGCAGCATATTCAAAGGACTCGGTAGCTTTCATACTGTGAAACCTCGTAACAGAGTCCACTGATTGTAGCTAGATCTGTGATATCGCTTTTGACCAAAATGTTTGCCTGGACCAGAAAGCTGAAAAAGTTTGAGTTCATTTGTTCTGTTCCTTCCACCTAGCAAGCAGCAGCCCACCACAGAAGAAATCAAAATGTTCTTTTTTAATGAACCAATTTTTTAATGACCAATTTTAATGAAAGTCTATATGGACCAGTGTGGACAATCTCCCCAATAAAGCAACTCAGGACAAGCCAGCTTCAGTCCAGAAACCAACACTAGTTAGCAAGCTGCTCAAGTTAACATATCCTGCTGAAACGCTCTGTGTTTATTTGAGAGATGGGGTATACTAATACGAATGCAGCTATATAATTTGTCAACGTTATCCACACTTGTGTGTGAAGGCATGCCCTTGGAGTTCTGGAAAAGATCTTGACTTTGAGCATGAGGAAAGTCACCCCCTTCTCCCTTTAAAGACACCAAGCACTCTTATCTTGCAAAAGTTTTTCCCATGGCTTACTTCTGTCAGAAGTTAAATTTTGCAGGATCTATACCCAAGTCTTTCAGGCTATGGAGTCAGCTACTTGTATCAGAAAAATGAGAAGAGATCACTGAAAAAAAGAACAGGAAGCCATCTAGAAATAACAAAAGAGTATTTTAAAATGACTTTTAAGTGCTAACAGGGCACAAAGTGTTCGATCTGTTTTTTTTTTTACCACTGACTGTACCCCAGATGCAGTTCTCTAAGATTAATAATCCTATCATGTCAGGGGCAGACACTTGGCATCTCTGGAATTTTTAAGCTTCTCTCGAAAATGATGGAAACTGTAGGGAACGGGTGCAATCTCCAGGAGAGGGGGAAGTTCTCTGCATTGCTTGGAAAGAAATAACATTTTACTCATGGCATACCAAATTCTCTCCAGAAGATTCCCTGAAAGGCTTTTACCTTCAGAAGTAAATATTAGCGGTGCAATGGTCAGAGAATTTCACCAAATGTTTCGAAACATCTGGTGTAGGGACTAATACCCTGAAATACCATCAATTCCCGCTCAAAAGCTACATTAATGAAAAACACGTCATTCGAAAACTGCAGAAACTACACAAAACCATCTTTGCATTCTCAATGCTGCTATATATAAAGTCCATGTCTGAAAACATTCCTTTTCTTTTTCCTATTGGCATAAAGCCATAAGGCAGAACAGTATGCTGTTAAATGTAGGAATTTTCTATACTAAATAGAAAGAAAACTGTTTCCAAATCATTGCCCAGTAAGCATTGCTGCAGATTGTAGCTGCTTCCTATGCACAAAGGTCCAAGTTACATGCAAACCTGTGACTTCGCTGCTCATTTTGTATATGTTGCACATACAGTATAATATCCCCTGTGATACTGATACATATAAATACGCTTTTCTCAGGTGACAAAATAGAATCAGATGAGAAAATTAACAGCTTTACATGCATCCAGGGTAAGATTTCTGTTCCATGAGGAACTTTGGGATGTTTAGCTGCTTGCTGGTGTTGGGGAATATTGCTACCAGGAGAAAAAAAATTGATACCTGCTGCCACTTGCTAACACTCATATGCATCTGCTTCCTAAAGGAAGTTTGGCACTTCAGCTATAGGATAGTCAGAGCTCCTAAGAACCCTTCTCTGAGTTTAGGCAATGCACAGAAAGAAGAGATTAACTGCATTACCCCCCAAGTCGTTTGCCTCTCCATTGAGCTTGCAGCTCCTGCTTCTCTTCAATCATTTCACTCAGGGCTTTGACCAGCAGATAAGTGGAAAAACTTTCGGTTGCTTCCAGCTGATCTTGGACAGGAATTGGTGATTCACAAAGGAAAAAAAAATGATACTGATTTCTTCACAGTCAAAAGTCAAGCAAAGCTGTCTGGAATATGTGGAGCAGACCATCTCATGGACAACCCACCTGGGCACTGAGCTCCCTCTTCCCTCCTTGCTTGCATTGGGGGAGACAGATCTGAGAGCTATAAATCTTGCCGCAGATCTCGCAAAGCAAACCTCAGCGGAAAACCCTTTGCCCTGAAGGTAAGCATCTCCCTTAAAATCCAGCTCTTGCCTCTCTCTCCAGCCAGCCTGCACCAGCCTCTGGAGCCCTCCATCTACAAACAGCATTGACTGCCTTTCTCAAACTGCTTTCAGATGTCAAGTTGCAGCAATCTGCAAAACTTGTAGTTGTGAAAGACAGTTTTCTGTATTTCCATATGGCGTGAAGTCTTCCGAAAGCTTAGCTTATTTTCCCTAAATATGTCAAAGTTTTCTCATTACTCTCGGCATGCAACAATCCTTCTCCCTCAGTGAGCAGGGTTCTAACTGCATCCGTTATACTTTCCTTCCACAAATATTATTTCACTCTTAGTTTGGTTCTCCGACTTGCATGATCTTCAGGAATTTGCTCCCTTTACATGGAGGGTATTTCTTCCAAAAGAGAGATGCAAGAAGGTTCAATAAATAGAGGCAGCTGTTGATTTTCTACTAAAGCAAGGACTAACTGGGAGAGAAGACTAGATAAGGGACCACCTATGCAGCCAGGAGGACTGGGACAACCTTATCTTCTCCTTCTTCACTAGATCAGATGTTTAAAGTTCTGCTGCTGAAATAAAACCAAGTTCTGGAAAATACAAAAACTTTGGTTCATCAGAAAAAAAAAATTGAGAAGAAAAAATAAAAAGACATGCCAGCAATTTCAAAACCAAATTTCATTTACTCCTGTAGTTCTGTTTTGTTTAAAGAGAAGCATACTTCCCCCTTCTCCATTCATACTACGTCCCATATAATTTTCATTCAGACTATTCACTGCTTTCTCATTTGAGAAAGAACAGTTTCTGTGTTCAAGTCAACAATATATCAATAAAGAGAAATAAAAACCAAAAGCATGATAACTGTTGTATGAGGCATTAACTTCATAAAAATACGTAAGCTCTTTAAACTGTGCACAGCACTGGCTGCTGTAATTTATTAACGGCTGTATGCATTTCTGTACAAAATACCATTTTCCCCCTCCTGTGGATGCATGAGATGCTTCAGAAATGCATCAATACACAGTTTTATCATTAGCTGTATCTGTATACTCTTGTGCGATACTATTTGCAGCAGATGCCTATTTCCTTTTGAATTCCTTTTGACCAAACTCTTCACCATCTATAACCAGAAGAGCGCAAAGCTATCTAAATCTCACATCTTGTCAAACCTGGGATCCAATGAAGTATTTGTTCTGTGTAGCTAACTGCAGCCAGATGTTGTTCTGATCTACGCAAAATATACCTCGGGGCAAAAAAATTTAGCAACAGCCTAAAGAAAGGGTAAAGCAGGAAAATTACTGCTCCAATACATACACAGATGAACAAATAAATGCTTTCTAACTGCTGATTAAAATGCTGGATACTAGACTGCTATGAAAAAGAGTCAAATTAATAGATTCTATACAGGTACACCCAAACATAGCAAACATAGAATCATAGAATTGGTAAGGTTGGAAGGGACCTCCGGAGATCATCTAGTCCAACCCTCAGCATAGCCCATACGGATATTGAACTCATGACCTTGGCATTAGCAGCACCATGCTCTACCCAACTGAGCTAAACCTGGCGCCTAATACTAAGATGTGGAAATTCTCCCCCCCCACACACACCAATAAATAGTTTAGAAAGCAATCTTGTAATATAATTACTCTATATTGTATGTATAAAACAAATTGTATAATTTATATATACAATAATGTAGAATCATAGAATCATAGAATTGGTAAGGTTGGAAGGGACCTCTGGAGATCATCTGGTCCAATATACCTGCTCAAGCAAGGTCCCCTACAGTATGTTAGATGGGGTTGCAGTCAGGCAGGCCTTGAAGATCTCCAGAGAAGGAGATTCCACAACCTCTCTGGGCAACCTGTTCCAGTGCTCTGTCACTCTCACAGGGAAGAAATTCCTCCTCATATTCAGGCAGAACTTCCTGTGGTTCAGTTTGTGCCCATTGCCTCTTGTCCTGTTGCATGGCACTACTGAAAAGAGTTTAGTCCCCTCCCTTTGATACCCTCCCTTCAGGTACCGATAAACACTGATAAGATTCAGTCTTCTCTTCTCCAGGCTGTAGAGGTCCAGCTCTCGCAGCCATTCCTGATAGCGCAGATGCTCCAGTACTCTCATCATCTTTGTAGCCCTGCGCTGGACTCTCTCCAGTAGCTCCATGTCCCTCTTGTACTGGGAAGCCCAGAACTGGATGCAGTACTCGAGATGAGGCCTCACCAGGGCTGAGTAGAAGAGAAGGATCTCTTCTCTCGACCGGCTGGAAACACTCTTCCTAATGCACCCAAGCATACCATTGGCCTTCCTGGCCACAAGGGCACGTTGCTGCCTCATAGTCAACTTGTCATCCACCAGCACTCCCACGTCCTTCTCTGCAGAGCTGCTCTACAGAAGGTCAGCCCCCAGCCTGTACTGGTGCCTAGCATTATTATTTTTCCCTAGGTGCAGGACCCTGCCCTTGCCCTTGTTGAACCTCAGGATGTTCCTCTCTGCCCATCCCTGCAGCCTGTCCAGGTGTCTCTGAATGGCAGCACAGCCCTCAGGAGTATCAGTCACTCCTCCCAGCTTGGTATCATCAGCAAACTTGTTGAGGAGGCACCCTGTCCCTTTGTGCAGGTCATTGATGAAGAAGTTGGAACAGGATCGGACCCAGTACTGAGCCCTGGGGGACGC
The DNA here is from genome assembly GCF_028389875.1 of Rhea pennata. Taxonomy (NCBI): domain Eukaryota; kingdom Metazoa; phylum Chordata; class Aves; order Rheiformes; family Rheidae; genus Rhea; species Rhea pennata. Next base: position 42,368,973 of record NC_084668.1, on the reverse strand, counting down.
CACTAACCACAGGCCTCCAGACGGACTCTGCACCACTGATGACAACCCTCTGAGCTTTGCCATTCAGCCAGTTCTCAGTCCACCTCACAATCCACTCGTCTAACGCACACCTCCTGAGCTTTCCTTGGAGGATGTTCTGGGAGCCAGCATCCAAAGCCTTGCTGAAGTCAAGGCACACAACGCCCACTGCTCTCCCCTCATCTACCCAGCCAGTCATGCCATCATAGAAGGCTATGAGATTGGTTAAGCATGCTTTGCCCTTGGTGACTACTCCTGATCACCTTCTTTAAATAGCATAGTTGAGGCCTCGATCATTTCCAAGGGAAACTAACATTAAAGAGAACTGCCATTTTGTTTGGATCAGACTAAGTTAAGAGCTTTGACATTCATCTTTTAATTTTTCTGTTTTGTTTTATTTTGAGTTTTTTTCCAAACTGAACTTTCCCCAGAAAAGGTTCAAGCCTGAACTGAAGTTGCTGCAGCAGGAAGGCAGGCAGCAAGGTCTCTCCGGCCTTAGTGCACCCTATCATTATGCATAACCTTAATCAACGTTTAGTCCAGGCACAACTAGACTCCTGAGGGATTTCTTATCCAAAAGGAAACCTCCTCTCTGCTGAACAGGAAACCTGGAAATGCAAGTTTGTGGAAAGGGAGCAATGGCACTGACATTACAGTAGTGTAAAGTCAAGATTTGAAGCAATACTTTCAGCTGAGGAATCTTAGTACCACATTCCTTGGCCTCAACTGTTTCTGCACATTGAAGAATTTATTTTGGAGACAGGAGACTAACGACATCCTTAATCCCTTCAGAGGCACCATAAGCCAGTCATCAAATAAAGCTCCTTTATTCTCAGCTCTCAAAGGGGAAGTCAAGAGGTTGACGCATCTTTCACATTTTTAATCTAAAGATGTGCTGTCTGAATAAACAGAAAAGATCATAAACTGCGTCCCTCTCTTATGTCACTGTGAAAGATATATTAATGGTTCAGAATGACTCCAGTATATTCTGACGGCTGTGTAGTGATTCATTAAATCTGCAGTCATTGTGTTTACTAGATATTACTTCTTTTTGTCATTTCCTGGGATTAGTTTGTAGCTTACTTTAAAAACAAAGCTCAAAAAAGTGCCTTTATCTTTTTTTTTCCCCAAAAAAACCACATTGCTCACCTTCAGTAACTCGCAATGCCACACAATATCTTTCTCCAGCGTAATCTTGTCATTCTCCTGAAAAGAAATGCACCCATCTCCCACACCTCCTAATGGCTGTCTACATGTGACCTAAAACAGAGACATCCGCAGCATCTCTGCTTAGACATTTCACAGGACATACAAATTTTAGGGCCGTACAATTACAGCCTATGGCACTAAAAGTAAAGATTAGGATAGAAGCCATGGGAAGCATTTCCTCGACCCAATATATGTGCAGAGCAACTGCTTGCAGCAGTGTGCCTACGTGTGCATGCACACACGGGGAATGGGAAGCAAGCTACACTTCCTGAGCAGCTCATTTTTTTAAAAAAATAACTTTGAAAAGAGCACTGCATGTTTGTTCATCTTCATTCAGGGCTATATCTATGCCAAATTTTAACTTTCAAACCCCCTAGTGCTTCTCTTTCATCGGAGGTAAGGTTCTTATTCATTTGCTTTAATACTCTCCTATCTCTCCTCCCTGTTTTTCATGAGTCATAAGGCAGCTGAATAGCTCAAAGTTTGCAGTCCAAATATGAGGTTATACATGTTAAGTTCTCTGGACAAAATAATAGCTTCCTTGGACCTATAGTCACTGCAATTAATGCAGCTGCCTGTTTCTGAAAGTCAGGTTATCAAAGAACCACATAATCCAACAGTCATACAAATGCAGACTGACTTATGAATGCAAACACAAAAGATATGTTTTCAGGAAAAAAAGGTATCATTTTCATTTTATTTTATTTGAACTACTGCTTGCAAAATATCTTGGCCTCTATTTCAATAACGTGCCTTTCTTTTTTTTAAAAAAAAAGAAATACTGGGCAAGACAACACACTTCTTTTGGAGAGTACCTTGCAGATCATCCTCTTGCGCACAGGATAACATTACCCCTATTTTAAGTTTTTCATCCAGCCAATTTTCCACAAGAAAGAAGTAGAAGAACCTCATTACCTAATGATCTAGAAACACTGGGCTTTTCAAAATTAGATCTCAAATTTCTTCTCTATAATGCATACTTTTACCAGAATCAGCCACAGTTTTACCATAAATAACAGCAACAACACTCCTACCATCAGTAATTTGAACTTGCCATTAAATTGGAATAACTCTTTTGTATTTTTAATGAGCAAATATTTAAAGACATTTGCAATTACAACTTATTAATGAGAATATTTATTTCTCGAAGATATTTACTATTTTTAATTCTTGCATGTATTGTTGGGAGTCACAAATGCTGTAACTGCTTTTGGGCATATCTGTATATTTGTATCTCTATATATGCGTATATATATGGTATATGTATATGCATAAGTTGTATGTATGCATGTATGTTTAGCATATATATAGTATATGTATATACATGCATAACTTGTGTGTGCACATGTATATACACATACGCTTAAGCACCGTTGTCCTAAGGAGAGCACGTCAGAGCACCCATAAGGGACACAGGCATTGTTAATCAGTCTTCAGACAGTTAGTATCTATGTCTGAAAAGGCTGTAAATAATACAGCATTAACTTTTAATCCCATCTCCCTCACTCTGACATACATTTCATATTAAAATGAAAGTTCTGTAAGGTTGAATTGAGGTTGCTTTTTAATATTACATTAGCACTATTTACTATGCGCAGTGCTAATCTCCCTTTGAAAAGGGAGCATATTAGCAATTCTGCAAGCTGATGTTACCATAGCAATAGTCTATCACTGTGAAATATTTATATAATGTCTAACATTTTCCCTATGCAACAGCCATCTTCTAAACTGCACTTTCTGCTTTTCCCCTGCACTATGTTATCTTCCAGTTTGTGTGACAGAGCAGTGCAAAGCAATCGACGAGTGGCTAACTTGGACACGGTAATTCTGAACTGCGCGCAAACCTACCCACACCCTCTGCTCCCACTCTTGACATGCTCTTTTCCTGCAGAAGACACTAATGTCCACATTTTACATCTTGAAGAGCTGGCATACGTATAACAAGCAACTTATATGCCATTCAAATACGTTATATTAGTAACTGGGAGCCTAAAAGCTTTCCCACTGGGTTAAATTCTGCTGAAATGAGGCTACACAAATTTCCCAAATCCAGACCTAGGATTTGCAAGTCAAATATTGGCGGTGGGGACAGGACTTCTAAATACAAGTAAACATGTGGATAAGGTTCAGAATAGCATGCCTCCTCTCCTCCATCCCACTCCCCTTTTTAAAACTTGGTCCTTCACTGCCTTTCCTAAAGACAGTCCTCTAACCAGGGATTACCCAGGCCACTGCCAAAACAAATGAATTTGTCTGCACTCTCCTAATGAAGTGATGCTTTCGCATGCCACCCATAGCAGGGCTGTCCATCACTTACTTTGATGTGCTCATGCAGCTGAGCCTCATGCTGCCGGGAGAGCTGCTCGTGTTGCCTCTGAAACTCAGCTATGAGAATTTGCCTCTGGATCTGCTGCTTCTGCTTGAGGGCCAGAAGCTCCTGCTGGAGCTGCTGCTCTCGGAGCGTTGGTTCCGTCACGGGCATGGAAAACTGGTGGTCCAAGCGGAGGTCCATTGGGACTGAAGTTGGTGCAACTTGCAAGGGCAGTGCTGTAGTCACATCAACTGCAACATTAAAAGACAATAGGAGAGAGATTCAAAACAGACATTGTCATCCCACTCTTCTAGCATCACTTGAAATAAAAAGGATAAAGATTAGTCTAAGGCTTCACAGAAAGGATCGGTCTTGGTACAGCTGATCAACTGGTGGCCTTCCATGGTCAGGAAGCATCAAACTCTCTTTTCAAAAATTTATGCAGAAAAACATTGTGTATTATATCTTTTATAACCATTTTGGAGAAAAGTCTGCTTTAAACAACCCTCCCTCAGAGAAGCAGCTTAGCTAAAAGCAACCTGGTAATGAAGCACCTTGGAAACATTCCTAAATGCTCCTGTGACAGACTAGACTCTCTGCCTGAAACAACCAAGAAGGTGGAAACATGTCTCTCAGAGCACGTGGCACCCTGCAGAACAGACAGGGGCAGCATGCAAAGAGGAAAGTTCGCAACTGTCAAATTTGCCCCTGTGATTCAAAATTCCAAGTGTGGCAAACCAATACATCCAAGATGAACGTACAGAGCAATAATGTGTGCCAAGACCGCCCATAATCAGCCTCACCAAAAGAGATGCATGCTAAAAGAAGAAAATAAATGAAAGCAAAAACAACACCAGATTTTTTTTTGTGTAGTAAAAATGGTGGGTTTTTGCTTACGTTAGTGCATCAGCAGTTGGAATGTATCGAGCTCTGCCTAGGGGTGGAGGAGGAGCCAGCTGAGAGCTTATAGGTAAAGATTAAAGGGCAGGCTAACATGGGTGACACTGTTGTGGGTGTCTACCACAGGCCACCTGACCAGGAAGAAGTAGTTGAGGAGGCCTTCTACAGACAGCTGGAAGCAACCTCACAATTGCAGGCCCTGGTTCATATGGAGGACTTCAACCACCCTGATATCTGCTGGAAGAACAACACAGGTAGGCACTAGCTAGTCCAGGAGGCTTCTGCAGAGCATCAATGATAACTTTTGGACGTAGGTGGTGGAGGAGCCAACGAGGAGAGGTGTGCAGTTGGACCTTGTACAAACCAATAAAGAAGGACTGGTTGAAGATGTGAAGGCTGGAGGCAGCCTTGGCGGCAGTGACCACAAGATGGTGGAGTTCATGATCCTGCATGGAGGAACCAAGCCAATAAGTAGGATCACAACCCTGGACTTCAGTGGACTTTGGCCTCTTCAGGAACTTACCTGGAGGAATCCCATGGGTTAGCACCCTATAAGGAAGGGGAATCCAAGAGAGCTGGTCAATATTCAAGCATCACTTCCTCCAAGCTCAAGAGTGGTACATTCCAAGGAGAAAGATGTCCAGTAAAGGGAGCACAAGACCTGCATGGATGAGCAAGGAGCTCCTGGCAAAACACGGACAAAAAAAGAAAGTATACAGAATGTTGAAGAGGGGACAGGCTACTTGGGAAGAATATAGCAACATTATCAGAGTATATAGGGATGTGATGAGGAAGGTCAGAGCTCATTTAGAATTAAATCTGTCAAGGGACGTCAACAAGAACAGCTTCTTCAAATACATCAGTAGCAAAAGGACCAGGGAAAATGTGGGCCCACTGCCAAATGGGGTGGGTGTCCTGGTGATGAAGCATACATAGAAGGTAGAGTTACTGAACACCTTCTTTGCTTCAGTCTTTACTGCTAAGGGCAGCCCTCAAGAATACCAGAGTGTAGAGACGAGAAAGTCTGCAGAAAGGAAGACTTTCCTTTAGTTGAGGAGGATTAGGTTAAAGGTCTTTTAGGCAAACTTGACACCCACAAATCTATGGGCCCTGATGGGATGCACACACAAGTACTGAGGGAGATGTTGGCAGATGTTGTTGCTAGGCTGCTCTCCATCATCTTTGAAAGGTCCTGGAGAACTGGAGAGATGCCTGAGGACTGGAAGAAAGCCAACGTCACTCCCGTCTTCAAAGAGGGCAAGAAGAAGGACCAAGGAAACTACAGGCTGGTCAGCCTCACCTCCATCCCTGGAAAGGGGATGGAATAGCTCCTTCTGGATGTCATCTCCAAGCATATGGAGGAAAAGAAGGTGATCAGGAGTAGTCAGCATGGATTCACCAAGGGCAAAGCATGCTTAACTAATCTCATAGCCTTCTATGATGGCATGACTGGCTGGGTAGATGAGGGGAGAACAGTGGACATTGTGTACCTTGACTTCAGCAAGGCTTTGGACACTGGCTCCCAGAACATCGTGCTAGATAAGCTCAGGAAGCATGGGTTAGATGAGTAGACAGTGAGGTGGATTGAGAACTGGCTGAATGGCAAAGCTCAGAGGGTCGTCATCCCTGTCCACCTGGAGGCCTGTGGTTAGTAGCATCCTCCAGGGCTCAGTACTGGGTCCCATCCTGTTCCAACTTCTTCATCAATGACCTGCACAAAGGGACAGGGTGCCTCCTCAACAAGTTTGCTGATGAGACCAAGCTGGGAGGAGTGACTGGTACCCCTGAGGGCTGTGCTGCCATTCAGAGACACCTGGACAGGCTGAAGAGCTGGGCAGAGAGGAACTTCCTGAGGTTCAATAAGGACAAGGGAAGAGTCCTGCACTTACGGAGGAATAACTCCAAGCACCAGTACAGGCTGGGGGCTGACCTTCTGTAGAGCAGCTCTGCAGAGAAGGACGTGGGAGTGTTGGTGGATGACAAGTTGACTATGAGGCAGCAATGTGCCCTTGTGGCCAGGAAGGCCAATGGTATGCTTGGGTGCATTAGGAAGAGTGTTTCCAGCCGGTCGAGAGAAGAGATCCTTCTCTTCTACTCAGCCCTGGTGAGGCCTCATCTTTAGTGCTGCATCCAGTTCTGGGCTCCCCAGTACAGGAGAGATATGAAGCTACTGGAGAGAGTCCAGCGTAGGGCTACAAAGATGATGAGAGTACTGGAGCATCTGCGCTATCAGGAATGGCTGCGAGAGCTGGGCCTCTTCAGCCTGGAGAAGAGAAGACTGAGGGGGGATCTTATCAATGTATACAAATACCTTAAGGGAGGGTGTCAAGAGATGAGCTGGACTCTTCTCAGTACTCCGATGCAATAGGGCAAGAGGCAATGGGCACAAACTGAAACACAGAAAGTTCCACCTGACTATGAGGAAAAATTTCTTTACTGCGAGGGTGACAGAGCATTGGAACAGGTCGCCCAGAGAGGTTATGGGGTCTCCTTCTCTGAGATATTCAAAACCTGCCTGGACATGATCCTGTCCAATGTGCTGTAGGTAACTCTGCTTAAGCAGGGGGTTGGACTAGATGATCTCCAGAGGTCCCTTCCATTCTCAACCATTCTGTGATTCTGTGATCTCCCTGGAACTCATCATAAAAACAGCGGCAGCAGACACCTACAAAAACATCTTTGCAATTACTCAATCTCGGCTCATTTCTGCTGAAAAAATAAAAATTACTACCATCTCATGAGTGACTAAATATTTCAAAATTTCACATCAGTGACAATTCTGTGTTTGATATGTGCTCTGCACATTTGGTACACTGAAGACACTGTCATTGCTACAAATACAACCCAATACAGGCAACCCTTCCAAAAGAAAAATAAATAAAAGGGCTTGAAGTGCGGTTCACATCCAGCTCAGGTTCAGAGAAAATGGAGAAATCATTAGGAACTGCAAAAGGTTAAGAAAGGGTTTTGCTAAGACAGACTGCCAGCTTTGACTACCACGCACACACAGTATTTCAAGAGGAACTTTCATTTTATACAAAATTAAACTAATGTTGCAACTCCACGCTGATTGTTCAGCCTTGCTGTTATTTTAGCATCCTCTTCATGGAAAAGAGATAACATACAGAACAAACTGCCCCCTCTCTAAACTAGTATGCTCTTACAGGTCTCTCCATGAGCAGTTTTAACATCACCCTCCTGTACCACGCCCAGGGGAGTACTCAAGTGACACATTGCAAATGTCCATTTATAACATTACAAAACAGCAAGAGGCCGTGAAAGTCACCAAAAGCACTGTCTTTAAGGGGTAGTGTTTTAACGAGGTTTCCCCTCCATGCTATTATTTTTTCCCCTGCTGAATGCCCAGTCTGTGCAGAGGAGGAGCCGGTTCTTCTGGGATGGAAACATTTTCTGCAAAAGGTCAAACTTCTGGAAGAGCTGCGATTTTTTTAACCCACAAGTTATTGCCTCTGCTTCCCTATTGTTTTCCTTCCTGTGTCCTTTTCCCACACTCTTCTCTCCCCCACTTGCTCTTCTCAGAGCACAGGATGAAAGGCTGGGATTCTTCTACAGAACAGCAACCACTAAGGCATGGCAGCTCTCTGAAGCAGTCAGGGATTTTTGTCAAGAACAAAATGTTCATATGCATACACGTGAGCATATACATACATATGTACGTTTATGTTCATATATATAAAATATATGTGTGCACGCACATGTATACATACATAAAAATGCAATCAAACAGAACAAGTTCTTAAGCCCTTCTGCAGAACAGTGGGTGCTTTTGCACTCGCGTGGTACTGCAGTCATCCTCTTCCCATTTCTGCCTGCAAATCACCCCTATGGCAACTACTGCTTGGGCAGAAAAACACTCCATCCACTTTCCCTATCCAAGAGTGGGTTCTGAAAGCTAGAAATCAGCACTGCAAAAGGCTTTTTCATGGGCTACAAGTTCAGAAACTTCTCATTTAACTGAAGGCATAAAGGCAGCTATGTATGTGATGCTTTAAATTAGATTCAGGCCTGCAAGCATTTTCATGCTTTAAATCCTTCAGAAGGTAACCAAGAAAATTTGAGATTCCTCCAGTACAGCACACAAGGCAAGAGGCTGCAATCCAACAATGTCACACATCTGGAGTATTGTAGGAAGTGGGTCGTATCCTGGAACGGGAGCACAGCTACAGGTTTCCATGCTAGCAAAAACCCCTGCTAATATATTTATTGGATCTATCAGTAAATTCAAGACAGGGAAGAAAAAAAGATTTCCTAATGCAACAGGTATCTGCAAAAACATAAATAAATACACAAATAAAAATTAAAAGAAACACGTCTTCAAAAATGTCATGCACTGTGGCTATCAAAAATCCAAATTAGCTGTTTTCATCTAAACATGAAAGACTAGATATTCATAAGGCAGGCTATTCCAAGCATTATACTCTACATATTATTTATGGAATCACTATATGCTATGAAAGTGTCACAACAACTATTCCCAAAGCAGAAGCAATTTTATCTTGCAGTAAATCTATGGGAACTCCTTTGGCTTTAGCACAGTTTCTCATGTGTAATCAGCAAGAATTAAGATCCATATTAAAAAGAAGTCTGAACAGATTTATACTAATTCAGTTTCGCTTCACTCTACCTCATTACACTGAACCCAAGCCAAAATTAGGCCCGAACTCTTGCCATTCGCCCAGGAAAATCTGAGGAGGATTTAATGCAAATTTAATGCTTGAAACAGGTAATTCCAGAGCAGCAAAACTCGAACAACTGCACAAAGCAAGCAATGGAGTAGACTTGCCGAAGCATGAGCTTTTTAAACATGTTTCCCATTTGCATGCCCAGCTGCAGATTCCTGACATCAGCAATGACGTCGCCACTCTTTTATAAACATGCAATAAAGAAGGGCACTTCTAATACAAAGGTAGTAGTTGTTCGCTTTGGCTTGCAATTCTTCAAGGAAACATGTTCATCTTGAGCACAGACTGCTGCTTTTGCCAACGCTATTAAGGTTAAATCAATTTCTTTGAAACTCGCATGCATTTTCCTATACACACCGGTTATGATCTAAATGCCCAGTTTACCCTGTAACGGCAGCCATCACTCGCAGCACATGGAAAAGGTCGGATGGTTAATATTCCTGCAAAACCCTGCGGGCCCTGTTGCCAGCGACAGGCAGTAAAGTAACTGATCCCCCATCCCATCTGCCCCGGGAAAGGACCGGCGCTCTGGCCCAGAGTGCCAGCTGCAGCGACCAGTGCCACAATTCCCATTCATCGGATTCACGGAGGGCTGCGTCATCCCCTCCCTGCCTCCTATTTCTGTCTCAGAAAGAAAAAAAAAAGAAAGAAAGAAAGAAAAAAGCCCTTTGCAAAGCCCCGAGCATTGCAAGCAGTGAGTGCTTCTGACCCCCGAAGCCCTCCTGCTGACAATGAAACCTTCTCTGCTTGCCGATTGCATCAGCAACCCCCTCCCCCCCCCCCAAAAAAAGCCTGTGTTCTTAGGAATATTTTATTGTAGACTAGAAAATTGCTTTTATAGGATCTGCCTTGGGAACATACTAGTACAATCGCGTTCATGACGTGAGCAAAAGCACAAAGACAATATTCAGAGTTTTAATGAGAAATGCCAAATCCATGAATGAGAAGACAAGATCTCAATTATGAATAATAAACTCACTCGTGTTTTCCCTGCCTTTTGCTGCATTGTAGGAGCATGAGGGAAAAAACAGGTTCTATTTATTTATTTATTTAACCAAGCATGTAGAGGTTTTTTTTTAATGGTCGATGTTTCCACTGCTTTAATACCACCTTAAAATCACTCTGATCTTTTTTCCTTTCAAAACAAACAAAACACAGATATACATTGAAGATGGTGGAGTACGTTGATTAAAATCGAAAGCATTCAAGTCCTTATTGACTGCAGGCATAGAGGGGCCTCCTCACTGAAGTTGCAATCTTGACATATCACAGCTTGTCCGTAATATCACTAAGAGGAATTTATCTTCTGATTAAATACAACTGCCATAATTAACTGACCAGCACAAAAGCCAAGGGTGTGTTTCTTACCAAAACACTTTACATTAAGATCATTCCGTGTTAAGTTTGTGGAGAACTGCATGATCACATAGTGGCACACTGACCCTCTTCAATGTCCCCAACTGAAAAATACCTTTTCTGAAAGTTTTCTGGAAGTGATTAGAAAATGGTGGTATTATTTAACTATGTGCACACATTATTTAAATAAAAAAGAGAGAATAATTAATTTTTTCCCCTTTTCTGATGTATCATTTTCATGCAAGTCCTTAGAGGACCAAAATATAGAAGGAATTAGATCTGGAAAGTCATGCTAAAATGTAGGTTAAAACAAAATTTCAGTATGAGATGGACATGGGATATCTGAAGCAGAGACCTAAACTCAGATCTCCTTTCACTACAACCTTAAGTTGTACCTTAAAAATATTTCTAAAAATTAGTTTTAAAATTGAAAGGTGCTGCCAGAAAGACTCTTCATTTGGCAATTCCATTCTGCTTTAAAGGAGACATCAGGGGTGAGTTTCTGCTCAAAACCAGAGAAAGAAAAGAAGAATAAAGAAGAAAACTCCCCAATCACAATATTGTGTAAAGCACAGACATGTCACCATGTGCCGGTGACAGAGCAAGTAGAGGAGCCTGAGTGCCTCAAAAACCAAAAATAGAGCATTTCATAGTCAGTATGAAATCTGTTCCATCTCCCATCCTTTCTGGACGTTGTTGGCTTTATTTCCAATTAATGAGTTTGCACCCTAATTGCTAGCATGCTAGCACTGCCCTCCAGACAGATTTTGTCAATAGCGGAGCAGCAGCCTTTCCGGGGCGGGGGAAGGGGGGGGGGGAGGAGCGGGAATTGAGAAAGCAGGCTAAGCATCAGCAGCCTTTCAGTTACTGCCACGGGAGACTAAAAAAACCCCACCCCATTCAGACGAAGCATCAAGATCCGTGCACGGTATGATTCACCGGGTAAAGAACGACGGCTGTTTCTGATGCAGCTGGATGAGCAAATGTGGGTATGGACCTCCCCAAAGCGGTATTTTCTGCTATTTTCACTGCCAGGTAGCAATGAAACCGGGTGCGGGTCAAGGTGCTTTCTGCCACCTATTTTATTTCCCAGAGGCTGACCAGCTTCCCTTGAGCTGACCAAAGCGAGTATTCCATGTTGCAAATACGTCACTCACTCACTGTAGGAGCCCGCTGCACAGCAGGGCTCCTGCAAAGCCATGCAATGCCGTTTCTCAAACCGTTGCATTAATTTGCTTCCAAGCATCTTGGAGACAAGGCAAGGAGGAGCCGCTCACTTAAAGCGTGCCGTGGCAGAGGGAAAATCTGCAGCGGCTTCATCTGGAAGGTGTCTTTCATTATTTGACTATCATGATGCTATTTTTAAGGGAGCAATAAGCCCCCCTTGCTTGCAAATTGGCTGGTTTCCCCTTTGCCGTGCTTGGCAGCATGGAGGGGATCATTGCCCATCAAATGCTCCCCTCTGTAAGCCACGGCTCTTTGAAGGAGTTCATTGTGCATGCAAGGCACTCCTTCCGCTGTCTACACTTCAGTAAATGTCAAAACTCACTGAAACACTAAGAGACACTGAGATCAGAGCTATTAATAGAAACAAGCTACTGCAGTATCTGACTGCAGTGCCAAGATGAAAGAAAGGCAGTTTAGGGTAAACCATAACAAAGCAGCCAAAACCACGGAACAGGATTGTTAGAAAGACAGAAAGGTACTTTGGATTTTATCTACAAAACACTGTCTCCAACAGAGCGGCCCAAATATAAGCAGGATTTCCCAAGAAAATAACATCCAAGGGGGGAAAAATAAATCCCGTTACCTTATATATCTAGATTACTCTCTTAGACATCACTTTACAATGCTGGACTAGAAGAGCCCCAGAAACACGCTCAGAAGCCCATGCAAGGTAAGCAGAGCAAGCAGGAGCTCTGTGTGTGTCTGGGGGTGGGGGTGGGGGGCTACTGCTAGTGCAGGGAGCCCACGGCAGGCCAAGGCATTGACTTCTGCTACAGCACGCCAGACGCGTTGCATAGGTGCTATGGCTGGCAGGCAGATCTTACGGCCTTGCTGGCAGTCCCTCCAAAGCAGCCCATTCAGTGCAGCGTAGTCGCCAGTATTTTTGCAGAGCCACGTCGGCAACTGCAAAAAGCATCCGTGAGCCTGTCTCAGAAAGCAAGCTCCTAGTAAATGACAGCTGCGATTTCCTACACCCAACGCACGTGCTGCAATTCAGCAAAGGCTGGAATAATTCTAGGATAGGAGAATATTTCATGTGGCATGAATGGGAACCCAAATTAATCATCCTATCACCCACTGAAATATAGCAAGTGAGGCCCTGAGCAGTAGGCAACAGATGGAATTGTAAACGCTACTCACTCATTCATTACAGAGAAATTTGTCGCTTCTCTCATTAGTAATAATATCCAAAGATGTAATATGGGTAGAGTGCTTTGCAGTCTCTCCAACCAGCTTTTTCGATTGTGACACCTTCATTAAAAATATACCCGATTACTGTTTATCAGCTCTATGAGGGATCTACATGTGAGTTTTATTTGTCACAGAAAGGAAACTAAAATGTGAAGATGAGAACCTTTATCCTGCTTTCTCCAGCTCAGGCTTAAAACATTAGAAAATGGCTCCTTTGATGATACTCAGAAAAAAAAATCACCCAATTACATCAAAATAGGCAGGAAAACAGTTCTTAAAAAAATTGCATGTTTTCTTGCTTATTTATAGATCTCCTCATAAACTAGAAATGCACAGTGTAAACGTCAACACTAATCAACCTAATTCTGTCTAAAGCAGGATTATTAAAATTCCCTCTTGGGATCCAAATACAGCCTCAAAGCAGTGTATCAGAGTTTGGAAAAGTACAACTTCTTGGCTAACTAATTATACCTGATAGGTCAGCTGTATATTTGACAGCCCAGTCTAAAGTATTGCAAAGAAATTCAACATTCTTGAACACAGCATGAAGTATCTTGATCTCCAGATCACCTTCAGTCTGTACTATGTCTTCCCACAGTAGGAAAACAGAACACTTCACAAATAAAACATTGCACTGAAGAACAAGCACAGTAATAAATAAGTCCTTAACAAAAATCTGGAGAGTTCACATCACAGTGTCTAAGAGAAGGCCAAGACTAAAAATCTTGATTACACAGCTGTCTTCAACAGATGAGCCTATGCAAAATAAAGAAGCTCTAAAGGGAGATACTGAAATTTCACAGCTTCCTTCTCAGTCTTGATCCTGCTCCTTGTTGTTGTTTTAACCAATGACATATTTGAAAAATGAATATCCTGGATGATGCCAAGCCTTCTACCAAAATTAAAGATAATGGAATCTAAAGAGTAAGTCTGGAATATTTCTCACTTTAGCCTTCATATAATTGCAGCAAGCCTTTCCTTGTATACCTTCCTGGTGCTTTCTGTGCACACTGACTGAAACTCACCTGAGATTCCATGCAAAAAAGTGCCTAAGTCAAAAACAAAACAAACCTTCTTCAAAAACTTTTCTGGAAATATAGTTTTGCCTACCTCCTCATTTCAAGCATTATCCAATAACTGAACCTCTTTGATTCATCTGTCTAACTGTTTGTACAAGAAAATTCTCACCTTACTAGATACCCAAGACAAAAAGGATGGTTAAAGGAAGATCTGATATACTTTTGAAGAAAGAAACCCAAATAGATTTCTTGTATGCTTCTGTCTAATCTCATCCTGAGCTTCCTTCAAGGGAAAACGATGCTTTAGAAAACAGAATTAAAGACAGAGGAGATGGAGCAGGAGCCTGGAAAAGAAACAAAGTCTAATGAGTACACGAAAGAAACTCCCCATGAGGAAAAATTCCAGATAGCTAGATACACATAGCTGAGCTGAAGAGACACACAGCAAAGCTGAGATTACACACATGCCTAGACCATCTAATGAGTTTCTCTCTAGAGACTGCCTAGAGCTGACCTCTGCATCACTAAGAAACAGCAAATCAACCAGCCATGAAGCAGGAGAGTTTGAATGCCAGCAGGTAAACAGTGGACATTCATAAGCCAAATGACTTTCAGGAGGAGAGCAGACATCACATCTTCTCTTTGCTCTGATGCATTAAGGAAGGACTGTTTTTCCTACTATAAATCCTGCCCAAGCACAGTGGTGCCATTCATATAGATGGAAGGGATCCTGGGGCTGAGTGGGCAAGATGATGTGGTGAGGGCCAAAGTGAGGTTTCAGCTTTCAAGTGGAGATGGTGCCAGCTGGTAAAGAGGCAGGTCATTCTGAAGCGTTGTGTGATAAAAGCAATTATTGCTACAGGGAAATGCTGTCAGCTCCCTAAAGACATTCAGAGAAGCTAGATATCAAAGTCACCTATCTGTTGCTGAGAAGGAATGCTGGTCCATTGTCAAAACCACATGGAGAACTTGCAGCCAACCACTGTTTTCCCGTGCCTGAAGGATTCTATGAGTTTGAGAAGCAAGAAAAAGAATCATTATCATTAAAAGCAGAAAAAGCAGTAGCATGAACATTGCTGAAGGTAGGTCTAGGCAACACCAAAGAAAATTGTTCAACAATACAGGAGGCAACCCACAGCAGCTTCTTACTCCATGAGAGTGAATGCTTTACCAAACACTTCTAAATATATTAATTTGTTTAGAAATTATGTAATGGCATGTTAACTCCCTAAGATCAAAAGACAAAGTAAAACAAGATTCTTAGGAATTATCTGTCTCCTGACATATACCATAATTCTATTAAAAAGGCATATTCCAATTATCTTAAACAGCACATGAACGAATAGTTTTAACTAACAGACTGGACAAACCATTTCTGTCACAGTTCAAGTGACTTCCAGCAGTATGATAAGCCACAAAACATATGATGCAATCTCTTCAGGCACAATAAAAATAAAAGCAGCAAAAATAGGAGCTAAACAGCAAACTGTAAGAGGAAAGAGTTTGGCAAGTCTCAAAAAATCCCAATGATTGCTCCACAGCTGTGGTGTTTTCAGTAGTTTAATAGAAACTAAGATCCTGATCCATAGCTTTCTCTAGCTCACTCCCAGGACTTTTGCTTTCAAGCAACACATATTCTTACAGACTTCAGCTGCATTAAGATCCAGGATATTATATTTTACCCATTTAAAATGAATGAGATGGGTGAGAACAATTCTGGGGGAAGAGGGATCTCGTCTGAGTGTTCATCTGCATTTATCTACCCTTCAAAACAAAACAAAAAAACCCCAAAGCTCAACAACCTAGTTCCTATAACAGTAACAAGGTAGGAAAATACTAGCTATCCTACTCCCTCACTGTCTTCTAAGTATCTGCTACCTACCAAGATGATACAGCTCAGTAGAGCTGGAAACACTTTTTGCCAGCAGCTGAGAACTATCCTTAGGCTCCGTTCTGGAATCCAGCTGCTGTTGATGGCCATGTCTCACTTATATCATAATAAGCATTGTATAGGGTCCATAGGCAGGGAGGCCTGCATCTCTTGCCTGCACATCAGTATTCTTGATTTGCTTACAGGTAGTGAGAATGAGGAAGGACTCCCAGAAATCAATTGCACAGTCAGCTATCTGGCCTGAAAAATGTATTTTGGTGTCTATTATTGATCTGCAAACCCTAAATTGCTTCAGAAAACACTGAAAACTGTGCTCTGTGTTTATTAGACTTTTTGGATAGCCTCCTTGCTTTTGGTTGAGGAAGGTGTCTTGAATGTCCATCTCGCTTCAAATTGGGGGCAGCACAAACCACCAGAGGGACAAGGTAGCTCCTCAGAGTCTGTCTTCAGTCATAGTATCTCTTTATAGAGCACTACAATCACTGAAAAGTATGACAAACACAGAACTTTCAGTTCCTCTAACCATTTCAACACCGGCATACAAAAATTTGTTTCAGACAACATTTCCAAAGCTAAACAAACAAGCACTGCACCAAAAAACGAACGTTTATTTTGATAAAATTCTTAGTTGATACCAATACACAAACACTTCCTTCCATATCAAGCACACCATGTTTTCCAGCGTGTTTTATTTTTAAGCCACTTCAAGGACTGCACATCCTAAGGCTTCATCCCTCCAGACTATGAATTTCTTCTTAATTGATGTTATTCAAGGTAAGTTACAACCCATTCATAAACAAGAATTTTTGCTTTTTTTGCACAATACATGAAGTTGCCCCCAAAAAGCTGCTTCTGAAAAAGCAAACTGCACCTCTCAAGAGGCATGAAACAGTGTTTACCTCTGGATTCATTTGCCATTATATCCATTCCCTCTGTAGCAAAATTCAGTATTAAAGTAGCCAGTATCACATTTTTTTGTTCATTTCTGAAACATATCAAGTTATAAGAAATGCTAATTTTTGAGTCAAGAATTTCTTCTCTGGCTTAGAGTAAATATTTTACAAAATTACTCCTGCTTAATGTGTAGTTGTCTCAATGTGCTGAGTCATTTAAAGACATCCTGAACTTAAGTCATCAAATATAACACATACCCAAAAGATTACAGAAACATGAGATCCTTGCAAAGAAAGCTAGGCCATTTGAAACATTCAGAAACTCAAGAACATGTGTTAGAATGAACTGTTTAGCTCTCTTTTTAGATCACCATCATTTGAAAAACAATGTTTGCTTATGAATAGCACTGATCAAAACTTCCAGTTCCAGCAGCTGGTTTCTAAGATGTGTGTTGAAGAATTGGAACTACTGCAAAGAAAAAAAAAAAAAAAAAGACAACCACAAAAATGACTGCAATACACTGCAATGAAGGACTCTTAAGGATGTGAGATGTATCAAACCAGAGAGCTACAAAGCAACTGAATTACAACGTGCAAGGACCAACCAGGAGGAAACCGACAGGTGCTTGTGGGCTCTAAAGCTGCAGTAAAAGGCCTCTTATTTCCAACAGCTAAATGTAAGATAGAAGTTCAAATGGGGCAAAACTAACTGTCAAGATGACAAATGCCTACAGTAACTACCATGAGAAGTGGTAAATCTCCCCCTAAGCCTTCAAGGTCTTCAGATCACAACTCTATGTCCTGCTAGAGGATAAGCTTTTGTAAAATGAAGTACTGGCCTATTTCTGGGCACATTTTAAGCTAAAATATACCAGAAAGTGAGACTAGGTGACCTAATGACATCTTGTGCGATAAGACTGCTTGAATGTATTCCTAATTGCAAGTGCGATCCCAGTAGCAGAAAACTTTCACACTCCCAATGACAAGAAGGCCACAAAACACCCTCTTCTCTCCCCAGCTAATCAGCAAAAGGAACCACTGCCTGGAAATTCAGAACAGATCTTCAGCAGGAAGAAAAAAACACTGTGAATAGATTTTATTGTATGTTCTCTGGTTGCTCTCCGGTGCTTCTCCACACCACCGATAAATAAAACATCTCAGAGGCAGCCTCATCAAGATACTCTCAGACCTTTCTAGAAGCTATTCTCTCCCTTGGCATACATTACTGGCCTAAACACAGAATCTGATGATTCAAGAATAGCATTTAGCATTTTCAAAATGCCATTGCTAGAACTTTTAGTAGAGAGACACTTCTAGGAACAAATGTGATTTTTTTCATGTTGGTCTATGTGTCAGTTCACCCATCTTAAGTACAAAGGCAACGTGCAGAACTTACAGCATGATAAATCCACTGTGGAAAACACTTGCACAGAAGTAAAGCAGTTTTAAATGATTTATCATGCTTCAATTTGCATGTTTCCACTTCACAGCTGATTTCCCTGGAGTTTCCTTAGCTACCATGTAACAGGTTTTAAAGGCAGAGCCGCACTTTGGCAGGTATCACATATTAATATCAAATCCTTTATGCTCATCCCCACAGCTGCAAGCAACCTGGATGATCAACTAAAGACCTTACAGACTGCGCATAAAAGCACTGGGGTGTCCAAAAGCGATCTGTGAAAATGGGGGGAGTAAGTAAGCATCCAGAGTGACAAACACTGGGAAATCTTTCAGGCTGATCATTACCAATTCCAGACTGTTTGGACCATGACTATTAACAGGCCAGCTGCACTGTAAAGCAGCACATACGAGGGAACTTTCAAGGAGAAACACTATTTGCTGATCACAAGAGTAGTCTGTTACTTAGAAAGGAAGTTAAAAGTTTGACAGTAAGAAATGCACTTACGTATAAGACAGCTGAAAAATCTGATCAAGCAAAAAGTAACAGGTAGGAAGAAATATTAGCCTGAAATATCTTAATGCAATTTTACCGCCAGGTGTTTTTAGAAGTAACAAAATTCATTCTTTGCCTCAAAGTTTGACTTCCTTGTACAATCATCACTTTGTCAGAAGCATTTTCTTGGAAACCACTGGTTAGCAAGCTTGTTATATCTCAGATGTCACTGTTTTACCATCTGCTTTGATTTCTGCTTCAGCAGTGTGTTCCTTTTTAAATCCCTAGCATATACGTGATGGTACTGCACCAGCATCCGTGAAGGTAGCATGACCAGAAGCAATCAGGTTTTGCACTATCTCTCTGTCAAAATTCATGGTTGACAGAAAAAGGTATTCCCAAAATCTTGCAAAAGGGCTTCACCATTAAGTGAGTTTTCTCTTGTCCCAAAGTTTTCTTGTCCCAAAGTCCAACATTGCTATATCTGCTTGAAAATGCTCAACACCACCTCTAGCAGAATGGTAGCCACCTGCAAGTACAGCCAAGGCATTCCTGAAGAGCCTCAAAAGCAGGGACAGAGGCAGGTTGTCACTGGATTACAATGAAAGCACAAATTTATCTCCTAGAAAGAAAATACTCCATGCCTTGCACACACTCAACCTTCCAAAGGAAATATCCAGCACTGGTGAATAGTGTCCAAACTTCAATAAAGATAGCTTTTAAGCTTAGCACAACCACATGGGGAAAACATCCTGCACTGTAAGTAAAAATGGAAGGCAATGACACTCACCTTTGATTCAAAGTAACTCCACTTCTGCACGCTGATGCTTTACACACATGCCAGCCTTCGACCTCTTCTTCCAGAAAGGGCCCAGAAGTAAATTTGGACAAGCTCTACACAGTATTTAGGCAATCTTCTAAATTGATTTTTTTTTGAGTAAAGCCTCCCACTACACACGTTGCTTATTCCCTTCCTGTTATATTTGTCTGCTTCCCTCATATATTTGAGCTGAATCTACCTTTCCTTGTTTATTAGCATAAATGAATTGTTATGAGCACATGCACACATTTACTGCTTAAGGTGAGTTTATGAATCAGAACACGGGTATCAGAACAAAATTCTCCATAGTCATTCCTTAAGATATTTGTGTGCCGTTACCTGGTGGGAATTGAAACCAGGAAAGATCCTGAACTGCAAGATGTTTCCTCCCCCTGTGAATTCATCCTGGACGCATGACGAAGCTTTTCCAACCATACTGACAGTAACAAAAATAAGCCAGTGCTACAAGTGGCTGGATCACTTGGAGAGAAAAAAACCAAAATTCTTTAGTGAATTCTTGGGATTTTACACATGACTTGTGCTTCTTTTGACCATCATCTCATACATCACGCAAGCAGCAAACATGTCAGACTGAGTGTCTGCTGCTTGTGAGGACAGATGACTTTGAAAATTAGCATCCATGTCAAAACCTGGTTTCTAATAGCTTAAACTAAACGAAAAGTTTGGTTAATTAATTCAAGCTCCTTTGCTCATCCAAACTGGTTTACCAAGAAAGTCTAAATCTGTTTATCCCTAACAAAAAAAGTGAAATTAGTGAAAACCAGTCATGCTATATTTGGGCATATTCTTAACCCAGTTAAAAGTCCAGATTTTTAATTTGCTTTAACAGTAACTTATTCTATCTCACCTGTGGGAAGCAAATACCTTTCCGACTGCAGCTTTTCAACACACGCATTAGATGAAGAAGACTTGACAGTCTTGACATTACAGCTCTCCCTGCTTGTCAGGGTCAGTGGTGGCAGAAAATAAGTTGAGGAACCTAAAACTCTGACCACATGAAGCATCGCTGAATCCATTAGCTAAGTGACGGATTTAAGAAGAATTTCAGCTTACTCATTATCTAAGCTGTAGTTAGAAGGATCCTCAACACTCGTAGACAGCTGTATTCAGCAAGTGATACATGGCTTGGTCTTTTAGATGTAAAAGAAGTATTTAAATATAAAATTAGAAGATAGAAACTATACTTGAACTTTTAAGTAGTTAGCTATTTTTTGTCATATGCAAATCTTTTTTTTTTTTTTTTTGAGAACAACCAGAAAACAGATTTTAAACTGTACACCAATTTAATTTTTAACACACACTATATCTATTTGGGAAAAAAAAGTAATTCTTAAGGGCTAGAACTTTTCTTAATATTATGATGAATGATTTTATACAGCATACAATTCTTATGTCTGTTCCCTCATGCATTTCACCGAAAAATGAGTTTTCTAGTATGAGAATTGTGGTCTTCAAGCACCCTATCTTGACCAGAGTTGATGATTTTCTTAATACAGCTACGCATAAGCCATATATCTAAACTGCAGGAAGAAAAGAAAAGGGAAAAGGGAAAAATGTGTATTGTTAAGAATGTAAGAAACAGTGCTACTGCTTTGCAAAAGCATGTGAG
Organism: Rhea pennata; assembly: GCF_028389875.1. Classification (NCBI taxonomy): domain Eukaryota; kingdom Metazoa; phylum Chordata; class Aves; order Rheiformes; family Rheidae; genus Rhea; species Rhea pennata. The sequence goes on along the minus strand of NC_084668.1, from coordinate 42,347,911 downwards.
CATTTACAAGCTTTGAGAATTTGGTATGATTCAGTGACTTGTAGAGACAAGTTGCCAAATAACTGCATTTTCTGCTTCTTTCTTGGTGTGGCATTGCACCAAGTTTCTTCAAATTCGGCAAAAAGCATCAAAACTTCAAATCTCCTCCTTCTGTGCAAACACATACAATTTTTACAAGAACCCCATTTGCCTTTTGACTTTTACCAAAAAATCGTTACCTTTGGGTATGAGTGAACCACATTTTTGACCATGAAAATATACAACCTGTATCAGTACATGAATGCTTTTCAGGGGGAAAAGAAGTCAGCACTTGGAGCATTTAAATCGAATTCAACTTGTCTCTTTTAGGGAAGAGGGAGAAACAGTCATGGCCTTACATGCTGAGGGAAAAGCTCCCAAACTCAACCTCTTCCACCTCACAGAGGCCAAAGCTCAGAGTGGCACCTGAATGCCTTCACTTAAAAGAGAGGAACAGGGTAAAAGCAGCAGCAAGTGCACGCTTGTAAAAGGCCAGGCAGGAACTGCACTGAGATGACTCCATGGGTGTGCAGCTTGCAGGCTTTCCCACAGTTTATGAGCTTTGATGAGCACTTGGAATTGAAAAGCGTGAAAGACAGCAGAGAGGAAAACATCCTCCTCCTGGGGCACAAGTCAAGGCAGTGGTAATGGCAGCCTTCACTACAAGAGTTACACGAGCTGTGGGAACTGGATGAGCTTCAAGTTCTGGGTCTTTTCCGCTCCCTTGTTGCCAGTGGACTTTTAAGAGTCCAAGGTTGGCAGAACATTGTACAGGCAGAAGGTGAAAGACTCTGATGAGGTCAGTAATCTCCCAACTTGCAGTCAACCCATGCAAATATTTCACCACTTCGCTGCTTGAGCTACCATCCATGGAAGTAGCTCTGGCTAGGAAGCAGCTCAGGCAGGTACCCTCTAAGGTTTTTGCTGCTTTCAAAGCACCAAAACCAGCCTGAAGCCCTGCTGATACCAAGCATACAAACACAAGGAGCAATCAATAAAATCAGAAATAGGAAGCCATCAGGCACCCATCCCATACAAATCGTATGTATCCTGGAAGGTGCTAATCACAAAGCTGTAAGAAAGGCCAAGCCGAGTTGTGCTCCCCAAGTCAATATTCTTATGTTTGCAATACATGATCAGGCTAGAGTAGTCTTTTTCTAAGATCTACTGTGAATACTCTTCTGCCATCAGGGCTTGAATACGAATCAACCCATCTCTGAACAAAAATTATATATCCTTTGTGTCATTGCGAACATACAATTATATATCCTACGTAAAAGGGCAATTTGATTTTTTCCCCCCCATTTTAGGATTCTGCTGGAAGTATTGTTTTCATTTTGATAGTTAAGTGCATCTTTTTTTTTTCTTTAACTTAACAATAGGGTCACCACTACCTAATAACAGGAGTGAAAAGGTTTATCTTTTTTTTTTTTTTAAAAAAAAGGATGAATTAACCCATGTGTTCCCAAATTAAGATAAACTGATATTTTTTGAGAAGATTTACCAAATTCCCTAGCTGTTACACTGAATGAGAAGAAATTATTCCACATCTCCCATTGTGCTTCAGAATAGAAGAACAACTATCTATAGACAAATTTTCATGTAAAACTAGAAGACCTTTCTTGGCTGCTTATTCTGGATACTTGATACTTGTGTCAACATAGCCAATGACTCTCCTGCTATTTTTATTCCCATCTCTTGCCAGCATATATTGCCATATTATGTATCAAAGCTAATGTAAATCAATAGTCTAAACTGAAGTTAAACCCTTCTTTTATGCTTTCCTTGCCAGACCTCTACCATTTTAAGGATTTCTCTATTAATCCCTTTTTACCGCTTTTTTTTTTCTTTTTTTAAAGAGAGGGAAGATTTTTTTTTAATTTGCAATCTAATTAATTAGATATAAAAAGCTCAAAGTTGATACATCCTTACACTTCCCTTATAGGTCAAGCTTTTTGTTGCAACCATAACTCTGTACAACTGAATGCTTCCTATGTTAATTCTAAAACACTGATGTTAAAAACAGTATTTTCACAAAGAATATACTCAGTAGAATTTCAAAATAACACGTGCAATGGAGCACATTTGAGACTGAAGAAACATTTATTATTTCTATTCCAAATAAAGATGGTGAAGAATTAAACATTATTCTTCCAAGTTCCTTACCAGAATGGAGAGTTAACAATACTTGGTTGAGTAGCACTCATGAGAAATATTATTAACCAGTTCATTGAAGTTCATAAAAGGACTCATTGTAAAGTCATTTGGGGTGTCCTTTTCCCCCATTAACTCTACTTGCATTGTGTAGTTCACAACATGGTTGATCTATAAAAAGACAAAGCAGCTCAATAAACAGGTACGTTCTCAAAGGGTTCACACTACAGCATTCTGAAAGCTCCAATGCTCGAGACATACCAATTACCATCATCCCTCATTGATAACTTTAAATACATTGTGATAACATGACTGAGTTAAAAAATATTATCAACAGACCCTTCTTCCTAAAACAGATCAGGAAAAGTCCTCCTTCACCCATATGCAGCACAAGCCCCATGCTCTTGTGCTGAGATGATTGATGCCTCCTTATGACCAGTCACAACATTAGGTCCTCAAGGTCACAAGCGCATGGTTTTTTTTTTGGTTGGTTGGTTGGCTTTTTAGTAAACAAATTCTCTGTCAAAATAGTTAAAATCCCTGCTTTTTTTGGTGGGGGTATATGACTTAAAAGAAATTTTAAGTACTAAATAGAAAGCTTTCCATTTGACCCCAAATACCTAGGCACTGTTACCGATCCCATAATAACTAAGTCCTTAAGAACTAACCCTATAAAAAGTCCTTAAGTAATTAAAAATTTATAAGATAATACAGGGACACTGGTAAACTATGATTAAAATTAAAATTCCCTACAAAAGTCCTAGCAAAACCCCAGTGCCTGAGCAATCAGAAGAATTCAAGCTACATCAGCTATCAGGCAAGTCCTCTTCTGGTTTACACAATGACTTCAAGAGCGTGCTTGAGAAGAAAATCTGTTACTAGTAAGAGTGTGTAATTCTTAATTTCAATGCAATTACCTTTTAGCACCTAAAGAGTAACAAAGTTTTCCAGCTCCAGTCATCACCCTTCACTTTTCAGATTGGTTGCAGATGGAAATTGTTCGTCTTCTTTATCTCATCATGACAGAGCAGCTCCAAGCTAAAAAATTTTTTTCACTTATGTAAGATGCATGGAGTAAATATCTGGAAATGAGTTTTTTCTACGCAATGAGGCCTTCACTTACCAAAGGACTATACAGGCCCTGTAACAAAGGGTTACAGTCACATTAATTCACACTCCATTAAAATTTATACATCTTTTACCCAGGCCATTTTTTCCTATAATATCACTTACAACCAAATTTGGGGATCTCTCTCTCCCTTCCCACTCCAGTAGCTTGGGTAATATGGAAAATTGTCTTTACTGCAGATTATCCACTTCATACAAGACAGAGGATTGCCCAGCGCCTCTTGGTTTGTGCTTGAATCGTGATTCTCCTGATCCAACCCTGATTCAGTCGTCTTCCTTTCCAGTTGCTCCTTTTGGCTGCTTTACAGCTTCATCTTGCCACCTCAACTACAGTCACAGGACAAGGGTCTAGATCTTACTCAGCACTGCTTCAGAGTATGATACAGTCCCTGTTACAGGGATTAACATATTAACATGCAAAAATATGTATATTTCTGTTCTTGAAAAACATACCTAGCCTTGCAATTTGCTAGCATAACATGCTTTCCACCAGGGAAAACTGGTTGCTTTGGGGAGCTTACATGCTGTTCAGATAGGAAAAGCACAGGAGCAATTCTCCCTGGAATGCCAGACCTGGATTTAAAATGCAAAAGGTAAGTCATGAGCTTAACCCCCTCCACACACACACACATACACACTTGAAATGAAGCAGAAATCTGAACTCCGTGCCCCGTTTCAGTTTCAGTAATCCGAGCCCCGCACGTTGCGTTCAGCTCTGCACCATTGCTCCCATTCAGCAATGCGCTGTGGTTGCCGTTGAGCAGGTTCTGCTTGGCTTTTATAATGATTTTTATATTCTTAGGTGCAAAATAGATCTATGTGACATATACATATATAGATAGATATTTTAGCTAAATTCATGTAACAGAGGGTTCTCTGAAGTAGCTTTTTTTATTCTTGCATGTGCTTATTAGTCAAATTTATATTTAGAGGCAGGAAGCACTCCCAGCTCTGGCTGAATTTTAGTGCAGGTACACAAGCACACAAGTGTCTAGCCAATATAATCTAGGTCACGAAACGATGTTTCACCAACACTTTCAGATATCTGCCACTCATTTAAGTGTGCCCATTTTGGAATAGTAAGAGGTATTAAATCAAATACTTTACCTAAAGGGAGTTACTGCCACACTGAGTTCTCAGTATTGTGAGCATAACTTTACTGCTCAGTTAAGCAAAATCCTCAGTCATCTGGATCGCGCTGAGGCAGATGGGGCAGGTCTAATACCACCTTAAGAAACTCTCAATTTAAATAAAAAGCATACCAACTCCCTGGCCTACAGTTGAAAGACTGAGAATTAGTTTAAATGTTATCTGTTTCTTCCTTTCTCTTGGCCACAAACACCTTGCATTCACAGATCTATTTCTGATCCTGAGGTCTCAAATCACTGCCTTTCACTATCACAAAAAAACTAAAAGAAAATTGATATAGAATAAAACAAATAAATAAAACTCCACCATCTGGCTTGATAGCTCTACATTTTGCACATTAGCCCCAGTACCTTTTGAGCCAGTGCCTTCCCTTCTGCATGCTATTTAGGAGTCAGGAAAAGCAATAATTTGTTTGCTTTGACAGAGGACTTAGAGTGGCAAAGCTGTGTTATGTGATCACAATATACCATCTCCTACAAGGGCCTCTCTGCTCCAAACAAGACTAGATTTCCACCTTCAACTTCCATGCTCTCCTTTACTGCAAATCCTGCCATACAAACATAACATTCGAAAGGGTCCTGCTCTCTCCTTGTCCTCTTCATCACCAGGAAAAAAAAGAAAAAAAGAAAAAAATTACCTTGCAAATTCAATGAGGTTCACAATTACACCTGTCTATTTCGTATGCTACTATCACAGTTACTAAAAATAAGTTTATACAGACTGACCACAGCTTTAAAAATCATAACAGTAACACACAAAATCGAAGGTGCTGAGTCTTATTCCATTTGAGCCATTGCAGCTCGGACAGTCAACAGAAAATAAGAATACATCACTCATGGCAGGTATCTGACAACAGGCAATGAGGATTAAGGATCGTCTGCTTTCCTTGCAATCGCACACAAAAATAAAAAAGCAGCTCTATGTTATAAACATTTGTCTTCAATATAGAGACTAAAAGTATGATGATACAGTCAGGAATCTGAACTAAAATTGTTTTTAACTCAAAAAGATTGTGACACTTAGTTTCCATGTTTCTTTGAAAACCTTCACCTACAGCAAGGAGTAGTACATATGACAGATGTTCATTCCTCTAACAGCCAGCGCCCAAGACCAAGCACTTGAAGGTTGAACAGTGCCAGCACATGAGGTAACCAAGGGATTGCCTACGTATGCCCAAGAGCTCCCTGGTCCCCAGGAACATCACACATCCATGCTCGAGGCAGAAGCACATCAGGGCTGTGGGCTTGTGGTGGAAACCAACCTCAAGAGAGCTAGGGCTTTCTTCAAGGCAATATGGGTAAGGAGTCCAACACAAAGAGCACCAAAGCCAATGGAGCAGGAGCACGGTTCCTGCAGTGAGGTGCACGATTTGAATCACTGCACTGGGGTCAGCAGCCGTTGGCTGCAGAGCCACATCTCGATCCAGGCTCTGTGCTCAGTGTCGGCCAAAAGCAGGCTGACCCTAGGTGCTCCTTGCACAGGCAGCACTAGGAGTAGTCTTGTAGAAGCAGAACAGGCTGAGATATGTTGGCCCAGAGCTGCTAAGTCACAGCGGACCCTTTTGGCAAAGCCTTGCCATACAATGCTCCCTGATGTACTCTTCAGGGTCTGTGTGATCCAAATGTTCCCTTACCTAGGGTGGCCAAGTCTACTTGGATATTAGGTGGAATCATTCTGTTGACTCAGTCCCAACTCACTGATTAAGATGAAAACTGCTCATAAGAGAACAGCACTTTGGCATTCCTCCTCCACGACATGTGTGGAGAGGTTTATTTATTTATTTTTTTCCCCCCAATGCAGGAAATGTTTTCTGGAGGCCTGTATACTGCTAACCCAAATTAGAATGGAAAGAAAAGGGACAGAAAAAGGGCCCTGCAGAAAGCAGAATTAGTGGGTTCTGCCAGGAAGAAGACAAGTTTTTAAGGACTGAAGTGCCCTGAAACCAAAAGCACAAGTCAAGGCAACATTTGCTTGGACCATTTTCAACATTAATACAGGTTCATGCAGCTCACCATGCAGTTTTCCCAGCTCACTTCCCCTTCTCAACAAGGAACATTCACACACAGCTAAGGATGCTTCAGAATTTAGAGAGGCAAAATTGCATTTTGCAGTAAGAGGGAGCAAGCCCCTGTGTCTTTATTCTAAGGCTGGCTGCAGTCTTCCCAACACAGAGGGTGGATATGGTAACATTTTTCCGGCACTGATGCTTTATCTTAACCTAAGTTACACTTGGTTAACCTAAGTTACAGTAGGAAAAGCTATAAAGAGGACAACTTACTGGAAATTCAACAAGCGTACACGCTAGTTCCTGCTCCTTGAATCAGGGTACTAGAATAAAATCTAGTTTGCTCCAACTGTATTTAGTTATGATTAATCAGTCGTGAAATGCAAAGCTTTAACCTCTTGTTAAGTAGGTTGCCAAATAAGGAATGAGCACAATATTTTGCTTAAGTCTCCGAAGGCCTCCACTTAAATGGTATCAAGGTTACAGTTACTTCAATTATGGATGGTAACTCTCCAGAGAAGGTCACCCAAAATGCTCCAAGCTCAAAGAAAGTACAAGAACAAAGAATACAGGCAATATTAAAATGCATAAAAAACAGCAACACAGACACTCAGGAAACCACTGCCACTTCTCTGAAGTGTTCTTCTGTCTCCATTATTCCAACATTTCCCAAATGTGCTGAAAAAAAAAACCTTCCCGATGTCCTGAATTAACATTGAGAATATTCTAAATAGATCATCTTGATATTGTTACAGCTTTCACTCTCATACAAAATTTTTGCAGTTCTTGTCATTCCCACTTTCATATATTTCAGCATTTTAGAAACCCAGATTATTTCCTGTAAATACTTTTTTTTTCCTCCATCTAGCTTATTTACTCTCGTAATACATTGTTTGCTCAATAGGAACACACTATACAGGTGTTTAAAATACAACTGTAAATTAATTACTCAATATGTAAGTTTACCTTACTCTATATTGAAGTGAAAATCTGCAAAAAAGCAAGGAAATACACTTACATTCATTCCACATAAACCTTCATGCTAATATGAAGGCTTACCACAGAGTAATTTTTCTTCCATAGCACCTGAGTAGACAACCAACAATTGAAGTTGCCATTACGCTAGGAGTTTCACTAGTCTCCTGATTTCCAAAGTACTGTTTACAAGGATGTGATACTTGAACTTCCAATGATCCTCCAAGCCTAATCATCTGTGCAGTTATTCTCATTACAAAGCCTGTTGAGAACAATAAGTTGGTCTGTGGTTTTAAAGTGATCTTTTAGTAAAAAACAGTTGAAAGCCACTGCAACAGATAACTGCAGGCAATCCTCCAGCATCACAGCTTACAGACTTAAACCTCCATGCTCAGCTTTACTTGTACAAACCATATTAGTTTCTATGTATCTGGTATAAAATCTGGTATAGAAGATATTCCATCTCCTATACATCACCTGGAAATCCCTCCGGTCTTTCCTGAAACCACTGGCAAGCCTAGAGATCAGGTCTAATGCGTCACAAGCCAGACGGGCAAGAAAAGTTCTTTGGTCTGTCATCTCCCCACTCTCAAATAAGAAGCTTGTGACAGATACACACAGGCAATCCCACTTCCCTTAACTATGTTCATCTAGCTTCATGACAAAAAATAGCTGCAACCATGTTAGTTAGATCCCTGCTCTGCTCAATTTGCTCCTTCTACATCTGTAGCAGTATCCCAAAGACGTGTTCACTGCCAAGTCACAACTCCACTCTAAGAATTACACAAAAGCGTCCACACTAGACAGGGTGCTTGCCTAGTAATCCTAAACAGGGTTAAAATATCTCAGTTAATTAACCTTCCAGGACAAGATTTGGCTGCAAGCTTTTCTTAACGTTTAGGAGAAGATACAGCTTACCAAGCATGACATCATGACGAGGTACAGCTTTCGAACAACTCCACAGCACCAACTCCATCTTGCTTGCAGCAAGCCTCTTCCAAACCCAAAACTGTAACTCTTCCTTCAGGGCACCAGGGAAGCAAATGTGGAAGGGGCTGTGAGACTGAACTGTTCTTCAGTTTGCTACAAGTCAGAAGCAGTGTTTTTCCATTTGCAGACCAACCCATAAACATAAGCAATAGAAGCCCCCAAATCATTTACATTTGCAGGAGGAAAAAGTTAAGCAAACCAAATAGTCTAGTATCACGGCAGATCTTTTCCTTTCCTAACTGGAGGAATTCAGCCTCAGCTAAAACTTAATAGAAATCATTCAAATAGGACATGGATCTGCTTACTTCAGAGATAAGTAATCAAATAGGCTTGCTTTAATTGTTTTCACTTGATATATTTAATATATTTATACAAGCATTTATTTGTACATTCCTTCTACACCTTTTAGGGATTACCTTTTTTGTGATCGCTGAACCACTATTATTGGCTGCATAACATCCTGTCCATGGCCCTCAAGAAAATAAAATTGAGGCTGAATCAAACACTCCATTCCCCAATACAGAACAAACCTCAAGAAAAGTACAGTAAGAAGTAAGTTTGCCTAATATTTTTCTAACAAAACAGTTTGTCAAAATATTAAAACATGGGAATAAACAGTCACTAAATACAACTGTACAATACTTAACAGCTTCAGAGCGTTTTGCAAGAGCAAAAAATAAAGCACAAGGGTAGTTCTCCCCCACACATTTATATTTATTTATTTTAAATACTCTATTGTAACAGCCTAATCAAGTGTTGGAATAAATTGGAAAAAAAAAGTTTCTTATTCATTTATTTCATCCAAGAAACTATTCACATACAGGTGGCAAATTCACTCTTATTACTGCAAAAAAACTATATACGTCACTTAGCCAACTCTGCCCTGACAACTCTGGACCTTAAAGACCCTCACAATGTCATCACATCATGACTGTCTTTTTTAATGTGACTGCAAATACTTTAAGGAAGAAAATGAGAAGTTTTGACCTAAACTTCACCCACTCTTTGCCCTTCAGCACAGCCTGAAGAACACTGCTATGCTCCCTTATGAAGAATTCCTATTTCCAATGGAAAAGTTCAGTCACTGATTTTCATTGGAACCTTTAAAACAAATTTGCCTTGTGAAATTCACCATTAAGAATGGTAACAGCTTAAGAAAATTTCTAGCAAAATATCATTAAAATGTGCAGTCCATTTATTCTGCACATTACAATCACAGTTCCAAGTCAGTGACTCCAAAGCCTTTTATTAAATCATAAAAACTTAAGACCAGTTTCTAATGAATTCTCTAATCAAATATGAATGAATCATCCAAAAGGACATCATTTTGTGAATGAAAACCAGATGGAGTAGTAGTAACAATTGAGTGGTTTAAATCAAAAGATATTAGCTAAGCCAAAGGAGCAGACATTTATCACAAGCACTTACTTCAAGTAAAGTTAAAAGAGACAGAAGATAAAGGCTTAAGATAGACCTCAAACTAAACCTTTTAATTGCCAAATGCAGAGCCAACATCAATCATAAAGTACAATGAAGCGGTTTTAGTGAAAATTAACTTACTACCACATTTAATGTATGGAAAACTCGAATTTCTGGGGGCATTCCGTCTTGATTGAACTAAGTTTTGGTCAAAGGCCTTTTGAGCTCAGGAGTCTTGCCCATAGCAAGGCAAGCTATTACTTTCTCTGCTCTTTTGAGCAACCCATTTTTAAGACTGCACCCAAAGGAGAAGCAAGGACACAAAGACAGAAAACATTCTGGTAAGCCAAAGTGTTTACTTTGCAATTCACGTCTCGGATGATCCTATTTTTTGAAGATGATATCCCACCTGTCAAGGTCTAAGCACTTCAAAAGTCAAAACAAAGTGAAACCATTAAAAACTGGCAGCATTCTCACATTTACTTTCCCTGTCAGTGTTGCCAGTGTTTCTTATATTGGAGCAACTCAGTTACGACTTTTTTTTTTTTTTTGCCCAGACTCGATGACTTACTTCTTAAGTCCTAGCTAGTTTTGGCTTTCTTTTCTGTTTGTTGTTTTTGTTCCTAATTCCTAAAATGCTGAGAACTTGTATGATTTCTGGGCATTGACCAACTTACATCTACTTCACTTTCAGCAATAAGCTATCTAGATTTAATGTTGCTGTAAAGCACTCTGAAAGCTCTGCAGCACAAAATACGCCAATTAAAAAAAAAGGGGGGGGGGATCAAAGTAAATACTGCTAATCAAGTAGTCTTCAGCTTCTCCTTCACCCTCACTTCTCCTTCATCCTCACTCTGCCTAACACTCAGTTAAAATTAGAGGGCATCAGGAGAAGGTGACCAGCAATCAGTTTTTTAATCACAATATGAGATAGGACACCCCAAACAACCTGCTTCTATCTAGAAGAAATAAAATGTTTGCTACAAGCTGTAGGGCAATGGTATTCATTTGAACAGGTGAGAGGAGGAACAGGTGAGAGGAGAAAAATAAAACCTAAAGGCTTTCTCTTGATTTCCAAACCTCTCCAGGGTTGCAGATCTGGACAAAACAAATAGATTAGACATGTTAAAAACAGGACATGACAAAGCAACTAATAGACTGCATCTGAAAAATGCAGATTTTTTCCACTGAAAAGAGCCTCAATCCATGATCAACTTTCCATGAAATATTTATCATTTTTCATTCACTGCATAGTATCGTTATTTTTAGAAAAGCCAGAGGCAACGCGAACAGATTCCTGATTAACAATTCAAGTGAGTCTTTAAATGTCGGTTCCTATCTTGCCATCTCCTTCCCTCTGCTAAGAAGTCTAAAAACTTAATATAAATACTGTCACGCATTCAAAGGCTCTTCTCTTCCCTCACCTGCTCTTATGCAGAAACAAATGCACAACAATGTTGCCTTCCGTGGGGTAGTAAGAAGATGAATTATTCTGAATGTAACACTTTGTGAACATTCAGGACTAAACAAATCCTTTGAAACCTATAGTTGATCAATGTGAGTTAATAAAATGAAGAAGGGGAGCGAGAATAAAGGAAAACAGCAGGTTTTTCTTATTCTTTACGCTTTATTTTATCAAGTTGCATCTTGCAAAAAGAACACTTTCCTGCCAGTTACCTTTTATCTAAGAAAACAGTTCTGTATTCGCGTGCTTAAGATTTAAGTGCTGCTTCCAGCCTTTAAAAGAGAACAAGTCATTAATAATTCATCCTACCTCCTCTATTTTATAATCATTTCCTTATATGTAACAAGGTGACAGAAAAATGATTTTTCTGAAACAAAAACATGTCAAAATAAGAGTTTAGGAGCTTTGGGCTCCTGCTTTTGACATCTTGCAGGATCACAAAGTCTACAGACTACATTCTGGGCGGATGTCAGAGTGGTTCTGACTCCAACAAATGCAAAGAGGTAATAAAAAGGTTTTAAATCCTTACAGTCTTATGCACACTAATGTTGACATTCACAAAATGAATTTTGGTACACCAGCTGAGTCAGAGATCCTAAAGCTCCAATTTTCCTGCTATTTGAAAAGCAACAGCCTAGAGTCCCTAGAAGTGGCAATTCACTCCTCTCTCCTCCAAAAATAAATCCAAATCTGTTGACCACATTCTGGGCTTGTTGCAAAGGCTTTTATCTGAGAGCTGGCTAAAGTGTTACACAACGTTGGACTATGTTCAACGCATGAGAACTATGTTTACATCATCCTCGTGGAACTATAGATTACAAAGGTGAACTTTACTACTACTTTTAGTTGTTACAATGCTTACTTTATTGTAACAAATGGGCTGCAGTTAGCACTTTTAGCCTAGGACAGGAAATAATCATCTATTCATTCCATCAACTTCTCAAGATCTCACTTTTATTATCGGCTTTTCAGACACCATGGAGAATAAATACCTAACATGAAAAGACTGGGCTTTCTGCATGGGAGCTACAACTTTGGAGTGTGATGAAGCCATGTAACATCCTCGTCCTAACATGTCCCAGGGTGAACAAGGACAAAGAAGCTCAAGTCTGCAAAGATGAGAGCCTGCTGGGAGCCCTGAATCCCAGCTGACCAGCCAAGCTGCTTCAAAGCACCACGGCACCACACTGCTTTGGTAATCTTCTGCAAAAGCTTTTGAAGAAGGCACACTAGAGAAATCAAGAAAGTATCTGAGAATCCAGTACAGTGAAAGTGCATCCCCTTCCTTTAAAGGGATAAATTAATAAAGGCATAATATTCCGTTCTATGTTAGACTAACTGGATTTCCACTCCTTTCTCTTAGAAACTAGGATTAAGAGGTCATTTAAAAAGCCTTAAAAATAATGTAACAATATTAGTCTGGAGGCTCCTGCACACCACCTATTTATACATACATCAGCATTTTTTTTTCAGATGAATGTGAAAGTGAGACTCGATAATCAGACCTAGAGAGAATAAAACTTAAAGAGTTGAAATCTCATACACTGCCCTGGCCAGACTGCTTTTGTTCTTGCCAGTGTCAGCATCCAGAAAAGCCTCAGCAACACACTGGAAGAGTTATCCTGAGGGATCAGCTCGCTGAGTGGCAGACTGGGAACTAAACAGATCAATACACTAGTAATTGTGCAAATGCAGTGATGGAAGACCAGCTGAAATGGCCTGAGAGGAAAGAAGCAGTGTACACCCACATGTAAGAGAAATTTTAGGTAGCCACATATGTAAGAGGCAGTCAGCTCATCACCACTATTAGGACTTCTACAGTCAAGCCATTGTTGCTTTAATAGGCACTGCTCAGTTCCTACTGCAGCCACGATCATCAATTCCTAAGATGTGGCAGCAGATTTCTATCAGTCCTCAATAACTCATTAGAATACCATGACTGCTCACCTCTTACACCTCGGCATGCCCAGTAGCCTCACAGACCTTCAGAGGGCTGCAGATCACCCTATGAGGCCAACCACAGGACACCATGCAGAAGACACCTGCCTGATCTGCAACAACTGCTATAGAGAAGACATCACCTAAGAAGCAGCAAGCACAGTTGCTTTGCTGCAGCCTCTTCCTGCAACTTTTCTACTTTGCAATGAATGTCTCACAATAAAAATCGTTTGTCAGTTGTATGTAACCACTGGTTTAACTGCTACAATCATCACTATTTCTTTTATCAGAACTTGGAAACATACGCTTGAAAGCCAATGGAAATGCTATGGAAAAAGATGAATTTCTTTCCAAATTCAGTAATTGGGCTGATAAAAGCTTTAATCATACAGCCAAACATCAAAATTTCACATTATGTCATGACTAGCATAATGGAGAAAAAACAACTGATAAACTGAGACTGTTAGTCCCAATTTGCAGTTTTATTAAAGTAAAGCTTTTAAGTTTAAAGAGGAATCATTTCCATCATAGTCCATTTTAGCGTTTTCCTTACAAATAACGCATATCAAGCTGTTTTCACATTTCTAATACCAAAGAAATTGCCTAAGATTGTATCAAATTGTAAAAAAATGAGGAACAATAAAGTTTACACTGACAAGAAAACTACTTCACTAAGTCTTTCCAGCTTATCTAAGGTGCCAGAAACAAAGCTTTTTTAAGAAAGCTTACTCATTCTAACACTCACAGTACACTTAATGCAAATTTATCTGATCAAATCTAGAGGCTGGTATCAACAGCACACAAATGATGTTTAAGAGGATTACCTACAACGTATTTAGAAATTTACCCAATTGCAGTCTTTAAGAGTGGCTCCCTAGTTCTGCACTATGAAAATCTCACCCAATCTAATAATAATAGCCAAGGAAAAGCAGCATTTCCCAATAATCATAACATTTTGCCACTTTTCCTGCCCAGGCCAAAGACGCACTAATATTCTGGGACAGTAAAGAGAGAAAGCAGCATTACCAAGTTCTGTCAAACTGAATATAATATTACTGTTTGCAACATGGTTGGTGGGGGGTTTTGATTTTATTTCTCTTTTACAGGCAATTAAGAAGTTCAGAAGTGCCAGGTAGAGGCAACGCAGTTTCAAAATAGGAAAATGTTTCCTTTCTGTGAATTAATCCTCAAATTGTACAAAAAACTGAGAAATCGTTTTCCTAAACACACATATCTGCTAGAGCCTTGCCAATAAATGAAATACATTTTATTCAAGCTAATTCACTCCTAAAATGATTTAATGGAAAATGCTCTAAACATTTAAATTCCACAGTGGAAACGTACTTCCACATGACAGAGCTTGCTTAGGACTGAGGTATTTTACACCCCCTCGTCACCCTCTTATTTCACAAAAAACACAACTTAGGTGGATCAAACTTTTCCACGAAACTTTACTTCTCTTTCATTAGTGAGATAGTCAGGAAAAAAAAGCTTCTGGTTTTCCATAAATACACCAAGATCATTTTATCTTGATTCAGAATGTAACGCTGGAGATAAAGGATAAAAGTAATGCTGGAGATAAAGGATACACATCAGGGACACTCATCATCTGTTGCCATAGAGCAAAGAGTTTTGTCCTTTGCTTTTTGCCAAAACGTGTGCTTCCAGGTTTTAGCTGGCTTTCTGCCAATATAAGATATGCATTCCCTCCCTGCACCTGCATTGCCAGGTTGAAAACAGTACCCCAACATTTAGCAAAAGTTGGACATGCTTAAGCTCTTGGGAGAAAAAGTACTTGGATGACCACTGCCCAAAGGCAATGTTGCTCCTTGTGCAAGGCCGTGTTTTCTTGCTGCCTAAATATAAATCAGTCTTACACTTTGCCCACCATCAGCACTAACAGCTTGAGCTTTCTAGTGCAAGGCAAGAACTCCCACAGCTCAAACGCTGGGAAAAGTCACTTGGACGAAGATGCTACTGCCTCCCTCACATTACATCCACTTAACCCCAATATAGCTCTCTACTAACGGCTGACTGAGTTCTTTTTTTGTTTTGTTTTCTTCTCTGGTTGAAAAGCAGTTAAAACAAGCAATTAAAAACATTCAAAAGGCAGTGCAAAGGGGAAAAATATATAAAATGCATAGAAGTCTGTAACACCTTGAATCCACCTTCAGTCATCTGGGGAAAGCAGAGTACGTGAACACTGAACTGTAACATCAGATGCCCTGAGTTGCTAACGAGCATAAGCCTTCCTTATGAAATATCCTTAAAGCAAGCAGGAAAGATAACGAGCAACAGTAAAGTCAACTCCAAGGAAAACTGAAATACAAAGTATATCACATGCATAATGTTGGTTCCCTGGTCCACTGACAGGAACAAAAAAAAAAAAAAAAAAAAAAAAAAAAAAAAACACACACACACAAACACGAATGCAATTCCTCTTGTACACCCAGACAGACCCACAAAATTGAGTCTAGCAGATGGATAGCAAATGGGGAAGAAAACTTTTAAGTTGACCTGGGTTACCCTGGTAGTCTTAGCATGAGACTGTCTTTCATGGTTAGGAAAATAAAACATCTCTTACCTCAAGAAGAAGTTTTAGAGTACACAGAGTGAAGAGAGCCTTCTCAGGATCTGAAGCCAACCATTAGCACTTAGTAAATGAGGCTCTCTTCCTTTTCTCTTACACAAAAGCTCTCCTTCCTTAAAGATTTCCTTCCCCAGATACCCATTCAAGTCTGCAAAAATCTAGCTTAGGTCACAGCCCTTTTTCTTCTCTAATCTATTAAGTTACTTTGAATAAGCTTCGTTTACATTTTTTCAACTTGTATTACCAGAAGCACTTAGATCTCCTGCGAGATCTCTTCCTTAATACAAAAGGGCCTAAAGGCATTTTGGAAAGCAATGAAGAAGAGAAAGTCAGGTTTTCAGAAAACTTGAACTCCTACCTGGAAAGTAGGCAATGCTTCGTGTAACAAACCACCAAAATTATGAATACCCCATCCACCTCCAATACGCACGTCCAAGGACACAAACTATAGATAATTTTAAGGCAGAGTTAACTTGCAGCGCTGGGACAACAGAAAACAAAACAAATGCATACCTCTGTGGCTGGGTACCTACTTTAAGAGGGAGGAAGAAAAAAGTCATGATCCTGTACAAGCCAATTTTTTTACACAGACCTGTTTCCATTCATTTTACAGAAGTATGGCCTGGAAGGGGAGATGGAAGGATGGCCTTTTTAACCATCTCATCTTTTTAAAGCTCCTCAAACTTCTTGGCAGTTAATAAGCTCTTGTCAACAGCTACAGGCCTCAAGGCCATATGTTACTAAACTTGAGCTCAAAGGCTTCAAGGATCTATATAAAAGGGGCTTCAAAACTACTTGAACCTAAATTGGGTAAGGTAGTTCACGGCTACACTGAAAGCCACACTGAGGGTTGCTGGCACATGAGAAAAATACTCCTTCTGGAGAGAGAAGAGGAAAATTTGAAGAAAGCAGCAGACTGCTTTCCACTGCATTGCCTTTATTTTGACCAAAATCACAGTTTCTGCAGCTTGAAGTGCTGTAATTGAGAGCCACAAGGTAACTCTCCTCAGCTGCATGAGAAGCAGTCATTCTCCAGGAGGAACATCATAGTTGCTTTGTTCTCTTCATACCAGAAAGACAGCTCCCAAGAAATACTACAGCAATAGCATTAGAGGAGGTAGGAAAAAAGAAAACTCAAGAGCTAAGAAATATACAGTTTGATCAATCTAAATTTGGCTTTGATTTTTTGTTCATTTCAACCCAAGGAAATCTTCATCAGGAGCACCAAGAAAAAAATCTTAATTTGCTTTAGCTTCCCTTAGATGCTGTGAAAAGAACAGTACAGTGCTGCTTTGTTCTGCTGTCCTCTCCTTTCTAAGAAAAAATAAGATGCTCCAGCGAGATCAGTCTCTCCCTAGCCCCTGCCAAGGGTGAGAGCTGGTTATTTAAGACTCCCAAGACTGTTTTGCTCCATTCTCCCTCTGCTCCTAAATCCCACTTACTCAGCCTGGAAAAGTAGATTTCTGCAAGTTCAAACACACATCATTGCATCGTTTTACATTTGTATTCTGCTATCCCACTCAAGACAGATCTCTGGAATATTATACTGCCTTCCCAGAATAGGATAGGAACAACATTTAATAATTTAAAAAAAAAATGTTTCTTCTTACCAGAGCTAGGCATGTGGTTCACTCTAGGTGGATTCAACAGCTCTACTGGCTGGTCTCTGCCAGAAAGCCCATCTGGAAAGAGGGTGGGGTGGGGGGAAAAATCACATCATCAACTCTTTGGTTAGCTAAACTATTTTAGACATTCCAAAAAGAAAAAAAAATCACTAGCCAATTATCAATGTAAAACAGAAGCACACAAATAGCACAAAGCACTAGGAACAAGATTGCTAACAAGACAGCTGCATAAGTGATTACACTAAAGCAAAAAATAAAAGATCCTGTAGCCTGGATTGTACTCAGGTCTTCCTGGTATTTAAATTCAACTTGTACTGATCCCAATCCAAGGAAACCACGCATGTCAGTTTATAAAGCTTATCATAAAACAGCTAAATGGCAATTCATTTTTTATTTAGAGAAAGGAGTGGAGTTAAAACAGAAACTCATCTCAACAAAGTGAAGTTGAAGAATGGCTGTAATATGCTAGAGAGATGTTAAAGAGAACTGACAAATCACTGTAGGAGATTAAAATGCATAGACATGAACAGCAAGTCCCATTTTGCATAAGTTTGGATTTCAGAAAGGCATTAAAAACATACTTTGCAAATGATATGCAGAAACCCTTCTTGCTGAGGGAGTTTTCAATTTAAAATATTTCTAAGATTGTATCTGGCATTCTAACAGATTTAAAACAGAAAAACATGATACCTACAAGTACTGTAGACTGCCAGACCAGATTTTCTAGTCGTTCATTCTCCTCCCATCTGCCCCCACCACAAAAATTGAAGTAAAAAAATGTTTAATTCAGGAGCACACTATGGACATCCCACTATAGTATGTTTATAAAACTTGAGCTATGCTTGAATACAGAAAATTTCATCTCAAATCCATTTGTTACACTGTAAATACTTCTACCTTTGCTAGTTATGCTTCATTTGTTCTCCTCTAACACATTTCTGTATTTTACGCTGTAACAAAAAGATATGATCAAGCCAAACCCTGTCTGGAGACATCAAAGAAGTCACTCCATCTCTCAAAGTAAAGCACATTTCAGACGCATAAAAATATTAAGATATCAGTGGGATATTATTTAAAAGGAGAAAAAAAAAAAAGCCATCACACACTACTTTCGTCTCCCTATTTCCTCCATTCCAAACTTTCTGGAGAGAAGGCACAGTTGAGTCTTCTCCATCACTTACACTAATCTGTCTCCACTGACATTAGCTAAGGATCAGCGCAGCCTCAGGCAACATGTCAATAAATTGAACTCTGATTATTCATATCCTTGGGGTTTTTTTGTTTTTTTTTTTCCCCTTCTAAAGCTAATAGAGCGGATGGGAGATGCTTCACCAGTCAGACATCTACACAAAGCAGCAACAACTGGCAGTCAACAAGGAGGCAACCGAATTGATGTGACCAAGCTAGATATCCCTATTTAAAAGAACACTCAGTCATTGAGCTCCCCATCAAATTCATGGTCCAACGGTCATTACCACAGGAACAGCTCTCTGCTTGGAGAATAGCCACGGGGCTCAAACACTAGCAATAGACACTTGCCTGCATGCATGCAAGACGGCGCCTCACCTCCGCTTCAAGGGGAAGCTATCTCACATCCAGAACATGCTAAGAGCACAGAGATGGGCAAACACAGCATGCTTCCAGCAGAAGTTGGTTACTCTATACTAGCTATTTTAACCTTTGAAGGTATATCTTCGAGATAACCACTTTCTTCCCCAGGTCTCTTTAACCTTCTTCTCCCAAGTAACTGCAAGAGAGGTGCCAACCAAATGGCCAAAGGTGCCAATCAGATCACGCAAAAGTTTGCATATATCGACAGGCCCCTTATGATCCAATTAAAGTCACATCAGATGACTCACTATATGCCCATGATGTGACCTGAGCACCAGCATCTATGAACGCATTTCCAATCTCTTGATGAAAGCCTCCAAATTACTCAACTGTAAACCTACACTTTGTCACAAGACTTTCTAAATCACAAATTGGAATTCAATTTCTGTCTTTTTTTTCGAACAGCAGTCCAATATCCACAGAACAAAGCCAAAAAAAAAAAAAAAAAAGAAAAGCATGGATTCACCAAGGGCAAAGCATGCTTAACCAATCTTCTAATCTTCTCTGATGGCATGACTGGCTGCGTAGGTGAGGGGAGAACAGTGGACATTGTGTACCTTGACTTCAGCAAGGCTTTGGACGCTGGCTCCCAGAACATCCTCCAAGGAAAGCTCAGGAGGTGTGCGTTAGACGAGTGTACTGTGAGGTGGACTGAGAACTGGCTGAAAGGCAGAGCTCAGAGGGTTGTCATCAGCGGTGCAGAGTCCACCTGGAGGCCTGTGGTTAGTGGCGTCCCCCAGGGCTCAGTACTGGGTCCCATCCTGTTCAACTTCTTCATCAATGACCTGCATAAAGGGACAGGGTGCCTGCTCAGCAACTCTGCCGATGATACCAAGCTGGGAGGAGTGGCTGGTACCCCTGAGGGCTGTGCTGCCATTGAGAGAGACCTGGACAGACTGGAGAGCTGGGCAGAGAGGAACCTCCTGAGGTTCAATAAGGACAAACGCAGAGTCCTGCACTTAGGGAGGAATAACTCCATGCACCAGTACAGGCTGGGAGCTGACCTGTGGCAAAGTAGCTCTGCAGAGAAGGACGTGGGAGTGCTGGTGGATGAGAAGTTGACCATGAGGCATGGTGGCCAGGAAGGCCAATGGCATCCTTGGGATGCATTAGGAAGAATGCTGTCAGCAGGGAGAGGGAGGTGATCCTGCCACTCTACTCAGCCCTGCTGAGGCCACATCTCAAGTACTGCATCCAGTTCCGGGCTCCCCAGGACAAGAGGGACATGGAGCTACTGGAGAGAGTCCAGCGTAGGGCTACAGAGATGATGAGAGGACTGGAGCATCTGCCCTATGAGGAACGACTGCAAGAGCTGGGCCTCTTCAGCCTGGGGAAGAGAAGACTGAGGGGGGATCTTATCAATGTGTATAAATATGTGAGGGGAGGGTGTCAAGGGGATAGGGCTGAACTCTTTTCAGTTGTCCCATGCAAAAGGACAGGAGGGAAAAACTAAAGCACAGGAAGTGCTGCCTGAAGATGAGGAGGAATTTCTTCCCTGTAAGAGTGACGGAGCACTGGAACAGGTTGCCCAGAGAGGTTGTGGAGTCTCCTTCTCTGGAGATATTCAAGGCCTGCCTGGATGCAACCCTAACATGCTGTAGGTGTCCCTGCTTGAGCAGAGGGGTTGGACTAGATGATCTCCAGAGGTCCCTTCCAACCTTACTGATTCTGTGATTCTGTGAAAAATCATTGTTCCCAACAGTCTCCATAAATGCAACCAAGGGGTCTGTGCAGCATCAGACAGAACTTGCTATCAGGGAACTGCAGGATATTTCCCCGAATTAGCAAGAAGTCCTATATCTGCATACTTCAGATGCAAAATATCCTTCTGGATTGCTCTGGATTGAGATAATTTAACAGCATCATTATTGCTAAATCAAAAGCTTCAGTGTTTCACACTATCAAAGAACTTGCAGAACAAAACTGAGCATCTCAGATACCAAACTCACATCTGCAGTACATGCAAAGTTGATTAGGTCTACAGCTGACTATCCATATCATCACAGTAAATCTGAGCCCTAAACAAAAATAGAAAATGTAGAATTCAAATGTCACCATCCAAAGCAGTTACACATTGCTATTGCTTCCTCATTTTCCTATAACTAGAGCAAAATGTTACAAATTAGCAAAGAAAACATTTCAAGAAACTAGGCAATTAGTTTGTCAGGAAAGTTAAAATACTTTTGTATTTAACGAAGTAGCATAACTATTGCTAATAGAATACTGGAAAAAAAATAAAGCCTTCAAAAAAAGAGGGGAGAAGTCACTTATGATCTTAATATCTTACTTTAAACAGATATAACTCTGCTCCTTGTTCAGTGATACTGCTGCCTAAAAAAACACCTGCTGGTTTAAATTCCTTCCTTCTCTCAAACAGATGAGCTATATTAGTCTCAAGCTTTTAAAGAACTACTGGCTATAAAAAGTCCTGAGAAGGGGCCATTGAAAGACACACATTTTAGAGTCCTAAACTGTTCTATATAACTTTAAGAGAGGAAAAATATACTTATAGTAAAGCATTCAGCCACACTGGCTCACAAAGCATGTTGTAGCATCGCAGTGAAGATCAACTAACCACCCGAGGGAATCTAAGCCTCAAGTTCCAAGAAAATGCTTTTTTAAGCTCCTGCCACACTGAGTTTTCCTCTTCCTGCAGTTACTGGAGACACTGTCTCCTAAATCAATTGCTGTGTAATTGAGCTCCAAGCTGCAAGAGAAAGGCATGATGTTTTATGCCAACGCTTATAAGCAAGTAGCAAAATAAAGAGTATTATGGGTTTGCACATGCCAAAGTGAATACCATCTGTAGTTTTACCACCGCCTCCTACCTTTCCAAAGTATTCACTTCCACTCCTCTTCAAACTCGTGTATGTAAAGAGGAAGCTGAGATAATTATAAAACTAAGAAATAGAAGACACTAAAAATATCTGGGCCACAACCCGCTCAATACTTTTACCCTTCTTCCTGCCCATAAGGGGTGGGAGTGGTAGTTCTGCACTCCACAGAAAGCTGGGCATGATGGAAGCAGCTTCTACTGCTGTGGACAGACAGAAAAAGAAGTGTAAAGAGGTCACACCATGCGATCGCCATTTGACTCTTTCACAAGCCACAAGTCCTGGTTACAAATAAACGGGACAAACTAGATTACCTACAAAATACTGTCAAGTTCTACTAGCCAAGTTTTTCCAAAGTTACTAAAAACATTTGTCAAGAACGAACACACTCTTGAGTTGATTCACCAGAAATATCAGGAAACAGCAGGGGTGAGTTGTCCCAGTTGGATTATGGAGCCTGAAGAGTGCAGATTAATCCCATGGCTGGCTACAGTCAATGCACTAGAGAAATAATGCCCCCAAGCTGTCCAGTCCAAAATCCATGGAAGTCAACAGAAAAACTGCTACTTCCATTCATCCACGAATGACAGACAGCAGAGAGTTTAATTTATGGCCTTACTGATTAAACATTTAGCATAGCTTAATTTTCAAATGGGTATTTCTACTCATTAATTAATATGCTGAAGCCATTATACATAGAAGGGAACTTGGACATCTTATTTTTACTTTCGTCAGTACGGAACTGTTCCAAAGTGTTTTTACATTTCCAAGATACTTTCTGAAATAACTGTGTCTGCAGGATTTAAAACACTGAAAACAGGAAAGAAAAGATAGGTGGCTACAGTAAGCTGCATAACAACATAGAGCACAAACACACAGGGAGAAAAAAACATCAGAAAAGACTAAGCAGCAAAGCAAATTAAAGCAAGATCCAATGCAAAGCAAAGTTGGTAAGCATAGCTTTATTACTTCAAGAAAGAACAAATAATGAGGGACAAGAGAAGGCTGGAGTATTCAGTGAGTTCTCTGCTTGCTTCCAGCAGAAACCTATAAACATGCTTACTGTAATTAATTCTGGTTAGTTTAAGAATGCAGGCCAAAACTAGGAAATATGAGATTATTTAAATACTGTTCCACGTATTCAGATCTTTCGAGCTGATGCAGATCACCTTATTCTACTTGAACTGACTAAGTAAATTGATGAACAACCAGTGATTAGCTTTAAGGTCCCACAGACGATTGAGAAAGTCCCAAAGAGCTGTAGAAAGTAAATCTTTTAAAAAGGGAGGGAGGAAGGCAGGAAGGGTACAGAAAATAGAAATTATTGACTAGTATTTTATTTCAAGAAAGAAGGAATAATTTGTTAAAAGGCAGAAGAAAAAAAATATCAGCAAATATAAAAGCAACAGGCACTGATCGAGGTAAAGTTACATGAAAGCAACTCAATTTGTTTCTTTGCCAGTATGCCTAGCAAACTGGCAAAAAAATATCCAAGGTTTATTAAAAAAAAAACAAACACACACATGCACTGGGAGACAATATGAAACAAATACAACAGATATAACAAAATATAATGGATATAATGGATGTGAAAATTCAATGATAAATGAATAAATCCCTACACCTGAAGGAAAAGAGGAAGTAATGGTATATTTTTATATACCAGTATATAATTGTGAGATGAGAAATACCTGGCAAATGGCTCTACAACAAAAAAGAACAAAGCCAAAGCACGTCACAAAACTGAGAGAATCCACAGTTTGGCTATGCTGCAAAAGACACAAGCTCCTTCCAGGACACATTAGCAGGCACATATGTAAGACACGGGAGGTAATTACTCAGTGATGTGACAGCCTCCTTAGCCAAAGCACTGCCCTCAGCATTAGAAGACAAATTGTTGAGCATCAAGAGGAAGGATGCTGTATTTTCTTAACTCCTGAGAAAAAACAGTTTGGCTTCAAAAAAAGTGAGATAGGCAGTCTGCAGAACTTTCCAGTCTTTCCAGTCTTAGTCCACCTTCAGTTAAGGGAATGGCTCTTCAGTGAGACCTTCTGAGGGCTAGCAAACACATCTGTTCATACCAGGATTTTGAGACCTCTAGATCAAATACTTTTTGGGTCTTCTTTAATCATATGCTTTTAGATACCAGGTAGAGGAATGTTTACTGGAAAACAGTTAACTAAACAGTAGTAACCCAACATTTCTGAGAAAGCAGGGAACCAAACCTTTTGCAAAGGACAAGTCATAAAACTTAAGATCTTCCTATTCAGCTCCCAACTTTGGCTATTCAGAAGGGATAGTGAGGCAGCTACTGGTTCCTGCAATTCAAAGCTCCAGGTTCCTTCCCGAACTGGCTTTGAGGGTGGGCTGGGCACAGAAACTGTAAAAAGTCTCATCGACTTTACACTTTTCAGTACTACAGCAGGAACCAGAGGTTTGTTTAATTCCAGTTGCTCGAGAGGAGGAGAACGGAGGAAAACTGCTGAGCAGTAAGACATCCGCAGAAGAAGTCATTCAATGGCCCAGGTGCCTGGTGGTGAATTCAGTAATATGTCATTGCATTCAAGCACTCACCAGGTGATTACCTGATTATTTTGGCTATCTTTTCTACAAGGATGCAGTTCAAAAGGCCTGCCCCCATGCTTTCCAAGACAAAAGGGAAAGATGCTGTAATTTCTCAGTGTCTCCTCAATAAAAGGCTCAGGCAAAACCAGAAGTCTCAAAGCAAACTCTGGAGAAACAGTCACCTGTTGGAGTCTAAGAGAATATGTCACTCACTTCCTTTTTGAAAGTGTGCATCCACATTTAAAAATAAAGCTTTTGTTAAGGACACTGTAGGGGAAGAGGATGTTTTTGGATCAGTGACTCCTGCATTTTTATTTGTCACCAAGGGAGCACAACTGTCTTGTTGTTCCCTACTGCTTCCTAGCGGACTGGTCACACAAAGGAAAAGAATTTTTTAAAAATCCTTATAATTTCCCTATATTTGACTCCCCAAGCCCAAGAAGAACTATCCCACCTTACTGCCTGCTTCAAGGGCTGAAAGACATTTGCCCACAACTCAAGACAATTCTGTATGCTGTAGAAAAAACTGGTATATGATCAGCCTCACAGTCATTGCATCCCAAGAGATCAGCTAGTACACACTCGACTAACATTACATTTAAGGCCTTCAAGAAGAGAAGGAGAGTTTTGACTAGGTAAGCCTACAACAGCATTTTGGTTTGCATCAGGAGAGGATTTGTGAAGCAAGCTCTTGATTGCCCCACAACCCATACTTCGGCATGCATCTCGGAGCACACAAACTGGAGCCCGTCAGGATGCAACTCATCTGGAAATGCACTCGAGTCCACCTAGATCCCACCTAACACCTAACTCCCACCTAGATCCCATGCTCTGACCTGGATTTAGTCCTAAAGCAAATTTCAAAACATGTACAACCTGTGTAGTACCTCTTTGGTATCATCTGTTACCCTCTACAGATCCAATTTTATCCATGGCATTGGCTACCACAGATACAAGGCGTGATTCTTCCTCTTGCCTCGTACTTTCCCCAACTCCATTCCTCTGGTTAAGTCTGACTCCTGGTCTGTAAACCTCATCCATGGTAATCAGGCTGCTGTCAGCAGCTAAAGATGAGGTATACCCAGTACAAGTGAGAGCTCCTCAATCTACTTGCATTGCTCAGTGAATTATCTATTGTCTCAGTTATGTATGTAAGCTCATAGTTATTTCATGGACATGTGCCAGGTCTAAGAACATCCAATTTCTTCCCTGCTGTCAGTATGTATGCACCATGGTCACATTATTAAAAAAATGTTTTGCATTTTATACCTATGTTAGGAGTTCGCTTGTTGAATATAGTGTGTAAACAGTATTCATCCCCATCATTTATCGGCAGAGTTGGGGGTGGGATGGGGAAATAAGCAGATGGTTTTGGTCAGCTGCATTACCGTCTTTGAAAGCCTTGGGATCCCAGGTCACTAAAATAGGAGATCTGAGGAAGAAAAGGCTCTTTGTCCCTGACAATTAAGCACAGTCCACTGAATTATCCTGACTTACATATTACTGTCTATGGTTTATAACAACAAGTTAAAATATTAGTAATGAGAATAGTAATTATCATGGATGTATTATTTATTTGTCTACTCATTCGAAATTTACAGAGAAAAAAAGGCTTCAACATTTACAAGAAAGCAATTAAGGCAGCAAATGGATTATTTCTCTTTAAACCTATGAGAAAATGCTCAGTGCATATTTCCTCTCTAATTTGTCTGCACTCAAGGATCTATTTTTGGAACTCTCCCTAGACTGTATTGTAGCACCACATGTACTGTAATGGCATTTTAATTAGCCCAGAGAGCTGGAAGATGCACTATGCATCCAAAAGAAGTCTAACAAAATGAGAGCATCCTTCTTTTTCCTTCTTTGAGATTTACTGCAGCTATCAAGTAGAGATACCAATTATATGTTCAATTGGAATTGACTGCAACTACTATAAAAATCCCGTGCATCTCAACACTCTATAGAATTAAACAAAAACAGATACAGTATTTAAGCACTATTTACTCATACTTTAAAGGTTGATGGTAAAAATAAAATGCTGTAGATTACACTGTAAGAATGGGGGATTGAAATAAAGGAGACTGTAAAAGAAAAACGTATCATAGTTGTGCTCTAAATACATTAGTGTTTATCCTTCAGGTACAATCAAGAAAGTATCCACATAGATGACATCTAATCTAATACTGCTTGTGGGGATCTTTTGGTTGTTTGTTTTTTATTGGTTTGGGGGGCTTTTTACATCTAATACTCACCTCTCACACACAAGGCATAAGCAGCATCAACATGGTCTTGTGTATATTTAATTTGCTTTTGATGATAAAACCTAGCTCAGGCTGATGCCTGGCTCACTGCAGAAAAGGCTGACATACATGGAGCCTTAGATTTCCTTCATGCCCTTGACAATACTGATTACTCAAGGGACATTAATGATGTCTAAATGTCACATGAAGCAAGTACAACATACCATTGAAGCCAGGGGCAGAGCACAGCACTCAGCACCTTGCAAGTAAGAAACACAACTATCATTTTAGCTTTATTTTGCATTATAACATGC
Organism: Rhea pennata; assembly: GCF_028389875.1. Taxonomy (NCBI): domain Eukaryota; kingdom Metazoa; phylum Chordata; class Aves; order Rheiformes; family Rheidae; genus Rhea; species Rhea pennata. The sequence continues at coordinate 42,320,891 of NC_084668.1, read as the reverse complement.
ACAAATATTTCACCAGAAGATACTCGAGCGTAATGCCTACAACAGCTTTGCACTGCTGCAAAGCTAGTAAAAAGAAATCCAATAGACCTTACTTCAATTAACATCAAGGCAAAAGTAACACTCAGCAATAGTAATACGAAAAGGAACTCGTAATTTATTTCCAGGAAGCTATCTGAGAAGCCAAATACTTCAGATGTGATGAAACAGCTAATGCTGTGGTCCTCAAGGTGTTTACAGATTAATATCCAAATGACAATACAATACTTCGAAAATGCCAAATTGCAAAAGCAGTGTGTTCTACCTCCTACGCCCTTATTTTCTTTAATTCTTTGTAGTGGGAGGATAACGCAACCCCTTCCAAACATGACAATCTTCAGTCACTTCAGCAGACGCAGACGACTTGATTTAAAGTGATTTAAAGCACAAGATTAAATTAAATGTAGTTTTGAAGACTCACTGTGGTAAAATAATTCTTTACATATAAATGCAAGCAATCTAAGGTCACATGTTAACCTATCAAGTAGGTCAAAAAGATAAGGATCAGTTAAAATGGTATAGCACAATTACATTAGAAAAGAACATTTAGTCATTTAAGTAGTCCTTTTTTTCCCCCTTGCAGGCAAGAGAAGTCTGATCCCCTACAGCCAGCCAGCATTTGCCCCTATCCCTTCAAAGAGAAGCAGCATTAAGCAAAGGGGAAAAAAAGAAAAAAAGGAAGGAAGGAAAGAATCCTTACGTAAAAGAAATACATATCAAAACTGCGCTATAAGCACCAAAATATCCATATTTAATGTTATTTTTCATTTCCTCCATCTGTAAAAAGTTTTAAAATTAGCTCACTTGCTACACAGCAATTAGCCACAAAGCCTGTTTTGGAAAAAAAATTTGCCTACGCTCGCACTAGAAGCACAACAGGCATCCAAGAGCCTGTCCCCCTGTCACCCATGGGTATTTTGAGGAAGCCCTCCCAGCTTCCTCGTTTGAAAGGTGAGACATAGAAGCAAAAAAAGAAATCTATCTGCTATGCCAAAGGTTGACCTAGCAAAGGCAGACTGCCACACAAAGACGTATCAAATCCCAGTGTCCCGATTTGTCCATGAATGCACTTCAGGTTCCCAACAGAAGAGCAGGCTTCACCTCCACTCAAGAGTTTCAACATCTTGTGTGCACCATCAGCTTCTGCATGCATCTGCATGTCACTCTGAACACTCTCTGGTTTTAGCTCTTCAGTCACACATAAAAGATCGCCATCTTATTTGATATACACAGAGTCGCTTCTAAGTATGCAATACCAGGAAAGTACCACACCAGAGATTATATTCTATTTTAGGCTTATCTTACTCAGCGTTTTTATGTAATATCTCTTCTGCAAACCTACATCAGAAGGTATTTGGAGCACCACCTCCAATATTCTCTCCTGTCTAGCACTGTCCTTGATCTCTAGCAGAACTGGATCTCAGCATTTCCATTACAAACTCTGCGTGTGCAGCACAAGCTTGCAACAAAACTCCAAGAGAAACTCTTCTACACAAATCTAACATCTAGTCTAACAGAACTGGCATATCCATACTCTGTTCCCTACGCATAAACTTCTACTCTAGTTGAAGGAAGCATGTTTCCCATTTCTCCTTTCTTCTTTTCTTCAGAAGACATTTAATTTTTGAACAGATTTTATCCATGGCCATAGCATAAACTTATCATAAGATATTTTTACAGATTCAATTTTCTCTCCCCTTTTTTTTTCTACCAGAGATGGTTCTGAATTTAGGATCTATTTTCATAATTTTGTCAAGTATCAAAACAAAGTGATGAAGTAAGGTCTGGCTGCTGGAAACGAGTAAAAGAGGGTTAAACATCTCTGCCATAACAAGAGACATCTTAAAGTCCTTTTCCCGCAACTGTTCAGCTATCAAAAACCACTATAACAGGATAAAGCGATATTTGTTCCTCTTACTGTATTAACGTTAATCCCCAAAGCTTTTGGCACTGACTTTAATACAGTTTACAGGTAAACAGCAAAGCTTAAAATCATGCAAATGCGAGTGACTGAGATAAATACATGAGTACTGAGCCTAGGGAGTGATGGAAATTACAAAACCATAGAAATTGCAGCATGCAACACTAATATTTCAGCTATAGTTACATATTTTCAGGTTCTTTTTACTGTAGACGTTGAATTTCAGAAGCAACTAAGTCGGCTAGAAGACTGAACTATCATTTATCAAGCTTCAGAAAATTTTACAGATAGACTGTTCAACTCAAATTACAAACTAGAGAGATGCTGCCAGAGCACAAGCAATTACATCAAATCGCAGAGTCTGAAGCCTGTTCTGAATTTCAGCATTCTGCAAGACCATATCACAGCTTCTACGTCTGGCTCAGGAACAGTTTAATCAGACATACAGTCTTATCCGAATGCAGGGCGTAGGCACAAGGCAGCCTCAGCACTCCAGTTTCTAAGTGAGGATGGCATGGTGCAGAGACTAAATCAGCACCTTGAACTCTCACTGTGCCCACATCACCCCAGAGTACTGGGGAGACCCAGGGGCCTCCGCAGGAATTAAATCCATCGAAGATGAGATGCTGTACACAGGATCAATCTGGTACCTTTGCAAAGCACTGCACTGTTATCCCAGCCCTATCTGATAGAACGTGAACTACTATCAACTCCAGGCATCAGAAAAGTTGAGATACCTATCTTTTACCTACCTCTCCTTGAATAAATCAGCTGTTATCTATCAGTTTTTGATATTTTGTATATAACTCTTAATGTTGATTAATGTACAGCTTTCTAACATTCGGACTTCAGATAATTTTAAATCCTGGAGAAGAAAGAGTACAATTTTGAAGTATCTGAAAGTAAATACCACTTTCATAGACTTGATGGAACACCATTTCCCCCCACTCACAATGGTCCCTGCTCAGGGACTAGGCTGCTTATTATAAATTATAAATACATTCATATGTATTTTCCCTGGCACAAAGCACTTCAATTTTAAAGGCAAGAGATTCATCAACTCTTATAGCTAGCATTATCCCTACTGCTTTTCTTCTGTAAATGAGTACACACTACTGGCAAGAGTGGAGGAGGATACAATCTGCCACCATCTGCAGGGTGCTATCCATCTGAAAAGGTGACTGTCCTTAAGAAGCTAGCACAGTCCAAGTATTAAACTTAACTATGAAATACTATATTCAACCAACACCAGTCTTTTTCAAGAACTACTCTGTAAAATATTCCCTTTTCCAGTTAACGGCAGTTATATACATACACACATACACATACATACATACACACACACACACAAATATATCTATAAGGTAAATACCATCATTCCATAAGCATAGGTAAATATTTCTACACAAAATCAGTACTATCAATGCAAGAAGCTCAGTCTACTGAGATAGATCACATGAACTTTAGTGTACCAAAAAGAGCAAAATCCACAGGATTTCAGATTCAGTATGAGAGCTGCTGCTGGCATCCAGCCATTTCCCAATCATAGGCTATTCAGAATATAAGAACTCATTTTTGAAAGCTAAAAATTCACAGATATAATGCTGCTTTAACAGGTTTTAAAACACTGATTAGTAATACAAAAAATGAAATGTGAGGGAAAAAAAATCCTGAAATTATCTCTATTTGTCAGCAGCAGGAGATGCACAAAGTACATTTTGAAGGCAGGAGAGAAAGTTGAATAACCTGCTTAATTTTTTTCTCTCCAGTTGAATAAACTGTCAAGAAGAAATCCAGCTGAGAAATAGCCTAGGTCCTCTGCTGGTTCCTGAGAGGTTCCCACTCCTATCTACACATTCACAGAATGCTATTTATTCCTGTTCGTCCTTCATTCATTATATTCAAGCTAGTGAGATACCTCTTTAAAGAGGAAAAAAATTGCATTTTATTTACACAAGATGCCATTGGTCTCCTTCTCTACCCTGGCCCACACTGCACTAGCGCATGCAGTCAGATCTGTAAGAGTCATCCACATAACCATTTCTGAGACAGTCTGTGTCTAAGGGCTTCAATCATTCCCACAGCAGAAACGGGAAGTAAGAATAATTACATAGCAACCCATTAAACAAATACTTTCAGCAAGCAGACCAGACTGGGAGAAAATCCTGCATGAAGCAGCGGGTAGAGAGAAGAGAAGTGATGCTCGGGCCCCTCGCTGAACGGTACTGGTGATGGAAACTCCTGATCAAATGCTTTCTCACCTTATAAAATGCAGCTTCTTGATTGCAGACAAAATTGGAGAGAGTGTGTGTGGGGGGGGAAGGGAGAACTTTTCACTGAAGTAAATAAGCATGCTGACATGGAAACAGGATTGTCAGCAAACAGAAGAGGACTTTTGTTTGATGGAGGTGCTCAGCCCCAGAGGCTGTCAGAGTGCCTGGGAATTGAGCACAAGGCTTCAAGTTTCAACCTTTCAAAGCGCTCTATGAAGCCTCTCTTCCTATAAAGCAAAAGGAAAAACAGGAGAAAAAATGTTAAGAAAAAAAAATCCTTCAGAGATCTGAGAACGTTTCCAATCAAAGGCAAAAACAAAGAGAGGTGTCAAGGTGGGTGGCCTGGACACATCCACTTTACCATACCACTTGTTCCAGAATGAATACTTCAAAAATTTGAGAGAGAGACCTAAAGTGCTATCCTCCTTCTTCTGGTATCACCTCAGTTTTATTAAATGTGCACCAAGATATCACAACGGCTCCATGGACCCTGCATGCCTCGGATCTTCACCCTTTGCATATCACAGGAGCTACAGCTTCCCTCTTCTCTATGCATGTATGATGTAAGACAGTATCATTTGTTTAAACTCAGCTCCCTCAGCTCTCACACATATATCCATCAGACTTTTACAATTTAAAATTACCCATTCTTAGTGAGAACAACCTACTTCCTCCCTTATCAAGGTTGTGGTTAGTTCATGAGGACACCTCAAACTATAAACGGTGCGTCCTTGCTTCTGAGTGTTCTCTATTATATCCATTAGATCAAATATTTCACCATAAAAATGTCTATGTAAATATGCATTTAAACAACAGCAAATAGGGACTCATGTCAGCTTGTACTGCTGTGTTGTGTAAGAGCTAAAAGTCAGACAGAACAGTTGACCAGTCTGCTTAAAAACCAGCATGTATCTTCAATGATCTACATGCACAGGCTCTTACAACTCTCTTTCCAAGAAATATCTCTTTGCATGTGATATTTTCTCCACACTCAAGTTTGCTACTCTAACAGGAGGAGGTCCAGCATTTACCAGTGAACAATCCCTCTGGTCACACATTTTAAGGACCAGAGACAAGCTCCCCTTGCTTACTAGCAGCTGCAATTCACCCTAGGTAGATTGAAAGCAAAAGCAAAGAAGGGACAGTGATCAAACGTTCAAAACACAATCCATTCTCTCAAAAAGGAAAAAAGCAAGTTTCATTTATTTGCTTTACTCATATTTTGAATAGGGGCACACTAAAAATTTCAGAAATACGTATATGAAGTTTAGACAGTTGTCGATGTTCAGTCATACAGTCAAGATAGAAGTCTCTAACAGAAATATTCCATAGGGAATGGTTCTGATAGCAGCAGCCTAAGTCATAGTCCATATGTTTACACCATGCTCGAAAGGAATAAACTCTCATCTCCATTGCATACCCAATTTTGCTCTGGGTAAAGCAGCTGTATGGCACACCAAAAGTTATAGATATCAGACAACAGAGGTGAAAAGTCCCTCCAAATTTGCTGATTCAAGGTATCCAAGACAACATAGCAAACAGAGATATTGCCCACTGAAGGGCAACTGTTCAAATAAAATAATCAGGAAAACTCTGGAACTATCTTAGAAGTAAGTAAATAAATGGCAATTGAAACAAAAAATATTGAATTCAAAATGCTATGCCCAGAATGATGGATACTCCAAACTTCAAGATCAGATTAGAGTTTCCACACAACTGGCTCTTCACTTCAGTCTCCTAAAAAAAAAAAAAAATACCCACTGAAATAAAGCTATTTTTGTGGAAATTCCTCTCTTCAAATTCACCCTTATGAAGGTGAACCACCTGTAAAGAGTACTGGCTGGAGATCATGGAAGTCCAAGTCTGTTTCCATCTAGGTGAAAGGTTTACAAAAGGACTTTTTATGCTGCTATCTGTTGTCATGAGTACATGGAAAAAGAAACCAGGCCTTTTGCTTCTCATCAGAAAGGCAGAAATCCTATCAAACATATTAACATAGTTTTTGTATCAGTTCATTAATACAGTTCATAAGGTGGCTATTCCCAACTAACTCTCTTCCGCTCACATCAGTACCACTCCCAAAGCCACACTAGGTATTTCCCGTGGTCAGGATTGTGGAGGATACTGTTTTGGCTTTTGATTTCATAATTTTTCAGGCTGATTTCGACACACATATGTTCTGTTCCAAGAAAACACTTGATGTTTCCTTTTATTGCATTAATCACAAGCATATGAATTTGGCAGCAATTTTCAACCTAATGCCAGTAATTCACAGCAAGGTCATGCTGCAGGTAAGGAATACAAGTATCATCACTCAAGTGCTCTCTGGAAACAGTACTTGCAAAAAGGGAAAGGATGGTACTTGTACTGCCTCAACACTACTGAGGGCTTCTGAGAAAGCTCCCCAACACTCCAACTGCAAACCCAGTGTGCTCCAACAACAGCTAAGCAGCCCCAGAAGTACCTGCACTGACACTCATTCTTGCTCATACAATTTCTTTTCATAAAAACATGCACTCTTTTAACTACTGATGGTACAAACAGATGTTGGAGAAGGTCCTAGACCCCTAGATAGAGTCCTGGGCAAAGTGCTCTAGGTGACCCTGCTTGAGCGGGGGTGTTGGACTAGGTAATTTCCAGAGGTCCCTTCCAGCCTCAACTATTCTGTGATTCTGTGAATTCCTTACAGAAAGAACCTCAATAGGAAGAAAGCAGAGCTGAACTGATAACCAGTTGAAAAGGCACAAGATCTCAAAGGTACAAAAAGATATTTTGAAACATGCAACAACAAGCACACCAATTGTTCTACATTTCATTCTAAGCAGCTCTGACTTTCATCCATGAGATTACCACTGGCTTAATTCTGCATGCTTACAGCTCTCACTCATTGCTCAATGCCTGCAGACTCTTCACTGCAATAGCTCCTTCCATTCTCTATATTCTTAGCAAAAAAAAGTCTCTTCCTCCCTTTCCTCTCAGATTATGCATTCTAGTACATTTGCATCTCTAGGACCCAGGATACTTGAACACAAATCTGTTTTGGGGTAAATCACATATATTTCAAACTATGTGAAATCTTCATCCTCATTTCATACCTTGCTTATCCTTCCCTAGCCTCTGAATTGTTGGCACTTCTCTTACAGACCAGCTGCTGAGACCCACTGGATACCTTGGTTCATCTAAGAGATACCCAAAATGTTTTACACTCTTCAGCAAAAGGGACTACTGACACATTAAAAGTATTAGGTGCCTTAAACTGAGATGGTTCACAGAAGTTGATTTTAGGCCTACAGTCAAGGGAGAGCCACCATGACTCTTCCAGGAGACAATTCCTCAGTGCTTGCTTTGAATCACTCTGACAATGGGAAGATAATGGCAAACTCTGACAATGAAAATGTAGCCATCCCTAAGCAACAGTCAGAATTCATAAACTTCTCCCTTCCACCCTAGAAAAAGTTATCCAAAAATTCAGTTCTGTTCTGTTGCAAATAGGGAGTCAATACACATTGAAATGCTCATGTGATACCTGGGATTTTTTTGTTTTTTACCTTATTGCTTTTCCACAACAGATCTTTCTTCCAATGGCTAAACAACATACATAATCTGCTATGGCAAACAGATAAATAAATAAATTGAATGAGATACAGTAACTCAAGGAAAGCAAGGTTTGAAAGAGAATTTTCAAGCCCCTTGAGTGTTCAGAAGCAGTTTCCAAGCCAAGAGAAGCAAGTCCATGTTATCACGGGGTTAACCCAAAACACTAGGCTTTGCACATTGTCAAAATAGTCTCAGACGCTCAGTACATGGGATGCAAGAGTCTTATCAACCATCTTCCCTCCCCTCTGCTTGAAGATTTGCGTTCCTCAGCAGCAGCACACAGCTGAAACCCTTGCTGCTCCTCCGCTGGCTGTCTGGTTGGCAGGGATGATGGAAGCCACCTGATGGATGCCTGGGCATTACATATATATTTCCAGAACAACTTCTTGCCAGCTCAGGATCATTTTTTCATGTCACACAAATTCAAGCAAGACAACATCCTCGCTTCACTGGAGTGATCAGAATAAACACAGAATAGATTCAGAATGCATCAGGGAGGAAAACTGAAGGAAGCTGTCTTTATGCATAGGTGTCTCAGCAATGGCTCAAGCTGAGCACATCAAATAATTTTAAGGCAAGATCTCTAACAAGGTATTATGATCCTGGAAGCGTTTTCCCAGCAGATGTCACTGTCTCCAACAAATAGCGAACTGCAGTGTCTCCCGTTGGCAATCAGCTACAACTCAAGCTGATATTCTGCAAAAAGGTTTTTCTCTTGGGCAACCTAATTTCACTTTAAAGACTGGTAGCATTATAAATATTGGAAAGAAGCTATATGAAAGCACAGTGACTATACGTGAAAATGATTTTTACTCTTATTTTAGAATTAATTGTCCCATTGCCTTCTCTTCCTCCCTCCCACCCCAAAAAGGAAAAACATTAGGCAGTGCCATGCAGCTTTATCAAAATTAAGCAAAAGCCTGCTCCTTACATGAATGGGAATAGTCTCCTTTCACCTTAAACAGTTTGCTGCTTGTCAAAAGTGTTTTGCATACTGAATGCTTTTTAACAGTGAAAAGCCGTGCTAACTTAAAAACAAACAAAAAAAAGCATCAGCAGAAATTCACACAAACTGTAGTTCTGCACAGAGGTTGCCTTGACAAGAGAGGACAAAAGGAATGAAATAGCATATTAACAAGCATCACTTGGCTGTTCTCCTAGAGCCTAGAAGCTTTTATTTGCAATGTATAGTCTCATATGGGACTAAAAGGAGAGGAGAACGAAGAGCCTATCAACCACATGGACTGCATTTGCGTAAGTACCATAACCACCTGCACATGCACAGTACATAAGGCCTATCCAGAGATGGTTATAACAACATAATAAGAAATCTCAATAGATTTTTAACATCTGGGTAAGGTCTGAAATCCCTGAAGATTTCTTTTAAAGTAACATCAAGCAACTGCATGATGAAATAATTCTCATGTGTTACAAAAGAAGAAAAGAAATTGTTCCAAGAATTGCTCTGTACAGGTGATCACAAGGAAAAAGTGTTTCCCATATGCCTTAATATATCATTTGCTTCTCAAGTACAAGTACTATTCAATTTGTAGCAATGTAGTTGCCAGGTTTGACCTTCATAAGCAGGTGAATGGAGGGCGACAGACTGTAAACCACCTAAATATCATACAACCAAAAAAGTGTTAAAACAACAGATGTCTCAGTTTAGGGAAGTCTGAAAGAGCACTTACACTTGTCCAACTATAAGCAGACCACATGAAAGACTATGGATGCAGCTCTAAGTTTTCCCATCCATCCCTCCCCGTCCTCCTGAATGCTGCCTTAAAAAAAAAGGGAGGGGAGAAGGGGGAAAAAATCCCATAAGCAAATGAATGTGTTGATTTCAAAACCAAATTAGGATAAAACATTAACAACATTATGTTTTTGATTTAAACGTTTGAATTAATTTTGATTTTTTTTTATTTCAATCCACTTTTTTGCAAAACAAAACACTTCATAACCACTGAAAACACTGGGCTTCAAGTTATACACAAGCTGACAAAAGGTGCTGCAGTTTACGCTGAATACAGTCAAGTACTGTCAACTTGCACATTGAAACATTTGTAAAAACAGTAGTAACCTGATAACTGTTACCGGAAAGGCAAGCCACAGTATCATAGCTATAGAGAGTTTAACAAACACGTACCCCACCACAAGCAGGAAATTAAAAACCACAGCTAAATAAAACAAAGACTGAGAGTTGCAAGCAATGCAATAAGCCAACTTACAAAAACAGCAATGACAAGAATTGTCATCATTCTTAGGAATCAATAATTATCTAAAGATCAAGGCTTGGCAGATTTTTTTTGGAGGGGGGTAAGGTGTTCATTTCTCATTTGGCAACAGCAAGTAGAAAAGCATAAATTAAGATACTGTTTTTCCCTTTGGGCACCATTTGGTCAGTATTTAACAGAAAAAAGGTCAGCACAGGATTCCAGTGTTTTTTAATTCTTTTTTTTATTATTACCAGAAGATATTTATGGTCTGTTTATCATTTGAAAGCCAAGCTCATAGCAGCTTGCTCTCTGCCCCAAACCAAATGCAAGCAGCATCTCACAGAAGGTAGACAGGTCAATTATAGCTTGTTACAGGGGGGAACCTTCACACAGCATCACCAGCAAATGCAGAAAGCAAGGGGAAGAAAAAAAAATAAATCAAGACTAGCTTCTCATATCACCATGGAAAAAGTACTGTAAGGGAAAGGTGAATGCGAACAGGTGATACTGTATTGCTAAACCTACAGAAGTCCAGTTCCTTTGTCAGACAGTCAATACCACAAGAGCAATGGGCTTCAGGAACTCTTCTCAGAAGCACTACAAAAAACAGTCAAGGGGCCACAGATCTACTTTACACATGCACCTAGGGAGGTTGCTAAACAGGTTCAGCAAGTCTCAGGGTGGGAGGGTCGTGCATAAAGCAAAGCCTATAAAGTGCGTAGGGAAGACAGCAGCTTTAAGTCAGTAGAATTCATCTGGAGCTGCTACAAACAACATCCAGAAACACCATGCTGGTACAAGGACAAGCGCCCATGCTGCTTCCTAGCAGTAAGCACTCTCCGATGCTGCTGGATGTCCACCTTCATGTCTGTTCCTAGCAACAAGATTTTTCTGCCTCAAAAAAAAAAAAAATCAGATGCAAGTTTCTTGCTTATGCTTCTATCTCTACCAAATGGCCACAAAGATGAAAAGGTGCTCTGAACTACAGCAAGATTGGATAAAATAGCCCAGTCTTTTTTTAAGTCAGTTATGCTTTCCCTCCTCCTAGGTGATACTGCTTTCATACGTAAGCAAGAGAAGCACAGAGAAGATGCATGCTGTTCGGAGTTATGATCTAATATGTTTAAAGAATATTTTCATGTGAGGTAAAACTGGCCTCGAACACCCTCTTTCTCCAAAGATGCAAGTAAACTTAAAAGAAACACCTTTCCTTTTACACTTGTTTCATTATGGGCTATGGCAACAGCAAGTCCATATTAGGTATCATAGCTGTTCAATCATACTCTACATGAAACAAAACAGTGCATCACCAGAAAATAACTATACCGGGTAACTGGAATACCATAAAACAGAAGGTTTATTATTTATGACAATGTTATCATATTAATTAACACATTTACATATATACATATATATAAATAGATGTGTGACTATGTAAATGCACGTATATGAGTATTGTCTTAATACAGTAACATATGCCTTTAGTTTACATGAACATCAAGTAACAGCACATTCAGTAAATTGAAACATATACCAAACCACTGCAAGAAAATGTACAAGTAGAACCAAGACAATTTTATTTGGAGATCTGTCACATCTTGGTGCAAACTCTATCCTCCCACCTCTTTATGTGCAGACAGAGCAATTGCTCTTTAGGTGGTGGGTTCTTGATTTCCCTCTAAGTGCCTTACCTGCTCAATGGTGACAAAACACACAGGAACTGCCTGTATTATAATAGGACATTAATTTTGAGCACTGCGTAGCCCACTAAAAAGTTCAGGGTATGCAGAAAACCCAAGTGAAAAATCACAGAGTGTGAAAAAATGAAGCTGCAACAAGAAAGAGTGGAAGAGCGAAGTTATTTCACTGCAGAAGTGCATTATCTTATTGTAGATGGCACATGCACCACATCCCTTTGACTGACACCTAGCAGGGAAATTCCTAGGAATAGCCATAAATTTGCACGAAACATGCTTTCTCTTAGGAGGGACAACAGGCCTAACGTCAGGCACAAGATACAATTTTATAAACCATTCCCACAGTCTGGTTCTCAATCACCCCATTCCTTAAGCTGATTTAAATAGTCCTAAGGAGAAGCAAGAGATTTTGTTCTTGTACCAAGTCATTTTAAGACATTAAATGACTATATGGGATCTCAGGATGACAAAGCTGACATCAGTTAAACAAGGTGAGTGCCAGCAGGTGAATAGGAGCCTCCTGACATTTGCCACTGTTCATGACATTCGTTACTAACAGTGATGTTTACACTTTCTCATTTCCTAGAACGCAAGTCTCAGATGTACGCTAATCAAAGAGAAAAGAGGGGAGGGGAGAGGGGAGGGGAAAGGGGAGGAGAGAGGGGAGGGGAGAGGGGAGGGGAGAGAAAAGTAGGAGTTCATATCTTGCTAAATGATAAATAAATGCCTCAGTCAGCTTTGGCTGCCTCTTTCAATGTTTTACATATTCTCAAAAATTAGACAGGTATTTTAATAGCTCCTTTCTCCAGCCAGTGGCATGGAACCACCACTCTGGTGCTCTCTCAAATACTATCATGCTTCGCTTTTGCTGGTGCAACTGCACTCAGAGACAACCTAGTCAAACTAAAAATGCCAATCAATGACCTCCCTAGGGGGGAAAAAAGTCACATTTCAATACACAGGACACCCAACTAGCAACAGCCTCTCATCCTTGGTACACCACATGCAAAGCAGCGGCTGAAAACACTTAACATCTGCTACTTCTGTTACTTCATATATGAGTCCCCCTACTCTGTAGGGGGTTTTTTTCCACTTCTTGAATTGAAAATTCATGAAGGCAAAGCCAGTCGGACTATATTTAAGCACTGCATGAGAAGTACGTGAGCCAGACTGACTGAAGCCTTTCAGGACAGGCTTGGAGGGGCTTTTAACACAGAACAGACAAGCTGAAGCTCACATAGAACAGACCTGCAGCACAGAGAAACCCTTCCGTATCTATTGATACTCAAGCCCACACATTTAATGCAACTCTGACAAAAGGAAAAATCAAAAAAAAAATTGAATTGCCATTTACCCATGCACTAGTCCACCATATTATCCAATAGGTGAAGTAACCAGTACCAAAACCCCTACCCTTACCAACTTACCAATTCCTCGCTATACCTCCCGTGCTTTGACTCCCCTCTGCTATACATTAGGAAGTCACTAAGCAATACAAGATAAATTCTCACTACTTTGCTTCCAATTACTACTCAATACCCAAAGCATGTATTTTTATAGTTTTCTCTGAACAAATACTGTTCTCAATCTACAGTTAAAATCATCTGTGCCACGGCAGTGTTGTCAGTGCATATTCCTATCTCCAGCATACATGAGGTTTGACCTTTTCAGATTTACATTTACAACATTCAAAAGTCTTTGAGAGCTCTGTTAAGTCCTATTACAGAGAAAAATGATCTTAGAGGAATTTCTGGAATGGGGACTGGAGTACTGACGTTTCCTAAGGCAAAACACATACTGCTTGCATTTGAATTTACTAATACTCTGGCAAACAAGAAAAAATTGAATGACAAAAGCAACCTAACTAGCTGGAATCTTCTGAAAGATGGAAAACAGACTTCTAAGTTGACCAACAGAAAGGAAAGAAAATGTAGCAGTTAATATTCAAGAGTAATAAACAGTAATGCTCCAAATTAAGAATGCAACAAAGAAAATGCAGACCACCTACTATATTTTCAATGAGAAGAAGGTTAGGCACTCACTTTCAAAATTGCTCTACCACGTATCAAGCCTCTTCTCTTATTTTGCAGATGACATATTTCTTTTATTTAGTGTACTGTATTTATAAAGATGCCTTCCATTCAGCTGCTTCAGTACCACATATAGTTAATGTGTTCTCCACTACAGCTTTCCGTGTCCCCTTCCCACCCCACAACTGGAAGAGGTACTTCTCTCCCACCCCTACTCCCAAGCAGGAGATAGCCACGTTTTTTCCTAAACCACTGATCATTTGTTATACATAGTCACACCCCAAAACAATGGATTTACCAGCGCTACAATGCTATCTGACGATACTTGTACATTCACACAAGAAGTCAGAACCAAAATTCCTGCCCAGTTCTCACATAAGATTAGCCTTCTTCCATGTGCAATATCTTTGAGTTGGTCTGTTCAGCAAGGAAATAACAAAATTGAGCATCCTCAATCCTAACTGTTTTTCATTGCTATAAAGCACTAACATCTGGAAGTACTTCCAAGAATACACAACAGAAGACACCATCAGTACTAATATTAAGTTATGGCATAAAGGAGTTTCCTTTTCAGGAGGCAAAACTCCTCTTAGTCAGTAATGCTATAAATTGCAGTTTAACCCTTCTTACATACTTTAGTTTTTAGCATGGAAAACAAAGAGCATGAGGACGAATAGACAGAATAAGTTTAAGGAAAAGCAGCATCCTCCGTGGACTGTCCACCAGAACCTGCCACCTCCCTTAACATGGCCTAAATACACAGAGGCTTCAGCTTTGCAGACAGAAAAAGCAGACGGGGAAAGTGGGAGGAAGAATATACAGGTGGCCAAAGAGAAAGATGCATGTAATAGGAAAAAAAAAACATTCTTTGAAAGAACCGCATGTGCCTTAGTGAACCATCCAGGTGAGGAGGTCTGAAGCAGTAGAGATGAGCAGTAGAGATGAGCATAACATTCCAGTTAACTGCTGACAACTTAATTTCTTTCAAATATACTGGGACTGCTCACAAGGTAACAGGTGAAAGCACATTAACAGTTAAGTTTCATAAACACAAGCTATGCTCCCACGGCTGTTTTCTCCACCAAGGTAGATGTTCTACCTCTTCGTGCTTGATGCAAATGAAGCATGCCAACATGCAAACTTGTTTCTTAGTTTGGTACCCTGCAATCTTAGCTCTCCTATAAAATATTCAGTCTCACAAAATTACTCTCCCTCAAAAAAATTCAGCTGCAATGTATAATGAATTGGTGAGATTTAAAATATTTTTACCTTTTATACAAAATCTCTACCTATTTCCAGCACTATATACCGCACAAACAGGAATGATACGTAAATGCACATACATGACACTTTAGTATAAAACAGAAACATTTTCCTTAGTTGTTTATAATTTCTTTTAATTATTCCAATGCACAATCTAATTCATCTTGTCCTCCCATTAGTAACTCTGGAAATTCACGATCAGTGGGAGCCACAAACATCCAATGGAAAGTTAAACAGGGTTAATAAACTCATGGTTGATTGCAAAAGGAAAAAAACTCAATATCCTCATGGGGATGGAGACTAGGGGAAAGTATTGTGCAAAAGGAAATGGGAAGCACTGGAGAACACAGGACTCAAAGAAATGTGGAAAGAATTAGGAAAATGGGACACAATCGGCCAAAAAGAGACCTCAAGAGTCCTAGGGAATACTACTTAGGACTGCAAGACAGCTTGCTTTTAGTGCTTCTCTGAAAGTTCACCTGGAAGATGGAGAGGGAAAGAAAGGGTTATGAATTTCTCCAAACTTCTGAGTAAATTAACTGAGGGCGGAGCTTTATTACACTAAAGACGTGATGGCTGGGATACAAGCTGGTGCTAAATAGCTGCTTTCCAAAATCAACTAGTAAGACTGAGTAGGAGCGGGTTTCTAGCAGCTTTCGTCACACTGTACACATAGTTCTCACAGTCTGAATGGTGTGGCTTGAAAAAATTACTGAGGTAGCAGAAGCAGTGTCTTTAGATCTTTAAAGGATGGTTGATTCCCCCCACCTCACCAAAAAAAGACGGGGGGGGGGGGGCAGATTTTAGCGTATCGAGAAAAGAACTCTATCCCATTGATAATTTGTTGTTTCACTCTAATTCTTTAATTGTAATTACCATCACAAATCCCATATTCAATAGGCTTTGGTAACTGGAACAAACAGAATTATTTCACAGTTGGGAAACCCACTGAGATAAAGTTATATGCAAAAAATTGTCCAGAAGTTAACTACAGAATTTGTATCAGTGCAGGCAGGAATAATCAATTCCAAGTAGATATGAGTAGGAAGAAGCCAGTGTTTGTGGACTACTCATATGAAGCACTAAGTGAAAGACCCAAATCAGATTCTTCCACTGTAGATGGAAGAATGATGCTTGGCTGGCCAAGCATACCAGGTGAGGCAATGAGTTCTACTCTGCAGACCAACAGCACACCTCGCAGCGATGTATGCACATGCCTTGCAGAAAGGGCCAAGTGAAATACAAGATGCTCCCAGCAAGCACAGGAAATCCATTCTGGTACCCCTAGGGAAAGGACACTCACCCCAGGTGACTCTGGGCTTAAAACCACAGAAGTAGCATTCGGTGAGTGAAAAACAACTCACAAAATATTTGTTCCTGTGTCTTCAGATTGTAAATGCACCTGATTTTGTAGCTAGCTGGCTCTTAGACACAGGTTTTTAGATCACACCAAAAACAACTTAGTAGAAAGAAGGCAAGTTAGTCTGATGGTTTAAGCTCTCCACCAATACAGCTGCAAGTTCTCTTCAAAATCATGAAGTCTGAACAAATGCAGACCACACAATGCACAAATCATATAGTATCCATAATACCTGGGGGAACACTCATCCCAGAGAGACTCAGCACAAAACAAGTTACAAAGAGAATTAGGAACATCAAAAGTTAATTGTGTGTCCCCCTCCTCCCCCTTTTTTTTTGCTAAATACTTAGATAAACAAAGTCACAGAAGAGCAACAGAGTTCTGTATCGCAGTGGACATTTAAAAGTTATATAAATGAGAAGGAAATATTTCTAGTCATTTGAATGAGTCACCTAAATTCTTTGAACAAACTTTAGAAGCAGTATGTTTTTTTTTATTTAAGTACTACCTGTTGGAAATGTGGTGAAAGATAAAACATAAGTACAGAGAATGTTTACATCACACAAACTCAAATTTTACCCAAAAGAGATGATATAAATACTTTAATCTGAAACCAGTAACAAGGTCTAAGATAAAAAAACACTTCTCGTGCTGTTAGACATCAAGTTGGGATCTGCAGAATGCTCCTGAGGTGACATATATAATAGAAATGCAAATATATTTGCATTTACAAATTAATCTGGAGTAAATTGGTTCTGCACTCCCTTCACAGGTAAAACAAAATGAAAAAAAAAAAAAGTTAACAAAATGTAGTTCAGATCCTTAGTAAGCATCATTACCAGATGATAGAGCAAGTTCTCTAGTAACTTACTATCCTCAGAAAGGTCCCTTAAGTCTCTTTCTGTAGTCAAGATTTAAAAAAGGAAAGTCTGTTCAACAATCCCCCCCCCCCCTTTTTTTTTTTTTTTTGGTGATTGTCTTAAATTTTGAGTCCAAGTCAGCAGATGAACAGTCACAGCAGAAGACCTGAAGACTGGAATCATTAAATCATTAAAAGCTTCAGCACGGAAAGAGCTGAACCACTGCGATTAAAATCCTTCAGGAGTAACTGAAGACCAAATAAAGGCAGAAAAACTTGCGGTTTTCTTTTCAGTAACTGACTACAACAAGTGTTACTGCACTGATGTATCCACAGCCAAGGAATTAAGCAGCTCTTGAAGTTACAAGCTATTATGCAGACCTGGAAGCATGATGTTTCAACACTGCAAGCCCTTTACATTTGTATTGTCATCTTTAATGCCAGAGCATCCATTATACACCAATATATTCGAAATGAAACTCACCATTTCAAACAACTCTTAATGAAGAAAGGTTGTTCAGCTCTTCATTGTGATAGACAACATATTCTTTAATGTTGTCTTTTGCAAATGAGGCATAATTTGAACATGTAAATATAACTTTGCATGGAAGTTATAATGCACATGGCTAACTGCCGTGGACATGGAAAGATCAAATTCACAGCTTTTATATAATAGAAAATGAACTTATAAAAGTAGCTGAAAGGCAAGAAAAGTTAAAAAGTTGCAACATAGTTAAACATTGATGTATTTACCATCAACCTTTAACAGAATACCTTTAATTATGCTATGTTAGTAATTAGAGCAGCCCAGAAATGCATATAATTAAATCATTTTTGATGCTATTCCCAAACACTGAGGCTATCATCTCACCTATCTATGCTGGAAAGCAGTCTGTTTAGTCCAGTACTATTTACTTTTAAAAGAGAAACATTTTTACTGAACTAACAGTGGAGCAATGAAGTAAAGAAATTCAAAAATAAGAGCACCTGACATGGGGCCTTCACAGAACAGCACCCTTGAAAAAACCCCAAACTTCAAGGATCCCTTTATCATGACTAGTTTCTTGTTCTACAGTTGGCATAGACACACAAATAAATAAAAGAAGGGTTAAATATTGCAAACTTTGCTTTGTTTATTCTACTTACTGTAGCAGAATATAAGAAAATGCTTCTTGAAAAAAACTTCAGGTTTATCTTCAGTGGTTAGTGGAACGCCTCCACCGTTCCTTCTCATCTATCTCTGCTCCTCGCTTAACTTAGCTTGCTAGAAGGCAGGTTGCTGTCAGAGTTTAGGTAACTTGGCAACCACAGGGAAGAGCAGTCAATCTGCTATTACTATATTGGCAGCATATTATGCCAGCTTCCCTAAACACACATCAAATGAATAATGAAACCACGTAAAACAAATCTATTTTTACTATTGCAGACACCATTGGAAATGCAAGCAGTCCTTTACAATATGGTGTTTTTATTATGCACATAAAATTATTATCTGTCCTCGAAAGTAGATAGTAGCTATAAAAGTCAAAGGACTTTGAACATGCAGTTTGGAAACATGCAGATCAATGGAGTTCTTGTTTACCCTGTAGTTTAGGAAATTTTAGCTTTTAAGGACGCATTGCACTAATTCAATACTATTATAATATGGCTGAGCTTTTACATATCCATAGCGAGGGATTTCCTGACAGCAGCTCCTCTGCACAAAATACTGCACAATGCACACTTGTTACAGTGAGACTGCACTACTGCCCCTCATAATACAGACAAATATATGCACATGTGCATAACATGGGAATGGAAAGATTTAAGACTAATCAAAAAAAAAAAAAAACAGACATAACATAACTGACAATTTAACAATTCGCAACTATGTATTCACATTTGCTGTAGAGGCAAAGACCTCTCCTGAGAAACAGCATTGTAGAGTCATGAAAACTCAGCAAGCAAATTTTTGTTGTAGTATCAAAAGATTTTAGAAACGTATATATATATGCAGTTATCTAATAAAATCTAACTTTGCTCAGTGAAGTGACACAAAATAGGAAGCACCAGCCCATGGATTTTGAAGAAATTTAGTATTAAGAGTTTTCAGTCCAGGAGTTCTATTTAACGTTTTCTCCTTCTGCTTAAAGAGTTAAAAAATAATAAATAAATAAATAACATGAAGAAGGTTCAGACTACTGCAAAGAATCTCAGAAGAATCAAAAGCAACCCTACAGCTTGGAAAGCTAGTGAAGAAGAGTTAAAACAGCCTGCAAATCTCAAAGTGCAGTCTTAGGTTACAGAATGACAGCATACTGGAGTACTTAACCATTTCCATTTAAGTCAAGCTACTAGAAAGATTTAACACAAATTTCCACTGAATTACTACCAAAAGCTTTCCTTTAGTTTAGGAGGGAAAAAATATCTCCCCTCCTATTTTTTCAGACTGTCCGGGATTCAGTTAGGAAAGGAGATGAAGCATGAAAAAGTGCCAAGATTAAGTATGGTTTGACTGATTACAGCTTTCCCCTTGTGTTTGGCTCTTTCTCAGCACAAGCTTTCTGCTTCTCCCATCTGCCAGGCCACACACTATCACAAAACGCAACAAAAACCTGCAATATGCCTAATTTTGACTGCATACTTTCGAATAAACAGGGCAAAATCTTGCATGAAATACCTCTTCTCTTTCTTGACTCTAGGTTTTCCTTGAACAGAAGTAGTTGTATCTGCTCTGTTCCAGAAAGACCTGTAACAGGACTTGTCTCATAGTTTGCTTTTTTAAATAGCCACCTGGATTCTTTTCAGAGGCAAAAAAAAAAAAAAAAAAAAAAAGGAAAGAAAAGAAAAAAAGAAAAAAAAAAGTGTTATTAATGTAGCCAGCAGTGGTGGGAATGGAGCAGAAGCTATGCCTGTTTACAGAATTGAAGCCGTTTTGCACCTGTGTAAACTCCCTAGAGGAACAGAATCATACCCACGTCACCAAGGCCCTCATTTGGCTGGCAGAGCTCTTCTGGATGCTTCATGTGTGCACATGGGACTGACAAAACCAAGTAACTTCTTTTCCAGCTGGACATGCCCCACCAGAGGCATGGCCTCCCTTGTCAAGCTAAGCTCCCTGGGTCAAGGAGTTACCAAACGCAGCGCAACTGCAACCCATCGTGTGCCAAACCAGAAAGACACTTTATTAAAAAGCAACTGTTGGATGAAGATTAACATTCCTAAACATTTCAAAGCTTGTGTAGGTACATAAGAAATTTGGAGACAGAGCATTAAACAGGTGACATGCAAGCAAAGGCTTCAAAAACTGTATTACGCTGTTTTGTAAGTCCTCCCTTTTTTATGTGGAAGTCTCGCTTTCTTCAAAGCCCTTCTACTGCTGTCCTTCTACTCACTCATTAGCTTTAAGTGCAGCCATTTGCTAATTTCAAAATGCTGTTGTTCATAAATCAAAGTTCAAAAAGTGCTTAAGAACAATTCAGTCACTGCAGCTGGTGACCGTTGATCTTTACAACTTTAGTAACTTCTCAGCATGGAAATATCCAGCATCAATCAATCTAGGCATCCTACCAAATACTCTCGGTTGACGGGCAAGTTATTGTTAGCATATGAATGTTAGCAGGCTTAGGTGGCAAAATATCAGCACTAAGTACTAAGCCGCCACTTGTCAGCTGAGCATTCAGCCAATGAAGATGTGCAAGGCAAGGACTGGTGTGATAGACACAAAACTCTAGTCTCTGGTAAGTTCAAAGGAAAGGATATTTCCAACATCCAACCAAAAGAAGATTATGAGAATCCATATGTGCACACCATTAAACATCTGGAATTTCTCAAATATCCCACAAGTCAGAGAAGACTTTCTGCTGTAGGACTAACTTAAGTTGACTCTTTTGTCATGTCTCCCACACCACACATTTACAACTGCCACCAGATTACCTAACAGTGTTTTCTCAAAATATTCCTAAAATAGACCAGTGAAACCAAACGTTCCTGTATATACGAAAGTAGGTTTGTGTGTGGCTGTCTATACAGATATAGCAATAAATAAGTTCCTTTTTTTTAAAAAAAAAAAAAAAACACTTTCTCCTAAAGTATATGAAAACAGGAAGTTCTTAGGAAGAACTTTAAGGGAAAAAAAAAGAAAAGAAAAAGAAATACAGCCCTCCTCCTGCCCCAAACCTTTTCTTTGAAGCGTCCTTAATCAAACAGAAGAAATCAATACAGTATTTCAGAAAAGGGTGGGCTAGAACCCATTTTCCTACTTTCAAAAGGCAATTTTATTTTACATTCACCTCTTCTATATAAAAGAATTGAGCTTGGCTCATAGAAAAACTGCAGAGAAAATCAAGCATCTAGATGACAACACCGTGGCAACCACCAATACCATCCACTTCATAGCTCTAATGTCTTTAGACCAGAAGAACAGACAGAAAGTCCGTACGACCAGGGCCTTCAACCGAGCTATTTATTTTATTAATAATATATGAAGAAATACAGATTTCTCAATAAAATAATCTGTAACTCTTAGCCAAATACATGGAATACACCTTTGCCATCACACTCAACATGGGGAAGGAAAGTGATGCTGAGTTGACCAGTGTCACAATACTCAGAAGAGCATCAGGATGACTGTTGTAACAACTCACAGCAGACATTTGCTAAGAAAAATTGTGTTGCATGTATATGATGTTGAAAGGACTAGATAGCTGGTTTTCTTTTTCTTCAAAAATAAACCAAAAACCGACACTGGTTTTTGATTCCCAGCTTTCGCTTTAAGTTATTTCCTTTCAGTATGTCAGTCCTCTTCCCTGCCTCTGCAGCCAGCCATCTTCATGCTTCTGTAACCTCTTTACTAGTCTGTTCCAGAGGATTAAAGAAAAAAAAAATCAGCTAGCAATGATATCCACAGGCCTGGGGGAAAGATGCAAGCAGGTCTGTTAGTGCTCATTTGTTTCCTGCAAGGAGAAACTGATGGTGTCAAAAAATTGGACAGTTAAGACCAAACAGAAGCTACAGTCAGAGCATCCAAAGGAGAAAAATGGGGGTGAGGTACATGCCCTAGTACCTTATCAACATGTATGGATTTATAAAAGTTTGGTAGAACATGAGTAATTCATAGACTGCCATATGCCCATGTGCTGCATCTGCTACAGCAATTTATTATTATAGTTATTTTATTACTTACTTTGGGAACTGAATGAGATAAGGATCAACATCCTGACACTTGGAAATTAGCTCATTTCCATAATTGCTAGCAGGAAAGTAGGAATTAATTCTCTAATTTTATCCTTAAAACTAGCAAGAACAAGTCCAATCAAGGAAAAAAATATATTTTTAAGAGGGAAAAAGGTTTTGAAGAGCAGTGGGCTTATTATGCTGGCAAGCCTAGAGCCTATGAGATCAATGTTTTGATGAGCACAAAGGACTGGTGCCAGAGCAGGACGGGAAGGAGGAGAAAAGATTTCAATGATCTGCAAGCATGGAGAGAAGAAGAGATAGGGAAGTGGTTTGAAGATGAACCAGCTCCAGGGTGAGTATAGGGCAAAGGACAACAGAGTATGCTGCTATAGGAACAGAGCTAGCAAGTAGCAAGGGACATGAGCTATGGGGCTTGAAGGCAGGGAGAAGGAGGAGAAAAGGCTGCTCTCACCTACAAGAGAAAAGGAGCATACTAAGCGGTTAAAAAAAAAGGAGAAGGATTTACACTGGATCCTGCATCCTACAGGAGAGCAGGCAGCTTGCCTAATTGCTAGACATCCTTTTGGAAGTCCTCTTGATGAAGGTAACAAACAGGAACAGCTCAATAGCTATTTCACTGATCTCTAGGTAGAAACAAGCAATTTTAAGAGAAGCTGAGACATTAAAAAAAAAAAAAAAGAACTCTTCAAAAGACTTTGTGCATATGAACAGCATGAAGTCAGCTCCCTGATGCAGGCCGAGGTTCCCCAACAGATTTATTTCTAGACTTGCAATACACTTCAGTGCAGGAGCTCCGTTTCTGAACTGCCAGTGCATGGCTCCCAAACCCCGCTGCAGCCACATTTCTGCCATCAGGAAGCACTGACTTTGTTGCCCAAAAGTACAGATAATTCTGGAAGGAAGCGCTTCCACATTTGGAGATACGTAAAGATGAATCTATAATGATTTTGATTTTTAAGTTCTTCTTAGAACAAAAATGTAATCAAATAACTAAATGTGAAGACAAATCTGCATCCTTTTAGATAAAACAGTCATCCCAGTAACCCTGGGAAAAACCCTGTGCTTACAGGTATATGCCCAAACCAATAGTTTCAAATGCTTCAAGAATAACACACTGTATCGTCAGGAAGGGTCCAGGAGATGGGGAGGAGAAAATACAAACCTCACACCTCCTGGTTTAACCACACATTCTTGCCCTTAAGCCCAGACCATTGAAACCAGTTTCAAGAAGATCTGCTTGAAACTGCCATTTGCATCCTTGCCTAGGTCTTGTGTTCTAAACTGTGAACAAAGACACTCTTAAATGTGGTTTGACTGACGCAAATCAAGAGCTGAGCGGGTGATTCATAGTTGTCAGACCGTGACACTTGCATAAAAACAGCATGTGGACAAACTTGCTGATGCATTCAAATGCTCGGCACATATCACCAAAGGCATCAGAGCACTTAGACCACTCACTTAGCATAAGGTCCTTTCATTCTTTCTTACAAAAAGTAATTTGGATTTTCCTTGGTATCAGATAGTGCCGTAATAAATCTTCGGGCACAACTGTGTAATAAGCATTTTGCTGCATTTCCCTATACCTTGAAAGGAAAGATTAGTGTGTCAAATGAAGTTAAGGGATACTCCATACTTACAACTGTTCATTTTCTGCAATTTGACAGTAGGCCTGCCTCAGTGTCCACTGTTTATTTTGACCTTTCAATACCCAATTTAAGTCCATTTTCCCTTCCTTCACAGTAAAGACATTTTTCCTTCCCTCTCTGTTCTTTTCCCATAAGCTTCACGGAAGTGTGAGGAAGAGCAGGGCCAGAAAGGTCAGAGGCTGGGGACAGAAACAGAGTCCCATTCCATGTGCGCGCCTTCAGGAAAGAGCCGAAAGCAGCCTCTGACCCAACTCCAAGCTACCCTGAACTGGTCTCACAAAGATGACTCTTTCTCCTTTTCTTGCATTTCATGTTGGCCATGCATAGGCTGTTCACAGATATAGTTAAAAAGACATAGATAAAACCAATCTTTCTATACTCGGTATGTAAGTCACACTCTAGTGTAGTTAGAAGAGGCACCAAGAAATGCAAATGTGACCTCATTGACTCCATACCTTCATCCTCAGAGCAGTCCAATTGGTCTTTGGTCTAGATCCATGCCACGAGATAATTCTAGTTGTCTCTTGAAGGAGCTGGCACCCTCTCACAGGAAGACTGTAGTGTCAAAAGTATGCTTCTTACTTACAAGAAGCCACATCTGGCCCGAAAATTAGAGACAAGAATCCTGCCACCATGCCAAAAAGGGCTTACAAAAGCAATCAAGAAAGTCAGAATCACCAAAGAAAGGCAACAGACCAGACTACTCTGTATTTACAAATTTGGGAGAAACAGTACAGACCATGAAAGAGCTCAGTTCACCTCCTAAATAGTGGAGGGTGGTTGCCCAGAAGGATGCCCCATCACCAACAGAAGAATATTGCTGTATTGCTGTAACAATCCCTGCTGCACATGGAAACGTACAAATTTCTGCTATAATAACTCATGAAAATGACATCACTATTTTCCTGCAAACTATAGGAAATAAAAGAAGATATACAAAAATTATGCCAATGATAAAATAAATTGAAGATATTATTTCATGCTAATCTTCTCATAAACCATTTCAAAACACAAATGCAATGTTAAGTATGATTATTCAAACAAGCAAGAATTCTGAACTTAGCATTAAATCCAAGTTGCACTCCAGTAGACTCAGGTTCCCAGTGGGTTTAAATCACTCTGCATCTCTTTTTCCAACAGTCTGCCTAAATAAGACACCATTTTTCCCTCTGAGAAGTTGCAACCCTCCTGTTGAAAAGAGTGTCAGTCTGCCCCACGGCCTTCACCAAACCTATGCTCCCCAACCTCCAGTTCTGATTGTGTGACAGTGTACAATCTACCCATCCCAAAGTCTTTGGGTCTTGAGCTGGCTTTGCTGGAGCAAACCTGCTTTATCTTAATTCTGCACCGCAGTGCCTAGTAACGACTTTTTGTTCCAGGTATCCACAGCCCTCCAACAGCCCTGATGTTTTCAGGTCTCTCCCATCACTACCCAGGTTCCCCAGCTTCACACCTCTACCTTAAATTGGAATTTGGACCTAACTACTTTGCAATCCTCAGGAAAGTAACACTTAAAATAGAAATGCAACTACTACAGCCCTTCCCCAGCCCAGGTCCAGACTGTGCAAAGAAAAAGCTAAGTGATGGAAAGACTCACCATCTCCTGCCTACAGCATGTCAGAGCCCAAGGTTCACATCCTCCCATCACCTGCTCAAAGTATCATTCTCTTGGAGATGCTGGAAGACAAGAAACACTGGTGGCAAGAAGAAGACAGAAAGATAACCAAATGCATCTCCACGCCTGAGAAGACCCAACTTCCTCCTCTGACAACTGCTACATTAAGAGAAGGGAATGCTTATTCACATTTGCCCTAATTAGTCAGAAAAATAGGTGACCTGGGACTCTGTAAATCTAAGGGCAAAGGAGGTGGAGGGAAGAAAAAGTGAGAAATAAAATACAAAGTCTTCATACCACTCTGTCTGCTTCTGCACTGAGCTACCCACCTAGCAGCCTTCCATAGATTGTTGGACTCAGTCCTGCCTTAGCCACTTAACCCATTGCTATGTTCCCTTCTCGCAGCACTGTCTTCTGAAGATACCACCATTCTTCAGCCATCTCCAAAAGCCTTTCTCCCCTCACCTCTATAAGCAGTTACAGACCACTTATCTAACCTTTCTTCCAAAGGATGGCTTCACCTTAATGAAGTGGCATTTCAGAGATGTGCTGCCTTTTGCATAGCCGATTTTAACAGCACAAACTGCAGCTAAAAGAATAACTAAAAGAAGAGAGTAACAGAAAGGAGATAGCATATAAACAGTGTTGCTCCACTGCCAAGAAGATATTTTAATCTGAGGATAAAAACTGAGAGAGCTTTCAGGATAACGTAACCAGAACCCATCTAGCTGGCTCAGAAAAAGCAAGTCTAAAGTACGCTTGAGGCACTAAAATTTGACATTTCTCCATTACTTTAAGGCAATTACACAAATTGACATGGTTATGAACTCTTTCACTTTGACCCTGAAAAAGCTTTGTTGTTAAGCTACTCTGGTTTAAAATGAACAGTTCAAGCAAGCCTTAACATCCTACAGACCTGTATAGCATCACAGTTTCATTACACTTCAGGTCATTCTAAGGAGAAGTCTTTCAATCAATGCAAGAATCTCGCATCTAATCCACTAGAAGGAAAATACTTGAGGGAACAGAAAAGAGGAAAGAAAATTTGTCAGAAAGACATTATTGTGAAAGAATGAATTATAGCAAGCTTAACACTTCATCACTAGACCAGTCACCCTTCCTCAGTTTCTGGTTTAGTCACTTTAAAAATCACAATTCAAAAAAAGCACATTACCATTGTGAACTTAGCTGACAAAGCACTGAAGCTTATTTGCTGGGAAGGAAACAGAAAAGCCCATTTGACTCAGTATTTCTGAGTATAAGCAAATTCGGTCCCATGATATTTAAGAACTGTCTCAAATACACAACCCACTGTAGCTGAACGTGCTTTAGATGTGCAGGTACTACAAGCCACTATGATAAACTATGCTCAAAAACCTTCTGGAAATTGGTACTTAGAAGAGTAGGTAAAAATGCAAGTAAGGTTCTGTGAAGGAAACAGATCACTTAATAGCTCACAGTTCTTCATTTTCTGGAAACTCAGATTTTTATCTTTAGGGCCTCCCATTTGAGCACCCAGGACTCTTATTTCTCTGTTTTTAGTAAAAATTCTGTTTGAAAGCCTGTTTTCTGGGGGGGTTTTGTTTGGATTTTTGGGGGTTTTGTTTTGTTTTTAACTAGTGTTCAGTTCTCAGTTGGTGTTAGCAAACCAGTAAGTGCCCATGCAGTTACAGCAGGATTCCCCCCACCGTTACGTTGCCGCCCAAGAATCTGGCAAGATACAACTTCAGCTGTGCTCTCCACCGGCAAACAACAGATCACTTCTTATTTTTTGGCTAAAGGAAGAGACGAAAGGATTTTCGGGCAGGACACTACAAGCAGCTGTCTGCAAGTGTCAACAGCTGGAAGCTGAAACATGTTCTCTTAAAATAGAGCAGAGAGCAACAGAACATGTGAAGATCGTGGCAAGGTGACAGACAGACAGGCGAATACATACTTTAAGTTATAGTCCATACAGGAGATTCCTATAGCTCTTCAGGTTTGAGTTTTAAGGAAACAGAATGACTCATATATTCAAGGACTCCAGAAACAAAATTTTATGTTGTTTTCAGCTTAATACAGGAAATCGGCTTTAATGACAACCTACAGTTAGCTCTGCAGTAATTAGCTGCTTCACCGACACACCTGACAGGACTTTATTAGTAGTGCTAAAATTAAAAACAAAACATTTTTCCCATTGTAAAGAATGCTCAGGAATCCACTGACATCTGCTGAAGAGAGACTGAAGAAAACATATTTCAAAGCAGTTCTCTTAGGTTTGGTGGGGGGGAGGGGTTGCAAGGTTTTTTGGGGTATTTTAGTTTTTCCTATTTCACACACAAGTTTTTGCATTACATTTTGAACACCCAGGAACACAGAGTTTGCATAATTAAAGCTAACACTCACGAAAAACAACTGTGACATAACAGACAACATACATCATCCCCAACACAGCCTATTCAAATCAGGCTTCCCAGCTGCCCTAGCATGGAACCCTGCTACACATACACATAGTTTCTTTGCACACTAAAAGAAAAAAAAAATCTAAAAGCACCTTTCCAAACTAAAAGGCAGTACAAGAGCTTACTGTCAATATTTAAGTTTTGGCAATAAGAGAGAAAAAAAGAAAGTGTTATTCATTCAGAAAGGTTTTCTGTCTAGATAAGATTTTCTTCTCTTTAAATCCTGTGCAGTAATAGCCACCTTCCCCTCTCCCAAATATCTGTCTTCTTTAGAAAGGGCTCAAACGTATGGAGAAAAAAAAATGAAAAGAAAAAAGAAAGAAAGAAAAAGAAAGGACAGGAAAGTATAGCATATATAAAATAATGTGGTTGGAGGTTTTATTGACATTTGTTTAGAATAACCAGGATAGCTCTTATGGCTGTACCACTTGTGAATAATGGAGACATTTAAAGACTAAAGTCAATAAAACATCTATGCTACATAAATATGTGACGTATATTCGGAGGGCAAATTTTTTTAAAAAAATAAATCCTTAACTAATCTTAAGGGTTGGCAAGAACTTGTGAAGCACCAAGGGCAGAGCTACATAATTTATTGCCATATTCAATATCTTAGAGCAACAAACAACATGACGGATGAAAGAGACACTGGTACAAGGAGCCATGCTCACATCTCTGCACAAGCTCCAAATGGCTAATTGAGCATTATCAAATCAGAAGCGGAAGAATGGATTTTTCTTCGAAATTTTAAGCAACAGTGGTGTTTGAATACTTTCAGGGATTTGGTAGGGGGAAATCAAACACTCTAACAGATTCTGCTCGAGTTCTTCTCTCTGACCTGAGGGAACCGCTGCTTTCAACATATTTCGAACAGGAAGAAGGAACAGAGAAAGGAGGAAGAAATGGCAATTAGAAGAAAACTAGTTTTTGTTGATTTGCCACCGGGGAGGGAAGTTATGGGAGCAGATGATCCCAGAGCACAGCAAACATTATCCCAGGACTCCCCTATTCAGCAGCTCCAGTGAGAATGCTGCTGTAAGAGCTTCCCAAATCCCGGCTGCAGTATAAAGAAAACGGTCCAATTTACTGGAAGTAAGCATGGGCACATCTATTTTAGAGTCCTTGACATAGTCATCAATATCTTCACCCGGCTGCAAAAAGGTTACTGTGGAAGTATGGCTCACAGTACGATCTAGGAAAGAAAAGAAGCTTTATTGACTGTAAAATGAGTTACTACACTAGGAGGAAAAACAGGATGAAGTAACTAAAAAAAAAAAAACTCAGGTACTACTACATATATATATATGTGTATATGTGTGTGTGTGTGTGTATATATATTATATACACATGGATATGTATAGTGGCTCAAGGCTGCAATATCTCAACTCTACTGTACTTTGTGTACTCGAAACTTTTGCATGGTGTTTTGCATGACAGCCAACAATCTTGTCTCTGATAAAGAAAAGTCAGACCCTTAAATATAGCAAGTACTGTGACTGTCATGCCAACGTGTATCTTTAGAGCTGACCTCAAGCATGCTTCTTACATGGGCAGCTTTAATCAGCACTAAAACAATCACTAACTCACCGTGTTCTGCATAAATCTGATACATGTTTTCTACAAGCACTGAACATATGAGTCACTGCAAGAGACCCAGGAGAGTCATTTGGTAACTCATTTGCAGTACTTGAATACCAGTTTCGCTGTGAGCGGAAGAAAGGGGAGGAGATGTGTTATGATTTTACGTGAAATAGGTCGTAGCAGCAACAAACCGAGGCAGATTATCACGACACTCGCTATTCACTGCTGAAGGAACTAGCGTGACTTAACAGAGCAGCTTTGCGTTTTCCCACGTACACCAAACGAACACAAAGGCAACTGAGTTTCTCGGAAGACCACATTGCTCAGTGTTACAGCTATTTATAGCGCAAAACAGTTCAAGGTGCAAGTTGCTGCAGACAACTGAACGGCTTGTTTTCGTGGTAATTGATCTATACAGCATGGATTATATAAACAGTTGTTCCCTGCTCATTTCCACTCTGCTAGCATCTCCCATGATAAAAATGCGCTTGTCAATAGAGCAGCTGCTATCAAACAGCAGAAATGGTAGCAGCTGCAAGGTCTTTAACTGGAAATGCTAGGTGAGTTTTGCAAAGATGTTCAGAAAATACAGCTGCTGACACTTGTGCATGCAGCTGTATATAGACAGAAAAAGAGAGGGCTAATGTGTTTCCATGCTATTCTTCTGCAGTTTAAAGAACATAAAGCCAATTTTCTCAGTTTCACTAACTATAAATCCCGGCTTAAGCATATCTGCATCAGTCTTTCTGAATTTTCTTATTGAAAATGAAATCTGGATACCAAGCTTACCAAAAAGACAGTCTACTTCTCATAAAGTCATTACTTCTATTTCGATGGGTTATTTTTTCCCCAAAATTCATTCTTACCTTTCTGCATCTCTTCATGGAAGATACCTATGTTGTACTGTGGAAGCAAACCAAAGCTGACAATCTCTCTCTTTTCAATACTGTAGGATTCGAACATATCTTCTGCAGGGCTGCAAATCAGTCTGCCTTAAACAGTCTGGTTTAAGGAGTGAGCCTTGAATGTCAGAAGCAGCGTTTTGCTTATTTGAGACAGTGGAAAATTCATGCTTGTGGTATGAAGCTGGAGCCCCACTGGAGACTGAACATTCTTCCAGCGATCACCACCACTGCTCAGGCCAGGAGCACCAGAAACACAGGCTGAGTACCAGACAGAGATCAAGGGGTGAGGTGGTCAAAGATACACAGCAAACCCAACGCGTTGCACAGCGCTATCTCACACAGAGCACCGACAGAAGCATGCAGAGTCTGGAGCAAAACTCGCCTTTGCAATTTTCACGTTGACTGCCAAGCCACAGCATGCAAATGAAATGTGGACAACTGTCCTCAGAAAAGAGAAAAAAATTCCTTCTGCACTTATTTTCACTTCAGGCTCACCAAGGAGTGGTAGCTGTTGCTACCACCCCGGACCACTCGGCAGAAAGAGCAGGACAGAGAGCTGGAGGCACATCTCCCGCACACCCAGGCAGCCTGGCAGAGGGCCCACAAATGCCCCCGCTGCTGCTACATTGCGCCATGCTGACGATGGTATCTGAGCAAAACGAGCCTGGGAACCTGCTCTCAACAGGTAGAAATGCAACTGTCAAGCTGTTAAAATGAGGCACTTACACATGTGTTTATCTAGCATCAACCAGTACACTCCTCATTGGTTTTAAGTTAACCAGATTTTCAGAGCTTTGTTGGATCAGGACCCAACAGCTATAGTTTGAGTCTATGGTAGAAGGAACATCCACTACACTAAGATTACTTAACATTTCTCCATTTTAAAATGTAATTACAACTTAAAGAAGAGATCTGAAACAGGAGTTTGGTTAGCAGATATTCAGAGCTTGGGACCCTAAACCTCACTTTTTATCCACAGTTAGAAGCCATGGAGGGGGCAGACAATGATACTCACACACTTTGTTTTCCCATTAGCGATTTGCAGTTTAATTTTGCTAGCTGTGCATTGCAAAATCCATACTTACCTAAATAGTGCCTGTTGAGCAACATGATCTATAGATCTGTTGCAACTGAAGCAGAGAGAACAAGATGATGTAGTCAGAGGAATACCCCATCTCTTTAGCAGTTCTCTCCTGCTCAGATTATTTCCACAGCCAAGATAACTGTTTTTCAAGACCACAAGAGAAGCATACAATGCATGTATTACAGAGAGGAGTAGACTGCAATAAACACAACCATGGCATATCAAGTGTTCGGCACTGGTTGCAAACAATTCATTTGCCTACATAATGGACTAGCTTTGTGGTCCTTATCACCAAACGAACATCTGCAGTTAAGCATGGACATGGCTGCCTGTCCCTTGCAGCAAGTTTGGGTAGCTCAGCTTTCCAGGCTACATGGGTTCTTCAGAGAAAAGACATGGGAAAAAAAAAAAAAAAATGAACGCTGTTGCTTAGGAACTACAATATAAAAAAGAGTTGTTCCAGGGAAAGGAAGTTAAACTGGCTAAGGCAGGAAGGCCATCCTACAGAGTTAAATTAAATCTCAGTGTTCTACTAAAGCATTTGTGATCTCCCAAACTCCAAAAGTAGAATCAGAGACTTATTTCCAAGAGCTTTTTAAGAAATCGATACAAAAGCAGCAGTAAATAAGCAAATACAATGGTTAATATTGGGTATTGCTAGAGAAACTTCACCAATTAAGCAGAAGTGAGTAGTATAACACATTCGCTTACTGGAAAATAATTTTTGGAAGCTCTCTTGCAATTAGTTCAAATATAAACAGCTACAAATAGGAGTTTATTCTAAGATGAGCAATAGAAAGAGCATGGGTAAACTCCAAGGCCATGTTCCATGGAACAGAATACAGATCACAGTTATAATGTCTAAGCCAGCTTTCAAGAATATCAGAGTTAAACTAAAGTTTCTTTGAACAGAAAAGTTAAGAATGCTGTATTGCAAAGATTGATCACTCAAATATTCACAAATCCAACACAAAAAGCTGTTTTTCATCAATTTTATACAGAATAACTGATACAAAGGGCACTACATTATTCAGGAAAACATGTTCACATCCCTGACATCTTCCAGAATGATTTGATCTTAACTTTGTTTTAAAATCCAGAGGGTCTCAACCGACCAGTCAGTATTAAAGGACCTTGCCTACTTGAACAGAAATACCTGGAGATCCAGTATTACATGCTCTAAACCTGAAAGCCACCACCTTACTCATGTGTGCAGAAAGCTATTCCATTTCTATACCTCCAAGTGAATACAGACTCTACAGATGTATTGTTGCAACCTCTGCAATTTGTGAGAAGTTATTTGCCACTCCACAGCTCAAATCTTAACACAGAGTTGCCACGAGGAGCATTTAAGAAGGGAACATTTAAGAAGGGAAAGCCAACCTATTGCTCTGCCTTATAGTAAGCAAAATGTTTCTGTGCGCAGGAGGCATTCTGCTTAAGCAGTGTTGTCCCCACAGACACCACTTCAGTCTTTATCATTGCTTTGACAAACAGGATATAGAGACAAGATGTTTTGTTCTGCACAGGAGAGGCACGCAGAGATTTGCATATGCATATATGCAAACATTTAGCAGCAGCAGTAACTCTGATTGATCGTGAAAACCCTATTAGGCACTGATATTGCTTCAGTTTGAAGAGATCTTTGTATTCACTGGACAAACAGCTTGCACATACACCAACAAATCGTTATAGCCCATGCCTTTTTTCCTGCACCTTTCCAGCAAGTTCCTGCAGGAAGCTTCCAATTGCTTAAGCACTGGAGCTCGGCTGCAGAGACAGTCCTGCATTCGTCTACCCTATGTTCATGTTTGGAAGGCACTCTTTGCATCAATCAGAGCATTTTTCCCCCCTCTTTAAATGATGAAAGGTTCATTTATTCAGAAACTGCTTCTCTAGCTTACCTAGGAAAGCTTCCCATTCACCACAGGCTACAAGGATTTTTCAAGACATGAATGTCTGTTTTATGAACATCTGCACTCCATGAATGCTCAGAGCAAGAAATTTATAAATGCAAGGATTGTGCACACAGGCAATACATCATATCTCTAAGGAAAAACATTAGATGCAAGGCAGTATAGAAGCCTAAACCAGCACCGGTCAGAGATCAAACTACCTCATCTTCTAAAATCCACAGTAGAACATCCCCAGCTACTCTCTTCTTCTGACGTCTATGCTCAGTTCTCTCCAGTACACTCTTCCAACATACATCAGATGCATGGTCCAAAAATCATCATAATCCAGGTGTTCCACGGAGATGGAAAACGGACTACAGCCCCATTTCATGCAAGTTCTTCTCATTCAGTGTTGAGCAACTAACTATAAGGCCACAAGATCCTTAAGTGAAAGATGTACCATATGTGAAGCTGCATATCCCTAACAGGTAGCTAGAATACAAAGTAGACCCAGATTCCTTCTTCACTGAGACAAAATGTTCTGCTACGATCATCTGTCTAGCATGGCCCATAACAGTGCAACATTTGACTTACCTTGAAAGACCAGGCAAAACACTGGAAATGTTGAATTTTGGGGAGGAAGGTGATGTGGGAATGTAAGCGTGCCAAAAAAGATTTACATATCAATCTCACAGCTCAGTGGTTTCACTTCTTAATGAAAGTAAAATCTCAAAGCTTTAGAAAACAGTAGCTGCTCCAGGATGCGATGTGAAACAGATCCTCTTGATTCTATGGCATGCTCAGGGACACAGATAAAAGACATAATTTCTAGCAGTGGCAGCAAGCCAGAAGGTGTTACTATTTAAAATAAATAAATATGAATTTTGAAGAATTACTATAAAAAAACAAATACATAAAGATCAGCAGGAGAGACTATGCATTCATTTTATTCAGTATGCTTCATCTACTATGAAATTTGAGCGAGTTATGTTGCAGTACCAACAAAGTTTCCTCTTCTATCAGTAGAATTTTGTTTACAAGACATTTAGTATCCTTGGCCCTTGCCAAAGGATAAGGGTAGAAGCTATGCACAAGTCAGCAGGATTAAATTCGCCAAGTCTGTGCTTCAGTGAATGTTACGTAGGAGTTAAACAGTTAATTTCACAACTTCAGAAGACAGCAGCAAATTTCATTTCTTGCTGAAGCAAGCAGGCATCAGTCATACTCTCCTGTACAGAGCTGAAAAGGCTTACAGACGTAAACCTGCATTTCATTTGAGAACAGACTACAGCAGCACAGTAACAGAATGACAAACTGACAGTCCGCAAGTTAATTTCATTTGTATCAGCCTTTAACGAAGTCAGTTCCTGGTGGTTTGGGTTTATTCCTCTCTCAGTGCCCAGGACAAATTAGAGGTTGATAAAAAGACACTAAGCACACCCAAAAATCAACCAACATCTTTCTGAGATTAACTACCACTAACATAGATGTGTTTCCATACTGCAGCTCATAAATAAGGAAGCAAAGGACAAATATGCAAGTCCAAATAATGTCATCACCGTTCAATTATGTATATAGGAACGCTTCACCTATCTGCAGGATTCCTCTTAGCTGCTGCCTATCGACTTGGGCTTTCTCCTAAAGCTATACATAGGACGGCAAGAGACCAAAAGCCAGAGCGCGGCTGCTGCAAAAATTAATGCTCTACTGTAAGCCTGAGTAGGCAGAACCTGACAGCTCTTAAGTACCATCTACACAAGGAACGAGCTTTAAAAAATTGCCTCACTCAGATCAGCAGTTGGAGTTAACAGCTCTCTTCAATAGCTATCCTCAAAGCAATTTCCCTCCCTCAGCCTGTTTTTTCAGTCCAGTTCCAATCCACCCTTGAAGACGAAGGCTCATAAAAGCACTTAACAAATATGTGTCTTCATTATTATATGAGCTGATCTGACACTAAAGAATCTGTTAAATTTTTTTTCGTTTTAACAACTCTTTCATTATTTTCTTACATAGTGCAAATACATTTTTATGTAGCAAGCAGCCCCTTTATTTCACAGAAGTTTAGATTTCATATGATAGAAAAGCTATGGAAGGATGGAAAAACACCTAGATATACTGGATTAAATGCATCCCTCAAAAATGTTAGACTTTCTTCCCTGTTTACATTGGAGGTCATAAGTTCCTGTGTGCAAAATGCATTGCAGGCCTTGGCTTTCTTGGGATGGGAAACATTCGCACTGGGCGACAGCACAGCTTTCAGAACTCGCCCTGCATGGATTAGTACAGGGAAGTGCATTGAATCTTCCACCATGTAGTCACCAAAGACATGCGCATACAAATTCTGTAGATACAAATTTGATACACAGTGCTGACATGGAAGTTGCTTAGATACTTGATGAATTGAGCAAATATGGGCTGCAAGGAAGAGAGAAGAGGCAGCACAAGTTCTGAAAATGTGAAGTCTAGGGCACCAAAAGAAGCTGTATTACAACCAGTAGGAGCACTTGCAGTGGCACCAGAACTATGTGACCTCAACAAACATGGGAATGGCAGTAACATTTATTTCTTCTAAATTCTGCCTTCATACCACTAGAGATCAAAACCCAAACTCACAATGTAACAGTCCTCATATATGTAAATAATCCTTATATTGAAGGATGGCATTGGTTATTAAGTTTTTGGAGCCTAAATTATGAGCCTTGCACTTTGCAGGTTTACCTACATGTGAACTCCAGCTCTGAGCCGAAGCCTATTCTGGCTTTTTCTTGTGGATAGGAAAAAAGGGATGCATTGATGCTTCCTCTTTATTTTCTACCCCCACTCCAACAAGATGACAACCTCAGAGGGTCTAAAGATACTGCATTCAGTTTGCAACAGCTCTTAACTACAGATTTGCCACTTCAGGTAAACAAGCTAAGATCAAGACCTCTACACTAACATGTATTACACTCTCCTTTAAGAATGAAGGTCTGCTGGAACTGAGACAGCTTCTTCCTCCACCTCCCCAAGGATACAGATCTCTTACAGTAACCACTGACCTCATATGTGCAACTACGCTCTGACTCAGCACTTCAGATTGGGTGGAAGTACCAGAGACAAGCATTCTGCAGAGACGAGGGCAAGCAGGGCCAACCTGCAACTCCCTCCACCCAAACAGAGACTAAACATAAGAACCCAGCCTGGCAGATGACAATGCCACATTAATACATCAGTACAGCCATCAGACCATGCCAGGTATTGGTAATTTCCTTGTCCTTTGCTGGGCACCACTATGTCAATCGAAGCTATCTCATTTGGAGACCTGGCCTAGTTCTACCAGCAGCATAGCTCCATACTGGGTGGGGGGGGGGGAGGGGGGGAGTGTCAGAAAACAACTGAAGCTCTGCAAAACACACAAAGCCATAGTTAGACTTCTAATGGTTATTCAAGTAAAACTTTCAAGTTAAGTACATGGTGCTGGGCTAATCTGAGCCCAGTGAGATCAGAATCTGCTTTTTTTTTTTTTAATATTGGCAAATTAATCCCTTGGTCTTAATGGGACTTGGGGGGACTTGGGGACTTTTTGTTTGTTTTTATTAAAATCTTAAGATACAGGAAGCTTTGGCATTTATAAAAGTAACTTGAACTTCTCCATAAAAGTTGACCTAAGTATAAAACCAGCATGAAGTTCACACACAAATCCCAAGATGGGCCTTTTCAGCATGTTCTGTGCAAGTCCCTTAAAACATGCTTAAAAAATAAAATGCAGGAGGAGTGTCTGTTTTTTCAAGTTATAAAACTTTATGCATACATCTGCAGGTGGCCCACAGAACCCACTAATATTTCTAACATGAACTGGTTAAAAAAAAAAAAGAAGAAGAAGAAGAAAGAAAGAGAGAGAGTGAGAGAAAGAAAAATCAATCTCAGGATTCCTGTATCTCAGCAATCCACGAGTTCATTCATCGACATAGTCTCAACATATTTTATACTCCTCCCGCACATCAACCTCTCCCTAGACTGAGCTACCTAGCATTTTGTTTAACTCAGGCTGATGCTCTGGTTGCTCCATACATACTATAATTAAGAAATCATAAAATGTCTTTGCTGTGCCTCTCCATCAGCCATGCTGCCTATCCAAGTCACAGCCAAGCTGTGGGGTAGGTTCTTCTCCACCTCAAGCCAGTTAGCTTGTTCTCATTCTATGATTTGCTCACAGTCATAACATTTCAAGCATCTTTCAGGCCATACTTAGGGAACATAGAGTGATGTGTTGCAGCTTTAATGTTTCATGGACCAAGCACAGCATTTAAGGGCTCTGAGTAGTCAGTCTGATTTTATGAAGCAGCAGCATTTTCACAAAAGCCTCAACCCCTCTTCTTCATGAGCTAGTCCTGTTTCCACATGAATACATGCAAAAAAATCCAAATGAGTAAATGCAAATAAAACCAGACTGACCTGCACGCTTTTTCAAAGGAAAACAATTTGAAGAATTCTCAGAGACAAAATTAAATCTTTCCTAAGGTTTTAGATTTAAAATCTGCCCAAGTACTTTTCAGGTAACATCGGGGAAAAATACTCAGATTCTCTTAGAGATGTTTCATGGCTATAGCTGTATAAAAAAAAATAGTAGAGATTCTTTAAACATAATGGCATCTTCAGCTCAAAAGACTTTATATTGAGCTTATAACTGAAATCTTCTGGTCTACACAGAGGGAAAAAACAAGCATGCTATCCACATAGGCATCTGACCTCAATTTTTTCATGAACTCAAGTGTTTATCTCCCTCTTCGTTGTCCTCCTCCACCCCCAGGTCAAGACTACTTCAAAAGTGACCACAATACTGACATGCTGTCTTTCTAATCACAGAGAAAGCAGAGAACAGAAATAAAACAGATGAATTAAGACAGCATTGTCCATTTAATCCTAAGCGCACTTAGACAGATTGGCCATACCCGATGTAGCAGCATTTGGAGATCACTCATTTATTTGACCTCCTGCATGGAAGGAGGACTGTCCTATTGCAGCAGCACTTTCACTTTTTCTGATAATTTAGATGGTACTGGAAAAAGTTTTGGGGCTTCATCTCAAGAACAAAGATACCCAACATGGTATTGCTCCCAAACCACCACACCACCTCATTCCACAGACATCTGTCTTGTTAAAAGTGCTGCTCCTAGACCACTGCTGTTTACAGCCCAGTGTTCGACAAATGGAAATAGGCACCAATTGTCATTTACTGTAGAAGGTCAGACTGAGGTGCAGCTGCTTGGGAGCCTCTTCAGACACCACTCAGCTGCACATGGAGCAGAGCTAAGGCCTGCAGCTGAAATGCTTACCTTCTGTGTCTCAAGATTAGTCATTTCTATTCATGAGTCAAAACCTTTCCACTGTAGATCAAGCTTTCTGCAAAAAACACAAGCTGTCAAGCAATGACATCACACCTCATTGCTGTTTCACACAACTCCATT
Source organism: Rhea pennata (assembly GCF_028389875.1). Lineage (NCBI taxonomy): Eukaryota > Metazoa > Chordata > Aves > Rheiformes > Rheidae > Rhea > Rhea pennata. The sequence goes on along the minus strand of NC_084668.1, from coordinate 42,281,847 downwards.
AAGTAGAAGCTCAGGAAAGTAAAATCCAAATTTTATACAAACACAAAACAGTACGGATGTGCAGTGCAATTACAGCTAACAGAAAAAGAAAGGTAGCGGAGCACAGAATCATAGAATCAGTGATGTTGGAAGGGACCTCTGGAGATCATCTAGTCCAACTCCCCTGCTCAAGCAGGGTCAGCTAGAGCATGTAAGATGGGGTTGCAGCCAGGCGGGCCTTGAAGATCTCCAGAGAAGGAGACTCCACAACCTCTCTGGGCAACTGGTTCCAGTGCTCCATCACTCTCATAAGAAAGAAATTCCCCCTCAGGTTCAGGTGGAACTTCCTGTGGTTCAGTTCATGCCGGTTGCCTCTAGTCCTTTTGCACGGGACTACTGAAAAGAGTTTAGCCCCATCCCCTTGACACCCTCCCTTCACATATTTATACATAGTGATAAGATCCCCTCTCAGTCTTCTCTTCTCCAGGCTGAAGAGGCTCAGCTCTTGCAGCCGTTCCTCATCGGGCAGAAGCCCCAGCCCTCCGATCATCCTCACAGCCCTACACTGGACTCTCTCCAGCAGCTCCATATCTCTCTTGTACTGGAGAGCCCAGAACTGGACACAGTACTCGAGATGAGGCCTCACCAGGGCTGAGTAGAGGGGAAGGATCTCTTCCCTCGACCTGCTGGCAACACTCTTCCCAAAGCACACAAGCATACCATCGGCCTTCCTGGCCACAAGGACACATTGCTGCCTCATGGTCAACTTCTCATCCACCAGCACTCCCACATCCTTCTCTGCAGAGCTGCTTTGCCACAGGTCAGCTACCAGCCTGCACTGGTGCATGGAGTTATTCCTCCCTAAGTGCAGGACCTGTACTTGCCCTTGTTGAACCTCAGGATGTTCCTCTCCACCCATCCCTGCAGCCTGTCCAGGTGTTTCTGAATGGCAGCACAGCCCTCAGGGGTATCAGTCACTCCTCCCAGCTTGACATCATCAGCAAACTTGCTGAGGAGGCACTCTGTCCCCTCATCCAGGTCATTGATGAAGTTGTTGAACAGGATGGGACCCAGTACTGAGCTCTGGGGAACTCCACTAACCACAGGCCTCCAGGTGGACTCTGCACCACTGATGACAACCCTCTGAGCTCTGCCTTTCAGACAGTTCTCAATCCACCTCACTGTCCACTCGTCTAACCCACACTTCCTGAGCTTATATAGGAGGATGTTCTGGGAGACAGTGCCGAAAGCCCTGTTGAAGTCAAGGTACACAACGTCCACTGCTCTTCCTTCATCTACCCAGCCAGTCATGCCAGTATAGAAGGCTATCAGATTGGTTAAGCATGCTTTGCCCTTGATGAATCCATGCTGGCTACTTCTGATCACCTTCTTTTCCTCCATATGCTTGGAGATGACATCCAGAAGGAGATGTTTCATCACCTTTTCGGGAATGCAAACATTTCTCTGCCTCTTCATTTCAGCCACTTGAAGCAAAAGCCCCTTAAAGTTACTTTTGGGAAGCCCAATACTCCAGAAATCAGATTTTAGATAGAGTGCTTATAGAATACTTGTTAGATATTTCTGCTGCTGCCACAACAGTAGGGGTTGGGACCAGCAAAAACTGTAAATGTTGCTTGAAAAAGAGGGAGATCTGAGAAGTTCCAGCAGGTGACCATGAAAAAGACATCTGCCAGACCAACTACTTTAGTTTGGATCTCACTATACAAAGCAGCTTTTAACTTTGCAATAAGGCAAGTTAAATTTAGTGTGAACTGCACAAACTGTTTTGAATACAAACTGAAGTGATTGGTGGCAGACAAGTACAGATTCCCCACTCAAAACTATGCTGACCTGAAACTGCTCGCTGCTTTTCATTTGTGTTTCACATTTTGTCTACTAGCAATTTGTGCATTTCCTCATTTACAGAACACTATTATCATTTATTAAAGAAGTTTATTTATTGGTTTCATAATCCTTAATCAAGGAAGTGATGATTGTTGCATTTTGTGTTACACCTCTCCAAGGCAAGAAAGATTCCAGAAGCAAGGAGTTAGATCCAGCAAGTTCAACACTACAAGTTCAATTATCCTCTAACGCACAACAAATTTCAGCTGCCACCCTGATACAGAAATCAAGCAGTAAGAGAGAAAGGCACATTCCTTGCAAGAATATTAAAAGGCAAGGATACGATTCTGTCAATGAAGCTCGTGATTCCTCTCCTAGTGGACAGGAATATCCACAATTGTGTAAATACAACCTTAGTCAACAGCATGACAAATCCATACACAGATAAATGTCACCTGCTGACGTCAGTGCCACAGCAACCTAATCAAAGTACAGCCTTCATCTATTTTTAAATCTTAGTTAAAGCCATTTTTCTCTAAAACAGCAAAAAAACCTTTAAAATGCCCTTTAAAATATATATATATATATATATATATATATATGTAGAAAACAGAGCTGAAGTATTTATTTCTCTGCATTACTAGGGACATAAAAATGAAGCTCTATTTTCAGTCCTGAAACTAACTGTTTCATCTGATAGATCACTGCAACTAGAAAGCAGAAGATAAGGATTTGGGAAAGTGTACACATCAGATTGGCACTTACATTTATACTGGAAATTTACCCAGACAGGTTAAAAATAACACTGAGAATGTTCACAGCCATTCTGAAGGTCGCTTTCAACAGAACTGCTGTTTTTCTAATATAAGCTCTTGTCTACATGTAACTAGGTATTGCTGGTATTTTTGTCCCCCAAAAATATGCTGCCCAATCAGATTCGCTTGGCCAAGAATTAAGCTCACAAACAATATGATAAAGCCACAGCACAGAAATCAAGTCCACCAGCTACTTGACTAATTTAGTTTCCTTTTTAGAACTAAGCCTTTGCTGACTTAAAATAAATAAATAAATCATTTTTCTCTATTAACACTTTACAGCTAATGCGGTTGTTACCAGTCTTTATGGTTTGAAAGTCCTCTTATCACAGGGTCTGGCTTCTACAGTTCAGCAAAGGGCAAGAAAAGGTGTTTGCTTGGACAAAGCAGCAAAGCTTTCTGATTTCCTGGCCTTGCAGGGCCAGTTCCAGCCAAGGAACAGCAACAAGGTTACTGCAGAAAGGCATAGTTGTAACTGAACCAGCTGAACGTCCACACTTACTGATCTCGCAGTCTTCTCTTTGCTCTGATCTGATGACTTGTAGGTTATCCTCTACGTTCTCCATTTCGAAAGGAAGAGATCCAGATGGAGAAAGGACCCAGAAACGCCCAGTTCAACTCCCATTTTATTGCAAGAGGCCTTGCTCGTTCCCTGCAGTTCTTAAAGTTTTGTATGATTGCTCTATGTGAAAAAAATTAGGTATCTTCACTAGCAAAATCTCTAATTCAGGGCTATGTACTTTAAAATAAAGCTTCCATCAGGGATTCCTTGCCTGAGATGAGAGCAGGTTGTTTTCATAAACAGGTAACAAACAGGTTTGCCTACATGGATTCAGGTTTGTTTAAAAAGGGCATAAGGAACGGACAATTTTCCCCATTTTCACTCCATCAGTCACCTTGTGCTCCTCATCCTATTCTCGACAAGACATCTGCAGCAGGGTTTCGATACACAATAAAGAATGAGCATGTGTTTCTATACAGAATGTGGAAGTGTAGTAAAACAGCATCAATTCCTGAAGTCCTCCAGCCTTCTCTCCAGCACCCAGACAAAAGTATTCCTTATTGAGGCTAACTTCACTGCTCACCAGGCTCATTTTCAGAGGATTACTCAACTACGCTCCAGCAGCATGCAGAATGCTATCTAAGAAAGCCCAAGGCCACCAAGCAGAGTCCATGCTGCTGCTGGGGTTGCAGGAATGGAAAAACCCACCGTTTTTCTTTCTAAGGCTGGCTTGTTCACCAACATCAAGAGCTTCCTCGCACACAAACTTAACATATGGAGCTGCAAGACCTCAGAGAAGTCATCATCTGGTGTTAGCACAGAGCTCAACGGTAATCACGCTTAACAGGCACCGCTGTCCAGGACTGGAGTCTATTTGCACAGGTTGGCCATAGCGTTGGCATTGATCTCTCATCCTGATCTTTCTGTGTGTTTTAAAAAGAAGAAACTTGCTGATTAAAAGCAGCGAGAGTCTTAAATTCATTGCCAGCACTTCCTTTGGCTGGGACACAAAACAGATTTAAGAGTTTTGTAAGTTATACATGCTTAACAGATAAAGATACCGGCTTCGTGAAAGATTTCCATCTTATTCCTTGCAGGAACACAGCAAACGAAGGATGCTTAGCATCCATGCAACACTAAGCAGCAGTTGCCACCCAGGAAAAAGCTGCAAGTGCAGAAGAGAAAGATTTTTATTTGGTAGGATATGAAAGCTTCATCCGTTACACACCAAGAGGGACTGTAAATTAGTCATGTCAAACACGGCTTGCAGAAGGCAGCTGGGACAGGCGCAGAGCATCCATCCTCATCAACATCTTCGCTAGCCTGGAAACTGTTCCTGTCCCAGCCCCGTGGCCTCACACAAGCAAAGCTGTGCTGCCTCCCAGGCACGCACCCAAGCACAGCAACACGGAAGGGAAGAAAATGAATCTTCAGTGGTATTTAACAGGAGTTGAGACAACGAGACGCATGGAGAGACAGAGAGAGTGTGCTGGATGGAGACACACAGATCCAGACAGAGAGAGAGGGAGCGAGACAGACGGACAGAGCGAGTGACAGAGAGAGACCTAACCACGGAGAGACAGAGACACCGACATAAAAACACAAAAGAGGAGAAACAGACAGACAGAAAGCCAGACACAGACAGTGAGACAAAGAAAAAAGCATACAGAAACAAAGAGAGAGACACAGAGAGAGACACAGAGAAACAACCAGCCCAAGACAGACAGCCAGAGACAGCCAGGGAGACTGATAATGAGAGAGAGCCTGCAACAGACACAGGTAGAGAGAAACTGAGCATGCGAGAGCAAGTGCACAAAAACATGCGAGAGAGAGTGTGTGTGAGAGACAGAGCGTGTGAATACGTGAGAGAGAAAGCGCACGAGAGAACGCATGAGAGAGAGCGCGCAAGAGAACACGTGAGAGAGAGCGAGAGAAAGAGTGCGTGTGAGAGAGGGAAAGCACGCAACAGCAGATGGAGGGAGAGAGAGAGATTGAGACAGAGACAGAAAGACAGCCGGAGGGAGAGGGAGGGAGACACTAAAACTGCGTATGGCTCTGAGCGCAGAGCCATGCCTTAGTGTAGGGCGCTGAACATGTCGGTGCACGTTAGTCGACCGCCTCCCCAAGCCAGGCACGGCCCTGTTTAATGGCAGGCAGCGGGGAGAAGCGCCTTGCAGGGAGGGCCGCAGAGAGGTGGGGGCTGGCCCCCAAGTGGGGGACCCACGCTCATCCACGTTCCTTCCACCCTGCGAGGCACCCCACGCTTCCGAGCAGACAAGCGGACCACTGACACGGTTCGCTCTCCTCCCTGCCATTTCTTTAGCTGAAGGGCACAGGGCAGAGTCTCCCCCAAAGCTGTTTTGATGCAATTTCCTTGCACAAGCTAGTCAACCACGGTAAATACAGCAGCCTCACTCTGCATGCCAAACAGCCTGTAGCCTCCGTCAGGAGACTGATACAGCTGGATATACAGCGGCGGTCCCTTGGGCCTGAATGGCTTTGTCCCATTTATCTTTGACTGGAAATACGCTATTATATCTGGAGTAGCATACAGGCTTAATTATACGTATAGAACAGCAAAGTCTTTAGGCAAGAATTAGCCCAAGAGCTCTGAAATCCCCTGCAGCAATTTCCCAACCCCAAAACAAATAAAACTCCAGTTTTGGGGGGTGGGGGGAGAATACAAAGTGCATTTACTGTAATACTCATGGATGAAAAATTATAATTGCTTTGCCTCGACATCTGGTTTCTATTTCACTTCCATTATATCAGATTACATAACAAACAGATGATGCACTAGATTTTCGGAGTCCTTCTGCAAGTCTTGTGCGGATTCGGTGTTTACATTCTTGCTCAAAAAAATTCTAGCTATGCCACACATGCAGACGTGTTCAAAGCAGACAAAAAAGGCAGCAAAAACAAATGACTGATTTTCAAAGGAAAAGAAAAGACTAAGATTTGAGCATGCAGTTGTTTTTTTTAAAAAAAAAAAAAAAAAAAAAAGGTTTGTATAAAAAGATGCCGTTTCACCATTTACCCAAGCGTACACCCAGGAATGGTGACAGCATCAAACGCCCGATTTAACAATGCCAAACCAACTCCCGCTCTGTTTTAAGAGGAATCACGGTTCTACGACACCATGAAACGCACATGCCGCATCTTGTGTGCACGCAGGCACACTGCTCTCCTAATCGTGGTCTGTATTATGTTGGGTTTCTTTTTCTCCCAGATAAGGGTAGGCTGTCGTGGTGATTCAGGGTGTCTTGACCACCAGAAGCTAGCAGCATATGGTAAATAACTTTCAAAATCAGACCTCTGCTGGGCTGACCTTGTCCCTAGACACGGACTATAAACTTTCTTCTGAGTCAACAGCACATCCTTCCTTTGTAGCAATTCAGGAAGTCATGCAGTTGATTATAAAGCTAATTCAGCTGCATAGAGGTATTCTTCACATGCCAGGGAAGTTTCGGTCTTGCTTCGCTACGTGAGACCCACTGTATCAGAACGGATTACAGATTCCTTTGCAGTACGCATCTGCCCATCCCTCCTTCAGCATTGAAAGATGCCACAAAATGCTCGCATTTAAGTACACTGGACTTCAGACATAGCACATAACAGTGCAATCATGGAGTTATAGTTATGTACGATACTGCCTCTGCAGCTTCTAAATCCTGTGTTCAACAATGCAATTTCATTCCTCTCCCTCATAGTTACCAACAAAAATAAACCCCCCAGACTTACACAGCAAACCCAGAAATATACACCCAAAAGCTGGAAAACATTTGCAATGGTCCATATGGATTTACAGCCCTGTGCTTCCCTGCCAAATGCTCCAGTGTTTCTCTGGAGCCTTTCTGCACCATTTACAAATCCCAAGTTAACAGAAAAGCACGTCCACAAAGTATTTGCCATGTCAGAGTGTGCAGCCAGTGTCCTCAAACAGCACGTTGTCATCGAGCTTCCCACCGCACATTTGATGGCTCAACTTTCTTCAGCTGCATCTTTCGCATATGCTCCTATCCTGCAAGATACAGACAGTGCATATGTGCCAGCAAAACCAGTCCATGTTCCTGGATGCTGGAACAGGGGAAAAATTATCCTACATCTTGCATTTTCTGCTTTGTTTCTAAACCATCCTAAACATCTGCTATTGCTCACTATCAGGCAAGCTCCTGGACTAGGTACACCTTCAGGCTGCTCACGTACCCAATTTTTATGCTGAGATTTACAGCTTAAGTAAAGGCCAGTTCAAAAGAGACTTTCCAATTTTGACCAACAGCTGCCTTATCGCTGTCAGTTATTTTTAAGAGCAGCAAACACTGGACCTGCTGTGCACGAGAAGAATAAAAGGCATATCCTAACAACGACTATAGTTTGAGGGTGGAAGCTTTGTTTCCTGTTGGTTTGGGATTAACAGGTCTTAAAAGAAAAACAGAAGCCTAGTGCACAGTAATTGTTGCATTAGTCTATACATCTAGCCATATTATGTACCCTTTAGATATTTTACATGCAGCAATCACTTAAGAATTCATTTTTATTTTTCTTTAAAGAAGCCCACTCACAGGAAATTTTGCAACATGAGCATCCCTTCGACACCTGAAGACTTACTGAGTGAATAATATTGCAGGCAACTACTTTTTCATACAGCCAACTAAATGAAGTTCAAGTAAATGCAGTGGCTTACTCCTTTGAGCATTTGTTATCAACAATTAACAGACTTGCATGCAGCTAACATTGCAGTCAAGTGAAAGAAGGATTTTTTAAATACAGTTTTAGTGGAAATAGAAAAAAAATCCTCATTTTATGGAATAGAACGGAGATGATACTTTTTAGAAGAGGATTTTCTATTCTCTGTCTCGACCAAAATAGCTTGCAGTATCAAAAGGCCCTGGTAGACTATGGGTATATCACACATCTGAACTGATCAAACAAGAGCCTGAATCAGATCTCCTTGTTTTGTCAGATAAATGTCTGCCAAGATTCCCTACTGATGGGACCTCTCAGTGTAGGAGGTTAGTAACATTTAAGTTGGAGCCAAATATGAAAAAAATAAAAGAATTCTCGGATATCAACTTCATACTCTCCAATTTTCAAAGGCTAATTATTGGTTCCTCCTCCCCTCCTTTCTCTTACATAAATGTGCACACACTCACATTGCATGGTGTGCAGATGATATCAGAAACACTGGAGCCAGGCCTAGCATTAGTCACGGACAGACAAGTGGAAAAACACTCATAAAGCCCGTAATTTTCAAAAAGTCTAGCTTTCAGGTATTACAGGTATTTAATCTGGGAAACATAAAAGCAAAAAGGATATTTTGGTGAAATAAGGTCATTTCTGGCTTTGTCTGAACAGGTTTATCATTAAGCATTAAGCACTGAGCAAGCAATTAATAGTATTAATCTTAGAACAAAAAGACAGTATCTAACCATATTCAACTTCTTACTACGAGAAGATTTTTCCTTTGAACTTTTCCCCTCTGAACTACTTTCCTAGCAAGCCCAAGAAGAATTACTTGTAGAAGCAGCGGCTTAAGGGGAGGAAAAGGAAACAAACAAAAAAAAAAAGTGATGCCACCTCATATTATAAGACTCTGTCACCTGAAATATTAATATCTTGAAAGAAGTTTCAAGAAAACACTGTGCTGATACACCAGCCCAGAGGAGAACACCAGGGAGTGCCAACAGAGCAAGTCTAGCAGACAGCTCCAGCACTGTTCGGACAAGGTTGCAAGACACATAGCTTACACCTATCCCTGCACTGCCTTGGCTTGCCAGGCTTATCAAAGCACCAAAACTAATATGCTGACTCTTCCATTACACCATTACAAAAGATCAGTAGAAGTCCACCTATTAGAACATGCCAGAGAGTTGCATCACACATCTAAAATCATTTCGCTGCAACAGTCATTTATTAAATCTAAGAAATCGCAGTGGCTAGAAGGGTTACTCAAAGCTAGCCTGCATTTTCAGTCATTTAACAAGGCACAAGTTTTAATCGGGATATCTCTTAACAGACTAGGAAACACTACCCACAGTTCTTGAAATACTTATTGCAACAAAGCAGGTTACGTTTATACTAGCCACTGTTTCCGTCTAAAAACTCACAATATAGATCCAGACACTGTCAAACTTCCAACTAGGCCAAAATTAATAATAACAATAAATAAGAAATAGCTATATCTTTTAGCATGAATAAAACTAATTTCACTCACTCCAGTTGCCCTCCAGTTGGTCTCTGGGTTGCACTACCTTCCTTAATCCACACAAGAAACTGTGCCTTCATGGTGCCCTGGTGTATACCAGCGAGACGTTTATAGCTGGTGAAGAAGTTCAATGCAGCAGGTTGTTCTCTGACTATCTCCTCCTGCTGACATTAAAACAGTTTGAAAGGGGTGAGGAGGAGAGAGCCAGCTAAGGGATCATCTCAAAAACTATGCCTAGAGTCCTAGCCATAACAACTCCCAGAGCGGTGCCAAGAGCAGAGCAGGGCACTCTGCGGGGACAGCAAAGGGTGTAGCACAGACGATCTTAGTTTTATGCTTCGTGACACTTTTATTTAGAGCCGTGTGCAGCAACATGAGAAAAGGGGCTATATGTGCCTGACTTGCTCAGAGATCAAAACCAAAAAAAAAGCTTTCCCTCAGTTGCACGAAAATTTGAAGTGTTTATTCATTCCTGTTCGTTATCTGTTAGAGAACTACTCCACCATTCATTATAGACTGGTGACATGCAAAGGCACAGTGCAGAGTCATTTTTACTATTAAAAATGATGCTATTTTGGTCTTCAAGCCTTGAGTATCACAAATCACGTCTTTTATGCACGCAACATCCCCAGCTCCCTCCACTCAGCTGTGGTGCTCTCCAAAGCTGCAAGTGGTCTCCTCTAAGTAGCTTCACCTGGTAGGAACAATGGATAGTGTAGCCCGACAGCAGAATCTGCCCACGGCTTTGCAAAGAGGTACACATGTAAGGTTGTGTACAACTGTACATGTATAGGCCAGTTCAATGAATAAAGGCTTTTACGTGGCCTGCAAACCACAGCTGACCACACTGCTGTGAAAACTCCTGCCCAATTCATGTTTAACCCCCATAGCCTTCAACATCAAACTTTCAGCACAGAAGAACAAACTGCCACAAATATTCACCATCACACAAAGCTAGACAGCTAAAGCCTCGGCACACATCGTGCTTTTTGCCCTCTCATCTGTTTCCACCAGCAGTAAGTTTTTGCTTCTGCTCAAATGCCAGACAAAACATCTTTAAGCTGCCAACATGCTCTCTACTGGCACAGCCAGGGGCGCTCTGGAAAGGTCAGTGGTTTGAAAAATCTGTGCAACGTATCAGAAAGCCTTATAAACATGTGATGCTTGGAATGAAAGGCTGATCCATAATTAGATGTTTCAGTGTTTGTTATCCTGGAAAGAGTTCTACAGTGACATTTCACAAGTCCAAGAATGAGTAAAAAAAAAAAAAAATAAAAATAAATAGAAAAAAATCCACACAGTGGAATTTATTTTCTTGCTTTATAAAGTAGTGCTATTGGAAACCAAAACTTGAAGACCAGTAATAGTGCATGCAGCACTGGATCTGTGAGCATGAGGCAGGGCTATCTGCTTTAGTCCTGCGTCTTAAGAGCCTTACAGCTCAAATACTTCTGAACACATCTAAAGCATGAACCACAGATGCTCCGAATTAAAAAATTTCTACCAAATTAGAAATTTTCTAATCAAAGGACGGGAAACAGAAGGCAGCAAGGGGGGACTAGTACAAGTACCCAGCAGAATCCACTTAATTTCAATCATAGCAGGAAAACCAACAAACAAAAAAACAGAAAAATCACATTCTTGTCTGAGATTTCTTCTCTGCAAGTTCACTGTGCCTTTTCTATGTACTGCTGCGCACAAGGAGATCTTGCACAAAGGTTTGCTGAGAAAGTAATGTGGAAGTGGTAGAATGGTAAATAAAGGAGATCTAAACTGATAAATCACCTAAAATTTAGCGCTACAAAGAATACATTAACAAACCCAGATGTTATTAACAACTTACAAACATGACAAAAACAGTCAAGTTAATAGACATGATGAGAATGCAGTCTTGCAGGAAAACAGTAAAAAGCATTATATTAAAATAGCGAATATCAAACATTACAACCTTTCAAAATAACAGCCAGTTACTATCTGGCTGACAATAGTTTCTGAACGTGATTTACACCTTTTTAGTGTAAAATATTTCCAGTTTAAGATATCTGTGAGAAAAGCCAGTTCAGCTCAAGAACTAGGCCCTCATTTAATTTGATTCTTTTCAGAGAAAAATGTTTCTAGCATGCTGAAATTTATCTTGCAATAAGACTGTATCGGATGCTTTTATTTGCTAAAACCACCTATACATATTTGTCCACACTGATTACAAGCATGACGGTTTGAATATAAAAGAGAGCTCTTTTCTGCAGAAGTCTGTGGCCTTCAGGAGTTAAAAAAAAAAAAAAAAAAAAAAGGGGGGGGGGGGGAATCACAGCCACAGTCATCTATGCAACTCTGCTCTTCGGTTTGCCTTTTGCAAAAGGGAGGGCTCGTCCCGCAGCACTACAGGCCAGCAGATTCAGCCTACCCTGACAGCTAAGAAAAGCCAGTGCTGCAGACTGACAGTTTTTGAAAGAGTATCCTCTCACCAGTCTCTTATGAAGATAGCCACAGCAACAGAAAACTTGTAAAATACAAACCAAAAATAGCAGGAATCAAGAAATTTTTAGAGTCCTTATGAAACTACTTTAAAATTCCTTCTAGAAACAAGGAAACCAATACAGTTCTAAGATATATGGGCCCCCCTTAGCTCCTGCTAATATTCCCAATTAGCACGTGATCTGTAGCATTCTGCCCTCATTACAGTTCACTACTAATTAGATGCTGTGTAGTGTATGAAGGGCATCTTAGCCTTAAGGCAACAACAGCAAGGCAAATAAGGTTGAAAGCATTTACTCAACAGCAGTGCGATGTACCCTGACTTTGAGACCAATACACAGGTAGCTGCACTAATAAGTTGTCAGACACATAGTGCAATCATTGTCTACCCAACTAGTTCCAACTTGCTTATCCAGTCCTAGGCTTATCAAAACCAACATTGGTCTAGATAGTGTCCAGCCAGATAAAACTAAAAATCTCCAAGATGCTGCTAGACTCATTCTATTGCACTTTCCACAAGCTGTGATGCAGTGGTGAGCAAAAGCAGCATGCTAAAGGCTCCATGAACGAATACTCCTCAAGCTTGCACTGTAACAGCAGCAAAGCAAGCTTCCAGAATGACCACAATACTCGTCAGCATTGCAGCTCTGGAAACCGAAGATGAATTTCCAAGGGAGTATAAAAGAAATTAGAGAATGACACAAGACAGAAACACTGATGTAACTCAGGACTGTTCTCCTTTTTCCAGATTTCTGTGGGACACTGGTCTCAACTTTGTTCTCAATCATCTCTGTGGAAGGAAACAAGCATTTCTGTCTTCAAATCAAATGAACATAAATATTTAAACTTCAACTCTTTAATGACTGATTCCCAGGGAAGAGGAAAGGCAAAGCAAATCTCGATTTAATACACAGACTTACTGTGCAATTAGGAAATTTGCCCACTCTTAGGAACTGCCCAACATCACTTATCTTCTATACAATAGCACACATACCCAATTCATTTAAAGGTATGTCAGCTTTTTATCAGAAATGGGAAAAACAGATCGAATTTCAGGCTCCCTAGGCCTTCCCTAGCACAAGGCCAGAAAAATAACACAGTCCAAGCCAACACAGGCCTAGAGAAGAACTTCCACCAGTTCAGACAGGAGGATGCACCTATACAGATATCCAAGCAGCAATACAGTAAAACCAGGCATTCCAGCAAAACAGGTGCCCACCTTGCAGAGTTGATATTTGAACCACAAAATAACCCATTTTCAACTATAATAAAAATTCCTTGACTAACTGAAATGATAAACAAAGAGGAGAGAAAGAGAGAGAAAACATGTAGAAGCTTACAGTCTAGAGCTAATCCAAAACAATACTTTGAGATTTTTGACTGTCACACAGTCCTGAACAGGCACTTTCTGCCAAAAGCCTCAAATTCAGCCTAGGAACAGATATTCGCTGTAGGAATGGCAAAAAAAGGATCAAGAAAGGCAGCTGACCTTACCACTGAAGAAAGAAGAGCACACATATGATCTACGTGCACCCACAGTAACATCTTATAACCACCACAGCCTTTTCCTGTGATGATCATCATCCTGTGGTTTCCCTGGCACCAGGAGGCACAGCCCACTTGTAGGAATAAACAAACTACCCTATGAAATATTTAAAAATATATAGGTTTTCCCTCTCGAACTTCAAGCACTAATAGGTAAAAAGGAAAGAAAAATAATTCCTATCTGCACACATTAATGCACTAAACTTGACCAAAACACATCAAATGTATTTATGAATACCAGCTTACAACTAAGGACAGGAGGGAAAAGGGAAAGGAGAGTCATCTGTGCTGTAACTCCAAAACTTGGCACAAGATCAAGGATCCTCTACTCAAAAACACAGAGCTTGTCAAATCCATACCTTCGGCTGAGAACAAGCCACACTTTCCTTTCTGGTGAGGGAAGTCACTTAAGTGGGCAGTTTTCTCATCAAACAGGCATGGATTATATAACTGCAACAAATTATTTGCAGATACATGTCACATAAAGGCCTGCAGCATTCAGGCTTACTCAGGCTTGTAGCAGGCTGACGTGAGTATTAGGGTCGGCAGATATTTTTTAAAAAGGACAAAAACAATATTTGGAAGAGTTAATGAGGAGCCAGTTTGTTTTGGATAACAGCTTCAGATGGTTCCTCAAAATAGGTAAAATAATTTCAAAAGCTTTTTCAACAAGTAGTGGCCTTTTAGGGATTAATTGATTAGCAATTTTTAGTTACATAAGTTACAGGAGGATGCATGTATACGGATATCCAAGCAGCAATATAGCAATACCAGGCACGCTAGCAAAACAGGAGCCCACCTTGCAGAAAAAGAAAGAAGGAAATAAACCTTAAGAAAAAGAAAGAAGGAAATAAATTTCAACTGAAAAAAAAATTCTCTATCATTTGCTCCATCTGTCCTCAAATCTCCTTAGAGCAGCATTTACTGGCAGGGGAACTTTGGGGGGGCACAGAGTAAAGCAATCCAAAGGGGAGAAGAAAGATGCATCCTGAAAGACCAAACAGACTCTTCATTAGTGCGTTCTTTAAAAAGAAACTGCTACAGCCTCAACTAACTGGCTGCTTTTTTTTTTCTAACCTCTGATTCACACTGACGAGCAGCTGTAAATGTATTATTTCAGATTCTTTTAACAGGTCTCTCATGTCTTCTCTCCAAGAATCAAAACTCAGAAAACAGCCCAGGTCTGAAGTGCCACACTGCAACTAATCTGGAGTAGGGAGGAAAAAAAAAAAAAAAAAAAAAGGAAAGAAAGAAAGTAATCTAAACGTAAGTCCATAATTTATAAACATGTCTTTAATGTTCTACCCAGGTCGGTAGGACTGCATTTCACAGTACTCAGTCATTGCATTTTCAAGTATCTCGCCACTTTGTTTTGCTCCTTTTCTGCTTTACTAAGAGTCGGAAGGAACACTATTAATAAACTGCTGATATTTTTGTGATGGTTTTAACAAGCAAGTTACCTGAGCAGAGAGACAACTCTTTATCAACCACTGCCATATACTAAAGCAAAGCTGCAGGATTGCACAGCACCTTACATATGCAAGGGGCAGACCACAGCGTCAGTTTGCTACTACCATGGTTCTACGCAGGTTGCACAGCAACATGGATTTTACATTCACCATAACCTTCTTGCCACTAGTTTTAAACTTGCTGCAGAGAAAGATTTTACCGTACTCTTGTTTTACTATTCAACTGTACTATTCACTTTCTTTTTTTTTTTTTTTTTTTTTCCTTAATGTGACCAGACTTGCAACCAGATCTTTTAACTAAGATAGGCTGGAGCACTTGAAATGTGCCATTATCTTTACAATTAAACCCCAGTTTTCTTCCCTTTACCTAGTAAACAAATGTCGTGCAGACACTACATTCCCTGAAAATTAAGCTCTATCTTATCTTTAAAAACCTGCTAAGTTATTTATCAGGTTTCTCACCATCTATTTCTTGAAGCATTCAATACCTGGTTTGCACAGTGACGGCTGTCCAATCAAATGTCTTTGCAGAAAATTTGTTTCACAAAATTTCTAGAATGCTGTCAAGTTTTCAAGCAACTGTAGCCCAGGTACTCTGGGCAGTTATCCACAAAACATCCCATTCTTTTGTGAAATGCAATCCATACTGTCCTTGAGGAAAGGAAATACTGCTTCTGTTTGAGGGGAAAAGGTGGTCTTGGCAACCAGCTCAACTACAAGCTTTCCCAAGTGAACCAAAGCAGAGGAGTGAAATGAGGTCTGAAACCCACTCAGAAGTCCATACACAGGTGAAGAGCACAAAACCTGCCCTGGACTATGCCGTTTCAGATGCAGTTCTGAATGCAGCTGCATCTCCAAAGTGAGAATTTGCAGGTAGCTGTACAGCAGAGAACTGCAGCCGTCGGCAATCTGTGAAACAGCTGATATGCACTAAGATAGCAAGAGCTAAGCAGTTGTGAGGAGCACAGGAGATGACTGAAGAAATCAGCAAAACCTTGAGGACCAGGGTCATGCAGGCTAGAGATGTGCCTTTCATAACTAAGTCAAACATAACCCAAGCAAACTAAAGCATGATTAGAAAGGTCAAAGCTATACAAATGCACACAGTTGTTCACAAGAACAAATGAATCCTACAAAAGAAAACAGGAAAAAAACCCCACAACCTACACTCTCAAGACAGTTGTAATGCAATATATATATATATATATATTTTTACATAAAATACAACTCCAGAAGCTTAAAAAAAAGGTTGGGGGTTGCAGCCCAACCTGTAGCCTGAAAAGCAATAGCTCTCCCTGCCAAGCATGCACACCCCACAGCACTCTTTCGGACTTGACCATTTTGCAGCTGCAAAGCTAGCAACCTCTAGCCTACTTTCAGGCACATTTGAGTACAACCGTATTTACGCTGACAGAGACAAGCAAAGGCTATGACGATTTATTGACGCAAGAGCCATTTCATGCTTTGTGCCAGAATTTAATCAGTGAAGGGGGAGGAATTCTCTTTATTCACTCGGGTAGCATCTGATTCGTTCAACTGCTAAGAAAACATAAGCTGAGGTCTTGCATGGCAGGCACCAAGTGGCAGATCAGAAGCACCTCACACAGCAGCCCTGTTAGCAAGTTTCTGCAAGCTGCAGGATGCCAACGACTGGACAGAGCTGCCAGGCATGCATTTTTTCATGAAAATGAAAAAAAAAAAAAATGTGAAGGTGAATTTAGAGCGTTCCCTATCCTTTGTCAATATAAGCTGGTGAGGTGTCCGTTCAGATCACTTTGTCTCAGGCAAGACTTTGGGGGAAAGAACAGCTGATGATTCTGCTATCCCAAACCCACAAGGTAGCTGCTTTGTCTCAGAAAGAAAGCTTTCAAGACAGAAGTGCTACTCGCTGCAACTCTGCATGCAAAGCAGCAAAACAACTGAGTTGAAGTCTGATGACCTACTTGAAGCAGCTACTGCACAAGCCCACATTTAAAGAAAAGCAAGAAATTTTAAGGCATACTGAATAAATAGCACCCCTACCTGCCAAAAAAGCCATCACGATAAAACTTGTCAGACTTACAAGCCTGTAGAACAGGCCTTCCACCTGCTGGAAGGCAAAAAATACATATATATATGTAATGCCAATCAGATATTCGCCTCAGCAGGGAACAGATGTCCCAGCCCTTCTTTTCAGTTTGCAGAGCTCTAAGGATCACATGCCTTCTCCTGGCAAAGGTTGCATAAGACCACTGAGAAGAAAGTACTTAAAAGTTTCAGTCTTTTTTCCTAAAATAACAGATAGTAAAGTTGCAATATTATGATAGATTATCAGAGCTAGGCTTATGGGTTCTGGGCATTAGTTGGCTTTGTGTTATTTTTTTGACGAGCAAAGGTAAGGCATAGAAGCTTGGTCCAGTCCAGACTTTAATCCCTTTCAACAAGGACAGCACATTTTATGCAACAAGCGCACACTAAAAGATGAGGGGAAAAAGGTTCAAGTTGTTTGTTTTTGTGCTGGCTATAAAAAGGAATGTCACAGTTAAGGCACACCACTAAGAGAGGTACCAAATCCTTCCCCTCCCCCAAACACACACACGAGAAACAAAACCATATTTCTTCCTATCACATAAAATTTGTTGGGGTTACGTGACAACAGCAGCAGCCTTTCAGGACAAAAGGGTTACCTGAAGCCAAGGCTAGCAGTTCAAAGCTCACCAATGAGCCCTCATTCCTATTACGATTTTCCCTGTAAAGCTATTTATGTGGCTTGGCAACCTAACAGCTACAAACAAAATGAGCACATTTTGAATAGTGAAAGGGTCAGGATTGATTTTTTTTTAATGATTTCTTTGAATTCATCTGTCATTTCTCCAACATCCTGATCCCAGCCCTACCACAGAGTGCAACCACAGCCCAGTAAGATTTTCCACAAGTCCTCTCCACTGCAAACAACTGTACTTTACCCAAATTTAGGAGTACCTACTGAAGGAGAATAATTGGGGGCACTGGCAAAATCCTACTTGCTCATATTCAAGTAAACAGTAGGTATCAATGTACAGATGAAGAATTTCTTGATGCTGGGATTATTCAGCCTGCAGCACAACTACAACAGTATAGAACAGAAATGATGAAACGATTTTGTACAACTGGCTTTGACTTAGAAGTTATCTCCAGCAGCATACTAACACCCAGCTTAACTGCTTAACACAGACTGCTTAGATGCCACAGCCCTACTACTCATTCAAATGGAAAGAAGCAGGTCTCAAAGACAGCAGTTCACACTATGCAAGACCTGACCCATTGCCTGCATGTGCTTCAACGTGGAAGGAGCCAACATAACTCCCCTTGCAGAACAAGGCATGTTATTCCTTGCAAATGCAAAGCTTAAATGGGTTCCAAAAGCAACTGGACACATTATTGAATTTCATAGCCCTTTTTGTGTTTCTAAGTTATCACTCACAGCCCCTCTCCAATCTTAGAAGTGCACGTGACTGGAGGTTGAGAATTTTGCCACAGGCCTGCCAGGTCTTACGTTGTTTCCTAGTCATCCGCAACTCCATCAGAATCATGGTCCTGGTCTACCTGAACCTTTGGGATGACCTTACCCAGCCACTCTTGCAGAATGCACTCAGACTTCAAAATTCAGGCCTTTGAAATAGTCCTGATGTAACTATTAAGATCAGATGGAAATAATAGGAAGAGGCCCGGTTTGCAGATTCCCTTTCAAAGACTGTTGCTACATTCAAAGGAGGATTGGCAGCACCACATTTACCATGAACCAAAAAATGCACATGTCACACTACGTTTTGACAGCACTCAAAAAAACTGGTGCCACTAGTGATGCTGCCTTCCAGTTTGTTTACTACATCTCCAGAGATGTTAGCTGACAGGCAGATAAGGAAAGGGCCTTTATATGCAAAATGGAGCTCTCCAGACATTAATGTTCCACTACCCAGGGAGAAAATGAAGCGACAGCCAAAGTTGGCCTCCTTTTCCTCTGGTACTTCAGCATTTCCTTGGGACACAGAAGTACTTTATAAAGAGACTTAGCCGTAGAACTTGTATTACAACCATATTAATTAATAAATATTCCCTATTGCATGTATTAATCCATAGATTTTCATTTTGGTCTGACAGACACCTGGGTAGGAAGTCACCGGATATGTAACGTATGGAATTAGGTGAACACAGTTTCCAGCATGGTGGTGTGAGGTCACTGTTTAGAAATGGCAAGAGCTGGTTTTCAGGATGTTGTTGAATCCAGTCTAGTTCTGAAGGACTTTTAGAAACTTCTAAGCATTAGAAAACATTAAGCTTGACTTATGCTTGAAATTCCAGACAAATCCCTAAATAGTTAGAGTCAGCACACACTTCTTCTCCTTGAAAAGATGTAAAGTAATTTTGATCCAATTCACTTTGAAAGAGATTACTAGGAGACAGTAACAAAAAAGGCACACAAATATTTGTCAGCATATAATTCAGATACTAATAAGTTTGTCAGTTTTATCTCTTTTAAAAGGCTAAAAAAATGCTAAAAACATCTCAATACACTAGTTCTGTTGATGTCTGTTAAACTGAAGCAATATCACAGGCCCTTAGCAATTTTAAAATGTGTTTCTGTTGAGTATTTCCAAGAAAACAAGGGCACTGCCGGTAAAGTATCTGATTTTCCCAACAACTGGTGAAACAGTATTATTTTTTTTTAATTTAAAATTAAAAAAAAATAAACTAATACACTATTTTAATTTTCTTGCAGCAGGAATGAACTGTATACCCCATTTCTCGTTAGTTAGTACTGAAGTACTAAAACTACACCAAAAGAAGAAACATCTTGTTTCAATTGCTTCTCTACCTCTTCTTCCTTCCCACCCTCCAACAACATGAAAAAAATTATTAAAAAAAAGACTGCAAAACCTTTGTCCGAACACCTTCAAAGACTACAGCAACATTTTATTTTGAAATAAGAGTAAACAGTGCATATCAACACGCAGGTAGCCAGATCAGATGACAAAATTTCTAGAGTTAAAAGACAAAAAAAGTGTATGGCTGACATCCATTTGAGAATAACTGGATTTTCCACCCGTCTTCTTCAGTCATCCCACTGATTCTGAAATTTATTCAAGTGTTGCTTAAAATCCAGTTTTGTCCTAATTGATTTGACCACATCAAAAGCATGCAAACAAGTCTCATCATAAGAGACCTGGCCCTCAAAAGACAAGTCAACTAACTTAAAATAAATACTAAGAATATGCTCCCTATTATAGCTCAGTAACAAATTTTATTTAGGGGAAGTACATATAGGATAAAATAACAGGTCAAATTGAGACTGACCAAAAATAAATAACAGAACAGGCAAGTTTATGAAAAAAGTTTCTCCACATTCAGAATGAAACACAAGGTCCCAAGGACTATCTTCAGCATCATCATCTAAAAGCCTTTTAACAATCTCAAGTGCAATGATTTTCTACCTCATTCCTACCCTATACAGTAAAACAACTGAGAGCTCTCTACCTCTCATCATAAGTACCTGCTGCTGATCTTTCCACTGAAGGACACATCAGAGGCTAAAAAAAATCCTGCTTTAGAGATAGGCTTTGAAGGAATTCCAAAGTGCAAGAACTGCATTAAAAAAAAAAAGAGAGAGAGAGAGAGAGAGAAAGAGAGAAAGAAATGGGAGGAATGTACAAATGACCCTTAGCAGGGATACTGACCTAGAAAGAACTTTAACTTGAACTCCATGTTGGAGCACAAAACAATTCTTCTGAGGATGCAGTCAAAACTTGTACAGAACCTCTCAATGACTTGATGATCCAAAAAGTAAAAACTTCACAGATTCCACAGTAACAGTCTTAAAAGTTTCAAGGTCCTAGTAGTTAACTCTTCTGCAGCAGGAGAGTTAGCAGAACATCCGCTACCTTAACACTGTCAAAATAGCATGCAGCCTTCACGCAACTTCCCCATATTAACCCATATTGGGTTAGGTTTAGCTCAGTTGGTTAGAGCATGGTGCTAATAATGCCAAGGTTGTGGGTTCGATCCCTGTATGGCCACTCATTTGGGGGTTGGACTAGATGATCTCCAGAGGTCCCTTCCAAACTTTATGATTATATGTTGTTGTCTAAGACTGTTACTAAAGCCTCTTTCTTTTTTGGGGCAATTAAAATATCAATAGGGTAGCCACAGTGGAGAATTCAACCTGCTGGCCTTTTCCATGACTGACCAATGCATCTCCTGAAACAAATGCAGTTGGGAGGTGGGGGGGGAGGGGGAGAAATATTACAAGTACAGTCTGAAATGGTAATGTCTTCAAGGTGATGTTCTTAGATCACAAGTTTTCTTCTTGTAATGAAGGTTACCACCCTCATGGCCACAACCCTAGACAGTGTATTCAATCCAGTTTACAGAAGTAGCAGCCAGTATCTCTTACTGCCAGATCTTACCGCTAAGTTTACTTCTCAACCAATTTCAAAGTTTGTCTTGTTTTAAGGAACAGCCACATCCCAATTTTATTTTGTGGACCATTAACTGAGAGACAAAATCTGCAGGAAAAGCAGAAGGCTTATGAGGGGGATAACTGGAATTACCAGAAATGCATCTTTTCCTTTTGCTTTCTGGTTCAAAAGCAACTGAACTCTTAAAGTAAGTATATCCAGGACTAGTTCTCAAAAAAAAAAGAAAAAAAAGAAAGAAAGAAAGAAAAAAAGAAAGAAAGAAAAAAGAAAGAAAGAAAAGAAAGACACACATTTAAATCTTCTTATATGCTAGCTCTTTGGAGCAACAAAATTCTCAACGGTATTCTTTTTGTAAAAACACTATGGGAAGTGTACAAGATGAAACAGGCCATGCAGTTCACACTAAAAAATACATTAAGGAGGAAAAGTATGTTACTAAACTCCATGAGTCAGGGATTAAAGAAGCAAAATGCTGCTGAAGAGTCGGCTTTTTTAAAGTAGCAGATCCGACCCCTACAGCTTGTGAAGCATAAGTCAGTCATTGCAAATCAGCAAAATTAAAAGGCAGCACAATGGAAGATTGTGCTATTTGCACCTGTGATATGCTTTATGTGATTCACAGGACCTCCAAAGAGAAAAAGATGAAGAGCTAAAGAACTTACAAAAAGAAACCGAGAAACTAAAGAAGGAGGAAATTCCCAGATAAACAGGAAAAAATTAAAAAATAAAGAAAAAAACTACTCTAATCAAAAGAGAGGAAGATCCTAGAGTACAGAGATACAGCCCCTGTTGACAAATTAAACAATTGGAGCTAGAAACTGGAAAAGTATAAGATTTAAGAACAAAAGTAAAAGTTTCAGAAAATGAACTAAGGAAAGCTAGAAGAGCAGCTCATTTGCTAGCAGAGCAACCTAAAGTCACTAAGATAAGTCATGACCAATGCAAGGCAATCACTGTAGATCTAGGAGAAAAACGTGCTTTGCATGAAAGGTTAAGAGCTGATTCGAAGGCAGAAGTTGTTCCCAATTTTTCCCTAAACTCTGAACCTGCTTCCTCAAGAATTTAATAATTTAAGAATACAATGCTAGAAGTTCTTTTCAGCCCTGAGCTGGAAAGACTCCACTCTATTAACTCTGTACTAACCTGAAAGGTTGAAAGGACAGGAAATAGAGAGATAAGCATCCAGGAAGAAGGAAGGAAACAGTCTGATAGAAGCCCCATGAGGCTAAGTGCACCACAGAACAATTATGTCCTTTAAATAGAAATATTGCAACTGATTGGTACACTTGAGCAGGGAGCATATAACCACACTTAGACAGAACAAAGCTAACCAAACTGGCTCATGCAAATCTATCTAGTAAAGATCCACGTACGCATGGTGAACTTTTAAGAATTTTAGCCAATCCAGGCATGAATTTTTAACAGGTGGATGTGAGAGAAGAGTTCCAGGGATGAGTCTTAACATGCTCTCAGTTTAGAAAATCAGAGGCCAAATGAAAATCCTTATATAGCCAGAAAAAAGTGTTTAGGCATCCTCTCTGGTAAAGTTCCTGTCCATGATGGGGGGGGGGGGCGCGCTAATTCTCATACATATGAATTTATGGTATTCATCTATGAAGGATTGGAATCCTGAATCAAATTAAGCCTAGGACTTTTTAACCACACACAGACTACATGGGAAGAATTATCTGTCAGCCTGCACAGAGTGGCTGCATTCTTGCAGGGCACTGGAACGATTAGGAGACCCAGACAAGGGAAAAACTCCTGTAAGTTCACTGAAACAGTAATTTGTTCTAATTGTGGCCCTCACTAAACTTCACTGACAGGGCAGAAAACCTCACAACATCCAAATTTAAATACTCCTTCAAGAAACAACCTGAACTCTAGTCAGAGGAGACAACTCTTCACTCCAAACCACTCAGCCCCCTCAAAAATGAGGCTATCAAAGGTGCAATTCAACTCCCTCCCTACTCAAAATCCCAGTCCAAAATTACCTAAATCCAGACAAGATCCGTTTAGAGACCACCTCTGTAAGGAATTCAGTGATCTTGGAGAATATATGAGAATTTATCATAATCAATTTGATGACACTTTAACAGAGGCTTTAGTAGAGCTAAAAAGACGGAAGCAAGAAGTACCGTAACTTCCCTGACCCTCAGATGAAACTGTGTCACAGCCTGTAAACTCAGTCCAGGCAAGCAAGTCCTAAACAAGGTCCATGAGTTCTGCTAGCAAGGCATAGGTTCCTGGGGGCTCACACCATGGATCCTGCCATTGGATTCTTGGGGACAACCCATGATCAAAATGGCTATAGGAAACCTAGGAAAACTGGCCCAATTTTTATTAGACACAGTAGTGTTCATGAACATTCCTTGAGACATCTATGGTAAACTCGGGCAGAAAAACTCAAGAGCAGATCACTTAAGCAGCTGCAATGGAGCCTACCAGCTTGCACCAGTTTGGGAATACATCCCCTTCCAACTAGGGACATTAGAGGAAGCAATGAACAGCGCAGTTAACAGCCCAGAAGGAGGAATTTTAGCTGTGCCATTTCTAAAGGAAGACTGTCTTACAGTAGATTTGGCAAATGGTCTTTCATGGTATTTTGAGGAAGGACCTGCAGTCATTTCCACTGTGCACAGATGTGCTACACTCTAGGTACCACAATCTGTTGTTACCATGACTGATGATGCTCAAGTGGGAAAATTCATGAAAGTTAAGACACAGAACAAGACTGAGTATGGTAGGACTGACATAGATGTGCTGACTGAAGGACCTGATCCTCACCCACAAAAACAATATAAATACTCAGCAGCGGCTGGAAGCAGGAATTAAGGCAGTAATAGAAGATCTTGCAAACCAAGGTGCTCTTATAGAGATGCTATCTATCTGTAATGCTTCCCTGTAGCCTGTGGGCAAAGCAGATGGGACTTGGAGGCTTACAGAGCTTTTAATACTCGGACATCGCTGGTAGGTTCCTGTGGTTGCCAAATACAAGGAAGTTGCGGCAGCATTTGCAGCATGCTCTCACTGGTACACTGTAATAGACCTGGCCAAAATATTCTGCCCCTGCCCCCATACTCCTGAATCAAGCTTGCTAGTACAAAAATGCTGCTTCTTTTTTGGGAATTCAATTTGCATTCACTCACAACCTCCAAGGTTTCCACTCTTTCCCCACTATTTGCCACACACACATGACACGTATGAGGGAAAAGATGCAACCAGAGTCCAGAAAGCATGTAATCTCACACATGGATGACTTTTTAACACAGCCACTCACTAAAGAGAGAACAAAACACCTGAGGGCTGTGCTGCCATTCAGAGAGATCTGACAGGCTGGAGAGCTGAATGGAGAGAAACCTCCTGAGGTTTAACAAGGGCAAACGCAGAGTCCTGCACCTAGGGAAAAATCACCTTAGGCACCAGTACAAGCTGGGGGCTGACCTGCGGCAAAGCAGCTCTGCAGAAAAGGATGTGGGAGTGCTGGTGGATGAGAAGTTGACCATGAGGCAGCAATGTGACTTTGTGGCCAAGAAGGCCAATGGCATCCTTGGGATGCATTAGGAAGAATGCTGCCAGCAGGTTGAGGGAGGTGATCCTGCCCCTCTACTCAGCCCTGCTGAGGCCGCATCTCGAGTACTGTGTCCAGTTCTGGGCTCCCCATACAAGAGAGACATGGAGCTACTGGAGAGAGTCCAGTGTAGGGCTACGAGGATGATCAGAGGTCTGGAGCATCTGCCCTATGAGGAACGGCTGCGAGAGCTGGGCCTCTTCAGCCTGGGGAAGAGAAGACTGAGAGGGGATCTTATCAATGTGTATAAGTATCTGAAAGGAAGGTGTCACAGGGACAGGGACAAACTCTTTTCAGTTGTCCCATGTGACAGGACAGGAGGTAATGGGCACAAATTGAAGCACAGCAAGTTCCGCCTGAATGTCAGGGGGAATTTCTCCACTGTGAGAGTGACAGAGCACGGGAATAGAGTGCCCAGAGAGGTTGTGGAGTCTCCTTCTCTGGAGACATTCAAGGCTCGCCTGGCTGCAATCCTGTCTAACATGCTCTAGGTGACCCTGCTGAGCAGGGAGGTTGGACTGGATGATCTCCAGAGGTCCCTTCCAACCTTACTGATTCTATCATTCCATGAAAAGAACTCACTGAAGAAATACTGGCTATCATAATCAAAACAGGATTTAACATGCAGGAAAAAAAATGGGAAAAGCCCAAAGGGATATGAACAATATACATAGGACATGAGCCAGCCAGTAATGAATCAAAAATTCTCTGCGGACAAATATTCCCTAACACATAAGTGGGATGGACCGGCCCACACTGTGGATAAGGTTAGTCCTGCTGTTTAACAGGATGTAATTCCCCAGTGGAGTTATGGCAGGCCACAGAGGAAATATTTCCATGCTTCTCAACTGAAGAAATGGAAAGATGAACCTCTAGCCACTACAGATAAGCCCTCACCCCCACAACAGCCTTGAGTGACACAAAGTTCATCATTGCGCAGCGTGGAAACAGAGGTTAGAATGAAAGTAGTTCCAAGTACTTCAGTTACAGCTTTATCCCAGGGGAAGAAGGGGAGATAGCCATAACATCCTTCTCTAGCACTTTTCTTCACAGGAAAAGCACAGTAATGTTTCTGCATCTGCTCCATATATGCAATTAGAGTGATAAAAACCAAGACCATCGAACCCACTGATAAGCAACTGAGACACCTATACCTCTGCTTGTTTGGAAATGCTATGCAAAACAGTTCTTTTATGTTGGCATGTCATATGCAAAGCTTTGATGGTCACAAGAGTGAAACCTACCTTCTCTGAGTGAATTCCACACTCACAGAAGGAGCAAGTTGTGCCCCAAAAGATCAGGCTGAATGTGTCCATCATGCCTCTTTAGATTTGCTATCCTTTTGTTACAGCACATATCCTTCAGCAGGTGATGAAAAGGGAATTAATGTGGCTTGTAAACCACTGTGGAATTATGCAGGGAAAAATCCAGATGTTAGGGTCACCTGGGATGTTAACAGTGAGACTTTGTGAGATGGTATCATTGTTAGCAATCACCTGGGCTTCAAAATCTTGTTTTAGTCTTTCCACCGTAATAGAGACTCAAGTCTTAAGAGCCAGGTGATGAACGGTACCCTTGGTTTGATCAACTCTCCCAGTCTTATGATCATGAAAGTCATTGCAGAATCGACTCCTGCAATTGAGCTATAAAAGGTAGAGATTTGAATCAGAAAGAGCCCTTGGACTGGCTCATCCCACTGACCAGAACAACTGACATAGCTTTGCTGCATGTGATCTGCTTCACAAACTTTGGAAAAGTGTCATTTAATGTTAGGGAACTTTGGTATAGGGAAGAAAGAATTAATGCTTATGTATGATTATTAATGAAACATCCCTCTATGACTATAACTATTGCACAATTAAGTACAAGGGGACCAAATTAGATCAACCTACTAGATCAGGCCAACAGAAATATCCGTCTCATCCATCTCTAAGTGTTCCAGGTTAGCCTAAATCCAGATTTGAAGTCAGAAGAATTGGATGGGTCCTAATGGAACAGGCATGTGTGGTGTTGATGCAGCAAAAATTGAAGTCTTGTCTAATAAGCTTTCTTATACTACCCACCATACACCTGGTTCTTCCAGCATGGGAAAACATTGCAGAACATGATGAATTGGTTATGCTTTCATGTATTCAATCTTTGGAAGATAATATATCTACGGCTACAGCCTTTACACAAGCTCAGAAGCTATTACAGACTATTACCATTGCCATGATTAGATAAACTAAATATGGGTCAAATCCTAGAAAGGTAGTATCATTGATCAAACCCCAGCTAACCCTGACTGAGATTTCTCTAATTGAATGGAACAAAGTGGTAAGTGCTACTTATGACCCAGGTTTAAGTCAACTACAATTATTCATAATCTTAATTTCAGGTGCTGATATATTGAATGTCTACCATGTGATCCACCTGGGTTTGCAAGCAAAGGAGGATTCAGTAATTTATTCTAAAGATGAACCACTACGCATACCCAGAAGATCATAACACTTGTTTGACACCACATTCTACTGATTCTTCCTCCTGTACCTTTGATTTAGCTAAGGAGAATAGCTCCACTATAGCTTATATTAGTAAAAGTTGCTTATAGCAGAACTGCTTGTACTTATGTTCTTGTTAATTTTAGGGAAATTCAACCAATGGTTCCTTATTGCGATAGTATTATATATATATATATATATATATATATATTACGCTGTACCCTCAACTTTACCAATCTTTAGTCCCTATTCCAGTAGGAAACTTCCTGAAAGCTTTATACCATCACTCCAGCTTACATACATCAGAGCTAGATTGGTTAAAGTAAATGGGAGAAACAGCATTCTTAGAAGTTTCCGATAACAATGAACAAATATCTACTATCACTGCTAGGAGAGGCAGGGGCAGGCCATCATGAGTGGTGGGAGACTTTGCTCAGTTGGTCATTCTTGGCTAGCCAGATGTTCTCAATCATGCGCCATCCCATGATATCAACTTTAACATTTCAGATATTGAAATGTTCTGTTCTTGCACTGTCTCGGCTGGCTCACTGGACCAAACAAAAACTTGTAGTTTGAGACAGTGACTGATGATTGCTCATAGTTCTTCTGCTGGCCAGACTCCCTGGGAGGTGCTAAATACAGCTCTTAACAAAAAGAGGCTTTTAGTTTAACACATGTATATCTAAGATGACTCCGTGTAGTCCATGCACTGAAATTGGTGAAAGTTTTTATATAAAAATTAGGTCTACACATAGCAAAATGTGGAGGGAGTGACAGAAAGGGGACAAAAATAGAAGAAAACAAGAAAGGAAAGCAAGTAGGTCCAGACATGATATCAAGGACACCACTCATCACAAAACTTCAGGACAGATATGTCCTCACTTTAATTATAGCAGAAAGTGAAGCTTGCACGCCTACACCCTTTCTTGCTCTTTTCCTAACATTCTCAGAGACTGTCTTTAGCGAGTTCAAAGTGTTACTGCAAGCTCCTTTAAATTGTGATTGAATAAGCTGCCAGATTTTGGGAGACTCCTCTTTGTCAGAGGAATTCATGGAGATACAGCCCCTATTTAATTAAATTTAAGAGCTGCTAAAGTTAAAAAGGACTGACTAAAGATATAAGGTTCCATCTGCAGTAGTTGCTGGCAATACAGGATTCCTTAAGAATAGAAAATCTTTAACAAGATACATATGGATGTACATTCCTATACTTTATTTCTGTGAAATAAGACTCTGAATTTATGAATATTGCTATCTATGTGCAAGTCTCATTGGGAATTTGGACCTTAGCCTGCACACTTGCTACCCTCTACCTTGGAGAATGTGTAAGCACCGTCTGAACCCATTTCCCCAAATCAGCTTCATGTTTTCACTCTCCAAGCATTCATGTGGTTCACATTCACATACCAAAGCCCTAGATGTAACAGTGTTGTATTGCACTAGAGCACCAGATGGGTACAGGGCAAAGGCACACTGTGTCAGAAGGAGAATGTTCTTTCAGATGTCAGCCACTAAGGAGCAAGTATTAGACACATACTAGCAGTGCTAAAGACAGAGCTTATTCCTGTAGTCTTCATTGTTTATTGAAAGAATGCTTTTGCCTCCAGATAACTTCATAGAGAAAGACTCTTCACTGCCAGAAAGTAGGTCAGTGTCATTTAAAGCCCCTTTGAAATACATCTCCACAGAAATTTTTTAATCTTTAAAAGAAAACACATAAAATATTTATTTTGTAGTGCAAAACATCTGCAAGAATAACAGGGAAAGCTTTTATGCATACTGCATGAAATGGTCTTCCATGCCTCATTGAGCCACGGAATATGAAAGGAGAGTAGCTTCTTACACTCTGTAGATAAAATACCATACAAAAGTACTTACTAATCTAGCAAATCACAGTACATGACTTGCTAACTCATTTTCCCAGTGTTCTGTGATCAAGAAGCTTTCTGCTTTCCATATCCTCTCAGTTTTAATGATCCTGCTGCAGATTTTTCTGTATCAGATAAGAATATTGAAGTTTAAGAACGAGCTGCCTAATTACCAAACATTCAGCATTTCAAAATGTAAATAAAATTTGCATCTCTGCAAAAAGTAGCTGTGAAGAAAGAATATAGCATTTGCATTCAGACTAGCTAATTCCTGTAAGATAACATTTCATAAACTAAATGCTTCATTAAACATGGAGATTTTTTCTTTTTTACAAAGGAAAGTGAACTTTAAACAAATACAAATCAGTTGAGTGATTAACTTAAAGATTTGTTTTAAAAAAAGAAACTTAATGTATAATGGTATCAGTAAAACAATCTTTACTGATTAATGAACCAAATGACAGCAAAACTTAGGCCATTGAAAATTTAAGGTGGGGGAGGCAGAAGGTAATAGCAAGAAGTTATCTAAGGTCATTGAGAAAGAAAAAAAAAAAACACACATACATACACACTGAGCCAACCAAGATGAGCAGCATCAGCATCACAAATTAAAGACAGTTTACATTGTGGGCAACATAACAACTGAAAAGTAAAACAAAATATGCCTCCTTCCCCACCCAAGCTTTGTCACAGTCCTAAACATTACCTTAATTAGCCTAATTTTCTCAATTATACTTTGCAACAACTTGATATAGCATCATTTCAGCCTTTTTTCCAGCTTCACTTCAACGTTGGAAGTAGTAGTGACTCCAGTGCCAAAAGCCAAATGGAATGCAATGTCTGAGCTTTGTCTTGACTAGATCTACACATCAACACCACCTTTTTCATTCTTATATACTGTAAAAATTTTTAATAATTTTTTATGTTGCTGTTTCCAGAATATCTCATTAGTGATAGGTTTCGGAAACATTAGAGAAGAAAGCTCACATCCAGTGAGGATTTAACTAAGGAGCCTACTAAAGCCAGAACCTTCCCTAAACAATGCACATCATCAGTAATAATTATCTGCAGTCGTATAATAAAAATAGCTATTGCATCTGACAGAAGACCAAGCATCATCTTTGGCAAGGTTTGGAAAATATTTCTACTAAATACTAAAAACCAATTCTAGGAAATGAACAGTAAGGATTCCACCTTG
The DNA here is from genome assembly GCF_028389875.1 of Rhea pennata. NCBI lineage: Eukaryota > Metazoa > Chordata > Aves > Rheiformes > Rheidae > Rhea > Rhea pennata. The sequence continues at coordinate 42,251,461 of NC_084668.1, read as the reverse complement.
TAAACCAGCAGTAAAGGGCCATCGTGATACACTACACAATTTCCACTTAACATTTGGAAATATAATCAGAATAAACCCAAATCTAAGAATGGCACAGGCACACACAAGCTAGATAACAGCAGGATTAGAACTGAATCATTATGGAAGCAGAATACTGTTTGTAAATATTTTTCAAAGTGTACAGGCAGAACACCATTCCATATGTGAAAAAAAAAAATACACCACAAGATCATATTGTATGACAAAGATTCCTTATCCTTTAAATGATCTCCAGTGAAACACCTGGAAGATGTTTTGAGTTTCTATTACATCTCCTTCACTTCAAGGGTTTCTGTCAATATGCAGTCTGAGCTGCATTTCTAAACAATGAAATTGCAATGGTCACTTCAAAAAGCAAACTATGAGAGTAGTTAGTAGTTTCCTTTATTACTAGTCTAATTTCTAGAAAACACTCATACAGTAATCACCACTTCAATTCTTACTGAGCTACTCCATAACTCCCTCTAAAGAGATCCATGGCATAGATCAAGAAAGTTTAAGGAACAGTAATTCAGGAGAACACAGACACACAAAGCTATCCAGCTAAGCGGCCACTTCCTTTCTTTTTATCTTTACTGTCTCTCAGTAAAGATAACTTGAAACATGTTCATTAGGAAAGGCAAACTCAATTTGATTTTTACCACTACAAGACGCCTTCTTACTTGAGGATTTTCTTGCTTTTCTTTCCTAGCCCTTCTTACATGACTTCTTGCTACACAATCAGTTCAGAGTTTGGGCAAGAGTAGCACTAACTTTTTTGTCTTGCCTCTCTTTAAGCAGATGACTTGCAGAAAAACAAGGTAAGTCAGTGAGCCTCCATCATTCCCGCACCAACAGAACACTCAAGCTAAAAATTATAGATCTTCTTCCTGATTCTCAGGCTTTCCACCTATGCTATGAACATCTGGGTAGCTCCTCTTTAAGAAGTAAAAGAGTATCAAATCATATTTGCTGGGTTTTAAAGGTAAGTATATATTTCTCCAGCTATCCCACTCCCAAGGGGGGGGGGGAGGGAGTAGAAAGTCGTTAGGAATACCCTCTTATTTAAGGCAGAAATGCATGCAAATAAGCACTATTGACTTATTTGGAGGACAGGGCTCTTGAAAAACCCTAACACCGCAAAAACATTGCGGCACAAGTGAAGAGCTATTTGCAGAACACACTACCCGTACATACACACCTAGTTTCCCAACCCCCACAGTACCAGAAACAAGTTTCAAAATCTGTAAGACTTACATTATACAGGTAAAGGCCATTTTTTTTTCCAAAAGACTAATAACTTTAGAGATTTATAACATTATTTAGGTTCTTGCACAACGGTCAGATTTTCAACACTGTTGCTTGTAACCTCCTGCATTACATACTTACTGCAGCACTTCTTGCTCCCAATCTCAGAAACAGCTAATGGACTGATAGAAATAATTTTAAAGCAAAAATAAAAATATTCCAAGATTTAAGGAACTATACGGCGGTGGTCAGAGTTCTTTGGTGGTTAACTTTAGTTTTATTTGACTGTTAGTCCAGAACTGATTAAACTGAAGCCTCAAAAATAAGTTGTCAAAGCCATAGTTAAACAGTACTTTGAGATGTTTTCTTGTTGTCAGATGACTTGCTTCCCAGTACTTATTATTCCCTACCATAAACTGAAATGGTCAAGGTAGGCATGAAGTACAGTTAAAATTCCCTATCTAAAGCACAAGCTAATAAATGTCTGTCTAATGAAAGGTATCTGAAACTCTGGATACAAATACTTGAGACAACTTTAAACCATGTAATCCTGGGTATCTACAGAGTCTTCTGTCAAATAGAACCGTGTATTTTTGTAGTGATGAATCTGTTAAGTATTGTTCTTTAAAGACTATTATACACAATTCCCAATCAACATTGAGATTGAGCTGGATCAATTCACTTTTGTTCTAGCAAATTTTTTTTTTTTTTATAAGAAATAAGAGTATTTTAAAAGCCAAAGGGCTTTCTTCTTAAATAATTGATAAAGACACATTTGCAGAACCACAACCATTCCTTAGAGGAAGGCTACATATCATTAGACACATGAGCATAGACTTAACAAATTAGTATCTAGTTAACACCTTGGAAAAATGTCTAGATGTTTCAGTGATATGTAACACAACAGTTAAACCTAAACACACAGGATTTTTTCGTAACTGATAAAGCAACCCAATCTTAAAACTGAGACTTAAAACAAAGTAGGAAAAAAAGTACTACTAGGAGAGAAACTGAGTTATCATTTCAACACAGTAAAACATCTTCTCATTCAACAAAAAGTCCTTTCATTCTGCAGTTCAGATACAGGGTTTTTTTTGGCCAAGTCCAATGGTGGTTTTGCTGTTGTCAATTGATTTAAAAGGATTTCATCCTTACCTGGATGGCTTTGGGAGCTCATTGCTAGTAACGTCTAGTCCTTTTGAGAACGGATTCAAGATCAGTTTCCAGGCAAGTAAAAGCAGCTCTTAAGAGCACCAATGCTTCACTAATACATAGAAATAGGAAGTGGGAATTAAATCATGGCCACCATATAAAATCCAGGGTAAAATGACATGCTGAGCTGTATACAAAGTAATCCAACAGAATGGCAGAATATCTTCTAATGGTTTTCAAATTGGGAACCTGTAAAGAAAAAGATGGCTATATTAGAGAACTAAGATTTACAGCTGTTTAACTTGCACATTATACTGTAGATTTTTTTCCAGAAAAGATTAAACTAGAATATCATTTAAGCCATTAAAGGTTCCAGAAAGAATAATTTTCAGAACTTTGGATGTAATTTTAAATTATTAGTTTGTATTCTTTTATGGTTAACACTTAAAAAAAAAAGTCAAACAATAAAACTTTTCAACTACATATACAAGTCTTAGAGACCTAAACATGCATGTTAATTCTGATCCTTCAACAGTACCATATGAAGCCACTTCAAACCAAAAATTCCATATTTCAAAAGCCATATGTATGTGCAGTAACTGTACTTCATGCATCTGTTCTCCAAAATTTTAAGACAGACTCCCAAATGCCGAGAAGTGGTTTTGCAGCAGGAAGGCAAAAAAAACCCACACAATTGATTCCATTCCTACTATGCCCAAACCTTCAGCAGTTTACAAAAAAAAATAAAAAAAATAAACTTAAAAATAGATAAATAAATCATATTGCCTTGTGGAAAAACCATCATTTCTAATTATTTTTAGGCTGAATTTTAGAGATAAGAAGAATAAAAAAAAAACACTGAGTCAACTCACTCACTGTACTTCATTCGCTCCTTCTACTCCCACTACCTCCAAAAAGTCCCCTCAGAAGATGCATCTGATTGAACCAGAAATTCTCACACCAGAAGAACTTGCTGTAGAGTGTCTTAAAATTCTGGTTTGGGGGGGGGGGGGGGGCACGGAGAGGGGTAAGTAGTATGAAAAGCAGCATCCAGTATTTCTAAATAGCCATGTTTTACAGGTAAGGACATCTCACAGTAAACTTGTACTACTTGTAACATACAGAGCATTGGATCCACCACTGATACGTGCCATCTCTTACAGTTACATAGACTAAGCCAGACACACTTCATATTAGGAATTACACATAATCACAGCTCATTTCTCTTCCTCTATGTTGAGAGCTTCATCAATATGTAGCTTGCTGATAGATACCCTCTTCTGGACCCTGACAAAGGCAAGTTAAAGATATAACTAGTATTCAGAGGTGCTCCTTGCTGGCCCAACAAGATGTTTCTGCCCCCACAGCTTTGCTAGCAAAATAGTCTATAACAACGCTCCCTAAACCACTTCAGACAGAAATCAGTCTGCTGGCATAAGCCAGCTAGTTAACTCATCTAAATTAATCCAGCTGACGCTGCTCAAAGCAGAGTAGGGAGCACTCACCCCAAACTCCTCCACCACCACATCTGTGGGTGTGGTGACCTCCAGCAAAGACACAGCAGTATTCCTTGGGCAGCAGATGATTATGGCTTAATCTATTACTGCTGCTTGCACAATAAGCATCTGTCCGCAATTTGTCTATGCCATTACAGTTCAAGTAGTGCAATCTATTCTTGGAAGAGCTCTTATCATACTAAACTTTAATCTCCCTCCTACCATTAGATATTTGCATTCCTTTCTGGTAAGGCTGCAAAAAAACAGGTATTAACACTATGCTAAATGCCACCACAACCACTTATGAGAAGCACCGTTTTATGACAGTACTTCCCTGGTTTGCAATACAATCATAGAACGATTAAGGTTTGAAGGGACCTCTGGAGATCATCTAGTCCAACATCCTTGCTCAAGCAGGAACACCTACAGCATGTTAGACAGGATCGCATCCAGGTGGGCCTTGAATATCTCCAGAGGAGACTCCACAACCTCTCCGGGCAACCTGTGCCAGTGCTCTGTCACTCTTACAGGGAAGAAATACCCCCTCACATTCAGGCGGCACTTCCTGTGGTTCAGTTCATGCCCGTTGCCTCTAGTCCTTTTGCACGGCACTACTGAAAAGAGTTCAGCCCTATCCCCTTGACACCCTCCCTTTAGAGGCTTACAAACACTGATAAGATTCCCCTCTTCTCCAGGCTGAAGAGGCCCAGCTCTCGCAGCCGTTCCTCATAGGGCAGATGCTCTAGCCCTCTGATCATCCTCATAGCCCTATGCTGGACTCTCTCCAGTAGCTCCATATCTCTCTTGTACTGGGGAGCCCAGAACTGGGCGCACTCCTCAAGATGCGGCCTCAGCAGGGCTGAGTAGAGGGGCAGGATCACCTCCCTCCCCCTGCTGGCAGCATTCTTCCTAATGCACACCAGGATAGCATTGGCCTTCTTGGCCACAAGGGCACATTGCTGCCTCATGGTCAACTTGTCACCAACCAGCACTCCCACGTCCTTCTCTGCAGAGCTGCTTTGCCGCAGGTCAGCCCCCAGTCTGTAGTGGTGCATGGAGTTATTCCTTCCTAGGTGCAGGACTCTGCATTTGCCTTTGTTGAACCTCAGGAGGTTCTTCTCTGCTCAACTCTCCAGTCTGTCCAGATAATGCTTAGAAATGCACTGTTTAGCAAGGAGGCTTCCTTGCTGTATTACAATAAAAAACCCTCTTAACTGGCTGCTTCTCTCAGCCCCGAGTATCTCAGCATTAATGCTCTCCAACTTTCTCTGCCTATCTTGTATTTTTAGAGACCTGAAATGCTCTTTTATGCTATGCATCTAATTCAGCGAAAATTTACTTAAGTGGCATTTCTAATCCTTACAGATCTCTGCTGTCTCAAGCATTCAAGATCTTCCAGTGCCATTAATATGCACATTCTGTTGAGAAGAGTCAGGTCAACTTAAACCAGGCATCAGCAAATATTAACATGATTTATTGCAAATAAAAACTGCAGGTAATGTTACAGCATTAGCAACCGCAGCTGTACACTAAAAGGATTCAGAATAGAGTTAACAGATTTTAGCCACCTATTTTCACCATCTGGGAAGGACGTATACAGCATGAACAAGAAGATGTGTATCTATTTCCTGAAGAAACTTAACTGAAACAATAGCAGCAAGTCCATTTAGTGGTACCACTTGTTTAGGGGAAGAAGTGGGAACAGGGAAACATCTAGCCAGATTTCAGCTAGGCTTGCAAGAGATGTAGAATATTAAGCTTCTGCATATTCTAGGATTCTTAGAGCTTGAGCATAGGAGAGACCACAAAATAATCATGCTCAGATGGAAAAGCTACAGGACAGGTTCACCTGTAGCTACTGTAAAGCAGCATCTCCTTTAAGTACAAATTTCCTACACCTGCTCTAAAAAAGTAAAGAATAAGCACAACACACCCTATCACGATATGAGCAGCAATTGCTTCCTACCACTTGTGCTAAACTTTGTACAGTCCAACAATACATTTCAAATGTAGTCACGAATTGTCTTTAAGCCCCTATTTGCAACAGTTCTTATGCAAATGTGTGGTTTTGCAACTCAAAAAACATTTCTCAAATTAGAAGGAGTAGAAGCAAGATGCTGACTACATCTATGCCTAGGACACTGAGGTCTACAGGGTTTTCCAAGGTTTTGCCTCTCAAAACCAACACATACAGCTTGTTTTACTTATATTCTATTTCCTTTCCAGAACAGGGGTGCTCACTTCTGGCTGGCATATCGCAATCATAAAGCAACAAACATATCATGCATCTTCCCAAGACACTCTTCACACAGCTCTTCATGTATAGGCAAGGAGTGTGTCACAGCCTGCAAGAACTAACCCAGACACATGCCACATGCAGTGGGGATGGGGATGTATTTGTTTATCACAGCATAATCCTCTTGTGAGTAATCTTATAACCAATTGCTTTGGCCAGGCCAGCCACTCGCCCTCCTTTCTCAGTGAGAAGAGGCCCACACGGACAGCAGGCTTCCTGAGCTTTCACCTCACTGCACACAGGCAGCGCTGCTGTTGCACACATGCTCAATTCAAGGCTGTGTGAGACCAGATGTACCAAGCGCCAAAGCAATCAGGCTGCGCCAGCACAAAGAAAAAGCCTGCAAGAACACTCTGCATAGCCTGCAGATCTCCAACCTAGCCTCAGGCCTGTCTACTGGCTAGATGAATTCCCTTGGCAGACAACAAGCATTCACATGCTGACCATGCTTGCTTTGGCACTTAAAGCGCTTTAGCATGAAGTTCTTCATTAGGCACAGAAAGAAACACAGCCAGAGATCATCCACACACAAGACAGTACGTTTACAAGACAAAAACAAACAGGGCTGACAGACCGAGCAGCACTGCAGGTAGCATTAAAATCTACAGGTGTGTAAAACACATATCTTTCATCCATTTTAATAAGCAGGACAGCGAGATCAGGCTTTCTGCCTTGCAAAAAATAGTTGAAAGTCTGGTCCCTTCTGGGTTAAAAACCAAACAAAAAAAACCCCACAAGTTTTGGAAATAGAAGTACAATTGATAAATCCACACCTATTCATTTCAACATACTTCTAGCAAGGTATACCCCAGTAACACGTAGAATCATAGAATGGGTAAGGTTAGAAGGGACCTCTGGAGATCATCATGTCCAGCCTCCCTGCTCAAGCAGGGTCACCTAGAGCATGTTAGACAGGGTTGCAGCCAGGCGGGCCTTGAAGATCTCCAGAGAAGGAGACTCCGCAACAACTCTGGGCAACCTGTGCCAGTGCTCCATCACTCTCACAGGGAAGAAATTCCCCCTCACGTTCAGGCGGAACTTCCTGTGGTTCAATTTCTGTCCATTGCCTCCTGCCCCATCACACGGGACAACTGAAGAGTTTGTCCCCGTCCCCTTGACATCCTCCTTTTAGAGCCTTACACGCGTTGATAAGATCAGTATCCTCTCCTCCAAGCTAAAGAGGCCCAGCTCTTGCAGCCGATCCTTATAGGGCAGATGCTCCAGTCCTCTCATCATCTTTGTAGCCCTATGCTGGACTCTCTCCAGTAGCTCCATGTCTCTCTTGTACTGGGGAGTCCAGAACTAGACACAGTCCTCTAGATGCAGCCTCAGCAGGGCTGAGTAGAGGGGCAGGATCACCTCCCTCAACCTGCTGGCAACACTCTTCCCAATTCACCCTAAGATACCATTGGCCTTCTTGGTCACAAGGGCACATTGCTGGCTCACGGTCAATTTCTCATCCACCAGCACTCCCAGGCCCTTCTCTGCAGAGCTGATTTCCAGAAGGTCAGCTCCCAGCCTGTACTGGTGTCTAGGATTATTTTTCCCTAGGTGCAGGACTCTGCACTTGCCCTTGCTGAACCTCAGGATGTTCCTCTCTGCCCAGCTCTCTGGCCTGTCCAGGTCTCTCTCAATGGAAGCACATCCCTCAGGGGTATCAGTCACTCCTCCCAGCTTGACATCATCAGCAAACTTGCTGAGGAGGCACTCTGTCCCTTTATACAGGTCATTGATGAAGTTGTTGAACAGGATGGGACCCAGTACTGAGCTCTGGGGAACTCCACTAACCACAGGCCTCCAGGTGGACTCTGCACCACTGATGACAACCCTCTGAGCTCTGCCTTTCAGGCAGTTCTCAATCCACCTCTCTGTCCACTCGTCTAACCCACACTTCCTGAGCTTGTCTAGGAGGATGTTCTGGGAGACAGTGCCGAAAGCCTTGCTGAAGTCAAGGTACACAATGTCCACTGCTCTTCCTTCATCTACGCAGCCAGTCATGCCATCAGAGAAGGCTATCAGATTGGTTAAGCATGCTTTGCCCTTGGTGACTCCATGCTGACTACTCCTGATCACCTTCTTTTCTTCCATGCTTGGAGATGACATCCTGGAACGGTGATGGAACAGCTCCTTCTGGAAGGGAGGTGAGGCTGACTGGCCTAGAGTTGCCTGTGTCCTCCTTCTTGCCCTTCTTGAAGATTGGAGTGATGTTGGCTTTCTTCTGGTCCTCAGGCACCTCTCCATGACCTGTCAAAGGTGATGGAGAGCAGCCTGGAAACATCTACCAGCTCCCTCACTACCTGTGGGTGCATCCCATCTGGGTTCATGGATCTGTGAACGTCAAGCTTGCCCAAAGGATCTCTAATCCTACCCTCCTCAACTAAAGGAAAAAGTCTTCCTTTCTCCAGACTTTCTGCTTTACATTCAGGCTCCGGGATGCCTGAGCGCTGCCCTTAGCGGTTAAGACTGAAGCAAAGAAGGCACATTTTTCCCAATCCTCCTCTTGCTACTGATGTATTTGGAGAGTCCTTCCTGTTGTCCTTGACTTCCCTTGCCAGACTTAATTCCAAATGGGCCTCAGCCTTCCTCGTCACATCTCTACATACTCTGACTGCATGCCTGTAATTCTCACAAGTAGCCTGTCCCCTCTTCCATATTCTGTGGACTTTCTTCTCCTGTCTGAGTTTGGCCAAGAGCTCCTTGCTCACCCATGCAGGTCTCTTGCCCCTTTTGCTGGACTTCTCACTCATAAGGATGCACAGCTCGAGCTTAGAGGAAGTGATGCTTGAATACTAGCTATCTCTCCTGGACTCCCCTTCCTTTTAGGGCCTTAACCCATGAGATTCCTCCAAGTAGGTCTCTGAAGAGCCCAAAGGCCTCTCGAAGTCCAGGGTTGCAATCCTGCTCGTTGCCTTACTACTTTCCTGCAGGATTGTGAACTCCACCATCTCAAATGTCCCCTAAAACCACGCAGGCTGGTCAATCAGCAGCTCTACACTCATCACATCCCTTTCTTCAGAAGATCACTATTGGCCAAGTGTCCTGTGACCCCACTGTCGCTAGCTGACAATCAGCTTCTATTTCTGGGGTCACCACGTGGTAAGAGACAGGTTGGAGGACTGCAGCCTTAGAAAAACCCCCTCTTAATTTTGCTGTTCTGTTGACTCAGCAAGCCATCATCCCTTACTACACACTCCCTCTAGATTAAGGCATCATTGGTCACTTTAGCTTCCATTTCATTCTTGTCCTATCAGGGAGCCTGGTGATATGCTGTGTCCTTAGAAGGGTTGCCTGCTGTGCTTCAATCATTTGAGCCAAGAAAAGAAAGCAACTACTTAAAACATCATCCAGCTTCATGAACTTCTTTCAGGGGCTGCAGAGACAATAACAGATTTACCAATAGGCTGGGTCATCATACATGAAGTTAAACTATCTACACACAGGAATAAGTTGTGTTAGATAGACAAAGCGTATGGCTGTTTAAAAAAAGGGGGGGGACAAAAATAAATAAATAAAAACACAAAACTGTTTCTAATCTTCAGCAGGTCTCATCCTCTTCCTCTCCCATTGCATGGGCAGGTTTGCCCTTAAAATACCCAAAACCACCAACACCAAAATACAGTGCCACAATTCAATTCCAGCCTGTTTCACACACTTTTCAAGACCACTTTCTCTCTACTGGGCATCTACTCAACAATTTAAGATACTGAATCACATGTGAACTGGGCAATGCAAGTAATCCAACAGTTTTCCAACTCTGTATATGTATCTCAGCTATCAAAATACAGAGGGGGGGAAGGGAGATGGGGTTTTTTTGGCAGGGGGAAGGATTTTTAAAAAAAAAAAAAAAAAAAAAAAAAAAACCAACAGGAATCCTACTGTTTCGCTATATGACTGTTTTGTAAGCATGAATGTTTACTTTCCTCTTCTCATGCCACTCCAGATGTGTCTCTGTACTAGTTATTGCAGTGGATGTCATATGCCTTGACTGCAGCAAGGTCTTTGACACTGGCTCCCAGAACATTCTCCTATATAACCTCAGGAAGCGCGGGTTAGATGAGTACACTGCGAAGTAGATTGAGCCCTGCCTCATGTCAGTTCTCAGAGGGCTGCCATCAATGGTGTGGAGTCCAGTTGAAGGCCTGTGGTTACTGGAGTTCCCTAGGGCTCAGTACTGGGCCCCATTCTATCCAACTTCTTCAATGGCCTGCACGAAGGGACAGAGTACCTCCTCAGCAACTTTGCCGATGAGACCAAGCTGGGAGGAGTGGCTGACACCCCAGAGGGCTGTGCTGCCATTCAGAGATCTGGACAGGCTTGGAGAGCTGGGCAGAGAGGAACCTCCTGAGGTTCAGCAAGGGCAAGGGCAGGGTCCTTCACCTAGGGAGGCATAACCTAGAGTACAGACTGGAGGCTGACCTTCTAGAGAGCAGCTCTGCATAGAAGGACCTGGGAGTGCTAGTGGACAAGAAGCTGACCATGAGCCAGCAATGTGCCCTTGTAGCCAAGGTGGCCAATGGTATCCTTGGGTGAATTAGGAAGTGTTGCCAGCAGGTTGAGGGAGGTAATCCTGCCCCTCTTCTCAGTACAGGTTAGGTCACATGTGGAATATTGTATCCCCAGTACAAGACAGACATGGAGCTAATGAAGGAAGTCCATAGAAGGGCTACTAATGTGATTAAGGAACTGGAGCATCTCTCACATGAGGAGAGGCTTAGAGAACTGAGACTGCTTAGTCTGGAGAAGAGAAGGCTGGGGAGGGGGGAAATCTCATCTGTATGTTTAAATATCTGAAGGGAGGATGTCAAGAGGATGTCAGAAGCAGACTCTTTCAGTAGTGTCCAGCAATAGAACAAGAGGCAACAGAGCAAACAAACTGAGAATAAGGAATAACTTCTTTACTGTGAGACTGACAGAGCACTGGAACAGGTTGTCCAAAGAGGTTGTGGTGTCTCCATCCTTATAGATATTCAAAAACTGTCTGCACATGGTCCTGGGCACCATGCTCTAGGTGACCCTGCCTGAGCAGGGGGGCTGGACTTCATGATCTCCAGGTCAACTATTCTGCGATTGCTGCAGTAATTAGTAGTTAAGAGTTACAAATTTCTGCTTCTCAGAGCCTGAAATAATACGGTACTTCATTCAAGATAAAAGTCTTGGTCTAAGGACGAAGTTCCAAGATTGCTTTAAGCCAGTAAGTTGCATTGCTTTAGGATACGTAGGTATCAATGACTGCTTCATCTGCAAACTTTGTCAGGCACATTCCATCAACACCTCCAGACAGCAAGATATATACTCCAGAGCTGACAAAAATCACTTGAAAACATTAGTTAAACATAAATTTTAACTGCCTGCTTACCCAATGCATTAAGAGATGGCATAAATCATACATGACGACCAGAGTGATATTTGACAAATGCCTTCTTCATCCTATTATTTTTTCAGGTTATAGGAGCATTGCAATACTGTGGGTTTTATCCTCCAAAAAGCACGGAAACACATATCTTCCAAAAAGCATTAACACAAATTCTTCTGCCTGACACTTCAGATATAAATGCAGATAACGGAAGATTGTTTTAAAATCTATCATGGTATTTGCAGTTCCTAGATGCTTTGATTGCTAGGTTAACAAGCAAACAAGTTTAGCAGTCCCACATACTTCACTTAATATGACACCACCACCACGATGTTTGCTTGGATTCCTGCTCCTAACATGCAGCCTGCAAAAGAATTAGCACTACAGCACACACGTGCTTTGTGCAAGCCCACAGACACAGTTCAAATCAATTCCTCTGCCAAAGCTTATTGATCAGATCTCTCGTTTGATGATGGGTCCAGAACTTTGCCCAAGTGAAGGAGGGGGCAGGGGAAACCTTGCTTTGCGAAAGTTTGTTTTAAAAGACTGCCAATATAGAATCTCTAACATGACAAGAGGTAGAGACAAGGAATAGAAAAGAAACATATAGCTGTTTGAAAATAATAATAATATACTGTGACCACAAAATGATTTGCTACGTCTTTATTTATAGCATAGGCAGTGTAAACAGTCTCCCAGGCTGACTCCTCTCTGTAGGAGCCAAGTCTCCAGAGCTGCCACTTTGCAACTTGGCAAAGGTAATGGTGGTAGTTCTGAGGACCCACAGAGCTCAGTAACAACACAATTTCACCTCTTTACTTTTCAAGCAGAACGCAGCTATACAGCTTTAACACAACTGTCCTAAGAGGCCAAATTTGCAAGCATTTGCCCATTCCTAAAGTACTAGCTGTCTTTGTTTCAGGCCTGTGAGTATGTTTTCTGGGAGAGCTCTGGGTATTGTTGAAACTGTCAGATGTTCTCTCAAGTAGCTTTAAGTCATGTTTCTTTCTTTAAACACAGAATGCAGGAACAAGATCTTGTTATAAACAGACTGCTTTTATAAACAGACTGCTGTATAAAACATACCATCAGCTTAACGCACAGCTGAAACCCGAGTATGACGACATCTGTAGGAAACAGAACATCAGTTGCTTGCTATTAAGCCAGTTCCTCAAAAATCATGACTATTCCATGCAAAACTGAACTCCTGCCCTATTTCTGAGTACATGCTATAATTGTAAGATTTTCAAAGAAGGGTAAGAAAAAAAACAAAAAAGATCTGAGACATGGCACAACTTCCCCAGTGTAGACTAAGACTACACATTTTTAGGCTTGTAGAGAAATGACTGAAGAGTATTAGTGATGGTGTGCAGCATCACGATCAACCCAAAGAAGTCACCAATCACCATCTCCCATCAGTTTCTTCTACATTAAGAAATTTTTCCATTCTTTTTCTGGGAGAAAACTTGGGGAGACAGAAGCAAGGGAAGGTGGGGGATGGAAGGGGAAGGAAATTGTGTGGTAAGTTAAAACAACCACCAAAAAGCCAGAGCATTACATACTCCTTCCAACAGTATGTAGTTATGTGGAAAACCTCTGACTCAGGATGCTGCAGGCAAAGCAAAAATAAATATCAAGAGTTTTTCCACAAGGCCAGGAAATCCATGAGACAATTCAGTGGCTCATTGGGAGAGTGTTTCAAAGAAATATCACTATGTGCATGGCCTGTTCTTACATTCCTCCCTAGGAACAACTTCTCTGATGCTGCTGGAGACTGTACCTATCAAGTCCCTTTAAAGACAAAGGTCCACAACCAACCTACACAAATAGCACCAGAAAGAAAAAGAAAAAGTTGGGGGTTTTGATGTTAGCAACTAATTCACTAGTAATACTTGAGTCATCCAGTGGGCTTTAGAAAGACCAAGTCTCAAACCATTAGCAGGTTGCCTTCACAACAAGGTCTATTGTAAACAGTCTCCTTAATTTTAGTAAGGACATCAAGGCTAAACAGCAAAGGTTCACTGAAGTTGACAGTCAGACTTGAATGGCCTTAGACTAGTTCCCCAGGATAAAGGGTGGGGAGGGGGAATAGATTCAAGCATAGTTTTTTCCTAAGATTTGAGAAATATTCAGGTCTTTCACTGCAATGAGTGCTGTTCACACACAACACACAGGAGCTTTAGTGCCTGTAGCTTTCATTAGTTAGAAACATACAGCTACCAAAAAAACCCTCCAACCTAACATAGATGTTACATACAGTTTCTCACCACTAGTATAATATGCACATGCATTTCACAGTACAGATCCAGACTGGCTTGCCTAACCCTAATTGCTATAGTATTACATCTTTGCTAGACTTGTTATTCCTACACTCTTATCTGCCAGTAGCAAAATCAGAGGTACACATGCTTTTAAGATGAAAAGCTCACCACAGTGATTCAAATGGACTAACCAGCTACAAAATACAAAGTATTACCCAGTACTTCAAGGAATTAAAATACAGTGTATTTGTTTAGCAAACGCTGACATTTCAGCGCCAGCCATTGTAAGTGCTGTTCTCACATGACAGCCTGGAGTAGAACAAATACTGCATTTCCTCCTCTCCCTTAAGTTTCCATTTTCAAATACATGCTGTGAAGATTTATTGCTTATATGCTCATACTTAACACTGCAACTTTGTGACTGGTTTCATATAGTTAAGAAAGGGATTCTATGTCAAATTACATTTGTCCTGTTAAATTACAATCTATGTACATTAGGACTTCAAGAATAACTCGTATCTACTTTGTATTTCTATGATCCCTTCAGAGAAGGCTATGATACAAGCCCTGGTAACTGCTTTTGGAGCAATTCTGCTACTACTTTAGGCAGAAGCTTGCTAAGCAATTCTTTGCAACATAAGCAGTGCTATACATACTGAAATCACCATCCAATGTTAGAAGAGAACCAAACAAACAATGACTACAAATGACAAAGTATAATAATTGTGAGATAACTTATGAACACTGAAGTCATCCCAGGCTATTCTAGAGTAGCAAACATATATACATATAATGAGATTCATTATTGCTAACAAAACATCTCAGTAAATATCTCAAGAAAAAGTAATGACTACAGTTTTGTATCTCTCCACTTCTTATGCCACGAGGCAGAAAACTCTACTCCTAATGCCCATGGCAAGCAAGTTCCTTAAATGAAGGCTGGCTTTCCAAGACTTCATTTTCATTTTTCTTCTGAAGTGAAGTCAGCTGCTAAAAACAGTTTGATCTCTGGTATAGCACCTCTTACATTTTAGTTGTTCAAGTCCAAAAACTGAGACACCAGCCCAAACTGAAAATATAGGGAGAAGTGATATTTCGATGGCAGATGTGAAGACCTCCTCACCCATTACAAAGCTAGATTAGTGCATATCTGTGGCTGTTAGAGCTGGGCCCTAGAAGAAGTCTACATCAAGGGTTACTTGGAAAAAAAAATGCTTTGCGCATATTCTGCCCAAAATTCCTTACAGCAATACGCAGGCACTTTAGCAAATCACTGTCTTAACTCTTAACTAACAATTACACCAGTTTTGAAAAATCAAAGGTGCCTCCTGTACATCTTAAAGAAAAGCCTTAGATCTTCTAGCAGACACCATGAAACCCCCAACATTTTTGTGGCTCTCTTCCTTCAGTGCTAGGAGTACACAAGAGTATCAGCATTAATTCAATGTTCAAAGATTTCATAAAAGCTACTTTGATGAAATACACTGTATGAAACACCAATAGCAATACTATGGGAATCTGAAGTTCCTATTGGCATCTCCTCTATTTTTGGACCTTAACAAGTGTTGCTATAGAAGCAGTACTCCATAAGGTATCTCAAATATCCACACAGGCAAGAAGCCAAGTCTTTGGGAACAATCAAGTGGAGACAAGTAGACCTAAATCACCTGATGCATAGTCCAAGATTCTGAACACAGTATTATACTTTAGGAGTCCTGAGAAATCTGGAAATACCACCTCATGTTCAGTCTGTGGAAACTCCAATTTAAAGTAGCCAACAACTTAGAAAAGTTAATTCAAGCAGGAATACAGCTCACAGAAGAGCTGCAGTTTCAGAAATGCAACTGACTCTGTAAAACCCAGGAATATGTAAATTTGCAGGATTACAGAACCCTTCCTGACTAGCAAGACTCTGGCATACGGTCTGAAAGAGCAGTGTGCTTCTGAGCTCGATCCAGTTTCGCAGCAAGAGCGGCAAGAACAAGCAGCCTCACAGATGGAACCGCGTGGGAGGGAGAAAGGATAAAAGTCTGCCTCGGGAGGCTGTTCCAGCTGCTACTGAAGCCTTGGAGAAATTGTCACAAGTCATGAAGAAAAGAGTTACCCATAAGGAGCTCTCCTTGTCTTGACCTTTTCCTGAAGCCCTCTTACCCTACCCCATGCTTTTCCTTCATCCTGGTACTTCAGGATTTGAGAGAAGAGTTTAAATCAGAACATGGAAAACAGCTCTTGACAACTGGCAAACAAATACTGTGCAGCTGTGGACAACATCCATCTCCTTTCTTCATTCATTCTTGTTGGGTGGGTACCCTAAAACAAACTCAATTTAGAAGCACCCAAAAAGACAAACAAAAACATTCTTTGGAAATATATAACTGAGAAGTGACAAAAATATATTTTCTTTTCATAAAAATTTCCCTAACAGCATTCTCAATGCCAGGAAGAGTTTGACTAGGATAGATCAATCACATCTCCTGATTGAGACTGCCACTCTGAACTCCAGAATATCTGAGGCTTCCAACTGATGTGTTTTCAAAACACAATGCTTTAGCAATCAGAATATTCTTTTAAGATCCCTCCTACTCCATTCAAATTAAAGTTTCAGCAACGCTTGTGTCCTAACATTTAAATACAAAATCTACAGCATGGTAAGTACAGTCTCTATATCTGAGGATTAAGTCACATTCAAATATTCCAGCAGCTTTGAGATCTCTACTCTGCTGACTCCCATTACCATAAAGCACATGATATATGCACTGAAGACATCTTTCAAGTCCTCTTCTTGCATGCTGCTAGCATTGGAGGCAGCACAGGGGAAACAGGATAAATCTAGAAAGTTCCTGGACCCAACCATCATTTTTCTGCAGGCTTCTTCAATAATGCAGCTTTCAAACTGCAAAACTCAAGATTTCTTTGTCTCCTTGTGCATACACGTCCTTTCTTTTTCAAAGCATCATGCTATATTCAAATAAGATACTGACATTTTGTGCAGTCGTTTCCTAAAGGAAACAGCTGAAAACCTTCAGCTTTCTAATCATGTTTTCACCAATTAATGTTAATACAGGTTAGCTTTCTCAATGGCTAAAAAACAAACAATACACAATTCTTTACCTATTTTTTTTTATAATGCATTTATATAGGTAGAAGAAGGCAGAGAGAAAAACAGCTACTTTTTTTTTTTTTTTTTTTCTGTGTGTACTTCAGCTGCTAATGCCCACATCTGAACTTCTTGTTCTTTCTGACAAGGAATCAAAATTACTGGTCACTGGCTGTGCCTAACCCATCTGGTCTACCAACATAAAATAGCCAAGTACATTAAATGTGTCATCAATCACTGTTAATTATTTCATTAACTTGGAGAAGGAATATTGATTTTTTTTTTTTTAAAGAACAAACACTGTTTAAAGGTTAGTCTTTTTTTTAATTGAATGCTATCTGCTTACTAAAAGGAAATAATTTACAGTCTGTGCACTAAAGCAACCCTGTCACATAACTTGTGCAATTCTTTTGTCTAGTAAAATATTTCAATGAGTTTCTTTTGAAAGCAACTACACTGCAATGCTAGTTTTAACCAGTATTAAGTTTAACCAGAAAATTATGCATATCCTTAAAGTACTCCATGTTGATCACACTATTTTAACTGTATAGCCATTCCCACACATTTTGCATCAAGCTCTGAAGTTCTGACCTTTGGCGTGCTCTTGGAGAGAAATATATCTCAAAAAAAAACAAGCTACATCATCATCAAATGGACACCTCTACTCTTCCACTGCTTCTGAGGTTGGACTCCCTCAGAGGCAGTGTAACAACACTGAGATTTTAGAGACTACCTCCCCTTGTCCATAAGCAGGCTGACCTCTCCATCCCAGTCAGAAGGGTTCCTCCATGCATCCAGGCCTACTGACAAAGCTTCACCCACCCACCACAATTCAGGAAGAAAAGGGCACATCACTTAGCTCAGTTCAAGGAAGTGTTTTCTATTCGTCAATTAATGTTTTGAAAACTCATTGAGCTATTGCAAAATTTCAAAGTTTTGTTTGAGGACAACACCAATCACATCCAAATGTCTCTGCCTATACATAACTATTACTCCCACTGATGTCACATCAGTGGGACTGATTCTGCAGCTGCATTAGCACAAGATGCTAGAATTCAGGTGTGCACAAAAGGTTGGAGACCAGAACTGGTCTACACTGATAAATACAGATAAACTCATCAACTGAATTTGCTCTAATCACTAAAGATGATTAACTTGAACCTCAGCTTTCTCCATATTCATACACATGCACCATTTGGCTTCTAAGCTCCATTTCCCACAAGATCACCAAAGAAACAGGACAACAATTGCTAACGTATACTGCAGGAAAGAAAGCAGATCTCACGTAAGCACCCTCAACTCTGGCTATTGCCCAGCTCATTTGACCACAACAGCAGTTGCTTATCTACAGAAGTTAGGATCATGAGAGTCTAAGTTTACATTTTTGTATGCTTTATTACTTCTTCTCTACATTGAAGCACATTTCTTCTCTAAGTGTTAGTACCACTACCAAAACACAAGTACTTCCCACAGCAAAGCAAAATCCAGGAGCTTTCTAAATCTGCAGTATAACTAGAGACCAGCTGATTACGTAATTAAAAACGCACATATTCCCCCCACACACACACACTTCTATAGGAGTGGGCACATCACTAAGCCCTGTTTCCCCCAGTCCCAGCTCTTATTCCATTCTTCCTACACTGGGACTTTACTATGGTAACAAGAACAATAGATAAGGTTGAACTCTTCTGTACAGGTACCACATCTCTCATCTCCTCCATCTTCCACATGTAAACCCTAGCCCTAACTTTTGCTATTACTTTTCCATTTCTGCTTTTGATGCATCTTTTTCCTACAGCTTATAAAAAGGTGTTATGATGCGTGACTGTAGGACATTATATACTTGTATATCATTTTACTCAAAAGATTTTCTAATATAGCATCACTTAATCTCAAGATGTACATACAACTAGAAGGACATCACATTGAACAAAAACTACAGATTTGTCTTTAAATTGCAGTACTGCATTGATTTTTTTCATTCCTATGAAAATCTGTTCTCCTCCCCTCATTAGCATATGAAAAGTGATGTTGACATACACCTGCAAGAGCCCAGCAGAGTTGGGGGGGGGGGGGGGAGGGAGGGTGTCAAACACTGAAATTCAGATAACTGACAGCATTAAAATACCAGCTGATATTTACCTTTGCCATGAAAGGAAATTTCAACTGCACCCAGAATTGGAATTTTTTTTTTAAGGTGAAGTATTAGTTAGCAGTCATTTTTTTGCCTTCGGAAGAGTCTAGAGAATCATTTTTCTCTACAACATATTGCTATTTAGCCTAAAAATTATTATGCAGAGTGGAGCACCAGTAGCTTCCCACAGCTAACATTACTTCCTGGGTCATGCCTGAAGCACGTTAGAATACCTCTAGGAATTCAGTGTAGTCTTGTCCATGTTACTCAAGTTACTGGCTTATCTGTTAAGGCTGTGACATACAAGCATTTCAACTACATAAGCCTGCTAGTAACCAAACAGTCATCAGAGGAAGACAACACAAGTTTATGCCTTTATTTGCATGGAAGTTTCAGGCTTTTTCATTTGTAAATTCGAGGTCACACTCACAAACCACAAATATGACCAGAACAGAAAGTGAACTCAATCACTAGAAAGGAAAAATGTTAATTCATGCATTAAAAAAAAAAAAAAAAAGAAAAAGAAAAAAAAAAGTAACCCTACTTAGCTCATTTCAATGACCAACAACTCTCCAAAACTTGAATGTTCAGTTAAAAATTTCAAAATGACACCCAAAATGACTACCAAAAGCAAGGGAGAAGCAACTCACCTTATTCAACCTTCCTGATTAAATACCATTAAAAAAAAAAAAAAAAAAAAAGCAAAAGACATCTTCTTAAAGGGACATTGCTGGGTTACCTTTCAAGAGAGAGGTTGCATCAAGCTTTTGAGTTTACTTACTATGTGTTCCTGTAAACATCAGGATTATTATTTAACTTCGAGCAAAGGAAGATCTCTGGTTACTTTACGATTTAGACCACATTTTATATAGCCCATTTTGTCTGTTTGCACAACTTTGACACAGTGAGGCAAATGGAAATTGTTTCTTGAAATAAAGCTGGATTGTAAAGCCACAAAAACTGGGACGTATTTCAAAGCCTGATGGAGTATCCACAGCCTTTTTAAAGGAGATTTTAAAACACTACCAACTGCCAGTTTAAAAAACAGACTTCAACTCACTAACTTCAAGGAATACTTAAATCCTTAGCTTAGATATGAAAGGATTCACCTTCTGTTAAGTTTCTATGATCTATTCCCTATTAGCAAAGAAGCTGTAGATTGAAGCATATACTGTAGTTAAATAGCATGCAAAGCCATAAACAACATGTACACAACTTTCTTCCCTATGAAATAGTCTTCTTGAGGGTTGAAATTAAGCATCAAAGCAATTTAAACCTTCTTTGACCCTTTTCAGCTGTCTCAAAGTAACTCTCGTACAAACATTAGTCTTTCATATATTCTTCCAATTTTTTGCTTAAGAAGCCCTTTTTACACCTCTAAAAATCTTTTAGTATGTGAAGTTACTAAGTAACATAAGCAATGTAAATTATTTATTTGTTATTCTAATCTATTTAATGTCTTGAATCGTCACACAGCATTTCAGCTAATACGTTAGAAGCAGATGCTCTGATTTCAACATCAGCAGCCAAGAACCACCAAAACTATGCTATTTTGACTTTCTAGAAAGCTCTAATACAAAAATCCTTTGCTTCATGACCTGCTATGTGTTTAAAAATCCCAAACTCTGTTGTTCTTAATGATAATCTGGATACACCTTGTGTCATCATGAAGTGATTTGTAAGTAACATCATGCCAAAGGCAAAAGTGCCCCAAAAATTAACATTGCAATTCCTTTCTGTAGGAAGTCATTGAACATGCAAAGCTACTTATGATATGCTTTAAAAAAAATGCCTTTGGATTTTAATATTCTCTGAAAATTTGTTTCAGCAACAGTTTTAAATTCTAGCAACCTTATTATGTGGGTCCTGCAAAGCAAACATGCCTCTGCTACCTCAAAACACTCTGTATGCAAAAAATGCTGCAAGACTGAGGAGAAGGTCTTGAGAAAACTAAGTTTTTCCCTGAAATGGAATGAGGAGATAAGATCAAATGAAAAGGAGCAGAGAGACTTATACCAAGCGCACAGAAGCCAGTAAATATGTAAAGAGGCAGTCATTTCCACCAAGAGCACAAGAAGCCAATAATGTAAGAAAACAACTTTGAGTCTGATAAAACATACAGCATTAAAGAAGCTGCTTAACTCCAACGTTGAATTATACAGAACACTGTATAATTCACTCTGACCAAGACAAGTTTGCTTGTCATTCAAGGAAATATTGAACAAATCATTTCTGTAATATTCAGAGGTGAGACACTTTGAGTCACTTTGGACATTTACCTCTTCCCACTCTGATTTGGGAATGCTATACTCTGCATCAGTTTAACGGATATTTACAGGACAAAACAATAATCCCACTGTGTTCTTAAATTCAGGGTAATCCAACAGCATGAGACCTGCAGCAAGAATTTATTCAAACATCCAGTTCATGGACTTACATCACACAGATTGATTAAAGTCAAAGGAAAAATAAATATCCAGATAAAGACAAGGAATATCATTCCTTGGGTTTTCTATGGTCCAAGTTAAAAAAAAACAAAAAAAAACAAAAAAAAAAAAAAAAAAAAAACTTATCTGCAGCTTTTGTTTTGTGGTATGTTTATGGATGAGAATAGGGAAAAAAAAGAAAAAAGAAAAGAAAGAAAACACACAATCTGCATCCTGGAAGAAGAAAGCCTGGAAGGTAATACAGGTGCCATAAAAAACAGCAGCTTCATGAAACAGCTATTTTTTACTGCCAGAAACCAAGCAAATCCTCAGCTCAGTGCACCACAGCAAAACATTATTTTTGATTACAGAGATTTTGATTACACAGATTATAGGGAAGAATCATCCTTAGGTACCTGCAGAAGTCTACTACTTGCAGTCTTGATTTTCCTTCCTCACATTTTTTTCCTTCAGCTCTTCCCCCCCCCCCCCCTTTTTTTTTTTTAAAGGCAGGAAGCTGACCTAGAACATGAAGCTGGTGAAAAATTCCCATTAACAAGATACAGTACCAGTACACGAAGAGTGAGTCTAGAGGACATACAAATAGTACTGCCTGGCAACTCCCCTCGCAACAAGCACCAAAGGGAGAAAGCAAACCGGAGAGAAAGAATAAATTCTGAGTTTGACAAATTTGCAATAAGAAGCAGATGAAACAGTAAATGGGAATTCTTCTTCGCTATGGCTGAAAGGAACAGAACTGCTACAGCATCATCTCAGCACAATAAAAATGCAAGAAATCCTGGCCACTATAAGTGCACTTGCAGTCATGTAAACATAAATAAACAAACAGGGTAATGACTCTAGGCTATTTAGATTTTTCCCTCTTCCTTAACAAATGGCTACACATAAGAAAGAGGACACACACACCAGATGATTCAGAGGTTTTTCTCCTGAAGCTGTAAAACACAAAGCTGTAAAACAAAGCTGTAAAGCATCTTTCTAAAGTTGCATTAATTCGCAGTGAGAAACACTTCCATGAATGAGAAACTCTTCTTGGTTTCCTTTGGCAAGAAGCTAAACTGCATGTAAGATTTCGGACAGGGGAAAATAAAGGCCATATTGACCGTGCATCCCTGAAGTCAAATGTTGTAGAGACAAAACTAAAGTTCATGTGGCTCTATAGCAGACGGTAACTTCATAAGTTAAAAATCATCTCAAAAAAAAGGCATCTTTGAAGTTTTAAGAAGAAGGGACACCAGTTAGGAAAAAAAGCCAAAGTAAGCATTTCTTTTGGTTTTCATTTAATTTATCTGCCTACCACCTCTGAAACAAACAGATAAGCCCAAACTGCAGGTTGGGACCTTTTCCCAATATATACATCTTGTATATTCATAAGACAGCTTTGGTGACTGAATGTAGTTTTTCCATTAGGCAAGGACTCAACTCATTCAACAGCTGATCATTTCCCCTCACCTAACCCATTTTCTAACAGAGAAAAGAGTTTTCTGATTAAGACAGCTGCTCAACAGCCCTTGGCCTCTTTTTTGAGATAAAGCCCACCTGGAAAGTCAGCTACCTAACAAGCATAGAAAACACAGAAACTTTGGAAGAAATATCAATTAAAAAAAAAGGGCAAACAAACATACACGCACACACACATCACCACAAGTTTGAACAAAAACTATGAAAACTATGAAGACTGAAAAGAAGGAAAATCAGGTCATCTTTCTAGTCTCCCACATACAATACAACCTCAGAAACGAGTTACCCAGAAACATAAGCCACTGTACAACTCTTAAAGAGCAGGACCATTAGCCAGCAGTTAGGATTCAGACACAACTACTTGCAAGAAACATCTCTAGATCTCTCCAGACCTGTAGCAAGCATGGCAGATAGCAAAATTCATCACACTGAAGGTTCAGAAGAAAAGTTATGACAAAGTATGTCTGCTGACAGGGTGGCTAAATGGAGATATCATGGAAGAGGCAAACAATTGCAAAACACTGGTATGTGAAACACGTTCCAACACAGGCCTTCTCATTTAGTAGTCCTCCCGCAGCTGCAGCAAAACATTAGTACCTTTCCCTATGTTTGCTAGGATTTGACACCCACACTTGTTAGTTGGTTACAACATATGCTCAGAATTCAGTTATCTGCACTCAGAGGCTGTGATAATTTAGATTTTCATTGCCAACGTTCAGAGCAAACCTCAGAGCTATATTCTGAGGCCCTGGAATTTAAATATATGATAACACTGTAAATAAAAGGAAACAAATTCCTTAAGGAAAATGTTTAAGCATGCCAGATCAGTTCCCAATAGTAACTGCTGTGCTTTAACAAGAGATAAATATTTACAATCTAGAACAGAGAACACCTTGTGTTGCAATACTAGGAATGCAAGACTCATCAGCCCTCAGTACACTTAAAAGAAGGGTTTTTTGGTGTGTGCGTGTTTGTGTCTGTGTATGGAAGGTGTCGTTTGAGTTTTCTTTATAAAACAATTTGAATACCTGGAAGCACACACATTAGAAGTCTGCTCATTTACAGTACCAAAAATGAAAAACTGAAGGTAGTTATACAAAGTTGTCAAGCATATTTAGTCTGGAACAGATTTTCACAAAAGGAGACCTCAGCACCCAGGGGATGTAAGAAAGTTTACAGCAGAAGTCTAAAATTACTTTCATGAACAGGCTATAAAATAGGGAAGAAAGAAGAACTCGCTCCCCTTTAAAGTTGCTCTAGAGAATGCAAACACTGGAGAGTTTTCCTACTGGGGTAAAAAGGCAAGGGGGACAGGGAGGGATCAGATGTTCATATCAAATTCTTTAGATTGGGAACACCATGAGGGTGGCTGGAGGGAAAGAAAGCTCAGATCTCAGTCCGATAGGGTTTCCAGCTTGCTTCCAGCTCTCCAGCTTGATCGGTTCCTTCCAGTACAGGAAGGAAGGCATGGAATGCCATTCATAAGGGCCCTTGAAAAGATCTAGGAATTGGAAGTATACAATAACTGGATATCCTTCATGCTAGGAAGTCTGATAAACCACATGCAAAGAAGATGCTCTCATTTCTAGCCTTAGATGGCCACATCTTAAGCTGCTTGAATTTATGCCATTTTAAATTAGATAAACACGCATGCAGTGCTTGCATACTAGCTATGCTTGAATTCAAATAGAATCTACCATAAGACACTCCAGTTTACCTGCTATACTACAGGATTTCACATCTGCAGTGCTATATTCCTCACCCAATTGCTCTTTAGGCTTTTTTCAGCCCACTTCCTTTCCAGTATAGTGGTCACGCTGCTGGTAGAATTATAGATTTATGCCTAACCTAAGAGTCTCCATTTCCTTACTTTCTTCTCCTCTTAAAATGGAATTACTTCAGGCAAAAAGACTTCCCTGCCCTGACCTCACTCATGCCGTGGTCAGTATTACTCAATGATACCCATTTCCCCAGGCAAGCACCGTGTTTTAATGTTCTGTGCTGTGTGCAAGTTTTTCATTTGCTCCCTTGCTTCCAGTGTCCTTACACATCAGGGTTTTTTAAACTAGCATTTTTTATAGGAGAAAGTAGAAATGGTGTGCTTTCACTTCTAAACTGAATACAGTCAAGATTACTATCAATAAATGTAACACCAATTTAGTCTCATGGTCTCAGAAAACTAGGTATTAACTATATATCTATAGATCACTATCTACCCCAAATATCCACTGCAGCTTTTTCTCCATGCCCCCCAACCACCACCACCACCAGCACTCCAAGTTTACCAGCCAATTCAAAGGTCAGAACAATACTGCCTAAAGATACTAATAGTGTAATCTTTTTTAAAGTGTGAATTATGCTTTGTTACTTAACATGCACGTGGAGTTTCTGTGCAGAGGATTTGACTCTTCCTCATCAAGGGAAAACTAGCTATCTTTACACTTGTAATGCCCTGGACCATATACAAGCATCAGATCCATCAGATATCACCACTTATTTATGTTTGCAAGGCATGATCTAAAACAGGGAACATCAACAAAGCAAGCTCACATTCAGCCACAGTGTGGAACACGATCATGTAATCTGTGTAAATCACCAAAAAAAAATTGTTACAGATTGCTCGTGAAAATTGCATATAAGTCTCTTCTATTTTCAATAATTCACAATACATGCTCATGAACAAGATTTCAACTTATGAGGCTATCCACTTTACAAGCTGTTCTGTAGCCATAAAAATGCTACACTTTACCCTGTATCACCACATCAATATGTGCTTTTTCATAAGCCTTCTCTCTAGGGATCCAGAAGTATCCAGCTCTTCTACATTATGCTAGGTTCGATAATGTATAACAAAACCTCAGATTGCCTTTCACTGTCACAAGTTCCTATGCATCACTTCCTTGTCTTTGCAGAGCTTCAGGCAAGAAATTACTTTCTCTAATGCTAAGACTTCATTCACAATTATGATTAAGCCCATCATCAAATGCTTCATTCTTAAGGCACAGAGCAGATGAGGCAACAGCCTTCCTTCAGCACAGTATATAGCACTGATTTTTATATCAGGATGAAGAAGAAATCCAGAGAGAAAGATGGGTGAGCACAGCCTTCACCAAAGTATTCAGCACCTCCTATGGGCAATCAGAAAAACTCCCTGCTGTTCCCTTTCCTCTTCCTTTAATCAGGCTTCCAGGCTAAAAACTGCATGAGAGGCAGCTTTCATTCAATAGCATCTTTCAGCCTCCAGTAAGTTCTGGTAGCAGACAAGAACTGGAGAAATATTTAACATCCTTCTTCCCTGTCAAACAAAGTATTGCCACCAGACTCAAACAGAAAATTAGAGAAGGCAAGAAAAAATGCACAAACCACTCATAAAGGGAAAAAAAAAATCTATTTTAAGAGGCCCTTCTACATCAAGTAGACGAGGCAAACATGAAGGCAAATGCAGCTCATGGAAGCCAGTTTCTGTATCAATATACTGGAGAGATCTATTACTCAGCAAGAAATCTAACACTAGATTTAAATGGACCTGACCACCACATGAAACATGCCTTAATACCCTTTCAGAGCTATTCCAGAAAGATGCCTACCATTCCTCCCACTTGCCAGGCTCTTCGGCAAGATGTTTTTGCAAGATGCCAACCTCCACTTCAGAGAAGTCTGCTAGGGATTCACCTGAAGCAATAGGTACAGCATCTTTTTTAAAAAAGGAAAAAAAAAAGTGCTTAGTAGCAAAGTAACTCTTTTTTTGTACGAAGAAACAAGCTCAAACTATGCAGTGATCTATAAAACAACCTGGCCTGCAGGAAAGCTCAGTAGAATTCTCCTTCTATGACTTCCCTTGTCCAGTCTGCATTGTGGGGTTCCCTTCCCATTGGTTCTTGGCAATGAGATAACCTTTAAGTCCCTACTTGTTTTTAGTATGAGTCATGAAATTCAAAATTAAGGCCGATATCCCAACTTTCATCTCATGCCTTCTCCTTCCACGCTAGCCAATGCTCACAATGAATACCTGCCTCAGGAGCTCTGTTTCCAGGCTTCAAACTTGCCCCTTCCTTTCACCACACTCTTCCGCTTCCCCAAATTATCCAGTTAAAATTACCAAGTTAAAATTCATTTTTCAGAATCATCTGCATTCTAAAAGAATTATGTAGCTAATATAATTTGCATAGCATTATTTGAAAAGAATGACATATAAAATGTATAACTTATATGTCATAACATAAGAAGGTAGAGTAAGAAGCTAGGCCAGATTTGATCACCACAAGAGCCACCTGTATACAGAATTTTAATAAGGAACAAGCATTAACAGAAACTAGGTGACTGCAGTTCCCAAGGTGGGGGGGGGGGGGGAGGGGGGAAAAGGAATGTAATTTCCTAATACTTTCAACACACTCTTTTTGAATACTTGTTCAGGACATCACATAGTAGAAGTAATTCGTTGTTTTGGGCTCACATTCTGGATGCTTTTCTTGAACTGATGTGTACAAAATCAAAAGCTTTATAAATGCAACACCAGCAACTCCCAATTTGAACTTTTCCTACAGAGCAACTGTAATCTTTCTGTTAATTATTTTAGTGCATCATGAAAACATATCACAGTAAAAGCATATTAACTCACCACAGATAACTTTAAGAGCTGCAGGCTTAACCCTCTAATAAAGTAAATAAAATAAAGTAAAAAAAATAAAGCTCATCCAATAGTGGAAGACTTTTTTAAAAAATATATATATATACATATATATGGAAGAAAAAAAGGAACAAAGTAATGTCGTAATCTATCTTTTATCCTGAAGGAAAAGGAACATAGAAAAATAAAGATACTTTAAGAGTCTAACACGCTATATGCGGATTCAAACAGCTGTACATTGTGTGAAACACTCAAAGATATTAGCATGCATGCAGTTGTGATGCTACAATTTCATGTCAGTGCCCTAATGCACAGAGAAGACAACGCAGCACTCATTCAAAAAATTACAATATCCTGCAGAATCTTATTGATACTACTGACAAACCTGTTATGAATAACTGCTATTTCTCAAAATTAAGTTGAGGTCAATTATTTCAGCAAACTAGTGTTGTCTTGCACATTTGACAAATGAAATCTGATTTTACATAAAAGGCCCAGTACGCAAGTGTTCACAGACTTTAAAAAGTAATTAAATCTTAGTGACAGAGATGTCACTAAAGCACCTTTTCTTCAGAAAAAGAAAAACTTTATTTTCTACATATGAATTATCACAATTCTTCACTGCTCATTAAACTTAATTCTATTTATCTTTTATCAGATGTCAGTGTTTATCAGCATGAATGAGCAAGTCCCTTAAAGATCATTTAAAACAACACATTAGTATACTATCAGTATGTCCACAGTCCAGACATCTGAGATTTTTCATCTCACACAGGTTACTTTATCCTACAAGATTATTTAAAGCAAAACCCTTGCAATCTGATTATTCATTCAACAATTTACTGCAAATCAAATTTGCAATATGGAGAGCTGCAGAATCCACTGAATGTTCTCCTAGACATTATCACCTAGTGGACAATATACTGCTAAAATATTGGGTCAGATGCTATGGGTGTCTCTGAGCTATTGTAATGATGGACTCTGATCCCAAAACAGAAGCTGTTCATACCTCAGATGAGCTATATTGGCTGCACACTGTCACCTTTGGTCTCCAGCTCATCCCAACTACCTTCTGGTTACTACCTGATCCTTGGCCAAACTAAACAGCTGTCTTGAAGCATCTTCAGGTTAGAAAAAGAATCAATCCTAACCTTGACCAAGCTAGCAAGAGGTTTCTTACTAGCCTTATTATTATTAGCCTAATTTTCAAAAACACAATTTATTTTCTTTAAAACTACTTCTTTTCTTTGGAACAGAGATTCAATCATTCAATTTAAGGCAGATGTGCCTACATGTACTGATGACAAGTCAACACATACTCCTCTGCACTACTAGAGTACAGTTTGAAGCAGTTTTAAACCAAAACTTTTCAGAGATAACATACAATCGGAAAAACATGAGGAAGAAAAAAAAAAAATTTTGCTCAAAATGCATCCAGTAGTGAATGCCATGACAAAAGCTTAATTTTTTATAGAGGCAGGCCCAGCTGTAATTTCTTGCATGGAAAGAACCATAGAAGCTTTCCAAGAGACTTCACAATCTTTTCCCAATGGTTTCTTTTTGCTCACCACTATGGAATGGTGAGTTTATTAAAAAAAAAAAAAAAAAAAAAAAAAAAAAAAAAAAAAAAAAAAAAAAAAAAAAAAAAAGAGAGAGAGAGAGTTTTTACTTTGGTTTTTCAGAAGACTATCCATCTCTTACTTTAAGTAGCAATAGTCTAAGCATGGGCTGAATAAAAAAAATAATTGCCACATTCTTAATTATTGAAGCAGACACTTCTAGATTTTCTATTTCTCAGCTTACACTGTTAGAGGCAAACCCACGTATTTTCAGTTTTCTTCCCTCCCCCAACTTTAGATCTGTGGGAGCAGCAAGCAAGATGAGAAGAACCAGGCTCCTTTCACTGCTAAGGAGCATTGGTATGCTTAGACTTTGGGAAACTGGAAGAAAAGGTAAGTGAAAAACAGAGGCCATCTTTTCAGGATTGGCACTTTGAAAACTGAAGAGTAATTTTGAATTAAGTGACAGACACAGACACATCCTGTCAGCTTCTGTCCAATAATACACAATTTTACAATAGTGTAAGTTCAAAGGACTCCAGTAGGAATCTGAAAAAATTTTAAACCAGCATCTGGCCTTGCAGACTAGGTAGCAGGACTGAAAAAAGACGACTACAGAAAAGCTACAGGATAACGGGAAACAGGCTGAAGGTAACACAAAAGTGGAACAGAGTGGAAGATGACACTATCAAAGAAGAAGCCAGCAGCAAGGGTCAGGAACATCTGGCAAATATTTAATGAATGTTGTTACCGCTGTCCAAATAACATATTCATTAATACTTCCTTGTGGTTTGTGATTAGCTTTGCAGTTTGGAACAAGCTAGCAACAAATCCTGCTCAGTAAATAGGCCATTCTGGTAACATCACCCTGTGTACTTAACCCTAGATACAAGACAAATAAAAATACAAAGTCAAGGGTTTCTCGTTGTTTTGCTTTTTATATACTGGGTTTCCAGCAAAAAGAAATGCACATATTCCTTTGGTGTCATGTCCTCTTCCAGTTAAAGAAGTGATTATATTACACTCTTTGGCAGTTTTTCAACGCCAAGATTAAGCTGGCAAGGCTGGGTGGCGAACATTCAGGTTTTCAAACCTGAAAGACAGCACCACTTTTAAGAACATACTTATGCCACTTAAGCTCAGGAGCTGCACATCGCACTTAATACTAGGATAACTAGCTATTGCAACCTTACTAGTGTAGAGTACGGCATATAAGCATTCAAGGAATGTTTCAAGCAACCCCAAACTGCCAAAAATGAAGACAATACGCTTGCAGGGGAGGGTACCCAATATTCAGCAGACCAGGAACAGAAGCATCTCTCACCACATAATCAGTTTGCTGTCCTTGAGGCAAGGCTATGCTACAAGTCATAAGAGAAACTATATGTACTAGATTCTCTTAATATAAATTATTAAGTAAGCATGCTTGTGAACCAACCATTTAAAAACCTCTTGCTAATTCTCAGCTTGCTCAGCTCTAGCAGGTGACAGAAATTTGACCTCATCAAGTACTATGTATTTGGAGGAAAGTGCATCTAAACAGTTAGAATTAAATGTGTTTTGAGTATGTTCATGTACTGGAAAGTCTGTAGCTTCCTCAAATTTTGAGCCAAAAAATGATCCGATCCTATATGGATCATTTAAAGCATTTCACCGAGTTTGTGAAATACAGATACACCTTAAGATGGCTTTTTTAAAAAGTATACTCACTAGAGAGCACAAAGCTGTTTCAGAAAGAAATTAAGAGGGCAAAATAATCTAAAACCATGGACTCCTGATGAATTTTAACCTTCATTTTTAAAAACTCCTAGTCCTCACCCTTACAGTTCAAGATGAGATTTAACACCAATGAATGAGGATCAGTCCCACCCTTTCAGCAGTCTAAATGGACAACTCCAGTATCTCCACCTCTTCCCTTGATACTATCAGGGTGAAACAGAGGAAAATGAGCATGCTTATGGCTGGTCACTATGCAAGCAGAAAGTCAGACCTGTTCAAGCTGCTGCTTTTCAGCAGTGTTCAAGCAACATGAAACACAAATAATTCCCTCATGGTGAGGACAACAAGACCCAACAAGTTCAGCAGAAATGCCTTCCAAAGTTATCTATAATATAACACAGGTCAAAAGACCTGCAAACTTATTGCTATCTACTCAGAATATTCTGAAGGGAGTCTGGAGTTGAACTCCTTGAAGATCTAGATAAAATGCACTCAAGTCATCCCAACTGGAACAGAGTCCACCTAAGTATCTCCAATTAGCTCTTGTTCTCAGGTAACTTTCTCAGAAGTTCACTGTTCCATGGGTGTTTGCTGACACTCCATTCCTGTTTCTCCTCCTATTATTTTGTTTTAAAATTTGACAGTGCTGTTTTTCCCCTTTTCTCTGTTAATGGAAAGTCCCCCCATGTAAAAAACATGAGGACAGCAAAGCAGAAAGCTACATCTTGACCAATACAAAGATTAACCTTTACAAGAAACTAGCATTTCCGTTTTATTCTTTTTGCTATTAACTCACCACTAAAAGGCAAGTGATAAATAAAACTTCCATTGATGAGTTCCTATGCATCACTGATGAAGAATATTGTGCACAGAATCTGCTGTCTCCTAATCTTGGCCTGATAGATGCACTCCTTAGGCTTCTCAAGGACTTTTTCACTGCTTTTTTTCTTGATGGTGATGGTAAGTAGCTTAGATCCACCGAGATTAGTCTGCTTTACGATATCCTTGAATGTAGTCTTCCAAACACACATTTTTCCCTAAAAGAATGAAAGCTTTCACTCCAAGTGTATGCTTTCTTTCATGCCTCTATCCCATTAAATAAATGGGAAGTTCTCCCGGTATTCTGAGGCAAGTTTTTTTTTTTTTTTTTCCTCCTCTCCTCCTTTCCCTCCCCCATCCCTTTTCCCTCTCCTCCTTCTAAAGCCAGGTCCTGAAGCAAAATTAAATCTCAAAGGATAAATTGAAAAAAAAAACTTAGACAAGTGACAAGACAGCTTAATATTAGCTAAGCAAATCTAAGACACACACATGCTGGAACATCTCATCCAAATATGAGAAAAAGCATATAATCTGGAAAGTTGTGTCTTACACATTTTGGTTTATACAAGAAAAAAAAATCTGCATTTGCTAAAACTTACTCTTTGTAACTGGGTGGCATTTCACATTTCTAAATGTAATTGAGTGAACATGTTGCCATGGTTACAGTAAGGATTCTGCAATAACTTTGTTGCCTTGTAATTGCTGTATATTTGTATACAAGCAGCTGAGGTTTTTAATTCAATGGCCTCTTAACTCTTTCAGAAGATTGCAGAGCAAAAACTGCAGTTTTTAAGCAGAAAACTCTAGAGTTGTAATGGAAATCAGGATCTGTCCCAGTACTGAGTTTTAATAGCTTCTGATATTACCAGAAAAAAAAAAAAAAAAAAGAAATCCTGCCAAGAACCAGATTGTTATATAAACTTCACAGTTCCTTAGCTTTTAGAAGTGTTGCTGTTTTTCTTAAAAAAAAAAAAAAAAAAAAAAAAAAAAAAAAAAAAAAAAAAAAAAAAAAGACCAATTTCAATAATTAACTTCAGGTAGCTTTTGGCAACAACTGAAAGCACTTTGACAGTAGTAAGTATAACAAGTCCCATTTATTGACAGTACATAATACCAGCAAATCAAAATGCATTGGCAAAAATATTATTCACTCAACGGTGAAATTCACTACAGCACAGAGGGCCAAAATAATTTCAGCTTTTAGAGGCAGTGCAAGTAAAATTACGAAGATGACAAAACACTGCTGTGTGGTAACACAAGCACAAAACAATGCTGCCTGGATGCCCATGTTGAGAATAAATCAAGCGGCCTCCTCCACCACCTTTTGTGGATGGCACCTATATCCCACTCCACCGCTCTGAACTGCGCACCCTATTCCCAGGTTTCTAAGTGGTTTTCTCACCCTTAATCCACCCACACCTTTCCAATACAGATCCCACTTTCTAAAAAGATTTTTAGACCTATAATCTACCCTGGATCGTTAAGCAAGCCTGAAACATCGAACCCACCATTACAGTCAGAAACCAAACATTTTCCAGTGACAAGCTTCATTTATGCAAATCTTCAGAAACAAGCAAACAAACAAACAGCTCCCACTATGATGTTATTCACACACAAACCAATTATGCAAGTGTTCTGGATAAAGGGCAGGTTTACCCCCCTCTACACTGCACAAGGCACCTTGCTATAGTGTCAAATAATTGTTATGTTTGCTTGCTTAAGATGTCGTGCTGCATTTGCCATGCCACACAAGCATTTCACAGATAACACTCAAAAAGCTCAAGGATTGCACAGCATCTTTCCTGATAAATTCCTGCAGCAAAACCCACACACAACTGCTCAACACCTCCCTTCTTGCTGCTCCAAATACATTATAATTTTTTTAAGTCGTTGCATAAACCAACATTTCACACGTTTTGGAGGAAAACGCACATAATTACAAAAAAAATATTTAGGGAGAAACATCAGCTTACAGTTAAGGACAGAATCCCATATTAAGCTTGCTTTAGAGCTGTCATTTTCTGTTGTAGCCTAGGAGCACTGCAAGTCTCACAAACACCAGGGATGATTTTGAAGGGGTGACTCTTTGCTTTCTCCTTATGGTTATAAATAAAAAAAAAAAAAAAAGTTATTTTTTTTGCGGGGGAGGAGGGGAGGAAAGGTGTTGCCAATCAAAACTTGGGGTTTAATTCATTCAGGCAGGCAGCTGCTTCTCGGGCCGAGTTGGAAGCATCTTTAGCAGGAGCGAATCACCGCAAACAGAGATTATTCGCTACGGCGAGGAGCATGTTTTCGGCCGAAGCCCGCGCGACGGCACCGCAGCGGGCCGGCCCGCCCTCCGCAGCAGGGCCACCGCCCCCCGCGCGGCCCGCTCGGAAACTTTCCCGAGTCGCACGTTATCCGCTGCGGAGAGCGGCGAGCCGCCGCGCCGCGGCCCGCAGCGCGGAGCTGGGAGCCGCAGGGCTCCGCCGATTCCCTCACGGCGGCCGGGCCGCGCCCACCGCCGAGCCCCCGGGGGGCAGCGGGCCCCGCCGCCGCCCGGCCGCCCACCTCCCGCGGGTCTGCCGCGAGCGGCCCCGCCCCGCCGTGGCACTCACCGCTGCCCGCATCGCTCCCCGCCGAGCCCCGCGCAGCACCGAGACGGCGGCGGCGCTGCTCACCCGGGCGGGGGGGAGGAGCCGCAGCCGCCCGGGAGGGGAGGGGCGAGCGGAGCAGCCAAGGGGGCGGAACCGGCGGCGGCACCAGCCCCACCTGCCTCATTCACAAAAACGCCAGCGGCGGGGAGCTCCAGCGCGCTGAATGGGCGGGAGCGCTGCCCGTCACACCCCCGGCACGCCCACCGCGTCGCTACGCCCATACTGAGTGATGGCGCACGGAAACCCCGCCCTGGCAAGCGGGCCACCAATCGGCGCGCGGCAAGAGCCGTCGAGCGGCTCAAATGCACCCGCCACTGTGCTAGGGAGCATTCCGATTGGTGCCGGGCGCTGCCCATCTCCTCCCTCTCCGGAACCTCTGCGTTTCATGGTCGGAACCCAGCGGAAAATAGCCGTGCACAGCCGATCCCTTTAAGATCGCGGCGGCAGGGAGCAGCCTCGGCAGAATTAAAAGCCGGCGGGCAGAAAACGGCGCAGCCTTAAAGGGGCCATGCAGCGCCTACCACAGTGCAGCTCCAGGGATGGCCCAGCCCAGCCCGGCGCGGCGAGAGGAGGCTGCGGGGAGCCGCGTACTGACCTGGGTGGCCACGGGCAAGGCGGAGAGCTGCGCGGCGAGGGCTCGGCGCGGACACAGCAGCGCGCGCGCCACCAGCGAACTCAGCCTGTTAGCGGATCCGCCATCTTGGAATTTTTAGATGGACAGTCACGTGGTGCAACCATTTTTCCCTCCCGGCCAATCAGGAAGGGCGGTTTATTTATAGCAGCATCTCCCTCTCTTCTCCCCCCCCCTACCCCGCGCCTTCTCCCGTCCCTACGGGCGGG
This sequence comes from Rhea pennata, assembly GCF_028389875.1. NCBI lineage: Eukaryota > Metazoa > Chordata > Aves > Rheiformes > Rheidae > Rhea > Rhea pennata. The sequence goes on along the minus strand of NC_084668.1, from coordinate 42,216,298 downwards.
GAGGGAGGTTCGAAGGCGCGCGTGCCCCCATGGGGGGAGCCAATCAGGCCACACCTTAGACTTCTTCCTCCCCCCACCCCCCGCGTGGCATGGGGCCTGTCGCCTAGACGACGGCGCGGCGCGAGGCCCGGTGGGCTGGAGCAGACTGCCTGCGCCTGACCCCCGAGGTACCTACCATGACGTGACAGCACCGAGGCCGCGGCCCTCCGCCTCTTCGGAGGCCGCAGTGGGCTCGTGTCCCTTCAGCGGATGACGGAGAAGCTGTACCATGTAAAGGGAGCTGGCCTCAGCAATGGAAAGCCCTGGTGGGCTGTCTCTGAGCCTGGCTTCCCCCTGCACAAGCAGGACTACTCTTAGTACCTTCAGCCTTCCTCCCCAGACCTCACCCCTTCTTAATATAGCCAAATCATCGAATAAACTCTTTGTTTTCCCCTAGAAGTTCAGGGAAACCTGGTCGGGGTGGAGGCAGGTTTTTCCCTGAGTGATGAAAGAAATTTGGCACTACTGAACACTGAGCTCGTCCACCCCAGTACAAAGGCTCTTCTGCTCATCTTTCTCCCAGATCACAGTAAGACATGGTACCCTTTTGCCAGTGATAGCAAGACATGTGTCAGCAGATTCTTAACCTCTACTGGTAAGGAGAGGGGTGCACATACAGGATATAAAAGCAGGGTAGCTATGAGAAGAAAGCAAGTTTGTAGTGGAAAAGGATGAACAAAGGATGAGGTGTAAATGAAAGCAGAGGAACTACAGATGAGTGTAGATGAGCAAGACTACAAAGCAAATATAGGTATATTGATGGCTTTTCCAGCTGGTGCAGAGTAGAACCAAGTTGCCCTAAGTCAGCATAGATAGAGATGAAGCAACCTAAACTATAGCAGCAGGTAGGACTGTGTCCGCATGGATTCCAACGTGCATTCACAGACTGTATTTGAACTTAGTGTTCAGTACCTATTTCGTATTTTCAGCTTTCAGCATCAGTATCTTGCTTCTGGACAGAAGCACAGTTGTGCTGCCGGTCTGTATAAACAGTTGAACCAGAGCCAGGACAGTGATAATGTACTGCATATGGCCATCCCCAACCATCTGGCAACCTTGTCTTCACCCCACCTCTGTGTGGCCAAGAACAAACTTTGTATGTTAAAGATGAGTAGGAAATAGAGTGAAGACACTTCTACACAGCACTAGTCAGCTGCTTCTAGAAAGTCACGCAAGTGTGGCAACTCTTCTTTTCCTCTGTCTCCCATGATCCACTGCTGCGTATAGCTCCTTCCTTAGCACTTAGAATTTGCATCTATTAATTCCCTCTTGCCCCGGTTTTCTCACTAGCTTTCCTGAAGGCAAGACATCTTAGAGCAAAGCAACTGCAGCTAAAAAAAGTGGAGAACATTCTAGAGCAAAGCCTTTTCCATGCTAGCCAGGACTTATTTTAATATAAATGCCTGTATTTTTGAAGCCTTGACATCCCTCTCGTGAAACAGATATTTCACATTTGTGCATGGTGCCAGTACTCCAAATGGACAAACTTATATAAGGGAGTTTTATCTGCATCTATTCAAGCCAAGTGCTATTGGGCATATGTTGTGAATATTTCAGTTCTGTTCTGATCCTGACCACCGAATGGATTTCATCCTCTACTAAGAGGTAGAAATGCGACAGAAGGAAAAATTTCAATCCAGATCAATTTGGCTATGAGAAACAAGAGACTGAGGACAGAACTAGTAGAGAAGCTACTGTAGTTAATGGATTCATTTAAAGTTAATTCTTTTTCATCTCACTTCTAACAGAACAAGTTATGCCATCTTTTGTCTTCTTTCCTTAGGTAGTTTGACATATCTGAAACTATGGATTTTTGATTGTCTAGATAGTAACAGAAATTGATTAATCAGTAATACTAATGGCAGATATGTAATATTTTAGTAGAATATGAAACTTTTTTGTCCACTCTCTTCATCCAAGATTCCCGAAGTGCTTTCTTTTTTCCTTTTTTTTTTAAATCTATCTGATGTTATCTGTGGAAACTGGCGGTAAGTACACTAGTTTTGGTGCCGAACAGCAGAAACAGGATTTCAAGATATAAAAAATAAAAAGGGGAAAGCACAGTTCAAAGAGGAAATCTTTGCCTGGGTTACCAAGAGTAACAAACAGATTTTGTGCTTCACATACTTTTCTCTAGCATACTTTCCTAGCAACCATTCAACATCTAACTGATTTTTCTATTTTCTGAAGAATTACCCTAATGAAATGTCAAATCTTCTCTAGCTGCAGTTTCTTGATTGGCCAAGAAACAACTTTCATTTCACTTATGTTTTGTTGTTTTATCTTTAAATAGCACAATGCCTGAAAGACACGCTACAAACATTGCATATCATGGAAGGCGAAAAATGTCAACAACTACTATCTTATGCCACAGAGCTCTGCTGGACACCCTTGAGGCATGATCTGATTGGAACTTCCTGCTTGAGTTACATTAGGAATAGATAAGCATGTAAGGCTTTACTAAAGGGATTGGCTGTGACTAAGTAAACTCACCAATGACTAAGTAAAACCTAAGTCTCAAACACCATGACATCAATTTTATTCCATTTTTTCTTGGTGGCTGATAACTCTTTTTTTTTTTTTTTTTTTTTTTGAAGTTAAGCCACCGCAGTATTCCTAGAAAGAAAGATTGTTTTACTCAGTTCCATTCTGTCTGAGTTGAAGGCCATCTGCATACCATTCAAACACTCCTGTTTGAAGCATGCAAGCACAGTTTCCAGAGAAATCTTCTACTTCACATAGGCGGAGCCCTCAGATTACACAGAGCTCCTCGGATTACACAGAGCTGAAGGAGTTAATGGTACAAGCATGGGCACAGTGATATGCTTTCACATATCTTGTAGCATACAAGGGCTTAGAGTGCAGTCATTGTGACATATTCATTGCCCATTAAATGCACAGGCCTTCCCACTTGACTTTCAATAGAAAATGTTACTTTCCATAGCCATCTCAGCACTCTTATGGTAGTTTTGATTAATTGATTCTAACTAAATTGTGTAAAAACTTCCAGATTTTCCATTAAGAAAAGTGAACTCCTATAGTTTAGCCATCTGGATTTACATAAAATCTGATACCTGAAAGGAATTATTAACAACTTTGTCCCTCCCTGAAAATGCACCTTGATAGTGTAGCATATAAACACAGCTTTCTTTTGAGATGTTTTAGGAACTACGGTTCCATTTTAAAGGGCCACCCATCCTTGACAGACTGATTTGACTCCTGCAGTTGTTTTTTTTTTCCTCATGTTGTGAACAACATGCTCGCATCTTGGCAGAGGTCAGAATTAGTCTGACAGTTCATTAACAAAAGCATCCTGTTAACTTAAGTTTCCCAGTCTGACTTTATTATTAAGATATTACTTTATTAGAGTCAACTTATAACAAACATTAACTATCAGTTATCCTGAACTTGACAATATGGGCAACATAGCCAGTCCTGTAGAAAATCTGAATATTCTCTGTTTAGTATACACCTAAGAACACCACTAGCATGAAGAGCACCACTTCTGCATGAAGCTGAAGCTCTTTTTGTTTCACTTTTAGATTATATTTGCTTGTGGGCTTGTTTGTTTGTTATTCTTTGGTTGGTGAGGTTTTAGGTTTCTTTGTATGGTTGTTCTGCTATCTTTATTCTGGGCCAATTTGCATGCTCACATGTATGTATGTATGTGTGTATAAATACAGTTCTAAATTATTTTTTAAGTGTCAGGATACGTATGGTTTAGGACTGGAAGTTTAACAGACTGTGCAGTTGACGAGGTAATATTATGCTACATGTTCCTCTGCGAGTCTAATGATCAGTGGTCAGTGTAGGAGCAATGTGTGGGCAGCCAGGTGCCTGTTTGCCTTCTCTGGAAGCTCACCATTTCTGACACAGCTGGAAGATGGTTTGGTCGACAATGTGAGTTACAACAAATACATTGCCTAAGTGGTCATTTCAGCATCCAAACATAGTGAAGCCCAGAGGTACTCTCCTCATGTCCTCTTTCTCCAAACCCTTTGGGGGCAGGTTTAGCTCAGTTGGTTAGAGCGTGGTGCTGCTAATGCCAAGGTTGTGAGTTCAATCCACATTCAGGCTATGCTGAGGGTTGGACTAGATGACCTCCAGAGGTCCCTTCCAACCTCACCATTCTACGATTCTATGATTTTCAAACAGGGAGTCAGAGATGAGCTTTACCCTCTGGAGTGGTCTGTGTGTCTATGATTAAGAGTCAAATGCTGTACTGTAGACACATTCTGTTGCCTGAAACTGAAGAGACTACTGTCTGGCTGCAGGTCTTGTCTTTATTGCTTTCTGCATTGCTCAAGTAGTTCAAAAAGATGACAAAAGAAAAGAAAATTATATCCTAAAAGTTGCCATGGAGTGTAAGTTTTATCTTCAAAATTTGATTGATGTACTGGTAGTTGTGGGTGTGAATAGGTATATCTATTAATATCCAGTCTAGGCTAACCTGTGCATAATGACAGAAAATTGAACCTTGTCATTGTTCATATAAATTAGAATTCAAACATTAACATGAAGAAGAATTCTTCCTATACGTTATATCCAACTGTATGTAGAGTAGTCTGTTTTTGCTGTAATTACAGCTAAAAAGTTTGCTCAAAAGCCATCTGAAGAAAAAAAAATTGACAGAGCTAATTCATAAAGACTTAATAAAATTCAATGACAGAGTTTCCCACCCACCTCCACCTCATCTTTAGCTGAACTCTTGTTTCATTTTTTGATGTTCTTAAGCAGGAAACAGCCATCACAACATTTCAGCTAATTTCCCTCTCCAGTCACATGGACCTGGTGAAAATAATAATAATAAAAAAGGTATCTCAGCTTTTCACTCTAACTCTCTGTCTTCTACCACTGCCCTGGCTGGAAGAAAGAGCAGGAAGTTAGGGGGAAAACCAGTGGGAACTTCCCCTAGAGCCTAGCCATTGAAGACCAATGCCTACTCCAAGCAGTAGCTCCAGCAGTTTTTTTTTTTTACACAAACTGAGCCTAGACATCAGTTTGTTCATGTTAATTGCTTTCTTTTTCCTTCTGATCATAGTTGCTATCATTACTCTCCTTTGGTGTTTCTCTCCCTCCAGCCACCCTTCTTTGCCTTATCTCTTACTCCTCTTTGTTCTGCATCCTTCCTAGATTATTTACTTTTTTACTCCTTTCTGCCATCAGAAACAATTGCCTTAAAAACCAATAGCTTTAAAACACAGCTTTAATTGAACAGCGAATGCTAATTTCCCATTGCCCTATTCTCGCATTTCCTCTCTGACATATCTTTCTTTGTTTGGTCCTGGTGAATTTTGCTTCGTCTGGGACTCTTACTGTATCTTTGTACAATGCCTCAGGCAGGAGAGAGGTGTTTCTTTTTTCCTAGGCTGTGAAATCTGTCTTCTATGCAGAACAATTCTGTCTGGCTTAATGTGAGCTATAAAGAGGGACAAAGTGGTTCTCCTCCACTTAGGGGAGTGCCTATTGAGACTGAAGAAGCCTGTATTTGGCTCTAGAAGCTAGTTTTCCAGCTTGTCTGCAAACCCAACACTTCATCAAGTCTTCATCACTCAAGGACTAAAAAGCTTAAATTCTGAAGTATTAGAGCCAGTCTCTAAGAAACAAGTTATTGCTTTTGTCTTGGACAAACTCAAGTCCTTGTCTGCCACTTCAAAAAAGCAGCAAAGCAGCTCTGCAGAGAAGGACGTGGGAGTGCTGGTGGATGAGAAGTTGACCATGAGGCAGCAATGTGTCCTTGTGGCCAAGAAGGCCAATGGTATGCTTGGGTGCATTGGGAAGTGTTGCCAGCAGGGGGAGGGAGGTGATCCTGCCCCTCTACTCAGCCCTGCTGAGGCTGCATCTTGAGGACTGTGTCCAGTTCTGGACTCCCCAGTACAAGAGAGTCATGGAGCTACTGGAGAGAGTCCAGCATAGGGCTATGAGGATGATCAGAGGGCTAGAGCATCTGCCCTATGAGGAACGGCTGCAAGAGCTGGGCCTCTTCAGCCTGGAGAAGAGGGAAATATTATCAATGTGTACAAGTACCTGAAGGGAGTCAAGGGGATAGGGCTGAACTCTTTTCAGTAGTCCCATGCAAAAGGACTAGAGGCAACAGGCATGAACTGAACCACAGGCAGTGCCACCTGAAGAGGAGGAGGAATTTCTTCCCTGTGAGAGTGACAGAGCACTGGCACAGGTTGCCCGGAGAGGTTGTGGAGTCTCTTTCTCTGGAGATATATCAAAGCCTGCCTGGCTGCAACCCCATCTAACATGCTCTAGGTGACTCTGCTTGAGCAGGGATGTTGGACTAGATGATCTCCAGAGGTCCCTTCCAACCTTACCCATTCTGCGATTCTGTGATTCACAAAGGAGAAATCATGCTTAACCAAACTGACTGTCTTCTATGATGGAATGACTGGCTGGTAGATAGAGGGAGAGCAGTGCATGCCATTTACCTTCACTTTACTAAGGCTTTTGACATTGTCTTCCATAATATCCTCATAAACAAGCTGATGCAGTATGGGCTAGTTTAAGTGGTCAGTGAGGTGAAGTGAAAACTGGCTGAACTGCCAGGTACAGAAGGTTGTAATCAGCCCCATGCAGCCCAGCCAGTCACTAGTGACCTTCAAGGACAAATACGGGGGCCAATACTGTTTAACATCTTCATTGATGACCTGGGATGATTGGACCTAATGTACTCTCAGCAAGTTCGTATATGATACAAAACCAAGAGTAGTGGCTGATACACCAGAGGGCGGTGCTGCCATTCGGTGGGACCTTGACAGGCTGAAGAGGTGGGCAGAGAGGAACCTCATGAAGTTCAACAAAGTGCAAAGTCCTTCTCCTAGGGAGGAATAACTCTAGGGACCAGTATAGGCTGGAAGCCAACTAGCTGGTGAGCAGCTTTGCAGAGAAGGACCTGGGGATCCTGGTAAGTTGAACACAAGCCAGCAATGTGCCCTTGCGGCATTGAAGGCCAATTGTGTCCTGGGCTACGTTAGGCTGAGTTTTGCTAGCAGGTCAAGGGAGGTGATCCTTCCCCTTTTCTCAGTATAGGTGAGGCCACATGTGGAGTACTGCATCCAGTTCTGGGCTCCCCAACACAAGAGAGACATAGATTTACTGCAGTGAGTCCAGTGAAGGGCCACGAAGGTTGTTGAAGGGCTAGCGCATCTTTCATTTGAGGAGAGGCTGAGAGAGCTGGGACTCTTTTAGCCTGGAGAGGAGAAGGAAGGGAAGATTTATTAGTATTTATGAATATCTGAAGGGAGAGTGTTGAGAGGATGGAGCCAGATTCTTTTCAGTGGTGCCTAGTCACAGGGTAAGAGGTAATTTCAGCAGAAACTGAAATTGAGGGAATTCTACTGAAAACAATTCCTCATTGTGAGGGTGGTTAAACACTGTAATAGGTGGCCCAGGGAGGTTGTGGAGTCTCCATCCTTGAAGATGTTCAAAACTCAACTGGATATGGTCCTGGGCAGCCTGCTGTAGGTGACTCTGCTTGAGCAGGGTTTTGGATCAGATGACCTACAGAGGTCCCTTCCAAACTCAACGCTTCTGTGATTCTGCTATTCTATGATTATTATGGCAGTCATTTTTTTCCTAAGTACAATAAACTTATAAAGTATTTCCTTGCTAAAACTTTATTTGAACAAATTATTCTAGTTTTTATAAATTTATTTAGCAATAACATCTAAACTCTCAATTACATTATATAAGAGAGGAGAGGGGAAATATTTTGCAGCCATTATAAACTGCTGTCCCAAAGATTTTACAACATTGTTCTCCCTCTTGATTAAACCAACAAGTTACTTATGAGGACAACAGAAGTCTTTCCCCCCCAAAGTATCCTTTCAATTCGATCTATTTTATTGGTGTATTAAAATACACACTTAAAATTAGAAGTAAGTAAGAAATAAGCCTAAAATTAATGTGGAAACTGTGACGTTGAGGCCATAATAATTGTTGTATACCCTTATTTTATCAATGACTGTTTTCTGATTTTTAATATGTAAAATAAAAATATATACATTTATAAGAACACACAGTCTAAAATGTTTAATTCCTTCCATTTTCAGCCATGACAGCTGTTGAGAAAAGTGTGTTTGCATGTGTGTAGGTGTGTGCGCGCACGCACATGTGTATATCTTTTTCTATCCTGTCTCTTTTAACTAGGCAAAAAAAGACAGCCTGCATGATACAGGGTAAAAAACAATTAAAATAGGAATAAATGTTAAAGAAAAGAAAACTGACAAAAAAAGCAACAAGTTACTTTTCAATAAAAAATATATGCAGTCTGGCCCCTGGGTGTTAGTTTTAAGTGAAAGTATTGACTTCCAGCTGAATGATGAGTAAAGTATCTTTCTACTGAAATATTGATAGTAGATTACACTAAACCACAAACTATCTCCATAAAGCCCATCATTTTTAATCCTAATGGTGTTTTCTTTCCTTTGGATGACTACTACATTCATGATATGATGGCTTTATTCTGTCTAGAGGAAAAACTTTTTACCATACAGCTAAATTAACTTGACTTCAAACTTCGGAAGCTTTTACAGCTCAATTCAAAGCTATTATTCAAGGTTGAATGAGAAGGCTGTGGACTGTAAAAGCTGGCAAAAAATAAATTTCACAAGCATTCACAGGTTGAATGGAATACTTGCTTTGTGTTCAAGTTGTATGTGTTTCATTGAGCAGTCTCAGAATAGCAGTATTTTGCCTATAACCTGCTTGCTCTGTAATGAAAGACAGCATACTTTTTTTCAGCGGCTCTTGAAGCTATGACCCAGCGTATGCTCTTTCATACTCTTTTGATTATATTTAGTTAGTACTAAGCTAAATAAGTGTCAACTAGTTCTCCAGAAATGTGGAGCAAGAACACAATAAAATTTATTTTTATCTTTTTTCTTTTTTTTTAATAAGATCATAGACTACCTTACAGTCAGTTACAGCTTTCTCATGCAGATACTCATGCCTGACTTCATATATCCCTGCCTAAGGAGAAACAACTTAAATATTCTACAGACAAGTAAAAACTGACAGAGCTCATATTGGAACCCTTTCATTTGGCAGATCCAATCTACTTTGCTACCCCATCTGTTTGGGACAAAGCTCTAATCATAAGGCAAGTCAGTACTTTCAGAGCTCAAAAGGCAACTTAGGGCTCTTTTAGACCCAGGACTATGAGAAAATGTGCAAAGAGTTATTTGATTCACTGGCAAAGCATGTGGCAGAATGGGATCCATAATGGCCAGCATACTGAGTGGCCTGAATTCAACATTTTCTAGATGCAGCTGCCAGTTGCTGATCTACAGGAAATGCTGAGTGCAGGAACAAGTCTTAAATTTATCTTGTCATTGAGGCTGCAGGGAGGTTTCTGCCATCTACCTAGGATCCACAACTCAAAGCCTCTCATTCAAAAACTGAAGTAGAATGACTTCACTGTTTTTAAACATGCTTAGAGTTTACATTTTCAGAGAACTCAATCAAAAAATGGGGATCCAAGTTCAATTCTCTCTTCTGCCTGGGAAAATTCCTACAGACAGCTTCCACCTGTCACAGGTGTACTGTGACTGCTGTCACAGTAGCATCCTTCTCTTGGGCAGGAAGGCCACTAGCAGGAAGATATGCAAGACATGAGATGAGACAGCAGGCAAGATGTTACGTGTTTTAACCGCTAGACTACAGCGAAAGGGTGAGAAATATGTAGGTTCTGGAACATCAGCTGTGTTTTTACTGGTGTTGACAGGACCAGCCCCAAGATATTTTTGGGCTTTGTATTCTAGAAGTTGTGCTCTCAGGGGCTACTGTTACAAAAATAAGGTGCTTCACAGCTGCCTTCATAGTAAGGTAGCAACCTACTGCAGTTTTGGGAAGTGCATCTTTGAACTTTGGTTACTAAATGCAAGCTAATCATATTATTGAATCTATCCTTTACCCTGTTACTGCCTTGGTTCTCTATCTGTAAAGGAGGAATATTACTGTTTCCCTGTCTAAGAATGGCATGAGGATAAATGCGCTGTGATTTTTTACCCATTACTGGGAGACCTAAAGATACAATTAAGGCAGTATAGGACAAAAAAAATGGCACTTTCATCATTGCGTGGAAAAAAGAAAACTTCAGACTGTGGCAAACTAATATTTTGCTGACCATTTTCCACCTAGTGTAGCTCTATGCCATTAAAAATATGTCATGGCTGTATAAGATCAGAAAACAGACTATGTTCTCTTCTATACCACTAGACATTCCTGCTTAGTTTTGTCCACTGGTTGGAATTTGTCACTTGACTTCAGTGCTGATGAACACTCTTCAGACAAATCCCCAAAAGGCTTATGCACACAGAACACAGATCAATTTGGATTCAAAGTTCATCAGCAGTGCCCGGTGATAGAAGCTGTGTACTGCTCAGGAATAAATCATGCTTTGTCAGATGTGACATTGCCTGAACAAGGTTCCAAAGAGAAAATAATTTCAGTTTCAACCACTCTAGACTGATAGATGGCATGTGTGGGCAAAACTGCAAAGACCTTTCAAATTCCCAGTTTCTTTCTCCTCTGTTATGTTTTTTGAAGGGTTTTTTCATTTCATTGCACAGAGGTTATGGCTTTCTTATTTTGAGTCAATGCATTTCTCAAATATGCATATCTGTTAAAAGGTAGATGTGTTTTGTACTTGGCCAAACCTCAGTCTTCTTGTTTTCCCTTTCCTGTGACAAAACCAAAACCACAGCTAGTTTTGGATTTATACTTGAAAGGAAGTATTGAAAGACTTCAAATTTTCTCTATCTACTTAATGTTTTTAAATATTGGGTATTTGTTATAATGGGTTTTCAGATCAAAACTTCCTGTTGAACACCTAAAGGGCAAAAATGAGGGCACAAAAAGGATAAATGTAAGAACTGAAGTGTGAGCTGACTGCACTCAGAAAGCAGCAGAGAGTGTTAGAATAAAACATAGTAGGAAGAAAGATCTGTTCTTGCTGAACATACTGGAAACTGTTCGCATAAATCACCCAGAAAGATTTCTTAAAGTTGCAACACTGAGCTGACACTGGGAGGCTATATGTATATGTATAGGTCTTCTGCTGAAACATCACACATATGGATCATTCTTGTAGCACTGGTTCAGCTCCTTTGCACAAACGCATAGGCATCCGAAGAAGCAAAACACACTGATGAGAGTGACAGAACACTAGAACAGGTTGCCCAGAGAGGTTGTGGGATCTCCTTCTCTGAAGATATTCAAAACTCACTTGGATGCAACCCTGTCTAACACGCTTTAGGTGACCCTGCTTGAGCAGGGAGGTTGGACTAGATGATCTCCGGAGGTCCCTTCCAACCTCAACTGTTCTGTGGTTCTGATCTTTCTTTTAAGTCTTTTTGCTAATGCTTGTACCTGACCCACTGTATCTTAAAAACCCACGTTAATTATAAGAACTTTCTCTAACTTCTTAAAAATAGCACATTAGATCATTACATGCCATCAGAAGTAGAAGCGTCCAGAAGAGTGATAGTGAAAAGGACTTATGGAAAATGGTATTGAAATAATGAAAGAAATGCCTAAAAAGTCTGAAGAACTATATTCAGACTGTTTGGCACTATTAAATAATTGAGTGACACTTTTGAATCTAAGACTCTCATCTGCAAATATGTTGTTTAATAGAAAGCTGAATGTTCATGGTTAATGGTTATTAATGTTAAAAATAAACCCTAGACTGTATTATGCTAAGAGGTTAGATGAGTCAAAATCTCCACAGCCCTACAAATGTCTATATATGTGTCGCATGGGCACAAAAGGGAATTACTCCTCTCTTTGGGGATGACTAGGCAAGATCAAGCCTGTAGAAGGACAGGAGGTCCCTCTAGCTTTCTTTCACAAAAACGAAGAAAGAAGTAAGTCTTCACATTCTGAAAAATGAACAAACAGCAGAAACCACATGGTTAGACAATAGCTTCAAGACAAGGACTGAATGGGATATTTGGAAAGTAAGAGTTGTTTCAAAAATCTACAAGGTAATGGAGACCAATCCAGAAATGGATTGTAAATTATCAAGATGTAGATCAATAATATCTACATTGCAATTAAAGTACTGTGTATTTTTCCTTTCTGAAAAGGGAAAAGTTACAATAGATACCCTTAGAGATGATGTTGCAATGTAATGCTTCTCTATATTTCCAGTAGAATTGATGTGGGTTGTTCATGCTGAGATATACTAGCAACCAAAGAGACAAGAGACATATTTATTGATTGACCCCTATCAGGAACTTCCTGTCTCATTAGCAGGTTACCAGGTGCATATTAAAGGCTCATCTTAGTTATGAACACTGAGGGAAACTTTTCAAACATCACATGTTGTCAGACTCATATGGATGATTACGAGTAAAGCTACTGTACTGTCTAGAAAACATGAGCACGATAAACAGAGCCTTCTGCCTTGTACTGCGACAAGTGACAGGATGTATTCTGGCTCATATATACAGAGTAAGATGCAAGATGCTGTGACTATATCATATGAAGTGTAATGGACCAAAATAGGGCTATACTTCTATCAAAAAGGACAAGAGGTAAAGCATTAGCACTTTTGTTCATAATTGGCCTGATATTTCACAAGTATTTGTTCTGCAATCATACTAGATAAGGCAAGCAGGCATGCAAGAAATACTAGAATATGGCAGTGGAAGATAGACTGAATGCTAGGTGATGCATGTTGGTCTCTCTAACTGAATGCTGGATGATGCATGTTAGTCACAGAATCGCAGAATGGGTAAGGTTGGAAGGGACCTCTGGAGATCATCTAGTCCAACATCCCTGCTCAAGCAGAGTCACCTAGAGCATGTTAGATGGGGTTGCAGCCAGGCAGGCTTTGATATATCTCCAGAGAAAGAGACTCCACAACCTCTCCGGGCAACCTGTGCCAGTGCTCTGTCACTCTCACAGGGAAGAAATTCCTCCTCCTCTTCAGGTGGCACTGCCTGTGGTTCAGTTCATGCCTGTTGCCTCTAGTCCTTTTGCATGGGACTACTGAAAAGAGTTCAGCCCTATCCCCTTGACTCCCTTCAGGTACTTGTACACATTGATAATATTTCCCTCTTCTCCAGGCTGAAGAGGCCCAGCTCTTGCAGCCGTTCCTCATAGGGCAGATGCTCTAGCCCTCTGATCATCCTCATAGCCCTATGCTGGACTCTCTCCAGTAGCTCCATGACTCTCTTGTACTGGGGAGTCCAGAACTGGACACAGTCCTCAAGATGCAGCCTCAGCAGGGCTGAGTAGAGGGGCAGGATCACCTCCCTCCCCCTGCTGGCAACACTTCCCAATGCACCCAAGCATACCATTGGCCTTCTTGGCCACAAGGACACATTGCTGCCTCATGGTCAACTTCTCATCCACCAGCACTCCCACATCCTTCTCTGCAGAGCTAGTCTACAGAAGGTCAGCCCGCAGCTTGTACTGGTGCATGGAGTTATTCCTCCCTAAGTGCAGGACCTGCACTCGCCCTTGTTGAACCTCAGGAGGTTTCTCTCCGCCCAGCTCTCCAGCCTGTCCAGGTCTCTCTGAATGGAAGCACAGCCCTCAGGGGTATCAGTCACTCCTCCCAGCTTGGTCTCATTGGCAAACTTGTTGAGGAGGCACTCTGTCCCTTTATACAGGTCATTGATGAAGTTGTTGAACAGGATGGGACCCAGTACTGAGCTCTGGGGAACTCCACTAACCACAGGCCTCCAGGTGGACTCTGCGCCGCTGATGACAACCCTCTGAGCTCTGCCTTTCAGACAGTTCTCAATCCACCTCTCTGTCCACTCGTCTAACCCACACTTCCTGAGCTTGTCTAGGAGGATGTTCTGGGAGACAGTGCCGAAAGCCTTGCTGAAGTCAAGGTACACAATGTCCACTGCTCTTCCTTCATCTACGCAGCCAGTCATGCCATCAGAGAAGGCTAGCAGATTGGTTAAGCATGCTTTGCCCTTGGTGACTCCATGCTGACTACTCCTGATCACCTTCTTTTCCTCCATGCTTGGAGATGACATCCAGAAGGAGCTGTTCCATCACCTTTCCAGGAAGGGAGGTGAGACTGACTGGCCTAGAGTTGCCTGCGTCCTTCTTTTTGCCCTTCTTGAAGATTGGAGTGATGTTGGCTTTCTTCTGGTCCTCAGGCACCTCTCCATGACCTGTCAAAGGTGATGGAGAGCAGCCTGGCAACATCTACCAGCTCCCTCACTACCCGTGGGTGCATCCCATCTGGGTTCATGGATTTGTGAACGTCAAGCTTGCCCAGAAGATCTCTAATCCTATCCTCCTCAACTAAAGGAAAGTCTTCCCTTCTCCAGACTTTCTCCCCCTTGTCTCCAGGTTCTGGGGTTCTTGAGCGCTGCCCTTAGCAGTGAAGACTAAAGCAAAGAAGGCATTCAGTAATTCTGCCTTCTCCGTATCCTTCGTGACCACGGCCCCTGCCCCATTCAGTAGCAGGCCCAAATTTTCCACAGTCCTCCTCTTGCTACTGAAGTATTTGGAGAATCCCATCTTGTTGTCCTTAACATCCCTTGCCAGACTTAATTCCAAATGGGCCTCAGCCTTCCTCGTCACATCTCTACATACTCTGACTGCATGCCTGTAATTCTCACAAGTAGCCTGTCCCCTCTTCCACATTCTGTGGACTTTCTTCTCCTGTCTGAGTTTGGCCAAGAGCTCCTTCCTCACCCATGCAGGTCTCCTGCCTCATTTGCTGCACTTCTCACTCATAGTGATGCATCACTCTTGACCTTGGAGGAAGTGATACTTGAATACTAGCCATCTCTCCTGGACCCCCCTTCCTTTTAGGGCCTTAACCCATGAGATTCCTCCAAGTAGGTCTCTGAAGAGCCCAAAGGCCACTCTCCTGAAGTCCAGGGTTGCAATCCTGCTCATTGCCTTACTTCTTTCCTGCAGGATTGTGAACTCCACCATCTCATGGTCACTGCAGCCAAGGCTGCCTCCAGCCTTCACATCTCCAACCAGTCCCTCTTTGTTGGTTAGGACAAGGTCCAGCAGGACACCCTTCCTCGTAGGCTCCTCCACCACCTGTGTCAAGAAGTTATCATTGATGCTCTGCAAGAGCATCCTGGACTGTTTGTACCTAGCTGTCTTGTCCTTCCAGTAGATATCAGGGTGGTTGAAGTCTCCCATGAGAACCAGGGCCTATGATCATGACGTTACTTCCGGCTGTCTGTAGAAGGCCTCCTTGACTTCCTCTTCCTGGTCAGGTGGCCTGTAGTAGACACCTACAACAGTGTCCCCCTCTTTGATCTTCACTCATAAGCTCTCAACTGCTTCCTCCTCCTCCACCCCTAGGCAGAGCTCGATGCATTCCAGTTGCTCTCTCACATAAAGAGCAACTCCGCCATCTCGCCTTCCTGGCCTGACTTTCATAAAAAGCACATAGCCATCCATGACAGCATTCCAGTCATGTGAGCTAGCCCACCATATCTCTGTAATTGCAATGAGATTGTGGCCCTACAACCACACACAGATCTGCAGTTCCTCCTGTTTATGCCCCATGCTGCATGCATTGGTGTACAGGCATTTCAGAGAGGTAATCAAGCATGCAGGTTTCACAGGAAGGGTGTAAAGGGATCCCCCATAGCCATGTCCCACATCCACATTCTCAGCTGCATGCACCCGTTGGAAACCCCCAACCCAAGTTGTGTTTATTGACTATCCTCTCTCTATAACTCTCCCCTTCCCCCTTCCTACCTAGTTTAAAGCCCTCTTTACCAGGCTGGCAAACCTGTTGGCAAAGGCACATGTGCCCCACTTGGTGAGGTGAATCCCACCTTTCCCCACCAGTTGCTGATCTTCAAACAATGTCCCATGATCATAGAAACCAAAACCCTGTTGCCACCACCAGCAGCGCAGTCAGCTGTTAATCTGGAAAATTTGTCTACTCCTCCTCCCATCCCTCCCCCTAATCGGCAGGACCGAGGAGAAGACAACCTGGGCTCCCAGACCCTTGACCGCCACACCCAAAACCGTGAAGTCTTGTTTGATTGTTTCTGGTTTGCTCTCCCGTATCACTAGCACCCGCATGAAAGAGCAGCAGAGGGTAGTAGTCTGATGAGCAGACAAGCCTTGGCAGCCTTTCAGTGACATCTCGTATCCGTGCCCCCAGCAGGCAGCAAACCTCTCTAGAGGAGAAGTCAGGTCAGCAGTCTCTCTAGTACTAGCTTCTCTCAGTTAGAGAGAATACCAAGAAGAGAGCTGTCAAAGTATTTGAATACCTTACTGGTTTCTTTAGGTTACCCCAGGGCTCAGTACTGGGGCCCATCCTGTTCAATTTCTTCATCGATGACCTGTATAAAGGGACAGAGTGCCTCCTCAACAAGTTTGCCAATGAGACCAAGCTGGGAGGAGTGGTTGATACACCAGAGGGCTGTGCTTCCATTCAGAGAGACCTGGACAGGCTGGAGAGCTGGGCGGAGAGAAACCTCCTGAGGTTTAACAAGGGCAAGCGCAGAGTCCTGCACCTAGGGAAAAGTCACGCTAGGCACCAGTACAAGCTGCGGGCTGACCTTCTGTAGAGTAGCTCTGCAGAGAAGGATGTGGGAGTGCTGGTGGATGAGAAGTTGACCATGAGGCAGCAATGTGTCCTTGTGGCCAAGAAGGCCAATGGTATGCTTGGGTGCATTGGGAAGTGTTGCCAGCAGGGGGAGGGAGGTGATCCTGCCCCTCTACTCAGCCCTGCTGAGGCTGCATCTTGAGGACTGTGTCCAGTTCTGGACTCCTCAGTACAAGAGAGTCATGGAGCTACTGGAGAGAGTCCAGCATAGGGCTATGAGGATGATCAGAGGGCTAGCGCATCTGCCCTATGAGGAACAGTTGTGAGAGCTGGGCCTCTTTAGCCCGGAGAAGAGACGACTTAGGGGGGGATCTTACCAATGTGTACAAGTACCTGAAGGGAGGATGTCAAGGGGATAGGGCTGAACTCTTTTCAGTAGTCCCATGCAAAAGGACTAGAGGCAACGGGCACAAATTGAACCATAGGAAGTGCCACCTGAACGTCAGGGGGAATTTATTCCCTGTGAGAGTGACAGAGCACTGGAACCAGTTGCCCAGAGAGGTTGTGGAGTCTCCTTCTCTGGAGACATTCAAGGCCCGCCTGGCTGCAACCCCATCTTACATGCTCTAGGTGACCCTGCTTGAGCGGGGATGTTGGACTAGATGATCTCCAGAGGTCCCTTCCAACCTTACTGATTCTATGATTCTATGATTTTAACTTTAAAGAAACTTTAACTTACCAGAATCTTCTTATACATGTACATCTCAAACTGCAAAACAAACTCTAATGTTAACATCACAGTGGTTGGTGTCATTACAGTTTCTTGTGAAGTATGTAAAGGCTAGGTTTGCTACTTAGTGGGTTATTTAATTCAAAATGGAGGAGCCTGAGGCCACTGGAGACTTGTTGTTATAGCTTGGAAAGAGATGTGTAAACACTAGTCATTACTGGAAAGGCCCTGTTTTCATTTGTCAAGGTCATGGAGTAGTGGCAGACCCCATTTGATTTCACTCAGTAAAAAGTATGCATTATGTGTAGGAAACACAGGGGCCAACAAATGGTTATGTGAGAATGCAAGAGATGGAAAGATGTCATTACAGGGCTTTCAACATCTTCCAGGGACTTATAAGGCATTTCCTGGCTTGGGATCCAGCCCTATGGTTTCTTCCAAGCACAGGAGGAACCCCCAAAGGGTGGGGGAAGCTCTGTGAAGAACTTTATTCTACCATATGTTCCTTTCCCTATGGCTATAATTGGGGCCAGTAACAGGGGGTAGGCATCGTGTAGCCTTAACTTTTCATTTCCAGGTTCCACTGAATTATTTAGTTTTAAACTTTCTTCTGAATTCTGCTAACCCTAACTACTTATCTCCAACATCAAAGCAGAAGAAAACTTTTTGACACCTTGACTTTGGTAAATTCAGACTACTGTTTCAGCACAGTCTGTATTACTTGTCCATAATACTACAAATGCTAGGGCATTCATTTTGGTCATATACTTCAAGGAACAGTTTTTCCAGTAAAATGTAACAGCAGTGGCTGATAAATTTCATAGGTATAATCATTATACTCTTCCTGATATAGACAGTCACAGATTTACATTGGGTTTTGGCCTAGCTACTGCTGCTCTACAGTCGGCCAAAAATGAAATGGGTATCTTTAACTCGACAAAGGCAAAAGAAGAATTTTCAAGGTCACATAAGTGAAGGAATCACAGTTACTATATAAGAGGATGGACCTGTGTGCTATATAAGCATATGAATGTACTTCAGCACTTCTTTCAGCTGCATGAACACGTCTCCTGATGCTGGTTTGAATTCACAAACTTACACCAATTTCAGAAGTGACTGTGTCAGTGTAACACATGAATCAGTTTCTCCCATGCATGGCCATGTAACTCTTGCCACAGGCCTGAGGATTTTGGAAGGTATGTCACCTTGAAAGAAGATTTCTAAAGATCTCTTACACATTTCAAAGCAGAATTTTCCAGGAGCATCAATTAATTTTGGGTGTCTCAACTACTGTCAGCCCTGTTCAAAATAATAAGGTTCTATCTGCCTACCAAACACTTTCTGAAGCTGCAGTCCAAAAATCTGGTCTCAGGTTTCTCCTCAGAAATCATACAGTTAGAGCTAAATACCACTTTAAAAGCACAGGCATTTTTAGCCTTTAATTTACTACTGTACAGTGTGCAAGATACAGCTGCACATCCTTGGCAGAATAAGTATTTAAAGCTTATGTACCGTACGTGTTTCTGTAAGGCAAGTAACTTACCCATCAAAATTAAATTTAAAATAATGAATGCATTGCTCATGAAAGATGCAAAGCTGACAGATTTTGGTATTCAATTTCCTTTCGTATGAGCAGCAGCCCTATAGAGAGCAATGTAGGCTCCCTCAATCTGTCTTGCCAGCCCTTCTCACCAGTAACCTGGAAGGCTTAATCCTAAAAGTGTAGGACAGTTCACTCAATACTCACTACTCACACAGTAGTGACTGTTTGCTCAATTGCTGGTCTGTCTGTTTGGGCTTTCAGCAAGGATGCCAAGTGAAGTGGTGGTTTCTGTGATGTACACACCTGACCACTAGGAACTGGAATGAGACCACCAATTTATTTCACACTGATCACTGAATAACCTCTGGAGGTTTGCAGTTTTCAGTCACTACTAATCTGGACAGGATTCAAACCACTAACCTCAAGCAAAAATGATCCCTACTCTGTTACCCAGGTGCTGATATATTCCATCATGCATAGATTTTAATGAGCTAGCAGAACAGCTCACTATTATAGAATAGAAGCCTTAGAGTTGTTTTTAAAGAAGCATTTTTGTTTCTGTGGACTGGAGCCCAAAATTGCTCTTGAAGTAACTCACATCCATGTCAGCAGAACACCAGCCTAATAAAAAGTTCTTACTTTTTTTCCTCTAATTAAACTGTTTTTCTATCAAGTGGAATGTAAGCGTTATCATTACTCCAAACTAAGAATGTGCACAGGTGAATGTTGCCAGTGGAATTTAAAATCAAATTGAAATAGCTTTACTTTGAGGAAAAATTATCTTCTTTTAATGGATGTTACCTTCACCAAGCAAACTGTTAGAACTGAAATAGAGCAGGTTTCTAGGCTATCAAATGAGAAAGACATTTTCTCTCTACTTTTCCCCTGCCTTCAGAAAAGATAAAATCTTCATTTGTCTAAACTTAGTCTTACTCTTAGAATTTTTGGAGGATGATTATACCAAAAACATATCAAATTGCCACAACTGCTCACTTCATTCCCATGATCACTGCAAGCTATGCTGGCAAAACCAATTCTGTCATAGCACTGCTGAGAGGGTTTGCTAACACAGCTCTGCAGGTACAGTGGCATTTCTAGAGTCATTCATGCATAGAAAGTCCAAATACCACACCAGAAACACTCACAAGCAGCCTTGATTTCTTGAAGTCCTCCTCTCCTAGCAGCCTGAAAAACCTTGTGACAAACATAAATTTATTTCCAGGCCTACATGAGACCTATGTTCTTTGAAAAGTATGATGAACTGTAATGCTGGAGAATGACAAAAGACAGAGTTAAAAAGTAGAATGGAAGTACATATCTACTGTTCATTAACTGACTTCAGATGATGTCAGCTTGCTAGTTTTTTTCCCCAGTTCTAGCAAGGAATGTTTTATTTGCTTACTGAAGTTTTCACATGCAATATGTTGTTGCTGTTTTGTTTTGTTTTTTAAATTCCTTACCTACATATTTATTATAGATGAATATTATACCCTTGCAGAAAAGAAATACTGCAAAGTGCTCGTTAAGTTCTCAGAACTGACTGAATAATACCATAAATACAAGGGTACTGAAATGACAACAATAAAGGGATCTGTACTTTGAACAATAGATATGAACTGTAGCTGTGCTTTGGATTTTATGCATGCTCTAGCTAATAGGTATTCAGCTTGTGTGGGCCACTGACATTTAAATAAACACATATGCAGTCCAAGGGGTTTGGCTTCAGAGCCTGTTGTCAATTGAATCCAGTCCTGGGAAAACTAACAGAGCAGTTCAGGATGCAGAAGCTCCATGCTGGGCCAGCTCTTGGTGGTATCTCTCCTGAAAACATGAGGCATCTTCTGTGGGAAAAAAAGTGACAATAGGGAGAAAAAGGGGGCAGAAAAATACAAAAATATGTGGCTTCAAAGTGATACTATGTGTATATTGCTAGCAAAAATGCCTGCCAGCCTGCCGTTTGCAAACTCAGGGAGAACTCTGTTTCTCTGGAACTGAGCTGGCTTGTTGACCTTAACAGGCCTCCCCCCCCCCCCCCCCCCCCCCCCCCCGCCAACTGAGTCAGAAAAACTGATTGGCTTTAAACAAAGCCAGTATCTTTTTCACCCCTTTTCTTTGCAAAATAAGGCCACAAAGCACATTGATGTAAATCAGTTACTAGTGTGAAAGGAACAAGCACCTGAGTTACAAGATCTAGAAGAAATTAGAGACAACATCTTTCTCCAGCATGTTAGCTTCTGAGGTCACCTCTGTATGCAAAGGCATGCTTGATTACAGGGGAGTAAGTTTGATTGCATTTCTGGGTAAGGGAAGGACTAACATTGCAAGTATGTCTTTACCCGTTCCAGCAAACCCTAGAAATCAAAAATAATTTGGCAGTATCAGACACACTGTGTGGTTATGGGCATGGTGCTAATCCTTAGTACTTCATTCCAAAATAACAGAAGGAAGACAAAGACTGTGATGTGTCCCAAGCACTTGTTTTATATGGCTCATATAAATCACAGATGATGCCGTAAGTGTTTGTGGGATATCAAATATTCTCCCTGAGTGTTGTAGGAAGCATAGATTCACAAACAGATGTTGCCTTTTCTCATCACCAGTACATACTGTTACAGACGAGGGATAACTGAGGAATAAGAAGACATCAACTCCAACAACTCTAGGGCTCTCAGATTCTGAAGAAGGGAAGTGGATAGTTAAAAAAGAAGAAAAAAAAGCGCTCCAAGGAGAAATTCAGTGAGCTACTTATCAGTGAGTCTAACTTCAACACTGAGCAAATCAGGAGAGCTACAAGCAAGAAGTGGATAATTAGAGAAGTAGGATGAAAAAAACATGCTTTTTTGTAGATGAAATCATGCCTCCCGTGGAATTCTTTGTGGGTGTCAATGCATATGTAAGCATGGGCAATTCAGCTGATATAGCGTACTCAGATTTCTCAAAAAGCTCCTCACTGCATGTTCCTAGGAAACTAATCTCTTTTGGGATTAGAAGAAAGGTTCTCATGTGAATTAAAAATTTGTTAGAAAATAGGAAATGACAGGTAAGAATAACTGGTTATTTTTCACAGTGGAGGGAATCTCAGTAGAATTCCACAGCAATTTGTGCTGGGACATGGGTTGTTCACACAGCCTAAATGCTTTGGAATTTGTTGCAATTTGTTGAGGATAAAGAAAAATAAACTACTTAAAGTAGCAGAAGTGAGTGCTATCTATAAAGAGCTGCAGAAAGACTTAAGGACATAGTAATAAAATATAGTATCAGATGCTGATACATAAAAAGCCACATACATTGAGAGGAAACAAAACAAAAATGAACTTTACGAAGATTATCTCTCCATTAGGTATTACCATTCAGAGAAGAGATTCTCTGAGCCAATGAAAACATCAGGTCATTCCCTAACAGCAAGCAAAGAGATGAACAGATGTAGCAGCAAGAAACTGCTATGAAAGGGCTTGAGAAATCACTCCCCATAAGATAAAGGTTTAGTCTAGCCAATTACCTCTCTACCTGAAAAAAGAGGTGACTTCTGGATCTCTGTGAGATTCTTCATCAAATCAGGAGATGCAGTGTGACAACAAATGTATTGTTGCTCCTTCTAACACTACAGGAGCATTGTTTGATGTAAGTTCTTATCAGGAAGCAGGTTTAAAACCAAAAGGAAGTATTTTTTCCTGTACATTATGACCCTCACTATCAGAGATGGTTGCGGAGGCCAAAAATGTAAGGGGAGGCTTTACTGGAGTCAGTATAACTCCTGCTTTTATACTACTTATAAACATTTGCTACCAGCCAACATCAGAGAGAGCATGCAAAGCTAGCTGAGCCTTTGGCCTGTTTTAGTACAGCTGTTCTTGTGCTTCACAGATTAACTTTGGATCCAGCCATAATTGGTACAGAAGGAAAACATTGAAAAAGTCCTGAGAGAAGGTCTTGCATGTGTTCCTAATTGAACCAATGCTTTCAAAACAGTCAGTTTAAATCTAGTTTCCAAAAAACACTGAAGTCAATAGGATTTAGGCATGGAAGTAACTTCTAAAGTATGCTACTGAGATAGGAAAAAAGAACATTTGAAGCAAAGGGAATTTTTCCTACACTAATCTCCTGTGACGTATCCGGAGAAGACGCTAGACAAATAAAACAAACAATAATCAAGCAGTAAGACTCAGTGACTTCTGATCAGCAAAGTAATTTATGCTTTCTAGAGGAAATCAAAGAGGAAATAACTGAACCATCAGCCAAGTTTGTAACCTGTCGTGCTAAGCTACCTTAGTACCAAAAGACGAGATATGGCTCATGTGACTGTCTTTTTTAATCTAGAGATCCAAAGAATGGCTGATATCTATATGAGACAAGTAAGCAGAAATTGTAATTTAATTTTAAATTTGAAAAAGGAGGATGTGTGGATGATCAAGGATACATTCATGGAAAATCAGCACACTTTGTATAAGGCAAAGTCCTGCTTAACCAAACCATTATGGTTCTGTGAAGGAGTCAGTAAGCTCATGGATAAGGGATACACAGTTACTGTAACCTACTTGGATTCCCCAAAGGTTTCCAGTGTTCTCCTACATCAAGCAGTCTAAAATGCCTTGGGATAAGAGGGAAGGTCCTTGCACAGATTAAAAGTGATAAAAAGCAAGTAAGAGAAAAGGAAGCAGATAATATCAAGAGAAGCTAATGTTAGCTGAAGCTGTTGATCCAAAATTAAGTAGGATATTCCAGTACGTATGCACTTCCGCTTTTGCAGAAACAGAAGTTCATAGCTGAATGTCTTCCACTGCAGCAGCAGTAGTCTTCTGTTGATTTCACTGAAGCTCTTTCTCACCTTCCTTTTCAAGGAATAAAATCTTTGCTTTGCTTTTCAGCTCCTTCGCTTTTTCAGTAGTGATTTGATTTGTTTTCACTAGCAATACTTCGGTGGCCTCTCTAATTCATAGTAGAGGTTCTGTGAATCTCCACAAGTCTTAGAATGATCTCACTGTGCAGACAGTAGATTTTATTAGAAAGATCTTCAGACTGTCTAAGTACTTTTGAAGCAGGAGAAGAATCGAGTTCATAGTTTTCTGTATCATTGCAGGCATTGTTGAGGCTGATGGGTGAACTTGCTTGATTTAATTGCCCTGATTAGAAGACCTAAGGATGCTGGTTTAGGTGGATGTGGGTCCTTAAGCCTGCCTAGAGGGCAGAAGGCTAGAGGTGCTACTGAAAGCACAACACAGAGAAAGAAAAGGTAGTATTTCTTGGGGTATGGGGCTGCATGGAAAGGCAGGATCAAGTTCTGAAAGACTCGTCCAAGGAAGAAGACACTGCATTTATTTACAAAAAATTTACAGAAAATTTACGTAACTACACTGAACACACTCTTGATTCTATTATCATCGCCTTGTTCTTGTGGAAACAAACCTGGCATAAAATACGCGTGTATTGAAACATATTCAGTGCTCACTGAAGTCAAAAGCATCCTGTTTATGTTAACAGATATTGGAACAAACCTCAAGGAAATCAACAAAATGCATTTATATTCAGTCACAAAGTTAATCACTGGGCTACTTGATGATGCTTCAAGTCCTCAGTGTAACTCCCAACACAGCCAGTAGCAAGAGTCCCAAACGACCCAATCCTGCCTTGGTACTACTCTGTCAGCTTTGTCCTGCTCAGAGGGAGAGAGAGCCCACGGGGGTGTGGGTTTCTCTGAGGGACAGATGTCATGTTGTTGGAACTGCTGGGAGCCTTGCCATGGTTTTTCTTGGGTGGAGGACAGAGTCTTGAATCCTGCTGCTGGGCCTGCTAGGGAGCACAATAACAGGTGCCAAATGTACGAGTGGTCTTAAGTAATATGTGCAGACATCTGCCTAAAGGCAGCTGAATTGAGACCGCCAACTCATTTTGCACAAACTACTAAATATTTACTATTATTTCCATTTCCCAACAAGCAAGGCTCAGATGTCATATTGATTGTGTGCGATGTAAGAAGCCTGACAGACAGAATGATGCAGAGCAATCTGGAAAGCATGGGAAGCTGGGCTCCACAGAACAATCTGTATTTTTCAATACAACCAAATGCAAGTTGTTGCCTGTGGGAACAAGCTCACACATTGCATTTTGAGGACAAGGAACTGCATTCATCAGGCACTAAAAGAAGAGTCCCTGGCAAATAACCAGGTGAACAGGAATTTGCAGGAAGAGAGAAGGAAAGATCACTACAGTACTTGGATAAATACATGGCAGAAAATCAGTAAAGCACTTTGGCAAGACCATGGCTAGAATACAGGATGCAGATCTGGAAAGCAGCTAGTCAGGAAAGAGCCAGAGCTTAGCTGAAGCCTGGAAAACCTGCCCTGAAGTCAAAGACTGAAAAATCCATCTCCTTTTAGGTAGTCTGAAGAGATGATCTGACTAGTCCCTAATGGCCTATATTGGAAGAACAAGACGAAAGATTTCCAGCAGAACAGGTCTCTTGAATTTAGCAGAAAGAAGGTGAAGGGAGTCACTGTTGGAGCATGGTAGTATTAAGTCTCTGGACTAAAAAAGTATTCATGTGTTAACAGCAAGGGTAATTGAAAGAACTTAGCTGTGCAGCAGTGTTCTCCCCAGCTGCCGTCAGACAAGTCTGTAATTCCAAAAAAGATGTTTCCCTAAAAATTTGTGTCTGAAGGGAACCTCTATGAAAGCTGTTGATAAAGAACCTATACTCTTTTTGAGGATTACAGCAAACTGTTTCTGAGCAAAATCAGATTTTCTACCTGTAGATTCTCAGTATAAGGTTCCCAAAGTGACTGTATTATTTTCTTTTCATGAATTACTAGGCAATCTAATTGCTTCATTTGACTATAGTTATCAGACAGTTGAATTTATTTCATGCAGAGGAATACTTCTATCAAGAGTTGAAAATAGCCAAATGTCCAAAAAGATCATTTTAATTCCGTGAGAAGATGGTATTTCGGTAATATCTGCTGTATATTTTGGTGATCTACTACTATGCCTTAGCATGTATGTTTAAACAGCTGACTTGTGTTATGGAGCATTATTTAGATTTGTTTACACTCACCTGAGTTATTGCTAACAAGAAGTTCTTGTTAAGCATCATGTGAGTATATTTCCCCACAATGTTAAATTGGTACCATTACACTAGAACCAAAACTATAATTCAGCATCTTCCTCTGTCTGATGGACTGTGACTGCTGTTATTAGGGGACCCTGTGATCCCTACCCATACATGAGACAATACTGTGTGAAACACAGGATCCAAGACATAACAAAAAAAAGATAGTCCTCCCTTTAAAGAACAGCTCCTTTCTTTCTCCAGCAAGATAGCAGGGAGACAGAAGCCCAAGGTACTAGCCTGGACAGGAGGTATCACCTCAAATAGTGGCTGCAATGGTGTTTGTGGTCACACAGAAAACCACATGAGAGAGGAATGATACATGTCTTGGTAAAGGCTAGCTTCAAAGCATCATGTCAGAGGTAAAAGAGAATCTTTGTTTTGAAGGAGGAGGTATCACTCCTGAATCTCTCAGCTGAAATGTAGGCACTTGATCCATGACCAAATGGAGACATGCTACCTGACTAATCAACACAGCTGGCAAAACAGGATCTACTAAAGCAAAAGTTAAGAACTGTAAAACAATCTTGGAGAAAAGGTTGAAAATTTGGAGGGAAAGAAACATATTGTTAGTGACTGAGACAAAGAACAATGAGCAGTAAATCTTGGATGAAATGCAGATTTTGGAGACAAAAGAATAAAAATTGTTACTGAAATCGTTGCCTGAACACTACCCTGGTGTGGAGAAACCTGCTTCAAATGATAACAACTGATGGATCAGAAGGCCCTGTCTGGGACATGCATATAGCCTTGCCCCACCAAAAGCTCTCTTTATCCTGCAGCATGTGGTGAGTGTGCTGACCCCACCTGCATGATACTTGCAGGACAGTGTCAAATCTAATTCTGGTCCTATGTCTGCAAGATAACCCACCTATCCACAACATCTGAAAGGATTGCATTTGTTATAGAAACAGGTTTTGTGATACGAGGCAAAGAAACCTTATTAGAAACTGCAAAGTACAGAACAGTATCTTCACTGCCCTCCCAGTCAATTTCTAGCTTTTTCAGATGGATTTTCTTGTGATCAGTTATTCCTTGACCATATTGTGCTTTCAGTAGGAAACCAGTCTCCTTCTCTAGTTCCAACTGGCACTACGGAAAAATAGCCTTTCTTTCGAAAGTTAATTATAGGAGGAAGATGTTGTCTATTTAACTCCTTCCTCCAGCAACCTATACAAAAAACTTGATCACAGAACTCCTTTGTGCACTCAGCCTTGCTTTGGCAGTGGTAAGAATAAAAGTGCAATAAATCAAGGGAATGTTGTCCTCATAGCTCAGCTGAGCTGTTAAGCTTGTAACCATTAACCCTTACTATTTATTTTTAGAGACTCTGGCAGGAAGCACTTGTGATCTTGAAGGTTAGTGCTGTTGCCAGTTAACTCTTATATAGTCTTCACTTTCTACAAGTTTTACATGTCACCACTTAAACAAACATTCCTAACTCAGTCCCCTGAAAGAATCAAGCTTGGAATGCTTGAAAACACTATGGGTACCATTTAAATTCAGTATGTGCATGGTCTGCATGGGGTAAGATCCATAATGATTCCCCAATTTTGCCCAAACAGCTTTACTCAAAAATACATGGTTAGCAGCTAAATGATTTAAATAGAATTTCTATAACAGCACTCCCAGACAGAATGGGAACTATTCTAGGAAAGCAAAACATTTCAATTCTTCCAACAAACCACTGCACAGAGTCATGGCTTCTCAACCTTTACAGAATCAGGCTTCCTTATTCTTGGGGAAGCATTAAAGACAGTGACAGTGGCATTTCTACATTAGCATTTCAATCTGGATCAGGAGGGTAATTTCAAAGCCTTGCCATCCACTGCTTACCATGCTTGCATTTAAATTTAGAGTGCATAAGTTGGACCAAACAAATCATTCCAATGAAGCTAAACCAGAAGATACACCTGAGAGGGGCACTCTGTTTGTGCCATCCACTAACAGGCATTCGGTTCACAAAGCCAGCCTAGAACTAGTTGGAAGCAAAAAGGCCTGAAACATAACTGTGTAGATGCTAAGGCCTCTGTACCAGCTGTTTCACTCTCCAAATCTGCTCCTGTTAAAATATACCACATACTAATGTTGACCCAGCTTATAATTGCACAACCATAAACCAGACAGAAGGGTTTGAAAGGAAGCTACTTTCCTAACGTGCACCTTTGCAACTTAGTGGAAGGCTCTCCAGGTCAGGTGAAAGGTTAACCTGAATTTTAAGGGACCAACATGTTAATATTTGCTATTTCTAGATTGCCAAAGCAGCAGTAAATCTTATCCCATAGATTCTTAAAGCTGCTAGTATTTGAATCTTTTATTATTACCAGATACCTGCTGAGAATTGACTGTGTTGATATTTTACTGGCAGCAGAACAGTTCATAAACCATTTTTTTCTGAAGCTACTTGAAAATGTAATACATTCAGAAAGCTGACATGAAGAAACCATGAAAATGAAAGCTGCCATCAATGATGCTGACCTTTCAGGACATAACCTAAAACACCTTTCATGGTTAGTCAGTTATGCTAGTTTAAAACAAGGTCAGTTCATTCAATTAATCAAATCACTGCAAGCCAGAGTACCATGCAACGGGTAATAGTGCTTTTTATAAACAGTCAATATGAACTGTGCCTTTATGACTATCCAGATCACATAATACTTCTGCCTTTAATGTGCTCATAGTTTCTCAGTGTCACTTCCCAACTTGCTATATGAGCTGTAATCATACCATTGCTGTAATATTCCCAGTAAAACTGTCATATCTGAGGGCAAGTTGCTATGAGTCTGATTTAAATTCTCTTCTTCTTACTGTCTGGATAGTCTTTACTGATTCTAATAACCTCCTTAAACATTCACACTATTCCACAGTGAGGAAACCAGGCTGCTTCACAAATAGCAGGCAATTTTACACTCATTCAAAGTATAGATAGGTTCAAGTCCTCAAAAAAGACAAAGCTAAGTGTTAGCTAATCTATATATTGAAAAGGCACTGACAATGTTTTTTTCACTGTTTATAATTCTTCCAAAACACTCAAACTTAATTTTTCTTCTTTTGTTCTCTCTCACGTAGCAATTATTAATCCCTCCCTCCCCCCTGTCACCCCTCACTGTGAGTAGAGATGAAATAAACAGCTGGACTACTCCTGCCAAGAACAATTTCACCTCCTAATAGTGCCAAAAACACTGTTGTCTATATCCTGGCATCAGCCATTTCAGCACAACTTCAGGAACAGTATTTACACAGCCAGCAATAGAAATAACTTGGCTTTTCATACGTCTGACCAAAATAATGGCTATTTAAAAATATCATTGGCAATGGAATGGCAGAGAGAGTCTTAAAATACGCATTGAGCTACTTAAAATTTGCAAAGACTTGAGAAGACATCAGAGTAGAACAGTTTAATGTAAGAGAGAGCAAAGAGGATCGTTGTTAGAGCTGCATGGAAAGAAAAGTACTTCCATTTTGAAGAGGAGTCAGAGATCAAATTTAGTTTCAAGGGGGTTTCTTTTGGTTGGTTTGAGGTTTGGGCTTTCTTTTTATAAATTTCTCTGTGGAAGAGGATGGTGCCAAGCTCCAGATCCATTCTGTCACTCAGGTCTAGGAGGAGAAGCACCTTGCCCAGCAGCAGAAGACTTTGGAAAGAGGTCCTAGGGCAGTTCTGTCTTCTCCCCAGCAAGCAGCTGGAAGAAGAAAAGCAGCAAGAAAATAGGTCAGTATCCAGTGGAAATCTGTTCGGATACCTCTACAGCTTCCTTAAAACCAAACTGAGCCATGGAAAATTTCAACTTCAACACAGAAGGGTTTTTTTCTCATCAGAATTAGCCAATTGCCTGGAGATTTTTTCATGTTTGTTATGAGTTGTAAGGAGCAAGTAACACAAAAGAGATTGTCTTGGTGCCAGGAGAAGGCCTAGTTATGGATGGATCTCCAGCGTACTCTTCTCTTCATGAACAAGCTAGTTCCAACTCCTGCAAAAACACAAATCATTGAGAATAAGGGGTGAGGCAGTGAAGCAGTCTGAGGCAAGAAAAACTAGTAGCAAGAAAACACTTTGCATGGAAGAGCATGCTCTCTGCTTAAGCTCATCTCACAGCAAGCTTCTGGGAACTGTCTTTCTTGGGACGGAAATTTCATGGATATGGAGAAAGGAGCAACAAGTTTCAGGAGAACTTAGCAATGATGCCAGAAAGCCAACAGCATCTGCAGTAGCAAACATTTTAGTCTCCTGCTATCACCTTGCTGACAGCAGTCATTCTAGGGAGCCAACAGTAAGAAAGAGCACTTAATAAGACAGATCAGCTAGAAGACTAGCCAGGTCCACAAACTGGCTTGCTGCCATCTCTATATTCTCCAGAAATGTTATTCTTGAGCAAAATAAGAATCAGCACACAGAGCCTGACACACACCCTTGCAGAACCAATGATTTCTATAAAAGATCCTAGTACAGAAGAGTCTGAGTACAACATGTTTTCAGATTAGCCACAAACAATGGAGATAAGAAAAAGAAACACAATGCTTAGTAGGTCCTGCAAAGCAAACAGAATGGGAAGCGATGCTATTGCTAGGATTACACTTGAAGCAGCCAACTACAGGTGAACAACTGTAGCAGTAGCCAGGACAGAACAAGACTACAGGAATATTGGATTTTACCTGATGCTGAGTTAGAAAAGGAATTCAAGATGTACAAAGCTGAAATACCCCATTTAACTCTGAATCTTTAACAGTTCCTTTGGAGAGGATGGCTTTTAGGGCAGGATTCCTGCAAATGAAGAAAGTTACAAACATAAGGAGGTCTAATTTTAGAGGTATGCCTCCAAACAGGAAGAACAGGAGAACTATCCAGGGGAATAAGTTGGCAATTAATGATGCAGTACAAGCAATGAAGTTCAAGACACAGTGACTGATGTGAAAGAATCAAATCAACACAGCTGAAGTGAACATCATGCTTTCAGTACAGAGAATTTGGGAAAAGGCATCTGCAGCATAGCTTAGGCAGATCTGAATACATTTTGTGTACATAAACTGCAGAAGAAAACCAATGCCAGGTGCGCTGCCAGCATGTTTAATTGAGCCCAAAGCTAGAACCGGGGAAGTTCAGAAAGTGTATGCAGTTCAATGCAGGACAGAAGAAAGACACAAGTTACGTGAGCAATGAAGATTAACAGAGTATTGCACATGAATTCACAAGTTTCACTGACTGCAGCCACACACAGACAAGTGAGAAACTGGTTCAAAGACCACAAGAAATGAGGAACTATGAGATCTAACAAATATGTGAGCTAAGACAATCATTTCCCATGCTCCAAGCAATCCGTTTCTCCTCAGCTGAGGAACTGACTAAAAAGATTTCAGGTAGATATGGTCTATATCACCATAAATCAGTAGTGCAGTATTGGAGCATAGGGTCCGTAGAGCAAAACAGTTGCTCTACATCCATGCTATACACATTTTAGAGTTTTACTTTGGACTCTTTCTAGTCAGATCTTTTGATCTGAATGCCCATTAATGGTAGCCATGCATTGTATGTGCTCCTGCAGTGCATGGAGTTTAGTCCTTAGTTCTGTTCCTAAGAAATGGATGTGCTCTGAGACTGTTCATGTTCTCTGAAATTGCTCTGCGAACCAAAGCATGGTAAGTGGGCACGATCAGGAGATTTTCTTCAAAATACTCCTGATCTGACAGAAAACATTATTGTAAATACATCCATAGCCAATGTGATCTTCTGCAGGCAGATGCCAAGTGATCTTTGCCCACATGCCAAGCCTGCACTACACAGGAGCCCGCAGAGGCATAGTTAGTACAGTCATTTCAGCACCTGTTGTGCTTGTTAGTAGGATGACTGCAGGATCAGAAGGGGCCTGAGGAAAAGAGCCTTATTTGGAACTGTAGTAAATTGGCCTGTTATAGTCCAGATCAGAAGCCATTTGCTCAAGTGAGTTTCCAGAAAGCACCAGAGGAAGCAGTATTACACAGAAAAAGAAAGGCTTCTTGAGGAAAATAGCACACATGTAGTTTTTGCATAGCACATAGGTCTTTGTATAACTGGAAACATCTTTGAAAAGTAGCCTTGTGATAGACTACTCCCCCTCACTTTTGTTCTGCAGATCACTTTCTGTAATGGTAGCTTAGTCTGCTCATGTGCCCATGCTCTCCCTCCCTGGAACTGTCCCACTGTGAATATGAGAAGAGGACAAACAAGCTTGTTATTGATGTGTTTTGGCATGGCTCCATTTATTATTGATGTGGTGTGTAAATGATGGCCTGCTGTTCATTTCCTCTATTATGAAGTGTTAATATCAATTATTAAAAATAGTCTGAGGCATGAAATATGGGGCCTAAAACACTTGCCCATGAGTGATGTGCATGCAGCTATAGTACAGCTACATTCAAGCTGCATCCTTAATGTGGGAACTCTGAAGGCTGGTGCTAACTGCATGTATGAGCTATTCCTTCCTCTGAAACACCATTTCCTTTTGCTGGGTAAGGCAAAGGCATAGATCTGCTGGAGGAGTGTTCTCTGGAAACCATTCCTGCTTGACACTGCAAGGGTGGCCAGAAGTTTTCCCAGTGCCCATATCCTGCAGCACTATCCTTTTGCTATCCTGTCATTCCTTCTGTACTGCTGCAACCTACTCCCTCACCTCCTACCTGAAAGGGGACGGGACACATAAGCAAAGCATTCAGTGTCAAGTGAGAAGCTAGAATCCATGTTACAGGTGGAGCTTTCCAAGGGGAACTAAAGGTCTCACACATGACATGGGTTGCCAAAAAGAGGTTGATGTCCTTTAAAGGGAAGCACTATCTCACTGAAACATGAAGCGTACAGATGGGCGTAGAAGCAAAAGACTCTACCTGTGTCTTCTCACTCCATTACAGATTGTTACCCCTAACTCTCCTGGTAGCACGTCAGCTCCTGTCACCACATCATGGTTGGGGTCAGCTCGTTATCACACAGGGAATTGATGCACACGGAGTAAGGCAAGACCTGTGCTGAGAGAAGAAATCAAGCAACAGCATCAATATTTTCAGAGTCTCAGCTAGCCACTCTACTAGGAAAGGAGATTCTCTGCTGCTAGAACACACTCTCTAAAGAAGAGGAGGACACGGTGCTTTTCATTCTGTAGGAAGTCCTCAGAGCCATAGACTCTAACTTCCACTCAGCCATTTGAAGCAATATGTTCATGTGGGACATCTCAGGTATTCAGCAGCAGGTTTGCAACTTTGTTTTGGGGGTTGTTTACATGCAGACAGGAGGTGCAGAAATCTTGCAGTTCTTTGCTACCTCATCTCATCCTGGACAACTTACCTTTGCTTCCACCCCTCATCATCATGGACACACTCCCATTTTGCAAGCAGGACTGTGTACTGCCGTTCCTCAGGGGCTCCTGGGTGCTCACACACCAGAGGGAAAGGAAGAATTCCCTTTTCTGGGATATGCTGTTGAACAACCATGATACAAATCACTATACTAAAAAGGTAAGTTACTAAACTCACCACGTCTCAAACTTGCATCTCTAGGAGCCCTACTGGGACCAATGCACGATATGCTAGGTGTCGTACACAGACAGATGGAGGGACTTCATCTCACCATTTACAAGTCCAGGCAGAGTAAGAAACAAGCACAGGGTGGAGCAGAGCTTTAGATTTTGTGGCCTAACCCAATATATTTTTAATTGTACTGCCTCAAATAGATCCCAATGAGGTGAGGGGCACTAGAGCCAGGCTTGCAGCATTACTGAAAGTTTCATGTCAGTGCAACCCTAACCTGAAAGGACTAAGAGGGCTTGCTGTGTGGTGGAGATATTTGGGCAAATGCCCCCCAACAGTAATGAAAATTCTTAAAACGGCATGCCTGGAGCAGAGTTTTCCCTCTTCTCTCCTCCACCTCTTTCTTTCTGGGGATAGCAGGCAGGGATCAAAGCTGAGTTTATTCATCCCCCCTCCATTGATTGCAGTGTGCGTCAGCAACTGCACGAGTGTGGGAGGTGCAAGTGTGCCTCACAGTCAAATCGCTGGGTTTGCAGCTTAATAACACAAAAGGGTCGGGGGAGCAGGCTTTCTTTCTCTTTTCAAAATAAAAACAGGAGGGGAAATAAATGTTCTAAAACCACAAACCAAGAAGGAGTAAAAAACACTCCACAGGAGCAGATGAGGGAAAAAACACCACTTGGAAAAAAAGATCTCATTTTCTTTTGCATATGACAAAGGAGAGTGGAGTTAAATGTCGAGGACAGACAGAAGATCGTAAGAACCCGAACTAGTGATGCTGAGCAGAGCAAGACAAGGCCACCTGGTTGCACCAACCTCAGGGAAGGTCAGCAGGCTGTGGCTGGGCAGTGCCACTCCTCTGAGCAGCTGCTCTCTGACCTGGGTTACATGCAGCCTGAGCATAAGCCATAGAAACCCAGAAAGCTGGGCAAAACAGCTCTTAAAATGTAAATGGGCCACTTTGCCAAAATTGACCATTTCCATAGATGCATATGTATTTGAGGATCCCTTTTTAGCAGGATGATTTGTAGGCTCAGTACAGACAATCTGGAGAATCTGAATCTAGAAGCTATGTCTTTTTTTCTCTCCAGTTCTGAACCAGGCAATGAGACAATTTCACTACCTGCAGCCCGCCCCTACCCCCTTCCCCCTCCCCCCCCCCCCCGGACTAGGCATGTTTCAGAACTCTGCAAACCATATTCCTCAGTCCTGAAAGTCACTGTAAATGGGTCCTGAACTAGCTTCCACAAGCACCCCCAACCTCTATGTTTTACTTCTCTATGCTAGCCCCCAAATGGCAAGGCCATGCAGTAAGAGGAAGTTCAGCGCATTCACTTTTTTTTTTCCTAATGCTGTACGGGAACAGAAATATGATGCCGAGAAGGTCCCATTGCAGTGTTCCCAAATGGCACAAGGAATATGGCCCATTCCCTACATTACGTTGGCCCTTAGCCTCCAAAAAGCAGACTTTTAGCCACTTATTTGCAGACTGCTGTATGCTTGCTCTCTGATATTTTTATCCCCTGAAGAGCTGACACAATAGCCCAGGCATGCTGATCAGGCGGACAAGTATCTAGGCTTTTATTAGAGAGGAGGCATTTTATTTGCTTAGTAATTCAAAGCAGCCTCTGCAGATTTGTTACAGTCCACAGACCTGATGGGCTGTACTAGCTGTCAGGGAGGCCCAGCTTTCCAGACCAGGGGGCTTGCAAAATCTGCTATCTTTCCACAAAAAACTGCAACAGCAAGATCAACCATTTGCCTTTCCTGAGGCAAAGCTTTTGGCTTGTAATGAAAACTGAAAAGATGCAAGCACTTAGTGTTATGGAAGGAGGAAGATAGAAGGTGGATGACAGCAGACCTTTTCTTTCACATGGAGGAGAGGAACCCAGCTTTCATATGCAACCCTTTATAGCAAGGTATCAGGGACAATTTCTAAACAAGGAGGTATAATGTATGGAATTTTTGCACCTGACTGGCATTAAAAAGAACAGTGCAGCCAAGTCAAACCTGTGTCCCTGGCTGGAGAGGCAGAACAGGCAGCCAGGAGGCCATTCATTCTCCGCTATCATGAACCCAAAGCCCAGAATCTCATGGCATTCAGCTGTAAGAAACTGGTACTTTGGGAGGATATGGCATTCAGCAGGGTTGTACATGTTTAATGCAGTCCATAAAAGAACTTCATAGCAAAAGGCCGGTTTGCCTGCTGGCTCTGCCAGTGAGAACGTGCACAGCTGTGCCAGTTCCTTCATTTGCCCCACACTGCCATCTCCCTAGCCTGGCTGCAGCGCTTTGAGCACGAGTAGATTTCCATCCCAACAGCACTTCAGCACTCTAATGCCCAAGGCCATCCAACCCACTCTGAACCAACAGATCTACAAACTGGCCTCAGCAGTAGCTGGAGCTCGAGTTTGGCACTGGCGAACAACGTGCTCTCAGGGCAGCTGCCTAACTCAACACAGCCACCTACCACCTCACAGTGACTCTTCTGCCATTAGCTTTCCATGCAGTGGAACCCACGTTCGAGCAGGCAGATTATGTCTTTCTGAATGTGTCCCAATTTAAAATTGAGACATTACTCACAAGCTGGAGAATAAAATAGAATAGCATCTGTCAGCATTAGTCATGTTTTAAATGCTTACCTTTCAGAACAGCATGAGATCTGATAGGATAATCTTCCAATAGACGTGTAGGAAGCTTTCATTGAGGGACACAGCCCTGTTAGCAAATTATAGCTTGCTGCTCTGTGTACTGCTACACTGAATGCCTTTGTCAGGGGGCTGAGACTTAGAGTGTACGGAATCAATAGCCTCTTAGAAATAGGTTCAGAGCAAAACAACAAGTTTCTAGAGTTTTGTGAACTCCCAATACCACAATTACTTCAATTTCTGATGCAAGGCCTCCTCCATTCCTGACTTAATTTCAGAAAGGTTTTTCCCTCCCCTTCCTCTACTGTTTTCAACTCTGACATAATTGGTCGACATATTTCCTTGCTCATACAAACTCTGTGTTGCTAAGAAAGAACATATATTGAGTTAGAAGAGTAAGGTCATTTCGCACATATGGAATCAGGCTCAAAATCCTGAAAGCAAGGAATGCTGCAGCCTCACACAAATGTAGTAATTGGGATTCCTTACCAGAAGCGACTGGGAATTTTGCAAGGAAACAGATTAAACTGGGAGAATGAAGATTTGTATCAAAACCCCAAATGCTTATCTAATGCATCTGTTCTGATGATCCTATGACAAAAAGCAGAAACCAACTTGCTAGGAAAGCCTAGCTTTTCAGGACCCTATTTGCCCTTCTGGGGAGCCCAGTCAAACTGGCTCAACACCAGAACCACTGTGTTTTGTTTGAGAAAATTCACTATAGGATTTCAGCTCTGCAAACAACTGCATCTTTTTCTGGCCATGTTTAAGGTGTGTTTAAGAAGATGGTGGACAGATGGAACGGAAATTTGGTTCCCAATCAGCTGCTCGGTCTTAACCAATTGCAGCAGTGGTGAGACACAAGAGAACAGTAATTTTGCACAGCAGTGCAGAGATGTGCCTTGTAGCCTCCTGCAAATCTGAAAATGATTTTTGTGATACATTAACAAAGCAGAGAATAGAGAAGGTGGGAGAAGGGCCTACTGTCTTGTGCACTGGCCAAAGGCAGACCCACTGTGACCTGGCTAACATGGAATAATGGCATTTTGTTCTTGCAGACTGCCAGTCCCAAGTCAGCCTGGGCATCAGCTGTTAATAGAGGAGGTCAGCTGGCTCCATATCCATTATATGGATGATTCAAAGACTTCCAGATCTGCTAGAAAATACAGGCAGTCTCCAGGGCAGCAGGGAGAACAAAAACCTATCTGGAGGTCTCACTACACAGCCATTAAATGGGGCTGTATCTCATTTCTACCCACAAACACTGAAAAGGACAGTGAGAGGTAAGATGTGTTTTGACAGCCTGCCAGAGACCCAAGTCAAGATCAAGAGTCTCAGTGCATTAGGAATTGAATGAAAGGACAGTAACAGTCCTTGCCCAGGGGCTTCCTGTCTGGACAGATGGGTAGAGAAAAATACAAAAGGAAGGAAAAGAAGTACAGGAAGATGCCACCATTTGCCCAGGCTCACACAGCAGGGACTGATGTTCTCAGTCTGAAGAAAGGGAAGAGAGAGCCTGTCATGCATCAGAAATGTGCAAGGCCACATCTATCCTTGACAAAGATGAGACAACCAAACATCTGAGAGAGCCGCTTGCAAACTTGCACATCTGTGAGGCAGAGGAGGCTGAAATTTGAGGGCTTCTGAATGCATAAGAGTGAGGTGAGATTAAAAAAATCCTCTTCAGTGAGCAGGCAAACAGGCCCACAGAGTTAGACACTGGTCCTCCAAGATCTGGAGCACTGGTGGTCAGACACTGCCCATCTGACACCCTGCATGGTCCTTCATGCCACTCAAAAGAGTAAAAAAAAAAATTGTTTTTCTGTAGCAGGCTGTGCCTGATAGACATATTATTGCAAAAGCCAGGATAACAAAAACATGATACCCTTCAGCTTTTCTTTTGCACCTCAAAAAAAATAATGAATTTAAAAAAATAGATAGTTGATGTGCCAGATTTGTTAAAGAGACCGTGTTCCCTACACCCCTCTACTAGAAAGCACAGGTCCTCCCATATATGCTGGGAGCACGGGTGCTATCAGCACATCAGGGTTCCTATTGCAGAGAGAAGATGGGAGAACCACTACTTCCCCTTTAAACTACATCAGGAGAAAAAAATAAAAAGAAAGTTTTGCACGTTTTTAAGCATGAGACTCCCATACAAATGGTCCCCACAATGTTTAAACCATTTGGGCTCCTTCCTTATGCTGTTTCTAAGTTTGAAGAATGCCTGCTGGGTATGATTAATATTCCTCCTCCTACACTTACCCATTACTCCTGACAGCAAAAATTAAAACAGGAGCTTCTCTTCATTCAACCTCAACCCCCAAAGACATGGTTACATGGGGAAAGTTGCTAATAAAAAACAGAAAGGTTTGTAGATCTGATACATTCACAGCCAGGCAAGGTGTAGCTTTCATTCAGCTACCCTGATGGATGAAAGATTTCTCACTTCCTCCCAACTGGCTGCTTGGCATAAGCATTGCTTAGCCTTCTTTGGAGAGAAGCAAGAGCAGATCGCACTGCTGAGCTGATGGAGACTTAATTCAGTTCCCTCTCTTGCAGTAGGGATGCCTGTGGGCTCATTGCCGTCTTGCTTGTACCAGGCATTGTTGCTATGGGCACTGCTGCCTAGGAGCAGTGAATAAGAGAGGGAATAAAGAGAAGCCATCCCAGAACCTTCAAAATTCAGCTATTTATTAGGCTGCATGTGTTTCTCCCCTCACTCCTCCTCCTTTTTCACATTTCAAGTTACTTTTCACCACTGAATAAAGTTATATTCTTATTGAAAGGACTGTTGGCAGATGTGTTAATTCATGTGTTTAAGCACATGTTTAACAATGGAGGGAGGGAGGGAGCAGCAGCTAAATAGAAATCCTTATTCTAAACATCCTTTTCAATATCAGCCATGCCCTCTGCCTACTGAAGCCCTGTATGTACTGTCTGTTCAGGTTAACAGAGGAGACACAGTAGAGTTTTCCAGGAGAAAGAGCACTAACATTTCACAATCACAGTTGCAGGGTGTTTTCCCTGCAACTTGTGTGTGCCTTGTTTCCCTTGCCCACAGCCAAAGGCAGAAACCCATCAGATGGAGTGGTCTTGCAAACAACCTGTTGGCTTCACACTGTTGTCCTGTTCTTTCTGTGCCAGAAGGAAATGACACTAGTAACTCAGTCTGTATCAGCCTTCCAATACCTACTGCTAGCAGCAATAAAAACACTACAATTTACTACAGGACTAGGAGGCCTATGTTGATAGTTTGTCTGTGATCTGCTTGATCAGCAAAGGAGACGTGCCCAAAGAGCTGCTGGCTTCTCACCATCATCTGAAAGAAGATGCTCAAGTCCCGGACTGTTTTTGCAGTGATGCCAGTGCCTTGAAACATGATAACCAGCGTTTGAACAAGAACAGAGGTTGAAGAGTGATGGTGCATTGCAGCCCCACTGATAGAAGAGTAGTTATCTGCATGATATCAGGAGAATCAGGAAGGAGGATGCTGTAGACCTTCAGCCTCATTTGTTCTACAGATAAAGCTAGTCTCAACACAGCATTACTGTGAAAACTTTTTTAGCAAACAGGCTCGAGGGTAGAAAGAGAGAACACTGATTTTTGTATCTCAGGGAAGACACAAGGTCCCATAGTATCAAGGACAGCCAAGCAGAGCAGGCATTCTCACCTCTGATCCTCCTGTTCATGGGGACTCCTCCAACCTCACTGCAGGATCTAAGCAAGGTAACTACTGCCAGCAACGTGAGGCTGAGAAGGAAGAGCAGAGCTTCATTTTGCCCCTTCTTTCCCTCCCTATATTACTCTCAGCTGTGGCAGCATTTCCAACAGTTCATCTTTTACTCCTGCTCCCACATCGAACCCTGTTGCCTGAGCAGCTGGTGATGTGTTTTGCCTCACAGAGCCAACTACAAGGTCTACCATTTCCCCGTCACCAGCAACAGCTTGTTCTGGATGCTTTGAAAGTCAGCACAAGGATCTCTGCACTTGGATACTGTGGGGTAATATAGTCTCCTCCACTATCACAATTCAAGCTCTCTTTCAGTGACTGTTATTTTTCTTTTTATGGCCATACTGATCAATGATTTTCCCATGCTTTAAGACAACAGCCACCATACTGGGATCCAAATCCTGCACTTCTGCAAGCAGGCTTCTCCATCACAAATACCAGGAGCTAGGGTAGCCATCAGAGGCCCATTCACCCAATAAGAGACCAGCAGGAAAGTAGGTCCTGAGAAATTTGCATGTTCCACCTCAAAGCATTTTCAAGGATTTATATCATCCTAAACCAGAGCAACAAAGGTCCAAAATGCTCTGACAACATGGATGGTAATGCAGGTTACCATGCTATGTTGATACCAGAAAATAAATATAAGGAAGTCTGATGGATGAGTTGGAGCAATTTGTAAGTGGATTTACTGTAAGGACCATTTGACCAGCCCCAAGGCCTGCAGAAAGGCCTTTTGCAGACTGTAGGACTCCTTTACAAAGTGCAAATAGGGCTGCAATTTATTTTAGCCCTATTGACTTGGGACTATGTCCTGATCCTGTGAAGTCAGTAGGAAAACTTTAGGTTCACCTTGTGTGGATACCTATTTCAAGTGGAGGAGAAGTTGGATCTGAGTGTGGCATTTCAGCCTTATCTTTGTGGCTTTTCTTAGTTCTCTACAGGCTGCATGAATCCAAAATAGAGCATTCTTGGCCTTCCTTCTCTTCAAATGGTCATGGAAATAGGCAGATTCTAACCTGGAGAATGAGGGAAGTCAGCTGGGCGCACTAGCCTTCCACAGACTTTGGAAGATACCTCCCATCCAAAACTCACCAGAGTTATGCCCTGTCTTTAGCCTGCCATGGGCACTTCTGCATCTTTTCTTTGGTGGAAGCTCAGAGGGGAAGATAAATACATACAGCTCCTTATGATGAATGCTTCTTATTGAGATGAGGGCTTATTCCTCACCATGTGATGAATGCCTAAGAGCAGCTCAGAGCACTCCCATGACTTTGTGACCTCAGATCAAGTCCAAAGCCCAGGTTCTCAGAGGGAGGTAAAACAACCAAGTCCCAGGTGGGCCTGGGAGTGGAATGACTATAGACGTATCAAGGGTTGCAGTGGGAGGCAGCAGCCAAGAGAATTAGCCATGCTCATATGCCTCTGGCCAGACACTCTGGTGTCTATCAAATACATGGTCATACTTGGTGGTGTCTGAGAATGCAAATAACTGAGTGAGGGCTGGTTCAACACAGAAAGGCAGCCTCTTTCTGAGAGCAGTATAGATGGTTTCCTTTCTAGTTCAATGAGGATAGCTGTCATCATGCGAACTGGGCAGCTCCAGCCCTTGTTGACTGCAACACACCTGATGACCAGAGCCCAGGCTGAAGACTGAAGTGCTTTCTGAAGTCCTCCTCCCCAAGGCCCACAGAGCTCTAATGCCACAGGTCCCTGAGAGGTGTGATGAGAGCAGCCAGGAAGGTGCAAGGTTTTTTCAGTATGACATTTCTTGCACAGCTCGCTTTTCTGGCTGCTAAAGCAACATCATAGTCCCTTCAGAGTCCTTCCACCCTTCAGAGTCATGACAATATAGAAGCGCCATGACCATGCTGGGCTCAGCACCCTGACATTCAACCCTTGATAATCCATATCTGGAATACAGTCCATTCAGTCCAGACTGAGTGGACTTGATTTATCACCTGCAAGCTGGGAACTCCAAGTCACAGCTGTTAGCTGCCTGCAAAGACAGGAGCTCATCACTTTGCCCTGCGTATTTTTGGCCTGGGATAGTAGTTTGTCTTTCCTTTATCACCTCTTTGCAAGAAGGATGGGAAAGTCAATTATTTTCTCCCCTACTTCACCATCTGGCTTGGCTACAACAAATCATTAAATACCAGAGGGCAGAGTTTAACTTTGATTCTGGAACACTTCAAGGAATGTCTCACAAGAGACAGTTACATAATGGTAATGAGCCTGAGATTTCCTTAAGAAAAAACTGACAAGAATCATTTTAATTGCAACCCTTTCACTTCAATCAGCTTCCTCCTTTTAGAATCAGGAACTTGAAAAAAGTCATCAGAAATTAGAAGCAAACCTAAGAAAATTACTGTTTTATGGCAGACTGAGTTTCAGATGCAGGCAAATAGGACTCTTATCTGTAGTAACACTGGCACTTTGTGGGCTTCACCTGACAACTGCTGTTTCTAATGTTTCAACTGCATAAATAAAATGCACTTCCATGCATTTTATTTATGCTTTAAATAGTGCCATTAAAAAGGTCGCAAGAAGTAAACTGCCCATCTATATGATGCATTTACAGCTATCTGATGGGTGCCTGATTAGGGGAGCTAAGATAATTATATAGTAGGTTTGGGGGCTTTCCTCCTCCCTCCACTCCCCAGGCAAAGCTGGATAAGCACTTTTAAGACCCTTGAAAGTTTCCACGCTCCTTTTCCCAAGGCATGGCCTCCCTTCAGAGAAAAAAAAATCAAGTGTGGCAGGGCTGCAGTGGGACTGGGAAGGGAGAGAAATCCCAGCTTCTTCACCATGACAATTGGAAGTGTTCAAACTTCATGGTTCTGCTGCCACACAAATAAACTTTATCATTGCCTTACACAAAGCACATTTCCAGGGAGGGTGTAGAGGGGGAAGAAACACATCCAACAGTGAGGAACAACTACATACTTATTTAATGAGGATAAAGAGCAAAATAGAGTCAATTAAGACTGGTTCTGATGACATTTGTCTAAGTACATAAAGATTAGTATAAGCTAAAGCAAGACAAGTTG
This sequence comes from Rhea pennata, assembly GCF_028389875.1. NCBI lineage: Eukaryota > Metazoa > Chordata > Aves > Rheiformes > Rheidae > Rhea > Rhea pennata. The sequence goes on along the minus strand of NC_084668.1, from coordinate 42,173,455 downwards.
TTTGAACTCTGTGGGTAGGATTTTTTTCTTCTTCTTCCAAATTAGTGTTTCATGATGCATTTCAATTTTTTCCTCTGTTACTGGTAGGTTCAAAGGATACACAGGACAGATTCAATTCAACAGTTTGTAAACATTTGACGTGGGAGGGAGAGGGCACTTAACTTATTGGAATTGTTTTCATTCAAAAATTTTGTAAATTAATTCCTCCCCCAACTGTCTGCTACAAACACCACATAGCCATGTTCCTCCTTTTCAAATGGATCACATAGACAGATGTGCCTTCTGTTCTTTTGCAAACATCAAGGCTGCCTCACTTACTCTGTAAATGTCAAGGTGCTAATTAGTTGTAAAAGGAGTCAGGCGAGGACAAGTCAGCACTCACAGCACAAGGAAAATGACAGCAGAGATCAGAAGCATGGAAAAGGAATTGCTGCCTGTTTTTAAAATGGCCTGTCCACAGCCTGTAAGAAAAGGACCAGGTAGTGCAACACTACAGACACTGAGTGGTCACTGGCCTGCCAGAGAGAACATGATAAGGTATCTAGGGTTGGTTGCATTCTGGTGCTAAATATGGGATATCCTTTCCCCACAAGGATGCTGGACACCTGGTAGCTAAGGGATGACACCCCCGAAGCTTGCATGCTATGGTGCTTATCTGTGACAGGAAAAAGGAGAGCGTGGACAAGGGAAGCATATGTGGATCTAGCGTGCAGATTTGCAGCTGAATTTATAATGTCATTTTTTCCAGTGGGAGAAATAAAGACATAAAATAAAGCATGGTTAACCCAAAGCCACCCCATGAGCTAACAGCAGGCCTGCAGAATCCCAGGCTCTTACTTTGCTAACAAGGCAACGCTGCTTCCTAGTTTTCAAAGTTTACACCTGGAAGTCAAATGCCACTTCTTACTTCCCGGTGATTTCCACTAAACCAGAGGCTCTCTGCTTGTCATATCCATCACAAGTTCTTCAGCACTCCTTTCCATACTGTCTTATATTTTAAGCCTGAAGACAGAAATGCCACTCAAATTTCTTTGTTTAGACAGTGCCTGTTGACCATTTAATTACGTAGTAATTACCATGTAGCAGCATGGTAAACATCATTACTTTCTAAGTGAATACTTCTACTATTCCTTCTCATGTTGCAGGACATGTGGTAATTCCTTTTGGATCTACTGAGTGTGATTGTGTAGTCATTATTACAGCCTGTAATTATCAAGCCATTACCTGCTGTGCCCCATAAATTACCATTTATGAAACAAGCAAAAGCAGAGGTAGCACCAGGAAGGCATTCAATTGCAGAGCAATGGCCATGCAGGACAGTACCCAATAGCTGGTGTCTCTAGTGTAGCCTTAGAGAAAGAGTAGGAATAAACTGACAGATGGAGGAGGTTCGTGGTGGGTAGAAAAGCCTTACTGACTTTGACAAGTGGTTCCAAGTGTCAAAAAGGAGAGTCAAGACATTTTGTCTCAGTAGCAACCAATTCAGTTTCCTTCAAAATCATGGGAGGCAGCTACTTTGCTACTACCATCCTCTGACATTCACTACCTCCCTGCCCTCCACTTAACTCTCATGCCTGACTGAGCTGAGTCATACTTACCCAGGTGCACTTAAAGTTTGCTATCCAGGGTGATAATCTGGCACATATGGGGCAGAAGGGACCTATTTGGTGCACTAACTCACACTGCAGCCCCAAGATCGTTGCTGGCCAGTATAACTTGGGCATGCACTTGCCACATCTTTGCTATTAGTGAGCTGCCCCAAGCAGCAATGTCCAAGCAGATCTGTCACAGTGCCATGCTACAGTCCCATCTAAGCTTTAACAGGTGTTTATAGCACAGTCTGGCACAGGGGCAGTGATCCTTGTTACTCAGACTTACTCTTCACTCAAGAGACAAGTATCAACCATAATCCAGCACAAGTCCGTATATAAGAGGCATCAGAAGAAAGCATCAGAGATCATCTTTCTCAGACTAGTAGAAGTGAGAAGTAATTAAATGATGTTTCTCACTATTTATTGCTTCTCCTGCCTCTGTGAGCAGCTGTCTCCTGGCTTTCATTCTCATTTAGAGTTTGTTGGAAGTGTCCCTGGGTTGCCCCTTCTGTTTTTCGGCAAGCTGGCTTTCTCAAGGACTTCCTTCTGTACTTCTGTCTGAGAAATGAAAAATATACTGCCTCTTCTGCTGGCTCATAATCCTTTACTCAAACATACAGATTATTCAAACATAAGCAGGGATTTCATACCAGGTTTTGAAATGCAAGCAACTTAAGAGTATTAAATTCCACTGCTTTATCTTTAGCATGCTAAGTCCTAACACCCTGCCTTACAGAAATAGAGCAGTGAATACCAAGTGCTGGAGGAGCGAACACTCTTCCAGCACAGAGCTCAAGCTCTGTACCTTCCACCAAATGGGAACATCCAAGCATCACAAACCAATCTCATCCAACTCTTGGAAAAGAAATGGGGAAGATCCAGAGGATCGTTTTGCTGCTGCGGAGTTAACATCATGAGTTCTTTTACTCAAGGAAAGCAAGAATCACCTTATTCAAGATCACAGCAAATAACACAGTACCTCTAATGCGTAAAAGCCACCATTAAAGAGACCAGCTTGAAAAAGCATTTTAGTACTTTTGAATGTTGACAGCAAGGGAGATGCCACACACTTCTCTAATGTTACAAGAATATCGTACATCCCAGCCACGGGAAATGACTTCAATTTTATCACCAAGGTCTTTTATCCATCTTCTAAAACATCAACCATATCCTAGATGGAAAGATATCCTTAAGAATCCCAGTATGAGCTGAAAAAATGAGGCAATAACAAAAAGTTCAGTCAGTCACTGCTGAAAGCAGGTGAAGGCCCAGCCAGGAGAAAAGACGAGCAGTTACCAGATGGTGGTGACGTCAGAGAAGATGCTGCAGGGTGGACAAGCCCACAGCACTGACTCCAGCCCCCTCTGTGATATGCATCTGTTATTGTTTTCTCTTGCACCACATCACGCCCACTGGCTGGCCTCCTCCAGCTAGTTACTCTTTCCAGGAGGTCACGTTCATAGCTTCTGGAGATTTTTGCAATTCCTCCATCACCTCAGCTGCGGTATCCCTCTGTCCCAGGACATCATCCAGACACCAGCTCCAAATTACTTTCCTCCTTGTACACCTTATGCCACATCTCTGCCCTCACACTGACACCACAGGCATCTCCCGTTCCCCTTACAGGTCCTACCTCAACCACTCAAGACCCAGGCAGATCTACCCTCCCATATTTTAGGACTGAAGAAGCTTTCCGCTATTAGAAATCAAGTGCTCATTTCCCCTGCTCAGGGCAGCAGGCACAGTCTTGCATCCATAGAGAATGGATCCCCTTGCCCCTGACCTCGACAGTAAGCAGGGGCTTTGTTTGGCATCATGCTATTCTGATGGATAGCTAAAGGGTGGAGAGTCTGCAAGCTCCTAAATCCGGATTTCCTCTGTAATTCAACTGATCATATTGCACTTTGGAGTCACCTTTTTGATGCAAGAGAAATACCTCTGGTTTCAAGGTTATGCCATTGTGTCCAAGGTCTGAACTCACATTTTCCCTCTCCTTGACCTGTAGCCTTTACCTGGAAATCTCGAGAAAGCCAAATTTCAGGCACATCTGCCAACGAACAATAGCACAGTGACCTGGAGCTGAGTTTCCTGGTGAATGAGCTAATGGGAATATAAAAAAAGAAGAGCACTGGGATTTCCCCAATTTTAAGGACAGTGATAGCACATTGATAAAGGAGATGCTGCTGACCTCAATCCCTTCAGCTCTGCAAGGAAGATCCAGGGAAGCACATAGATCTAGTGCAGCAGAACAAAGGTAGAAGCAAGCCACTACTGCCAGAGCACGTACGTGCTTAGCCATTAGCAAGCCGAAATCCTCCAGGTAACCCACAGCAGTACAAACCTTCAGTTTTCCCACAAGGAGGTCCTGCATCCAGTACCAGCCTGAGAGCTGACTGAGTCTGTTCCACCTGTGTCAGGAGGGTGGGACAAGGCACAGTGTGACAGGGACAGTTAAGTGGTGGGAGTAACTACGACTCTTAGTTACTAACTGGGCTTGAATTGACTGTGCCACTTTCTTGTGGTCCCGTCGGATACCCCTGCTGGGGGAACCGTGTGCACATCTGTCCCAGGTGTAATGGTGGCAACTACTAGTTGCCTCCGCCCTGCCATAGAGTCCTTTCAATCTTCGGCAGTCAGTAAAGGGGGGGACCCAACTGGATTACAAAAAGGCTTCACAGTCTCCCCTCAAGCCATTGGCCAGGTGGTGATTCTTCAAAATTTGGGCATGGTGGCAGTCCAGACTACCGTCACTGACCTGGCTCTGACCTGTTTGAGGAAACGGGTCATCCAAACTTTACCGGATATGACACAGCATGCTCCTACTTCAAGCGGGGATGGCTTTGCTTGTCTTTATCCCATTGGCTGGTCGAGCGAGTGATGGCTGGGGAAGACCTATCCAGTGGTTCCCCCTCTGAGCCAGCATCTGTGCTCTCCCTGGTGTTGTAGCAGGGCATGGCGCCGTGTGAGGTCCCCTGGTCTCTGTGAGACAGCAGGGACCAAGTGGTAGGCAGCCTACCACCTGACCTAGCTCAGTAGATCAGGCATGCCGCTCACCGTTTAGCTTAAAGGCAAAGTAAAGCTCTTCACACGGACAGCGAGTCTGCTCAGTCTTCCAGAACCGTTGGTACCCTGTCTATGCCTTACCTGACTGTGATCTGGAGGGACTTTGTTGGGAGTAGCACATTTGCGGGGCATAAGATCAGGCAGCCCAAATACCATCAGCTGCACCACACCCCTTGGTCCGGACCTCCACCTAGATGCAGATACTGCTTTTGTTCCTAAATGATGCTTCACCTGACTTCACTCGGGCAGACAGGCTGCCTACCAAATTCAACCCGGAAAAGGTTCCCTGTATCATACAGGATTTGAAAATGGCACAAATACAGAACAACATGGGATTGTTATCTAAGGCTACAACCTATGTGTGAAAATATGGATAATTCCTGTTATCTTTTAGATCTGCTGCCAGTTTGGTATTGATGCAAAGGAGGCTTTGGCAACACCTGCAGCCTGGTCATTGTTTGCCTGGCTAGAGACTGTGGGACATAACAGGTCTCTTGGTCAGTAACACAGGGGAGCAGGAAGCTAAGGCACAGTGATGAGGGTCTTTCTTTGAGTTTAAAAGCCTGGCTATTCAACTACCTGCCAGTCCAAAAGGGCACCACCAGGATGGGCTGGAGTGCACGCACTCCAAGGCAACCCAAGAGGAACATTTCTGTCAGCTGAGGATATGTTCAGAGCCTGAAAGCAAACTGGAGTCACATTACAATAGTGCCTTCCACATCCTAGAGCACAGCCATGCTCCAAACACTGATGCTCCTATCAAGCCTTCCTAGGTGACCCCACCATCTCCTGCTCTGAGACAGCTATCTAAAATGACAGCTGGGGCAGAAGGGGAGAACATATTACTGGATAAAGAGAAAGTATTTATGTGGGGTTTTTTTAGTTATTTATGTTTTAACCCTAGTTTAATACCCATGAGCCATACCATGATGCAGTGGGACACTAACTAGTTAGGAGGCCATATACTTCTGGGGCTCACAGAGCTTTGCTTTTCCTTTTCAGGGTGAAGTTTTTGTGCCAGGTTACCCCACACTAGGTAGAAATGCTTGGAAGCACATCAGTCAGTTTGCAGTGTGAAGGCCCCAAGGACATCCATTTGTGCTGGAACTCCAGGGAATTCAAATTCATCCCCTTACTATATGCCAGGGGTACACAAAACAGTCCCTTACTCCATCACCATTAAAAAAATAAACAAACAAAACAAAACAAAACAAAAAGCCCTTGGGCAGCAAATGCTCCCCTACGGCCAGGGCCCCAAAGCAAACTCTCTCCTAGGCTCTCTCACCTTTTCAGCAAACCCATACGACAGCTTGGATCCACTTTGTTTCCCAAGTGACCCCTTCTTTCCCAAGGACCTTTTCCCCCTCCTATTGCTGTAAACCCCACCAAAGGGCTTTCTAACTCTACCTCCAACATTGTTTACATGGCTTTAGCAAACTCAGGGAGCATTAACAATCCCCGTTAAACTACAGTACTCCTATGACCTTTGTTGATCTATGCCCACCCTGCTCCTCAATCCACCAGTGCAAAAGACAAACCCTTGCTATGGCCCTATCCTTTCTCTTAGCCTGTTCTTCAGTAGTTACTAATTGGGTGCTTGATTACAGCCTGGGAAGGTATTGAGTTTCCTCATTAACCCCTTCCAGTTAGCAACACTGTAGGATTTATCCACTTTTCTGCGATGCATGAAAGGGGCTTTGGCTTTCCTACTCTTTTTTAAATCTGCCTCTGCTGATACCACAAGTTGTCTTGCCAAGGGATGGAAAAGTGCTTTGGTAGCTGAAGGGCATTGTAGTACAGATGGATAGGTCCTAGATCTTGCTGTTATGTGGTGGTCTCCATCTGTACCTCAGCACACTGCATCAAACACCATGGCCTGCCAGGAGGGAATGACAAATACCGGGGTGTACTCTGCCCCTCAAAACTCAGAGGATGCAGCACACCACTCTGTGAGCAGAACAGTAGGTGTGTATGTGTGGAGCCCACAATTGTAGTTCATGGTGCAGCACTGTGAATGGGCATGATGCAGTCCTGGTTAGTATTTCTGGCAAGGATCTGCAGTGGTGGTGGTGCGGTGTGCTCCTCAAGACATGCTCTCATCTCTTGTATGCGCTGGCTGGAGGCAGAAGGGGAGGCAAAGAAGACAGCACAAGGGGGCACCCTGGTGAGCGTGCGTGCGTGCGTGTGTGTGTACACACTTGGGAGTCAAAATAATAAAGCTGTGTGGGAGGGAGGCCGGCTGTGATTCACCCACTGCTCTGAAATACCCTCTCCTCCAGAGGAATACACTTTTTCCTGTGTTTTTTACTTTAAAGAGGGCTTTGAAGTGCCATCCTCCCCCTGCAAATCTGTAACATCCTTCTGGTCATATTGCAGGCAGGTAAGAGCACATGTGCCCCACGATGTAGCACAATTTTAGAGTGAGAAGAAAAAGAGAGGAAGTGGGAAGGACAGTCGGGGGAAGAACAAGGTGCTATTTGTAAGTTCAAAAAATGCACTTTCCCAGGTGTCCCTCTGACAAGCTACGTTCAGTTCTTACAACCTCAAGAGTCAGAACTGCCTCATCTTGGTGTGCTAGAGAGCCGTTCAGTTAATTAGAATGTCTTTGGCTTCAAACTGATGTGGTCACCATCACCCCTACGGATTCCCTGGGCATCCTATCATGGTGCTAAGCTATGGGAAGGCCAACAGCCCATGATGAAGCTCAGGGTGTGGTCTCTGGTTTCTTTTCTCTCTGCTATGTTTGAGCACATGGAGGTTTTCTGAGGTGAGGTCGAAGGCAGAGCTGCAAGGAGACACAGCTCCCATTCCTGTGACAGTCCCCTGCTGTGCACCAAGCTGAGGCTGCTGAGCAAGGGAGTGCTTTTATAAGATTTGTGATTGTCTCCCCAAAACACCACCTCCTCCCAAACGCTTTTATTGGGACTTGGCAAAGGTCATAGTGATCCAACTGGACAAGGCTTAGGTATTTCCAGGGCATTTTTCTTTTTCCTTGCAGAGCCTCAATGGATTACATGCACTCTATAAAATGAGAGCAATAAAAAATTAACATGACATTAAGAAAATGTAAGAACTTGTATCCTTGCCAGGGACCTCAGCCCAGCCAAAGGAAATGCACTGTTCAATGCAGTCACACATGCACTCAAATTTAGCTGTGTGGAAAGTCTGTCTTACACACTGGTCTTTATAACAGTCCTGATGCAGAATACACAGAAGTATTCAATACATCGTTTTTTATTGGATTCTACGAGGAGTCATGATGAATTCATAGCTTCTGCGTTAAGGAACTACTTGATCCTCAGGAGGATGCTAGACAGCAACAGCAAAATTGAACACTTCTAAAACCACAGTGCTGTGCAGTTTGAGCTCACCAGAACTGAGAGTGTTGGCTGAGGACTGCCTATAAAAGACATTCATTCTGACTTCTCATAAATCTTGTCACAGTTCCAGCAGACTGCAGGAAGGCTGGTGAGCAGACAGGCGAGAGAGAGAGGGAAAAAAAAAAAAAAAAAAAAAAGACGACGACATTCTTGACCCACTGGACCAACACTGATGTTAATAAAATCACAGAGATACCAACATGGAGTAAAAGCTATAGGCGACAAGCCCTGTGTATGGAGATGGGAAATAAACCACACATTTTTAAAAGCAAAGGGGACTAGAACATATCTGGGAATGGAGGAGAGTCTCTATCACACTGGGAGTTTTGAAGGAGAACAGAGCATCTGAATATGCTGCCGCTCAAAGGGATGATGGACAAGATGCTACACTGGACATGGTGCTTATGTGAAGGGAGGTCTTTGGGAAGAAGGGCTTCACAAGTCTAGCTGCTCCTTGGATATTCCTTATATTTTATACAAGTCAGACTCAGGCACATATGCCTTTGCAGCCAGGAACCCCATCTGATTCAGGATAAAGCAAAATTGCACATGGTCAACCACAGGGTTAAGGGTGAGTGCTACAAAGTACGGGGCAGCTGCTTGTTCTCCTGCCTCCACACTATTAATGGCTCTGTGTGAAAGTCAGATTATTTTCCTGGGATCCCATTTTAGTTGTAGCTTGCATTTCAAACATTAACTCATAACTAACCTGTATTCCTGGAACAGTAGCTATGTGGATATGGAGAACAAGTTCAGGTTTCTTAACGATAGTAATCATTATTTTTGATCAGGGTGATTACGGTTGGAGAGCATTTTAAGGGATGGAGCAACAATGCATAATTCATATAACTCAGGGTGAGAAAAGTATGTGAGATCAACATGCAAATGGAGCTAGACACAAGCTCATAACAAATGCAAAGTGTCACAAAAGTGAAATGGCAACCCTGCTCACCATGGTTGTCATTAAACTAGTCCCAGAGCTGCTCTGCCCTACCATTGTCCTCTTCATTCCCTATGAATGTCCTACATTTTCTTTATAGAAAAGAATTCATGTAGTTGGGGATGAAAACATTTAGTAAAAGATCTCTTCATATGTGCCATCCATCCTTCTTTTTTTATATTTCTCTCCTCCTTTGATTCTACCCAGTTAGCCTGTCACAGATAAACTGTATTTCTGTTTCTAAAAGATAGGTAGTATTTATTGTTGACTCTGTACTTGCCACCTGTTTTTTCTGTATATGTTTTTTTCCTGGCTACATGGCTCTGTATCATGATTACTCAGCTTGTTTGCTGATCTCTGACTCTGAAAGTTGACACTGTGTTCAAAGAAACCACCTTCCAGCACATCTCTCCATCCATTACAACACACTAACTTTGTCATTTTCACTTTCCGCAGTAGAATATGACAGTACTTGTATAATGTGGTCATTTTCATAGAACTTCAAATTGAGCATCTTTATTAGCAGGTGCTAAATTGCTGCTCCAGCTGCTGAATGGTAACAATTAACTCAATTAACATCTAAACAGCTGTAATTTTTGAGGAAACGAACAACATTAATAACCACCAAAAGGAGAAAAAGGCTGCAATTACAAATGTGGAAAAAATCATACACAGCTACAGACAGGCGTGTGCTGTTTCCAATGTCCCCAGGAGAGCTGTTAAAGCATAGCCCTTTCTCTGAATGTTGGCAGGACGTGCTGTTCGTAATATGCATCGTACTTGCTGCCACAGATGAGGCTGTATCTGCAATGAATGCAGTTCAGCTTATGGCTGCAAAAGGGGTCAAGAGGTACAGGCTTCATTCGTAATCCAGCACATTGCAAATATGCAGAGATGAGCTCTTTCCAGGAAAAGCAGATCTTCGCCAAAAATACTAAGCAAACCAGTTCACAGCTAGTGTGTTTGAAAAAATATAGATAGCTTAAAAATAATATTTTCATGCATCTCTCCACTTCCTGGCTGTTGGTAGATTATGAGGAGGTACTAGAAATACCAATGTGCTACATGATGCATTAAAACAGTGCGATCTTTTAACGAACAATCACATTCCATGGTTTATAACCCAAATGTGTCCATAGGCTCCTGCCTTCAGCTGCCTATGTGGCAGCCTAGAGTTCTTACTTTAATACGTAAGAACACCTTCTGCGCTGCAGAGCCATGTGTAGACATAACAACCATCCAAATTTCATCAGCACACCAGCTTGATAGCTATGGAGTCACAGCCTGTCTTAGAAAAGGTATAAATAAAGAAACCAGAAAGATACTACAGCGACAAAAAATTGGGCGTCTGCATTGCTCAGACTCCAGCTTGGTCACCTTTGTTTACCAGGAATGACCTCCTGTCTGAGCTCTATATAGCATGCAGAGACATCTAATGGCTGAAGAGCAATACTGCAAACAGTGCAGTTTAAAAAACGTGCCACCACACATGCGAACTTTGGGATGAAAAACACGAATTCCCAACATGAACTGTTGCTGTGGCCTTGCTTGTGCCCTTTCAACATTCAGGTTTTGTGAATATTTGCAGCATGAGACTTTGCTGCAACAAATGTTCACAGAAAGGAAGCATCAGCATCCCCTGCAAAAAGATTGGCAGGAGATGAGTTTTGAAGTCATTCACATTCAAATCCATGCCCAAAGGGGCTGTTTTCCTCCGGCTGGGAGCCAAAACCAATACTATGCAACTTCTCAGGCAACTGCAAGACCAAAAGTATAGCTGAGGTTTTAGCATGAATACACATTGAAAGAGAAACAGGAACACTAGCCCCTCCAGATCTGCAAGTTTTGCAAACTGAAAATGAGCCCTTGATTGCTGGTCTACATGTTGCAATGGACATGCATGTGCTTTTCCCCAGATAAGTGCTTTTGGGACCCACTTCTCTCACTGCTGCTGGTCAGCCCTTTGGAAGTGCTGCAGTATGGTCCAATTTCTTGATTTCAGAAAATATTTTCCAAATCCCCATCACTCAGCCAATGATTGGGAAGCTGCTGGCTGTTGCTGTCACAGGCCTAATTTAATCTCTACAGAACCTGCACTCCTAACTGTTTTCATTACGATTAATATTTTTGTTGCTGTACACACAGCACTGCCAAAATTTGGAACAAAAGTCTTTTTTTATGAGGGAGAACTGTCACATTTCAGGCAGGAAATCATTGGGATATCCCTTCCCAAACCAGCCTCTAGTTCTACGTGACACAGACTGGTTTGTGAGCCCAATTAATGCCAAGTAGGCTTCTGAGTCACGTCTAAACATCATTATTCGTTGGTGCCCAGAACAGATGCAGTGGAAAGAGGCTGGTCCTTCCATGGTGAGTCTAAAACCCTTTCCTAGGTGCATTCATGAAGTTAGAGATTTGCAATTGTTCCATGACACAGACAAGGAAAGAAAGCAAAGGCCACTCAAGAGGCAATGGGCAGAAAATGAACCACAGAAAGTTCTGTCTGAACGTGAGGGGGAATTTCTTCACTGTAAGAGTGACGGAGCACTGGAACAGGTTGCCCAAAGAGGTTGTGGAGTCTCCTTCTCTGGAGATCTTCAAGACCCACCCAGGTGCAACCCTGTCTAACATGCTCTAGGTGACCCTGCTGAGTGGGAAGGTTGAACTAGATGATCTCCAGAGGTCCCTTCCAACCTTACTGATTCTATTCTATGATTCTATGAAATGGAGCATCTGGCCCCTAGCTACGTGCATGATTTTCACTGGCACCAGTAACTATTTCTCCATGTTGCCTTCTCTTAGTATTTTTTTTATGCCCATAGCTACTCTGCGAAGTCTTGAGTCTTCAAAATGCCATTCTGATGTATTCTGTTTTTCACAGACCAGCTTTAATTAAGAAGGCATGGCCTGCAAAGCTCAGCAGAAAATGAAATGACACGGCCCTGGCATGTTGTCTGCATTGTTCTCAGCTCTGGATTGCATCCCCCCCGTCAGTCCCACAGTGCCCTAATCTCAACAGTGTGCCAAAATTGGTACGCAGTCTACTGGGCAGGGGAGGAAGGCAGGAGATGATGTCTTAGGAGTTAATCTCAATGCATTAGTAAGCTTATTTAGAGGATGTATGTAGGGACCACTCTATTATGGAACCAGTCTGTTCATCAGCCTTTAAAGAGCCATCTCAATGCCCACGTCCTCTTGTAGCAACTGTTCACGCATGGGAAGACCCATTTATACCAAGCTGAGTTTCTGTCTGCTGGATGAGCTCCCCATGGGTTAAGGATAGGACCTGTTCCCTTGGGACCTCTGTGACTGTGAGCCAGGCAGCAAAACAATGAGGGAAACAAGTCAGAGATCAGTGATGAAGTCCCAAAGTGTATGGTTGATCCAAGGCCCCAGGAGTCCACATTTGGAAGTCCTTAAGGTCCCTGGAAGGAAACAGCCTGCTAAGTATGAAAGAATCACACAGAATCACACAAAAAGGTTGAGGTCGGAAGGAAGATGATCTGGAGGTAATCTAGTCCAAATCCCCTGCTCAAGCAGGGACACCTAGAGCATGTTAGACAGGATCATATCCAAACGAGTTTTGAATATCTCCAGAGGAGACTACACAACTTCTCTGGACAACCTGTCCCAGAATCACTCTCACAGGCAAGAAGTTCTTCCTCCTATTCAGGTGGCACTTCCTGTAGTTCAGTTTGTGCCCATTGCCTCTTGTCCTGTTGCATGGCACCACTCAGAAGAGTCTGGCCCCATCACCTTGACAGCCTCCCTTCAGGTATTTGTATATATTGATGAGATCCCCTCTCAGTCTTCTCTTTTCCAGGCTAAACAGGCCCAGCTCTCACAGCCTTTCGTCATAGGGCAAATGCTCCAGTCCTCTGATCATCTTTGTGATCATCTCTATGGCATCAACTCCCATTCAAGCTCCTTTAGGGAAACAGCTTTGAGAAGTAGTATATGACATAGGGAGGGTTTTCATGCATCCTGTGCTCACAGCAATTCAGACTGCTGGTGGAAGATGCCTAACAGTGAGGTTCCTTGGCCCAACCACCGCAGGTTAACCCTGGAAAGCTAGTGAAAAAACTTTCTTCTGTGGAAAGGAGATGAAAAAGTAGATTAAGAAAAAATAGAGCATTTCATTCATGCCACACTTTGGCAGAGAGCTAGTCCAGCAAATATCTGAAGCCAACAAGCAACATTTCAGCCTGAAGACCTTGTTTACATTGTCAGAGTGGACTTGCCAGCCTACTGAAGTGCTTGGCCAGATTGGCTTACTATGTTCATCCTTTAAAATACTTGGGGTCTGAGCCTTTGTTATGGGGAAGCTGTAGCCATACAGAATCAAACAGAATGGCTGCAGTTGGAGGGGAGCTCTGGAGATCATCTAGTCTAACCCCCTCCTCAAGCAGGGTCACCTAGAGCATGTTAAACAGGGCTGCATCCAGATGGGTTCTCCGGAGAAGCAGCCTCCACAGCTTCTCTGGGCAATTGATTCCAGTGCCCTGTCACTCTCACAGGAAAGAAGTTCTTCCTCATATTCAGGCAGCACTTCCTGTGGTTCGGTTTGTGCCCGTTGCCTCTTGTCCTGTTGCATCACACTGCTATAAAGAGGTTGGTTCCCATCCCCTTGACACCCTCCCTTCAGATACTTATACACATTGATAAGATCCCCTCTCAGCCTTCTCTTCTCCAGGCTGAAGAGGCCCAGCTCGCACAGCCTTTCCTTATCGGGCAGATGCTCCAATCCTCCGATCATCATCTTCATAGCCCTACGCTGGACTCTCTCCGGTAGCTCCATGTCTGGATGCAGCGCTGCAGATGAGGCCTCCCCAGGGCAGGATCACCTCCCTCCCCCTGCTGGCAACACTCTTCCTAGTGCACCCGAGGATACCTTTGGCCTTCATGGCCACAAGGGCATATTGCTGCCTCATAGTCAATTTGTTCTCCACCAGCCCTCCCATGTCCTTCTCTGCAGAGCTGATTTGCAGCAGGTCAGCCCCCAGCCTGTACTGGATATACAGTGGTGCAGGAGACACATGGAAGTGTCATTAGTAATTAGATGAACCGATCTCATATTATTTAAATGGCTTTGGCCAGCCAAATATACTTTTTATGTCCTTGCAGATCAAGACAGTTCTTGCAATGCAATCTCTTGCACCTGGCCACAAGTGAAGACTGGCCACCTTAGCCCAGAGAATTTGTGCGAGCCAGTCAAATGGCCTTGCAGTGCAAATTTCAAAGGGAAAAACAGATAGAGGAAGGCAAAGTTATAACTGTTTATCTGATCCCACAACATTTGGGCTATAATTTTCAAGCCTGGACAGCCAAACACTGGGCAGTGTTTTTTTCGTTTGTTTATTTGTTTGTTTGTTTTTTTCATTACTGAGCAAGGCAATATTTAACTAAAGTGCAACTCATGTTTTTCAAAGTGGTCAGTGCAAACATTTCCACAGAGCTGCACTGAAAAGGTCTCCAATGCATTGCCTGTGCTCTATTTCCCAGACACACAATTGAACGCTGATTGAAGCCCTTTTGAAAAATGCCCAGCAGATTGAACTGTACAAGCTAGGAGGTGCCTGTGTAATGATGCTTACTTTGTTTCAAGTGCTACACAAGACTGAAGCCCTTTTCAACTGCTGAACTCCCACAGATGGCCACTAGATTAGCTAAGAGCATAACTAAGAGCTCTGACAGAGAAGCTTGAGCTAACCTGACTGGTCAGAGATCACAGCCACAGGCCTCCAAGTGGACTCTGCGCCACTGATGACAACCCTCTGAGCTCTGCCTTTCAGACAGTTCTCAATCCACCTCACTGTGCACTCGTCTAACCCACACTTCCTGAACTTACGTAGGAGGATGTTCTGGGAGACAGTGCCGAAAGCCTTGCTGAAGTCAAGGTACACAACGTCCACTGCTCTCCCCCCACCTACCCAGCCAGTCATGCCATCAGAGAAAGCCAGCGGATTGGTTAAGCATGCTTTGCCCTTGGTGAATCCATGCTGACTACTCCTGATCACCTTCTTTTCCTCCATATGCTTGGAGATGATATCTAGAATGAGCTGTTCCATCCCCTTTCCAGGGATGGAGGTGAGGCTGTCCAACCTGTAGTTTCCTTGGTCCTCCTTAGTCCTCTTTCTTGCCCATTTTGAAGACTGCAGTGACTTTGGCTTTCTTCCAGCCCTAAAGCATCTCTCCAGTTCTGTATGACGTTTCAAAGATCATGGAGAGCGGCCCAGCAACAACATCTACCAACATCTCCCTCAGTACCCGTGGGTATATCCCATCAGGGCTGATGGATTTGTGGATGTCAAAGAGAGCCAAGAATCCTCACAGCTATGGGGACCACGGCAGCTGTGAGTTTCCCTAGTCAGTTTTGTTCTTGGATGAGCTCTGTGGTACACATAACAACTTCCATGGAACCTCCAAAAAACAGTAATGAAGGAGAATGAACCCAGTTCTTACAGACCTCTCAGGGTTCAGGGAATAAGTGGTTGAGGCAGTCTTGGCAGGCAGATACAGTAAGTGCAATTCTCAGTTACATTTAATATTTAGATTACTTTTTGAAGAGCATTTAATTGGCAGTCACTCTGCTCTTTCCATGTATTTACCCTACATTTCACTGCATTTGCCTGAAAGTCATACTTAGATGGGAGATGGTCTTTTCCAAGGAAAGAGGGAGCACAGTGCACTTTCTGATTCTGCATGAGAAACCCCTGGGAGAGCCTATCAGCTGCTGTATGCTGATTGCTGTAGTTAACCCTGCTGAAAGACCCAGTGCAAGCATGCTAATAAGGAATGCCCACAGATTGCCCTTCCTAAAATTCACTAACTAGCCTCCTATAGTGATCACAGCCTCAAACCCAGCTGCAGTGAGGAACTGTGTCCTCCATGCTCAGGGCACCTGCCTGCAAAGTGCATGGCTCTCATTTCATAGGCAGTGCACAGGGATGCTGAGATACTAATGGGTGTCTCTGCTGTAGCCTTTGTCAACTCTTTCTGATTCTCTGGGGATCTCTCATTGTAGTAGGTCACTCCAGGGCATGGTGGGACTGCCAAAATGGCACATGCTCCTACAGCCCCACTGTTGCTTTCCAGCTCCATGACAAATTGTGCCATGAAGAATGAAGACAACAGATGAGGACTCCCATCTTTAACCAGTGCCATTAGAGCACTAAGGGCAGGCAAACAGCTCAGACAGACTTTTCTTTTTCAATGGGAGGCAGCCCAGGCTCAAACCATAACTTAAAAGAAAACAAAGCAAAATGCCAAAATGAAAATACAAATATTCTTTTCTGGTCAGCCTTGCTGACACTTCCCCAAACTATCATCAGGTTCTGAAGCCTTATGCTCAGAAGAATGAATGGCATGTACTTCTTTCCTAAGTTCCTGTACTTTGCAGGAGAAAAGACATATCCATTTCCTCCCACTAGGGATGCTAAGGGCATAACAGTCCATGAATGAGCAGCAGAGCCACTGAGCAACTTTTGCTGTCATTGTAATCTCCACTGCAACCACAGCAACTGGCATAATCAGGCCTCTGATACTCAGCTGTATTGTCCAAAGGGACAAGTAGGCAGGCTGTGTCTTCAACACATTTTCGAAAGAGTCTTCCTTCCTAACATGTTTCTCAGCCATGGGCACAAAACAAGCTCTGTGGACGTTAGATCTTTCTCCTGCCATGTAGCTAAACAGAAAGGTGGTCACGTGAGCACCCTCCCAGATGTTGTCTTGGAAAAGGCACATGCTTATAGGACACCTAATATGGTGGACTTATGATCATGATATGGGGCTGTGAGGGGAGATGTCCCCTCACCTCCCCCCCACCCCATCCCTTATTTAAGGTGTTTCTCAAAGATATGTGATGAGACATGAGCAAGCATAGAGGGCCACCCTATGGGATGATAAAAACTACAGTGGGAGCTGAATTAGTGACGGAAGGTCTATAGCACTAAGAGAGACTGGAACAGTGATTTTAGGGCTCAGCAGTCTGCAGTCAACTCACAGCTCTGCCACCAGACCCTTATTAAACCTCATGAGTAAATTGTTTGTACTCTTGGACTTGTTTATTCTAAGTATTTAAATACCTTGCTAGCACTCTGATCAATTGATCTACCACTAGGAATGTACCGACCAACCAGCATTTCTCTACACTGGCCTTTGAATTTGATGTACAGAGTGGAAACCAAAAAGACAGCACATGCTCAAATCCAAAAATGGGTCAGAAAGCAAAAGGTAATAAATCAGCCCACACAGAGCAAAACCTCAGGGAGTCACAAGGTCTTTCTGCCAGCTGAGAGAGTCGTGGCAGTGGGCTGCACTCAGAGTGACCTGTAAAAACTGCCTAGGAAATGATCCATTCCCAAGGGAACATGTTTTGGTTTTGATGGAGGAGAGAGAAATCTGAAATTTTCTGCAAAATGTTGGCAGTTTTGCTCACCATATTTCCTGAGCAGTTATTTATCTGCCAAAAGAAAGTTTTGAAGGCAAATTCCCAACCAGCTCAATTGATTTCTCTCAATGCAATAGGGTAGGATTTTGAAGTTCCTCCTCTTCCACAGGCACCAAAAGCAGAAGTAGTTCAAAACGGAGCACTATCAAGAATCCCAGCCAGTATATCTGCCTAATTAAGTTATAATGATGACAGATCTCATTGGGCTTGCCAGCAGCTCAGACTCAAGTCTCCAATCTCTGAGTATAAGCAAGCAATGCCAGTGGGGCATTGGAAGCATTGCTGTGAGCATGGTCCCTCTCATCCACCTTGGGTGCGACAGGTAACAAGAGGCATAAAAATAAAGAAATCACTGACTCCTATCACTTCCACCTCAGCCCCTCCAGCAGCAGCATCTCTATCTCAGAAGCCAAAATGTTTTTCACATAGTGAAAAAGCTCTTAAGAGGAAGGATGATGGCTCTGATATACCAGGAGTCTTTGGCGGGGTGCTTCTGCCAAGGGCTGTGCAAACACAGTCAGACCCTTGCTTTGGCAGAAGCAAAGGAGATCTTGAACCCAGATCCATTCTTTCAGTGATTTGAAAAGTTCTGGATTGATTTGAGAGGTGTTTGGCTTAAATTAAAAAAAAAATGTTTACTTTCGGCCTTTCTTATTCCAGATGTCAGCACAGAGCAAGTCAAAACTCAGTTTTTTTCTTTGTTTCACTCAAGATTCTGGCATTTCCACATTTGTTTTCATTGCATTCAGGAGGAAAATAAAATGTTTCAAAGATCCCCACAAAATGTTCTCTACTGGGACAAGCAAAACGTTCCCTTTTTATTTCAGCCGATTCTCAGCTTTTTATAATTATCATTTAGGTTAGGGATTTTTAAAGAAATCAAAAACCCAAGCTGACTTGAAATGAAAAATTGAACCATTTTGTTCTGATAGAAATTACATGTTTTGCACATATTTTTCTTAAAGTAAAATTTTGTTCAGTTAATGCTTCCTCATGAAAAGGCTATGTTTTGACTAAACAGCATCTTTCAAGGAGGAAGTAACTTACCTGAAAAAGTTTGGGGCTGATTATATATAAATGAATTAAATTGATTTTGACCCTCTTGTGAGTTTATCTCTGTCTTTATTTAAATGTAAATACAGTCTCTGAAATAACTCAATCATGTAGCTTGCATCATGCACAGTTGTTGACAATGCTTATCCTCTGCTTGTTACCATTCTGTCTGTTAATTTGTAGTAATGAAGAGGCCTACTGGAAACAAAGCAAACTTGGGGGTAAAAACACACACTGCACTAAGTTTTAATGAGGCAATGGCTTAACCCACTGGCTGTTCTTGAAAAGGACTACTAAAAAATATTCTAGAATTCTCCAGATGCAAATAAACACATCAGTCTATTTAGTCTCCATTTAGCATAAGTGTTATATACTGGTACTGGTATATACATTACAAGCTATTTCCTAATACAGACACAGGTTGTGCTCTTGCAACAATATCCTAATATCAACAGCTCATCTTCTTCTGTGTTCTGACATGGCACCCCACACCACAGCTTCTAGCCTGAACCTGGTAAGGGTAATAAGACCCATCCATTTGAATGTGCTGATGCATGCAGCATTCCACATTTGAGAAGTGGGTGTTTCCATCTATTGAAATAGCGAGATTGTATGGCTAGTAAATATTCAATAGATGCAACTGGTACTGACGGATGGAGACCAGAGCTCCCCTGCGGGGCAACACTCTCTGGCCCACATATACTTGCATGGTAGTCAGGCAAAGCAATGTCATCGGGAAAGGCTGTTCCTCACCCCCTTACCCCTCCCCCAGGCCTCTAAGACTCATAGAGTGGATTCTTATTCCAAAATATTTCATGCTAGGCATGGGGAGGATTATTCCAGCCCTCAAACCTCCCTGGCTGCAAAGTTGCTGCACTCTGAGATTGGAATAAAAATTAATTACTGAGTGCCAGTAGTTGAAAGCTGACAACACTATTTGCACTCTGTCACCCTGTGTTTGATAACTGATGCTGTGCATTGAATGGTGCCACTGATTTACAGTCAATATGCAGCAAAAAATCATTCAGATCTTGCTTTCCAGGAATTTTGCTTTTGTCTCCCCTGGAAGCAGGCCCTGATTTGGGTACCGATAACTGTGAAGTTATTTATTACAAATCACTATTTAGTAGGTGGAACTGTAGAGATTGTATGATTTTATCCAGACAAAGAAAGATAATAATTTCCTTCTGGAAAATAAGATGGAGGCTGGAATAATTAATGAAAATTAATTTCATTATTCCATGATCACCTTTACAGTGAGCTGCTCGTGAGATGGTTTATCCCACCCCTAAAAACAGGATCACTGCAAAACTTTCCACATCAGCCAGACAACAATCTTTTCCTGGGCCCAGAGGCCTGGAGAACCCTAGCATTACTCAATTCCTTTTCCGCTGGCATTTTTATTAACGATCTGCACAACCATTTTGAAATAACAAATGGTAAGAAAAGACAGCTGTTCTTCTAACCCCTGGAGACACGCTTTAACAATTAAGTCATTTGGATTTGTGTTTTCCTTAAGGATAGAAGCAAATTTGGGTTTAGAAATTCTCCTAGGTGTTCACTGGAGCAGTAGCCGTAACATCCCCAGGCTACTTCAGAAATACAGGCCTCCACCCTGCCTGGATGTTCCTCATCCTCTTGCATTGTCTGGCCAGCCACTGATAGGTGAGTTCATCAGTGTGGTATCTAAGGCTCAATGAGTTGATAGAAAAAAAATAAATAAAGGTATAAATATATACATATAAATCAGAAAGCAGTCTTTTTGACTGGATAGTACACAAGGCTTATGATAGAAAAAGCATTTGTAATAGTAATAATTTGTTCTCACATAGCACTTTTCACTAAAAGACCTCACAACTTAGTGACACAAAGGGTGTGTAATTATCCAATTGCTAATAAAAGGCCTCTGGAAATTTGATCAGAGCAGATTGCAATTTCTTTTCATACACATAATTAATGTAAAGCTTGAGTTGGTTGAAATATTCTAAAGTCTCTTATATTGGCAAAAGAAGTGAAAGAATTTTAATTCTAAAGGTCCTAAAAAAAAATATCCCCTCAAAAGACTTTATGAGGAATGTTTGGGTTGAAAAACATTTTTTGGAGAAAGTGGTTGCTCTGAAGGTACCTGAGCTGTGCAAGCTGCATTCACTAGCATGCCCTATTGGAAAGGCTCACCCAGTGGGGACTGGAAGTCATGAGAATCCCTGGACCCAAGCCAACACCTCTCCATGTGCCTTGGACTCCCTCAGAATGGGCCAGGGAGAAAGGATTCTGCAACGCAGTCCCTCTTAACAGAGTCATGGTCATGCTGGAACTGATACTTCTGAATGTTCATCTGCTCTGTGCAGATGGAAACACCTCAGCTTTGCACCTTGTGGACCACTGGAGGGGTATAGACCCCCCACCCCCAAATCAAAAATTTAAGCATGACTTCAAGGTGGTATAAAAGAGCACTTGAGTCCAGCAAGGAGCAATTCAGAGACACTGCCTCTCTGTGTATCCATGCTGAGAGGGCTTTCCCCTGTGCCTGCAATGACCAAGGGAGAAAGAAGTTGAGCTCCCTATCAGTGCCAAGCAGTGACTGCAGAGCTGATGGTACCTTTTCCATGTCTTATTTTCAGAAGGTATTACTGGTAATACATTTGTTCAAGAGTGAGTTCTCAGCAGATGTCTGCTGGAAAACCATCTCCAGGTCCTAAGCAAATACACAGGTCTTCAACAGTTGGCTATTTATTGGTGCCACTGAAGAGCTATCACACAGGTGCACAACAGAGCATTAACAATCAAGGAGATAAACTGTTTGCAGTTTGTGTTCCTTTAACAGTGTGAGAGCTGGGGAGTATTTCTACAGCCTCATCGAATGTCAGCATGGGTTAATTAATCTAAAGAGCTGAAGAGGAGCAGGGGACCAGGGCTTTCCATGGCAAAGGTGAAAATTCCTGGCTTTGATCTGCTAAGTCACTTTGAACTCAGTGCAGCTAACCTATAATCAACGCCTGCAGGTCTCACCACAAAGTTTTCACCTGCCCAGAAACACCCACGTTTCTGCCCATTACCCCAGCAAACCTGTTCAGACAGGAACAAATGAGTCTTGAATAGCCACTGCAATCCAGACCTTTCTCTTTTTGAGTTTCAGCCAGGGTTGCTCAAAACCACAGAAGCTGGAGCTGATCATACCCTCTCCTCTGCAACTTGGGCAGGCTGCACCTACTCAAGCGACAGAATGCCCTATGTGGTCAGTCTGCTTTGCTAAGAAATCAAGGTACAAGAGGAGACAGGGATGCTGTATGGCAAAAGGAGGTAAAACATCAGGGAGAAAAGCTCTTTCTCTAAGGAAAGAGTTAGCCATAGAAATATGCTCATTGCCAGGCTGGCAACTAGTCGGTGGCTAATTAAAGCAATTCAACTTGATGAGAGCCCCACCATGGCAGAGCCTGTGATGGCTGGGGTCTGTGCTAGTGGGCCAGGATGCCCTGGGTACCCCTATGCCACACACTTGTCTCTTGGAAAAGCTCTGCCCCCTCCTGG
Source organism: Rhea pennata (assembly GCF_028389875.1). Lineage (NCBI taxonomy): Eukaryota > Metazoa > Chordata > Aves > Rheiformes > Rheidae > Rhea > Rhea pennata. The sequence continues at coordinate 42,151,450 of NC_084668.1, read as the reverse complement.
CATAACTTGTGGTTGGAATTACTCTGCAGACAGTGCTTGTGATCGGGGGTGGGGTCCTATGCCGTTTTGCCTGCACACCACAGCTGAGGGCTTGCAGAGGTAGGAGAGAAGCCAGGATACACAAAGCCATCTGCAACAATTATGCTCACACTTTCAGGCCATTAATCCCACGAAAGAGCCTTTCAACTAGGGCAGGGTCTGGGCAACCTCTTCTGCATTTCTAGACTTGAAGTGCGTGCCTATTCTCTAATGAGGTTTATTCACGTCAGTGTTTCTTGGTATTATGTGCAATATCTGGATATAATAACCTTGTCCCTCAGTGGGGAGTCTCCAGCACAGTGGTCTACACAAATACAATAACAAAACTCAGTTGCTTTTTCAAGCAGCAATGAAAGTCATTCAGGACATAAGCCAATTCCAATCTCTTTAGCATCCACTTGGTTTCTACTCCAAAGCTTTTTGGAAGCCTTTAACTAGTAGCTTTGAAGCATTTGGGAAAAAAAAAAAAAGGTTTCCCCTCTTCATTGATGTACTGTCTCTTTTTTCTGCCAAAACCCACACTTTTTGTGCCAAAATAAAAACCCACTAGTGTATGAAAGCAGAGCTCATCCTCCAGGGAGGGGAGAGAGAGCAAGTGAGAGCTGACAGAAATAGAAAAGCTTCCAGCAAATAATATCTTCAGTGCTGTTTTATCTGCTTCATCATACTGCAGTTAGAAGAGATTTTACCAGGGTCCATATGAGCCCAATTAAAACCCTCTCTTTCTAATTTTTTCAGGCCTCTCCAAAAATATGTCACAAATGAAGGTCGTGAAGACCTCATGGAGACCATATTGTTCTTCACACTTTCTGCAATCTGTTTAATCTGATCCTCTTTGCAAATAGCTTTGCTCCTTCTACCTCTGCTTCCTTCTAGGACGGTGACAAGTCTGGCTGTGCTTTATTATGTCACAGTGTGTAGCTTAAGTCAGGTCACGCTTTGTCCTAATGAGCAGAAAGTTGGCCACTGGAGGCAGAGACCATTAGATAATTGTATCTCTGCAAGAACTTCATGTACCATTTGTCAATTGTTAGAGAGGTTCAGGGAGCCACATTGGAGCTGGCAAAGATTCTATGAAAGGGCCTGTAGAATTGACTCAGTTTGACTGGAATTTGCAGATTAAAAAGCCTGAGCCTCCACTTTTCCTATCTTCTGGAATGGGTCCCTCGATGGGAGCTTGGACAGACTTCTATATAACCCAGTTGAGGGAGAGGACACAAGCCCCATGTGCTTATCATGGGTTATAACAGCAGAAATGGGGGACATCTTGGCACAGATGCAAAGGGGCTTCTCAACACTGGGAATGAAAGCTGCAGTGAAAACTAATCATTTCAGCATGTATTAATAAGCAAGCACAACAGAGATGCTCAGGTCTCTAGTCTTTCCATGTGTTATTCTGGGATGGCAAGATCTCATCATTTAACACTCAAAGACTTAGGCCTGAGTCAACCCTTGCCTTTGCACTGACCTTGGACAAACCATTTAGTGTCTCTGTATCCTGTCTTCCTCTTTGATACTACTCCCAAATGCATCATGATACATGGGGGAAGAGTGCCAAAATGGTGCAAAGTCTTGCCAGCACTAAGACCTCATGGGAGTATGCCAGAGTCACTTGCTATGTCTTGACTTGCAGAGTCACCTGGATGTCTTCTCCAAAAGCCACATATATACCTAAGTAGTTTTACCTCCTTTCCTCAAAAAAAGTTCTCTCTATATAAATTGGACCTGTGACAAACTCAGTACATGGATGATGGATGGAGAAGTCAGTTGTAGGTCAGTGCCACTAGACCTCACATTGCCACCAGAAAATAGGTTAGATTAGAATAGATTAGATCTCAAAAAAAAAAAAAAAAAAAAAAATCTAGCTTTTTGGTGGGCATGAGACTTCTTGATTTCCCAATCTGAGGCTCTCCAAAGACCACCTAGAGTCAGCCAGGGTCATTCAATATGAAACTCTATTAAAAGGTGTTTTCACAGAGAGGGCAGAAAGGACTCTGAAAGGCAACTCTATGCATGGAAGCAGGGACAGAGTCATCTCCCTCGTAACTGAAGGACCTGTGACTTCATGTCACAGAATCCACAGTTTCCTATGGGTTTTATCGAAACAGCTTCCATCCCATCATATTTAAATTTTCAGAATGAAACAAACAGGCGGTACATCTTATCCAAGAGAAATGTTTGGAAGATTTTGCAATCAGCTCCTTTCCAACAGCATTTTACAACTGCAAAACCACCCTTTCTTGAGGAACATGTGGTCTGCTGACTGTGGGGAGTGTTGGAGGAAAAAGAAAGTTAGTCTGTCAGTGCTACAGTATACCGTATGTGCTCTCCATTTTTTTTCTGTAGAAACACCTGAGAGCAGTTTTTTGCCTCTGGGTGCACACTGCAAAAAAAGGACAGGGAAAAAGGAACTCTGAATCCTCCTTACTCTTAGCTAGGAGCTTACTAGGTTTAAGTAGATCATGAGGCTACTGGAGGGAGTCCAGTGTAGGGCTACAAAGATGATCAGAGGAACAGCTACGAGGAACAGCTGCGAGAGCTGGGCCTCTTCGGCCTGGAGAAGAGAAGACTGAGGCGGGAATCTTATCAATGTGTATAAGTATCTGAAAGGAGGGTGTCAAGGGGACGGGGACAAACTCTTTTCAGTTGTCCTGTGTGACAGGACAAGAGGCAATGGGCAGAAATTGAAGCACAGCAAGTTCCGCCTGAACGTGAGGGGGAATTTCTTCCCTGTGAGAGTGACAGAGCACTGGAACAGGTTGCCCAGAGAGGTTGTGGAGTCTCCTTCTCCGGAGACATTCAAGGCCCACCTGGCTGCAGCCCTGTCTAACATGCTGTAGGTGACCCTGCTTGAGCAGGGAGGTTGGACTAGATGATCTCCAGAGGTCCCTTCCAACGTTACTGATTCTATGATTCTGTGATTTTATGACTGTGAGATCGATGAATGGATGGTGTACACAAGGATTAGAGTGAAGGTGAGACACTTGCTGCTGGGTACATCCCTTTCTGCCCTGCTGCAGAGATATAGGTTGTAGAGAGAGCAAGAATGCAGCTAATCTTTCTCAGTGTAGACTTTATTGTTCCAAACATCACATGGTTGTATGAACTCTATTAACCAGACCAACCCAAAGGTTGAGATACATCCCTGAAAGGCCCTGCAGCCAGCAACTGAACCACATCTCTTGAATCCTCAAATGCCAGAACAGCATTTTCCAAGCTCAGTAAATTCCAAGATCTTAACCTGGGTTTTCAGTTAATCTTTCCTGTAGGGAAACCCCCAGATTTCAGACAAATTTGTCCATGCCTTGATTTTCCATGGTATCTAGCATACCTCCTACCCCTGGGGCTCAGCACCTCTACAATCAGGCCTAGTACCTCCAGGAGAGGATCCACCCCCACAACCTCTGTGGCATTAGCAATGTGACAGACAGATCAAACTTGCTTTTTAAAAGATGCTCTTTGGGGAAATTGGCAGTAGGTCCGTACGTGAGACTCCCACTAGAACACATGTGTTCCTTTATGGGTCCAAGGGGAACATTTCTCATTATCTTTGCTTGCAATTTAGTTAATCTACATTCAGTAATGAACCTTGAAATTTCAATTAAAAACACCATTACTAATCAGGACAGGATTCAAAATAGTCAAGGGGCTCTTGATAACTTTACAATGGCAGGAAGTTTAAGTTCAGACTAAGATTTGGGTGTATTGTATGACAGATCTCTTTATTTTGGGCAGGGATCCATGGTGTTTTACACCTCTGCATGTTTCTCTTCTCATTCTGGCAAATCCAGGAGACCTGCATCTTAGCACTAGCAGAGGAGAGATGGCTTGAATGGCCTTCAGACTTCTGCTTTCAACAGAAAAATACAAGCCTCCAAAATAAATCTTAAAAGGAGAAGTCACCAAAGGTATCAGTGCCACAGCCTGTCAGGGTTACTACAGGGACAGGATCTGTCAGAAATAGTGTGTTTGTGCATAGTCTAGTGATTAAAATCTTGTGAAGGGAAATCTGCATATTTTCAATTCGTTAAACAGGCTGCCTTGGCATTGCTGAGCTATTCTGTCTGGCAGTAAATAATAGAAGCCACAGAATACAATTTCTGCCTTGGTAATGTCAGTATAACCTCACCCAAACAAGGCATCCTTCCCCTCGTCCAAAACTTGATTTGTCACCCTTTTGTTCCAGTTAAATATGCCATTTATATTTCGGTTTAGGAAATTCCTAATCTCTCAGCCACAGAAACATCCCTGAGACTTAGGATACGACAGGACTTCATAGTGATGCCAGACCACAGTTGTAATGTGCAGCCTGCACATTACAGAGGAGAGACAGTCATGCAACAGAGGTACTGCCATGACAGACTAGCAGATTCCAGGCATTCTTGCAGGGAGTCGTGGCAGATCTGACCTCACAGTCCATTTCCTCCTACTGCTAAAGAGCCTGGCGGATCTGCTGATGGCAAACACTACACACTTTGCTTGTTCTCTAGGTCCTGTAATGCAGGAAGAAAATGGTGCTACTAAGGTTTGCGCATACCCCAAAACACAGGGTGTACAACCCTCCCTTACAGGGCTGGATGCAGCTGATCTTTCTCAGTGTAGACTTTATTGTTTCAAACATCACATGGGCATATAAACTTATGGGTATGCTGGGTCCCAAGGACAACAGTTATGAGTTGCTCACAAGACTCTCAGTACCAATCCATGGAGCTAATGTAGCCATTCTCCTTGCTAAGGCACAGGAACAGCTCTAGCAAATACAACTTTTTTATGGCAGGTCCCTCTCCACCCATGCTTGTTGCTAGAAGACAGATTTGTGTCTAATTTAGCAAACAAGCCAGCACAAAGGAGCCTCACAGAATAAATGTACTCCTTTTACCAGTCCTGTGTATCAGCCTCCAGGAATTAGGGACCAGAGCCACGAAGGAATAAAAAGAAAAGAAATAAAACAAGTGGCTCTGGGAGGGGAACTGAGGGTGGCATGAAGAATACCACTTCTCAGTTTCCAAGGCGGTGAGTGCACTCAAGCACAACATGAAAAACCTTGTGGAAGAGTGGAAGCTGGCCTTGCTTTGTCCAGAAATGCAATACAAAGCACATGTTTGGAAGGCTTCAAATTTTAGAAGCACTTTCTTGGGGCTACCAGTGAGACAGATCAGGCCACTGACTCAAAACTGGTGCCTGGGCAAAAACCCAAGGACGACTTATCTTGAAAAAACAACAGCAATGGTAAGCCACAGGGTAAGGTAAGAATTCTTAGAAGGGAAATCAATCCTGTCTATATACATCAAGTTGCATATGTCAGTGTCCAGACCCTAAAACAACAAAAATAAAAAGAAAAATGCATATGTTCAGCAGAAGACAATAAAATTAAGATTTTTATGTTTTAATGGAAAGCTATTCCTTGAGAAAGGTTTTAGGTAGGTCAGAAGAGCTCGAATACAGAATCAAACAGAATGGCTGCAGTTGGAGGGGAGCTCTGGAGATCATCTAGTCTAACCTCCTCCTCAAGCAAGGTCACCTAGAGCGTGTTAAACAGGGCTGAATCCAGATGGGTTCTCCGGAAAAGCAGCCTCCACAGCCTCTCTGGGCAATTGATTCCAGTGCCCTGTCACTCTCACAGGAAAGAAGTTCTTCCTCATATTCAGGCAGCACTTCCTGTGGTTCGGTTTGTGCCCGTTGCCTCTTGTCCTGTTGCATCACACTGCTATAAAGAGGTTGGTCCCCATCCCCTTGACACCCTCCCTTCAGATACTTATACACATTGATAAGATCCCCTCTCAGCCTTCTCTTCTCCAGGCTGAAGAGGCCCAGCTCGCACAGCCTTTCCTTATCGGGCAGATGCTCCAATCCTCTGATCATCATCTTCATAGCCCTACGCTGGACTCTCTCCGGTAGCTCCATGTCTGGATGCAGCGCTGCAGATGAGGCCTCCCCAGGGCTGAGCAGAGGGGCAGGATCACCTCCCTCCCCCTGCTGGCAACACTCTTCCTAGTGCACCCGAGGATACCTTTGGCCTTCATGGCCACAAGGGCATATTGCTGCCTCATAGTCAACTTGTTCTCCACCAGCCCTCCCACGTCCTTCTCTGCAGAGCTGCTTTGCAGCAGGTCAGCCCCCAGCCTGTACTGGATATACAGTGGTGCAGGAGACACATGGAAGTGTCATTAGTAATCAGATGAACCGATCTCATATTATTTAAATGGCTTTGGCCAGCCAAACATACTTTTTATGTCCTTGCAGATCAAGACAGTTCTTGCAATGCAATCTCTTGCACCTGGCCACAAGTGAAGACTGGCCACCTTGGCCCAGAGAATTTGTGCAAGCCAGTCAAATGGCCTTGCAGTGCAAATTTCAAAGGGAAAAACAGATAGAGGAAGGCAAAGTTATAACTGTTTATCTGATCCCACAACATTTGGGCTGTAATTTTCAAGCCTGGACAGCCAAACACTGGGCAGTGTTTTTTTCGTTTGTTTATTTGTTTGTTTGTTTTTTTCATTACTGAGCAAGGCAATATTTAACTAAAGTGCAACTCATGTTTTTCAAAGTGGTCAGTGCAAACATTTCCACAGAGCTGCACTGAAAAGGTCTCCAATGCATTGCCTGTGCTCTATTTCCCAGACACACAATTGAACGCTGATTGTAGCCTTTTGAAAAATGCCCAGCAGATTGAACTGTACAAGCTAGAAGGTGCCTGTGTAATGATGCTTACTTTGTTTCAAGTGCTACACAAGACTGAAGCCCTTTTCAACTGCTGAACTCCCACAGATGGCCACTAGATTAGCTAAGAGCATAACTAAGAGCTCTGACACAGAAGCTTGAGTTATCCTGACTGATCAGAGATCACCTTGCTACTCAGTGGCCCAGGGCTATGTCTTCCTGCAGTGAAGTCTCTTGCACTAGATAGTCATTGCTTGTAGTTCTATCTCTAGCAATGTCATCATGGCCTTAGGAAGTCCCAGTAAGGAGGTGGTGAACAATTATTTCTTTAATGAGGCAAATCTAATCTGCAGTGTGTCTTCCACGAGGACATCCTACCTACTGCATGTTAGCACAGTGTGTCCAAATCTGGCATAGCAGCTTCTCTCCAGTCTTGATATGTGCATGATTGCCTATGCATGTGGCTGTGTCTGATAGGGAAAGCACAAGAAAGCACAGTGGCTGGAAGAAAAAAAACTTCCTTAGAAGAATCTCATGACCACTAGGAAGGCCATAAGGGGGTACTGAAGAGTGAAGGGTAGGCTCTCTTTCATCTCTGACTTCCAAACACTTGGAAACATGGCCTGAGACTCCTCAAAACACTGACTTTGCATTTCAGGGCCCAGCTACTTTCCGAGGAACAACTGAGAGTCACTTTGCAAAGCGGTGGCCTTGCATGAAGATGCAATGTCTTCCACTTTGTGTCTGAGTATCTTGAAGTACCCTTCTCACCAGATGGCAAGATCTGTGTCTCCATGCAAAAGACAGAGAATGGGAGAGGACAAAGGTGAGCAGGCAGGGAGGGTAATACAGAGTAAGAGTGCAGTGTGCAGGGCCAAGAGGAGGAGGAGACATGGCCTGGAGGGATGCCCAGGATCTCCACTTCCCTCTGCTCTCTGCATCCTGTTCTTGAGCTGCCCTAATGCACAATAAAGAGAGCAGCTCTACGCTACACTTGCATCTCCACCAAATCACACGCAAAAAAAAAAAAAAAAAAAAAAACAAACAAACAAAAAAAAAAACACTTACCACTTTTTGGATTTTAGTGACAAAGATATTGGTATTGGGGATAAGAGGTAGTACCAGTGTGCCTGTGCATTCTCTGGGAAACCTGTGAACCCTTGTGTCCACTCCTCTCTGGTTCAGGTTTACAGATGCTCCCAGCATAAAGCTGCTCCCATCCAGCAGCAAAACATAGTAGTTACGGTTGGGCTCTTTGGTTCTTGTTTGGGCTACATTTGGGCTCTTTCTCTTTTGATGGGTGCTTAATGGTGCAAGCAAGAGGTGGGCGATTGCACATACTGGCCACTACAATGCACGAGGTTGTACTTGGCTGCCTTGGTTTTATTTTATTTTATTTGCACCTGGAAGGTGAGGGCCATTGAGCCAATGCCATCTAACATCTCCTTCCTGTCTTTGTGTGATCCCTCTTCCCTCCATCTCCCATGCCTTTCACAACTCCCTTCCCTCATGCCCGTCTGTCAGATCCAGAGATCATCTTGGACTTAGGTGGAGTGTCAGCTGTAGTTTTATTTGGGGTTTGGCACTGTGCTGAGGCAGTGGATGTTATCTGCAGCATTACAGTGCTACCTGGCTATTAACAGGTGATCTGATCACTTAAACTTTAAAGCAGACAAAGCCTTGTGTGAGGTCTAAACCCACTGGCTTCCCAATGGTATCTGTATCCATTCTTTGAGCCGAAGACTGATTTAGGAAGAGCTACAACCAAAGTGACGCTGTGTGATCAGGGATAAACCCAGGTGATGATTTTCTCTATTAAGCAAGGCCAGCCACATTGATAGAGCAGAGGTCCCTGAACATGCATCAGAGATCAAGGCAACCTATACAGACTGTGCCTAGGGAAACATGTCACCAGTGCCAGGTCTGTCTCCAGCATGCACAGACCTATAAAGAGACATGGCATAATGTGAACAAGTGAGCAGTGAAGATTTTGCAAGATAAATGGGAAGATTTCCCTCCCTAAGTGAGCTTGTTCCAGCCTCTGGAGGGATGTCTCAAAGGAAATAGCTAAAATAACCCCAACCCATAAACGAATGAAGAAAAAGAGTTTGAAGCCTCTGAACTCTGCCTGTTGTGGGCAGCTACCTTTGCCAATACCACAAGTATAGCAGAAAGAAAACATGCAAATAGCAAATATGTGCTGGACTGCAATTCTCACACATGCCTCTCCTGTTGCACGACAGAGGACATACTCTGAAATGTGCATCTGATCAGCTTTTTTCAGTTTCCAATTTCTGCATCCTGAATTTTTGCTATGAACTAGCCATTAAAGACGGACAAAAAAAAAATAAGCCTAGAGGTTCCTTGGCAAATAACTGAACTGTGGACATGTCAAGAAAACTGAAGCATGAATATAGCTCAGTAAAATACAGGTGTAGGTAAAAGCCCCATTACCCAAATTGCCTATCCGAGGATAACAAGACTGAAAAAAAGGTAAATGGGAATTCCAAAAAAAAAAAAAAAGAAAAGAAAAAGAAAAAATTCTCATTACATGTGCTGTTTCCAGAGCCTGGCTAGTCTACAGCATGGATAATTAGATTTCAGCCATACAAATGAAATTTGCAGAATAAATTATTTATCACAGATTGTTTGCCCAATATCAACTGAGAAAGAAGTGAGCAGTCAAAAAGCCATCAGCCTTTCCACTTTTCAGCTGTATTATGAAAAGATGAAGTGCAAGCATCAGTACCTACAGCTTACAGATATTCTGCCCTTCCTGGGCTGGCAGTCACTGCACTTCCAGTGAACCAAGAAGAATCCAGCTTCCAGCCTTGCTCCCACAGTCATTGTAAAAGTCACTTTCTCTTGGAAAAGCCTGTCTTCCTCACCCACGTCACACCAAATACAACCCTGATGAAGGCTTGGCCCCTTGGAAAGAGGGTTGAATCTCAGTTTTGGTGGCTCCTGGGTATTGCGGCTTGTTTGTGCTGTTAGCTATCGTCATGCTTGCCCTAGAAATGACTATCCTTTCTTTGAGTCTGGTAAGACTCATGGCTCAGAGGTGTTCTCTGGCAAGCAGCTCCAGGGTAATTTTGTGTGGGGCCCACACCTAGGATTATGGCTTTGAAAAAGGAGGAAACACAGGAGTTTGGCTCATAGGAACACAATAATTACCTGAGCAGAAAAAAAGGGCCTTTTCTTTCCTGGTACAAAACATCTGATAAAAGCCTTAGACCAGCAGTATTTATATTAGCAGATTTTACATCCTCCTTGTGTGTACTCGGACTGCAAGATATAAATCAAAGCAGGAGTTCATTCCAAGAACAGTTTATTTTTATCTGAGTAAGTATGCGCTGGCAAACCCGATACTGGTATGTTGACTCTGTCAGTTCAATGTGATTTTTCAGTGTGATTTATAAGAGTGTCTATTGTTTTATACTGTGTTTCATTTTGGAGTACTGAATTTATCTGAGTCATAGGTGTAGGTATTTCTGCTTTGTTTTGTATAATGTATATTTTCTTATGGCTGATTTTGGGTTTTAGTGGTTGATTCTAGCATTGTAACACTTTAATGCAGAGGGAGAACATAAAACCAAGAAGACAAACACTAAATGCATTGGCAATCATATGTACCCCTCTCTAAATTGATCCATGTGAGGTGGAGAAAAAGCAACAAAGACTGCCTCTCAGTAATTCATTGCCCCTTAACTGTGGCAATCCCTCACCTGAGTACGAGACCAGTCCGTGTTCCTAGAAGAGACACATCTGCACACTGAACTACAACTCCAGATAACAGAGGATAGAAGTCAAGGCAATGATCTGTATTCCTTCACCTTTACTTTTGTAAAGTTTTACTTTACTTTTTGTAAAGTACTTCAAGCTACTTTACTTTTTGTAAAATGAAAAGTGACTTTAATTTTTGTAAAAGAGCTTTGGTTAGTGAACATTATAAACACAGTTATCAGGAAAAAAAAGTAGCCCCAAAAATCAAGCAGAGCAAGACTATATTGATAGCTCTGCTCCCAGATTTGCTCATACTCATCAGGAGTCATCTTACCTCTCACCAGAGAGTAATGTCATCTTGCAGATCATAATGAGAGTCCTTAGAAACCTTTGCAGGGACTGGGAGGATTTTCTTGATTCTCTGAGGATGCCAATTATCACAGCTTTGCTTGGCTCTACTTGCAAAGGAGAATTCATGCTTTGGCCATAGAATGGAGAATAATTCCTGTGCAGTGTTGTTGATCAGTATAATATATGCAGCTGGTAATTAAAACAGGGAGAGAAAAAAAAATGGGAAAAAAATCGCCTACTCCTTCAAGATTTATGAGAATATAAATCCAGAAACTGAGATTTTCCTATCACTACGTATGAAACTCAAGGGACAGTTTTGACTTCATGCAGAGTCAGGTGTTTCTCTCAGTTATGAATTCAGAAGGTGATCTGGGGAGTTTGCAGCAGAGAGATACAAGTGCTTAAAGATGAGCACACAAGGGCTTTAGTACTGCTAACTTCTAATTTAATGTCTTATAGCAGTCCTAAAAGAACATTCAGATTTCAGGAGGACAGTGAAGGTTCCCACACCCTGGAGTAGGAAGACATTTTGGAGAACAGCAGGTCAATAGCTGGGGGCTGATGAAGAGCAGGCTATTGGGCTCAGACCCCTCCTTAAATGGTTCACTCCTTCACAGGAAGGACTTAAATCCAGCTCCCCAAAGATGAATTGGCAGTGGAAACTTGGCTACAAAAGACCTTTTTAAGGCCTGGACCTAAGTCAGTGCAAGCCACAGGAGCTATGTGATTATAGTACAAAACTTGGGGCTCTGCCATCTGTCTGTGACAAGTGCCTTCTTCTTGGATTCCCACCACAGGTAGAATTTCGTAGTCATATTTAAGAAGAAAGAAGAAACAAGGTATCCACAGTGCTTAATGTTAAAGGTTTGTCTATGCAACCAGATTATTTTTAACATGATGCACTAAATGTTGATTGCAGCATTTTCTGAGGCCATTTCTTTGTCCTTGGTGGTTCTTCAAACTGCCACAAATAGAAGACCAGATTGCCAGCTCAACAAAAAGCCCCATTATGATGGCTGCAAAAGGCTACAGGGTGGTGAAAAGGGAGCTCTGCTAGCCGTTCCCCTGGGCATGGAGTCCTTGGGTTTGCCCACTGGAAGAGCTGAAGAGACTTCTGCCCCAGTGGAGAGAGGGTACAGCCTTTTCGGGTGATTGAGATGGGGTTCGGGCTCTGCCCAGGATTTTTGCAGCCCTGACCACTGTTTTTGTTCAGCTTTCTCACAGCAAAGCTGTGGAGATGTTATAACCTCCCTGCTTTCCTTCAACTCCTTTAATTCCAACAACCCCTGGTGAAAGCATCCATCTGGGAGTTGAGAAGGATCAAAGCCTTGCTCTAACAAGCAACTAGTTATTCAAGGAGAGCAGGGAAAATGCAGGGTAAGGGCACTCCCTGACAGAGCATGCCAGTGCTGAGCCTAGGAGAACTCCCAATCAAGCAGAAGGAGGCATGTTCTGGACTCAGAGAATTTCATGTCACATGTAGGCTCATAGAAATGTAGGCCCCATGATGGAAATCTGGCACTCAAAGAATATAGACAGCTACAGGGATGTGTTGTTCAGTGCAGGCCTAAGGATTTCACATGCACTTTGAAACAGGAGAGAGTGGTCTGGAGCAGAAGTTTCTGTAAGCTATTGCAGACTTCCAGTAAGAGACAGGGAAAGCAAACAGAGGCTTGTAATTCCAGTTTTCTAACCCTCCATGGGAAACCTGTCCACTCCTCGAACTAATCTCCAACTTTACTGATAAAACAGCCTTACAGATTCCAGTTAAGGTAATCTGCTGCCTTAATAATTCATGATGTGCTTTCAGGAGAGTTTGAAGCTCAGAGGAAATCTAAAAGCTGCTATATGCATTTTGATCAGCAGCACTGCTCAGTACCTACCTGTATAAAAAAAATAAAAATAAAAATCAGTAAAAGCTTTTTTATTAAAGTACGGGGTCAAGTAGCCTATAGCTCCTTTCACACAACTGAAGCCGCATCTGGATTATTTATACTTTTTCACCCCTTATATCATATACTAATTATCCTGAAAAGAAGAGAAATATCTTAAGACAAAAAAAGTCCTAGATGAGAAATACACTTTTAACAGTCAGGCAAACAGAAGCACCATTAGAGAGCTTTGTTCTAGAGGAGCTGTCTTTCAAGGAAAACACTTCCATCAATAGCTTGCATGCTTGCTTCAATATTGCCCATCATTATTACAGTCATTATACCACTTAATTGAACTAATTGCATTAGTGTCTGTGGCTAGGATTTCCTTGGGCTCTTGGACCTCCTGAGACTTCACTAGCCTAACCTAGCAGGTCAGATGGAAAGTGAGGCAGTAAGGGGAGGTACAAGGGAACACAGTGACCTGCCTGGCACCAATTGGTATAACCCCAGTCTCTCACATCTTGACCTACTCTCATTTCCATCAGTTCTCTGCCATTGCACACAAATCTGTGTTTTACAGTGACCAGCCAAACATTTCTACCTGGCATCAATGTCAAGCCATCGTTCTCTCCCATGTCCAGAGATATCCTGAGGCACATTCCTGGCTCTCCCCTAGCTATGGACTTCAGAAAATGGACAGCCACAAATCCATAGGCCCTGAAGGAAGGCACCCATGGGTACTGAGGGAGCTGACAGATGTTGTTACCAGGCCACTCTCCATGGTCTTTGAAAGGTCCTGGAGAACTGGACAGGTGCCTGAAGACTGGAAGAAACCCAGTGTCACTCCTGTCTTCAAAAAAAGGCAAGAAGGAGGACCCAGACAACTAAAGGCCAATCAGCTTCAACTCCATCCCTAGAAAGGTGATGGAACAGCTCATTATAGATATCATCTCCAAGCGTATGGAGGAAAAGGCGGCAATCAGGAGTAGTCAGCATGGATTCACCAAAGGGAAATCCTGCTTAACCAATCTGATAGCCTTCTCTGATGGCATGACTGCCTGGGTAGGTGAAGGGAGAGCAGTGGACGTTGTGTACCTCAACTTCAGCAAGGTTTTGATACTATCTCCCAGAACATCCTCCTAGGCAAGCTCAGGAAGTGTGGGTTAGACGAGCGCACTGTGAGGTGGATTGAGAATTGACATGAGGCAGGGCTCAGAGAGTTGCCTTCAGTGGCGCAGAGTCCACTTGGAGGCCTGTAGCTAGTGGAGTTTCCCAGGGCTCATTACTGGGTCCCATCCTGTTCAACTTCTTCATCAATGACCTGCACAAAGGAACAGGATGCCTTCTCAGCAAGTTTGCTGATGATACCAAGCTGGGAGGAGCGGCTGATACCCAAGAAGCTTGCACTGCCATTCAGAAAAACCTGTATAGGCTGGAGAGTTGGGTAGAGAGACACCTCATGAGGTTCAATAAGGGCAAGTGCACGTAGGGAGGAATAATTCTAGGCACCAGTACAGGCTGGGAGCTGACCTGTTGCAAAGCAGCACTGCAGAGAAGGATGTGGGAGTGTTGATGGACAACAAGTCAACTATGAGGCAGCAATATGCCTTTGTGGTCATGAAGGCCAAAGGTATCCTTGGGTATGAGGACAGCTAAAGAGTGTTGCCAGCAGGTCGAGGGAAGCGATCCTGCTGCTCTACTCAGCCTTGCTGATGGCACATCTTGAGTACTGCATCCAGTTCAGGGCTCCCAGTACAGGAGAGACTTGGAGCTACTGGAGAGAGTCCAGTGTAGGGCTGTGAAGATCATGATCAGAGGACTGGAGCATCTGCCCAATGAGGAATGGCTGTGAGACCTGGGCCTCTTTAGCCTGGAGAAGAGAAGATTGAGGGGGGGGGATCTTATCAATGTGTATAAGTACCTGAAGGGAGGATGTCAAGGGGATAGGGCTAAGCTCTTTTCAGTTGTCCCATGTGAAGGGACTAGAGGCGATGGGTACAAACTGAACCACAAGAAGTTCTGCCTGAATATGAGGAAGAATTTCTTTCCTGTGAGAGTGACAGAGCACTGGAAACGGTTGCCCAGAGAGTTTGTGGAGTCTCCTTCTTTGGAGATATTCAAAACCCACCTGGATGCAATGCTGTCTAACATACTGTAGGTGTTCCTGCCTGAGCAGGGGGGTTGGACTAGATGGTCTCCAGAGGTCCCTTCCAACCTTACCAATTGTGTGAATCTGTGAAAAAGATGAGGATTCCCATGACTTTTTGGATGTTGTAGTCAGCGGGGGGTGCAGGATGTTTGCACCCCCTGCCAGGTCTCCACTGCCTGCTTTTCTGCTAGTGTGAAGAACCCAGCTCTGTTACTCAGAGGGGCCAGCTGCAATGTTCATGTCATCAGCCCCCAAATTTCAGGAAGAGTGACTGGAGAGGAAGAAATTAACTTCCAATTTCTTGGGAATTTCATCTTGCATCTCATAGAGCTGGCTGGCATCGGCCACTCCTGAGCTAAATCTACCCATCATTCCTCAGAAACCTTTTTATCACTAACCCTTCTCCCAATCCTTCAAAGATGCCACCAGAGAGACTGACAAGGTGACCAGGATATCTGTTCAGAAATAGGAGGAGGGCACAAAAATCTTCACAGAAAAATCTAGCTAGAGTGCAACAAGTGGTACCTAAATCTACATAAGTTTATATATGGACATAGAAAACTATGTATGTATATTTTCTCGAATGGGAATCCAGCCTATTATAGTAAACAGTGTTTCTTTTTTGGTTTTAGAGACTTTTGTGCTTGATGTATCCTTGTATAGCAGCCTCAGACTGTGCTCCCCTTGGGGCTGCTGCACATCGGTGTTTATAGAGAACATCACTTACCACAAACATCCAGGTGTAGTAGCAAACCTCACTCTCTGGCTGCAGGTACCATGCTGTGAGTCATGGCTGCTTTCCTGTCACATCAGGAAAGGGCTTACAGAAAGGTGTGGGGAGCTGGCTGCCTCACTGGGTAAGAACCACAGCAGGGGCCCAGCAAAAAAAGGATGAGGCTGGGCTGCTTCAATCCTGGACACTGCTCCCTGAGCACTGCTTGCTCTTGCTGAGGACAGGAAGACTTGCATTACCAGATATCTGTGGTCACAAACAGCCTCAAGCAATATACCCCATGATGTCCGTGTCTGGATCATGCCTAGCTACCTCACCAGGGAAAGAAGGAGCTTGCATGACCTTGCTCCAAGGCTTCAGTTCCACCTAGCATAAAACCCACTGAGACTTTCAGCCTCCACCAACTTGATTTCCAGAGCTACTGAGCCCCCAATGACCTGTGCTAGCTTTCTAGGGATGTTTAACCTTCCCAGAACCTCTGAAGACCTATATGGACTTAGGTTGTCTTTGAAGCTGTATTTCCTAACTCCATCCAGAAAACTCTGCTTTCCTGATCCAATGGGGTTAATTAAACAAAAACAGAACAACTCACTACTACCTCTAATTGTACCTATCTCCTGCTTCCTGCCAGAAAACACATGATTGAAGAGGCTGAGGATGAGATACTCATCTAATTACAGCTCAGCCTACCTGCTGTTCAAAGGTAGCACAGCCTAAAAAATATAACAGGGCAGAGTTTTAGCTGATTGCAAAAGAGATCCAGGGAAGTACAGCAATCCACACCAGCTCAGGGTCTGACCCTTTACTATACAAAGACTCATTCTGTACCATATAAAGAGGCTCTTTAGCAATTTATGGTCTTGGGAGTCAAGCACTCAGAATACACATGCAAGAAACAGCACATGAAGAATCAGCACAAAACCCTACTGTTGCATTGTGTCCTCTAGTCTGATTGCACCTTTGACTAATCATTTGTGGCCTAGCTAGAAGAAGCAGACATTGACAGGATCAATTAGTCCTGTGCTCCACCTGAGTGACTGTCTGCTCTCAAAGTCACTTAGAGCATTACCATCCCCTTCATATGCAAGGAAGCCCTGCCCTAGTCAGCTATTGGGTAACTTGCATCGACCAAAAGAATTCATATCTCTTTCAATAAACTCATATTTAATACATATTTGCTCCCAAACTTGGGGATTTCACATTGCCATAGACTCTCTAAAATCCATTTTGAATTTCTGCATCACCTGTGTAGTACTGCTTGGGTTCCTCAGGCTAACAACACATTGGGTGTAGAAAGCATTTAGCTGATCAGTTCGCAATTTGCCTTCTTTCAGTGTAACATGTGCCTTATACCTTTACGTGGGTGACACCTAACCTTTCTTGTTAAGGATACCCTTCTACAGAAAAGAAGGTATTGCTTTTCCTCTTTCTAATTGAGACACTCCTCTTTTCATTTTCTTACTGTACCCATCCCTTTTCACACACCTTCTCCACTTTACAAAAATTCTAGCTTTCAGCAGAGTTTTGTAATCTTTTATGACTGTTGGCTGATTTAATACAATTCCCAAAGGTGACTTAAGGACAAAACGTAAACATCTGCCTGGGGAAAAAAGAAACAGTCTTATAAAATAGATTCTATGGGTTTCATAAGCTGGTCTGAAAACTCTGAAGATAAAGGCACAATGTAACATATCCACTGGGGCTCTGGGATCTATTTTCCAGGAAACAAAGAGATCCCAGGTGACTATATACCATTCACTATGACTTATGTTGTGAAATATGTACAGTCAACTACTGTTGCAGCCACCAAATCAGCATAGACAGGACCAGTACCACTAGCTTTTGAAGTTCATGGGAAATCTTCTGACAGTCTGAAAGGAGGTTTTCCTGTAAACCCCCCATCTCCTAGCATCACTACCTGAGGGCAAAAACCATGCTGTTATAAAACTCCAAAGCTCCCAATTTCCAAAGACTTTGACTGTCTTCTTCTATCTCATGATTTCTTGATCAGCCTGGGGTTTGCTGAAAGGCTGCATTTGGCACCAGGATGTTAGGCAAAATACCAATGGACTCAGCACATTCTATGGCAAGGATCTGACTCCCTGTTACATTCAGAGCCATTTTACTTGGCAGTATAAAATAATGCTACAGTCTTATGCTGGCCCCCACTCTGTGGGGACCCATCTCTGTGCACTGCCTGGTACTTCAGGCAGCATGGTGGGCATTGTTTAAATATTCTGAATGACAGCTTAGACGGTCATAAGCAAAAACTTCAACCAGTTCTTGGAGGAAATACGTTTCTTTTTTCACTGAAGAAATCAATGAGTGGCATCTGTGATGAGGTAGTATCTTATTTTACAGAGGACTACAAAGCAGTCGCAGCAATAGCTTGGAGCTGGAGTTTAGGCTAGGTATTGAGTGGGCTCAGTACAATAGATTCTTGTTGCTGAAATGATACTTATGGGCACGGCAGGGTTCAAGGCTGGAATAAATTGGTCAAGTGATACTCCTTTTTAACTTCTTCACCAGGAGAAAAGTCAAAAGAGGTGGCAGGAAAAGGCCCTCCAAAAAAGGGTAAAGGAAAGGAAAAGAACAATTTTCACTACTGCATGACAAGTAAGAAACAGCTCAGAGGCATTCAGGACCAGAGTGGGAAGGGGCAGAATCATTTCAGCCATAGTTCTAATAAGCACTGATTATTCTTTGGCCAATCTTTCAATAATTAAATGCAATTGAAAATATTCTGAGTTCCTCCTTTAGGGAAGGGTAGGAGACATGAAACACGAACAAATATAGAGATACAAATGTGTACAAGATAGACTTTAAATGCTTGGTTAAATGCATGCAGATAACCTCTCTTGCAGTCAAGAATTTCTGATTCGTCCTTTGAGGCACTATAAATAGCTGTGTGTACAATTAGCAGGTTTCTGGACAATCTACAAAAAATCATAATCCACAAAAAATCAATAGGATCAGCTTTCCCTGCTGTAATGACAAAAGTCAGAAGGAGATCAAAGAGGCGGAAGATATAACCCCTGGGAATAAACATCAGTAGCAGCTCCTGCAGCCTAGCAATGCCCCAGGGTCACCTCCACTTCTTGGAATGACCCCTGTGACTTTAGTGGGCAACGGACAGAGAGCAGCATCTTCCCAGCAATGTGCACACTCATGCTGTGTGTCAACATAATTTTTTTGATTAAAAATGCATGATGTCAATTGTGACTGAGGTCCCCTCAATCATGTATTTAATATTTTATTTGTGCAGGATATTTGACTGGAATGAGTTTATTACCTGCATCTCCAGTTGGTTGCTGCCCCAAAGCTGAAATGACACAATTTGACAATGAGTCTTCTCCTTTGCCACGTCCAGAGTATCCCAGCAGCAGCAACAGCAGCAGCAGCAGTCAGAACATGGTACCCTCCAATAACCACTACAGCTCACATCTTTTCAGCATGCCACATGCCACCTATCTCACAAATCACTGTTGGCCAGTGCAAGAAATGTTGCCTTGTTTGAAAAACAAGCAAGAAGCTTCCTGACTTTGTCACATGGAAAACTGACTGTCCCCATTTGCTTCACCCAGTTCTGTGACAACTCCTTAAAAGGCATCAAAGGACTGAGTATTTACTTAAGAGAAGAAGTAGTGAAGTTCAATCATTAGCTGACAAAATGCAGATGTTCTCATGGAACACACATTCTACCTCCCCATGGTTTCTGTTGCATAGTTTCGCTAAAAGCTATCTGCAGCATTACAGTCCTCCTTTACAATTTTATGGAGTCAGTCTGATGGCTTTGCAAGGCATGTGCTCTGCTCTGCTGGTACACAGTAAACTATCCCTACCAGGCAGGCATGTCATCTGCTGCATCTCATGTCTAAACACTGAGATTTTCCTTCTGTAGTTGTTCCAGGGATAAGATACGTAGATTTGGCTCAGGAAAGCTTCAGGACTTTACATGCTTTAAATTCCCTTGGCCGTGCCTTCTCTATTGCCTCGTTAGGTAATAAACCAGTTTGTATAGAGAACGCACGTAATAGGAGATTTTAGTTTGACACTGATGAAGACCACAAAGCGTGATATAGTACCAGTGGGCTTTCACAGATGCTAGAGATGTCTGCTTGTAATATTTTAACCAAAGCAAGTCCTGGTGTTGGGGTAAAGCAGAAGATGTGAGATTAGGTCTTGGGGTGAGGCAACTTATTCCCACAGGGCATGTTATTTCTGCTAAATCTTTCAGACATGCAGGCTGTGGCTTGCTCATTGTGCCATTACAGACACTCCTGCTTCAGAGTATGGACAGGGACCAGCCCCAAAACCTGCTGGAAGAGCTCTTCACCAGCATGGAAGAGATTAGTTGAGATCCTCTTCTGTCTCTCAAACTCGTGTTTTGCCATGACACGGAGATCCAGTCTCTTGCCATGACAGGGAGATCCAGTCTCAAATCTTGAACATGAACAGAAGGGAAACACTTAGGCAGCTCATCCATAGTCTCTCCATCTAGCTTCAGAGTGAATGCTCTTGTGCTCCAGATTAGAGGTTCTTCCCAATGTACCTGACAAGGACATCAGGTGTGGAGGTGTGAGGAGCAGGGATGAGAATGCCTGCGGGATCCAAATGAAAGAGGATGGAGTTCAGTTCACATTCTGTTTGGAATCCATCAGAGACACTGCTTTGTGGGAGAAAAAAAAGTAATTTTTAAAAAGATAAATATTTCAGAAATGCCTTTCTCCCCCCCTTCCCCCCAATACGGCTATCACGATCCTGCACACTGTACTGAGCAATTTAAATGACTTGCATTTGAGGTCATGCAGGAACTCACCCTGACAATACAAACTTCCAGACAGAATTCCACTTTACAAATGTCACAGAGGAAATTATTTCCTTGCAAGCTTTATTGCTGATTTAACACAGAAATCCCAGCAGGTGCTTTTTCAGAGGGGTGCTTATAATTGGAAATGACTATGAAACAGCTTGAAGAGGTAAAATCCTGCGAGTAGGAAATAAAGACTCCATCCCAGCAAACACATCAGAATCAGAAATTTTGCAAGGTAGTTGATGAAAGGTCAGCAGTGATTCTTTATGGACTACACAAATTTTTTATGGTCATGGAAGTAGCAGATGAGTAGATGAGCAGATGACAGACTCCTGTTTTTCACAGCCCCAGAGACCAAGACACTCTGCAACTGTTGAATCTCCAAGCATTTTGAAGGCAGTGAGCCATTCTAATGTATGCCTTAAAAAATTCATCCAAATGATGTCCATCCCTTTCCAGCACCACTGTATAAGTCTAATGCCTAATGAGCAATTAATCCATCAGAATGCTAAAGCTGACTCTTTACATCAGTTATTCATAACAAAAGGCACATTATCTATGATCATTTTAAAGAGATGTTATTATCTCCTTTTCTGCTTGTTTTTTTTTTCAGATGAACAATACAAACTCATCCTCATCTCTCACCTCTACATGAATACCCCAGTCAATCTTTGTATGAGAGAAGTGAGCCACAATCAGAGAGAGAAGACGCTTATTCTATGACCAGAAGAAATTATCAGGAGAGACTTGAGCATTTGGCACGTAAAATAAATTGCCAGCATGAAAAGGAATACAAAAATCCCAGTCGAGAGCATGGCTTTTCAGGACAGGAGGCTTTCTTTTCAGAAAACTGCACGGACCTTGCAGTTTGATTTCTGTATTTTATGCCTTTTTCTGATGCTATGATTAAATACAGCAACACTGAATGCTCTGACAATTGATTTCCTTCAGCAGCTGATGAGGCTTTGATTGAATGCAGGCCATTAGGAGGTTCTTCATGATGTATGGATGAGGTTTTGGGGTTGGGGAGTCAAAATTTAGGTTCCCTTACTTGTCTGGGGGCTAGTTGATCATGGGAAGTCAATTGCAAACTTCCAAACACTGTTGTGTTTTCTGTTCAGTGATGACATCTATATTGTAAAAAGCAACATAGTAGAGAATTAAGGTAATAGCTGGAAAGAACAGAGATGGGCACAGTTTCCTAGGGCAGACTTGCTTGAAGAGACCTGCAGGGTTCTTAGTTTCATTCCCAGCATTTGTCTGCTCAGCCTTTAAGCACTTTGGTGGAGTGACATTGTGACCTGCTAAGGTCAGAGCCTCTCAAAGCCACTAGGATACAGGGAAGATGTCATTTTTGAAACCACAGAAGTGACTTTGGAGCATAAGCCTCGCTTCCAAAAGCATTTTAAATAGTCATCATTTGCGGACAGCTGACACAGTATCAGGGGCCATGTCCATGCAACTGAAAGTGATGTAATCTCAAATGGCATAATATCCCTCTCTTCCTCCTACAGTGCTCTTCTTAGATATGCTCTGAGCCAGGTCTCAGCTGTAGGAGAGAGCTATACTTTGTCAAAGATTTTAGAGAAAGCCATAAATTTCCCACTTGCCCTTCTCCCAACTGGGGCTTGCTTTGAACTGTGGGCCACACAGGTATCTGCCTTGCTGAGTTGTACAGATGGATGTAGTTTGATGAAAGAGGGTCAAAGATTGCTCTCTGGCCTTGAGATCAGACAGCACAGGTCACAGTATTCACTCTATATAGCACTTGGCTCTGGGTCTCCTCTGGGTCCACTGAGGTGTCCCCTCATCTCTTAGGCATTATTACTGCATGTGTGCTTTCTGTGGCTTGAAGTCTCTGAAATAAACCTCACTAGAGCTGTGTTTCTAGAGTATGAACATGCATGCACACTTTTGAGGCCATGTCCAGATGTCTGAAAAGGCAGAATGATGAGAAGAGTACTGGATGGGATGAGCCAGCTGAGACCAGTCCTTGGCCCATCCTCAGCCTGTGTCCAAATTATTCACAAGGTCAAATTGAGCATGAATACCTAACGCTTACCACCATAGCAAACCTCCAGTTTCCTCACTGCCTTGTGTTACCTGGAAGCATAGATACAGCTATTGTGACTGAATCTGGCCCTATTGTTGTATACTTGACTGGAGATGTGAAAATGTTATTTCCCTTCCAGCCTGAGGAAAGAAGACATTAACATTCAGAGCAGCAGGAACATATCTAATGGCTCCCTTCCAGCCTTGGTATGGAGAATGGAGTAAACTACAGGTGCACAACTCTGTGACCCCTTACTAAGAGATGATACAGTATTCAGATCAAGACTGCAATTTATACAGCTGAAAAAGAAGAATCATGCTGCACATGTCAGGTCCTCTCATCCTGGATTCCAGTCTGGAAATGTCCATGATGGCAAAAAAGAAACATAAACACAACAGCAAATATATATGTAATCTGTTGAGAGCTGTGTAGAACAGGAGGGAAAACAAGAAATGTGAAACTGTGGTAGCACCTTTCACCCTGGAAAAAATCCCAGGGCATATGTTACAGTGATAGACTTAAAGGGCTATGCAAAGCATTGTGATAGTTTCTTTAGCAACCCAAGGGCTACAAACTCACTGTTTATAAAATTCAGCAGCCATTTAATCATGCAGGGTGAGATATTACACAGGATGTAAGAAACATTATCCAATGAATGCTAAAGGAAGCAGGTAGACAGCAAGGAATGATTTGCATCAGAATGCTGGCTGGACACTTGGGAAAGCTGTTCTGCCATCCATAGAAGCTGAACCCAGCAGAAGTTGTTGGAAACTCATTCTCTGTCACCATCTGAAAGGTGAGACACTTGCCAGGGCTTCATTTCCTCTTCTTACCATGACTTGAAGGACAACCTTGGTTTCTTTTCCCTTGTTAGAATCTAGACAGCGTGATCAGGAATTTCTGGCAGACAAGCTCTGTTTGGAAATGCTTTTTAAAAAAGCCTTGAGCCTGCTATAAACTCTGTGGGAACACAGCTGTATTAGCTCCTTCAGCCTAGTGATCTCCAGACTTCAGTCCTAGGTCTGACCTGCTGCAGCACTACCCAAAGTTTCCTGCTGCACTCAGTGCCACAGCAGGGCATTCAGTGCATCTTTCCCCCACCCAAGGGGTAAGCAAGCAGCCTCTTACCTAGGACTGGAACGGTGACCTTGCAAAAGAGACATCAACAAAGGCTGCTTATTCTATAGGTGAACAAGTCAGTGTTCAATCAACAGCTGATATTTAAATTTGTTGTGTCTCAGGAAGTGAAGTGAAATGCTTAAACATTTACACAAGATCCAAAATTGAATAACTTCAACTATTGCACAGAGGCAGCAATATCCATGTCTGGTTTCAGAATGTAGTGACAAAAGAATAACCAGTTCACATAGGACAGAAGATAAGTTTTGCCTGGACAGAACATGAGTCATGGCAGGGGGTAGAAGGGATTTTTAGCAGAATTTCTAGATTTACCATCTTTGTGATGATGGCAAAACTAACTCCATAGGACTTCAGAGAGAAGATGCTGGAGAGATAACCCCTCCAATGGCCAACCTGCCAGCATCGCATCAAGGCTGATATTTAAACTCACCTCAAGAACCTGAAGCATTGACAAAACCTTGCTTTGTTATCTTTTTAAAATGAATGTCATGATCCAGAAGTAATGACATTCTGACCAACATCCTTGTATAATCCTCAAGCAGGGCTGAGTGCCAACTACATCAGGTATTGTTGGCTAGCACGTTTTCCTGGAAAATAAATCTGAGTCCATGCAGCTGGCCTGCTCCTCATGCATTCCCTAGAAGCTTTGTCTTGCTGAAAGGTGACAGAATTGTGATGGAGATTTACCTTGGGCTGTTTTGAGAGCTGCCACTCCAAGCTGAACAGCATGCTCTGTTTCAGAGAAACTACAATGAACTGTAGTCAGACCTCAAAGATAAAGGTAAAGCTGGCGTTTCAGACCATAATGATAAAACTAAGAGTGAGAAATTAGAGATACCAAAGCGTTCACAGACTTCAGAGTAGGTGTGGGATGAACTTTATGGCACCCTGCTCCAACAATCAGGAAAGTTATATTTCTCATTGCCTTCTAAATGCCATAGCTGAAGGAGGCATGTTACTCTTAATTTTCTCCTATTTCTTTCACGTAAATTGAAACTCTGCGGAGTTTTTGTCCTCTCGGGGCTTGAGCAATGATTCAGCAAATCAGAGAGGGGCAGAGGAGCAAGAGGCATCCAGAGAAGGAGGTGCTGACTCACTCTGTGTTGGGAAGCAAGCTGAGAAAACTGGTAATGAGAACAGCCTGTAGGAACCTAAGAACATGGGTATGTCTTCAGGATGCAGTCACACAAAGAGCTTGGCTTGCCATGGCATGACAAAATCTGCTGACCCCAAGGAACATAAGGCTTTATCAACAAGGTTAGTAGAGTCAGAGTTCAGGCTTGAGTCATTAATAGTTTAAACACAAGCTGGGTTATCAGAAACCTAGTATGCACTATACCCATACCCTACCCCAGCCAGCAGAACAAGGTGGCTTTGCTTTCAGTCTCCACAGCAAAGACAATGAGATGAGATGCTTCAGTGCTGCATGGCCTGCATCTGCTGTGCACTAACTTTCAAACTGAAGGGGCAGTGTGTCTAAATCATGACCAACCAAGTATCAGAATGGTATAACAACTGAGAAAGCATTTCATATACCATTGCCACTGCTGGCCTTAATTTTACCTACCTACACAAGTTCAGGGGAAAAGCAACTCAAGGTGCAGTATTCCTTACTCCAAAAGCCAAGATAGATGGAGGTGCTTGAAACCCAATGTCAGATAGCTAATCTTTCTCAGAATACTCCTAGATCCCCAGGACCTTTGTGACAGAGACACATTACATTCTGACACGGAAGAGTGTTGGAATATGAACTGATGTCCTGGCTCCGAAATTGTCTAGATTTCTGGTCTAGCTCCCACTTCTGTAAACACTGTGAGACCATGCTTCACAGGACAGCCTCAATTTCAGGCAACTGAAAGTTTGGCATCTGCTACAAACCCAAAGTTTAACCACCACATCAGAGTAAAATTACTATCCCAGAGAATGGCCCCACCAGGCACTGATAACATGTGCTGGGCTGTAGTAGGGATATGTCGGATTAATGTGCTCTGTCCAGACTTGGATGCCCTGCATGTGGCAGGGATAGTCAAGAAAAGTTAGCATGGAATGGAGAAGGGGGAGGAAGGTTACAGCAGCACAAGGAGACAGAGTGAGGAACCACTTTGCACTTTGATGCAGAGCCCCATAATCTATACCAAGAAAGCAGCCTATCTGTCCTTCTCCAGGAGGATTTCCTCATATTGGAAGTGAGTCAAGGATCATGTGACTCAGTATGCCTTAGGAGAAACCACAACAGCACTGGTGATGTTCCTTTGCTTTTCAAAGAACAGTGCCTGGGGGAAAGGGGTAGGGGAGGGCAAGAAGGAAAAGGTGACAACATGCACTGTTATCTCACAGAGAGCTCACACTATCCCCAGGGATAGTGTGCAGTTAAAAGATTTACATGGACACCATCTGCCTGGGCTTTTGGCTAGTCACTAGGACCCTGCAGAAAAGTGTTGGGCAAATCCGATCACCCAGAGATTGGGACGAACACAGGTGGCCTCTCTTGCATGGACTCAGATTTCATTTGTGGGAAGATATTCACTAAGTTAAACAGAATCCACACAGTCATCTTCATCTATTCCTTTTCATCACCACTGCACTTTTTTTTTCACAAGGAGGAGATTTTTTTCCTTTCTTGGTGACCTACCAGTCCTGTAGTTTCATTCATGCAGCAATGTGCATGCAGGACCTGTACACAGAGAAGCCAGTTTATTGTCAGAAATAAGCACTACAGAAAGGCCAAAATCTTCACAAAGAAACATGTCATATATTGCCTCTGCACTCTACCCTACCTTCACACAGCTAGGCCACGTGTAGTTTGTGCTGTCCATATGTGAAGCTGGTGAAAACCTCTGTAGAGGTACCAGAATGCCTCCAGATTTCATTCTTCAATTCCATTGCAAAGTCTTACTGTGTGTTTGGGCCCAATTTGTTAGGGAGCACTCCATGGCTGGGTGAGAGATGGGACAGGTCTTCTACAGTATTCTCTATCCCTCCCTCTATTCCTGATAAATAAAAAGGCAGATCTTCTGCTGAAGACTTCAGCTCTGCAGGGTCCCGCAAGCTTATCCAGAGATGGTCAACTCTTTTGTTCATTCAGACTGTTCTGGATTTCTCTATAGTACCTTTTTATCAGGGGATCCACAAGTATGTTTGGATACACCACTGTTTCCAAGAGACCTGTGAAATATAGCTCTGAACTGGAAGGCTATTGTCGGTTCACAATAGAGAAGCCTACATTTCCACTTCAAATATTCAGGAAGTATGATTATCTAAAGAGTTGGAGACCACTGATATAGGTTGAAAATTCTGCTGTAAGGGTTCAGTGGATGGAAAGGCTTTGCCAGTCTGTATTTCTCCCATTTGTCAGATCAGAAATGTGACCTCTTAAAAGAAAACTTGAAAATGCAATTGTTTCAATAGGAAAACAAAAGTAAAACAAAAAAAAAGAAAACAAAACTTTTTTTTATTTTTTTTTTTTTTTTTTTTTTTTTACCATGAAGAATCATTTCAAAATGTGGATGTTCGGCACCTGGCAGTTTATTTTATAAGGACACACAGCAGCACAAGTAAGATTGACTGCAGAGCTGCCCAAGACCACACTGCACTGAAAAAGGGATAAGAAAAGGAAAAGGAAAAATAACAAGTAAGAATGGCAGGGCGTCTAACACTTTGCATCTAATGCCTCCACATGGCTGCAAGTGCCATGGCAATTTGGCCCCGATAACACGGATGAAGAGATGTTGCTAACATATTGCTTCCTTGTCAAATGTCTCACTGGTTTTGCAGCCAAGTTTCTTGCCAGCAAGGCCGCAGCAGTGCCTCTCTGTTACTTTCATATGCAAAGAGGTTGTTAACTCAATTGCCAATAAAATTCTAGTGGGTGGAGAGGAGGACATCTGCCTGTCTAGTCCTGTGCTTGCCAACATAGTTCTTTTATTCCTCCAGAAGCCACAAGCTCCTACTCGAGCTGGTATTTTGACAAGCATTTCTGTTTTCTTGACACAATGGGCAAAGTGGGCACAGATCTTGCATGCCTCTCGTAATATGTTTTCTGTGCTGTGATTTGCATCCTTTCTGGAGGATGCCTGGCACAGTGCTGCACAAGGCAGAACAAGCAGCTTGGACAGTGGGTTTAGTCTGACACGCAAATGTACCACTTAATTATGTACAAGCATATTAGGAAAACACGAAGAGGATGCTTTGCAGGCTGTGATGGCCAGAAAGCTCTGATGAATTGGTTTTGGTGAGAGTGATAGAAGAGGCTTTGGAGGGGGCACAAAAAGAGGCAGGAATAATAATTACTTAAGAACACAGTAAGCTATTAGTGGGGATTGGGTTGTGATAGGGAACTTCATGAAATAGTGACATTTCGTTTGTATTAATTCCATAACTTGATTCTTGTCTGCTGTGTATTCAAGTGTGCTGCAGATTCAAGACTGAAACTGTAAGCCCTTAGAGTCACTCCCCGAAGTAAAGGGGACTTACAGAGGATTTGAGCTCTCAGTACAGTCACAAAGCTGCCTCAAATCTAGTCAGTAAAATTGGTAACTGTAAACTACCAAATTATTACAAGTGACAGTCTGATCACCAGGAATATAGTGTGTGGACTTGATCCCTTGGGGCTTGGGACTGACCTGATTTCTTCTGGCCTTTTCTAGCTCTAAAGTTTGATTGATCCTCATTTTTACAGTTGAGGATAGCCACCACCTTTGTACGCATGTAATATGGTTATGTCTGAAAAAAAGAGACTAAGAAGCCAGTGGGATTATTGTAGGAAATATTTAAACACATCAGACAGTACAAATAGTCAAAGCCAGAATTTCTGAGATATCCTATATGGTACAATCAACTCTTCTCCATCCCCATCTACTTTAGACACTCCATACATGCCAACCATTCCTCCAAGCCTCAGAAATTTCCCTCTTTGGGCACTGTTTGATGGAGGGATAATGACAAACAGTCCAACTGTATGTTCCTACAACTACGCAAGGACACAGCAGCCAGGATGACTGTTCTGCACTCACTCCAGAAATAGATCCCATCCTCTTTTTTAAGATATTCATAGAGCTAAAGGACTGCTGATGTTCATGCTTTATAAACCAACTTCACTTTAGCACAAAAAAATTACCAAAGAACTTTCTTATCCGTCTGGGGAATGTCTTGGAACTCACCCTGTTTTATTACCTGTGTTAGTCTGACATCTGAGCGGAGTAGATTACAATCTGAAATATGTAATGGAAAGAAGGTTAGTCAATGTCATTTCCTATGTTCATAGATGAATGACCAATAAGAGATACATGTCACTATTTTCTTTTATTGGGCTCAAGGTTCATTTTTCAAACAAAAGATCAAGTATTTATTGTCTTATGAAATATCTGGAGGCTTTTAATAAGGTGCTGTATTACTTTGACCATCTTACCATTTTGTAATTTGATTATCCTGTCTTTCTAATTCTTAATTGATAATTAATTTGAATAATATGCAAAGAACTGAATGAGAGAAGATAGAAAGAGAAACAGATGGTTGGCCTATGCAACTGGAAAACATTTAATCAGAGAAAAAGTAGCACATTTTAAGCATAACAGTGTTCATCTCTAGAAAGGGACTGTCAAATATGCTGTGGCTCATGAACTTGAATTTCTTTTACTGGTAAAAGAAAAAAAAGAATAGTTGTTGTGATTGTGTCACAGAAAAGGTGGCATAGGCTTCATTGAAAAAAGGGATCCAGGACATGCAATTTGTTGAGTATGTTAACATGGATAATCTTAAATTCAAGTTCTCCTTTAATGTATAAAACACTTGAAAATGGAGAGATGTAAAGCAGCAACATATGGGGATTCTGATTTCATTAAAATGTGGCTCTTTGGAGGAGATCTGTATATTTTATGTTTGGAAATGAATTCATTCCCTCTGAGCACGTTATACACAATATCCAGCTTCAGGAAACTGAGAATAAGCAACTTGGCACCAAATGACATGTTTTTTCATAACCCTCTGAAACATTGCTTCCAAAAATTTCACTGGCTCTCCCAACCCATTATTACTGTCTTCAACATTTCCACCAACAACAGACCTTTGAGTAGAAATTGAGTATCAGAGCTTCCAAAAGAGACATAAATGTCTACTAAGGCATCAGTCAATGGATTGACAGTTTGTTTCTTTGTAGTTACTATATCTGCTAGGAATGTTTTTGATTAAAATATGTACCCGAGTGTGCTGGTCTCTCCACATGGCATGCATGTTTCTGGAGACCTTTATGTTCTTCTGTACCAACATCCTACACAAATACAGTCCAGGTAGCATCTGCCACAACTCCAGCAGCAAACTCACCCTCCACTGCTGAAAAGTGTACATCTTTGGGGAAGATGTCTGATCTTGTTCCAAGAAATTTAGCAGTGGAGAAACCTCCAGATATTATCTCCAGATCTTTGGCTGTCTCTCTTGCACCAGGAAAGTAAGGTGAAGGGGATGGGGTAAGTCTGGAGGGCTCATTCAGCCATGCTCTTGTGTCACAACAACCAGTGCTCACTACCTACTGCCGCTCATGTCATTCTCTTGGAAGCCAATTTGCACCGCAGGCTGTGAGCAGCTGCACCAGGCTACTCTCTATGAACACCAATGTGATGTTTCACAGAGTGAAATTTCTTTCACAGAGTGTAATTTCAGGCCTGAAAACTACTACATATTTTTGAAGTCATGGTCCCTGGCTGAAGAGCCACTCTGGTGTTTCTGGTCATCACATTGCTAAGCCTCTTACAGTCATGAGTTTTATGGAAGGATTTTTCCTGGAATCTACGTCCATATTTTCATTTGGGATGTTATTTAGTCGTATTCATTTTTCTTTCAAGGACAATCCATACTTATGAAGACAGGCAAGAGTAATGATTGAAAGTAATTCTGGCTCTGACTCCAGGAGGATAAGAGGAACAAATAAGTTATATATTTGCACCCATACACCCACAGATGTCAACGATTTTAAGTGAAGCAACCCAAAGCACTTGTATCACTGTGAAAAATGAGTCAGTAGCCTAAAAGTGCATTCCTTTTGTTCCCTGGATGATGCCATATTGGCTCCAGATCTAGAAGATCTCTGTAGCACACGACTTGAAACCAAAAGAGTGTGCAATAAAAGGCTTTGTAGACACTATTCTTTCCTTCTTCTTTTGAGCTAAAATTGTGATGTTCTGCTTGTTGAGGATGTTTAGGGGAACTAAACTCCAGTCTCTCATATTCAAACCATTGTCAAATGCTGAACCCTCAGAATCATATTCTGAGATCCCTGAGTTCACATGCCAAAAATTCTCCAGTGAAGCCACATAAAGGACTCAGTAGAACTTGGGATTCCTGACTGCCAGATATACTTGCACATAAGATGACACACTGGCAGGGTCTTTAATGACTACCCTTTTGATTAACAGACATCCTCCTTTTACCAAGGCTCTGACACTGATTCAAATGACAACTGAGATCAAAAGCCACTGTTTCAAGTCAGCATGGCTGAAGCAAAAACTCTCAGATCTGTATTTATCAGCTGAGATTTCAGAAGTGCTGAGTCAAGGTAAGATGGCAAGAAAATGAGGAGAAGTCTGAGGGTATTTGGTGGCAAAGCTCAAAGGAGGAGAAAGGGGAAGAGGCAGAGGTGAATAGCAAAAACAATTCAGGAGGAGCTGACCTGTATCACTCCTTCACTGAAGAGGCTTGAGGGCTTTGGATCAACATCTGCAAAAGGGAGTCTGCATTAACAGCAAAACCCCTGCAGTGAGACAGAGTCTATATTCTCAAGCATGCCTTTTCCTTTCCCTTAATCACAACTAACTGATCCCATTCCCAGGCTGCCCTCTCTTCTGTGCAGTCTTTTCAAGAGCTTTAAAATAACCTTCCACCTGCATTTGCCTTCCTTTTTTGACTACATGAGGGACAGAAATTCAGCCAAAGTTGGTGCACCCCTGTAATATTTTCCAGGAGACTGACACTTCTCAGGACAACCTAAAATTTATGAGTTTGAAGGAGGCAACTAGTGCAAAATCAACACAAAGACACATTGTTTTTGAAGTAAAGATGCTGTTCACTACTGCCCACATACCAAACCCCTTCACCTTCTGCCAAGACACTGGCAAAGCCCTTGACATCAGTAACAACAGGGATCACAACTATTTCTCTGCTCAGCATACGTCTTTGAACATAACATCTAACAAGGATATGAATGGTAATAAGCATAATAGCAGCTATAATATTATTATTCCTTATACAGTCTTTTTCTAGTGTTTCTAAAGAGATGCAATGCCCAAGGTCAGTCAGCAAAAACAATGCATTTTTACAGGGCCTACAAAAATAATACTTTTGATTTCTTCCAGTTTTACAGCCTCTGTGACAGAGTAAAGAAACAAAAAAACATGATTAAATAGACTTCTAGAATCCACCAGATGGAATTAGATTGCAAGAATTTTCAAATAGGTTAATTTTTCAGCTTCAATTACTTGACAGAACCTCTGAAATCATTATTTTTTTACTCATAGTAATAATAAGTAATAATAAAAAACCTAAACATCCCAATGGTCTCTATACCTCCTGCATTTCCCTAGCTGCAGATCTCAAATATGAATAATAATTACAGCTTATCAAATCACAGAATCACAGAATGGTTGCGGTTGGAAGGGACCTCTGCAGATCATCTAGTCCAAACTCCCTCCTCAGAGTCACCTAGAGCATGTTAGACAGGGTTGCATCCAGATGGGCTTTGACCATCTGATCAGGTCAAAAAAATCAGGTAAAAGGGATATTAAAAATTTATATCGTAGCATTTGACTTGACTCACTCTTAAAAAAAAAAAAAAAAAAGAAAACCTAACATGTATTATGTATTAAGGCAATTCCTTTTAAATCCTTTCTAGAATGAACACAAGATAGGCCAATAACCTAACAGATGGATAACTCTATCCAGATAGTGTGCATACTTTATATACACATACATGTGCATACACCTAATGTGTTCTCACACCTGTATATAAAATCATATATAAAGAGAGAAATGTATGAATCTTTTTATATCTCTCATCTGAAGACAAATGCAGAGCTAATGTTAAAAAAAAATCTACACAGATTGCATCTTACTTAAACCTGGCAGCCTAAAAAGGGGAACTTTTTGACAATTTTTGTAGAGTCTCAGCAACCACAGCAAAGCCTGTTTCATTAGCAGCTTTTTTACTTTTTTTTTTGTTTGTTTGTTTTTCTTTCCTTCAGGCATTTTTCTATATCTTCCCTAGTCAAAAAATATCATGATTGTGGAAAAAGAAAGCCTTCAATTCTCATACAACTGTTGAAGCACAAGTGAATGGAATAAATAAGCTGAGCGAGAGGCTAAATTTTGAACTTGCGGCTCAGGAGATTATGAGAGGAAAATAGCTATTCCGTGAATGGTTTTCAGAACCCATTTCATGCCATGATTATCAGTCCTACTGGGGTTGCAGATTTATTCTGGGAGAGCTCTTACAGCATAGGCAAAGCAGAGCACTCCATACCAGACAAGCCTGTGTATGCCAGTGCATGTAAATATGTATCAATCCTCTGAGAAGCCTTTCTACAGATGAGGGCTGCCCACTACCTGAAGAAGGGAAGTTTATATCTGCTCTGCATAAAATCAAGGGGCTGAAGTGATTTGTCTCAAAGATGGCCCCCCTCTGATGGACTCTTTCCCCACTAGGTGGGCTGCTAGGGTGCAAAAGAGCTCTGCATGATGGAGTCTGTTTTGCCTGCAGAGCCAGTCAACCTTCAAGGAGCACCCAGATGATCTTATAAATGTTTCTGTTATGACAAAGACAGACTTAACCACCTGCTGTGGTAACCCAGTTCAACAAAAAGATGAGAGATATCTGGTTTTGGATGCCCATGACTGCCAGATTGTGGTGTCCTGTATTGGAAACAGAGAAAGATGCCTCCAAAACCCTCTAGATGCCTTTTGTTTGCTTAGGTCTTTGCTCAATGTTTTCTTCCTCCCTCCTCATTATAAAAAAAGCATCTCCCCCAGTAGCAGGGCAAATTTTCCACATTTCCATGAAAAAAAACAATATTTATAAGAGACACTGTTCCATATCCTAAGTTGCCAGCACCACATCTTTCCAAAATGACACAAGAAGTCTTAAATGGCAGAGACCACAGAGTGCTGCAGCAAATATCTTCATGGCATCAGTCTACTGTTTTCAGGAGAGGTCAGCATATTTACATGGATGCATTAACAGGACTGCCGCCAAAATCTCCTCTAAGATGTTTTGAAAGCTTTAAAAAAGAACCCTCGAATATTTTTTTCAACATCTGCCATCAATGAAAGGAGTGATGCAAATCTGCTGTCATTTGAATGCAAATTTTTTTACATCAAATCAGTGACAGAATGCACAATAAACACACTTTAAGCTGAAATATTCCATGTTCACTTCCTCCTACCCTTGCCTGCAGCTGGGATCCAATTTTCAGGCATGTCTCCATGCAGGTGACCATCCTCCAGCAGCTCTGAAGTCAGGAAGAGTGTGGGGAAAATGGAATTATAGAGGCAAAGTAATTGCAACCAACTCGTGACTCAAAAACCAGCTGTCATGAGGGAGAGGAAATATGAACATTATTCAGAAATAAATGCTGTTAAAACACAAGCATCTGTATCTGCCTTAAACCCTATAGCACCCTTCATGATAACCACTAACATTCTGATCACAGGGAAAAATGACAGGACCTTGGAGTCCACACAATCAATAACAACTGCAAATACCTCTGTAAGACTTGCTTGCTATAGGCTTTAAACAGCTCATTTGACATACAACCCTCCTGTAAGGGAGAACAGTGCTGGTAACATCAATGCAGAGGCAGACAAAGTAAATGCAGCAAGGCTAAGGGATTTGTTTATGTTATATTGGAAGTGCAACAGAGATGGGAATTGTATCGTGTTCCCCAAGCCTCATGGTCATGTTGTTCTGTCTAATCCCAGTTTCCAAACCCATCCAGGCTACTTCCTGCTTCTTCTCCATATGAAATGATTCATCCAGGCTCTAAGTCTCCAGCCTCATGTGGACAAATAACACTGATTTTAGGATGTGCATGAAAATGCTTCAGAGTCCATCTCTATAGGTGAGCTAAACTACAGTTGAACACTGATCATAGAATCATACAATCACAGAATCACAGAATGGTTGAGGTTGGAAGGGAGATCATGTAATCCGACCCCCCTGTTCAAGCAGGGTCACCTAGAGTACTATCACTCCAGTCACCAGAGTATTGTCACACCAGTCTTCAAAAAGGGCAAGAAGGAGGACCCAGGCAACTTTAGGCCGGTCAGCCTCACCTCCATCCCTAGAAAGGTGATGGAACAGCTCCTTCTGGATGTCATCTCCAGGCATATGGAGGAAAAGGCAGCGATCAGGAGTAGTCAGCATGGATTCACCAAAGGGAAATCCTGCTTAACCAATCTGATAGCCTTCTCTGATGGCATGACTGCCTGGGTAGGTGAAGGGAGAGCAGTGGACGTTGTGTACCTCAACTTCAGCAAGGTTTTGATACTATCTCCCAGAACATCCTCCTAGGCAAGCTCAGGAAGTGTGGGTTAGACGAGCGCACTGTGAGGTGGATTGAGAACTGACATGAGGCAGGGCTCAGAGAGTTGCCATCAATGGTGCAAAGTCTAGTTGAAGTCCTGTGGCTAGTGGAGTTTCCCAGGGCTCATTACTGGGTCCCATCCTGTTCAACTTCTTCATCAATAACCTGCACAAAGGGACAGGGTGCCTTCTCAGCAAGTTTGCTGATGATACCAAGCTGCGAGGAGTAACTGATATCTCTGAGGGCTGTGCTGCCATTTAGAGAGACCTGGACAGGCTAGAGAGTTGGGCAGAGAGGAACCTCCTGAGGTTCAACAAGGGCAAGTGCAGAGTCCTGCACGTAGGAAGGAATAATTCTAGGCACCAGTACAGGCTGGGGACTGACCTGTTGCAAAGCAGCTCTGCAGAGAAGGACCTGGGAGTGCTACTGGACAGCAAGCTGACTATGAGGCAGCAATATGCCCTTGTGGCCATGAAGGCCAATGGAATCCTTGGGTGCATTAGGAAGAGTGCTGCCAGCAGGGGGAGGGAGGTGATCCTGCCCCTCTACTCAGCCCTGCTGAGGCCGCATCTTGAGTACTTTGTCTAGTTCTGGGCTCCCCTGGTGAGGCCGCATCTTGAGGTCTGCGTCCAGTTCTGGGCTCCCCAGTACAAGAGAGACATGGAGCTACTGGAGAGAGTCCTTCGTAGGGCTACAAAGATGACCAGAGGACTGGAGCATCTGCCCTCTGAGGAACGACTGCAAGAGCTGGGCCTCCTTAGCCTGGAGAAGAGAAGGCTGAGAGGGGATCTTATCAATGTCTACAAATACCTTAAGGGGGAGATCAAGGGGATGGGGCTAAACTCTTTTCAGTAGACTAGAGGCAATGGGCACAAACTGAACCACACGAAGTGCCACCTGAAGAGGAGGAGGAACTTCTTCACTGTCAAGAGTGACAGGGCACTGGAATCAGTTGCTCAGAGAGGTTGTGGAGTCTCCTTCTCTGGAGATATTCAAACATGCTCTAGGTGGCCTTGCTTGAACAGAGGATTTGGACTAGATGATCTCCAGAGGTCCTTCTAACCCCAACCATTCTATGATTCTGTGAGCATGTTGCCCAGGACCCTGTCCAGATGGCATTTGAAAATCTCCAAGGATGGAGGCTCCACAACTTCTCTGGGCAACCTGTTCCAGTGCTCAGTCACTCTCACAGCAAAAAAAGCTTTTACATTTGTTCAGACAGAACAGAACTTCCTGTGTTTCAGTTTGTGCCCATTGCCTCTTGTCCTATTCCTGGGTGCCACCGAAAAGAGTCTGGGCATGTCCTCTTTGCACTCACTCTTCAGATATTTGTATACATTGATAAAATCCCTCCTCAACCTTCCCCAGGCTGCAGTCCCAGCTCTCTAAGTCTTTCCTCAAAGGAGAGATGCTCCAGTTCATTCATCATCTTGGTAGCCTTCTGCTGGACTCTTTCCATGTGTCTTTTGTACTGGGGAGCCTAGAATTGGACACAGAGCTCCAGCTCACTAGGGCTGAGTAGAGGGGGAGGATCACCTCCTTCAGCCTGCTCACAGTGCTCTTCCTAATGCACCCCAGGATTCCATTGGCTGACTTGGTTACAAGGGCATGCTTTCTAGTAGGTCAGCCCTCAGCCTGTACTGGTGCATGGGGTTATCTTTCCCTAGATGCAGGACTATGTACTTCCCTTTATTGACCTTTATGAGGTTTCTCTCTGCCACATTCTCCAGCCTGTGGAAGTGTCTCTGAATGGCAGAAGAGCCATCTGATAAATCAGCCACTCCTTTCAGTTTTGTATCATCAGGAGATCTGCTGAGGGTGCAACCTGTCCCTTCATCCTGATCACTGATAAATAAGTTGAACAGTATTGGCCCCAGTATTGACCACTGGAGGATACCACTATCTGCAGGTCTCCAGTTAAGCTTTGCACCACCTAGCACAACCCTCTAAGCACTGCCATTCAGCCAGTTTTCGATCCACCTCACTGTCCACTCATCCAGCCTGTCACAATCCCTTTATTTGTTAACCCACTGTTTTGGCTAAGCTCACCACCCTACCAGGCTCATCTCATTATTTTCTTTCAGTCGGTTGGTTTCTATAGTATACTCAAAGCTATTTTCTGTAGTTGGCACTTCACTTTTTCTCCCAGTAGAAAGTAAGTGTTTCCTGATGTCTGACCAAAATCCTTCCTGCTGTAATCTAAACCTGCTAATTCTTGTCATATTTGGTCAATTTAATATTTGTGTTACAGATTTTAACAGTGCTTCCTGGCAGTTTGTATCTCCCAGTAAGCTCCAGATTCCTTCTTCCCAGCCTTACTTCCTCTGAGGAAAGGCTGTAGCTTTCAATGGGAATGTGTTTTAGCTAAGAGGACAAACCAAAGACATCGCTGGTAAACCAATCATTTCTTAATAGCCTAAGGCTGGTCTCGTAAAACCATACAGACTTTGAATTATGGGTTGCTTCTGATACCTTGAAAGTAGGGCAGATTATCCTGGAATGAGCTCTGTCTTGTCCTGGCTAGACAGCTTGTGGTATGGGAGCATTTAAAAGTCACCTGGGTTTGTCTATACTATGCAACAGCCACAACTCTTTGCCTGCCATGTAAACATGCTTTTCTGTTACTCATAAGTTATCAAAAGCTGTATTTCCCCCCAAATTTTGGCACCTAAAGATATGGATATGCATCTAGCAAGAACTGTAAAAGCACTTAAGCTGATGAGGTAGATCTCACTGAAAGTTAAACACCAATATAAGCTGTATATTAGAAATGAAATACCTTTTGAAATCTAGCCCCAGGAACTTCAGAACTCCTTATCCAAGCTGGAATCCCCAGGTCACTGAAGATACAAGACAGTGAAACAGAGCTGCATAAAAAGTTCCCATCTTCATTTCTACATACATCATTTCTGCATTTCTGCATGGTGGGAGGTGTGTGTGCACCTAGAGAAATTCTGCACACATCCACATACACACATGCACACACCCAGCTCATGCAGTTTGTCCAAGAAGATCAAATGTTGCTGTCCACTTATTACATCCTATGGCCACATTTCACATGTATTTTGGGGGGAACCTCTCCAGACAGTGTCACAACATTTCAGTATTCACCAGTGATGGAAAAGCTACAGGAAAGAAAAAAATAAATCTTGAAAGGTTCCCGAATTTGTTTTCTTCTTTGTTTGTGAAACTCCCTGCACAGTCCCAGAAGAATGATCGAAGATGAGAAGACCAGAAGGACACAGTGGAGTGTTATCTGCCCAAGGCAGTATTTGCATGCACACATGTATATGTACATACAGGCATGTGTGTGTGTGGTCTCCTCTGGCTTCCTGTTAAAAAATTGATTTGCATTTGCTATTTGAAGGTCATTTAAAATACAGAATCTCTGAGCTTCTTCTTTTTCCTTTGTTTTTTTTTTTCAAACACCTTTTGAGACCACCTTATCTGGAAGGTGACAGAATAATTTGAAATCAACTGGAGTAGCTTTCATGAAATGTCCAAGATATGCAGAGGTACAAAGCTAACATCTCAGAAACACAAAGTTAATAAATGTTAAGGATGAATCTAATAACGACTTTAACAGTCTCAACAGCTCTTTAGTTGATGCAAGTATCACTAACATTTTCTTAATGTTTTCACTTTTATTTAACCCCACGAGAGGTCAAGATCTGTAACAGTGAAACCTAGTGCTCCCTGGACAGAGCTGTCATACATTTTGTTCATTAGCTACTAATCCTTTTTGAGTGGCTTTTCCATGCCACTAGGGTCCAGAACATCACACATTCACCTGTGGGACAATGCAGGCAGAAAGAAAGAATCTGTCCTAAAATTGAGATTTTCAATGGCTTCCCTATGCTCTCCTCTGGTAGTGAGGTATAGGTATATGCCTGTAACAGGAGAGGATGTGAGCCAGCACGAAAGAATGCTAAAAACATCAAGGTGAGTCTGCAGTGGGGTCTGAAGCAGACTTGAGGCAACAGCAAAAATAAATCTCTCTTTTTTCAGCTGGTGATCAACTGCTCTTCCAATACCCTGCACCTGGCAAAGGTAGCACACAACATGAAGTGCTCTGGGGCCAGGAGTGTTACCTATCTTGAACATCTTGGCTGGGCAGCTAGGAGGAAGACAAGAAGTCAGATCCTCCTGGAAAAGCCTTTTCTTACTAATAAAGGGTTCTATGTGTGATTGTGCTTAGTGGACCTACTTTTGCAAGATTGCTGTTCCCCTTGCAGAGGTGTCCACAGCTTTGGATTTGGCTTGCTGCCTCCAAAATATTGCAGCCTTCCCAAGCAGCTTACCAGGGGAGGGGTGAATTGTGCTACCTACCAAGTCAGCTCCTACCTAGTGCTGGCCACACTGCAGGATGGCCTCTGACAACCACCCACCACAGCAGGGAAAAAGCAGGAAATGTGCTACACCACTATCCTGTCTGAGACCCCACAAATGCACCTGCAAAGGCCTGAATTCACCTGAGCTGCTGAGCAGCACTAGCATTCCTAAACACTCAGCAGCACCCATAAAACACCCACAGTTGGATGTTTCCTTAATCAGTAGCACTCAAGGTCTCCTTGGCAAAACCTTGTCAGCTGCCTCTGGAAAAGCCCAGCCATTGCAG
Source organism: Rhea pennata (assembly GCF_028389875.1). Taxonomy (NCBI): domain Eukaryota; kingdom Metazoa; phylum Chordata; class Aves; order Rheiformes; family Rheidae; genus Rhea; species Rhea pennata. The sequence goes on along the minus strand of NC_084668.1, from coordinate 42,111,733 downwards.
GCTGCAAGTCAGAGATTCAGTCAAAAAGTATTTCTTCCCTAGCTTCTATGCCCATAGGCAGGAAGAGTGCTATTTGTGGCAATCTCTCGTCTTTTCAGTTAAAAAAAAAAAAAAAAAAAAAAAAAAAAGTTTGAAAACAGTTTGTGGGTTACTGGTAAATGATAGCAACAGTGATGGCACTAAGCATTTACAGAGAAAGAGGAAATGCTTTCTTTTTACAGTCCCTCCCTTCCCCCCAACACACATTTCTCTAGTACAAATAAAGAGTGGCCCATATGTGTGGAAGTTTGGGGATTAAAGTGAGAGACACTTGCACAGTCAGATGCCAGATTCAGCTGAGCTGAGAGATCCCAAAAGCTAACATACAAGGACACTCACAGGAGGTGCTCGAAGACTTCAGTGTAGTCAAGAATCAGTGCGAGTGCTCCACTGAAAGGGCTCTGAGAACCTGGCACTCTTCCTAGCCACTTCCCACCAAGGGAGTAAGTCTAATTCCACCTCTGAGCAGGCTTTTTTTAGAAGTCTCTCCTGCCTTTACACTACAAGTTAGAGCAGCCAGGTGGATTTCCATATTTGGTTATCTAGCGAGCCTTCCAAGTTCATGTAAAGTGTAGTGTGTGGCGCCTCCATGTCTGCAGAGATCTTGAGACTCACATTTGAGGACAGGAGATTCTTCCTTTCATTTTAATTCTTAACCATGGAGTACCAAGAGACATGCGAATATTGAAAGGTCCAAATTGTCCTGCTGAAAGAAAAATGCGTATCTCAGATGGGAACTCATGGCAGCAGCTAGTGGGAAGCTGGAGAGATATGGTAACTCTCTATCATATATGGATGTGTAGGAAACACACCTTGTGCAAAATAAGAACAGTGTCCACAAAGTTGCAGTGATGTCCAGACTCACTCCAACCTGCAGGAAAGCTGCATGAACTCCAAGGCAGTCTCAGCTGACAGCGCAGACTAAGGAGCAAGCCTCCTAGCACATGTAGCTATGTGGTAAGCCCTCCTCTGAGTTTAGCCATGTGGGAAATGCTGCAGCCTGGAGCCCAGGACATATCCTGTGCCTCACTGTTTGACAGCTCCCCATCACAGAGATCACATCAAGTGCATCAAGTGCTAAACTCTTGCTCTAGAATAAGCATTTCCATGAAGGCAGTTATTCTGCACTATATGTAACAAAAGTAGTACCAGTTAAATTTCTTCCACGTAAAAGTGGATATATATGCCTTTTGGTCTCCCTTGTCTTGCATGGCAAAGCTTTTCAAAACCAGCTGCATAATCCTATACATATGCCATCTGCTATCTAGATAGTGTGACTGATAATGTGTACAAAGGCTACAGAAAATCCCTTGATGGAGCCGAGGAGTGAATACAGCAAAGTTGGGCAGCCTTTCTCCAATGCTAATATCTATAAGCCCTGCAGCTCACCCCAACTGCCTCTTTGCAATGGATTTGTTCTGGTCAGAATCAGAATGGTTTTGGTTGGAAAGAATCTCTGGAGCTTTCTAATCTAACCTCTGCTCAAAGCAGATGACTCAAAGCTGGATCAATTTCACCGTAGATGTGTTCTGCCCCAGGGGAGCATCATGTAAACGATAACTCGGCTGCCATTTCTGAGCGAAGGTTGGAAAACCTTCAGTCTTCTAAAAGCAAAGTGAGTTTGTAGAAAATACCAGCTACAGTACATCCTACGTCCAAGGTCTGACAGAGGCAAGTAGCTATGAAAGGTGCTTAGAGATAAATGAATGAATGATGAGGGAATTCAGTAGGAAGAAGAGTAACAGAATGCATATGTGGTGAATGCATCTAATACCTCCCTGTCTCCACCATGAACAATACAGTCTATGACGGGGACCATCAGGGACCCATCCAAGTAACTAGAGGTGTCTGCTGGTGAAAGCATCACTGTGATTTTGTAAGCTGGAAGCAAGATTTGAAGCAAGATTTGAACTACTTGGAACAATCTGCCTCTGAGAAAAGCATATCCATTGTTCAGCAATGGGAATGAATCACATTTGCCAAGTGTGAACAGTTCAGCATGTGAAAAGAGGTTCAACATGTGAAGACAGACACCCTCCTCTCCAACTTCAGCAAAAAGATAATCTGCCATTTTCCAGATAGTGTTTTGCAACTTGATTACTTCTGTACCTGCTTATTAAACAAAGGTTTCAGGAGGAAATTCCTTTCTGCAATGAAACATCTCTTTTCCAAAGTCATCCCAGAGCAGAAGGTAAGGATACAGTCATTTTTCATCCCCATAATTAGAGAAATTGTATTAATTACATTAACATAAGGCAACATTTACATAGAGTAATATGGGATGGGATGGTGCTCATAAGAAAAATTAAAAGCCATCATTTTTTATCCCCCGTTTCAGCAGGCAGGACTATTTTCATAGCACTGTTCTTGTCAGGAGATTTAACAACCTGACCCAAAGTATGTCAAAAAATGATGGTAAGATACCCATTGACTGCAGTGAGCTTTATTTTATCAGGTTTCTGGAATTTTCTTTCCTCGTTGCTCATTAAATCCTGGGGCTCTTCCAAGCGGTAGTATTAAGAACAATATCCCTCTGCAGTTCAAATTTCCTTCTTCTAGCCAGAATGAGGCCTGGGCATGGCATGGCCTGCCCCAGGAGAGGTGAGGTGGGTTTTGTTTGCTCACTGCTGAAACAGCACAGTATAAATCCCAGACTGTGTAGGACAAGGCTCAATCAAAGGGCTTGTGTCTTGTTTCAACCACAACCACAACTAGTGTGCTCAGAACAAGCAGAGCAGGAAATGTTCCCTGGGAGAAACCAGCAAAATAACCGGCATCATAAAAGCCTAAAGAGTTTGGCATGGTTTTATCAAAGGGTTTGTATTTTCCAGTACATTAAAAAACAGCCTTATACAGGCTGAAAAAATACACCCTGCCGCCTTTCATTGTTGGGAGCTTGCCACTTCCCCTTGCCCTACCATTGGCAGAGGTGACCAGGGCAAATGCAGAGTCAATGCCACAGCACTAGGCACAGGTGAAAAGCAAGATTGTCACCTGAGGTGGAAAAGGACAAAAGAAATAAATCTTGATCTCTCCCTACACACAGGCATGCTGAGTTTTGGTTGCAGGAGAAGTGTGTGCGCAGGAGGACTGGAGCTGCACTCACCACTGTGAGCTGCAAGGATGGTAGGAGCTGTGAGTAGCTGGGCAGCCTTGGCTCTGGCCCCTCCAGCTACATCGGTGCTGAGCCCAATGGTGATTTATGCCTTCCCAGGTCACAGAGTCATGTGGGACTTCTGGACCTCCATGCTCTCTCTGCTGTCAGAGGTTCTGGAGACACATGCTTTCTCCACACAGGGCAGATGGCACTGCTGGGAGCCAGCCTGAACTGGGTTGTGCACCAGTCAAACTTTGCCTAACACCAATATTTCCAGGGAGCAATGTGGGAGAGTGGACCTAGGTGTTCTGTAAAAAAAGCTGCCAGCAGGCAAGGGTTAACATCAGCCTTGGCCCTGCCAAAAACCCCCATCTGCTTGTTGCTGATGTAAGCTCAGCCAATAGCAGCAGTCTGGCAACTGCATCCCCACCATGACTCAGATGTGGGGCTGAGGCAAAGCATTTCCAGGTTCACCTAGCCACCTTTGATGAAATATTCCATTTTCAACCTCACTCTTCTCCTCCAAAAATCAGCCAGCCACTCCCAGCTCCTCTGTAGCCATTTTCAAAGTTCACAGACTTAACTGTTGAAGGCTGCAGACACATTTATTATCTTTTTGGAGTGCCATCTGGCATTTGTGTATCAGAAGATTACATATATGTCAAACAGAGGGAAAAATATCTTTTCCTGTAACAGTTGTAGAAGCAGGGAAGAAAAGTATAAAAAATTTAAATCCTGTGGACCATATGGAAGGCTTTTTAAGTGATCCATCTTGAGCAATTATGAAGTGTCACAGCCGATATGCAGATCCGGGACTCACTGCAAGCACTAGGACAGAAGCGAGGTGGCTGGGTTGGGCTACCTGAGGCACTGACATTACAACCCTTTGAAATAGGCTGGGAACATAAAATAGCCCCTTCTCCTCCCAAAAAGGGGGAAGGGGAAGGGAACAAAACAAGACAGCTTGCAGCATGCTAAGTAAATTAGAGTAATGTCCTTTCTTTGCCCTTCAGGGTTTTATCACCACATATCTTGCGAAAGCAATAGGTGTGAACCCACAGTGGAGCCTCGCCAGGTTTTCAGTTCTTGCTTTGTGCCTCCTAATGCCAGGAATAGTGGAAAATTACTGACTACTCCTCCCAGCTGTGCCCTGCAAACAAGCTTTGGCAGGGTGAAGGAATCAACCGCTGGTGTGACCCAGGAAATGCCAGATGGAGAAAGTGTCACTGGGGTGTCCTATACTGCACAAGCTGGGTTCAAGTCCTGGCAGAGGCTCCCACCATGCCCTGACAAAGCAAACTCAGATGCACCAATGCCACACAGACTGACAAACCCTGTCCTGCCGGATGCTTGGGATGCAGAAGAAAAACCAAAGAAATATTATAACATCAAGCATAAGCATTGCCCTGGGGCACAGTCTTTCTCCTCTCCCTCCCCTCTGGAAATACATGCTCATTGCCTCTTCCATTTACTTCTCCTTTGACCATTTTTGCTGTTCTCAAACAGACCAAGTAACTGGTGAGCAAGAGACCAGAGGTCCACCGTGAATCAGTTTAGCCCACTATTTATTTATCTTTCAGCACAACAAGCTTGCCTCCCCTGGATTTTGCCAATACTAAACTATAACATTTCCTCCACCCATTGCCAGCCTCCGCTGATTCACACTGGCCCTGGCTGATGTTTGCCAAACAAGGCTCTGATGTGGCTGATGGGAGGGAGTCAGACCCCTAGTGCTCTTTACCCTCCCTCCCATGAAAGTTTATGCCATGGAGTTATTTGCACCAGGAAATCCAGCTGTAGTCAGCACCTTTGGCTACTCATCCCCAGGGATGAAGAGCACAGATAACTGCTGCTCCCCAGGAACCTCCACTCACTACAAGCCACGCCTTCCTCCCCTCAAGGGAAGCTGGCATATGTTCCCTCCCTGCTAGCAGCATCTCACAAATCAGTAACCATTGCAAAATGTCCTGTTGTTCAGCTCCCTGCCAGGAGCAAGGCAACAGCACCCTTTGGCTGTCATCAGCACGCCCTTCCCTCCAATGCCAGAGATTTCCAGTGCAAACACACACAATGGCATTTCTGCACTGGGCCATGTGCCACTCATAACAACCAACAAGCCTGAGTCACCAGCAACGTTTCATTAAGGCTTGACTGCATCACTCAGGATTTGGAGGAGGGAAGAAGAAGAGGTGGCAAGAGGCCAAGGAGCAGAGAGATAGCTGAACATCACAAGAATAAGCTAAAGGACTGGGGTTTTTAAACAGGAGGCAAATAAAGCAATGAAGGCTCATCATGCAGTAGAGGTATAGCTCCCTGCTCCTTCCAGCAAGGGTTGATGAGATGCATGACATGGAGTAGCAGGAAAGGTTGTAGGGAGGATGTTTCTAGCACAGCCCAAGGCAGAAAGCATATCCCTCTAGGACCAGGCTGGCCTGGGGAACCAGGAGCACCTTGACAAAGCAGGGTTGCCATCCCAGCTTGCTTCTGCACTTTGACCTGTGAGAGGATGTCATCATGGAGGACTGATGAGGATGTGCAGTGCTGCAGTTTCTGCTGGGCAGCAACTTTGGGCAGCAGTTCTTCCTTATTCCAAGGGATTTGCTGCAACTGCTCAGTTGAACATGCCAGCATCCAGCCTAGCAACATTCCTGCACTTGCCTTTCTTCGTTTTGTCCTGAAAACAATACCCACTTGTATTGAACGTGATAAATACAGGGGATTCTCATGCCAGCCACTACTGCCTTGTGCTTAAAAGGACACAGAAGTCATCCAGACAGGGAAAATTCCCATTAATGCCTTTTCATTGTGAAATCTGCTTCAAAATCAAAAATAAACATAAAATAAATGTTCCACTAGTGACAATAAGCAATTCTTTACTTAGGTCTACTTATCCCAGAATCTTCTCTAAAGGCATTGCTCATAGTTATAGTCTGTAGGAGTATACAGAGTAGGAGGAGTGGACATTTCGAGAAAGACTAAGAGGACAAGGCAAATACACAGTGATTCTTTCTTGAGTGATTTCTCCTGTGCTAGAGACTATTTCTGCCTCATCAAACTGAAATCATCTGACATCTAATCCAGGGTTCACTTCAGAGTCCTGCACCATCATGCAGCCAGGAGCTCTGCAATTTAATTAGGCATAGTGCAAAAATGTGCTGCCATACATTTTAAATTCTCTGCCTGATACCTCAGTCTGATTTTTGGTTCTGCTACTGACTGAGGATATCTGAGGTCTGTCTCACAACCAGGGTAAGAAGAACCTTTCATACATCACAACACTAGGTGCATCATGTTTGAACCATAAAGATTTAAGCAAATCAGCTTCCTGACAGATCTTCAGCAGAGGAAGGTGAGTTGCCAGATTTGCTTAGTAACACTGATAAGAAATCTCTCAAAAAATAACTGTTATAAGAAAATCCACTTAAATTGCACTACAGGAAAACCATTTCTATGATTGTACATGTCCTGCTTGCTCAGGCTTCTCCTTCTTCGTCATCTGGCCATGGGCCTTTTTCTATCCCTGAGTATGCTTCTGGATATTGCTCCAGATCTCTAAACCCACCTCCTAGCAGAGAGTGACTTCCCCACAGCACTTTCCTGATGATAGGGCATGGGTTTCTAGCAGGACTCAGGTGATGTCCTTGCCACATAAGGCCCACGTAAAATATCCCTGAGGACAAAGGGTCAAGCTACCAGCCTGAATAGCTGCAGACCAGCAACTCCAAACTCTTGTTAAGTGAGAAGCCCCTGGGACAACATCAGAGCTGGCACCTCATGGATATCCCTAAATTTGGACAGAGCCTCTCCCCATATTACTTCTTTGGGGCCACTTTAAAGTTCTCATTCTTAGTTTTCCTTGCCTCAATCTCTTTGCAGAAGCCGGTGTGCATCCCAGTTTTGCAGAACACCCATAAAGCTCATTCATTTCTTGCTTTGGCTAGCATGATAGATAAAATATTGATGTCACCACATTTCTAAACACCAGTTTGCTTACTGCTCTGGCAGCCCAAAGCATGTTCTCCAAAGAGGCCCCTGCCTTCATCCAGGAGATGAAGCAGGATTACCCCCTCTGAAGTCAGTTTTCCCTTTTCTCCCCTTGCCCCTCAGCTGGGAAAAAAAAATCCACTGCAAAATCCTGTCTTGCTATTCTTCTGCCCTTCCTAAGCTTACTAGGAATCGCTCCAGTTCTGTGGGTTTGGTTTTTGGTGGAAGGTTTAACCCCAAGTCTCTTTGCTCCACTTGGGGGAAATTACTGCCCTGCAATGCCCAGATCTTTGTAGGCTGAAGAAAATCATCAACCTAGATCACAGCTGGGTTCACTCTTCCCTAGTAAGAGCAATTAAGCTGTAATAGCTTTCACAACTGAGTTATTCCTGAATAGACACATTGGTACCACTCTCCTGTCTGTTTACCTCAAGATGATTTAGGCAGCACAACATAAAAGCTAGTCACCATCATAAAAGTTATGTACATAAACAAGTACACAGCCACACTGGAGTTCATAAGCTGCATCAGCTGCTATCAGAGAGCAAACCTCAGGCCTTTGAGTCTTTGCCTTACAGTGATGTCAATCTACAAAAAAAAAAAAAAAAAAAAAAAAAAAAAAAAAAAAAGGAGATGACAAAAATAAAGAGGTATCATGGGATGCTGAATATTATTTCAGGAACATCCAGATGGAAATAGGAACTGGTGGTTAGTAATTCCAGGTTTTATTTATTATCCATTTCTTCCTTTCAGATTCTGTCCCTATTCTGAAAACTGGGACAAAAAAATTGAGGTCAAATGAAACATTTTATTTTGGTAAAATAGAAAGATTTCATCTCTGTCTCAACATTAGAAGTATTTACCTCAATATATTCTAAAATTAATAATAATGATGCAAAATTCAGACCATCCCATCCCTAAAAGGCTCAAGTGGGATGTTCTGACAGACTTTTTTTTCCCTAAAACATCATTTTGCCTGAAAAAAAAAAATATATATATATGTTTATACACTCTCACAGTGAGCTTTCCATTTGGCAAACCACAACTTTTCATTAGTTAAATATCTCCTTAAATCCTTAGCTGCTGGAGGCACAGCTCCAGACAAGTTGCACATATTCATCAGGCTTCTTTAAGGCCTTTGGATGCTGTATACTCTATTTGCTCTACTTCCTCTAAGATATCATCTGGCAATCCACACACGTGTGTCTCATTAGCACTTAATGTACAGCAAGAGGAGATTATACCTGTTTCTCCCATCCAAAATAATCTTCTAATGTTTGAAAATAAATTGCAGTAATACATACCAGCAGGTGTTACCTCTTCAATGTTGTCTTGTTTGTAGCCAGTCACAAGACAACATTCTCATAACATCAGAGGTAAGCAGATGGCACTTATTAATTTACATTGCAAATATAATTCTAATGTGTACATTGAAACCCTAGTTTCATTGAAAGCAACTTTACCTGGCTGCCAGAGTACATTACAACCCAAACTCCTCATCCAGGATCAGAAAGAGGGGCTAAGAGAGCTCTGTCCTATTGGCTTCAATCATGTTGAAAGAAAAATTGATTTTCATAGCCCCTAAACTTTTTTTTTAATTTTCTTTTGTGATGCAAACTGTGTTTTAGCAAAGCTGAGTGAGCTGAGGACAGCAATGTACCACAGCCATGGGAATGAGGAGACTCACTTCAGTGTGTTACTCTGGAACAGTATTCCGAAAGTGAGGAAAGCAAACCAGAATGTTGTGCTCCTATTTTGCAAGATGAGATGCTGTGCATTAAACCTCCCATTGACCCAGGCAACCTCTGAATGTAAAACAGACACAGTCAGTGAGACCTCAGCATCTCTGAGACTAAGTTTAGATATTTCATCCTTGGCACCAGTATCCACTTTCTGTGAGATATATATACATGTATAAAGATATTTATATATCTCATTATACACACATATATATACACATGCAGATACACACAGCTACCAATATCTCAGCCTTCCTCAAGCTTCCTGAGGTGATGAAATGCAGCATGGTCCCATCTCTCTCCTCTGACTTTCCTTGAAGGATCTATGCCTCGGAAACAACATGTACCATCTTTTGCAGCAGTAGTAAAGGAGTTACCCCAGAGGAACAAGGGCATTTTGCACCTCCTTGGAGGCTTATTTCCACAGGTGACGATCAGTACCCCAGGCACTAAACTGGAGAAAATCACACACAAAGTTATTAGCAGCAGCAAGACTCCAGACTGCACGAATACAACGTATCTCTGAAGGTAAACAGATTGCATGAAACTTTCTAACATGCTGAGGGGCCATTAGTGCAGAAATCACTGTTTCTAATCTGTAGATCTGATTTCAGTGAGAGGAACATGTGGTGGAAAACTAGCTACAGGTTCCATTTGTTCCCATTGCTGTGGAGCAATATCTGCATTTACAGTTCAGCATGTGCTGACTCAGTGCACTGCAAGCAGAGGTGCATGGTCAAGGACAGACTGAAATGATAGCAAAGCATGCAGGGTATTTGCTTGGCCAGGCCACCCAGTAAACTCTGTCCTACTCAGGTATTCCAGCAATGATCAGGGCTGGATGGAGAATTATCAAAGCAGATGGACTTAGACAAAAATAGCTGCATGCTGTCTCCCTTCCTCCCCACCCCACTTCGAAATTTCTGAAAATCAACACAGATGAAAACTGCTGACTAGCTTTCTGGAAGAGGCACGAGTAAATTTGCAGGCAAACGGAACTCAACACCAGAAAGAAAATCAGAGAGGTAACTTTTGGTTAGAGGTGTCAAAGGTCCCAAGTTTGGGTAGCAGCAGCCCAGCTTTCTTCCCATGGGGAAGAAATGGGGATGGGGGGTTTTGCAGCCAATGGGGACCATGGCTGCAAAACTCAGTCCAGCTTCAAAGGTTGGGGTGAGGGAGAAGGATTGCCCACCCTGTGCAGTGGTAGCGTCCAACACTAATCCTGCCACAAGCTTCCAGGCTGTCCCTTGGTCTCTTTCTATATTGCCTAGTGCCAGGCAGGGACTCATCCCTAAATCCAGATCTCATCCATCCTATCAGGAGCCTCTGCCATTCAATTCTATCCCTGGCTTCAGCCCAGAGAGGCTGGGGACCTGTGCTGCTGCCTGCGATGCTTGGCTTGCTGTCTTCTTGGCAGGACCTCATGTCACTTACCATGCAACACTACTGGAGCCCTCTACTGGAGGTATCACACACCACACTCTACCTTACTGCCAAACCTGCTGGCTCACGGTGCAGACAGAGGCTTAGGGCCTCCATAAATGGTGGCAGGGATCTGCCCTACTTCATGGCATTCCAGTAGCATGATATACTGGAGAAGCTGTTGTCCATGCAGAAAATGTGCAGTAGAAAAGAAGAGGAGGCTGGAGGAAGGGGACCCAAGGGAGCTGTGAGCTTAAACCAACTGGGAAGAGCACAATACAGTAGGTGCCTCTATTCCAAAAACAGCTGATGATGTGAATGCTTTCCAAAGAGGAACCCAAATTTGAACAACACATGAGGTGGGCAGCAGCATGTTGGAAGCCAGAGGAGCTGGACAGTCACATTTCAGAAAGCCAAATAGACATGACAAGTGAATAACAAGGGAGCCAGAGGCCTGAATGAGCAGGTGGTGAAACTGTACATGTTGCTGAAAGACATGCTGCTCTTGCAAACTAGTTGTGCAAAGCTAGCAGGGCAGCGAGCAGGCTGCCAAAGAGCCTGCCTGAATGCCCCATTCCTTTGGTGAGCCTGGAACATGTTCTTTTCCCCAGAATAGGGATAGATCACCCAAGGACCATAACCCTGCCCGATCCATGTCCCCACCACAACCACCTCAGCATGCTCCACTCCTATTCCCAGCATCATCTGATAGGTCTCTGAAGCACTTCGACGATGAAGGAATGTGTAATGGTCCCATTCCCATAGTTGAGCCTATTTTATACTTCCCAGGCATTGAAACAAAAGCAGTGCCAGATGGCAGAGTTGATTGTTACCTGGCTGGCCTTGGATAGCTTACGGAGCCACTGCTTATCTTCCTTGGGCTCAAAGCTTGAAGATACACAGACAGAGGGTCCTATGTTTGAAACTACATCTTTCTCATGATGCCTGGAAGCTGCAGAGCACTGCCAGGTCTGGGGGGCCAATGTGCCTTCAGCTTTAAAGGAGAAGCAGCAGATCATTATTGGCATCCCATGACAAAAGGCTCGATGGGAGACCTAGAGATAGATGGCAAAAAGTGCCAGATACTGTTAGTATGTCTAATTCTTTTCAGACACACGGGCCTACCGTTCCCAAATAAGAGCAGTGGGAGCATCTCAGCTGCTTTATCCTGCCTTCATGCTTTGAGAAGCTGTTTTGTTCTTCCATGTCTCCCCTTCTCCCTCCCCATACTGGCTTACCAGTGATAATAGGCTGCCCAGTTCTCTCCATCTCCACCACCTGGTTCTCACTAGGTGTTTGACCATGACCTCTGGCTTGTAGTAGTGATTCTTGGGACATCCAGACAGTCAGCCAGCTGAGCGCTGGCAATGCCCAGCCAAGGCCAGGCAGCTCAGCTCAGCAAAAGTAGCCCATGTCTCCAATGTCATCTACATTCAGCTATCACTATGAGCTCCAGGAGTAAATGTATCAGGAGGGTGTGTAAGAAACTACAGGATTCAGGAGTAAGACTTGGGTTCATTTTGATTTTTAAATAGATAGTCATTTGCTGTTTCAGTCTGCATGGATTCCAGTTGCAGGGTCTTCCCCACAACCACAAGGACTAGAAGTGCTCTTGCTCACTCTGCTTTTTTAAAAAAATAAAAATAGAAATACTGATGGAAGTGCCTCAGCAAATAACGCAAAGTTTAGGATCAAAAGGCAATCTCATTCAATACAATATATGCAGCACACTCTGTGGGTTACATGCTAGCTCTGGAGGGGTCAGTAACATCGCTGAATGACAGCAGTAACCATACAGCTACCATGTTGCAGAAATAAAGGGAGGATGAGAAGCAAGCAAGCATATAACATATGATAGGCATGAAACTCCCTAACAAAAATATCCTTTACATTCATACTAATTCTGCATTTCAATGCCTGTGCTTGGTTGGTGCCAGTCTTGTGTTCTCAGGGTTGTGATTATTACTTTTTTACTAAGGCTGATGCTTTTCTACTCCATACCAGTGCTGGTGGACACTGCCATAATACAATTCAAACCAGACAATCTGTAGTGTGGATGCTGCTCAGCTGGAGAAATTATGCTGATTTAGTTTCTTTCCCTAAGTTAATAGGATAGATGGAGCCATATGAACAGTTTCATCTTGATGTAGATGCCCTCGCTCTTTACCAAAGTTGTTCTCAAAACTATATTGTTGAAGTCTACAAAATCTAAGTGCAGGGAGAATCTGAGTGCCCTGGCATAACATTGTCCCTGCATAGTTCAAAATCCACATGCCATCACATCTGAACAAGATGAGCCTGAGAGCTGGTGTGTGCCATGTCCACACTGTCCCCTGCCTCACTCTATCCTTTCTGCAGTCTACTGGTGCAGGTGGACCAGTGACTGCCAACATGCCCATGGTAAAGACTGGATCTCCAGGATGTCAGCAATGAGTATCATCCATGCCTACAGAGTCTGCATTATGAAGAGGCAAATCATTCTAACTGCCAGATCTGTGTGATAAGACAATCTTCCTTCATATCTTATTGTCATTTTCTCCATCTCTTAATTTATTCCTTTTTTCCCCTTTGCACCCAAAAGACTGTGCTCTCCAGTATTTCATATCCTGCTTTGCATTCTCTCCTGACTATACCACATCATATTGACACCAGAGAGGCAGCAAGGGGCATAACCTGCCTGCCCTTGGGGAATTTATTAAAAGTTTGGGTTGTATGGTACAGGTAACAGCATTAGAAACTGATTGAAAGCAGTCCCAGGGGAATCTAACCTGTTTTCTCAGCACAACCTCCCTGCCAGACCAGGAACAGAGAAAATATGCTGAAAAGCAAGGCTGGAAAAGGACAGGTACTTGTCTTGGCTGAGAAGGCTTGGGGTGAATGCACAAGGCAGTTTGTAGCAGTCATTTTTACAAGCATTGATGAATTGTTAGGCATAGCACTTGCCAACAGCACCCATACAGGGTAATCATTTCTAGAAAATTAAAAAAAATGTTTAAAACTCAAATTGTTGCAAACTTTGAAGCCTAGCATGTCTCCCCCCCCCCCTTTTTTAAGTGTGTGTGTCATGTCATGATCAAGCAAGGTCATAAGAGATTACAGGTTCTTTGACTCTGGTCACCAGACCAAGTCACAGTGTGTTTCATTTCCACAGACTAGTTTGGATAAACCCCAGTAAAAATTCCCTACAAGATGCTATGGGCTCTAGGGCAGTGAGGAAGAGACATGCACCAAGCCTGATGATGGAGATGGGGCTCTCCTTCCAGTGTTATGTGGCAAACTCTGTGCTCTTAGGCCCAGCAGGGCAGCTCCAGAGCAAGCTGCCTGTGCAGGACTCTCTGTGTTTGCCCTGAGAAAAAAAAAATGGGAGAGTGTGGCCATAAATCTCCAGCTTGGATGGTACTTCTTATTTATTCATCTTGGTCCTCTGGCTCAGCACTCAGCCATGAATATTTACACCATGCATCAGCCCCCATCAAGAATGAATCAAAGCAACCTGCTCTCAAGTTGGATATAGTTAGCTTGCAATGATAGTAACAAGTCATTTTTTTTGTTTATTTTTTTCTTAAGAGTCTTTAGAAAAAAACTCAGTTTCAATAGAAAGTATTAAGTGTTCCCCTAGCCCTGTCTCCTTTGCTTCTGTGTCTGGTCCTTGCTAGAAAACAGAAAGGATTACCTCAGCTTCTGGATTTCTCTTGCTTAAGGAGTGTTATTTGTAATAGTTGCTGACATGACAATTTGATAAATGCTAGCCCAACTTGGGTTTCAAAGAGCCCAGATTTGGGGGAGAAGACATAAATTTGGGTTTCACTTTAGGCTACAACTCTGATTTTCATACTTTGATCTCTCCTTCTCACATAATAAAAATCTATTTCATGTCTTTTGAGAGTCTGTTGTAGACAGAAGAGACCAGTGTAGTTTGCATACGGAAAAGAATTACTATGGATTGGTTTTTAAAACATTTTTATTGATGTGCTCCCAGTCTCCTGTTTGCTAGTGGGTAATTAAGCCAATTAACAAGCATCTGTTTATTTATTTCCCTCATTTATGGATGCAAGCAGTTTGGGTAGCACTTTGTAACAAGAGCCTGCTGTAGCTTGCCTGCCATTACATGAATATTCAGGCAATCACATGACCCTATCTACAGGGACTTGTCTCCTTCACCTCATGGAAACCAGGTGCCAAAATCCAGTGCTGTGTGAGTGAGTGATGGGGATGTGTGTAGGCTTGGCTGACATGTGAACCAGGGTCTTTCCCAGAAGGGGAGTAGGGTATATTCAGGAGCACACCCATCAACTCCTGTTTGACTAGCAAAGGGCATTCAGAGAGGTTTTCAGCATTTGAGAGGAGACATCGGAAGATGGAGTACCATGTTAGGGTTCATCTAATAAAGCCTGCAGTTGTCTGCATGGTACCTGTGTGAAGGCACCCATAAAACAGGTCTCCTCTTGATCTTCTTTTTGATAAAGTCCATCAGACACTCTTATAGCCTTGGCTCACTTTTATGTCCTCCTCCTGGGCCAAGCCTTCTGCATCCTTCAAAAAATGTTGACCTGCACTCAGGCTTTTGGCAGCATGTCCACTAGGGAAGTTGGCAGAGGCAGGTAACCAGGTCTAACTCACTCACTGCTCTCTTCTCTATCCATGCAGAGATGACTGTTTAATGCAATATCCCAGCTGTGCATGGCCACAGGCTTGGACAACTCAGCTCTGTGCCAGCTACATCATTAAGTCTCCCTCCTCTGTGGTGTATGTGGTGTGTACTACTACAGGCCTTCTGTCTGCTGTGAGGGCTGTGCTGATACCCTTTGCCTCCCTAAACAAGTTTATCTGGAAAGCTGTGCCAGGCTAATATGGCAGGCACTCTGCTCCATCCCTTTGTTCCCTCTGGATCAGGTGGAAAGGAGAGCACCTGCCTAGGAAAGCAGCAATGCTGTGGAAATTTGCCATCTCTGCATTCACACAAGGCATCTGAACACACAGCTGCTGAGACTACTAAGCCTGCCACCTCTCTCTGTCCAGCACTGGGTCTCCTTGGCCTATTTCTGGTGGAGGTTTTTCCCTGAAGTAGTATCACAACAGCATCCTGGACACCAGTTTCCCCAGCTCCCTTGCAAAATGAGGCTCCCTTGCAAAATGAGCTCCTTACAACCAGAAACAAAGGCTATGAACCTGGCAAGTAACATTTTCTTGTGGAAGAAATAACTTCTAGTGATGTCTTCTAAGAGTTATTTAAACATAGGGAACACAATTAAGGATGCCTAGGAGCAAGAAAAAAGGGATTAGCAATATCTGGGAAGAGCATTCATCACAGAGAGCAGTTTGCAGGGGCACATCTGCTGCTCACTCCTCTCTTCCAGATGTACTGGTTTTATTGCCATGTCAGCAGGATGAATGTTTACTCCTTCTTAAAGCTGTCAGGCAGCTAAGATGATGAAACCCTCCAACACTAAATGTGCTTGTTTTGTAGAAGGGAGAAAAGATGGTTAGAGAGGTAAGAAATGCCAGAGTGGATTAGACTGGCCTTCCATCTCCTGTTTCTGATGTTAGAAGCTACAGTTACTTCAAAAAGGAGTACAAGAAAGCCTGTGACAGGCACTTATGGGTCTACCTGCCCCTTTGCGTGCACATGCTCAGGAGTGGAAAGACAGAGGTCTAACAAATTCCTGGCATTTGGTAATTTAATTAGTTTAAATGAGCAATTAGAGCCCAATTTAGCACTGACTGTAGCATCTACTACACGGTTAGACTTTCCCCCTGGCTCTTCAAATGGGATGAAATCATTTGGCCTCTTTCAGTAAAATTTGTTGGAGCTGGCAATGTTCTGCCAACTGTGCAATTGGAGACAGGGTCATTGCATCCAGAGAAAATGCACTTGACATGAGGCAAGGGAGGGCATGTGCAGAGACATCATTTGCAGGGTGCATGGAGCATCAGAACACTGCAGAGCCCATTCTAAAGATGCTGGAGTGGTGTTTCTTACTGCTCAACAAAAGATCTTTCTGCAAAAGGACCAGGCTCACCTGAGAATGTGAATGGAGATGGCTAGCTTCTGCCTGAAGCTGGCAGTATACATGCCATTTGATGCCCTTCAGTTATTGCTGCTGTTTGAATGATTGATTGTTTTCTGCAGCAATGACAGGAAGAGAATTGGGGGGGGGGGATGCTGCAAGAGAGAGAAGGTAGAAAACCTCAAGGGGAAGAAGCAGCATCACTGCCTACAAACTCCACAGAGCAGGCAGAGCACCTTCTGCCCAGGTCTGCATGTGGCATGTCTGTGGGGCTTGGTTTAGAGGATGTGGGTTGTCTGCTAACTACCAGGCACAGAAACTCCTCCTCATGAGCAACACAGACAGGACCCTCAGAGAGACTGGGCACTCATTATGCCTCATTATGAGTAAAGTTTTGAAATAATTCAATTAAAAAAATCAAAGCAATCCAAGTGATTCTGCTGAAATGCAGTCATTTCCAATTTCAAAGCAAAACAAAGTGAAAAAAGTCCTGTGGCCCAGGAAGGGGGAAAAGGGGGAGTTTGTTTCCTTTTTATGGTCAGTAGCACTGGCTGAGATTTTGCCACATCAGTTTGTAAACTGCAGAGCAGAGTAAGCTTAGTTCAAGAAATAGCATCTCTCCTTGTTCAGATAGCTGCTCATGGATTCTGCTTCCACCATAGCCTTAGAGGAACCTATAGCCATGAATCATCCTTGTCTAGTGCTATTACAGTACCATGTTCATTGGGTCCCTATGAGCAAGTAGAAGAGGTTCATAGTGGTGCCAGGATAGCATGTGTAATTCTGGGCAGTGATTCACATCTGCCCTGTTCCAACAAGAGGCCCAGAAAAAGCATCTTATCTTATTTATGACAGAAGTAGGAGGTATAATAATAATAATTGGATGAAAGTTTGCAGTAATGGATAGTGCACTGGTTACAGCACAAAGCTGCTTAATAGACCCAATTTTCAGAGGACAATTGAGTGAAGGCACTGGAGAAATTCACAATAAATCACTCTGGCTTTGTTCAATAAATAAAAGATACCTTCGGGGCAGTGTAGTGCTGCAATCAAAGCACAGGTTTCAGCATCTGCTGTGTGGTGATTTCAGGGTCTGCATGGCATATGTGGGAGCAGTTGTGCCATGGGGCTGAGCTGGAAGGTCTGGGGTTTGCTCTCCTCCTGTTTCCCAGCCCAGCATCCCATTGGGGCAGTCCCTGCCAGCTCCCATTTTAAGGCTGGCTATACTTTGCTGGAATAGCTTGTCTGTTGGTTGGTGGGAGCAGATGGTCTCTTTAAAATAAAACAAATGCTGCCAAGGCATGCCGCTTTTATTAGCTGCCTTGATGCATGCAGACTGTAAAGTGGTGCCTATCCATCTTCTTTCCTCTTCCACAGAAGATCTTCAACAGTGATCCTTGCTGACATCTCCCTTCCCTTGGAAAAGTTGGAGGGGAGGGCAGGTGTGTAGACTTGCTCCAAGCACTGGGATTTTGGGGATAGCACTTTCAGTTGCCCTGAGATCTCATCTAAACTCATAAGTCAATGGGACAAAAATGTTGCTAACTAATGACTCTTGGTGGATGCTTTCTAGAGATTTCTTTTGTAGAAGGTAGCAGTCTGGGTAGGTAATGCCTTGCATAGAGTGTTCAGGGTCTCCCACATAAAAATCAGAGCAGCACACTCTGAACTCAGAAAACCTAGGAGTAAACTCATGAAAGCTGTGTTTTTCATCACAGCAAGTGAGACAGCAGAGTAGGGGACTAGTGAGGCTTCCAGCCTTGTGTAAATGAAAAGCACCTTGAATTATCATAATGCTCAAAGCAGAGACCCACAAGGGAGCTGCTTTGCCGTCCCATGCCTCAACCTCCCTATGCCCTGACATGTCCAGAAATCTTATCTGGCCATCTCCTTCCCCATCCCACAACCTTGGGCAGTCTCAGCTGCTATCAGATAGGCCTTGTGCCCAGCAATTCCCTAACAATGACTGCCCAACACAAGCAAACAGCTGAAAAATGCCTCCAAGGAGATAAACATAGGTTTTAAAGGGATTATCTTTGTGACACTGATGGCATGAATTAGCACAGAAAAGTGAAGAAATTCAGCCCTCTGTCCACTCTGCTTTCTTGCTTTCTTTTCATTCTTCTCCTTCCTCTATCTTCAGCTCTTCTGATTTTAACGACCTCGGTGATCACAGTCATGAATATGCCAGGATGCTGAAGAGATCACAGCTGACAGGGTAAGGCCTGCTATTGTTTTTTACCTCATATTTGTGGGGGATGCAGATAAAAAGTTCTAATTTCTGCCTTAAATTTGCATGGTGAGATTAGATCATAGAATCATAGAATCAGTAAGGTTGGAAGGGACCTCTGGAGATCATCTACTCCAACCTCTCTGCTCAAGCAGGGTCACCTACAGCATGTTAGACAGGGTTGCAGCCAGGCGGGCCTTGAAGATCTCCAGAGAAGGAGACACCACTGGGCAACCAGTTCCAGTGCTCTGTCACTCTCACAGGGAAGAAATTCCCCCTCACGTTCAGGCAGAACTTGCAGTGCTTCAGTTTCTGCCCATTGCCTCTTATCCTGTCACACAGGACAACTGAAAAGAGTTTGCCCCATCCCCTGGACACCCTCCCTTCAGATACTTATACACATTGATAAGTGTATCAGTCTTCTCTTCCCCAGGCTAAACAGGCCCAGCTCTCACAACCGTTCCTCATAGGGCAGATGCTCCAGCCCTCTGATCATTTTTGTAGCCCTACGCTGGACTTGCTCCAGCAGCTTCCTGTGTCTCTAGTACTGGGGAGCCCGGAACTGGACACAGTACAAGAGATGAGGCCTCACGAGGGCTGAGTAGAGGGGCAGGATCACCTCCCTCAACCTGCTGGCAACACTATTCCTAATGCACCCAAGGATATCATTGGCCTTCTTGGCCACAAGGGCACATTGCTGCCTCATGGTCAACTTGTCATCCACCAGCACTCCCAGGTCTTTCTGTGCAGAGCTGCTTTACAGAAGGTCAGCCCCCAGCTTGTACTGGTGCCTAGGGTTATTTCTCCGTAAGTGCAGGACTCTGCACTTGCCCTTGTTGAACCTCAGGAGGTTCCTCTTTGCCCAGCTCTCCAGCCTGTCAGGTCTCTCTGAATGGCAGCCCAGCCCTCAGGGGTATCAGCCACTCCTCCCAGATTGGTATCATCAGCAAACTTGTTGAGGATGCACTTCGTCCCCTCATTCAGGTCATTGATGAAGAAGTTGGACAGGATGGGACCCAGTACTGAGCCCTGGGGAACACCACTAGCCACAGGCCTCTAAGTGGACTCCATGCCACTGATGACGACCCTCTGAGTTCTGCCTTTCAGACAGTTCTCAGTCCACCTCACTGTCCACTCATCTAACCCACATTTCCTGAACTTATGTAGGAGGATGTTCTGGGAGACAGTGTCAAAAGCCTTGCTGAGGTCAAGATACACAACATCAACTGTTCTCCCCTCAGCTACACAGCCAGTCATGCCATCAGAGAAGGCTATCAAATTGGTTAAGCATGCTTTGCCCTTGGTGAATCCATGCTTACTACTGATCACCTTCTTTTCCTTGGAGATGACATCCAGAAGGAGCTGTTCCATCCCCTTTCCAAGGAGGGAGGTGAGGCTGACTGGCCTAGAGTTGCCTGGGTCCTTCTTCTTGCCCTTCTTGAAGACTGGAGTGACATTGGCTTTCTTCCAGTCCTCAGGCACCTCTCCAGTTCTCCAGGACCTTTCAAAGATGATATAGAGTGGCTTGGCAATAACATCTGCCAGCTCCCTCAGTACCTGTGGGTGCATCTCATCTGGGCCCATGGATTTATGGATGTCTAGCCTGCCCGGAAGATCTCTAATCCTTTCCTCCTCAACCAAAGGAAAGTCTTCCCTTCTTTGGACTTTCTCCCTCACATCCAGGCTCCAGGATTCATGACAGCTGCCCTTAGCAGTGAAGACTGAAGCAAAGAAGACATTCAGTAATTCAGCATTCTCTGTATCCCTTGTCACCAGGGCCCCTGCCCCATTCAGTAGTGGGCCCACATTTTCCCCAGTCCTCCTCTTGCTGCTGATGTATTTGAAGAAGCCTCTCCTGTTGTCCTTGACATCCCTTGCCAGACTCAATTCCAACTGGGCCTTAGCCTTCCTTGCAGCATCTCTATATAGATGCTGTAGCAATGTTTGAGTGATAGGGAGGTCAAGGAGTTACCAGCATAACTGAGGCAGTAAACTGCTGCATTAGGGCAAGTATGAACCTCCGGGACATGAGAGAGGAAGGGAATTTCTTCTACTCCATTTGTCTCCAGAGAAACCACGCTAGTAATTGTATCCTTTGACTCCTCATTTGATTCTTTTAAAATCTCTGGAAGATGCACACAAAGAATGTGTATTGTTTCCTGGGCAAATGAAAAGATATACTTCTCCCCATGGAAATTATTTCTATTCTACACCTTTTCCTTAATCCTATACAATTTGAGAGGCAGCTGATTTATAGGTTTTAGAGTTTTTCTTTTCTCTCACTGCTATCAGTATTGAAGTAGATCATATTTTACTTCAGATCCCACATTTGATGAACTTTCTGGTCTGTAAACTGACTGGATACAGGGATTGCTATATGCTGTGAAGTATTACATTTATTGAACATTCCCCACTGCCCAACATGGCTTATAGACATGACAGTAGGACAGACTTTTAAAATATCATCTCTGTATATATATATATGGGAAGTCTGGGAAGTGCTGCTTGTTGTAGTAGTTAAATATCACTCACTTCAAAGGCTGACAGAGAATCACTAGTTTTTGTGAAAGTGGCTTTTGAATGTGGGATGCAACAGAGGTTGTCCATGCGGCAGTTGGGGAACATATGAAGTTACATTCTTGGTATTCAAGGTGAAATTTCTGAGGACACCTCGGTGCCTTCCTGTGGAGGATCCACACTCAACAGATATGATCAACAGCACCAGTCAGGGACGTATCCTGCTGTTTAAACAGAGATGTTTAACCCAGAGGTCCTGGCTTTTATAGAGCGCTTCCTACTGCATGTGTTGAGGTGCGGATGCTAAAGATAGGTGTCCTCAGGAGGACCTTAGCAGATTACCTTAGCCGATGACCATTGCAGGCCAGTGACTCTCTAGTAGGCCATACTGCCTCCAAAATTGGAGCAGAATGATTGTGAGGGTTCATAGTCAATGTCTGCTGAGAAGACATTGGCAGGATGAGGTAAGAATCACTGCAAAGCACCTTCTACATGGACAGGGGAGGGGCGGTAAGAGGGACCATGACAAAGCCTCCTGATCTCCAGCTCTTGCTGGGATTAGCAGAGCTGTTAGCACCAGCTCCCAAAACCTCAAAAATGGTAGGTTTTGCCAGGGAAGTTGAGAAGCTTCCTGTGGCCTAGGAGAAAAGGTGGATTTATTTTTCCTCATCATGTGAACCAGACCAAGAGTCTTTAATGAATATTTCCATCAGTTGGTGCCAAGTTATGCATCTGTGCATCTCTTTAGCTGAACTTTGGATCACAAGACGCAGTGAATGGCATCAGGGGGCTCACAGATCAAAATAATTATTATCCCTCCCTTTTTCTTTACACGTGACAATGTAGGAGGAAGATCTGGAGGAACAATATCATGAAAGGGCCCCTTGACCTGAATTTCAGAGATGGGAAAGAAAAATATGAAGTAGGATGAATTGAGCAATTGGTGAACAGAAGGAACAAAGACAAAGCAGATCAAGGAAAGAGGTTATTTTGGAGAGGTGAGTTGTTTCAGAGTGTCCTGATAATGCAGTCCAAGTAAAGTCCATCTCTGCAATAGTTCCTATCACCATTAACAATTACCTCTACCTAAAGCCTTTCCTCTTCCAAGCCTTATTCAGACCCTTGCGTGCCACAGACATGGCCAGTGAAGATGCAAAGAGCACTAGATGTAGAGTCCAGAAAGAATGAGCACTCTGGAAAAACAGAGAGACATCCTTTTATCACATCTGTGCCAAAAATCATGCTTGAAGAAGGAGAGCTATACCATGGCTGTCAGAGAGAGGAGCATCTCCTTCTACCAAGAGAACAAAACTGCATTAGCAGAGCAAGTACATCTGTGGGCCTGCCTATTCTTCTATTCCTCCTTTCTTCAAATAGAAGGGAAGGAGAGGGATGGTGGAAAAAAATCATTTCTGGATTTTTGTTTTTCAAATTGAGAAGTAAATCAAAATGGTCCATTTTAAAAATAACAGATCAGCAGATTTTGGATTGGACAGGGAAAAGTTTTTATGTGGGGAAAGCAGATGCTGTTTTTCAGGTAATGGCCAATCTTCCCAAAAGGCTACCTGTGGGTACAATTTACCCTTTTCTGATTTTTTTTTATGCCCAATGAATCCTAGTTTTATTCCCCCAATCAGAACAGACTCCTCTAGTGTGCCCCATGATAGATAACTAAGGAGTTGAAAAACCTGTGTAACTATTTCTCTGAAACCTATTTTCCTTCCCAGACTGTGAATCTCTCCATGGCTTACACACATTTGTGACCCCTGCCCAGTGATGGTGTACTAGCCTCACAGAAGAGGATTTCATAGGTGAAGGCACTGCTCTCAGTTCCCATTCAACGTTGAGATGAAATAATCTGAAGGGCATCATTTGGCCTTTTTTTTTTTTCCTGGCTGTTTCTGCTTCTCCAAGGATGCAGTTGCTGTCAAGAGTCACAGAATCACAAACAGGAATCACAAAAGAAAGCACAAACACCAAAGGAGAGTTTTTGGCTTCTGCCCTTCTGGTGCCCCATACTTTCTGTGATGGTGGGGTTGTTACCAAGTAGACCTGTAACATGAGCAAGATAAACCTTGGCTGTCTTGCATGATCATGTCTGGATTCCAGGGCAGGATTTCCTGTCTGGTCAAAGACAGGAGGAAATTCAAGAAGGTGAAAAGCCACATACTGCACATCCAAAAATATATTAAAGGGAATGAAACTCAACCAGCATTTTTCATGCCATGCAGACCATGGCCACAGACTCACCAGAGGATCCTTGCTTTTCCCTTGACTGTTCTGGCCTCTCACTTCTTGCAAGAGATACAGACACCCTGCTGTTTCCAGCGTTACAACCCTCTAAGCAGACACAGGGCTGAGGTAGAGATAGATCACAGAAACAGGATGAAATAGTTTTCCTGAATTTCCTCTCAAAAGTAACTGAACTAAGTGTTTTTTATGATTAAAATATTTTTAAAAAATCTAAATAACGTGGAGGCACCCAGTACGACTAATTGCATGGTCTCCATAAGTGACCAGCTTTTAAGCTGGGTTAAAAGCAAACACAGTTACGAGTCTACAGCAGACTCAACCAGCATTCAATGGATTTCTCACCTCCTGCCAAGGCTTTGGTTTAGACACAAGTGCTATTCAAATAGTTCATGTTCTATTGATGAGGGTGAAAACTTTGGCTGTGTTATAGTTTGTGGGTAAATCTATTTATAATGCGTTTCTTGTCCTGCTCTTCATGGAGGTCTTCTCAGTGGACTCATTTGTAAATTGGAGATGGGAATGAAGCCACAGTCAAATGGAGCTCCTAAAGCAGTGAAGGGACTCATGGTCTCACCTAGGGGGCAAGACTTCCCTGAAGCTCCTCCTCCAAAAGCTTCTTGCCTTTACTAAGGATTAACTAGAGCCCCTTTATTTCAAATAAAGAATTTATCCTGAGCTTACCTGAGGCTGTTACGAGCTAGAGAAATTTGCCCATACTAGATACAAGATGCCCTTGCTCACTGGCAGTTATTCCTCAGGTAGAGCTCCATAGGTGGGAGATCACCAGCAAAGCTCTTTCTGAGTCCATGTTTATATTGCAGAGGATGCTGTCTTCTGCTTTCTCTGCTGAGGATGTACTTTGCAACAGGCTTAGCATATTGTGAGCCCATGAAAGGCCTAGTTTTCCCAAACAACTCAGCTCTCAGCAGCCACCCTGGATCTTGCACTGTCTACACATCCCTGGGACCTCTTCTGTCCTCAGTTACCTCTCCAAGTGGTATCATTCCATCACTGTAAGCATACAGCCCATACAGGCACTGAGTAAGTCTGTGAGAAAGCCTGCAGCATCTTGTTGCAACCTAGTCTCTCATTCTCACCTCTAGAACGGGAGGCAGTGGGAGGCATTCATACATGGCAATGAATGACGAGCCATGAGAGAAATCAGTATGGATTAGGCTCAGAATAGAATTGATCATTAGGGAGCATTTGTGAGAAGGGAGTAGGTTAAGAATAATTTTAGGAACATTGAGGGATGTTATCAAGGGAGATGATCCCGCTGCTCTACTCAGTCCTGGAGAGGCCTCACCTGGAGTTCTGGGCTCCCCAGTAGGAGAGAGACATGGAGCTACTGGAGAATGTGCAGTGTAAGGCTATAAAGATGATCAGAGGAATGAAGCATCTCCTCTGTGAGGAACGGCTGTGAGAGCTGGACCTCTTTAGCCTGGAGAAGCGAAGACTGAGAGGGGATCTTATCAATGTCTACAAATACCTTAAGGAGGGGCAGGGTGTCCAGGAGATGGGGCCAAAATCTTTTCAGTAGTGCCATGCAACAGGACAAGAGGCAATGGGCACAAACTGAACCACAGGAAGTTCCGCCTGAATGTGAGGAGGAATTTCTTTCCTGTCAGAGTGACAGAGTACTGAGCAATCTGTTCCAGATACTCCTTATTTAGGAAAAGATACTCCTTATTTAGTATAAGCCGAGAGAGCTTTCCTAGGCAATGGGACAGTGACAAAAGGAACCACAGAGCTGTGTTGCCTTTCCACATCAGCAGGGTCCTGACTCCTGGCAAAGATGACAAGTGGCAATATCATGAGGTTTTGCTAATGCAGCATGAATATCGCAGACCAGTGCCTGTGATGATCCGCACACCGCTGCATTCTGCGAACTGCAGCTAAGCCTGACACCTTGGTCAGTACCACCTGCACGTTCCCAGCCATGGCTTATGCATCACCACCATGGTGACTTCCTGCAGCTAGGTGAAGGGCTATTCTCCCATGAACTCACAAACATCTAAGGTGCAGCCAATGTAAAGTCTGTCTTTTCATGCAAGGATGCTGACAGCACTTGAACAGCTCTGGCAGTGCAATGCTGCAGATGGATGGAGAAGTGGGCTCCACACGGCTCACCTGCTTCCTACATCCTGCTACACTTTGGCAGCCTCCCTGAATGTTCAAAAGGGTCCTTCTGGATTATGTACTGGCCCAATGATAGGAACTTTGGGCCAAGTTTTTAGAGGTGTTGAAATGCCTCTCTCCTATTACATCTCTAATGACATATGTAATAAGTCACTAGCTTCCAGAACTTTCTCCGTCTTATCTCCCCTTAGAAAGGGTGCTCCTACATCTCTTCAGTACCCTGAGTGCTCAAAGCTCCCCTCTTCACTCGCAGGAATGAGCCTCAGAGACCCACTGCAGCCTTGGACTGCTGTATACTATGCACTGTACAGGGACCAGATGGGGCTCTAGCTGACCCAGGGTCAGAGTGCGAAGGGAGGTTGCAGAAAAGGCATTACACAAAATCTAGGAAAGAGAAGGGGAGAAAATGGAGAAGCCACACTCCCCTTCTTCATAGATGAAAATCACTTCATCATTCATAGTTATCTCCATCACTCCTGGAGAAACTTCACTGCCTTCAAGACCTTCTTGCTGGGAAAAACACATCTTCAACATAAGATGAGATGAGTGACGGTCTGCAGCTGAAGTGTGCCACTTTTATGGGACTTTCATACATAAATTGCTACAAATGGCTGTGGGATGAACCAGCAACACACAGGACAAGAAAAATAAAACCTCTCAGGACTGTTTCCTGCTCCACACTGCCTGGAGGAGGGAAGTGACACAAAAGAAAGATTACAATAAGCCCATAAATCAATAGGGGGAAAGTAGGGAGCATAAACATCTGAAGGGTCACTGAATACACAGGGAAGTAGATATGTAAGCTGAGATAGAACTTTTAATAAAGCATATTGCTGGGGAAACTCAGTCTCTGGCATCAGCAAAGGGTTATCCACAGACCAGAGCCAGTCAGACCATTTGCGCAATATGGAGAGGACCAGCTGGATGTGTCCATTCATTGCAAAGAAATAAGAAGTGTGTACAGCATACCATCTGCCTCTCCCCATCACCTTCCTGGCCCATAAACCCTACCAGACAGTAGGCATGGCTAGTGTAGGACTCCAGAGTACCATATACTGCCAGTGTAGAATAGGGGAACCTTGCCCATGCTCCCTACTCAGATCCATTCCTGAGCAAGATTAGCTGCTCACACACAGCTGGACATTTAATCCTGCAGGAAGTGTCATAGGAGGGGAATGGGCTCTGGGGACAAAACATCCCAGAGATATTCTGCATTGCTTTCTGGGTGCCTTGGCCAGGTTTCTCATGCTGGCAGGACCCTGTTGTACTGCCTGCTGTGTTAGGCCTCCTGAGTACCATATGCATCCACTCTTTCCTGAAACTGGAGTTTATCCTGCAGCTTGGCAGTTGCTCTTCTTTTATCTCACTGACACCAATTATTCATGTAAGAAATGGAAGACTTCACTCCCACCAGACTAAGGAAAAGTCACAAACAAAAGGCAGCCCCTAGAAAGAGATTATAAAAGTGCAAAAATTGGAAGACGTATCCTGGGGCACTGACCTCAGGGGAAGTGTGGTGAATGACCACTAAACAGCTTTGTACTTCACCCTTGGGTGGCCTTTATTCTGGCTATCAGAATAAACCAACTCAAAGGGGACCTTGAAGGACATAGTTTGTCCTTGAAGTCCTGCTACTCAGGATCAGGTTCATAAAAGCTGCGCTGTGCTACTCAGGGCTAGACACCACCTTTAAAGGTGTACACACGGATGGGAGTAGCTAAACAGAGCCAGAGTGGGAACAGGGGAGATCAAATGCACCCAGGTCCCCCCAGCCATAGCTGCTAAGGAAGAGAGGCTGCAGCATGAGCATCTCAGCTGGAGAAGACTAAAGACACACAGGTGCCACTCTGGACACATGCGTGATCTCCTCTTTTTGCACCTGTGCCCCCACCCCACAGTCCTTCTATCAGCTTATGCTGGATTAAAAGCAAAGTAGCATCTCAAATGGTTGTTCCAAATCTTTCTCCCAACTGCATGCTATGTTTCCTGGGCCAGAAATGTTTGACAACATATTGCCTGAAGGATGTGAGGGAATCTTCAAACGTGATGTGGGCTGGTCTTTCCTTCCTTCATTACAGGCAATGCTTCCCCAGTTGGATGACCCCACATTTATGCCCTCCACTAAAGAAAGACACTCTATCACACAGGAAGTCAGAGTCCAGCTCTGCAGAAGTATCAGGACTGATTTTAGCAGTCAGTTCCTAAGGTGAGAATGGTCATCAATAGCAGAGCCCACATCTGACACCATCCTACTCCCTCCAAAACCCATCACTCTTCAAAATCCACAACTCCTCAAAATCCCTTTGCACAGCTAGTTAAATGGCCATGCCACACCTGGGGTGAAGTGCCCAGGTGTTACAAACAGGCAGCAGGCAGCAGCATGAACTCAAGCCCCAGTGTCTGCAGAAGCAGCTCAGAAATGTGTGAGAGATTATACCTTCCCCTGCAGGGTTCTGCTTGTATAAGCAGCATTTATGCTATTAAATTCAGAAAAGCAATAACATCCTCAGCAATAGATCCCACTCATGATAGCCTAGGAAAGGATAAGAACCCAGGAGATGTGTTATTCCTGCTAAAGCTATGGTCACAGTGACCTCTGGATACATTAAAATCAAGCTGTTTCAACTCTGGCTCTTTATTTGTTTGTTGTTATATCCTCTTTTTAAAGAAACTTTTATAGATTCTAAGCCCTGCTCTGTATCTAGTGCTCACTAGGCTTCTTTTTCATATAACAAGGCAAAAATTAATTTAAAAAATCTCCCAACTGACATATTGCCCTTGGTCCAAGCAATAGCACTCCCCACTCTGTGTGCAGAGCTATTGCTTCAGCCATTTGAGTGGAACACAAACTGAAATGTAAATGCAAAGCAGAGGCTGTGCTCATAGAGAGACTTGCAAACAGCCCTCAGTGCTAGCTGAATTTGAAAACTTCCACAGCTCTGCATCAGTCTTCCAGTTCCTATTGAAATGGGAAAGCAAAGCACCAATCATAAAATGAATCAGGCAGAACAAGAATTCCCTCTCCTTACTTCCTGCCAAGAGAAGCAAGAAGGCCTGCTGAAGGGCTTTGTTTGGACCTTACAGTGATCCAGTAAAGAAAGGCAGAGTGAGAAAGCTGAAATGAAACTTAGGCCTGCAGGAATTAAACCTTTAACTGCTGTTTCCCTCCAGAACTAACAGGCAAGATAAACAAACAAAAAATGAAAATCATTTCATTTTTCACCAAACATCTAAGCTTGGCCATGTTACTGCTTTGGGATGCAGTATGGCTTTCTGTGGCTCCTAGGCTGTACCCGTGAGCCAGCCCTGCAGGTGGGAACTATGCTTGTTTCTGTGCACCGGCACTTCTTGCAGCTAGGTCTACATTATCCACAAGAAGATGCAGCTGAAGACCCCAACACTGCAAAAACCTATTCTTCAAGTGCTCATTTCTTTTTAAGTGTGGGTAGGAGCTAAAATTCCCCTTGTCAAAAACAGGCTCCTTCTTTCCCTTTGGGGATACTGTTATGGGGACATCTATTTGTGACAGTCACACCTTGTCCAAGCAGCGACCAGTCCTAGCAAGCACAGCCAGGACCAGCCTGTGTGGACAGTCAAGGAACTGGACCTAGAGGGTACAGAGATAAATATGGACATAAGGGAGTCTTGCTCTGTAGGCTGGCTGGCAAGCATCATAATTGAAGAGAGGGAGTGGGTGGTCTCACAGGGTCCACAACCCCTGCTGAAACATCCCATATTCCTGTTCCTACATCATTTCTAATGTATAAAGGATGCTTCTAAAGCAGCAGACACACACAGGCTTCATTCAAAACCCCTCTCTGTAATTATAGATTCTTGGTTTCTTCTGGGCTTCCATTTATTTAATCATCCTGTCTCATCTGCATTTAATACCCTGAGCTCTGTCAGATGGCAAAAACACAGCCTTTACATGCAGAAGGACAAGAGTTCCCTGCAACAGCTGCTATATTTATCAAAAAATACACCGAGTTGTCATGGCAATCCTGGTTTCTAAAAATAGAAATGCCATATACAGCACAGTCGACAGCACAGACAGAGCTGATGGGAGCTGTTTGAATAGAGTGCTGGGAAATGGAAGTTGTCTTTTACTCCTCCTAGGAACTGATATAAAGCAAATCATGTAGGAGACTCACTAATTCACTAATTAAAACCTCAATCCAGTGAAGAGGATCCCCATTTCCCTTGGCTCAGACATCACCCCATGATCTTTAGTGCCCATATTAAAAAATATCCTTTGTGATTCTGGGGGAGTTAAAACAAGCCGGACCAGCAAAGTAGTGATGAAGTCAGGGTACCAGGCCAATTTCCTTTTTATTTATCTCAGCACTGAGATGCTGGACCTCATAATGTGCACGTTATTGTGGCTATGGCATCTTGCAGAGCAGAGCTGCATGAGAACAGGTTCCAGCTGCACAGAGTTGGGCAGGTTGTCAGGTCATCTACAACTGACAGATTTGCTTAAATAACCTGAGATTTGGTGACCTCAGTGTTCACAGATGATACTTAGAGGAGCATCTGCTCCTACCTTGACTTCAGCAAGGCTTTTGACACTGGCTCCCAGAACATCCTCCTACATAAGCCCAGGAGGTGTGCGTTAGAGGAGTGCACTGTGAGGTGGATTGAAAACTGGCTGAATGGCAGAGCTCAGATGGTTGTCATCAGTGGCTGCCACATCAGCTTGTGGCTAGTGGGGTTCCCCAGGGCTCAGTACTGCCTCCCAACCTGTCCAACTTCTTCATCAGTGACCTGCACGAAGGGACAGAGTGCCTCCTCAGTGAGTTTTTGATGATACCAAGCTGGGAGGAGTGGCTGAGACCTCTGAGGGCTGTGCTGCCATTCAGAGAATCTGGGACAGGCTGGAGAGTTGGGTGGAAAGGAACCTCCTGAGGTTCAACAAGGGCAAGTGCAGAGTCCTGCATGTAGGGAGGAATAACCCTAGGCACCAGTACAAGCTGGGGGTTGACCTGCTGCAAAGCAGCACTCTGGGAGTGCTGGTTGGTGACAAGCTGACTATGAGGCAACAATGTGCCCTTGTGTCCAGGCAGGCCAATGGTATCCTGGGCTGCATTAGGAAGAGTGTTGCCAGCAGGTTGAGGGAGGTGATCCTGCCCCTCTACTCAGCCCTGCTGTGGCCTCATCTTCAGTACTGCGTCCAGTTCTGGGCTCCCCAGTACTAGAGAGACATGGAGCTACTGGAGAGAGTCCAATGCAGGGCTACAAGGATGACTAGAGGGATGGAGCATCCGCCCTCTGAGGAACGGCTACAAGAGCTGGGCCTCTTTAGCCTGGAGAAGAGAAGACTGAGGGGGGATCTTATCAATGTGTATAAGTATCTGAAGGGAGGGTGCCAAGGGGGTGGGGACAAACGTTTCAGTAGTGCCATGCATCAGGACAAGAGGCGATGGGCACAAACTGAACCACAGGAAGTTCCGCCTGAATATGAGGAGGAATTTCTTCCCTGTGAGAGTGACAGAGCACTGGAACAGGTTGCCCAGAGAGTTTGTGGAGTCTCCTTCTCTGGAGACATTCAAAACCCGCCTAGACGCAACCCTGTCTAACATGCTGTAGGTGACCCCGCTTGAGCAGGGAGGTTGGAGTAGATGATCTCCAGAGGTCCCTTCCAACCTTACCGATTCTATGATTCTATTATACCTTGCTTGCTTAAAACGACCTAAAGATTGGGTATCAGAGCCATGCCTGAGATGTACAGATTTCTACATGGCCTTCTCCCATTTACACCAACAAAACTAGATCTCTGGGCATTAAATCAAGACTCTCCCACATGGGCTCTCCTGCTTTCTCTCTGAAATATAACCCCATAAGCACAGCATCATTACCAAAACATTCAACAAGCATCCTACAGTATAAACCAGCTGAGCATCTTCTGAAACCTGATTAGCAAGGCTGAATAGACACAGCCTGCTTAGGAATAGCAGTTGCTTCCAATTCCAGTCAAAAGCTTCAGCCATCTCACTAATTCTCTTTGACATTTCTTGCTCCAAGTGGAAGGCGTACACTGCCAGCTTGCAAACCCCCATTTTCAGCTTCTGCTCCCTCTTGCTGCAAAGTTCTTGATTTTAGCCCTTTGTTGTGCAGCACTAGCTTCTAGGAATCCTTGAGCATATTGGTTGAGTGCCTATGTGTTTTCTGGTTGATGAACAGCTCTTCTTGACTTATGCACTGTTCTTCAAAAAGAAGGGATTAGTTAGCAAGGAAGGACTCTTAAAGAACAAAGCACTTCAGGTTGTAGCGGTGGGTATGAGTGTTCATTTCTCCCCCCACAACGTCTTAAGAAAAAGCAGATTGGATGACTTGATAGTCACCTTAGTCAATTCAGTGTGATATACCCCCTCTTTAATGGCTGATATCAGTAGTCTTGGAGGGAAAACAGAAATCCTGCAGTAGACATTTGTGGGATTATCTGTCATAGTTTGTAACAATACCAGCACTTCTCCAACACTTAATGTGTGTTCTCCCTCAGTTTTCTGCTGCTCTTGTATTTTCTAGGTTCTTCCCTTTGACTGTGATGTGTCATGTTTTCCCAGTACCTTTCAGTGCAAGATCTTGACATATAAGAGCCAAATTAAGATATGTATGTAGAAAAAGGGGATTAAGGTTCCTTGGGATTTTCATGGTTATCTGATGGGGATGACTTTAAGTAGCAGCTCTGAAAATCAGTGCTAGAGCTTGGCACCAGACCTGGCCTAAATACAGCATCATTCAAAGTATACTTTGACATGTTGTGTTAATGTTGACATTAACACAATCAGAGTGTGGGCAAGCTCCAGGGTAGTACTGCAAAACAGAATTCAACCAGCTAAGAAGGGGTTTGCAGCAGCTCAGTTTGACCAGTTTTGTGAATCATCTTACTTCAAGAGAGGCAAAGTCCCTGAACAAGCCATAAATAACAGTCTCTTGTTATGCAATTTTGCAGTAGAGAAGGAAGTAGCACCATTTTGCAGGTGGAACCACTGTTAATTCTTGCTGAGTATTCCACATTCTCAGTTGTGCTGATCTATAAACATTGGAATATTCCACTAACTTCTCTGCAGAGATTTTTTCATGCTCTCATGCTTCAGGGACAAATTGGCTATCCAGGGAACACAGGATTTATTTGTGCTGAAACTAATAAATAATAGTGAACTTTTACTGCAGGTTGAAATAGCATTGAAGATGATGTCACTTGGCTTCAAACCTGGGTTACTCAATAGCACAAACTTCGAGCACCTAGCTGGTGATGCTTCAGGTAGCTGATCATGCCTAGCAGAGATGCATCCACCAATCTCATGCTCTTTCAAGTACAGATGTGGCTATTGTTTCTGCAAGGACAGCTTGCTACATAGAAGCACAAATCTTAAGGAGCTAGATCATGTCACATGCCCTAATGAAGCCCAAAGTTGAACCCTAAGGCTGAATAATCCTTGCTAAGACCCAGTAGGACATTACTGATGCACTTCCAGGCCTTCTGTTCCTGCCCTCCAGTCCTTGCAGTTGAGGATAGGATCATTGCTTTCCCTGAGAAAACACAGGACGATGAAACACTCATTAGAAGTGTCATTTGCCCTTTTGGAGAACTTGCCAATGTCATGTGAAGTCCACAAACCTCCCTGCCCTTCCAGCAATGTGGCCTTTCAAACTAACTAAAACCTTTCTCACTCCACATGAGCAGCAGACCTTGCCAAACACATGAATCCAACATCCCTGCCGGTCATGTAGGGAGACAGACAGAGGGACTTGCAGGCAGAAAGGGCTCTCATTTGATTCACAGCATCTCCCATCTATAATGCACACATCAACATTACCTCCCCTTCAGGTCATGGTAAGGGAACACCACTCCTATGCACGATCCCTGTCTCTACTTCAGTATTTGCTAAATGCACCAGCATGACGCGATCAGGCCCTTCTACTGACCCCAAATGGACAAGATGAAAACATTTACATGGATGTTTAAGCTGACATGCACCCAGAGCGTGTTACTATGTGATAAATATCACTCTTCCCATAGGTGTTTACAGTGTTGAAGTTGCAGCTGTACCTAACTTGCAGAGATTAACCTTGACACAGTGCAGGTGGCTGCAGATAACCTGGCTGGATGGTGTTGCGGCTGGAAAGATTGCAAGAACATCAGCACAGCCTCAGTGCAGGGGGCTTGCTCAAGGACTTCAGGTTTTCTTTGCAACATCTCACTTCATCCTGACCCAGTTCCTGAGCAATCCCAACCCTTTGTGAGCTGTTTGCAGAGCGTATATAAATAATGAATGTTTCTTTGACATCCTCCACCACCTGTTCTG